>NC_133394.1:115856175-117214092 GCF_047511655.1 Castor canadensis
ATGCTTCTTGAGAAAGAGTAAATATTTTAAAAAGTAGAAGTGTTAGCACTTCTTTTGAATTTTTTTGAAAGTTTTATTTATTTATTTTCTTCATTTTTATGATATTATTGTACTAGAGGTATACTATGACATTTACAAAAGTGCTTACAATATATCTTAGTTAAATTCATCCCTCCATCATTCTCCTTTATCCTCCTCCCCCCATTCCTGGAATATTTTCAACAGGTTTCATTTTTACATTTTCATACATGGGAACATAATATTTTCTACCACATTCAGGCTCCTTCACCTTTCCTTGTATCCTCCCCCTCACTAGTACCAATACCCAGACAGGATCTACTTTTATCTTCCTGTTCTCCATTTTTAAAAGGTATTTGTGTTTGTTTAAGATAGCTCTGTAGGGAGTGAATTTTTATTATTACAGGCTCATGCCCATAACCCTAGCAACTCAGGAGGCAGAGATCAGGAGAATCAAGGTTCGAAGCCAGCTTAGGTAAATAGTTCGTGAGACTCTATCTCAAACACCTGCCACAATA
Organism: Castor canadensis; assembly: GCF_047511655.1. NCBI lineage: Eukaryota > Metazoa > Chordata > Mammalia > Rodentia > Castoridae > Castor > Castor canadensis. The sequence continues at coordinate 115,856,712 of NC_133394.1, forward strand.
AAGGGCTGGTGGAGTGGCTCAGGGTTTAGGCCCCTGTGTTCAAAATCCCATACCACAAAAAAAAAATTCATCACATTAGGGAAGGTTCTTAAATCATATATAAGGTGTCACCATGAAAATCACATGGCTGTCCACAGAGAGAGTTAATGCAAGGTCCAAATAAACTAAGGAAGAATAGGAACTCTTGAAAGAAAAACCTGTAGTTAAACTTGGATTCTTTTCTTCTTTTTATAGGCAGCAAGGAATTGTTTGGTCAGTTCTGCATGTATAGTAAAAATTTCAGACTTTGGAATGACCAGGTATGTGATATTTATGTCTTATAGATACACTTTGCTTACTCATAAGAAGGAATCTTACATTTGTCTATTGACAAACTTACAACACTACTGGCTGTGCTTTTTCTGTGGGGGAAGGGTTGGTGTGGTTTCATGGCCCTGACCCATTTTTGATTTCAGGACATGTACCAATTTTAACTGTGAGGTAGATGTTTACTGTGAGCTATTCTTCTCATTGTTCAGATCATTGCATTTTTAATTATGGTAGATCTTACAATGAAAAGGAGAATTTCTCAGTCTACTTATATGTATATGATTAAGAAAAACATTTTCCTGATAAATGTATATTTTTGAAAGAAAAAGGAACAAATATGTTTGCTTTTTCTAAGTCATCACCAGACACTTCTGTTATCAAATGTAGTGATTGACCTTAAGTCTACAACTCAGCAGTGTGAAAACCCTAACCATATATTTCTATAATTCAATATAATTTACATTTTAAGCTCCCTTTTCTTTGGTGTACTTGAAATTTTGGTGTCTCCCTGACTTTCAGCATCAAAGTCCCCATTTGGGGGTGTTTTGTGGAGCCACAATACAGCAGGGAGGAGCTTATCTGGTCATGTTGTAATCTATGCAGTCTGACATCTTTGCAGCTACTTGTCCTCTTGTCTTGGCTGTGTTTGTCCAACTATAGCTTAGACACCTTCAATTTTTGTCTGGAAAATTCCTTCAGAGATAGCATTCTCTCCAATTAGAGAACTTCATGGGCTGTCTAATGTTCCACTTACTTAAGACACACCCACAGCTATTGTTCTTTGGAACTTTTCCGCCTTTTCTGGGACTCTACCTAGAAAGACAGCATTGGTTCTGTTTTGTTTGATCTTGAGCCTTGCCCACCTCATATGGCAGTGGGTGCTCTGTGACCTGGGCCTTTAGACAAGTACAGGACCCTAACTCAACGAGCAACCAATATCTAATATTCCTTCCCTTCCCTTTCATTTTCCTCTTCCTCTTACCTCAAAGGATCTTTTTATCGATGGATGAGTGATGGTGGTGGTAGTGAGATGTCACTCTTATTCATGACTCACTCTCTCAAATAGCTTGTTAATTATTCAGTCCTTTTTCTCTGAGAAGTCTAGACTATAGAAATTAAAAACCTATGGAAAATGGCTTTTCTTCTTTGCTTCCTATTATCCCCTGCTCCCCACTCCTTTCTTGGTGGTACTGGGTTTTGAACTAGGGCTTTCAACTTGCCAGGCAGGTGCTCTACCACTTAAGCCACTCTGCCAGCTTTTTTTTTGTGATGGATATTTTTGAGCTAGGGTCTCACCAACTATTTGGCCAGGCTGGCTTTGAACTTCAATCCTCCTGATCTCTGCCTCCCAAGAAGATAGGATTAGAGGCATGAATCAGCAGCACTGGGCCCATAACTTCTTTTTATAAAGGACTGTTGTAACATATTTGAGACTTTTTCATATCATATTATGTTCATATACTTTTATCCCCACTTCTCTATGACCCATAAAATATGTACATGAAAAAATATTGTGTGCAACTTTGAATTCATTATTTTCCTATATAAGGAGAGTGAGCTTTCATTTATCTTTTATTCCCTTTTGATAACCTTGGTTATAAGAGAATGCAGCGTTCTCCTTTGCAGAGTTAAGAATGTACCCTAATGAACGTAAACAGTGAGCCATGTTTTGGACTGAAGAATTGTTACAGTTTTCTGAGACCCACAAGGGGGGGGGGTGGGGTAGAGGAAACACTGTGAAGAACACTTTCACACTCTGCTAATGAGAAAAGAAGGTGCACAGAACCCTTCTGGGGCAATTGCTAAAAGAATCCCTTTAGTTAAAGGGTTGTGGAGTAAATAAATCTCAGAGGTAATTAATGCATTGTGCTCTGAATCTGATGACCACAGGTATGTTTTGGATGATGAGTACATCAGCTCTTCTGGAGCCAAGTTCCCAATTAAGTGGTCTCCCCCTGAAGTTGTTCATTTCAACAAGTACAGTAGCAAATCTGATGTCTGGTCATTTGGTAAGTACATTTGGTGGAGCTGGATTTAATACAATGGGCAATCTTTTCTTTTTGACTTTGATTTTAAAAATATGTTGTAGCACTTCAATAGTCTTCTTGTAACTTTGCTTTTTTATGTGTTTTAACAATACCCAGATTGTCTTTGGTCACTGGTGTCATATACTTTCTTACACTAGTCTGCCTTTTGGATCTTTTCCTTTCCCAATGAATACTGTCTACAAAACCGTAACAAAGAGTATTCTGATCTAGAAAACAAACTCAGCCAATTTTCACACACCACAGAGCCTGGAAGGAAAAATGATCTTATGTCATCATTGAATTTCTAGTATATTTTATAAACTTCATTTCCAACTGTTCACTTAACAATGTTAACTTAAAATCTGGATTTAACAAGTTGGGTGTAACACATTTGTACATGGAAGCAATGTTAGGAATCTCTCTGTACAGCTATCTTTATCTCAACTAGCAAAAATGCTTTGTCTTTCTTATTATGCTTATGTCTTCTCTTCAACAAAATCAGAGATAAGGGCAGAACAGGTTCTACCTGGAAGTGAGGGGGAGAGGGGAACAGAACGTGGGGAAGGGGGGCAGGGGAGAGAAATGACCCAAACAATGTATGCACATGTGAATAAATGAATAAAAAAATTTAAAAGAACCCCTGGATTTGAGAAAATGGCACTATCTTTCATTACTTTTAAGTTTTGTTTGATTTAGACATAGGCTTTCTTGAGATCCGCTTATTTATATTGGGTAACGCTTTTCATTGAGAAAGAGACACTGTAGAATCATGCACAATATAGTTTATTCTTTGAGTTGATCCTCAAAACATGTTAATAAATGTACAAAAATCTGCTATTTTTCATCCTGAACTTCCTTATGGCTTTTATGTTTGAAGAGATTTCAAGGCTTTCAGAAGGGTGTAAATTTTGTTATCTAAAATATAATTAAGCTGTATCATTGATCTGATCAGCTATCTTATTGCAACCTCAACATGTGGCATTTTAAGTTGTGAGACCTCATCTTAGAGACCCTCTGGATAGCAATACAAGGTCCCCTCAAGTGGTTACAGAACAATTAGAACTCCCTGAATTCCATTTGTCTCCCTTCCTCCCTGGACAATGAGCTTTTGAGTAGATAGATTGGTCTTCTTATTCTTACAGAATCATCTGACCCTAGCAGAGGCCTGCTCTCTAACCAGTACCAAAAAATTACTTGTAGAATTGTGAATAATTAAATGATCTCAAATTGGAAGTTCCTGAAGGGATGTTACTAATCCATCAGCCATTCTTTATTAAGCACCTACTTATGTACAGAGCCTCTCCTAGACACTCTGAGCCTCTACCCATCAGTCCAGTCTTTCAGTGGGAAGAGGGGCCAACTGCCATCTACTAGCTGGGAAATTCTTGGTCTTAGCAGGCAGCAGAGGCTCACACAAGTCTGTCATTTTCTATGGCATGGCAGAAAGGCTCATTGACTTCAGAGTATAGAACATAAGCCGTACTTAGAAATGAAAATACTTCCAGCATTTTCTTCCAATACAGAGACTACCAAGACCAGTGGAACAAAGTGTGCTTCCTCACTCCTGTAATCCCAGCTACTTGGGAGGTGGAAACCATGAGAACTGTGGTTCAGAAAGTTCAAGAGACCACCATCTCAACCAATGGCTGGGTGTGGTGGCATTCTCCTGTCATTGCAGCTAGGGGGGAGAAGCACAAATAGGAGGACTGCTGTCCAGGCCAGCCCAGGTATAAAGTGAGAGCCTGTATCAAAAATAACCAGCATTAAAAATGCTGGCAGAGTGGCTCAAGTGGTAGAGTGCCTGCCTAGCAAGCATGAGGCCCTGAGTTCAACCCCCAGCACTATCAAAAATAAGTAAGTAAATAAATAAATAAATAAAAACTTTAAAAAATGGAAAAGGAAAGGCATTATTTTCAAGGTGCAGGCCTTTTCAAAAGCTCAGGTGTGCATAGTCTACTTCCTACTTAGAACTGCTCTTATTTGGATGATTGTAACACACAGGCTGGAGGAAAAAAATAATGCCTTGTAATTTGAGGCAAACAGCTATTTCAGTTCCAAGCAGTCATTTCTCTCTAACCTCTTGTTTTCATGCATTTTATTTGCAGGAGTTTTAATGTGGGAGGTTTTTACTGAAGGAAAAATGCCTTTTGAAAATAAGTCAAATTTGCAAGTGGTGGAAGCTATTTCTAAAGGTTTCCGGTTGTATCGCCCTCATCTGGCACCCATGTCCATATATGAAGTCATGTACAGCTGCTGGCATGCGGTAGGTGTCCCTTCCCTTCCTGGTTGGCAGCCCCAGCATCTGAGAACAAACCTGATTGTCACCAGCAATCACTCAGGACTCTGTCATGGCAGCAAAAGCTGCTTGTTTCTTAGTAATGACCTGAGAACCAGAAGTACTGTTAACTGAAACTCCCACTGCAAAATCATCAATCCATTTTGTTTTCCATGGTGGCTTTTTGGCTGAGGAGCTTAGTTTCCAAGTCTGATCTGTCTGAGATTTGTTCTTGGAGAAACTCCTGGTGTTACTAATGCCTCACTGATTAGATGTTTCATGGTCTTTAAGAACTCATTGGTGGAACTAAGGATTGAACAGGTTTGTTAAACTTCCACATTGAAAAAGAAGAGTGCTGTTCGTATTTACTTCACGTCACTTTCATTTGCCTTGCTTTTCAGGGCTAAATGTAATGGGTTTCATCTCTCTGTGGCACTTAAGATTCCTGAAAGAGAGATTAAACCAGAATAGAAATGAAGGCAGACCGTGTTCCAGGAACCACCCTTTGGGAAGTCATCTCTTGGGATCCCAGTTTCTCCTTTTGTTGAGATACCAAGCTTAAAAATACAGCCAGAGGGGTTTCTGTCCCACTTTTGCTTTTCTGGGCATTGATTAACTCATCCTTTCTGTTCTTCTCAGACTCCCCTGTTATTTTTGAGCGTTATTCTCTCTTCACAGCTGAGAGTCTTAGCCCAGAAAAATCACAGCCTGATGAGGAGGTTCCTCCCCGCTGAAAGGAAAAAATCTAAAACACTTGATTCCTAGTCCACAAACACTGGAAAGTCTGGAAAGTCAATATTTCAGAGTGATATGGTTGTTCACATTCCAGAGAGGTATTTAATTTCTAAATATCCCCAATGTCTGAAACTATTTATGATTAATTGCTCCATAAGGAACCTTGAAAGGCGTAGGTAATTGTTAAGTAAGCTGTTAGTAGCAAACAGCTGTTTTAGGAACATCTTTGCAATAAAAATGTCAATAGCTCAGGAGCATACAGATGGTAGTTATTGTCACTGGAGAGAAATGGCAGGCTCTTGGTCTCACCAAAGAAACAATTCAGGCGTGGACACATAGAGTAGTTTTAACAGAGCAAGATTTATTGAAGTAAAAGTGAAAATAAACCCCCATAGGAGATGGACCAAACTCCTGGGTCTTAGGCATTTTTATGGGTAGGGTTTAATGATTATGCTAAGAATATGTACATAATTGTGGAGTTTTCCAAGACATGGGAAGACTTTTCTAAGATAGAAGGTGGTGTCCTCAAGGCCAAGACGTTTGAGAGAAGGTTCATGCATGAAACTGCAATTATAATGAGATGTAGATGAGACCTTTGGATAACTTTTCTCTGTAAGTGGGAAAAGGCCCTGTTGGGGCAATGTTGGCTGCTGCACCATGGTCAACTGTTCCTCTAACAATGATGGGAAACAGGGTGTTTGAGAAATTGTATCTGGAGGTAGTGCTGCACCTGTTCTCTGGCTATGTCCATATACTATTCCCTTTTTGCCTACCTACCTCCATTTCAGTAATTGACTGAGACAACTGACTTACAGTTTTTTCAACTTTGCAATGGTTTAAAGTGATATGTATTCAGTAGAAACCGTATTTGGAATTTTTATCTTTTCCTTGGAATGTTGGACAGAGATAGTGAGCCATGGCTCCCACACGATCACAAGAATAAACAATCAATATTCTACAGTACACTGTGTTGCTAAGCTATGATGTTTCATAGGTTAGATGTATTAAATGAATTTTTGAATACAATATTTTCAATTTGTGGTGGCTTTGTTGTAAACTGGTGCCATCATAAGTCAAGGAGCATCTGTACATGTTTATGGCACAATAAGCACACACATGTTCATGAAATGCTTTTTGAGATTTTATGTGTCTATGGATATGAGACAGAGAAGGAGAAGGGATAAATAGGATGCTCATGAAAGGACCAAGCAAATGTCCTTAGTCTCATATTGTAGCTGAAATTTGGTTTAAATTATGTTGATTTGTTTGCAAAAATTGATTTTGCCTATGACTTTGCCCTAAGTACTCAGACACCTTTAAATTCTAGCATGATTGTGTTACCATTGATAAACACATTCCATAGGCTTTACTTGGAGAGCTTCTACCTCCTTAAAAAAACTCTATAATTTATTCTTGGAGTATCAAGGAGGATTCGCATGTGTGCTCACATCATCTTCAGCTCTGTCCTTTTATTTTTTAATTTTTAAAATTATATTATGGTTGTATTAGGGTACATGATGATATTTACAAATGTTCTTAAAGTATATCACAGTTGAATTCACCCCCTCCATTATTCTCCTTTACCTTCCCCTTGTTCCATCTCTGGAATAGTTTCAACATGTCTCGTTTTTCCATTTTAATACATGAGTACATAATATTTCTACTACATTCACCCTCCCACACCCTTTCCTTATAAACTACTAAGGGTGGTATCTCATGCCAACCCTGCTGACAGTGACCTCTGTGAGAACATGTCTACTCTGAGTAGCTGTAGTTCCTGTGGATTTCAAAGATGCCAACAGTGCCATTTCTTCTTCCTCGTGGAGCCAGAGCCAAACCACATCTATCAGTGAATAGGATCCTTGTTTCCATGGCCAGAGATTTCATTGACCAAACCTAGGATCTGCAAAGTCCCTCATGAAAACGTGCTTTTTTGCTTTCTGAGTGAAATCCATCTTTCCAGAGGGGATCAGGCATGGAAAATAATTGGGGAGAGACTTGGGGGTCACTCAGGGAATTCCTGCTCTCTCCCAGCTCTTCCTTGACCTCATGAATGTCACATCATTCAGTTAGAGCTCTAGAGTGGTACTGTTCAATAGAACTTTCTGCAGTGATGGAAAGATTCTGTATCTGTGCTGTCCAATATGGTAGCCACATTTGGCTACTGAGGACTTGAAAAGTGGTTAGTGTAACCGAAGAACTGAATTTAAACATTTATTGAATTTTAATTAACTTAAATTTAAATGGACACAATGGCTAATATTATAACTCCTGCCATTTTAAGTTTTGCATTTGATACTTAGGCCTTGCTCAAATGTAAATCAGGCTGCTGTGTGTCAACCACGATGCTCTTCTCTTCCTTTTGTGGAGACTCAGCTTAGACCCAGGTCTCTGCCTGCAAATTCCACAGCTGGTGTCTGAGTGAATGGTAAACTGAGCTGACCATTTCCATTTCTCTTTTCCAGAACGCTACAGGCCGTCCAACATTTGCTGAGCTGCTGCAGATTCTCACAGAGATTGCAGAAACCTGGTGACTTGAAATGCAATGCCAACCTGGAGTATCACTTTGCAAAACTGTCACAAGAGAAAATCATGGGTGGAATCACTAATGGGGAATATCTTCCTTTAGAGTCGTAGACTCTTAGAATCAGTGCAGAGATCCCAGACTTGTTTTAAGTTTAAGAATATTCTGACCATAGTTTTTCTGCAGGTGTGAGAGGGACTACTAAACTCTTATGTTTCTGAAATGCCTTTCACATCCCATATGTGCAGAAGAGGAAAACCTTCCCAGTGACTGCTGTTCATGATAAGATCCCTGAGAACTTTTGAGGATACAAAAATCTGAGTCTTCACAAGACCAACAAAATTTCTTTCTTGAAGAGGATCGCCATTCCTTACTTCGGTAGTCTATGATTGAAGATGAACGTAGATTCTGCCAACTCATGGAATAATGGAGCCTCCACAGCAGAATTCCATGATTTGGGGTTGTGTAGATCTTTATAGAAAACACACCTTTAGGAACCACATGAATGTAACATCCTGGAAATGTCTTTTGTAACCTTTCCATATGTTATTTAACAAACTCTTTTTGTACATATCTAATTATTTTGCACACAGTTTCTTGTATTCCAGTTTTAAACACTGTAATAGGACTTAACCAAATTTCCCTTTTGAGCAGATACTGGTGTCATGTCTTTTTCCAGTGGCATTCATGCCAGATACATTTCAGTTTCTCAGATTTCACCTTTTGTATATGTGAGTCTAGACAACTTCAGAAGCCCTGTTTTGTAATAGTAGTAAGTGCCACCTGTACTTTTCTGTAAGATGACATGTTCTTTCCAAAAGACGAGGCAAAACCAAGATATCTAAATGAGACATTAAGCTATGTTATTGCTGAAGTCTAAAATTTTGAATTCATGATGAAACAACCAGCAACCTTGGTTAAATCTTACTTTCTCCTACACTGTTTACATTAATGTTTGAAAAATTGATCTTTATCATCCTGAGTGCTTCAGAAATGCCGTAAGAAGAAAGGAACTGCAGAAAGCACAATGTAATTACAATGAGGTTTAATAGTAGGAGCCTATTGTTTATGTACTATCCCACAATGCATGATGGCTAAGAGGGAATATGCTTTGTGATCTCCATTAGAGCCTAAGTTGGCAAGTACCAGAGGCTCACGACTATAATCCTAGCTACTTGGGAAGCAAGATTGAGAGGACTGAAGTTGATGGCCAGCCCAAGAAAATAGTTCCTGAGACCCCCATCTCTGAAATAACCAGAACAAAATGGACTTGGAGGTGTGGCTCAAGTAGTAGAGCTCCTACTTTGCAAGTTTGAAGCCCTGAGTTCAAACCCCATTGCATTATTAAAAAAAAAAAAGAAGAGCCTAAGCTGTTGGCACGTTTTAAATCATACTTCTCCTACTCCAAAACCGCTACTTCTAAATATCAATGACACTCAAGAATTGTGTATTACTTCTAATGAACATCAAATATAAGAAGCGACTTGACCATTCACGTGGTGTATGAGATGCTGAGCTATTTCTGAGACTGTCACAACCCGTTTTCCTGTGATGCCCATCATGGGGAAGTGACAGAAGACTCCTACTGAGGCCTCACTTCAATTAAGGCATGGAAGTCTAGTTCAAGAGGGCACAGGATTATTAACTGGCAAATGCTGAAGGACAGGAGGTTAATAATATGATGTAGAAACTAATGTAGTATCAATATATAAAGTAAGGTGCCTTTCCCAGGTTTTACTAAGCTTGGAAGTTCTTCTTCCCTTAAAAAAGAAAAAAACCTAGGGGCTGGCACAATGGCTCAAGCGGTAAGAGCACCTGCCTAACGAGCACCCTGAGTTCAAACCCCAGTGCCACCAAGAAAAAAAATAGAAGTGAAAAAGAAAAAACCTAAACCAAGACCAAACCAAAACAAGCAACCAAAACCAAACACTGAAAATCTAGCACTGACTATAGGGCATATAGAGAGGTACCGAGTACAGAGAAAAAGAGTGACACTCAGAAATAAGTCACTTGTATGTCAGCAGCTGGCACTTCTAAGATCATATATTGGTGGTGAAAGGCAAGCTCCATTCCTTTTGTTTTAACACATCAGGGAAATTTAGGATACCAGATTAGAAACAATAGTAACTGGAACTGGGTCCTAGGTAACCAAGACCTCAGATAATATGTGGATTTGAATGTCTGTGGTCTGAGATGAACATTTTGCTGTCTGACTAAAGAAAAGATTTTTGAAGAAGTAGTCATACAACTTCTCCTTGAGTGGGAACTGTCTCGCGAGTTGCAAACAAAACATGAGGTCTCTTTGGGGATTTGAGGCGAGGTAGTGCAATATTTAAACAGCTGTGAATGGAAAATTAACTGGAGGTTTAGAGATTGGCTATATATATATAGAGAGAGAGAGAGAGGGAGAGAGAGAGTGGAGGCTCAGAAAAATGGAAGGAATTTGGGAGGCCACCAGAAGATACGATCAGTGCAAATAACCTTTTGGCAAGAATAGCCAAAGGAATTTTTTCTTTAGTAAACATTTTACTGCAGTCTAATTCATGGTCCCACTATCACATTGGTAACATGTTTGGATTGGCAAGGAAACTCACAAGACACATTTACTCTAGCACTAAGTTTGCTTAGCTTTACAGAAGGATATAGGGCAGGAATTAGAGCGTGCACAGTCTCTGTGGAAGTCTGTCAACAATCCATGGGCATACAGTGGTGTAACTCCTTCCTTATCTGCTCAGAAAATGTGCATGTTTGATGAGGATGAGGACATGCTATGAGGTGCTCACCTTGATGCAAAGGATCTCCGTCCTTTCACACCTGTCAGGTAGGCTTACAGTACATGAGTCTCCCATCCTCATGTCGTCCAACAGATGTGGGCTTCATAATGTACACAAGTGTCTGGCCTGGTTCCCAGCATTCCAAATACAACTTTTAAAAAATTATTAGTTTACAATAGTTGTACAGGGGTAATTCATTGTGATTTTATATTTGTGCTTACAATATATCCTAATTAGATTCACCCCTCCATCATTCCCCCTCATCTTTGTATGCATACATGCATACAAAGTACATCTACCATATTTGCCCTTCTTCACCCTCTCTATTTAACTTTTCCCTCCCTCTGCCACTCTCCCTGCACAAGACCTGTTTTACTTTCCTGTTCTTCATTTTTTTTAAGTGTATATTCTTTGTTCAAGGGGGTTCCATAGAACTGGTGCTGGGAGAAAGCAAACCTATAATCTTCTCAGGAAGGCCTAAGTCTGGGTGAAAAAGGTTTTGGGCTTGCTGTGTTAATCCTCGTCTCATTCACACTGCCTACTTTAAAAAAGAAAAATTTAAACAGGCAGTCACACAACTTCTCTTGTATTGGAACTGTATTTCGCAGGCTAGTCTTTTTTTTTTTCTTTTATTATTCATATGTGCATACAAGGCTTGGTTCATTTCTCCCCCCTGCCCCCACCCCCTCCCTTACCACCCACTCCGCCCCCTCCCTCTCCCCCCCTCAATACCCAGCAGAAACTATTTTGCCCTTATCTCTAATTTTGTTGTAGAGAGAGTATAAGCAATAATAGGAAGGAACAAGGGTTTTTGCTGGTTGAGATAAGGATAGCTATACAGGGCATTGACTCACATTGATTTCCTGTGCGTGGGTGTTACCTTCTAGGTTAATTCTTTTTGATCTAACCTTTTCTCTAGTACCTGTTCCCCTTTTCCTATTGGCCTCAGTTGCTTTAAGGTATCTACTTTAGTTTCTCTGCGTTAAGGGCAACAAATGCTAGCTAGTTTTTTAGGTGTCTTACCTATCCTCATCCCTCCCTTGTGTGCTCTCGCTTTTATCATGTGCTCATAGTCCAATCCCCTTGTTGTGTTTGCCCTTGATCTAATGTCCACATATGAGGGAGAACATACGATTTTTGGTCTTTTGAGCCAGGCTAACCTCACTCAGAATGATGTTCTCCAATTCCATCCATTTACCAGCGAATGATAACATTTCGTTCTTCTTCATGGCTGCATAAAATTCCATTGTGTATAGATACCACATTTTCTTAACCCATTCGTCAGTGCTGGGGCATCTTGGCTGTTTCCATAACTTGGCTATTGTGAATAGTGCCGCAATAAACATGGATGTGCAGGTGTTTCTGGAGTAACAGTCTTTTGGGTATATCCCCAAGAGTGGTATTGCTGGATCAAATGGTAGATCGATGTCCAGCTTTTTAAGTAGCCTCCAAATTTTTTTCCAGAGTGGTTGTACTAGTCTACATTCCCACCAACAGTGTAAGAGGGTTCCTTTTTCCCCGCATCCTCGCCAACACCTGTTGTTGGTGGTGTTGCTGATGATGGCTATTCTAATAGGGGTGAGGTGGAATCTTAGTGTGGTTTTAATTTGCATTTCCTTTATTGCTAGAGATGGTGAGCATTTTTTCATGTGTTTTCTGGCCATTTGAATTTCTTCTTTTGAGAAAGTTCTGTTTAGTTCACGTGCCCATTTCTTTATTGGTTCATTAGTTTTGGGAGAATTTAGTTTTTTAAGTTCCCTGCATATTCTGGTTATCAGTCCTTTGTCTGATGTATAGTTGGCAAATATTTTCTCCCACTCTGTGGGTGTTCTCTTCAGTTTAGAGACCATTTCTTTTGATGAACAGAAGCTTTTTAGTTTTATGAGGTCCCATTTATCTATGCTATCTCTTAGTTGCTGTGCTGCTGGATTCCATTAAGAAAGTTCTTACCTATACCTACTAACTCCAGAGTATTTCCTACTCTTTCTTGTATCAACTTAAGTGTTTGGGGTCTGATATTAAGTTCCTTGATCCATTTTGAGTTAATCTTGGTATAGGGTGATATACATGGATCTAGTTTCAGTTTTTTGCAGACTGCTAACCAGTTTTCCCAGCAGTTTTTGTTGAAGAGGCTGCTATTTCTCCATCGTATATTTTTAGCTCCTTTGTCAAAGATAAGTTGCTCATAGTTGTGTGGCTTCATATCTGGATCCTCTATTCTGTTCCACTGGTCTTCATGTCTGTTTTTGTGCCAGTACCATGCTGTTTTTATTGGTACTGCTTTGTAATATAGTTTGAAGTCAGGTATCGTGATACCTCCTGCATTGTTCTTTTGACTGAGTATTGCCTTGGCTATTCGTGGCCTCTTGTGTTTCCATATAAATTTAACGGTAGATTTTTCAATCTCTTTAATGAATGTCATTGGAATTTTGGTGGGAATTGCATTAAACATGTAGATTACTTTTGGGCGTATCAACATTTTTACTATGTTGATTCTACCAATCCATGAGCATGGGAGATCTCTCCACTTTCTATAGTCTTCCTCAATCTCTTTCTTCAGAAGTGTATAGTTTTCCTTGTAGAGGTCTTTCACATCTTTTGTTAGGTTTACACCTAGGTATTTGACTTTGTTTGAGGCTATTGTAAATGGAATTGTTTTCATACATTCTTTTTCCGTTTGCTCATTGTTAGTGTATAGAAATGCTAATGATTTTTCTATGTTGATTTTATATCCTGCTACCTTGCTATAGCTATTGATGATGTCTAGAAGCTTCTGAGTAGAGTTTTTTGGGTCTTTAAGGTATAGGATCATGTCGTCTGCAAATAGGGATATTTTGACAGTTTCTTTACCTATTTGTATTCCTTTTATTCCTTCTTCTTGCCTAATTGCTCTGGCTAGGAATTCCAGTACTATGTTGAATAGGAGTGGAGATAGTGGGCATCCTTGTCTGGTTCCTGATTTTAGAGGGAATGGTTTTAGTTCTTCTCTGTTAAGTATAATGCTGGCTGTAGGTTTGTCATATATAGCTTTTATAATGTTGAGGTATTTTCCTTCTATTCCTAGTTTTCTTAGAGCTTTTATCATGAAATGATGTTGGATCTTATCAAAGGCTTTTTCTGCATCTATTGAGATGATCAAGTGGTTTTTGTCTTTGCTTCTGTTAATGTGGTTTATTACGTTTATTGATTTTTGTATGTTGAACCACCCCTGCATCCCTGGGATGAAGCCTACTTGGTCGTGGTGAATAATCTTTTTGATGTGTTGCTGAATTCGGTTTGCTATTATTTTGTTGAGGATTTTTGCATCAATGTTCATTAAGGAGATTGGCCTATAGTTCTCCTTTTTGGAGGTGTCTTTGCCTGGTTTTGGGATAAGTGTAATACTGGCTTCATAAAATGTGTTCGGCAGTTTTCCTTCCCTTTCTATTTCGTGGAACAGTTTAAGGAGGGTTGGTATCAGTTCTTCTTTAAAGGTCTGATAGAATTCAGCAGAGAATCCATCAGGTCCTGGACTTTTCTTTTTGGGGAGACTCTTGATTGCTGCTTCAATTTCATTTTGTGTTTTAGGTCTATTCAGGTGATTAATTTCCTCTTGGTTCAGTTTTGGATGATCATATGTATCTAGAAATCTGTCCATTTCTTTTAGATTTTCAAATTTATTTGCATATGGGTTCTCACAGTAGTCTCTGATGATTTCCTGGACTTCCATGGTGTTTGTTGTTATCTCCCCTTTTGCATTCCTAATTCTACTAATTTGGGTTTTTTCTCTCCTCGTTTTAGTCAGGTTTGCCAGGGGTCTATCGATCTTGTTTATTTTTTTCAAAGAACCAACTTTTTGTTTCATTAATTCTTTGTATGGTTTTTTTGGTTTCTATTTCATTGATTTCAGCTCTTATTTTTATTATTTCTCTCCTTCTATTTGTTTTGGGATTTGCTTGTTCTTGTTTTTCTAGGAGTTTGAGATGTATCATTAGGTCATTGATTTGGGATCTTTCAATCTTTTTAATATATGCACTCATGGCTATAAACTTTCCTCTCAAGACTGCCTTAGCTGTGTCCCATAGGTTCTGGTAGGTTGTGTTTTCATTTTCATTGACTTCCAGGAACTTTTTAATTTCCTCTTTTATTGCATCGATGACCCATTCTTCATTAAGTAATGAGTTATTTAGTTTCCAGCTGTTTGCATGTTTTTTGTCTTTACTTTTGTTGTTGAGTTCTACTTTTACTGCATTGTGGTCAGATAGTATGCACGGTATTATTTCTATTTTCTTATATTTGCTGAGGCTTGCTTTGTGCCCTAGGATATGATCTATTTTGGAGAAGGTTCCATGGGCTGCTGAGAAGAATGTATATTGTGTAGAGGTTGGATGAAATGTTCTGTAGACATCTACTAGGTCCATTTGATCTATTGCATATTTTAGATCTTGGATTTCTTTATTGAGTTAATGTTTGGATGACCTATCTATTGATGATAGTGGGGTGTTAAAGTCTCCTACAACCACTGTGTTGGCGTTTATATATGCTTTTAGGTCTTTCAGAGTATGTTTGATGAAATTGGGTGCATTGACATTGGGTGAGTACAGATTGATGATTATTATTTCCTTTTGGTCTATTTCCCCTTCTATTAGTATGGAATGTCCTTCTTTATCTCGTTTGATCAATGTAGGTTTGAAGTCTACTTTGTCAGAGATAAGTATTGCTACTCCTGCCTGTTTTCGGGGGCAAATCTTCTTCCAGCCTTTCATCCTAAGCATATGCTTATTTCTTTCGGTGAGATGAGTCTCCTGTAAGCAACAAATTGTTGGATCTTCTTTTTTAATCCATTTTGTCAAATGGTGTCTTTTGATGGGTGAATTAAGTCCATTAACATTAAGCGTTAGTACTGATAGGTATGTGGTGATTCCTCGCAGCTAGTCTTAATATAGGACTTATGGTAGAATAGGTGCTTAGCATGCATGAGGCTCTGGGTTTGATTCTCAGCACTGCAAAAGAATAAAACTTTTTTTAAAAATTAAAAAAATAACAGTGCCTAAACCATAAGTATATAGCTTTGGTGATATTTACAAAGTGAAGACATCTGTCTTGTCAGACTCAGATCAAGGAGTGATAAATCCCAGGATTCCAGAAGCTGGTCTCACTTCCTATCCTAGTCACTAACCCAAGAGTAACTAATATCCTGATGTGCAACACCATGGTTTAGTTGGGCTACTTTGAACTTTCTATAAATAGAATCCTATGGTAGATACTCTTCAGCCTGGCTTTTTTCACTCAATAATATGTTTGTTTGACCCATCCAGACTGCTGTATGTGGTTTTATTTCATTTGCTTCCATTTCTGCATGTGTGTAATTTGAATAATTATTCCACATATTTATCTGTTCTATTTTTGATGGGTATTTGAGTTGATTCTAGTTTTTAACTATTAAGATCAGTGCTACTATGAACATTTTTCTACTTGTCTTTTGGTGAAAATATATCCATATTTCTGTTAGGTATATGCCTAAGAGTGGAATTGCAGGACAAAACTGCAAATGTACACTTAGCCTTTGTAACAGGGCCAAACAGTATGCTAAGTGAATGTAACCAAGGTTATAACCAGCAGCCACGTTTGAGTTGCTCTGCATCCTCAGCAATATTTAGAATCAAATTGGCCTTGAAAATGACGTAAAGACTTTTAAGGATGAGCTGGCCCATGACAGGTTTTGTTTTTTGAACTACGGTCCAGTATAATCTCTATTTTATAATCATTCTTTTCTGGCAGCATTGCAGTTGTTCTAGGTACAATCTAAAATGTGTAGTACTGGGGGGAATTGAAAAGCTTTGTGGTGGTATAAAAGCGGAAATACAGAGGTGTAAGGCAGAGCAGAAAAGAAGGTAACAGAAGAGCTTTGAACTGGAGTTATGAAACATGTAAGTTTCCTACCAACTGATGGATATGAAATACACACACACACACACACACACACACACACACACTCACACACACACACAACTTGTATCTCTAATTGCCTTGTCAGGGGTGTGGGTCTTGTTAAATATTTGATGAGGAACTTGATAGATTTTGGCAAAACAAGTTTAGCTGTAAGCCTTGGAGACAGATGCATCGCTTGACCTAATAGGGAAAGTTGAGAAGGGCAGCGGAGAGACGGAGATAACAGAGCTGGAGGTAGGACATTGCCTAGTTGTAGTACAAGACTGAGGGAACAAAAATATCTGTTCTTTTAGGTCGTCCATGGTATATCTGACCTTCCTTCCCTATTAGCTCTCATTATTCAGTAAAGCCTGATGGGATCATAGGTATTGAGTGGATTTTGATGCATATCTGGTTGTCCATGGTTCGGGGCTTCATGGAGAAGCCTGGGAGGTAGAAGAAACTCCAAGCACATAAGCCCTCTTAGAATGTATCTAAGTCTTGGAGAAGACTTTGTATACCTATCAGTTGTATAGTTGCTACACTGTGGATGGGGCAGAGGAAGTGTAGCCAAATTAACTACATTTTCCAGGACAGAAATAACCTTAGCTAACATCTGGGTTACAGACACTTAACTTCCCAGTAGCCTGCATAACTGGGAGAATCAAGGAGTTCATATCTGGGTGACAGTTGCATTAGTGGAAAACCCCAAATGTAAATGGAATGAGATGCAGCAGAAATTGTACAACAAAAGAACATCTGTCGATAATATAATGAAACAAGAAAAGCATGGACTAGTACTAGGGTGGGGCCATTTCCCTGAGCCTGACTTGAAGAAGAATTTCTCTGCTTCTTTTGCAGAGAGGATGTTACCTGGAAAACTTGAAACACAGAGGTACACACTCACAGCTTGGTATAAGAAGTATAACATTGTTTTCCTGAATCAAATCAAATCTGATTCTGAGTCTCCTCCTTGCTATGATTGGTGAGAAATGCCTTTTGTGGGGATTTCTCCACAAAAGTCAGTCTATGCCTGACTCCCCCAAGGAGGCATCAGAATCCTAGAGGTGTCTTGCTGCATGGACAATACAGATGAGGCTGAGGGGTGAAGTGGGGGCTGTCCTGGGACCTGTGTATTCTGTTGCATCTTCCTTTTGGGATGTAGCTGTCCCTGGCCCTTTGCTTCTGTCAAGCATGGAGAGATTCCTTGCAGGAAGCCTCATGCTGACAGTGGGCTCAGCCATCAGGAGCCTAGCCAATTCTTACTGCAAAGCCATTTCCTTTTGTGCTCAGCCTCCCCACACAACCTGGGACCATCTTCCCATCTTCAGGGCTGCAGAGCTTCAGCCTTGACTGCTAAAGAAAAATTATTTTGACACTTGTTAAGATGGTAAGGAAGACTTTATTCAAGGCCAGTGCAATAGGGAGAAAGTCTGAGTTCAACTGAATACATCAGACAGCTGGGACTGAGAGAGGAGCAGTATAAAAAGGGCAGTGGCAGTCTTGCTAAACTTGCTTAACAGGATTGTAACCAGAGAAAGGCAGGACAAGGATTTTGATATTAAGGGTGGAGATGAGGAACTGGATTCCAGGGTGGGGGAATGCTTGCTAAATTTACTTAGCAGGATTCTTGCTTAAGCCAGGCCAAGGATGTCCAGAGGTGAGGCTTAGTCAAGAAGAGAGTTCAGAGAAACCTGACTACAATTAGGTCATAGAGGAAGACTTTGTCACCCTCCATCACCTCAGCTGCCAGTCTCAGGGATGTCAGGCTCTCTGTACTTCATTTCTGAGCACCAGCTTCCTTATCTGTGACTCTTCTGCTGTGACATTCAGATAATTGCCCCTCATTGAATCTAAATTTTATCTTGGGAAGTGTAGGTATTGTAAGGAGCACAGATCTTGAGGGTCACAGTCTTGTCTCCTTCTCTTGGAATGAGCAGGGAAGGAGAAGTTTCTGTATTTGCTGATGAAGTCCCTGTGGAAAGCCAAAGCAAACAAACTGGCTTCCTGTTAGTTAGCTGGAAAAGTTCACTGCTTTTCCTTTAATAACTGGTCCCGTTCCTTTGCTTGTACTTTGCATGCACTCCTTCTTTGTGTCTTCCTTGAATTGTGTTACCATGGAAATGCAACAGGAGTGTGAACTGATTTTGCTGAGAAGCACTGCCTTCTTACTTGGGCCCATGAATTAACTAAAGGCTGAGAAAATTATCCATTTTGTATTTGTCTTTGTTCTAACTCATTCGCTTTGCAGTCACCTTGAGTTTCAGGAAAGACAGGACCGATTGATAACACTTTTATGACAGTGACCTCTAAAGAACAATAAAATCTTGCAGGATAGACCCCTCCTCCAAATGAAGAAAATTACCTATAGTGATGAAGCTGCACCCTGGAGCAGGAGTAATCATCTCATGGGAACCAGATTGCTCTCCTCAAGTAATGACAGCGATAATAACCCTGGAAGAACAAGGTCTGAGATAAAGGTCAACCAAGTCTCATTTAACCAATCTGGAGACAATGAGCTGCCAGATCACCGGCCTGCTGTCAGCTCTGACTACCTGAACACACCTGTGCCTGGGACTGTTTAGCTATGCATACCTTTTGCATGAGCTAAAGCTTATGTCTGTACTCTGAAGACAGCTGAAGATGAGCTTAAGTGCTTACATTGCGTCTTCCCTTGGCATGTCCCGGGCCATGTATTAATCTCTCTCTGCCCTTCACCATGGTTCTTTATTTGGCATATAGGGGCGAGTGTACCTGACACTTTGGGTCTTGTGCCCCAAACTCATTTCAGAAACATCTTCTGGACACTAACAGCCCCGAGGGTGGAGGTGGGATGATGCACTCATGTAAGGAAGAGATACGTGGTTGAGCAAAGAGTAGATTTCCAACCTCCCTGTGGAGAATCTGCTGCATCTTGGCTCTGGCTCCTCCCGACCCTAGGTGAGCATTTCTTAGTCTCAGCACTGTGTATGCTTTGGGCTGGGGGATTCTTTGTTGGAGAAGCACCATCCTTGGCCTTTATCTAATAGGTGCCAATGGTTTTCCTCCACAAGGAGTGACAACCAAAAATGCTGGTAGAGCGTTGCTCAATGACCCCTATGGTCAGCGGGGTATGAAAAATTACTCCTAGTTGAGAAGCACTGACATAGCTGTAAAAGTTCTTGACCTGGATTTATGGAGGCTCATGAATATGAATGGAGAGAAAAAGTAAAAATAACTAACTTGTGACTCATCTTTCACATTTCTTGCAGTTTTAAATGCGGTTGAAAAAATTGAAAACAAAGCACTAGTGCTTTACATATGCAGTTTCTGTGGCTGTCAAAACATGAAAAAATGTTATTTTCATATCATGTGGGAGTTGTTTTAACCTTCTCAAGATTAAGTTTCTATTTGTCACCATTTCAAAGTCATGAGTTTTTAGAACTGCCACTAGATCTTCGTCATACAACACAATAAAAAAGACATATTACAAAAAACACATTTTAAAATATTTTGATAGCTTTATTCCAATGAATTGGTTTCCTTTTTAGTTTTGTATGTATCTATTTTATGGCTTTAAAGCATTATTCTAAGATTGAATATTAAGGCTTCATCAGATTTTTAAAGGGATCTTTGCATAAAAAAAGATTAAGGACATCTGAGTGAAACAGGACTTGTAAATCTGGAGGCACCCCTGCAGGGCTATGCACAACCCATCAGCTCCTTTATAGCTGGCTTAAAAGCACACACACCAACGCATACACACAGCCACACCCTTCTCACCATCCAGTCCCCCTCTCTCAGTTTATTGTCAGGTCCTCAGTTCTGGCTTGGGCATCCCTCCTTCCACTGGCCTTGTGACCTCTCAAGTGGAATCTGAGGTGTGATAGTAGCATTCAACTACCCTATGTTTGGCAGCAGAGAGAGAGGCTAGGTGCCAACCGTCCCTTCTGTCTGGCTTGGGGTCCATTTCTAGATGGACATGTCGGCCCCTCTTCCCCTCCAGAGCCTTCATGCCTGGCTAGTTGGATGGACAGAAAGTGGGTGAATCATGTCCCTCTGGAGGCCAGGATGGTTTCAGGCCACTTTCAAAATAAGAAGCAAAATACAGTAAAACAAAAATGCAATTTAGACAGGCAGTTTGGCTATCACCACCAGGAAGCAGGTGCTTTTAGCATCTAGTGGGGAGCAAGCATGTTCCTAAACACCCTGCAGTGCAGATTCAACCACAACAAAGAATTATGCAGTTCAAACGGTCTACAGTGCTGAGATTGAAAGGATATTATTTTAACCTCTGGCTGTAAGTTCAAGGTGCAGATTCGTTTGTTATTATAGGTCTAGCTCCATTTCTTGTTCCTTGGGTTGCCTCTTCTTCTGCCCCTCCCAGAAGAAAGTGGATGCTGTTGTCACCTATTTTACTTTGATATATTGCACCATCCCAAGGGAGAGAGCATTTTTGTCCCAGCATTTCCACCAGACTCTGGGTATTCTCTCTGACTGGATCAGAGCCACACACCTTCCTGGAACAAATCTCTGTGGCCAGGGGTGTAGAATGCTTTCATTGGCTTAGTCTTGACTAGGTTGTCCTCTCCAAAGCCAGGAATGGGATCCATTAAACTGGAAATTCATTTATCATTTTTTAGACTTTTAAAACATTTTTATCAGTTTATAATAGTTGTAGGGGGGATTTCATTTTGATATAATCATATAATAGAAATTCATTTATCTTGGAAACACTAACTGAAGACTGTTGGGAAGCCTGGAGAATGGTAGTAATAGATGTTGAAATAATCAACAAATATCTGATATTCTCCTTCCAATTGCAGTCATCCCTTGGTGTCCTCAGGGGCTTGGTTCCAGGACCCTGCATACACTCAAGTCTCTTCCATAAAATGGCATATGACCTATGCATAACCTCCCGTGTACTTAAAATCATCTCCAGATTACTTGTAGTACCTAACATGATGGTAATGTAGATGAAATAATAACCAGAATAAAGTGTCTGCACATGTTCAACACAGATGCAATTTTTAAATTTTTGAATATTGTTGATCTACAGTTGGTTGAATCTGCAGATGCCAAACCTGTGGGCAGAGAGAGCCAAACTACTTGCTTGCTTTCTGGCCAGCTCACGTGTTGTCTGCCACCATCTCTCCTAACAAAGTGGAGCTGTTCGGCTAGGAGACCTGGACCTATCACCTCACTGCTTCAGTTCCCACCATTCTCCTACTCACTCACGCAGCCTCTGGCCTCCTTGCTGTTCCTCGTACATCCCAGGATCTTTGTTATTGCAGGGCCTTTGCACCGGCTGTTCCCTTTGCTGGCAGGGTTTCTCCTGGATACTCACTGGACTTGTTTTCTCATCTCCTCTGGTTGTTGTTTCAATGTCACCCTCACCTTGAGGCTCTCTCTAAGCACTCTATGCCCTACTATGGAAATTCCCTGTCTCCCTTTTCTGTATGGTTTTTCCTCTATAGCTCTTACAACAGGCAACAAATCACATATTTTTACTTATTTATTTGGTCTGTTACCTGTTGTTCATCCCTGCAACTATAGTATCTGTGAGGGGAGGTAATTGTTGTCTGTTTATTCACTGCTGTATTCCTCAGACCTAGCACAGAGTCCAACATAGAGCCTAGCAAATAAATATTCATGGACTGACCCAAGGAAATACAAGTAGTAGGATCATCCAGAAGCTTCATATCCTAGACAGGGGACCCAGACTGGTGAGCAGCTTTCCTGTAGGGATTCTGGATTAATCCATTGCTTTTGCACAGGGAGAGTACTGAGGTATTTTCCACTCTGGGTTCATCCGATGACCTCGGGTATCCAGTAGTCTTTCTTTTGGGAATTGATCTTTCATTTTCCAGAGTATTTTGGCTTATGTACACTTTTCTATGTTTCTCTTTCCCTTTTTAAATAGAGAAACATGCATTTTTGGGGAACTGATATCAGATTAATAGAAAAAAGACAACTGAATCCACCTACAGAAAAATATGAATCCATATTTTATACAAATACTTAGTAGAGGAAGCAGGTTACCCTTCTGTCTGCAACAGGGATGAAAATTTCTTTATTCTACTCTTAGGTGTGCAGACAGTTTATTTCATTTTTCTTTATAACTGCTCTTATTTTCCTCATGTGCACCTACTGGCTGGGAAGAGCTGGGATATTGTCCTATTTTAACTATATAACTTCACTCCAGTGCAACAATGAGAATATTTTCTTTAGGAAAAGTGGGAACTCTCTCAGATTTTGCCTCTCCTTTGCCTTGTTTCTGTCTCATGTTGCATCTGAGTATAGAAAGGGCAAGAGTGGCTTCATGGTGGGTTGCTATTAAAAATATTTAAGAATTGGGGGAAAGGAGGAGAAATGACCCAAACATTGTATGCCCATATGAATAAAAAAATATTTAAGAACAGATTAGGCACAGGTACAGATCAGATTGGAATGGATGCTGTCTGCCAAAACTGGCCCAGACCTTTCAAACTGGCTATCAGCCCTGGTAAGTTACCTTGCAGTGGTAAAGGGAAAGGGTAGGGTTATTTATATTACACCAATGTCTCCTGCCACCTCTGGTCTCCCAACAACATATCTTATCACCCTGGTTGCTGCTTGATCTGCTGGCATTTGCAGCTGTTGTTGGTGACTGGTGTGGGTTGGTGTCTCTTGACCTGGTCAGGGAACAAAAATTCTCTATGGATGACATGACCTCATCTCACCTGGTTTGCCTGGAGGCTGCTGGTCACTTTGCCCTTGAATGTTGGCACCCATTATGGTGCTTCTGTTTCTCAAGTCAGCTGTTTCTGGAGGCCTACCTTGAGTACATATGGGAACTTCTGTTTCCTGTCATACCACGTGGGAACTGAGAATAACTCAGAACATGAAAATGGAACCCCATATTCCTGGTTCCATCCCCATCCTCCTGCTTAATCATGCTGTGGAGTAGAGTTTATCTTACTGTGGCTAATTTCCAGACTTGGGCAATGACTGAGAAGGAGACCACCTCCAGGAATCCACATAGAAATATAAAACAGTCTTCTCTGTCCCATCCAGTCCCCTTCATCCACCTCAGTAGTACGTAACATTCTCCTTTTGCCCACAAACCACTGGGATAGAAGAAGTGAGCCTTTTACTTTCTCTTCCTCGTGTGGTTCTTTTACACTAGAATGATCTGAGGGCTTTTAAAAAAAACACCACTACCCATGTCCCATCCCCTTCTTCAGTTCTGTTTTATCTACTCAGGGGCCCCAGACACTGGTGGTTTTAAAATCAAATACCCCACGTGATTCCAATGGGTGGCCAGGGTTGAGAGTCACTGTTCCAGGTCAGTTGTTTTCAGACTTCATTGCTTAATGGGATATCTGGGGAGCTTTAAAAAAATCCTGATGCCCAGGCTGCCCTGCAGACTGGTAAAATTAAAATCTCCAGGGCAGGTATGGGTATTTTTTAGGCTCCTTGGGTTATTTTGATGGTGGCCAAGTGTGAGAAACAGGACTCCTCTAGGTCACTTCTCAAACTTTAATGTACATGATGGCACCTAAGGACTTTTTAAGACGCAAATTTTGACCCAGAAGATCTGAGGTAGGGCCTCAGATCCTGCATTTCTAGCAAGCTCCCAGGAGTGACAAAGGTTCTTGGGTAATATTGCTCTTCCCAGGGCTACATTTCTCCTTCTCCCCATTCAGCTAATGGGATATGGGAAGAGGGAAATTGGCTTCTAAGTAAATGGAAGTTTCAAGAATATTATACCCATTATATATGGAAATAGCTTCTTAAAAGACACTAGAATTTATGTTTCAAAGATCAACTTGAATCATTATTCTTCCAGTTATGGAAGGTTAAAATTCTCAATATTCTAGATTCTCTTGCATCAAGTGTAAGACCATGAGAAAGTTCCATGTACAGCCAGAAGCCTGGGGAGGACTTCTCTTCCCAAATAAGAAACTTAAGTCTCACTAAGAAGGAAAGTTTGGCCTCTTTTTGCTTGGAACATGGTTTTGAGACCTTGAACTATAGCCCCTATCTGTCACTCTGAGAAAACAGGTATGAAGATAAAGGTCTATAGTTAGTGTTGCCAAATAAAGTATGAGATGCCTAATAAATCAGAATTTCAGATAAACAACAAATAATTTTATTGCAAATGTATCATTGTATTAGTTCTTTTCCTCTTACTGTAACAAGATAAAAGAGGCTGAGTCCTTTACAAAGAAAAGGTTAATTTAGCTCACACTTGGGAGGCTCAAAGTATAAGCTCCGGTGCCCCCATTGGTTCAGGCTTTGGTGAGGGTGCCCTTAGGTGTGTCACATCATAGAGACATGACAGTGAGGTAGGAAGCCAGAGATGGGGAAGGGGCTAGTCGGGCTGTTTAATAACTGTCACTGTCATGAGAACTAATCAGGGCCCCACTATGCTAATTTCATCCAAGGACAGTGCACCCAGTGATTCCAACACCATAATAGGGACCAAGATGTTACCATTGAACACTTGGGGGGAACCAGATCCAAATCATACCTCCCAACCTCCTATCACAAATCATACCTCCCAACCTCCTATCACAAATCATACCTCCCAACCTCCTATCACAAATCATACCTCCCAACCTCCTATCACAAATCATACCTCCCAACCTCCTATCACAAATCATACCTCCCAACCTCCTATCACAAATCATACCTCCCAACCTCCTATCACAAATCATACCTCCCAACCTCCTATCACAAATCATACCTCCCAACCTCCTATCACAAATCATACCTACCAACCTCCTATCACAAATCTGGTTCAGATGGTAAGACTGTTGATATCATATGTATACCAGGAGCACAAAAAGAAGTCTACGAATCAGGGTTGTAGGTGTGGCTCAAATGGAAGAGCACCTATCTAGCAAGTATAAACTCATGAGTTCAAGCACCAGTACTACCAAAAAAAAAAAAAAAAGAAAGAAAGAAAGAAAAGAAAAAAAGACTGTGACTCAAATTTTGAGGCTTTCTAGGAAGAATATGACAGACTCCCAAGCAGGTCTGAAAATACCTTGAGAGAGCAAGGAATGGTGACTGCCTTGGAGTTTTAGGAAGGGGCTGAAGCTTGTGTGATTTGAACATCAAGCCGGTCTCATTGAAAGCAGCACCCAGGCTTTCTTAACGTCTTGCCCAGGTGAGGGGAAAAGGGGACAGGAAAGTGGTGGAACTTGAAAACTGTCAGCAAACACCAAAAATTGAATCAGGTTCTTTATTACCATAAATATTACATAGGGCATATATAATATGCTAAACTTTACTTATACTAAAGTTTATTCCTTTTTTATCTGAAGTTCAAATATAACTGGGTGCCCTATAATTTTATTTGTTATTCCTGACAACACTCTTCATGAAGTAGAAAGATAGAAAGAGCCTGGGTTCTCCCTAGAATTGTTGAACCTGGTATCAATTCTGAATTGTTTATTTCCAGACTTGTTACATGAGACAAATGAACCCCTATTTCTTTAAACCACCGTTAGTCCCATGTCTAATTACCTAGAGTCAAGTCTGTTCTAATTGATACATCTTCACTGACTCTTCTTTTTTTTTTTATTATTCATATGTGCATACAAGGCTTAGTTCATTTCTCCCCCCTGCCCCCACCCCCTCCCTTACCACCCACTCCGCCCCCTCTCTCTCCCCCCCCAATACCCAGCAGAAACTATTTTGCCCTTATTTCTAATTTTGTTGTAGAGAGAGTATAAGCAATAATAGGAAGGAACAAGGGTTTTTGCTGGTTGAGATAA
The DNA here is from genome assembly GCF_047511655.1 of Castor canadensis. NCBI lineage: Eukaryota > Metazoa > Chordata > Mammalia > Rodentia > Castoridae > Castor > Castor canadensis. The sequence continues at coordinate 115,883,012 of NC_133394.1, forward strand.
GGATAGCTATACAGGGCATTGACTCACATTGATTTCCTGTGCGTGGGTGTTACCTTCTAGGTTAATTCTTTTTGATCTAACCTTTTCTCTAGTTCCTGGTCCCCTTTTCCTATTGGCCTCAGTTGCTTTAAGGTATCTGCTTTAGTTTCTCTGCGTTAAGGGCAACAAATGCTAGCTAGTTTTTTAGGTGTCTTACCTATCCTCACCCCTCCCTTGGGTGCTCTCGCTTTTATCATGTGCTTATAGTCCAATCCCCTTGTTGTGTTTGCCCTTGATCTAATGTCCACATATGAGGGAGAACATACGATTTTTGGTCTTTTGGGCCAGGCTAACCTCACTCAGAATGATGTTCTCCAATTCCATCCATTTACCAGCGAATGATAACATTTCGTTCTTCTTCATGGCTGCATAAAATTCCATTGTGCGTAGATACCACATTTTCTTAATCCATTCGTTCACTGACTCTTCTGATGGCAGCTATTGTTCCGTACACTTCCGCATAGATATCTTTATCAAACCCTTTAATTATATTGAGGATGCTAATGCAATGGATATTACTGATGCCAAGGACCATCAGGACTCTGATACAGCTTTGCTTCTTAGTTTTCTATGGCCTTTGCCACGGAAACAACATATCTCACAGAATTGTTCATCGTTGTACATGCAATACTGAGCACGGTGTTATAGTAAGTACTTAAGTTCTATCTAAAATTTATTTTTAAATTTGAATTATTCAAATTGCGCATTATGGCTGAATGTTTATGCCTACCCAATTTCATACATTTAAGTCCTAACTCCTGATGTGATGGTTTTTGGAGGCAGAAGTTTGGGAGGTAATTAGGATTAGATAAGGTGGTAGAGTAGAGCTCTCATGATGGGATTGTGCTTTTATAAGAAGAAACACTATAAAGCTTTCTCTCTCTCCTTCCACCATGTAGGGCACAGAAAGAAGCTGGCCATCTACAAACCAGAAGAAAGCCTCACTAAAACCCAGCCATGCTGGAACTTTGAACTTCCAGCTCCCAGAACTGTGAAAAACAAATTTTTGTTAAGTCAACTGATCCGTACTATTGTGCCATGGCAACCCAAGCTGACTAATACAAAAATATTTTATTTCAATCATCATATAAACATTTCAGGTGTATCAACAATAACATTGTTAAATTACCTTTGTTTTCAAGAAAGGATGCAAAATGTAAGGCTCATAGTCCAGGGAGAGAAGAAGCAGATTATGTATCTTACTTAAAGATTGTTGAAGCTGCCTTCAACAATACAAGTTGAGAACAATCATAACCATGGAATGAGTATACTATATTTTATAAAAAATAACAAACCCTGAAATTGGGATGCAATTTATAATAGGTGAGTTCTTAAATTAGATCTGTAGTTTTCAATCCTGCATATTCAAATTTTAACAAATATTGTTGCTTTGATTTCACCCTTCGGTATTCTACTTAGTTGCCTGCCCCAGCATGGTAATTAAAAAGAAAAGAAAAAAACAGAACAAAACTTCTTCATGAGAAGGTAATGTATGAAGAGGGCCAAAAATCACTGCAGTAGGTAAAACAATTTGTGTACACACAGACCTGCCTAGTCTGCATGGAGGCTTCTTGTGAAGTTTATTAGAAGTTAGAAGAAAGGGAGAATGATAGATTGATGACTAACAACTTTTTAATAGGCTGTCTCTAGCTAAGTCATGTGGTTTACTAGCCAGTCTGCTGTTCCACTGAGGGATAAGGGTTAAAAGCAAAGTGTCAGCCACTATGATAGCTATGGGATCAAGGTTGAAGATGACGGAGGAAATACAATGGTAGAACTACCAAGAGCCAGACACCTAGTCAGGAGCTTGTAGCCTCTCCTCCCTTGATTTCAGTAGTACTAGGTCTCTTGAGCAAAATAATGAAGATGTTGAGAAATGGGTAGAATTTTACACTATCAATCTCATCAGGAAGACATACTACATGCAGAATTCATGAAATCTAAGCAAAGAACCAGAAGTTCAAATATTGTTTTAAAGGGGATTTGTTGTTTTGTGGAGTCTGCTAGTTGATTAGAAAAATGAATATCAAGTACATTTTTTTTTTTTGGCCAAAGTTAGCCATATTTTGTTTTCTGCTTGGTAACAAAATTATTTTTGTTTCTGCTTAGTTCTGTCTTTTGCATCTCAGCCTATTTGTTCTCATTCATGATTATAAAATTGTCCCCTTTCAGAGACACTAGACATACAAACGTGTTGTATGGAAGCAGTCAGCCTTCATTCTGTTGGACTATGTATTGTTCAGATAGTGTGAAAGTAGGTCACGTGTCCATAATGTGGGTCCCTGCTTCCTCTGGTCCTGGCTGCTCCCCACTGTACCACAAAGTGAATAGTATAGCACTTGATCTTGTTGGACCAGTTTACCCACACTTTGTTTATTTCTTTTTGCTACAGGCTAATCTTCAATCAGCAGGTGACTCCCTGTAAGTGTTACTCTTGTGTGTAACCTTAAGTCTGTGTGATCCTAAACCTGTTTAGCTCTCAGGAAGAGGCAACATCGTCATGTCCATGTGCTTCTTGTCCATTTGGCCCAGGTAAACTTTGATCAAGTAAACTCTCTTTGCTGAGTGTCTGTGTCTCAGTACTTGCTGAAAAGACAAAATCACTGTATCTCTTAAGTTTACATTTCATGATCCTGAAAAAGAAATTCTCAAAGCTAGTAGCATGCAAGATTACTCCCAAGGAATTAGGTTCAGGGAAGGTAGTCACGGCAAATAAAGCTCCACTCCATTCTTCCCATAGGAATTTATTTTCTGTTTCCTCTAAGTCTTGCTCATTATTACCTACCTTTATGATACCAGGATTAAGGGCAGAGTGATTTCTTTTATTGGAATAGTATTTCATTTAAAACTCTTTCAGTACTACTATGAAATGTTAATGGTGAAACAAAGACAAAAGCTAATTGAGAGACAGAGCTTTTTGTGCTGGAGGGCTATTTTGCCCAACCCTGGCCTATGGAAACAATGTTTTATTAGACTTAAGCTTGGGTGGTTCTTGTCTTTACTTTGTTTGTGTTTGAGAGGTATAATTGGCACAGGGAGAAGCCACATATCGTGTCCCCAGAGCCATTCTAGAGGTGGACCAGGGCCCTGTATTTGTTTTTGATGGTATGTGAGCCCCTATGGGAGTGACACTAAGCAGTCCAAGTGCTCTTGGACCAGGTTGAAATGAATGCTGCTTATTGGCAGTCAGGAGTTACTAGCAGTGAATTCTGGGTAGATGGCGATCAGAGTATGGCTCCCTTACCTCTACTACCAACCTCATCTATCTGCCTCTTCCAATCAAGCAGTTTCTGGGACCTACATGTAGCTGGGTGTGAAGCAGACCTTACTGTAGTCTGGAGAGTGGAGAAAGCTGGTGTGAGACCTTGTCAGCTGAGGGCTGGACATGCATCTGAGGCCAGTGGGAATTCAGGGTCCTGGGACAGATGGTCAGGTGACAGCTCCTGGGAAGAGCTTGGGCTACAAATCTGGGAATGCCCTTCCCCTCATTGCTGTGGAAATTCTCTGTATAGAAGTTAAAATGCTGCTTGGCCAAAGTTTTTCTTATGTTGCCAGCATTTATAGAGAGATTCGGTTTTCCATCAAGGAGAAAGATTTTTCATGAGTTGTATGTAACTGAAGCAGAAAAGGCGGCTCAGATAGTCAGCTTTTGAAAAAAGTGTTTTTTAGTTTTTAACCAATGTTTTCAATTGGGAAAAATAGGTTTTCATTTGTTAAAGTAAAATTTAAGCAATTTAAGAAAATTTTAGCTTCTTTTAAGCTACATCCAGGGGCCTAGTTAATAGTATGACAGCTTGTTTTGTTTAGGGGTCAGATCTGTTGTTCCACAGCAGATCGTTTGTGGAGAGGCTTCTAAACACAAATTTCAATGTTAAGAAAAAGGAAAAAGCAAACTTAACTTTAGTGCAGATTGTTTTTATAACCTCAAAACCTTTTTATATATATATAAAAAAATCTCAAGACAAAAAGGGATAATTTAGCCAGGCCCCTGTGGCTCATGCCTGTAATCCCGGCTACTTGGGAGACTAAGATCCAGAGAAGATTGTGGTTAGCGGACAGCCTGGGCAAATAGTTCAAGAGATCCCATCTCCAAAATAACCAGAGCAAAATGGACTGGAAGTGTGGCTCCAGAGGTAGAGCATATCCTTTGCAAGCACAAAGACTTGAGTTTGAGTCCTAGTCCCACAAAAAAGGGGGAAAGTAATAATTTTTGCTATTACATATACTTAACATCTATAAACTAAACTCCAAAAAGCATAATTTAACTACATTATTTTATTGCAAATGAAAAATATACAGAAGCATTTCAAATTTAAAAATAAACAGTATTTATATACATTTGATAAATATAAAATCTCATGAACATAGTTTATCCAAAATATTTGAGAACATTTCCTGTACATTCATATAAATTATTTTTTCACAGAGCTCTGAAAGGTGAAAATAGCATTTGGTTCAGTTTCACTGGTTTTATTAAGAAAAACATTTTTGTGGAATAATTTTATGTTGGCATTGAAAAAGTATAATATTGGAATTTATGTTCACTTGGGTTATTTAAAATGAGTTAATATGACACAAATGGACAAAGATGAGAGATTTATAAAAACTGTAAGGCTAAAAATTAAAATTTTGGTTCAAAGAGAACAAATTTTGTCAGATACCTATTACATATTGGGCATGATGAAAGGAGTGTTCCATATATTTGACTCAATACTTGAAAAATTAGATGTTGATTTAATTTTATGTTGCCAAATCTAAAGGGTTCTGTGAATATCCTATAATCCGAACTAAAAATAAAATCATTAACCATTGACCTAACAGTAAAATTATAAATCAAAAAATAAAACCATTATCTTTATAGAACTAGAAAAAAGCTTTCAATTTGTCCCATGCTAGCACTGTGATCCTTAATGAGATCTGTACTCATATTCACAAATAAATCTTAAGATATGAATGGAATGACAAATAAAGTACATATGTTAAAATGCACATGTTAACACTAATGCAGTGTGAGTAAAGGGATCCAGCATTTTACTCTTCCTTAGTTATCTTCCAATTTGGGAGAAATGAATTTTGGGCATTTGATTTGCAGTAATATTTTGAGTTTTTTCAATGTGTGTACTCAGCAATGATTTTTACAGAGATCTATTAACACTACACAATTGATTTACTACATACTACAACTCATTAAATCTTTCTCAGTCTTCTCTCTGGGCATGTATGTCAATACTAGTTCATTTTCCAGTCTAGGACACATTGATCCTTGTGTTCTAGGAACCTTTAACCTGGGCTCTATGTGCCAAAGGAAAAACTTGACATTTAAGGTGTCAAGTCACAGCTGACATTTAATAAATGTCTGAAACTTAAATTCACTGAAATGTAGAAATCAGCACAACCTCAGGTTAGATGTCAGGAAAAATTCCATTAATTTCTTCACCAAGAAGTTGCCCTGGAGAAACCAATGGAGTTCTCAATACTAAAAAGAAAAATATGGAATTTCTACAATTTTCAAACACTACCTTTTCAGAATGGTACTTTTCCTACAAATTTGGGTTCATAGCTTATGTGTCTGATATAACAAAGCAAGTCAGCAAACATATAACTGAGGTATCGACCCATGAATCTTCCATAGGTTATCAGTTTTCAAGAATTTAGAATGCATTGAATTCTACTTAACACTAAACTCTGCTGAAGATTCATTTTCAGACTTTGCAGTCATCGAAAGCCATCACTGTGAACATCGGTGATAGTTCAGTAGAGCTGGAAATGCCAAAATAAGGTTAATAGGATTCTGAATAGCAGGGCTTACTTATCCTGAGTAGGCTTAAGCTGGCTCAAAAGCAAAAACCAAAACTAATCATGTCTGATGTTAGAGCACAAAAAAATCCAGTCAACCTAGAAGTTTCTTTAAAAATGCAACTTTTTAAGTTAGGATTTTTGCTTTGTTTTGAGAGAAATAAGTTTAATTTATATATTAGATATCCAATTTCTTTTCCATAAAGTCAATAAGTGATAGGAAATCTGTCTATAAACATAAAAGATTATTTCTGCCATGAATCTGGAATGACAGAAAAATTGTATGAATGTTTTAAATGAGCAAAAATATTTCTTGTAATAGTCTCTGAGGTTTTAATATTTTGTATTCCAGGAAGTTCATTCTCTGAAAAAATTTATCAATAAATTGTATGGAAAACACAGTCAGGATAAATTTAACAGAAAAAGGCAGTGTGCTGTTTGCTTCTATAGGATGTACTTATTTTGAAAAGTTAGTAACTGATTATAATTTCCCTATAAGGGTGAAGGTACCACATTTCAGAAGAACCATTAGAATAATTTGTTCAGTTTTTTTAATCCAGATTTTTTTAGTTATTTCCAAACAATCTTAGAAAACCCACCCTTTAGCGATAAAACATTTGGGCAAAATTGAAATGTAATATTATCCTGAAATAATGTAGTGATTATTTTACAAAAATCTCTAGGTCAACAAGACAAGTCACCTATGGGATAAGAAGAGAAAGAACAAGATAAATGTAAGTAACGCTGAAGCTGATTTCACTCAGACTTCCCTAGAAAGTTAATTTTGCCTTCTCTCATCCAGGGCTGTGTTGAATGAATCTGTGGGCACAATCATTTGTGTGTGCTAAAGTTTGGGGGAAATGAAAAAATAGTGCTCCTTTACCTGAAGGGTAAAGTATTTTCCACTCTCTTCTATTCTCCCTTCTTTAATTAGTGATGAAATCCTATGATATGTGAATAAATTACAATTCATAAGCCCTTTGTGGCTAGGTGTGCCTTGTGTATTTTACACCATTAAGTAATGGATGTTTTTTTTTTTTAACACTTTGCCCATTAGGTATCTAGTTTAAAAAGGACGTTACAGACAGGTGACCAAAGCACCAGTGTTCTCACTTGTAAAACTGTGAGATTATGACTCCTCAGAGGATGGTATCTGACCCTCTGTTTGTCAAGTTAACTTGATCTATGAATTACCATGAGTCTAAGAGTAGCCATCAAAGAAACAAAGTACCACCCAACAGAGCCAAACCTATTGCAACCAAACAAGAGAGATTATTCTGAAAGGAATGTAACTTCTTGAATTTTTTTATGACTAAGGAGTATTTCAAACTTTGTAGAAATGAAGAGATGCAGAAGTCTTTCGAAGAAAAATAAAAACTTGATTTTCAAATTTGATGGCCAAAGTGAAGGCTTCTTTATTTGGCCTCACATCTACAGTATTACTTATCACGTTAAAATGCTAACTTTCCCAGGAGTCCTTCCAAGAATAAGTCTTCCTTCTCCTCTCTGAGTGTCTCATATTAGTTAAAATTCAGGGATTGTAAAGGCTTTGACCATCAGTCCTGCTGAACAAAGTAACATCATCATCATATCCTGAGGTTGGACAATCCGTGTTCTCTAGTAAAGCATAACTATTCTCATTGCCACTTGGAGAAAGGACTTCTTTCTTGGTAGTGGATGTCAGCTCCTTCCAGGTAATGTCAGTATTTTTAAATGCATGGAGAAGGAAGATGCCACTGATAACGGTGAAGAACCCACTCAGGGTCCCTATAATATCTCCAGCTTTCATACTATACCATTCCTGGAATAAGATGGCAGAGCAAGTCACTACCATGGTTGTGAAGAGCACGTAATAAATGGGAGTCACAAGAGATGTGTTAAATGTGTCCAGTGCTTTGTTGAGATAGTTAATCTGTGTAGTTACTGAAAGCACAAGTACTGTCAGCAAAACAAAGACCAGAGGATTCTTGTAAACTGGCTTCCATTCTAGTAGTTCTTTAATGGCAATTCCCAGGCCCTTGACTGAAGAAACTGAAAATGCTCCAATCAAAGAACAGATTGAAATGTAGACCAATATATTGGTCTCTCCTTTCTTGGGAGCCACGATCAAAATCAGCACCAAGGAAAATGTAGTTACAATCACAGCAAAGGAAATAAATCCTGTTGGGAAGAGATAAGAATTAGACTTCAGAAGACGCTAATAGGACCATGCCCTTCCAAAATCTTGTCAGCCGTGAATTTAAAAGCATACACATTTTAGAAAAAGAAGTGGGATTAAATTAAAAACAGTAACATCTTATTGTGCAGTTGTCATTATTTTGTAAAGAACTTTCACAAACATGTCATTTGACTCTCACCAATAACTACTTAAGCAGGAGGTAACAAAAATTTGGGTCCAACTAAAAGTCTTTTGCCTCTACTATCCCCATCTCTACCTTTCATTGTGTACAAGGGAAACATGAACATAAAAGTTAATTCTGCCACCTTCCCAGAAGACTTATAAGCAAAACTTATTTTGTCTCACAACCCACAACAAGGCTTGTAGGAGTCATATTCCGAAATCATTAGAAATATCATTTGATGCTAGGCGTGGTGACACACAGCTGTAATGCCAGCACTCAAGCGGTTGAGGCAGGAGGATTGGAAGTCTGATGCTAGCCTGAGACTCTGTCTCAAAAACAAACAAACAAACAAACAAATATCATTTGTTGAGTGGAGAGAGAGAAGCAGAATTCAAGTATTTCTTTAGGCTGAATCACAGACCTGGGTCTCTCAATTTCATTTCCATTTCATGTAAAGAAGTAACCTCCTCTTCTTGTGGGGCATGGATAACCATCACAGTTGACCCCAATATGCTTAATATGCAGCCCATTTTTCCATGAATATTCAGGTGCTCATTTAAAAAATAGGAAGATAATATTGCACTGTTGGGAGAGAAGAAAATTAAGTCACTATGATTTAATTACTTCTTAATTCTTTGGCAGCTCAGAAGCAGCACTGTGGTGCACACTACTCTGTACCCCATTGAGCTTACTTGAATACACTATGTACACTGAAAAACCTTGGTTAGTTTTAAACTCAGAAATGATGGCCAATCAACTCTGCTCGTTGCTTTTTATATCCAAAGAACTATCAGAGAGTCCTAGACTCCTGTCACCTTCCCATGACCTTCTAAGAGGTCTTGCTCATTTTCAATTGACCCATCTTCTTCTATAAAGCCAAGTAAAATGAAGACCTTTTACATCTTATTGGTACAATATAGGGTGAGCACCTCTTGTTTGAAATGCTTGGGCTGAGAATTTTGGATTTAAGGAATTTTTCAGATTTTGAAACATTTGCATGTACAGAGTCAGATATCTTGAGGGATGGAACGCAAGTTTTAGCACAAAATTCACTTATGCTTCATGCATACTTTATATGGATAGCTTGAGGGAAATTTTATGCAATATTTTTGGTGTGCACATGTTTTGACTGCAACCCGCCGTAAGTCAGCTATGGAATTTTCCACTTGTACCATCATGTCCATGCTCAAAAAGTTTCAAATTTTGGAGCATTTGGCTTTGGGATTTTGGAACTGGAGATGCTCAACCTATACCTCTAAAATATATGTGTCCATCAAAATTTCAAATAAAGATATATACCAAAAAACATGGCTCCTCGGCTTGGGGATGAGATGTAGTTTTAGTACATAATCAGTACAACAATTCAGATTGTTAAAATATTGAAATACTTCCTTACTAATTGCTATGGTCCTGATACGTCCATCTATCTAATACTACCAAATCTTTGGCTGTTGTGCCTTGGTCTCAGGAAGCTCCAGACTGGCACTACTAAGGACGTCAGAGTATGCCATCCTGCTCTTCCACCATTAGGCCCAGTGGGATTTCTGCATGCCAGCCTTCTTCCTATGATGCTCTGACATTCCAACTACTGGTGCCCATTTGCCCCTAAGACTGAGCAATTACCAGGTACTTTTCTAGAGTTTCCCTCATATGGCTATTTGTGGGATCTGTGAAAATTGCTACTATTGCTATCTGTTTCACTGACAAGTGTTCTAAGTGCTTTATGTGTATTAACTCATTTAATTCTCACAACAATCCTATAAAGAAGGTAGAGAGAAGTGAGTAGGCCCAATCATAAACTTTCTTCTAGAGACTGATAATGAATGGAAATGAAAAAGACAAAAAGTGCAACAAAATGGTAGCTAAGCTACAAAATAAGAGTTCATGGGCTCACTGGAACATATTCATTGGGAGCGTAATATAGACCAACCCAGAAAAATCAGATCTGCAGCTTATAGACCAGGAATATTATCCCTACTTCCAGTACAAAAAAATTACAGGGTCTCTAAACAGAAGTATCCAGCAGACAATGGGAGAAGCTTAGTGAGAGTTGAAATTTAGCCCAAACACTATGCTTTTTTAAAGTCCTCTTATAACTGTGGTCATTAACTACTATGACAACAGAAAGAATTAAAAGGACTTTGATGATTTATCTAGATGAGATATAAAAAAACAAAAACAAAACTCTGCTAGGCTTCACTGAATTGTCATAATGCACAATTACTTTATGTTAGCAGGAAACCAAGTTTACTCTGTCATTGTTCTTCAAGATAATAATAATATGACAGCCTACTTCCTATTTCTACTGCTATTATTTTGTAGTCTTCTCAAATTATTTTTGTGACTTTGTGTGTGTGTGTATGTGTGTATACGTGATGATGTGGATCAAACCCAGGGCCTTGCACATGCTAGGCAAGAGCTCTACGACTGAGCCACACCACCAGCCTAAGAAGTAATTTTTTAAGCTCCACTTGGAGCTTAAAAACTTGCCAAAGCTTCTCAGGGGTCCTAGAAATTATGTTGGGACCTCTGTGCTTTGAGAGCCCCAATTGGTTGAGTGTTTTTGTTATTGTTTTTTCAGATGTATTTATTGTGAGATATATGTTTCTTACAGTTTAAGTGTCACCATGGTACTAAAATCCCCTAGAAGCCGAGTTCTTATTGTTCACCTACCTTATGAGAACACTCAGAGCGCCCAGTGGGGTGACCAAGGTGGCCGGTGCAAATGCATAAGCTGCAAAATTTACGGCTTCTCCTGCTCCCACTAGAAAGCAAGCAGAAGTATTCATGTGCAAGGTGGGTTTATCTTTCAGAAGAGAAAAACAAATTACTCTCAAAAAGCAAGGGGGCTTTTATTTTAAAGACACAAAGATCTAGCTAAAAGGAATAGTTTAGGTTCTTTTTCTTATGGAATGTGGGAGAAATTTTGTATTAAGTGATGCATAGAAGCTGTAATTACCTGGTGATATAAATTCAACTAATGGTAACCAACAAATACACATTTTAAATGAGTTTTGATAAAGATTTTAGCTACTCAGAAATGAAAATATACTTGATCACTATGATGAGTTTTAACAGAGCTAGCTTTGGAGCAATTGTTCCATTTGCTCAAGAATGCCTTCTGTTTTACAAATTAACAACAACAAAGCAACTTGTACAATTAGAAAGTTTTGTAGAAATCTGGTGTCTGGATACAAAAGTCAGAAGTCCCTACACAGGTCCGTGAACTCAGACATCTCTGATGATCGACAGGCAGGTAACAGTATCTCCACAAGTGAAGAAGACACCAGCAGCTGTTTTAAAGTCCTAGGGATGTACTTCTGAATATAGTATTTTTTTCTTTTGGAGGAACTCTAGACTTCTATGAGGTACTGTCATATAAATAACTTTGAGGGAAATCCCTCCATCCAAGAACTGGGCTCTTGAATGGGAGTTAAATTATTCTCCCAGATCACAGTTGGAAACTTGCCTAGAGAATGTAGTATTTCATGCTGGCAAACAGCACCACGCAAACCCTTTCTGCAGAGAGAGAAAAGAACACTAACATACTTTTCCTTTTCTTTAGCAGCTTGCTACCTCTCCCTTCTTCCTCCCCCCTCATCTAGAGGAGGGTTGAGCATTAGGAAAACACTATAAAACAATCTAAACTTACACAACAATTAGGAGACTGCTCTCATAAAAAGAGTTATGGAAGCATTCTCACATTAACTTCATGGTTAAAGTACCAAATGTCTGTTACTAGATAAAATCTTTAATGTATGCTTTTCTCTCCTCAATACTTGTATATGCTTTTTTACACGGTAAAAATAAAATGGCAACTGTAGATATTCTTCTTATATTTTTATTCTAAAGTATGCATAGAGGGTGAAGAACGCAAGTGAGAGACAAAGAGGGAAAGAGGACCACTCAAACATGTCTCTGGAACTTTTTTAGCCCAGTCTTTGTCAACTTTTACTTAAATAAAGTAAGGAAATAGATGGGAAAATACATTAAAGACTGAGAGTGCCATACAAATTTAAATTACTTTTCTTCATCATTCTTTTAGATTCTGCCACTGATTTATTAAGGAGAAGGTAAGTTCCTTCTTACATCAGGACCTTGCAAACACTGAAATATGTTGCTTGGTTTTGGAAAACAAGGAAGCTTTAAGACTTTGACTGCAGAGGAAAGTGATCCATGAGTGGTGTCAAAGTAAAATTTCTGATGTTCTTTCCTTGGAAGTTTCAGGGTTGGGATTTAAGAAGTTCAGAGGAGGTGAGAGAGTGAGATCAGGGGAAAGTAGTGGAAGGAGATAAACTGCCTTCTCTGTGAACATCACCTTAGCATTTAGGAAGAGCTTCCTTGACCTACAAAGTATCCTTCAATCCTGAAAGCAAGTCTGGGAGGAGGGAGAGTGCCGACAATGATTGATCCAATGATTGATCAATCCAGTGTCAACAGCCAGAGAATCCTTTAATTTATCCTTGTTTGGTACTGGTAAGGGAACTGTACCTATCCCTGAGAAAATATGCAGCTAGGATAGTCACAGATTCAAATTAGGAACTGGGAAAACATGGTGGGGAAAGCACTTTTCTCAGTTCTCAAGGGGAAGAAAACAGAAGTTTGTGATAAAATACAGTATTTCAAATGCCAACTTTTTCCTTTGCATTCCAGGACAGTATTGAGAGCACAAGGGTTGGGGAGTGGGATGAGTAAAAAATTATATATGTACATATATATTTTTTTTGTTTTTGGCACTGGGGTTTGAACTTAGGACTTCACGCTTGATAGGCATGCTTGCTCTTGCCACTTGAGCCACTCCACCAGCCCTTTACAAAAGTTCTTATGTCAACATATACGCATATATAATTATTAAATATAAGACAATATGTTATGACCTCACAAAAATTTTTATACTTAAAGTCTATTCTTGGGCTTGGCTGGTGTGAGGGGCAGCTAAACAAATGTTCTCAATATTAATAACTTACTTGACAGCAATCCTGCCCACCACAGCCACTCCTTGAGGTAAGAATGTCCACCTTGTCCTAGGAAAAATAACCAGAAACAAAAATTAAGTTCTAAGTTAGAGAAGGGTAGAAGAATTGATCCCTGGAATATTGCTGGAAAAGGCAAAGTTTAAGGTCAAGTTGGGAAAACTAGTCTTTGAGCATATTTGCTTGGTCATTTCCAAAGATATTTTAGTGGTTTTCATGATTTTTATCTTTGATTTCTACAGAAAGTACTTTATTTGTAGGAAATTTTACTTAATCATCAGGTTCACTACATTTATGTCAGTCAGAGGTGTGGACATTACATATTATAAACTCTAAATACCTTGTTTCAGCCATGGTTTAATTTAAAACAGAAAACTTTTTGTAAATTATACTGGTACCTAATGAAGACTTGAAAGGGAAGAAGATGGTTGACATAAGAACTTTTGTGAAGGGCTGGAGGAGTGACTCAAGTGGCAAGAGCAAGCATGCCTAGCAAGCATGAGGTCTTAAGTTCAAACCACAGTGCCAAAAAAGAACTTTTGAGAGTCTGAGTTAGTTAAGAAAAGAATAACAACCATTAGATAGATAGACTCTACTACTTATTCTTTTTTTAAATTTTTTGTTTCTTTTGGTAGTACTAGGGTTTAAACTCAGGGTCTTATATCTTATACTTGCCAGGCAGGCAAGTGTAAACTATTTGTTTGAGGCTGGCTTCAAATTACAATCCTCCTGATTATAGGTGTAAGACACTAGTGTCAAGCTCTACTTATTCTTTACCTTGGCATATTGAAATTTTCTGTCTAGTCTACTGAAAAGGACAAAAAGCTCACCTCCTGTAATCTGTGACCTGAAATCATTGTTACATGTTTGTTGTAGAAAATAGAATTTTCTCACTGGGTGCTAGGGCTCACACTTGTAATTCTAGCTACTTGGGATGCTGAGATTGGGAGGTCTGTGGCTTGAGGCCAGGAAAAAAGTTTGCAAGACCCCATCTCAGAACAAAGGTGAGGATGGTGGTACATGCCTCTCCTGTCATTCCACCTGTGATGGCAGGTTGGGAACCATAAAATAGGAGGATCATGGACCAGACTGGCCTGTGCAAAAAGTGAGACCCTAATTTCAAAATAACCAGAAAAAAGGACGGGAGGCATGGCTCAAGTGGTAGAATGCTTGCATAGTAAGTGCAAAGCCCCAAGTTCAAAACCCCTCCCCCCAAAATAGAATTTTCTCAATTTCAAGATATTTAGCTCCCTGAATTTGACCTAGATGATTTTGTTATAATTAAGCTAAACAGAATATACAAGCTATAAAGATTATCTTTTAAAGTAGTTAACTATGTTTATCTAGATTTCCTTACAAAATTTGCAAATGACTAAATTGGGATGGTATTGTACTATTGGACCTTATTATTATGTAGTTGATAACTTAGGGCCTTACACTTGCTAGGCAGGTGCCCTCCACTTAAACTGTGCCCCCAGCCCTTTTTTATTTTAGTTATTTTTTAGGTAGAGTCTCTCATTTTTACTCAGGGCTGGCCTCAGACCAAACTCTTCCTACTGATGCCTTCAGATAGCCGGAATCACAGGTTCATGCCACCATGTCTGGCTTATTGGTTGAAATGTGGGTGGAGGGGGGGTCTCACTAACTTTTTGCCCAGGCTGTCCTTGAACTGGGATCCTCACATTCTCCACCTCCTAAGTAGCTAGGATTATAGGAGTGAACCATTCACCTGGCCCAGTTGTCTCAATACTTTTAATTAAAATAATCAGTTTTGTCCACTGGTGTGACATGCCACTTTAAAAAGAACCCATATATAATGTGATATGTATTATACACTTAAAAAGCACACATATAAGTACTTGGTGATCCACTTTTAGTTTTAATAAGCTTTTGTTATTTTATCTGCTTTAATTATAATACTAAACTGTTTTTAATTAACATAGCAATACAGTACATTTTATTTTCTGATGGGTGCCTATCTGTTTTTAATAGCTCTCTTTCAGGAGTGTCTTTGCATAATATGTAGTCACTTATCCTTCCATATGGACCTAAGAAAAGTATTTGTTTTTTATGTTATTATACTTGATAAAAATGAATAGAAAATTCATTACTAATGAAGGATAATCAGGCAGTGCTTATTCAGTAGGCATCTGGAATGCTTTTAGAAATAGCAATCTCATTCTATTGTTCTTCATTCAAAGATTTTACAAATATTTATTGGGTGCCAAACACTGTGCATGGGATGGTTCCCGCTCTTGGGAACCCACAATTCATAAAGAAACTTAACGATAAGCAAATAATACATGAACCACTACAAATCATCCTGGGAACAATGAAGGAAACTGTTAGTGTGATGATGGAGAGTCACAGGGGGAGGCAGGTGGGGGAACCTGCTCAGAAAGGATGGTCAACAAAGGCCTTTCTGTGGTGGTGAAACTTTAGCAGGAAGTCAGAAGTATGATTCAGCTAAATGGAGGGCAGGGGAAAGAAAGTTCCAGGCAAAGGAAAAACACCCCAGGGTGGGAAAGAACTTAGTCTATTCCAAGAACAAGGGAAAAGTAGGTGACTGGGAGGGTAGCAAAGAGGCAGCTGCAGAGGTAGCAGGGGCCACTTTTTGCGGAGGTCAGAGATTATGGGAGACACAGCTGGCTCAGTCAAGGACACAGTGGTGAAGATAAATAGAGACAGTCACTGATAATGAGTAGTACTGTGGGGTCACAGAAGGATTATTTCTGCAGCTAGAAATTTGAATTCCTTAGTTTGATGTGTTTCTTACCTGCTCTGGTCACACCCTTGTTGGCCAATTGCAGGAGACCCTTCTTTTTCAGTATGAAGCTGGAGCCAATAAAAATACTGGAACTTATAGCCAGTGCCAAGCCCACATAAAGACTGTATTTGTTTTCTACATTTGCCGAAATGCTCAAGTTGGTTATGCTGGAATTCAGGTTCGTGTAGAGGACAGGAGAAGCCAGCAGCTGTGACACATTTGTGATCTCACACCAAGCCTGGGAGGAGTTGGGACAGACCAGAGACAGCACATAGCCTAGAAAAAGGAAAGAGGGAAATGTCAAGAGCTCAAGGGAGCTGTGTAATTCCTACCCCTTTCCACAGGAACAGAGATTGAGTGGGTGGTACTGAAACACTTCTCTACCTCAAGGAGGGACCTTCCTAGGCCTAGAGACATTTTCAGTTTGGCTTGCCTATGTTCTTGTTGAGTTGTCATCATTTAAAAATAAGATATTTCATTGATGTGCTCTCTATACAAGAATGAATATAGAATTTCTAAACCAGTTGAAACCACCATAAGAAAGGGACTAAGGTAGAATGAAGAAAAATAGAGATGAATCAATTCAGATTATAATACATATATACATGGAAATGTCACAAGGTAACTCCCTGCGTAGCTATCTTAAACAAGCAAAAATGTAATTTTTTTCTTCTATAAAATTGGAGAACAAGAGGGTGGAACAGGTCCTACCGTGGGTGGGGATGGGTTAGGAAAAGAGGGGTTGGGGGTTAAGGGATTGGGAGAGTGCGGTTTGTTACCAGCGGGAAGAGGAAAGAGGTGGGGAAAAGGTGTAGGATAGTGAATATGGTGCAAATACTGTGTATACATGTATGTAAATGGAAAAATGATACCTGTGGAAACTATTCCAGGAATAGGGGGAAGGAGGGACAAAGGAGAATGGTGGAGAGGGTGAATTCAAATATGATATACTTAATACATTGTAAGAACTTTTGTAAATGTGACAATGTACCCTCACCCAGCACAACAATAAAAAAATAGAAGCTTTCACATGAAAGTCTGGAATCCAAAGATAAACTGGAAGATGATGGAATGCTTGGGTCTTTGTTCCACACAAAAACAACTTGCTGAAGCCATGGGTAGTTGTTTAGACCTGGCTTGGGCTACTAGTCCCTCACAGTCTCCCATGCACTTCAGTCCTTTGCAATCAGCCTGTGTCTCAGAAAGCAGGGTTAGTGCAGGGGAGTGTAGAAAAGGCCACAGCAATCCCATTGGCCTAAAAATTACTATAAATTACAGGAAATTTAGCTAACCATATGGTGGGGTATGAATTTCACATTTCAGAAAATATGTTTAAAGTGGGGTTTTTAATTTTCCATACCACTTTCCCCAAAGAAAATGATTTTTCAGGCCCATTAATAGAACTTCTCCTATGTAAAATAAAATTTAATAGAAAAAATGCATTAAATATCAGAAGGATTTTTAAAGAATAGAATTCAAATAAGGATGCAAATTCACTGAACCAGACCCATGGTTACAAGTGCCTTGGAATTTTGAGGCTGCACACTAAAATACAAAACGAAAACATTTTACACTATGTAAGAAACTGCGTAATCTGCCACTTGAACAGCTATCAACAAGGTGACATTGCGACCAGAAGTTGTCTTTTTATTATTTTTCCTTCTAAAAAAAAGCAAATTGTCTCTTTGTTTACCATAAACAAGAAAGGGCAAAGGAAAGTTATCAATACATCTTTGGAGTTCAATAAAAAAAATTCATTCTATATCCCCCATCCCCCAAATCTGAAGAATGTATATGAGCACTATAAAAGGTAGTGTGACCAAATAATGTCTTAGCAAAAAAGAAAGAAAACAAAACTTCCTTAAGTGGACCACTGTTGCACTTCATAAAGCATATGAAGTCGTTTGAATTTTGCCACACACAAAGCTCACATCTGGAAAATGGTAAAATAATTGAATTCAAAGTTCTCATGACTATTGTTTCATTTATCTATGTAATTTGAAAATGACCCAATTCTATTCCAGAGGTACAGAATAAATTTTGAGTCAAAACTTCCAAGTATTACAAAGAGAATTATATTACTTCAGGGATATTTTATAACATTGGGGAATATTCAAGAAGATATTTTTTAAAAATTGCTGCAAATTTTCATGCAAGCTTGTCCCTTGTCCTGCCCACTGTGCATCTCATTTAAATCCTAGAAATGACCGGGGTATGGTGGCATATATCTATAATATCAGCACTTGGGAAGTTACACCATGAGACCCTGCCTCAAAAAAACCAAACCAAACCAAACCAAAAAACCCTAAAACACATAAACAAGAAAACAAACAGAAATGGAAAGTGAGTGTGTATATTTTTGTAAGAATTCTGGTCACATTCATTTCTGAGAAAACATCTGACTAGACTTCCAGTGCATGTCATTTTCTATGTAGTTAACATAATCATTCTAAAACTTTGTCTCTGAAATCATGGTGGGTGGATCTCATTCCAGAAAAACAATATTCCTTCTAAGCTGTTGACCTAGCAAAATGTTCCCTACATTTTAGGGAGTGTGGGGGTACAGTGATAAGAACAAGCGAATAATCTTCATTGCATTTTCCAAGTTCTCATTGTAAGCAGTAGACATGAATGCTGCAAGCTCTGCAGCAGGAAAAATAATAAAAATCTTGTCCAGTTAGTGACCTTGGAACTTAAATTGCTTTATGATTTGAAAGCATGTTAGGCAGCCTACAACAGATATGACGGAAGGGGGGGTTAGTGAATGTTGGGTTAGTGGGTGTGGAGGGACACAGGGCACAAAGAGGGAAATGGGAGAAGCAGGGTGTGTGGGCAGAGACTTCAGAGTGTTTTAGAGGAATCAAAGCTATCTCGAACCAGACCTGGCTTCTCAAGACTGAGTAAGCAAAGTAATTATACAGAGAGTTTCATCTAGATTTTAGTCAATGTATAAAGAGAAAGTCTACTATATTCATTATTTTTTTAATAGATACTGTCAGTAGCCCTCTAAAATGACTATCAATTTATACTCCTGCCACCAGAGACTTGTATAACTTCTCTGATGTTATTTTTCTAAATATTGAGTAATGAATAGTTTAGAAATATGTGTTAGTTATGAAGAAAAATAATTCAATATACATCAAAGTATCAGCCACCCAATTTAAGAGGTAAAATATTACTTATCAAGGTAAGAGCTATCTTGATTTACTCTTTAAAAATCCTTTGCTTAAAAAAAACTGATTTTCTCTATGAATAGCTCTTTAAATGATAGTTTAGTTTTTTTTGCAACTCATAAAAATATAACCAAACAGAATGCATTCTTTGATGACTTGCTTCTTTGGGGGATTTGTCAGTATTGACACATGTGGGTAAAGGTTTGTTTTTTTTTTAAATCACTATTCCATAGAATTCTACTTTATGACTATCTCACAACTAATTTTTCTATTATAGCTGGTGAACATTTAGGTAATTCATGGTGTTTCTGCTCTTACAATTAGAACTGCTAATGTTCTCATATTGAACTATATAAAATTGATGACTGTAAGAAAATTCTGATACTACAAAATAATATTTTATAAAGTTTAATATCTCTATAGATGTATAGATAATTATATATAGTATTATCTATAACTGTAGATATATAGTATAAATGTAATTATTTACATATAGCCTTTAAATTTTAAAAACAAATTTAGATGTTTTATAGGATTAAATACTTTTCCCCACCATAAGCTCTACTACTGTGTGTAATCAGGGGAAGTTGGGTAACTTGCTTGGTTTCAGTTTCCTCATCTCTATAATTAAGTAATTCTAAAGATGTCTTCTATAATTTTGTGGTTTGGTCATAATCTATCTTTGCTCCCAGAATTGTTTATAATCCCTTTGGCCCACAAATGTTGCTGATGGACCAGTTCTAAACTCCTAGGTGCTAAGAACTAGAAGACACTATAAAGAAACTGATGTCATGATTTTAAGTGACTGGCCAAAGTTCTATAATTGCCTCAACCAGGCCAAGCAACCAATTCCCATTCTTTTCACTTCAGAAGAAATATAAACATAAAGTACAAGCAAAGCTAGTTTAAAAATATTGTTAATATTTTTACAAAGATGAAATGCCTTAGTTTTTAAAGCACTATTTGCCTATAGAGAATAAATTGTTCAGTATATTAAACAGAATAGAATATCTGATTTCTAGGAAGCCTTTTTGATTTGTAGTTATTTGTAATCATTAAAAGATATTTCCAGTTTTAAGAAATCATTGTCTCACCATCCGTTCTCCTGTGATAGTTTGATTCTTCAGCAAGTCCCTTATCCTGCTCCTTGTTGTCAGAGTGTTCTTCCCCTGCTATAGTTTGAATGTTAAATGTCCCCCAAATGCCCATGTGTTTAAAGACTTGGTCCCCAGGGTGGTGCTATGGAGAGGAGGTGGAACCTTTAAGAGGTGAGGGATCTTTGGGTCATTGAAGATGTTCCCCTAAAGGGGTTTGTGGGTCCCTGGACCCTTCCTCTTTCATCTTTTGCTCCCTTTCTCATGACAAGGTGAGCAGTTTTGTTCGAGTCCACACTCCTATTATAATGGGCCAAAGCAAAGGGTCAACTGATGATGGACTGTACATCCAAAACTGTGAGCCAAAATAAGGCTTTGCTCTTTATAAGTTGACTCTCTTGGTTGATTATCAGCACCCTGATGTTAGGCTGGTAGATTTGGTGACCAATGAAAGGTCAACAGAGGTGATGCAAGGACAGATTTCTAATTGCTTATGTGGTTGGGTTGACTCTCTTGTGCCTCTATGACTCTCTAAGAAGCTGCTGTCCTTTCAGCCCAAGTCATACCCAGAAAGAAAACACATGGAAAAAACCTGAGTGCATCCTACATGAAGAACCCAGTATCCAAACCAAGGTGCTCATGTAGCCTGAAGTAGAAGAAACCAAAGTGAACCTAGTCTACATCAGACAACTTCTACAGATCTACAGACACATACACAAGAATATATGATACACCTATCCATTCTTCTTGCATAGGACAAAGCAAAATGAAATCTTTGTATGACAGCTACAATTAATTTTCCAAATCCCAGTCACTGTGCATCAGATTGTCACTTCCTTGCTTAAACTTGCCTCCCTGTCATGTTTTTTTTAATCCCAATTATATCTAAACCTCAGTTCCTAACAATCCCTAAACTTTACAGCTTTAATGTGGTCTGAAATTTGATCACCTTTGACATTACATTGCATTATTCCCCCATCATCCATCCCTTTTTATCAATTCCATCATCTTTTTATTAATTCAGTGAAAATATTTATTGTCTCCTATCTGTCAGGCAGTTTTTAGAAACTGAAGCTGTAACAACAAAATTCTTCCTCTCTTATATTCTAGTGAAGGGGATAGATAGGCAAATGAATAACTGTAAGATATGTTAAGAACGACAGGGGAAACACTAAAAGCAGAATAAATGAAATAATCTTAAAGTAGGATTAAGTGGGAAAGCCTCTCTGCTATGTGTAATGGAACTACAATTGGCCAGGCTGGCTGAAGTCACAAAAAGGAGATAGGATGCAATGTGGCTACTGAGTAATAAGGACAAAATCAGGTGGAGTAAGTCTTCAGTAAAGAAGTTCCCATCCTGTCATTCCTCTTTTTAAAATTATATATTGACTTCCCTTCTCATTCAGCAAAAGTACAAATTCTCCACTACAGTCCACAGGCTCTGTAGTTACCTACCTCCATCTATCTGTCTAACCGTATTCTCCACTGTTGTTTTTTTGGTATGACCTTCACAGGTAAGTTCCTTCTCATCTGAAAGCTTCTGAAGTAGCAATTACTTAGCCCATTATGGACTTCTGGTTGGCATATCTAGCTCCTTCTTGGTATTAAAGCTTCTTCCTTCTTGGGATGGAGGTGTAGCTCAGTTGAGCACTTGTCTAATACACACACATATACATACAGAAAGAGAGACAGAGAGACAGAAAGAGAGAGGGGGGAGAGAGAAACAAAGAGAGGGGGGAGAGAGAAAAAGAGACAGGGAATATCACTTCCTTAGATAAGCCTTTTCTGCATTTTTAATCTAAAGGGACCCCTTAATTACTTCCCAGCACATCACCCTGTTTAATATTCCCAATCAAACAAACTTCTTATAGCTTATGATTTTGTAACAACATTGTATATTCGTGTTTATTTCATTGAGTTGCTCAAAAAAATAGCTATTGAACACTTAGTATGCAAAGCATTATGTTAGCTATTCACTTGTTCAGCATGTAGCCAGTTCTTATTGAACACTTCTTCTGTGTTAGCCCCATTCTAAGAACGGATGAGATATTAGTCAACAAGATAGGTGTACAGGCCTCTGTTCTCATGACACTGACAATTTTAGTGAGACCACAGGCAAACAGGACTAAGAAAAGCAGAAGAGGAAGAAGAAATCATTTAGAGCAATTTGGAGCAAAGTAAGAGGTAGAAAATAATTTAAAGCAAATTTGGAAGAGAATGAAAAATAACTTAGAGAAAATTTGTATATCAAGTCATCCTAGATATATCTACATAAAAACTTGAAATGGGTGGGTAAGATGCCATTGTTTCAACTAATCAAAATAGAATTGAAGGCTGGTAACTCAGTGGCAAAGTGATTGCTTAGCATGCATAAGGTTGAGTTTGATCCCCAACACCATAAAAAAACCTAAAAGCAAGCAAGCAAACAAACAAACAAATAAAAACCCTCAAAGATAATCTTGATTTAAAAAAACTGTAAACCTACATCTCTAAACAAGATCTTCCCATGGGCAGGAGGATATTTGACCTTCCTGAGCTGTTGCTGTTTTCATCCTTTACAATCTGTATACTACTAAAGTCACTTCATTGTTAAAGATAAAAGTCTCTTGAAATAAGGAAAAAAGATTAAAAATGAAGATGAAGAAAATGAATTTAAGGAATAATATTACAGTAAACTTATATTCATATCAAAGCAAAGAGATCATATTAAACATTAGAATCTGAACAACTATTAGTGGATAATTTTGTTACTTTGCAGTACTTTCTAAATTCTAGTACTTAGCAAAACTTCAGAAGCTAGTTTACTTGTAAAGATCTAGACAAAATCCTTTTTCGTGCACCAGATAAGAAGCTATCTTTTACACAGAAAATGCAACTTGTTTTGATAATAAAAATTGTGCTCGTTTGGTGGATTTTGAGAAATGCCTATGATATGGCCTTTTTTTTTAAGGGTAAAAATCTCAGAATCTTTTAAAATGTATACCACTGCATTCAAGAGACCATAGTATGGATATGGACACTGTCTTAGTTTCAGCTGCTCTTACAAAATACCATCACGTAGGTGATTTAAACAAATAGCTATTTCTCACAATTCTGGAGGCTGTACATCTGAGCTCAGGGCGGCAATATGGTTGGTTCTTGGTCTTCTTCCTGTGTCTTCATAAGGTAGGAAGTAAGCTAGGTAGCTAGCTCTCTAGCCTTAGCATAAGTTTCTTTCCTATAATGGCATTATAGGTTGAACAACCTTCATTCAAAAATCCAAAATGTTACAAAATCTGAAGGGCTGGAGGTATGGCTCAGGGGTAGATCACCTGTCTAGTAAGTATAAGGCCCTGAGTTTGACCCCAAGTATGCCCCCTCAATCCAATTCCTCCCAAAAAAACCAAAATCTGGAGCTTTTTGAGCACCAACGTGACACTACAAGAAGAAAATTCTACAAACTTCGTTTTATGCACATTATTTAAAATATTGTATAAAGTCAACACTAATGTGCATTAAGTTTATGAGATATTCAAATAAAGTAAAAGTGGCCAATAAATACATGAAAAAAAGTTCAACATCTTTAGCCATCAGGGAAATCAAAACTGCACTGAGATTCTGTCTTACCCTAGTAAGAATGGCTAGCATCAAGAAAACAAAAAACAACAAATGTTAGTGAGGATTAGGAGGAAAAGGAATCCTTATTCACTTCTGATGGAATGTAAATCAGTCCAGTCACTATGGAAATCTGTATGGCAGTTCCTCAAAAAATTAAAAATAGAACTTCCATATGATCTAGCCGTACAACTACTGAAAGAATCAAAGTTTGCTTACTATAGAGATACCTGCATAGCCATGTTTATTCCAGCACTAGTCACAATAGCCAAATTATGGAGTCAGCCTCATTGCTCATCAACTGATGAATGGATAAAGAAAATGTGGCATATTTATACAGTAGAGTTTTATTTAACTATGAGGAAGAATGAAATTAGGTTCTTTGTAGGTAAATGGATAGAACTGGAGATCACTTTGCTAAGTGAAATAAGCCAGTCCTGTAAATATAAGTGTAGCATGTTTTTTCTCATGTGTGGAATCTAGGGGGAAAAGAAGTCAGGAGAATGAAAGTGGGACCACTAGGGCTGTGTAAGGAGGAGAAAAAGACAGGAGAGAGGAGATAAGAAAGAGTATTAGAGAGGATGAAAGTACATTTTATGCATGTATGGAAATATAATAGTGAAACTGCTTACTTTGTACAATTAATATACACTAAGAAAAAAAGAAACAGATTATCTCCCTCCACCAAAGGGATATAAATGAATTTCTTATTTAGATTTGGGCCCCATCCCCAAGATATCTTATTATGCATATATGTAAATATTCCAAAGTCCAAAAAAAAAAATCTGAAACCCAAAATGCTTCTGGTCCTAAGCATTTTGGACAAGGGACAGTCAATCTGTAATCTCTTTTATGAGTGATCCAACCTTACAACCTAGATACTTCCCATAGGTCCCTCTCCTAAACACCATCACACTGGAATTAGGGACTCAACATAGGAATTTTGGAAGGACACAACCAGTCCATTGCAACAAGCTCAAATAATTTTATACTTGGTTTGATCACTAATTATGAAACCATATTCAACTCGGTTTCTTTATTTATAAAATGGAGACTTGTATAATAAAACTCACAGACTTTAATTTTGTATGAGGATAAACTGATGCATTTGATGTAAACCTTTTTGAAATTTTAAGATTATCTACATGAATATGGGAAATGTCCTAATCAGTATAAGACAGAGATACAGCCAGTTCCCAAAGAGTTGTAGTTCCTTAACTTCTTCTAGAAACCAAAGACAGGTTGGCCAAGAAGACAGGTTGAATCAGCTCCAAATACCATATAAGACAGTTTTCTCTCTGCAGCCTGGAAAAGTGGCCCACTCAATCAAAGAAAACCTTGAAAACACCTGGATTCTCTCAGCTTCCAGCTTACTCTCTCCAACCCCAAACCAGTCAGGACTTTTAGCATATCAGAATATAAATCTGTCCTTGTTGAAGCCGTCTTTCTGTCCTTTGGTTCTTTCATAACCCTCTATAGTCCCTGGCATAAAACTTATACAGGTTGAGTTTTGTGAGTGATGGCTGTATTTTTTGTATTCTTTTTTCATGATATTATATTTCCATGTTGGACTCAATTTGAGTTCTGTAGAATATATACAATAATGAAAAAAAACACTTCATACAAATTTAAATTTGTTTTTAGAAATAATTTTGGATTAGAAAATGTTTTAAAGCATCTATTTTTTAAAAATTCAAAGTCAAAGTACAGGATTAACTTTTTCTTCATGGAAGTCCAACTGAAATGATTAATTCTTAGATCTCATGATTAACACCTTGTCATTTTGGTCTCAGCTTGAATATCACTAAGGGTCTGTAAGTATCTAATCTAAACATTCCTAATACGCTCAATAAAATCCATGACATTTAGCACTACTATCTTTTCAGTTTTAGTTAATTTGCTTCCTGCATCTGGGCAGTAAATTGCAGGAGAGCAGAGACCTAGTTCTGGAGTCCAGGATTAGACTGGATTTTGCAAATCCCTCTCTCCTAGTGTCTAGGCCAGTGCCTGGAATTAAGGACTCAACATACAAATTTTAAACAATGAATGAATTATTTTTATTTTGAACATTGAATAAATTAAAAAATTGATAATTTGTTTATGCCATGTCAGGCACTGAATTTGGTGTCTCATATGAAATCCCAGCTGTACCTACTCCTCACAGCCATAAACTGTAGGAATACTCTTCATTTTTATACATGAAGAAAGGTTGAAAGAGGCTAGGTTAGAACTGAGAAGATGGAGGCCAAAGCCTAATCTCTGCTCACTACTGAAAATATGTTTTCTAATTTCTCTCATCTTCCCATCAGTTTTCTACACAGCTAATTACCATAGTTAATCATTGGTATTAAGCACAGAGTATGAATATTTCTTGTTGGAACTAAATGCATGACGAGTAAAACAGGAAAAACACCCCGAAGTCAAACAAGTGAGTGCAATTCATACACCCTTCTTACTAACTGATCCTTGAGTAAACAAGGGTAGGGTGTATTACTAACAGCCTGGCTTACTAGTTTAGGTATTATTTAGAAAAAGTAGCAACCTGACTATCTAGGAAATCTAGATCTACCAATCTCTATTTGGGAATAGTTACGAATTGTTCAGGCATTTTCTCTTTACGTGTGAGTGTGTCCCTTTTATTTATTTTAACTTTTCCCATCAAGGAATAAACTGGAAGAGCCAAGAAGAGAGTAAACCGAGGAAGGTGCCAGCAACTTTGCAAAGGTATACTTCTCACTGTGCCGCTCACTGCCCCTTTTGTCTTTAGGTCATTAGCAGGTAAGTTAGAAATCGGTTTTCCCCTTCCCGCCGCTCCCCCACCCCTTAATCTACCGGGTTCACAAGCGCCTTCTGTGTTGAGAAGGGGGGAGGGGGGCGCAGGACACCTGGCCAAGAGCAAAGGGGCCGCGCCCACAGTTCTCACCGGGCGCAGCAGAAGTGAGAGCGTAACCAGAGCGCGCTCAGTTCCCGGTTCCCACTCCTGTCCTGATGTCGCCCTAAGCAGCCCAGAAGTCACTGCACAGCGAGTCAGAAGCAAGGCTAATGGGCTAGTGACATTTCGTGTCCAAGGAAGAAGGGAAGCGCGGGCGACCTCTCCCGGTGCCAACCCCTCGGGGACTCCCGCGGGGTCCGCGACACGCCCTGTGCCCAGTGGGTGACGTCAGCAGCGGGCTCTGGAAGTGAGTCTGAGTCAGAGAAAACGTCCTTCCCAAATGAGACTTGGGATCTTCCCTTAGCATCCTGAGCTTCCCCGTCACCCACCCAGGACCCTGTGTGTACACCGCTCGGCCTTCAGGACCAAGTGTGGGGGGGTCACACATCTTGTCCCACTCAGGCTTTCCTACAAACTCAGGGGTATTGGAGGCACCAATAAATATGTGTTGACCGGCTGGCTGGACAACGGAAGGACCGACTGAATAACGATCATTACAGGAATGACTGCACTAAGGGTCGCACATCTTGCTGGTCTCCCCAAGTACCCCGGGAACTCGCACCTGGCCTCCCCCAGCTCGGCGCTGACACTCACCTTCTCGGCAGGGCTCCCCCGGCGGCAGCCTCACCTGTCTCCCCATGACCGGGGCACCGGGCTTTCGGGGGCAGGCGCTCGCTGCTCACCCACCTGGGCCTCCTCTCCCCATGCACCCACGTTCTGGAGGAGCTGCGGGGTCCCGGGAATGGAGTGAGCCGACTCCGCCCCCGCGACAGCCTCAGCCAATGGGAGCGAAGAGGTGGGGCTTCCGCCAAAGCCACGCCCCCGTGGCCTGGAGATGGGGTGCTAATTCGCCTGGCAGCCGGGTCTGGCCACTGGGTGGCCTTAAGACATCAGCTCCTCCTCCCCGGCGGCTGTTATGCCTCCAAGTCCAGGAGCAGAAATACCTCGCAGGACCACGGTGTCTGCCGTCTGTCGCAGGGTGGAGGCCACTCTCGGGGAACTTAGTGCGGTAGACGCCGTGCTCACGCTCGCTTTTGGCTCTTCCCGGGTGGAAAGGTCTCCCGCGCTGGACGCTGAGCCCTGCTGGTTCTGGAAACCTTCGATTGTTAGCTGCTTTAGGGTTACTGACCGCTGGGGTTTTGCTCTGATTCTCATGCTCAAGTTTATTCTGGGAACTTTAGAGCAAACTTTGCTCTTCTGTGTTATCATTAACGTCTCCTGTTGTCCATTCACCATCTTCCCCCTTCCTACTCCCAATCCCATTTCCTACAGAAGGCAGCACGCCCACCCCACGCCGTCCACCGCCTCGGTTTTCTCAGTCATGCAGTTATTTGAAATAAGCTCGTAAGAGAAAGGCAATATTCAAACTGAAAAGTCCTATTCCCACAAAGTAATGACAGCAGCTAGCGTTTATGATATCCTTGCTGTACCACCATACATACTATGCAGGCAGTTTATATGCATTAACACATTAAATCTCACAGGATATTTATTAACCTCCAGTTTGCAGGCAAAGAGGCAATGACAGCTGGCAATGAGGAACAGGCACAATTCTTGATAAAACCCTCACCAGAGAGAACAGGCAGTGTGTGTGTATGTGTGTTGCCTTTGTGCTCTAACACAAGGAAAACACTCTGCCTGCTCCACTTACTTTTGCTCTAGGTAGTTATAAACACCTATTAATTTTATTACCTAAGAGTTTCATTGTGTGCCTGTCTTGCTTTTCTTGTTCCCCAGCTGATGAGAGAAGAGGTAAGAACAAATTAGTCAACACAACAATCCAAGGCACACACAGATGAATTATGGAGAGGGAATGACATGGGAACCAGAACAGGTGAAAGTGGAAAGGGAGGGAGATTTATGCCAATTTTTGGAAGAGGAAGTCTTAAAACTTCGATTAAAATGTTTTCTTTGAACGTCAAATTTGAAGTTTTGAGTTGTATCAAAGATTAGTGATGCACAAACAGACATGAAGACCAGTGGAACAGAATAAAGGGCCCAGATATGAATCCACACAACTATACCCACCTCATTTTTAACAAAGGTGCCAAAAATATACAATGGAGAAAAGACAGCCTCTTCGACAAATGTTGCCGGGCAAAGTGGTTACCCATCTGCAAGAAACTGAAAGCTAGATCCATGTCTCTCACTCAAAATGGATTAAGGACCTAAATATCAGACCTGAAACTCTGAAGTTACTACAGGAAGGAACAGGAAACACTCTGGAACAAATAGATATAGACAAAGACTTCCTCAATAGAACCCCAGCAGCCCAGCAACTAAGAAAAAGGATGAATAAACGGGACTTCGTAAAATTAAAAAGCTTCTGCACAACAAAAGAAATGGTCTCTAAACTGAAAAGACCGCTCACAGAGTGGGAGAAAATATTTGCCACCTATACATCAGACAAGGGACTGATAACCAGAATATACAGGGAACTTAAGAAACTAAACTCTCCTAAAATCAACGAACCAATTAAGAAATGGGGAACTGAACTAAACAAAACTTTTTCAAAAGAAGAAATTCAAATGCCCAAAAAACACATGAAAAAATGCTATCTCTGGCCATAAAGGAAATGAAAATCAAAACCACACTAAGATTCCACCTTACTCCTGTTAGAATAGCCATCATCAAAAACACCACCAACAGGTGTTAGTGAGGATATAGGGGAAAAGGAACCCTAATCCACACTGGTGGGAATGCAAGTTGGTGCAACCACTGTAGAAAAAAATTTGGAGACTTCTTAAAAATCTAAACATAAACCTGCCATATGATCCAGCAATCCCACTCCTGGGGATATACCCAAAGGAATGCAACACAGGTTACTCCAGAGGCACCTGCACACCCATGTTTATTGCAGCGCTATTCACAATAGCCAAGTTATGAAAACAGCCAAGATGCCCCACTACTGATTCCATTGTAAACAATGGAATTTTACTCAGCCATGAAGAAGAATGAAATCTTACCATTTGCAGGTAAATGGATGGAACTGGAGAACGTCATCTTGAGCAAGGTCAGCCAGGCTCAGAAGACCAAACATCGTATGTTCTCCCTCATATGCAGACTTTAGATCTAGGGCAAATGCAGCAATGTTGTTGGACTTGGATCACATGACAAGGGGAGAGCACATACGGGAGATATAAGAATAGGTAGAAAACCCAAAACATGAAAGCGTTTGATGTCTCCACTCCAGAGGAGCTAATACAGAGACCTTAAAACAACAGGTTATCATGAGCAGGGGATCAGGAACCAATGTACAGATCAGTTAGAGTTAAATCAACATGGGTCGTAACACATGAGTACACGAAAGCAAGAGTAGAATTCTCTCTGTATAGTTATTCTTAACTCAACTAGCAAAAACACTCTACCTTCCTTATTATGCTTATGTCTTTTCTTCAACAAAATCAGTGACAAGGGCAGAACAGGACCTGCCTGGAACTGGGGGGGTGGGGGGAAGGATGGGGGAGGAGGACAGGGTTCAGAAATGACCCAAACAATGTATGCATATGTGAATAAATGAACAACAAAAAGATTAGTGATGAAAATAAATTTGATCTAATACATTTATTATTTATTTATTTAACACTAATGTAGCATTTATTATGCCAAGGACTATTCTAAGCACTTTATAAATATTTGATTTTTAAATCCTATTACGATCCTTTGAGGTACATACTGTTGTTATCCCCACTTTACATTGGAGGAAACAGGACACAGAGATTAAGGACTCTTCTTATGGATACATAGCTAGTACATGTGGAGTTGAGGTGCTAATCAAGGAAATCTGGCTTCAGAATCTCTGCTGTTACCCCATTTGGTCATTGAACATTACTTTTGTTTTGTTTTTTTTTTAATAGTACTAGAATTTGAACTCAGGGCCTCACACTTGCTAAGCAGGTGTTTTTACCACTTGAGTCATTCAGCCAGACTTGGTAATTGGACATTTTTTTAAAAGCTTTTTTTTTTCAAATGTACCTTTGAGATTAATTTTTTTAAGCAGTGGAATTCCAATTTCATGTAAAGTTCTGTTTTGTAGGAGGTACTGTCATAAGTCTTTTTTTCAATTCTGAAAATAAGAGAAAACACTCAAAAACCATTTGAACCTGCAAAAGATCACAGTTTTCCAAGTTTCAATGTTGCCTGGCAGTTTGATGATGGATTTTCTTTCACTGCCCATTTCTAGGTGACTTTGGATATTATACAGCCTGAGCACACAGATTGTCATGAGTGGCCATTAATTCGGGGGGTTTTGATTTCCACCCCAAAACATGCTGTTTATTCAACTCAAAAGCATTAAAAAAAAATCAATGAGCCCATTCTACGACTCTGGGAAAATTCCTTTTCTGGCTGAAAGCTTGGAATGTTATTATAAATGAGACCATCTAAATGTTAACTTCTCTCTTACTGATCTCTGCACTAGGTCACTAGCCCAGGGGTGCTGGTGATAACAACGATCTGGCAAGTCTTGGGGCCTCATGGCACAGGGCCCCAGGGCCTTTGAGCTGCCGGCCTGGGAGGTTAAATCCTGGGGAAGCTACACTGTGGAGCTCCAGTGACAAGGCAGGGTGCGGGGGTGGGTTGTTGGGGGCCAGGAGTGGAGGCAGTTTGCAGTAGTCTTGCACTATAGTAGGCGCTATGCCTAGCCTACTCTTGGTCATTTATGGTTCCTTTCCCCCGCTCAGTCCATCTAGTTAGGAGGTTATCTATTAATCTTTCCAAGAAACAGCTCTTAACTTTATGAGTTTTCCTTGCTGACTTTTAGAGGATTACTTTGATTACTATCTTTCTTCTACTTTGAGTTTAATTTGCCATTCTTTTCCACTTGCCATGTGAAAATTCAAATCATTAATTTTAAATCTGTATTCTTCTTTAACATCAACATTTGAGGCTAACATCAAATTAGCTCCATCCCACAAACTTTGATATGTTGTGTTTTTATTATAATTTAGTTCAAAATATTCAAAAATTTTCCTCATGATTTCTTCTTTCACCCAGTGTTTATTTAGGAATATTGTTTGATTTCTGAATACTTGGGGATTTCCAAACTGTCCTTCTGCTATTAGTTTCTAATTTAATTTTGTTTTGGACATAGACTGTATCCTGTATGACAACAATCATCTGAGATTCACTGAGATTTGGTTTATGGCCCAGTGTATGACTCATGAAATTTCACATAATAAATTAGCTGTCAATATCAGCTAATAAGCACAATTTATTTATTTTATAATGCATAATAATTGAAGAGGAGTCTTGTAATTTCAGTTACCATGCAATGATGGCATTTGGGGAAATGTACAACTCCCAGGGTAGGACTGTGATGCTGTAGGATCTGTATTTTATTTTATCTGTGCTTTCAGTGAAGAAGAGATTCTGGAAACTGATTTCATTCAAATAACTTTTAAGGTTCTGGTTTTACAGATTAGATGCTTATGTTGTATATTAGTGAGTTTTCCAGTTAACAAATCTACCTGAGAAACTAAATTATAATCCAAGGTAGTTTGCTTAACAGCAGAAATCTAACCAGATATGGAACACCACCTCATTCTTGTTAGAGAGTTGATGTATTAACTAGATTATTTAATTAAAAAGAGAAGTTACATAACTTGCCATACCTAATGCAGCTAGCAAATAGAAAAACTGAAATTTGAACCAAACTATATTTAACATCCAAAGTCAATACTTTTGGTAATTAAGTTAAACTGCCTTTCATAGTAAGGGATGTAATGGACGCTTTGTAGTATGTAAAACTTTCTATTCATTCTTTGAAACGTAAGGATATGGTGGCGTGGGTATCTGCTGCCTCAGCTCCTTGGAAGGCTAAATGAGGAGGATTATTTGAGTTTGGGACCAGACTGGGAAACCTAGTGAGAACTTGTATTTTTAAAAAAAATTTAAAAATAAAAAGGAAAGAAAGAAAGAGAGAAAAGAACAATAGCATTTAAATTTTTGGCATATTTTACTTAATTCTGGACTCAAATTGGGATTTGTAAATGAGGAAAAGTTAATAGGTATTGTACATGTGGGTGGGGGAGAGAGACAATATGAATATATTGATTCATATTAGCTATTTCAGGGAAGCAATTCGATGAAAATTGTGGAATCTGAGAACGGAACACATTTTCATGTCTGTATCAAATTACATTATTAAGCATGAAGTCTTTCATTTATTCATTCCAGTGAATATTATAAAGCAGAGACATACACATTTCCCTCTATTCTAAATCTACTCTTCTTGGTATTCTTTCCATCTTGTCAAATTACAACCTGTTCTTTAATTGCTTTAAATAAAAAATAATCTAGAAGTTGTCCTGAAATTCACTGTGTCATTCACACCCCACATCCCATCAATCACCAAATATTACTACCGCTGCCTTAAAAATATATAGACAGTCTCCACTTGCACTATCCTGGTCTAAACCACTGTCACCTCTCACTGAATTACTTTGGTAGTCTCCTAACTGTTCTCTGCATGATCTGTCTTTAAGACTTTATTTAAGTCTTAAAGGAGTTAAGACCTTAACTCCTTCTTCCCCTTGTTCCTCTAACTTAGCAACACTGGTTCCCTGCTTTTCTTTAAACACTCTAACACTGTCTTGTGCATGTTATTTTCTTACTAGGCACGCACTTGCCCTGGATGTGCTCATGGCTCTGTTATATTCGGGTCTCTGCTAAATGAGGCCTTCCCTGAATACCACAGCTAAAACAATCCTGTCCAACCCTATATTATTTTTTATCCCTTTACCTTCTTTACCATATCACTGATCGCCACCTTTCTTACGTGTATACTTCTTTGTTTATCGTCTTCTTCACATCATTAGAATGCCTGTTCCATGAGGGCAGAAGCTTAGACTTTTAAACTGCTGGCTCCTCAATGCTTAGAAGCAAGTCTGGCACTTAATAAATATTTTTTAAATGAATAACTGTGCATCACATTGAGCTTTATATCACAAATACAATAATACTTAAGGGATAAACACCAGAGACACAATTCCTAAACTCAGAGGTATTCTTACAATTCTTACAGGAAAGATAGCTATTTAGTTATTAAATAATTAATTCATGACTTTTAATTACAGTTATAAACACAAAAGAGTTGTCATTGACCACTCTGGCTGAAGGTCTTATTATGTTGGGAAGTAGATTATCAAATATCTAATAATTTACGGCTTACAGCCAGAATTCCTCAGATCATATAATTTTTGAAATGAAAATACAAAGAGTAAGTTTCATGCAAATTAGCATCTATACTTAGAGGTGCTTTAAATAGGATTATAAAGATTTAGAGGGAGCTGACAAAGCAAGTCAGGGAGCCAGATTAAAAGTAGCCTTTTAAATAGGTAATCCAATGTGCCTGTGTTCTTTCTGTCAGTCAAGGTTACCACAGGTCTCAGGAAAAGAAATCCAGTGATAGGTATACTGAGTCAAACTAATCACACTTTGGAGGGGAAAGTAAAGCAAAACACAATATAACACCCCTTCCCTTTTAAACTTGGGTAGGTAGAAGAGATATCCTAGTTTGTATGTTACATATATGTAGACAAAATTCCTACTTACCAGCAGTTTCTACTAAGAGATTACCCACCTCCCTAGTCTTCCATCCCCAAATCTTTGGGCTCCTTGCATGTGGTTCCTCAATTGTTTATCACGCTGTATCATAAGCATCTCTTCTCTTCCCTGTCTCTCTCCTTGGTATGGTCTCTGAGGAAAGGACTCGTGTGTGCTCTTGGACCTTAGGACAGTTCCCTGCTCATTGTAGGTACTCAGGAATTGTGTTGAGTGAATGAACAAACACTTAATGAATTTCATGACTAAATGATTGCTAAGCACTGTACACAATAAAGACTTTCATTTAAAATGGAAACGAATTGTTTCATTTGGCCATGTTTTGTTAGAATTGTATGATAAATTGTTTAGAAACAAGGTATAAATAATGGCTCTGTCTTTACATAAGTTCATTACTTAATAGTCACACGGACCTGGCTATCAAAATTCCCATTGCGACATACTGGGCACAGGGGAGGCCCAAACAGCATGTCATAAAGCTCCAGTTCAGATGTTGTCTAAGAGTTTAGAGGGGAAGGGAAATAGAGAGAGCATGATTATTGAGATGATATGCTATCATCTTGCTCCATTTAAACACACAAAAGCCTAATTAATTAGAAATTGTATTTCTATTTCATAGATAAGGAAGTTGAGTCTCACAAAGCTTATATAATATTTTCACAACTACAAAACTAATACTCACTATCCTGAGAACCAGTAATCTTTAATCTTAGTTTAGGAGGGGGTGGGGGATGAAAGAAGTCTAAGAGGTAATAAAGGAAGAAGCATTCCAAATAAAAGGAATGAGTCATCCTGAATATGTAGCTTTTTTTTTTTTTTTTGGCATGTGTATGAGTCATTGGGGAAAAAGCTGTTTTATAATGTCAAGTTTTTTTTTTTTTTTCATTTTTCTTTTATTATTCATATGTGCATACAAGGCTTGGTTTATTTCTCCCCCCTGCCCCCACCCCCTCCCTTACCACCCACTCCACCCCCTCCCGCTCCCCCCCTCAATACCCAGCAGAAACTATTTTGCCCTTATCTCTAATTTTGTTGTAGAGAGAGTATAAGCAATAATAGGAAGGAACAAGGGGTTTTGCTGGTTGAGATAAGGATAGCTATACAGGGCATTGACTCACATTGATTTCCTGTGCGTGGGTGTTACCTTCTAGGTTAATTCTTTTTAATCTAACCTTTTCTCTAGTTCCTGGTCCCCTTTTCCTATTGGTCTCAGTTGCTTTAAGGTATCTGCTTTAGTTTCTCTGCATTAAGGGCAACAAATGCTAGCTAGTTTTTTAGGTGTCTTACCTATCCTCACCCCTCCCTTGTGTGCTCTCGCTTTTATCATGTGTATAATGTCAAGTTTAATGTCAACTATGAAGAAAGGTGGCAGGAGGAAGAAAGGTTTAGTAGAATTATTGCTCCAACCATTTTATTTAACTCTTTCAAATCACTTTTAAAAGTTTCAAATGACAGACAAGTCGTGAGAAAGTGAATGTTCCATGGCTAGGTATGGGAGCAAATTCCCAGTATTTCCCAAGGTTATTTTTAGGTGATTTATTTTAGTTAATAATAATATAAAAAGTAATAATGACAAATATGATTTTTTGCATTTGTATGGAGGTGATGTACTTGCTAAGAGGTGTACAAGTGCATTCAAGTTATAAATGTGTCACAGTTGGTGAAAACCAGCAATGCTTTCCCACACGTAGAATGCTTTGCCCTCATTGTTAGAGGCACATTGCTGAAACAAGAGAAGTAACCTAATTTTTTTGTGTTTTCACCTTCCTAATGGCTAAAGCAATATGGTGTTCTGGAGTTAGAGGGACCAGGTGTAGGGGTGTCAGATAATAAACAGAACATCTAGTAAAATTTGAATTTCAGATAAACAACAATTTTCAGTATAAGTTTCTCTCAAACAATATTTGAGATGTACTATATTTTTATTTGCTAAATTCAGCTACCTCATCTGGGTGAGAACCCAGCCAGCTGATACAATACCAACTACTGTGACCCTGCCTCCTTTCTTCCTCCATAAAAGTGGAGTAAATATAGCATCTGCTGTGTAAGAATGTTTTAAGATTTACAATATTAATTTAGCACAGAGAAAAGTAAAGAATTTCTCTTTGTGTGTGGCCACTACTTATGTTACTTTATGCTGTAATGTTTACTACAATTTCAAGCTTTAAAAAAATGTTTGCAATTACTTTCATAGAGGCAGGTTTAAGGTACTACCTTTATTGTTATTTAAGGCAAAGGGTTTATTTCCTTAAGTAGATTATGTCACTTTTCTTAGAGAGGAGCATGATATAAAGGGTCTGATACAATAACATTTTAGCATAAAACTAAATTGTGACACGAGTGGCTGCATTGGTTAGTTTAGGGAAGTTTATTACAGAAATGGATTTATCAAAAGCACTCATACTTAAACAGTATGTGTTTAAATATAAGATTGTAAATAATTAAAGAAAGGTGGTATATATGGTAAAACGTTGATTGATCAATGAGTTGAAAGAAAGGAATAAAATATCAATGATAATGATTTATTTAATTTTATAAAGTCAAAGATAAATGCAAATTTTCTGGAAGTCTCATTCGCAATATGAAATTATGGTCATAAAAATGATAATATACAGTCTAGTAATGTAATTTCTAGAAAAACACTTAATAATCATAGATGTATATTTAATGAATTAAGAATAAGAATATTTATTTTGAAATCCTTTAGCCCAAAAGAAAAAAATGCCCAATGAGAGGGAAATCAATCAATGAATTATGGAATAATAGAATAACAAAATATCATGCACTCTTAAAAGGATGCTTTAGATACCTAGTAATATAAAAATTATTGTAATATTAAATAGAAATGAAAATGTATTTATTAGAGAATATATGAGTTGATAGAAGCAAGATGTTAATATTGGTGATCCTTAAATGGTAAGACTAGTTTTCTTTTCTTCATTTTTCTAATTCCAAAATTTGATTAAGCATGTTTCATATTTTAATTAGAAAGAGAAAATCACTTTTAAAATTCTGAAACTCAAAAGCCTACTTTCCTGAGGTACTCAGAACATCCCAAGTTTTTTTCTCAGCATCTTGGGATATCTGCTCTTTTGAGAGACTCTTATCCTACTGGGAACTGAAATCATTCACTGAGGCAATAAATCTTATTTAGTTTTTTGATGGCTAATTATTCAACAGGATAAAAACTACAAGAGAAAGAGTTATGTTGTTTTGGAGCTGGTAGATTAAAATAAGGGTAATTTTGTTAGAAGGAGACAGTATTTATTTCATGCCTGTCTGATTTTCAGCCATAAGCAAAGGTTTTGTGGGTAGACTGTCATTGCATAAAAGAATTCTTACAGAAATGTACTTTCAGGTCATTGGAGTAATATTTGAACATTAATTGGCAGACTGTGGTTGTTTTTACAAATTGAAGTATTAATTAGTCTTTCAGACAAGCTCAGTTCTTGACCAGATATATTTTAAATATGCAATTCTTCCACAAAATGCACAATTAAAAGGTCAACAAATAACTAGGTATTCCTTACTTATATTTTAATAGTTTTTAACAGGATGGTCGTATATTTGAAAATTGAATCATACTTGTAAAAACCTAGACAGTTTTTTTCAAGATTGTAACTTTGGGAAAAACTGGCGGGATAATTTTAATACGATGCATTTGGCAGTATTAGCTGAGCTTTACTCTCAAATTTACTAAGAGATGTAGCTTCAAGAAATGCCTTTTTGTCCTAATTCTCATACATATTCGTCAGCTGGGGTTCAAGCAGAGGATAATGGTGATTTGGTTGTTATTTTCATCCACGTACAAATCCTCAGATCCGATACTGAGTCATGAAAATCCTCCTTGTGAACACCATGGAACTGTTTCTCTCCCTAGGGTAAATGAGAAAACTAGACATTTGTGCATGTTTAAAGAAAGGAAAAAAACATCTCATTTATTACTTTTAAATCTTTGGACCAGCATTTTGGCAATGTCAGTATTTACAATATATCCTTGTTTGTTTTGTCTACACCAATGACTCCACTTCTAGAAGAAGACATTACTTAAACAAGCAAAGGTAAGAGCCCAGTGGTAACAGTGCAAATTGCACCTCTGTTTTATTTATTAAAACATCAGCTTTTGCTTTGTTTTCTTCATTATGCATTTTTTAGGCACAGCTGATGGTCACATTTTGTATTAATTCTTTGCATTTGGGCAGACATGAACATTAAAATACAAGTTTACTTAAAAATAACTATAAATAAATGCCTTGAAATATGATTTTTGTTAATATGACTATCTCAACATAGTAAGTACTGCCTGGTTTTTGAAAATTCAAAATTTCATTTTTTGGAAGTCAAAAGTAATAACTTTGGCAAATGTTTTCTCATATGAAAGTATTAAATGCTGATTTTTCTTTCTGTTTAAAATAATTGAAGATAGATCAGCATCAAATTCATATAAATGGTAACAGAGGATCAAGTTCTAAAATGATGAATTACAAGTTATAGGGAACTATACTTTGTTTTCAACCTGCAAACCTTATTCATTCAAAGATGAGTGTCTGAGGACACAAAGTTGATTATTTGAGGCAGCAATTTACTGTAAGTGACAGAGCTAGAATTTCTGCTACCTTGCCCTCTCTTAATTCTCCACGATAAGCATGTACATTTTAATTAGACTTTAAGTAACTACTATCAACTACTACTGTGTTTTATATTGATAAATTTAAATACGTTACTTATCATTTTTATTGTTTAGATTAAGTGATTTTATTCTACATGAAAAAGTTAGGCACTATTAAAAAAGCTTGTTAAATGTTCATATATGAGTTGGGGGTGTGGCTCAGTGGTAATGAGCTTGCCTAGCATGCATGAGACTATGGGCTCAATTCTCAGCAAAAAAACAATGTAGAAATATACATAAGGTTCCTGTCCTTACATAATATTTCTGTTTGTAAAGAGATGCCAATTGTATAATTGGCTTTTTGCATTTTGACTTTTCTGTTTCTATATCCCTTAATTCAGTTGTTCTTTTACTTTTGTTTTTGTACTTGGCATACGAATGCCATTCACTTGTGTTAGATCAAGCTAGTAAAAAAAAAAAAGTGCTGAGTGAAGCAATGGGGTGTAAATCACCAGGCCTAATCCTTATCTACTGTCCCTTGTATCCTATAGAGAAGACAACCTCTTTCTTCAACTCTGGAAACATTTGTGAATATTGATCACAAAAATAATCTCAATAAAACAAAAGGGTATACAGGTTTCATTCTATGGCCACAGTCAAATAAAGTTAGAAATTAATAGAACCATAAATTAAGAAGCCTCTCCCTTAGACAGGATAGAAATAAAAGGGAAAGAAAAGACATTGTTGACAACAGAAAAATAACTACTGCAGAGCTTTCTCTTTTTCCATGGAGGTAATTTTTTAAATTGTGAGATTAATATGCTAAAAATTAAAAGTCTGAATGAAATAGATTATTTTCTAGACAAATGTCTAAATTTAAATGAAGAATCAAAAGTTGTTGATTAAAAATAAAGAAATTAAATGAAGAATCAAAAGTTGTTGGTTAAAAATAAAGTGAATAAAATTTTTTAAATGTCCAAGAACTACCTCTAATAAGTGTCACTGCACTCTAAATATATTTACTCATTAAATTTTTCAACAAATATTTACTTTTCCAGACAGAATCTTTCCTTTATTCCTTACTGTATCTGTATCAGTAGGTCAAAGGAGAAATTTATATGATGCCTTCAGCCATTCACATTAAGTGATAATATGGGACAAATAGGCTGCCATAGTTTCAGTTTGGCTGTGGATCTGACCTA
Source organism: Castor canadensis (assembly GCF_047511655.1). NCBI lineage: Eukaryota > Metazoa > Chordata > Mammalia > Rodentia > Castoridae > Castor > Castor canadensis. The sequence goes on from NC_133394.1 coordinate 115,923,096, forward strand.
ATTTGCCCAGCTTGTCTTTTTCTGCATCCCCCAAAAAGAGAAATATCATGTCCTTTCCCATCAACAGAAAGGCATTGTGCCAAGATTTTGAGCTATACTGATGAGGGTAAATTAGATTTTGGAATAAAATGCTTATAATTGCACATAATTGTTCCAAAATATCAAAGTACAAATCAATAGATATGTAGTTGATAAAAATGTAATTGATAAAATGCAACATTTATTGTTGATAAAGTGGGAAGTTAGTATTAAAAGAAAACTTTCTTTTATTGTTTAGTGCAATAGGAAAATTTATATGAAATTAATGGGCAAAAAGTAGAGATTATAGATACTGAAAGACAAAGGGAGCCGAATGTAATACATATTATTTAACATTTTTCTAAAACTTCTAGCTGATACAATGAAAAAGAAAAAGAAGTAAAATAGTTTTTTGAAGGGATAAAATTATCTCCTGTGGATGATATAATTGTCTACCCAGAAAACCCAATTAGATAAATTTTAAAACCTTTAATACTTATGTTCAGTAAGATGACAGGATACAAAATAAATGTATAAATTAATAGTTTTCCTATAGACCCACAACAGCTAGACAATATAATAGCAGATTTTATTAGGACAAGAAAAATTTAACTACAGAGCATATTTAATAAGAAATGAAAATTACAAAAAATTACAAAGTAGTTGTTTTAAAAAAGCCACTGATGAGTGAGAAGCTATCTCCTATTATATGATAAAAATCTAATATGTTTACATGTTGATTCTCCTAAAATTATCCATAAATTTAATAAAGTCACTTTTAAAGCACATTGTTAGTTTTCTTGGGAATTTAATGACATTATTGTAAAAGCAATTGTCAATAATAAATGTACACATTGTGCTGTTGTTGAAATAGTCACTATAGTCATTTAAATACAGCCATTAAAGTGATGATGAGTACAGATGTATATTTTTATTGGTCACACATGTCCAATGAAATCATATTGCACATGTTTGCACAATAAAATAAATACCAAAAGTATTTTGGGTGCTCATTGTGAGCCGGACACTGAACAAAGTACTGGAGACATTCAAGCTAAAGCTCACTGGCACTTGTTTTCAAGCCTGTTAGGAGAGACACTGACATACGGGGACCATAATAAAATAGTGGGTCAGTGTATTCTCTATGTTATCTGAGTGCAAGGAGGAGCCACAAGTACCTGGGCATCCAAAATCCAGCTGTAGTGATCTACGCTACAGCTTCCATAACAAAATATTGTTGAATTCAACCAGCTGTAGAACAAAAATGTTAGAAAAATGATTGTACCTGTACCATACACACACAGACTTTTTTTCCTCTTGTGATTATTCCCTAAACAGTATAGTATAACAACTATACTGTTGTAACTAAATTGTATCAGTTACTATAATAATGTAAAGGTGACTTAAGGTGTCAGGGAGGCTGTGAGTAGTTTATATGCAAATACTATACCACAGACTGGTGGCTTAGACAACAGAAATGCATTGTGTCAGAGCTCTGGAAGCCGAAAGTCCAAGGATCAAGACAGCAGCAGTTTAGGTTTCTTCTGAAGCCTCTATCCTTGACTTGCAGATAGGCGTTCTTTTACTCTGTCCTCACGTGACCATTCCTCTGCATACGCATCTGTCATGTCTCTTTGTGCGGCCACACTCCCTCTTATAAGGACACCAGTCAGATTGTATCAGGCCCACTCATTTTACTGTAATCATGTCTTTACAGGCTCTATCTCAAATGTAGTCAACATTCTAAAGTACTAGGGGTTAGGGTTTCAATATATGAATTTTGAAGGGACATTATTGATCTTATAAAAACAGCCATTAGAAATATTTGATCTTTTCTTTTTTATTTACCTTTTTTTCCTTGCCATTTCCCCTGGCAAGAAAGCTCATTTCCTCTACTGTCTAGAAAACTCCTAGTTACACATTCCCTGCTTTAGAGAACATTTTTGTGATTTGCTCAGCTCTAACAGTATTGGTTTATGCAAACACAATATCATCATATTGGACTTCTACAGATTTATTAATTCTCTATGGCTGCAAGCCTGTCTTAATCAACATGCTCTCTTTTCCCTTTCCTTTTTCCTCTCTGCACCTGAGCAACTTACATGGCATTGCCCTGACACAGCAAATGTTCAACAAATGTTGAGAAGCAAAAATATTAATTAAATAGAGATTGGATTATACACTACCTGCAAATTGTTTTCAGTAAAACTATAAATATTTTATATGTTCTTTTTTGGGGATAAGATATAAACTTATGAGAGGTAGGGAAAATGTCATCCTAAATGTTGACTATTCACTGTGACTGACAAAGTCTCCATGGAATTAGTGTTCAGGGACCTCATATGCTAGGTTCTAAGTATTTGCATTTTGTATGTTTACTTACCTTTATTATTGCCATAAAAATGTGAAGGTAATAAAGGAAGAAAGAAAGTTAGTTTCCTGCTCTTAAGATGCTGGCGGAATATAGGGACAATGGAGCCTTACCTGTAACATAGATATGTGCACCAGGAAGTAAATGCTTAGGGCTTGTCTCAGTCTGTTTTCTGCTGTGATAATACCACAACTGGATAATTTATAAACATAGTAGAAGTTCATTTGACTAGTGATACTGGAAGTTCAGAACTTCAAGAACATGGTGCCAATTTCTTGGCAGGGCCTTTGTGGAGCATCATAGTATAGCAGAGGGACAAACAAGCACACTGGAAAAATAGAGAAGAGAAAAGGCTTAAACCACCTTACTACCCCCATTTAAAAATCAGAAACTAAATACTACAACAACTCACCCATGCTTGCAAAAAATGGCATTAATCCATTCATGAAGGCAGAACCATTATGACCCAATGACCTCTGGAAGGTCATTGGGTCATAATACATATGACCCAATATGTCATATTACAGTCATAATACATATTATGTATTAATACATAATACAGTCATAATACATATTGCAATTAAATTTCATCATTAGTTTAGAACAGGACATTCAAACCACAGCAAGGCCAAATGAATGGATACAGGCAATATGAACAATGGATGGTGAAATCGCAATAGGTTTTATGGAAGTTGGAACCTTCAAGACTTTCCAAAGAACTTGTCATCAGCATGAATTTCTGAGAAAATTCCATTGCAGAACAGATTGTGGGGTGAGGTGCCCTAACATGAAAGACAGGAAAACTTCAGTTAATCAGAATTTATTAATTTCTGTGAACAAATATTTGGAATTCTGAGCACTTTCTGATTCAATGGAGATGGAGAAGTGAGAAGGATAGTAGACTAAAGTCTCCAACATTTATGCAGTCTGTTTTTACTTTTGAGTACTAAAACACACAGATTTTGAGGAAAATTTTCCTTGATAATGAAGGATCTTGTGATGCACCAGGGTCATAATTTATATAAATATTACATATATATAAATTATATATGTATATATTAATGTCTTAAATATATTAATGATCTTAAATGTCTCCCAAAGTCCCATGTGTTAAAGGCTTGTCCCCAGGTGGCACTATTAGAAGGTGGTGAAACTTAAGGGGTAGGGTCTAGTGGGAGGTCTTTAGGTCATTGAGAGTGCGTCCTTAAAGGGGACTATAGGACCCTGGCCTCTTCCTCTTCCTCTCTTTTTCTTCTTGACTATGAGGAGAGTATTTTTGTTCTGTGATATTATTGCTCCCTGTTATTGCCACCTGACCTCCCCAAAAGAGGCCTAAAAGCAATGAGTCCACCTCATCTTATTATAAACACAGTGTTATTATTGTGGCTACATAAGGAGTACTAGAAAATATATGTGGTTATTTGATGGCTTTTTAAATTTGGCTTTTAATCAATGTAGATTTTTATTTTGTGATGGATACTTTATAAATTTTCTGTAGATTGTTTAGCTGTTGGTAATTTCACCGTGGTAAAAATTGTTTCTTCCTGAGAAAGCATTGGGCTTTCTTCCCACATTGATGATAATTAACAAGGTTGACTGGTCCCTGCGTTTGCTGTTGGTGTGTGCACTAAACAGTGTGTCAGTTCTCAGATCTGTTTTAGGAATTACAGCTGGCTTTTGAGCCTACAAGGATAATTGTTGTTTTCTTAATAGTTGCTTTGACACCATTTTGACTTCTCAAAGTGATGGTTTGTGGGAGGAATTAAAGAGAAATTAATTTAATCATGTTAGTGCTCTTTGTCTTCATGAAAAGTTGATGGTCTCGCTCTCTGAATTTAGAGATTATATAATAGTACTGTCAACTTGCATGTGTATGACCTCACAGTCTTCAATATAGCTCTGTTTATTAGCTTTCTACAGAGACATTGCAATAGACAGTTAAGATATATCATCATTACCTTATAGAAGAGGAACCTAGGGATCAGAAAGTTCTCAGTCAAGTTTTCACAGCAATTTGCTGAAAAGCAAGAGGCCAGGTCCTTGCTAAGTAAGTGAGTGCGTTCTCAGGCACTGGTTACCTCCCTGTCACAGGGCAGGCAAAGCCCATTCTAGATGCTTTACACAACTCCCTGAGCCTTGTTAAATGGTAAGAAATAAACTTAACTGCAATTAAATCCTGAGATTAGGCAAAACTAGAAAACATGATTGATTGGTTGTTTGATTAATAGATTTATATATTATATAATAAAGCTCCAGAACTTATTCTTCTGTCTTTCTGACACTTTGTATCCTTACACCAACATGTACATTTTCACCAATGGGAAACACTATTTCATTTTATTGTTGTGCTGGGTGTGGGTACACTGTGGCATTTACAAAAGTTCTTACAATGTATCAAATGTATCATACTTGAATTCACTCCCTCATCATTTTCCTCTATCCTTCCCTCCCCACATTCCTGGAGTAGTTTCAACAGGTCTCATTTTTCCACTTACACACATATGTACACAGTATTTGCACTATATTCACCCTCCTTCACCATTTCCCCATCTCCTCCCCCCTCCCACTGGCACCAGCCCCCCTAGACAGGCCCCACTCCGCCTTCCTGTTCTCTGATTTTGTAAAAGGAAAAAAATGTTCTTATTGGTTTAAGATAACTATACAGGGAGTTTTCCTTGTACTAACAGAAATAATTTCTGCTAAAATCCCATTCACAAAGTAACTTTTTCCTCATTAAAAAACATTCTAATAGCTAAATATGGTAGTGTATGACTATAATCCTAACACTTGCGAGGCTGAGGCAGGAGGATCATGAGTGCAAGAGAGCCTGGATTACATAGTGAAAGCCTATCTCAAAAGAAAACAAAAATCTCTCTGTGTGCATATATATGTGTATATATATATATATATATGTAGAGAAGAGAAAATACAGACGAACACAAAGAAAGCAAAAAAACAGATGACCTCATTACTAAAAATTAACATGTTTAACATGTAAAAGGATGAACAATGACATGGAAGGATGCAGAAAACTTACAGTAGTGGCTGCTTCTGGGGAAGCAGGGAAGGCAGAAGACAAGAATGGGACTGAGAGGTGGCTGTTTCACTAAAAGGTTTTAATTCTAAGGTATAAAGTTTTACTTTTTCAAATGTCACAAAAGGATTGGGAGTCAACTTGACAAAAGTCAACAGTTATTAACTCCTGATGGCAGAAATATGGATAATATAATTTTATACTGGTTTGCATTTTGAAATGGAGATCAATATATATGTCCATTAATTAACTGATTTACATGCACAAAATTCAAAATGTACAAAGGATACATAAAGAAAATTTTTCTCACTTCCTCTCCTGTTGTTCAGTCCCAAGAGTACTTTCTTCTTGAGGTAGGCAATCACTGTTACTACTTTCTTGTTGCACTTTCCAGAGAATTTTTTCTCTCTCTCTTTCTTTATATCCCCCTACATGACTATGTATCCTTTCCCCTTATAAATGGCAGCATATTGTATTTTTGAATGAGTTTTAATACCTGTTCATATGGAAGTTCCCTGTTATTTTTAGTAAATGCATAATATTTCATCCTATGGGACATCTTTTTGAAAGAAAAAAGATTTTAAAAAGATGAGGAAGAAAGTAAGAAGGAAGTAGTAAGGGAGATTGGGATTCTGTTGCAGAAGAAAGGGTAACAATTCAGTAGACAGTGGTGAGATCTTGAAGGATATAGGGTAGGGATACGACAACTGATGCTCCTTAAGAAGATTAATTTGGGAGTTCTTTGTAGGGTGAATTGGAGGGAACATGAGACTGCAATTGAATAAATGAGTTAAAAGTCTTCATTAAAGACAAGTGGTAAGAAGCAAATGACAAAACTTGAGTAGAAATTCAAATGAAAAGATGAAAGTAGAAGAATAGAATGTGTGAGACTTGACAAAGAGGCTGGCTGAGAAGGAAAAAGAGTCAAAGATGAGTAATTCCAGTTCTAAGTGAACTCTGGTGAGTGAGGGCACAGAAATACTATGAACAAAGAGAAAGTCAGGAAGAACTGGTTTGGTAGGGGAAAAATGTGAAGGTCCCTTTGGACATATTGGGCACAGAGGTTGGGTATGGATGCTTCAGAAGCTAAGTTAAAGGAGTTTGTCTAGCAGGAGCTATTCACACTACTTGGAATAACTGAATGGATGAAATGTGGTATAGGAGCAAAGGAAGTTGGTCAAGGCTGGATAAATGGAATTGGGAGATGCCTGCATAAAAGTGAAGGTTGAACTTTAAGGAAGAAGATGGATGAAAATAAGAGCCACCAGGATGCTGAATGTGGGGCTTTATATATTAATAGTTTCTAGATAATATATGGTACCAATACTATAAATGGAAGGGCTTCAAAAAAAGTGGTAGAGGAGACAGTGCTCCAGCACTTAGGAGCTGGTTACAATTTAATGGTCCCAGACTTACTGCTGATTGATGAAATACAGAGGTCCAAGTCTCTAATGGCCACAGAATCATCAGACAAGAGAATCCTTACAATCCTGATTTGCCACACTAGGAGTTTATGGATTGGAGAAGGTGGTAAACAGAAGAGATAGGGCATGAGAATTTAATAAAGAATTTGGAGTGGTAGCAAAGCAGTTTGGGGTTCAATTCCTCACTTTCACTTACCTCTGCTTCTTTCTTTTCTGCTTCTCTCTCTCTCTCTCTCTGATTCTCCCTTTCCTTTCCTGCCCTGCCCATCTAATGAAATTATACAAAAAAAAATTTTTGGTGTTTTCCCTAAAGATAGTAATTGATTCAGAACATCTACATAGTATGCATTTAGGAGCAGATATCTGGTGAGAAGTGGGAGCTATAAACTTATCTTAAAGCTGAATTTATTTAACAAATCTACTTTTTAAAAAAGTGTATTTATTTGGAGATGACATGGCAATCCTAAAGAAAATAATTAGAAGGCTTTAAAAAAAACCAAAGCCAGTCTTTTAAGACTTGGCCAATGTTCTCAGTGAAGCATTTTGATTGTTGTTACTGTACTGTAAATAATTGCTTGGATCCAAAAGGCATGGTCCAAGCTTTCATGGAGGATAGCACACTGATAAGGAAGGAAGCAAGGATTGCAATTGGGCAATCTTGAGGCAATTGGGGATGACCCAAATCATGTTTTCCTGCACTGCATGAAAGGACTTGGGCTTTGCAGCTAGTTTTTGAAAATTCATGTGATCTTGAGCAAATGATCTTACTTCTCTGAGTTTCATATCCTCCCTTATGAAATGGAACCCATAAAACCTGTGTCTCAAATTCAGTGTGCTAACATGTACCAAACATAATGCCTGACCTTTTAGGTCAATAAATATTTCTTTCATTTTTTTCCCTTGTCCCGCTGGTATTGAATTATAGAGGCGGAAGGCAATATTCAGAAGTTCATTCTCACTTGTCTGGTCAGTTCTTTTACTGCCTAAACCTGTCATACAGGGTGTAGGTGAGTCACTAGTGATTCCCAGTATTCTCACTGAAACAATCAACAGGTCACACTTGAAGTCTGAAGAACTATAGAGAATTTGGAGAGATTTTGAAGATACTCAGATTTGAAAACACCTGATCACTTAGGCTAGCATTTTGCTACTTCCCATCATCCACTTCTAAATCTCTCTCTGCATCCTTACCTTTTCTCACTGGGGTTTGTCTTTCTACTCTTTGTCATAGGTATCTGTTGATCTCTTTATTGCTCCCCCATGTTCATCAGGTCGTTTAGCACAGGATACACTGATGTTCCTTTCCTGCTGAGTCTCACTGTCATCCTGGGCAACCTCTACAGCTATGAAATTTCTCACATCAAGGGCATCTGAGTTCCAAGCATTACAGATTCCTGTCTTCCTCAACTCTGGTGACCTTGTCTTCCTTTCCACTGTGGTCACCTGAGTCCTTGACTCAGTGATGCTTCACCTTCACAATCATGACCTTCACTATTGCATCTCATTTCCTGAACACTTGCATCTCTTCCCAGTTCTAGTGTTCTTTCTTATTAGGCCTGTTCTTCAGCTTATTGAGATATTTGTCCCCTGACCTTTGCTAATATGCTCTCCTTTCCCAGCAGCCTCTCTTCTCCTTGCAGGCTAGAATATATTACTTGTCATTTAAATGAGTCTTTCACAATATTATCATCTTGTTTTTCCCCTTGCCCTTCCACTCCAGATAACCCTAATCTCAAGATTGATGTGCAATCTTGGATTATTATAGCTGTCTTTTTGGGGGTGGCTCTTTCTTATCTGTACCACTGAGTGTCATGAGAGGAAATCCAAGCATCACAGTACCATGTGTACTGCTGCATCCCTTGGGACTCCACTAATGTCTTGCAATCCTTCCACAAATTTCTACCTGGCTTTTTCCTCTTGCCTATGCAGGCTGTTGCATGCTGCACTTCTTCCTAAATTTTCACCACATTGGAAAACTGGTAATATCACACTTAGAATCCTTTAACCTTCATTTTCTTTTAGACAACAGAACAATCAAACATCAGTGGTTTAACATCTGCCTTCCCTTCCATGTTTTCTTCCCTTTAATCCTTTAACTACTCCCTGCTTCCTATGGCTACCTGAAGGCACCTTGCTCTTTTATGTAGTTGTTTCTTTGTTCTGCTGTTGCTTTACCTAGAATCTTGATCCACATCATAATGTGCTTGGGTAAGTGTTTACACTTTGTCCAAGGTAGTGCTAGACTTGGCTTTTCAGGAAGTCTCATCTCAACTTTCCTACAGAAGATTGGATATGACTCTTCTTGGCTCTTACAGCACCTCTAGGACTGACCCACCTCCATATACTGGATATTGCTATTCACCCCTCTGGATCCCTTTCTACTCTTCACTATGCTCTCTGCAGATGAGAGCTGCCCTTTATGGATGCATCCTCAGCCCCTCTGTCATGATTGAATGTAGAATCCCAGCAAGGGATCAGTGTGTGTTGGGGTGTGAAGTTAGGGTATTCAGTATCCCGAATGAGTCCTTCCTATGAACCTACCTTGTGCTGGCTATGTGCTTCAATGTTAAGTCACTGTTCCTCATAGAAACTTAGTCTGCATAACCTTCTAGAGCCATGTTAACTCTCTACTTTTGCCTTTGGAGTCTAGTTTTGGTAATAGCTTGACTACTTCTAACTCTGGGTTACTGCACTATTCTTTGAGGTGACTTTTTATTCACACCTTTGTAAATAGTCTCGTTGGAAATAAACTGTCCTGGAATTATCTCTGTGTTAGTCAGCTTTCTGTCAATGTGACAAATAATAAATAACTTAAAAGGGAGAAAGTTCATTTTGCCTTACGGTTTTGGTTCATGGTCCCTTGGCCATGTTGCTTTGGGCTTGTGGCAGCACAGTTCCCTATGAGTGGAAGTGAATGCTGGAGCAATTGCTTCATGGTGGAGAGAAAGAGAGAGAGAGAGAGAGAGAGAGAGAGGGGTCTATCTCCTCTCAATAGCACTGGTCACCAAACCTTTAACATCTTAGCCTTTGGAGGAGTTTTAACATCAAGCTACAGTAATGCCATTTTGAGTATGCCTTTGTTTTGGTTTGGACCTTGACTACAAACCTCCTTCAAAAGTGTTATTTATCTATTACATGTCTACATAGCTAAGGAATAATCCTTAGCTATAGCTTTGAGCACATTTCTTGCTGCTAGTAATTATTGATAAATATTTTTGGCGGAGGAAAGTAAAAATGGAAGGAAGGACAGAAGGACACTAGGAATATAGGCACCAAGCAGCTTTCTCATCTTAGTTTGATTTCTTAATAACTTCTTATTCTTCTCCCAGTCTCCTCAGTTCACGATACACAAAACAAAAATTGAACATATGGATGGGGCAGTAAGTAATGCTTCAACCTGTGTATATATTATGTAGTGTTTAAATCAGGTTAAACATATTTGTCTCCTCAAATATTTATCATCTCATTGTGGTGAAAACTTTCAAAATCCTTTCTTCTAGCTTTTTGAAATTCACAGAGTATTATTGTTATTTATAGTCATCTTCCTGTGCAATAGCACACCAGAACTTTTTGCTCCTATTCAACTTTAGTACCCTTTTATCAAGATCCACATTCCCATACTCCTCCTCTACTTTCCCCAGTGTCTCATAACCACTATTCTACTGTCAACTTGTATGAGATCAGTTTTTTTTAGATTCCATATGTTTGTGAGATTATGTGGTACTTCTCTTCCTTTCAAAATTTTTTTATTATTATTGTTGTTGTGCTGGGTGGGAGTACATTGTGGCATTTACAAATGTTCTTACAATGTGTCAAATATATCATACTTGAATTCACCCCCTCCACTGCTGTCTTTCATCCTCCCTCCCCTAATTCCTGGAGCAGTTTCAACAGGTACTATTTTTGCATTTACATACATGTGTATACATTATTTGCACCGTATTCACCCTTTTACCCCTTTTGGTACTTCTCTTTCTATGCTTGGTTTATATCACTTAACATCAGGATCTCTAGTTACATCCACATTGTCCCAAATGACAGGATTTCATTGTTTTTATGGCTAAATAACAATCCATTGTGTATATGTGTTGCATTTTCTTTATTCATTTATCAGTTGGCTATTGTGAATAGTGTTACCATGAACATAGGAGTGTAGATGTCTCTTGACAGACTGATTTCATGTCCTTTGGACATCTATGCAGTAATGGAATTGTTGGGTTATATGACAGTTCTATTGTTAATTTTTGAGGAGCCTCCATGCTATTTTCCTTAATGACTGTACTAATTGACACTTCCACTAATAGTGTATAAAGTTTTGCTTTTCTCCACATCCTTGGTAGCACTTGTTATTGTTCAGTTTTTTTGACAATAGATTTTTACTAGGGTGATAGGATATCTCAATATAGTTCAAATTTCCATTTCCCTGATTGATGATGTTGAACATATTTTCATGTACCTGTTGGCCATTTGTATGTCACCTTTTGAGAAATGTCTATTTAGATCTATTGCCCATTTTCAAATTGTGTTATTTTGTTTTTGCTGTTGAGGTTTTGGAAATCCTTATGTATTCTGGATATCAACCCTTGCTAGAAGTAATAGTTTGCAAATTCTGTTCTGTAGGTTGTCTCTTCACTCTGCGGATTTCTTTCTTTTGCTGAACAGAAGGGTTGGGTTTTTTTTGTTTGATGTAATCCTGTTTCCCTATTTTTGTTTTCATTTCCTGTGTTTTTAGGATCTTCTCCAAAAAACATACTTGCCCATTCCTATGTCCTAAAGTATTTCCTCAATGTTTTCTTCTAGTAGATTCATTGTTTCACATTTTACATATAAGTTTAATTTATTTTGAGTCAACCACTTTTGTGACTGGTGAGAGATAGTTGTCCAGTTTTATTCTTTTGCATGTGGATATCCAATTTTCCCAGCACCATTTTAAAGACAGACTGTCCTTTCTTCAATGTATAGGCTCAGCACCTTTGTCAAAAATCTATGACTACTGATGTGTGGGTTTACTTCTAGGCTCTCTATTCTGTCCCTTTCATCCGTGTGTCTGTTTTCATGCCATTGTTATATATACTGTTTTGATTATCCCAGCTTTGCAGTACTTCTTAAAGTTAGGCAGTGTAATGCCACCTGCTTTATTCTTTTTGCTCAAGATGGCTTCACTATTCAGGGGTTTTGTGGTTTCACATAAATTTTAGAATTGCTTTTTCTAGTTCTGTGAAGAATGTTATTGGTATTTTGATAGGGATTGCATTGAATCTGCTTTGGGTAGCATTTTAATAATCCTGAGGCTTCTGATCCATGAACAGAGGGTGTCTGTCCACATTTATGTGTTCTATTCAATTTCTTTTATTAATATCTTACATGTTTCATTGTAAAGATACTTTGTCTCTTTGGTTAAATTTAATTCCCAGGGGTTTATTCTTTTGGGGAGCTGTAATAAATAGGATTGCTTTCTTGATATTTGTTTCAGGCAATTCACTGTTGGCATGTAGATACACTACTGATTTTTGAACATTGATTTTGTATCCTGCAACTTTTCTGAATTCTTTATTAGTTGTGATAAGTTTTAGCAGAATTTCAGGGGTATTCTATATATAGAATATATCACCTACATATCATGTCCTCTGCAAACAGTTAAAACAATTTGACTTCTTTTCCTGTTTGGACATCTTATATTTTTTTCTCTTGCCTTATTGCTGTCACTGGGACTTCTACATTTCTGTCGAATAAAAGGAATGAAAGTAGTGAAAGTGAGCATCCTGGTCTTGTTCCAGATTGTAGAGAAACCTTTCGGCTTTTCCCATTCAGTAAAATGTGAGCTATTGGTTTATTATAAATCGGCCATTGTGTTAAAGTACATTCCTTTTTTGTTATTTGTTTCACTCTTATCAATGAGTTTTATAACTTCCTTTAACATGCCTTGTAGAACCAGTCTGATAGAGATACAGTCTCTCAACTTTTGTTTGTCTGGGAATGTATTTATTTCTACTTTGATCTTTATTCTTCCTACTAATTTGATACTTGAGTTGTTCTTGTTTCTCTAGTGCCTGCAGATGCAGTGATAGATTGTTTATTTGATATCTTTCCACTTTTTTTTGATGTGGGCTAAAGTTTAGCTCTGCTGGGTACATTAGTCTCAGTTGACAGTTGTCTTCTTTTAGTACTGTGAAAATCTAATACCACTCTTTTCTGGCCTATAAGGTTTCTACTGAAAAGCCTACTATCAGGCAAATTGGGACAGTCCTATTGTGTTATTCATTTCTTCTCTCTCTCTCTCTCTCTCTCTCTTTCTCTCTAGTACTGGTGATTGAAACCAGGGTTTTGCACATTCTAGGCAAGCACTCTGCCACTGAACTACATCTCAGCCCTGTTTCTTTTCTCTTGCAGCTTTGAGAATCTTCCCTTTATCTTTCACCCATGGCAGCTTGATTGCAAGATGTCTTAGTATAGCCTTGGATGAGTTAAATTTGACTGTACCTGACCTTCCTATGCCTAAATATTTGTCTCTTTTACTAGGTTCTGGAAGGTTTTTGTTATTATTTCTTTGACTTTGAATAAGCTTTTTGCCCCTTTGACTTTTTTTTTTTTTGTGTGTGGTACTGGGGCTTGAACTTAGGGCCTTTACCTTGAGCCACTCCACCAGCCCTATTTTTGTGAAGGGCTGGCTTTGAACCATGATCCTCCTGATCTTTGTCTCCTGAGTAGATAGGATTACAGGACTGAACCCCAAAGAAACCGTAAGATTTTTTCATTCCTCTTTATTCTTTTTTATTCTCCACCTATTTTCAAATAGTCTGTCTTTGAGCTAATTCTTTCTGTTTGATCTATCCTCCCACGGACAGTTTCTATTATATTTTTAATTTCACTGAGTATATTTTTCATCTCAAGAATTTCTGTTTGAGTTTTAAAAATTACTTCCATCTCTTTGTTAAGCTTATGTTCTGGAATATTGAAATGTTTTTCTGTGTTTTCTTCAAGCTCATTGAGTTTCCTTAAAACAGCTGTTTTAAATTCTCTTTCGGAGCAAATCCCACATTCCTATGGACTGCCTATTGCTGAGGGACTTGCGAACAAAGACCACTGTGACCATTCGAGATGATGCCAGCCGGAACAGAAGTCTGATAGTCTGGGACCAGGTGTCTTCTCCTAGCACTTGAGCTGTTCTAGTGGCTCTGTCTGCAGGCAGACCTGGGTGTTGGAGCTGACAGGATATGCCAAGGGTTAGGTTTCACCAGACCAACACTAAGTTCAAAGTAAAATCTTGCGCTTGGGTAAGGTTGGTGACCACCACTCCCGTGACCACCAGGCTGATGCTAAGCTGGGTTGCATCTGAGCTTCATAGCCGTAAGGACTTCATAGTCTCAGGAGTTCACTAAGACTCATACTGCAGCTAGCAGTGATGAAAGCCCAAATGTGAATTCATCCCACTGTGGGGGAGGAGGCAGATATTTGCATTGTCAGGACAGTTATAAAGCCCCATCTGTGTGAGCTGGCATATGTGAGTATACCTGGTAACAGTTGTGCTACCTAAGATTTGGGAAAGGGTGATAGAGACACAGTCCCTTGGTTTCTAAGACTGATGCAAAGCTAGGTTGCACTTGAGTCTCACAGCTTCAGTGGCCTCAGGGAGGAGTGTGGGTGTGCTCTCGTCCCGCTCCAAGGCTGGAAATGATGGAACTGTGACCCTCCTGATTTCTACCTCCTGAGTAGCTAGGATGACAAGTAGAAGTCACAGGTGCCCAGTTTAAATTTAACTTTAAAGTACATTGAAGAAAAAGAACCTCCACCTGTATCTCACAACACCACAAAAAATAATTCAAGATAGATCACAAACCTAAACATAAAAGCTAAAATGATAAAATTTCTATAAGAAAACAGAAAAATATCCTCATGCCTTGGAGTGTGCAAGGTTTTTTAGAGAGGACCAAAAAAGGTACTACACATAAAAGTGAATTTTGATAAAATGGATATTACCAAAATTCCAAACTTTTGCTCATCAAAAGACAAATAAGAAGATAGAATGGCAAACTACAGATAAGCATATTGATAGCAAATTTCTGACAAGACTAACACACAAAATACACAAGAAACTTATATAAGTCAACAATAAAAAGAGAAAAAACTTGATAAAAATGTGGACAAAACAAATCCTTCCTAAAAGAAGATATAAAAACAGCCAATAAGGGTGGTGCAAAATGGGGGCTGAGTGAGATCCCCTAGTGACCATCTCCCCAGACCCACCAAGTTAAACGGCTATTCACATATCAAACTATCTTCACGAGACCTGAGGAAATTATGTAACAGACAATAGTATCTGCTTTTAGTGTAATGAATCACCCTTTCCCCAACTCCAAGCAGCCCAATATGGAGAGAGACATCTCCCACTTTGATGGGGGGAGAGAGAATTAAGTACAGGTTTTTGCCAGACCCACCACAGTGAAACCCCATGCTGGGCAAAACCCCAAAAGCTCTACTGCCAGGTCAATACCCACAGACTAAGCCACTGGAACCACATTAGGCCAGGAAGCAGACTGCTTCCATAACCTACCTGTAACCTCTGGTGGCAGACAGAAAAGCAAGACTCTACCCACTGGAAAGCAGGACACAAAAGCCATCACAGGGTTTTGTCTTGGAGCCCAGTGCCAGGCCTACCACAGTGAAACTCAGTACTGGTAGAAACCATAGGCCTCATATGCACGCCAGAGCTCATAGAGCTTTTAGACTGACCCTAGCATCTGGCAGAGACCTGTGCATATGTGGAACAGACTCACATTCCATTTCTTCAAATAACATCTGGATAATGTCCTCTGCCTTTCTTTCTCTTCCACCTCTCCTCTCCTTTTCTTTTTCTCCTTTCACATTCCCCCCTCTGTTCTTTCTCTCACTTTGTTTACCATCATTTTGATAATAATTTTCAATGTTGTACAGCATCCCATGTATAAGAATCAGGAACAGATTCTGCTCATTTGCAAAAACAAAATGGCACACTAGTTCTTTTAAATAGAAGTTTATTTGGGGGAACAAGAACCTAACAGTCATTGGAAGGGTTCAGACAATAAGCTCTGACTGAACTCCAGGTATGACTCCAGAACATCATCCCAGACCCAGCTGACCCACAGGGAGGGGGTTCTTCCTGAAAGGTGGGCAATGAGAAAGTTCTCACTGGAAACATTTATTCAGGAACGCATTACCTTGTGAGTCAGAGCTCCCAAAGTCACTTACTCTGCAAATGAACTCATGACCCACCCTTTCCTGCTAAATCCATTCCTGCATTAACCAGATGACCTACCCTTGGCACCTGAAGAGGTAGTGACTGATCAGGGATTGCTACCTTAAAAACCCAATGTCCCCTGCCTATTCTTGTTGCTAGCCATGACAGGGATAGGAGTACTGTTGTTTTCATTTCACTTCTGCTTTCCAAATCTCATGTAAGTACATTTGATTGACTAACCCTAAATGGCATCCAGAGTCTGAGTTGCAAAGGAATCTGTGAAATTCAGATTTTTAACCACTTGATCATCTCAACAGATGCAGAAAAGGCCTTTGATAAGATTCAACACCACTTCATCATAAAAGGACTAAGAAAACTAGGAATAGAAAAAATGTATCTCAACATTATAAAGGCTATATATGACAAACCTAAAGCCAACATCATACTTAATGGAGAAAAACTGAAACCATTTCCCGTAAAATCAGGAATGAGACAAGGGTGCCCACTCTCCCCACTCTTATTCACCATAGTCCTGGAATTCCTAGCCAGATCAATAAAGTAAGAATAAGTAATAAAAGGAATACAAATAGGTAAAGAAACTGTCAAAGTATCCCTATTTGCAGACGACATGATCCTATACCTCAAAGACCCAAAAACCTCTACCCAAAACCTCCTAGACACCATAAACAGCTTCATCAATGTGGTAGGATATAAAATCAACTTACAAAAATCATTAGCTTTTCTATACATTAACAATGAGCAAATTGAGAAAGAATATATGGAAACAATTCCATTTACAATAGCCTCAAAAAAAAAATCAAATACCTAGGAGTAAACTTAACAAAGGATGTGAATGACCTCTACAAGGAGAACTGCAAACCCCTGAAGAAAGAGATCAAGGAAGACTACAGAAGGTGGAGAGATATCCCGTGCTCATGGATTGGTAGAACCAACATAGTAGAAATGGATATATTAACAAAAGCAATCTACATGTTTAATGCAATTCCCATCAAAATCCCAATGACTTTCATCACAGAGATTGAAAAATCTACCCTAAAGTTCATTTGGAAGCACAACAGACTGTGAATAGCCAAAACAATACTCAGCAAAAAGAGCAATGCTGGAGGTATCACAATACCCGACTTAAAACTGTATTACAAAGCCATAGCAATAAAAACAGCATGGTACTGGCAAAAAAAAAAAAAAAAAAACCAGATGTGAAGACCAGTGGAACAGAATAGAGGACCCCAATATGAATCCACACAGCTATGCCCACCTTATTTTTGACAAAGGTGCCAAAAACATATGATGGAGAAAAGACAACCTCTTCAACAAATGTGGCTGGTAAAGTGGTTATCTGCCTGCAGAAAACTGAAACTAGATCCATGCCTATCACCCTGTACTAGTATCAGCTCAAAGTGGATTAAGGACCTTAATATCAGACTGGAAACTCTGAAGTTAGTACAGAAAAGAGCAGGGAATACTCTGGAAGCAATAGGTATAGGCAAGGACTTCCTCAATAGAACTCCAGCAGTCCAGCAACTAAGAGAAAGGATGGACAAATGGGACTACATGAAATTAAAAATCTTCTGCACAGCAAAAGAAATGGTCTCTAAACTTAAGAGACCACCGACAGAGTAGGAGAAAATATTCGCTGGCTATACATCAGACAAAAGACTGATAACCAGAATATACAGGGAGCTGCAAAAACTAAACTCCCCTAAAATCAATGAACCAATAAAGAAGTGGGCAACTGAAATAAACAGAACTTGTTCAAAGGAAGAAATCCAAATGACCAAAAAACACATGAAAAAATGCTTACCATCCCTGGCCATAAAGGAAATGTAAATCAAAACCACACTAAGATTCCACCTTACCCTTGTCAGAGTAGCTATCATCAAAAACACCACCAACAACAAATGTTGGTGAGGATGAAGGGGATAAAGGAACCCTCATACACTGCTGGTGAGAATGTAAGCTAGTACAACCAGTTTGGAAAACAATATGGAGGCTCCTTAAAAAACTAAACATAGATCTGCCAAATGTTCCAGCAATCCCACTCCTGGGGATATACCCAAAGGAATGCTAGTCGGGTTATTCCAGAGATACCTGCACACCCATGCTTATTGCAGCACTATTCACAATAGCCAAGTTATGGAAACAGCCAAGATGCCCCACTACCAATGAATGAATTCAGAAAATGTGGTATTTATACACAATGGAATTTTATTCAGTCATGAAGCAGAATGAAACTGTCATTCTCAAGTAAATGGATGGAACTGGAGAACATCATCTTAAGCGAAGTTAGCCAGGCTCAGAAGGCCAAAAATTGTATGTTCTCCCTCATATGCGGATTATAGACCTAAAACAAATGCAGTAATGTTATTGGACACAGGTCATAAGCTAAGGGAAGAGGTGCACAGGAGGAATAGGGAAAGCGAAGGAAACCTAAAACTTGAAAGTGTTTGATGTGCCCACTGCAGAGAAGCAAATAAAGTAATCTTAAACTGACAGAAGCCACTATGGAAAGGTGACCAGGAAGTAGTGAAGAGGTCTGGTAGGGATGAATCAATTCAGGTTGTAATACACTTGTGCATGGAAGCAACGCCAGAAATCTCTCTGTATAGCTATCTTTATCTCAAGCTAACAAAAATGCCATATCTTTCTTATTATCTCTTATGTTTTCTCTTCAACAAAATTGGAGAAGAGGGCAGAACAGGTTCTGCCTAGAAGTGAGGGGGTTGGGAGGAGAGGGAAGGGCAGGAGGGAGAGATGGCCCAAACAGTGTATGCACATATGAATAATGAATAAACAATTAAAAAAAAGAAATTCAGATTTTTAGCTCTTCCCGTCTTCACAGAATATGAAAGTACACTAGAAAGAGAAGAATGGATGCTGGGGGGAGGGGAGCAATCCACCAAGTCTATCACTCTAAGAACCATCTCAAAATCATTGTAAATTCACTAAGGTTTCCTCACTTCTAATGAAAATATATGAGAGTATGAGAGTTTTAAAAACACAAATCAAGATTTGTTCACTCAGTAAGTATTTCTTGAGTACCTAATATGTGGAAGCACTTTGCTGTGGTGACAAAGGTCTCTACCTCAGAGAACGTTGCAGTTTCATTCTGGAGACACAACAACTTGAACTGTGTACAAATTGCTGTGATGGAGAAGAGAAGTGAGTAGCTTTGTTAAGGGTGAGGAGTGAGTGGCTTGGACTTGAGAGATGGGTAGCTCCTATGTGCACTCTAGGGAGGTGACTTTTTCAGTCTCAAGTAGTGCATGTGCAAAGGCAAAGAGGCATAAAACAGTATGACTCATCAGGGAATTGCAGCCAGAATACTTTTTGACACCTTTGTAAAAGTCTGTTTTCATAGCATAGCCCAGACATTAAAATTTGGCTATTTAAATTATAATTTTTTAGCCTGGTAATCCCAGCTACTTGGGAGGCTGAGATTGAGAGGATAACAATTTGAGACCAGTCCAGGCAAAAAGTTATCTAGACCCCATCACAACCAATACCTGGACATGGTGACATGCACCATCCCAAGCTACACAGAAGGCTGAAATTGGGAGGATGGCAGTTCAGGCCAGCCCTGGCAAAAAATTTGCAAGACCCCATCTCAACAGAAAAAAAGAAAAGAAAAAGAAAAAGAAAAAAAAAAAAAACTGGGTGTCGTGGCCTTCCAGCGATGGCAGGAAGCTTAAAATAGGAGGATGATGGGCAAAAAGCAATACTTTGTCTCCAAAATAACCAGAGCAAAAGGGCTAGAGGTATGGCTCAAGTAGTAAAATGCCTGCCTCCCAAGCATGAATTCAAACCCAGTACCACCTATGTATATACAACTTGAAAACACCATTCCCATTTTAAAAACATGCAACAAAGGGAGAAGTGTAAATAACAAGCTATTTAGTGACTAGTTAAGTAACATACTAATTTTATAGAATCATAATAGGTATTAGAGGGACAAAAGAGAACTTTTAAGAAATTGCCCTGGATTTCAAGGACTCATAAACTAATTGAGGCACTGACAATTGTACACAAAAGCTGTTAAGTAATAAAATTAGGAAAGGGTGATACTAAACATATTTAACAATTGATACATTGTCATTGGATACTTAAATCTTACTTGATTGGAAAATGCCCAGCAATCAAGTAGCTGCTGGCCAACAATTAAACTGGTCCAGCTATTTGGTAGATGTCTTAAATATCTGTCCTGTTTGAACATGTATGATGTTCATGTATGATGATTACATAACCTAAAGGTCTCTGGGCCCATGGAGTCTTTGGATACAAATAAATTTGCACTATTGTGAACAGCACATACTTCCTGATCCAGCACCGTCTGCACCCAAGGAATGTTCAGCCTTATTGCCTCAAAGAGTTGTTCCAAAGTTTTCCAGGGGTACCTCATATGTCCTGGTTTTTGTTGACTCCGGTATGATCTTCTGAGCTATGGCTCTTTTAAGGGAAGGGCTCAACTTCCAGGCCCAGGCAACCAAAGGTAGTGTGGGATTGAAGGGAGGACCATTCTAGCACTGAGTATTTGCAGGAGTGGCAGAGCACAGCATCTTTCTTGTTACCTGCATTCTCTAAGTCGGTACCATCAGCCTGGAGGAAGAACCTCTACAAGGAGCACGGATGGAAATAACCAACTGAGGGCAACTGAAATAGGTGGAGAAGGAAATGCAGTAGACAACATGACCTGAACCTAGTACATGCTGGAAGCAGCTGAAAAGTGAGCAGGCTCTGCCTGCTCCTAGGAAACTACATATCCTGAGTAGAGTTTAGACCAGAGTTTTTCATATGTTGTATGGACTATATCATCAGTATAATTTAGGGGACTTGCTAAAACCATGGATCAATTGCATTTTTATTCACTTTAGAAATTGAATACCACTGGAGTTGAGATTTAAAAGCTCAGTAGTACCGTGCAGGCCCTGGGTTTGATCCCCAGTACAAAAAGGAGTTTGAATACCACTTAAGACTAACCTTCTACCCTTTCTTTGTGAATGCCTGTAAGAATTTATCCTGATTTTGGTATTTTATTTTGAAACTTTCCACTGTTATAATTATGTGGTATTATGTAGGGCCCTTATAGCTCTGTTCTATACTTATGCTGCCTGAATATTTCAAAATTGGGGTAAATCCAAAAATTAAAAATAAAATTATACCTCTGGTACACTTTTGAATTTAAAAAAGTACACAACAACACACACCCTGGCTAATGGAAATCAAGGGAACAGGCCACGTCTTTTTAAGAATAATTCCTCTGTATAACTATAAATGCATGTTATCCCAGCCTTAGAAGAATTGTAAGGGGAACTTTTTAAATTATATATATATATATATATATATATATATATATATATATATATATATATATACATACATATAAAATACATACATATATATATATAAATAGTTTTACCACTAATATGATTTGTTTCTCTTCAGATATTAGGCTAACCATGAAGACACATATTATCAATACATGGCATTCCTTTGTAAATATTCCCAATGTGATTGTACCCAATATTGAAAAGGAAATAAGAAGGATGGAAAGTGGAGCATGCAGGTAAACCCATGTGTTTTCTTATGCATTTTTAATACCAGCCACAGTTTTTTTATATGTACCTAGGTATAATTTCTACTTAACTTTATAATTTGTAACCTTAAATTTCATCATGTATTTAGTTTATTTATTTCATGATTGTGTGTATTTTTTGGAAGCACCTAGTAAACACCTATGCTAAATATTTTTCTAATCATTGGCAGAGCCTTTCCTTATGGGAGATTTCAAATCTAAACAGAGGTCATTGCCATAGACAAATGTGAAAAATCACATAGAACATGAGGTGCTAATAACACAATTTAAAAGTATAATTTAAAGTGGTTACTCTATAAATAAACACAATGTATATACATGTGATTGAACTTCTTTTAGTGGAAGGAAACATTAGTTAGGAAATGAGAGTTAATACAACTGGTTAATATGATCTAAATCCCAGATATCATATTTTCTACTTAATAAATATTAACATCAACTAATCTGTCCAGCAATAGGAATGTGGAAGATCCAGAATGTGGTTTCTTAATGAAATGCCATTTTCTTTATAGGATACTGTGTGTCCTATACAGTTCTTACCTTGCTCTAACTGAAAAGTAATGTATGTTCATTTGAGAGGGAAAGAAAGAGATGGGGCAAGCATTCTCCGCATGAGAAATGTTCTCCTCTACCATGGTTGAAAACATTAATCGAATTCATCTTTGCTTCCTCTTGGATGTAGCTCCTTTTCTGACAATGATAACAGTGCCTCTATATCTGAAGAATCAGAGAAAGAGAGCACCCATGCAGGGGATTCCTTTAGAAACAACTCACACAGAAGGGAAGGACCATCACAGAGGTGAGTAGGATGGTCTATCCCTCAGGATATGTTTTTAAACTATTATTTGGATGACAGTCTTCTATTCCTCCCACAGAGTGGGCTTGGCAAATACTATCCAGACACTATGCAGGATTTTGGGAGTATCATGCTTCTTTTGTTCCTTACCCTGTCCTTCCTTGGAAAAATGCCAGTGGTTGGCAATTATCTATGGTTATGGGATTCTAAGTCATAAACATACTCCATCCTTTTCCCAGAGACTGATGTCCATCCCTAAGAAACTTCATATCTCATTCTTTTCTGATTGACTGCTTCTTTCAGGGTCCTGAAGCAATTGTACGTGTGAAGGTTGGCTATAATTCTCTAAACTACTCTATTCCACTTGATTCTACTTCCAGGATGGAGCAGTGGAATTAGTAGTTACAAGAGAAAGGCTAAACATTCTTAGAAGGAAGTAGAGCAGTAATGATCACCATGGGACTCTGAGGGTGTTGAAGGGGTATTGTGTTCTTGTGGATAAGGGGTTTCCATCCTATACAATGCATTTACTTTTTCTTTGTTTTTTCTTCCCGCTGGATAACGCCAGCTTTCTCACTGCTTTTGTCTTTTCTTTTTTTCCTATCTTTCCTGACAATTTTAGGTTCTTGTTGGAATGAAGTTCTTGGTATCTAACTTGCTTCTTATTGAACCAAGTTAGTGGTATCCAACTTGGCTTTCTCAAAGCCAAGGATCATGCACATTCTTGGTTTGAACATTGACTAATGGCCATTTAGTAGCTACTTTGGTTCAAGGCACTGACATTTGGCAAATTGTGCTTCATGGGGAACTATATTTTTAAAAATTATTTAAGCAATTTTTAGTAATGGGTAGAAATTGGAAAGAATTTGTGACTATGATTTCAGTGTGTGTTTTTCATTTCTTAGGGAGCAGTACCTGCCAGGTACCACGGCACTTTTCAATGTTAACAACAGCAGCAATAAGGATCAGTAAGTACATTTACAGTAGAAAACTAAAGATTTATTTTTAAAGAAAAGCAGTAAAAAGTTAGGAATATATCCAAATCTGAGACAGAGCAAATATTTATAAGGCAAACTAATATAATAGTAATGGTATTCTATTATTTTGTTATTTGGTTATTTATATCTGAAAAATACACCTAGCCATATCAAAAGTGGTATATACTTATTTCTTCACTTATTTGAATGTGCTAGAAAAAACAGGTCTGCAGTATATATGCAACTGCTCTTCCTTGTGGATGGAGTGGCTGACAAAAGTGGATGAAACACTAGTACTTTCCAGTCTGAACCCAGGTGTCTTAGGTCGAGTTCCTCAGGATATAAACTCTGTGGTAAAGGTTTGTGGGCAGAAGTTTAAGTGGGTGTGCTCTTGAGAATGATAACAAGAGTTGAGGGAACAGAACTGGGGGGAAGGAAAAGTTGAATTTCAGAGAATAGAGTTAATTGACAATGTGATCCCATGGCAGCTTTGGGACATGAATAGCCTTTCAAATTTGTACCACATTTAGGTAATAGGTCAGGTCCTTTGCACCTATCCCATGCACTGTCATACAGTAAGGGCTGGCCCTAGGAAGTGGAGGCATTGAGCATGGTGGTTTCCTTCATCCAAGGCCTGTCAAGAAATAGGAAAAACTGTGAGCTGTCAGCAACCAACTCTTAACAGCTGGGGAATGACTAACTTTAGTCTTTGTAACACTGCATCCATTCAGCTGATCTGTGCACTGCTCAAATCCACTGTCTTTGTATAGAAAATTCACCCCCTCTGGAAATGTCTCCTCCAGGATTCTGATCATTCTTTTTTTTTTCCCCCTGGGTAAGTTTATAAAGAGGAAGGTTAATTGGATAAGCTAAAATTCCTGGAAACTTATGAAGACTTTGAGACTTCAGTTGATATTCCTAATCAACTGAAATTCATCCCATCCTAGTCATTCTAGAGTTGTCTCATCTTTAGCCAGAACTTCTTCTGGTCTAGAATAATGCAGACATTCAGCTGGTTATCTGCATTTCTCATGGCTACCATACTTGTGTATTTACTACCAACACTGGACTAGAGAATACCAAAAGACACAACAGTAGATCACTCAGGTGCTGATTGTATTTTCCGTCCCTTCACCTACTTCTGATGATCAATGGCAATGGCTTGCCAGTATGATGACTCTTTTCCTTGCCTGTTGCTTTCTTAGCATGAGGGGTCCAAAGTGGTTAGGCAGTAGTCATCACTTAATCTTAATGGGACAATAACTGTGTTCCCTGGCAGAAACATGTTCCCTGAATCAAAGATCTCCAGAATCACAGAGCCTAAAGTTTCAGGGATGGGAAGTGTACCCTCCCTATGTAAGTTATCCCTACTTAGACTTCTTGCTTCTTAGATCCAAGCATTCTACAAGCAAGATCTAATGACCATGGATTTTTCATGTATATAGTGTCCTGGAGGATGGCATCTTATCTTCCTGAGGATGAACTCTATGATAGCATCTCATCTGTGCCTTCAAAAGACCACTCCATAGCTCTAACATAGCTTCTGAGTGGTGCAGCATATGATAGGATCATTGAATTACACAGTGTCCAATGACACATTTCCTTTGCTATAAAGGAGGTCTTTGGTTCAAAGTGGCATTATGTACTATTCTGTAAAAGTGTATTATACTTTATAAACACCTAAATAATGGCACTGGTCAAAGTCCTGTGGCAAAAAAAGCAGATGAATACCCATAATGTATATCAACTCATATAAATATATTTTATGCACCTTCCATGGTTCCAAGAGTCCAGTGTCATTAACTTGCCAACATATGACTGACTGCTTTGCTCAAGGGGATATCTGAGTCATAGCATTAGCCTTTGAAACTGGCAGGTTGGATATTTAGCAACAGCTTTGGCAAGTGGGAAATCATGTGTTGGGCTCACACAGAGCCTCCAGATCTTCTACCACAGAGGCTTGGTTCATATACACATTGTGCCAGCATTGAGAATGCAATAACAGAGGCTGGTTTTATCAGCTGACATCATTTTGTTTATTTGGTTGCTTTGTGCCTTCTCCATGGTACATACTGTTTGATGGCATTAACATGGGATACAATGATTTTCAAACTTTGTGCTTGTGTTCATGGGTCCATTGAGTTTGCCTTTTCTCCAGAACTACTTTCACTGATCTTTCCATCTTTTTCCATATAGATTCTTGATCAACCAGTCAAGGTGTTTGTGACTTCCCATAAGGCCTGTGTGTTCTTAAGTTGAGCCATATCTTTTTCCATATAAAGTGAATAATCATGGACTGATTAAGTTTTGCCATTGTGGAGGTCATCTTTATTACCACTATTCCCACAGCACTTTTAAGTGGGGTTGAGACATAGGTACATCCTATTTTGGCTTACATACACATGTCAGGCTGGCCCACCCGTGGGAGGTACTTCACCAACTGCTCCTAATGAACTTCACATATAGCCATAACTGAGCATGGAAAGATAGGTGCTGATGCAGTAGTGCTAAATGGCATGATGTGTGTGGGGGATTGGGGGTATTAATTACCTGCTCTGAAGCTTACCTATTCCATCTGGTTCATGCTCTATCCTAGTTATACTAACTCAATCATAGGATGGATTACTGTTTAACCTTATGGCATGGATGGTATACCACAGAGCTTTTGAACTCTCAAAATGAAAAATTGCTTTAGTCAAGATTATTTCCTCTAAAGAAAATATATGGCATTTTCTTGAAATTCTCAACATTTTATTTAAGGATAAATGTGAGTGATATCAAGAAGCTTACATTTTAAATTCCTTTTTTATGTATTAATGCTTTGGAAGTCTATTCTTTTGGGGACTCTTGTTTCTTAAATTAACTTCTCAAGTTTATACCTTTAAATTTTTCCATTTTCTTCAATTTCTCACATCCATTAAAATGGCAATCTTTGCTTATTTTATTAACTGGATAATTGTCCATTTTTTTGGTAGAACTCTCCATCAAGAGGCCAGGTTTCTGGTTTCTGAGCACTGGGGTAGGTCTTTGAATTGCAAGGCTGAGAATTTTTATTTCATTGAGAAGAGAGTAAAAAATAATGGAAGTCACAATGTAATATGATTATGTAACAGAAATATTGTTTCCTTTTTAGAGAACCAAAAGAAAAAAAGAAAAAGAAAAAAGAAAAGAAGAGGTATGTGAAACTTTGGCATAAATGACCCCATATTTTTCTGCCCATAACATTTGCATATTTTAACACTACATACTCAACTTTTTTAGCAAGTCAGATAATAAAAATGACCCAGAGAAGAAAAAGAAGAAGGAAAAGGACAAAGAGAAGAAAAAGAAAGAAGAGAAAAGCAAAGATAAGAAAGAAGAGTAAGTATTTTTTACTGGTATTGAAATTTGATATAAATTTGTGATGGATTTTAGATGTAAGGATGATTTCTCATGATATAACAAAAGAAGAAATTTTTTAGTAAAGAAGCATCATGTAAAGAATAACAATTTTTGAATATTTGGAAACATTTAAAATACATTGATATAAATGTGAATTAAATGTCTTTTCTAAATCCCTAAAATTAGCAATTGTTAGTTTTCCCACAAAGAATTTTTACTATTACTCTTCTCTGTAACAAATGTTGGTGAAGACACATTTGCCAGTGGAAAATACTTAGGTTCAAGAAGAATTGGGTACTGAGGATCTATCCATCGATTTTTAAAAGCTGAAATAAAAAATTAATAATTTCATTAATATTTTTCAGTAATAAACTCTATAGCAAACACTCTAAAGAAACTCCATTGCAAAAGTCTTGACTACTTTTGACAGAAGTACAGTGCTATCAAAACATAAGCTCTTGAGGTATTCTTTTTAAAACAAACATTTGAAAGTTAGAATTTCACAAGGATACGGTCAACTGACATTTGCAGAGCTGTTTTCACTTTTTATTAAGGAGAAATTACTGTCTGAACTTACTTCAACAAAACTCTTTACCAATGGTTCACTTATTTGTGCTTGTTTAGAAAGTCAAAGTTTGTATAAGGGGAACTGTTCTTTAAAATATAGAATAGTTTTCAAATGTGTATTTGACTATATATATTCTTCCTGCCTTCTTCAGATCCTCTCTTGCCTCCCTTGAATCTTTTCTGGGCCTGACGGTGTAGCTCAAGCAGTAGAGCACCTGCCTAGCAAGTGTGAAGCCCTGAATTCAAACCCCAGTACTGCAAAAAAAAAAAAAAAATCCTTTTTGCATACTTATGAACAAGGAACAAGTACTTTGTACTAGATTGTGTTAGATTATTCTTCTTTCTCTACAGATGAGAAAAAAGCAATGAGTGGCTTCCCTCTTAATCATATAGTTCCTGGTCACTTTGGTATCTGACGGGGAGTGGCCAAAGTCACTCCTCTACACCCTATAACCTTCCCAAGGAGTTTTAGGATATTCAGATTTTTCCCTCATCTGTGCCACTATTTTGGACTCTCACTGCATGGAGTGTAGACCTGACTGCATCATTTCAGTATAAACAGGACTTTAGTAAGTGCTTAATATGTGCTTTTAATATAAGCCTGGTAATTTAACTGTATATCTACCCCCTCATTAACCAGTTTCTTGTGACTAGTGTACTTATTAAGTTAATCTTCCCACTGCAAGGGGAGCTTCTCCATCTTATTGATATTTCATTAGTTGTGGGTGATGAGTATAACTCTTTGCTATGACAAATACAAATGTTCTTGTTTGTTGGTTAACCTTCTTTATTTCTAATTGCTGCTAGGGAGAAGAAAGAAGTTGCAGTTATTGATCCCTCAGGAAACGTATACTACAACTGGCTGTTTTGCATCACCTTACCTGTGATGTATAACTGGACAATGATTATTGCAAGGTTTGTGTGTGTGTGTGTATCAACCCACTTTTAGTTTTCAAGTTAACCTTCTAAACAATTTGATCATCTGCTTAGAAGCAAAGGGGTGGGGGTGAGAGGGAGGGGGTGGGGGGAAAAGGAGAGGGCAGGGGGAAGGAGGGAGTAATGACCCAATCATTGTATGCACATATAAATAAAGGAAATAAAAAACAATTTGATCTAGAACTCTTCAGAACACACTTCTGTTCTCCAGCACAGGTTGTAAAGAGAGGCTTAATTACTCTCAATACGTATTCCTGAGGTGGGGGAGGTGCGTGGTTCTATTGGGATGAGGGAAGTGGGAAAGGGTACTTTTGGACTTCTGATTGCTCTACCACTTGGAGCCTATTAGAAAAAAAAAATGTTGCCAGTAGTGGAAAAAGCTCAAGGATCAAGGATCTTACCATCTTTTAGATGGTAATCAGCTCTTGGTAATTATCCAGGGCCAAGCACAGTTTCCTGAAATCTTTTTTTGGGTACAGATAAGAAATATGAACCTGGTGATCACTGGGTTTCACATAATGAATTCTGACTACAGTTTAAGGCCACTTTAAAAAAAATTTTGCATTATTCAGGTTTGAACTCATAGTTTTGTGCCTTCTAGGCAGGCACTCTACCACTTGAGCCATGCCTCCAGCTCTTTTGGCTATGGTTATTTTGGAGATAGGGTTTTACTTTTTGCCTGGGCCAGCCCAGACCTCAGCCTCCTGTGTAGCTGGCATGACAGGCACTGAGCCCCATGCTCAGCTTTTTCCCATTGAGATGGGATCTTGCAAAGTTTTTTGCTGGGGCTGGCCTCCAACCATGATCTTCCCCATCTCAGCCTCCCAAGTAGCTGGGATTACAGGCATGAGCCACTGGCACCAGGTTTGAGGCCATTTGTTCTTATTTGATGTTTTTACAAAACCAACTAGTGTGGATGGAAAAGACGCTGGAATTTAGAAGTGTGAGAAAACAAAATGCAACCACTAGGGAGATTTGGGAAAATCACAATTGACTGAATATGTTTTCAGGACCCCTCCTAGTCTCAACATGTTATACTTCTCATCATAAAGAAATTATACAAAGAGAATTTCCACTTCAAATTGTCTCCATTTCATTTATACATTTTTTTCCTTTTACAGAGCATGTTTTGATGAACTTCAATCTGATTACCTAGAATACTGGCTCATTTTTGATTACTTATCAGACATAGTCTATCTTGTCGATATGTTTGTACGAACGAGGACAGGTAAATATGTTTGGTTTGAAATATTCTGAAGGCAATGCTTTTATCTCTCTTGTATAACTCAAAATTTGCAATTGAAGTGCTTCTCAAGATAAACACACAAAAATTTGTTTTAGAGGAAAAGGTACAGTTGAAAGTAGGAGAAACAGCGTACCTACCCACAGGTTTAAACTACTCCAACAGATTCAAAAAGGTGTTATTAGCCAACCTTCTGAGTGTGGGTTGGTGGTTTTCTTCCACCCAATGAACCCCTGTTCATTGGGTTTATGCCAGGCAAGAGGAATAGAGAGCAGAAATATTCAGCCAGCTCTGTGGGGAAAGAGTAATTGTTACCTAACATGGAGATACCTTAAAAAGCCACAGGAGAACAGTGTCATTGTATCCTGCAGAGACACACTAGAAATTTTATAGGAGGCATGAACTTTGTAGTTCATGGTGGGACATTATTGACCAGGCAGCAACATCTGATAGCTTCCTACTTGAAGTGTTCTTGGTAAGTGGGTATAGTACAAGCTCATTGTTTCTATACTGCTCTCAACTGCAAATGTAACAAGAGAATGTACACAGAGAAGATTTTAGGAATTATTTTCAGGATGTTCTCTAAATATCAGTGCCCTGGAACAATGCTCCAATTGCTCTGTTTTGTTTGGAGCTCTGGTAGCCATTATAGGAGGAGAAACAAACGCTTTCCCTAATGCTGAAATTCTGGTTTTGACACAACGGCATAGTAGGGAAGATCCCAGGTGACTAAGAAAAGCCTGGGAGACAAGACTAAGAGGCAAAAAAACAGTCTCAAAAAGCATTTGTGCTTCACATTGAAGGGGCAAAACATGAAAATAGTGAGATAACAGGGTAGTATCCATTGAGAGCAGGGCTGGGATTCTGTCCAGAGAGTGACATGAGTTACTAGGCATAGTGCCAAGGTGTTCAAGAAAGTTTCCAAGATCCATGTATGGAAGGAAAAACAAACTCTTACTATACACAGAACAATACCCTGTGATCACCAAAATGTACATGAGGAAAGCCCAACATACCAAGCAGTTTTGTAACACAAAACTGGTGTCCTACAATTTAACTCAATTCTGATACTAGCTAGATCCCACAGTTGAGGGCTTATTTCCATAAGACACTGCCCCAGTTCGGATGCCAGCCCTAAGCCCCAAGTTGTGACCTGTGCTTCTGAACAATGGACTGTAAATTAGGGTTTCCATAATCCCCTTCTCAGGTTCAGTAATTTGCTAGCGTGGCTCACAGAACTTCGAGAAACACATTTACTTGGTTAGTATATTAATAAAGGGTATGACAAATGATGTAGATGAACACACAGGTGAAGAGGTACATAGGGCAAAGTCTGGAAGGATCCTGAGAGAAGGAACTTCTGTCCTCATAAAACTGGGGTAGGACACCTTTCCAGCACCCTGCGTGTGTTTGGTAACCTGGACCGTCTCTGAACCCCCACAGTTAGAGATTTTTATGAAAGGCTTCATCATGTAGGGATGATAGAATACTAACTTACTCTCCAGCTCTTCTCCTCTTCCCGGAGGAAGACAGGATTGGGGCTGAAAGTTCTAAGTTTCTAAACATGGCCTAATCTTTCTGGTGACCAGCTTCATCTAGAAGCCTACCAAGAGTTTCTTCCTTAGAATAAAAGATACTGTTCTCAGTTAGGAAATTCCAAGGATTTCTAAGATCTGTGTTAGGAACAAGCCAAAGACAAAATACCAGGAAAAAAAAAAAGATGCAATTAACACTTCCATTGCTTATGAAATCACAGGATTTTAAAAGCATTTCCTTAAGTGCCAGAAGTTGAAGACAGGAACCAAATATGTAACCAATTATATCACAATGTCACAAAAACATGGGTATAATTCATAAAAGGAATGACTTTACCTGGGGAGGGATATTGGATCCTGAAAAACTGGTATTTATACAAAAACAAGTTTCTCTCACTTTTGTGCTTACAAAGTTTTACTTATTTCTACAATGAATTCTTTTCCAAAGCCATGTGTTGATGTGTGCTTATATCATATTACATTGCTGAAGGCGTACTTATTGAAAATGAATTCTTGTTTTGACCTTAACAAGGCTAATTGCAAGTTACTTTAGAAAAATTCACAATGGTCTAAAAAGTAGAAACATTGATTTCTTTTCCTTCTATTTTAGGTTGCTTAGAACAAGGATTGCTGGTGAAAGATAAATTTAAACTCATAGAGAAATATAAATCAAACGTGCAATTTAAACTTGATGTTCTGTCAGTGGTACCAACTGATCTGCTGTATATTCAGTTTGGGTGGAACTATCCAGAAATTAGATTAAATAGGCTGTTAAGAATTTCTCGTATGTTTGAGTTCTTTCAGAGAACAGAAACAAGGACAAACTACCCAAACATCTTTAGGATTTCTAACCTTGTTATGTATATCGTCATCATTATTCACTGGAATGCATGTGTGTACTACTCTATTTCAAAAGCTATTGGATTTGGTAATGACACGTGGGTCTACCCCGATGTCAATGACCCTGAATTTGGTCGTTTGGCTAGAAAATATGTCTACAGCCTTTACTGGTCTACACTGACTTTGACTACCATCGGTGAAACACCACCTCCTGTGCTGGATTCTGAGTATATCTTTGTGGTGGTTGATTTCTTAATTGGAGTTTTAATTTTTGCTACCATTGTCGGTAACATAGGTTCTATGATTTCCAATATGAATGCAGCCAGGGCAGAATTTCAAGCAAGAGTTGATGCTATCAAGCAATACATGAATTTTAGAAATGTAAGCAAAGATATGGAAAAGAGGGTTATTAAATGGTTTGACTATCTGTGGACCAACAAAAAAACAGTTGATGAGAGAGAAGTCTTAAAGTATCTACCTGATAAACTAAGGGCGGAAATTGCCATCAACGTTCACTTGGACACGTTAAAAAAGGTGCGTATTTTTGCTGACTGTGAAGCTGGTCTGTTGGTGGAGTTAGTCTTGAAATTACAACCCCAAGTCTATAGTCCTGGAGATTACATATGCAAGAAAGGGGATATTGGGCGTGAGATGTACATCATCAAAGAAGGCAAACTTGCTGTAGTGGCAGATGATGGAATTACTCAGTTTGTGGTGTTGAGTGATGGCAGCTACTTTGGGGAGATCAGCATTCTTAACATTAAAGGCAGCAAAGCTGGCAACCGAAGAACAGCCAATATTAAAAGCATTGGCTACTCAGATCTGTTCTGTCTCTCAAAAGATGATCTCATGGAAGCTCTAACTGAGTACCCAGATGCCAAAACTATGCTCGAAGAGAAAGGGAGGCAAATCTTAATGAAAGATGGCCTACTGGATGTAAGCATTGCAAATGCTGGTAGTGACCCTAAAGATCTTGAAGAGAAGGTCACTCAAATGGAGGGGTCAGTAGACCGCCTACAAACACGATTTGCCCGGATTCTAGCTGAATATGAGTCAATGCAACAGAAACTGAAGCAAAGATTAACCAAGGTTGAGAAGTTTTTGAAGCCACTTATTGACACAGAATTTTCAGCTCTTGAGGACCTGGAGGAGGACGTGGACTCATAGGCTCTACACAGGACTGAAAAGCCAGTCATTAACAACATTGCATGTGTCTCATGACCCTTTTGATCATATGACCAAAGGAAACTGCAGTTTGGAAGAAGAGTGGTCAACTGGGAAATTTTTCCATAAGGGAAATATGCTTGGGTGCATGACAAAGGCCCATACACTCCCTGTGAGGCCCTGTGATTAAAGAATCATCCCATCTTGGGATTCTTCACTATGGGTAATGTGTAAGGGTATAACCTGATTAATTTGTCAGTGTCTGGATCTTCTGAGTTTTTTCACACATGATCCTTTTATGTAATAATCTTTGTAAAAGTGAGTAAGTATCTCTCACTTTCAGGATACTTGCATTGTTGAGGAGTAAAATGTATTCAGAGAAAATGAGAATTACTGTGAACATCGTGTTTGGAATACTATTTTAAAAGGAATTAGAAGGCAATAAAGTGAAATTAACTATGAAAATATACTAAATATGATTTATTTGATAATTTAGTAGGAAGTACAGGATGTCACAGAGCTTCATGGTCATTTTAAATACATTCATCATTGTGGTAATCTAGGACTCAGGAAGAGTAGTTGGGAGAAACTTCTTAATTATAAAAGCATGATAAATTAGACTTCACTATATTGATGTATGTACACATAAATGTTGAAACATGTAATATTGAAAATCCCAAAATGTTATAGGAATATTTTCTATTAAATTTTAAAAATTCTTGGAGTATTAACAACTGACAGAAATGGCTATTATCTTACTTCTCTGCCTGGTCACTAGTAAGAAAAAAGGTAAAAGGTAAAAGATTTAACATTGCTGGGTGATTAATAAGGGAAATTATTAAAATGTTAAAAAAGAAGACCTGGAAGTTCTGCAGCTTGGGCATTTGCTGGGAGTTTCTTAGAAATGCAGACTCTCAAGGGTGGGGATGTCACTTAGTGGTAGAGTGCTTGCTTCGCATGCACAAGGCCCTAGGTTTGATCCCAACACAGGAGACAGAGAAGACAGAGATGCAGAATCCCTAGTGTGCACTTCAGACCTATTGCATCAGAATCTGCATTTTAACAAGATCCTTAAGTGATTGTTACCTACCTGGAAGCTTGAGAAACATATACCAAGAGAATCAGGAAGGAGGTAATGTGAGGACGGTTTTAGAAAAGAAAAAGGAATTTTCTGACAAGTGTGTGGTTGTGGAAGACATTGCTGATCGATCAATCATTTTTTTTCTTTTATTCTTATATGCATACAATGTTTGGGTCATTTCTCCCCCCTTCCCCTTGCCCCCTCCCTTACACCACTCCCTCCCTCTCCCCCCCACCCCCTCACTACCAGGCAGAAACTATTTTGACTCCAGATATGGTTCAAAAAAAATCTTTCTTAACATAGATCACTATCATTGACACAAGTCTTTTATCCATGCCTATAATGATATTCCTGAACATGGCTTATTAATTTGATGTCTCAGATATTTAAAAGGGCCTTGATCAGAGAACACCAATAGCACAAATTACTCTACTGTACCATTAGAACATCCATTAAACTATACATTATGTTTTTGCAGTACTATGTTCACCTTCAACATTTCATCTACCCCTTCAATATCAGCCAGCAAGTATTTCTTCACAGCAGAGGAAGTGTCTAGTCCTCAAGTGGGCTCATCATATATAATACATAACATGGTTTCTGCCTGAGACAAGAGCTCCTTTTCTTTCTTTTTTTTTTCCTTATCATTTTTCTCTTTTATCTGTATAAAAGACACTGTAGAGAGGCTTGCAGATTGGGTAGTATAGGAATGATTGAGGGTTACACACCTTGCTCAGGGCTAGCTCCCCAAGGAGAAATAGCCTCAACCATAGCATGGCATGCAGTGTGGGGGGAGGGAGGGAGCAGAGATAGGTGGGTTCTTTGAGTCTGATTTGGTTTAGAGACATAGATAAGAGTTCTGATTTAGTCACCTCCAATCCCAGTTTCTGTGAGTCTTGGTGATGCTTACCTTAGCCAGATGGCAGATTCTCTGCTCAAAGGTTTGAGGTAAGGCGGTTGGCCAATTCCTTTTTCACAGCTCCTCTAAGTAGAATGGCTCTAACAGGCTAAGTTGACGGTAAGGGATCCAGGTTAGACACCTGGAGGAAGTGAAATGCAGAGATTCAGGACTGGGTTCCAGCTTCATTGAGGAATTTTTTTAAAAAATGACAGGAAACATGTGACTTTGGGAAAACTCATTGTAGGAGTGATACATGTGGATGCTAAAGCAGGAGCTCACCTTTTAGCAGTACAGAAATCAGCCATATTCCAAACTGTTTCTAGACTCTAGTTGGCTGTCCAGAATGAGCATCTTAACATATTAGGACAAGGACAGACTTAACATAAGGATGAGGGGAGAAGAGGAACTAAGGCTGAAGTTTGAAGATCCTTAATACCTGCACCTGAGAGGAGATAAGAAAATTCTGGGACTCCAAGATGGCAGATCAGTGAGTAGGAACCCAATCTCCCTGATTGCCCCAATATGATAATAAGTGTTTACTCTGCTCTTCCTTTGCATATATCTATCTGTCTATCTGTCTATCTATCTATCTATCTATCTAGATATCTATATATACATAAAATATCAACTTGTCAGCCTAAAATATGAGATTAAGCTTCTTACCATTAGGGGGCAATATTGGTCTGCAATTAGAACCTTCAAAGCCTGAAGTTATATATTTTTCTCCTTAGAAATTAAAGGTAGTATACCTGTAGTTCATCCCCAAATCTCAATCCTGATGTAAACAATGACTCATATCTCCACAAGTTGCTAAATATTTTAAAGACTATAATAACTTTATATAAACCAAATGCAAATTTGTGAAAATCTAGGCTGCCTTAATTAATGCAAATCATATATTAACTCAAAAAGTCAGGATGGACTTTCCAGTAGGAGAGAATCACTAATAAAGCCATTTCTCCACCACAGGTGTGGACCAAAAGTGTCACTAGCTATGATAGTTGTCTGCCTTCAGTTGACAGATCTGGCTTTTGTTTGGGAATTCACATTCAGGACCTAGCATTGCTTGCCAAGACATCTGATTTGGGTTGGTAGGGCAAGGTAAGTACCATGCCTAGACATGGTCTTGGGAAATTTTCCTTATGCTCTGTTAGTCATCATAATACACAGACTTCTCATAATGTCAGCATTGCCATGAACAACTGAGGGAATCAGTTACAAAAATGAAAACAAAAACTAAGGTGAGAAAGAAAAAACTGTTGCAGCTCTATACATACACATTAGCTCAGCTATACTGATGAGATCTTGACCTGGAAATAAAATAGTGTTGTAATTCATGTAATTTATGAAACAGTTCTAAATATCACTAAACAATACTTGTCACAGAAACATATTAAATAAATTAGTAAACAATAACGCATATATATACATATATATACATGTATATGTATATACTACTCAGATTTTTCTCTAAAAAATTGTAGTATATTAACATATACAAACTGGAAAGACATTGAGCCACAATGCAGTTCAATGCATCTGTTGCGTTCTGGGGTTTCCAACTAGACTTTTCAGTACTTTCTTATCATATAGTAATTGTTTCCTAATAATCATTTCTAAGCTTTCTTTCCCAGCTAAGTTACCAAATTCTTGAGTGCAGAGACCAAATCATCTTTGCTGTGCTTGCAAGCCTAACTCAGTGCCTTGCAAATGAAAGATGCTCAGTAAATGTGGAAGGTGGAGTTGGTGTTCTGCACACACCTTTCAGTACAGTCTCAGACAAGAAAATGCAACAGTGCATTTATTCTGTGTTTTTAAGGATATACAAGGCAAACTTTAACCGTAGCTAATATATAATGATGGCAAAAAAATTGGTGCCAGGCAAAAAATGAGTTAGCTGCTTTATTGTAGAATGATGATCCAATTTGTGGATTGTCCAGGTCTGTGACTTTCCTTACCATTAGAAGCAGAATTGAGAACAGAGAAATACAGACTTCTCAATCCAGGTGTTCATGTCAGTTTCTTGTATCAGTCTGGCCAAGCGGAGGATTGACCATCTTTATAAAGTACTTGAAGCTTCCAGTAAACTATTCTCCTAGTATGTTGCAAATTTCTTGTCCTGGGGTTAGGGATTTAAAAAAATCTTTACTAATTTTTTATTTTTAGTAGTCAAGTTTGGCTCAGTGGTTCAAAAACAGAAAATTATGGTAGTACACTCAGTGATCTCTGGCAATAAGGAATAATTTTTTCTAATATGACTATTTCCAGAAAATTTTAGTATAGCAAAATATACACCAGATATGATGATTAATTTTTATTTTCAACTAGATTGGATTGAGAAATGCTTAAGAGATTAATAAAGCATACCTCTCAGTGTGTCTGTGAAGGTATTTCCAGAGATGATAGGTCAAGAGAGCTGTGAACAATGAATACTTTAATCCACTGATGGGTTCAAAATTTGAACATATTATTGGGAAGTGGTGAAACTGTGGAAGATGGAGCCTGGTTGGAGGAAGTAGGCCACTGGGGTGTGTCCCTGGGAGCAACATCTTGTCCTGGTCCCTTTTGTTGCTGCTCTGCTTCTTGGCTGCTCTGAGTTAAACAACTCTCTTCCACCCTGTCTTCTCAGCCATGATGGACTGTAATCTCTGAATTAAAATAAATCTTAAATCCCTTAAGTAGTTTATGCCAGGTATTTTGTCACGTGGATGAGGAAAGTATCTAATATACCAGTGTGAAATAAAAACATGATCAAAAAAAATTTAGATGATAATGTAACAAAATAAATTGAAGCATTTAAATGTTTCTTAACTTAAGGAAGTTTGCCAAGGGAATAATTACACTAAAAGAAGCTTTTTTTCCTAGCACCTAATAAATGTATTAGAAATAAGCAAAAAGAGGGAGGAATGAACAACATTTTTATTTAAATTCAGTTTGCACTTTTATTTTTTAAAAAAGCTCATTGTAGCTGGGCATTGGTGGCTAACATCTGCAATCATAGATACTCAGGAGACACAAGATCAGGAAGATGGTGGTTCAAAACCAGTTCCTGGCAAATAGTTTGCAAGACCCTATCTAGAAAATGCCCAACACAAAAAAGGGTTGGCGAAGTGCAGCTCAAGTAGTAGAGCACCTGCCTCACAAGCATGAGGCCCTGAGTTCAAACCCCATTACCGCAAAAAAAAGAAAACAACACATTGCTTTAAAAAGTTTTAAAGTATACATTTAGCTGTGTTGGAAAAATGGCTGGCTAGGACACTGTCAATTTAGGTAAAATTCTTTCTGGTAATTCCTGAAATTGTATTATTGAATGTCCAAGTTTATAATCTGTTCAGAATATATAATACCAAATCATAGGATTATTGATGCAGAACAAATACCTTAATATTTCCCAAGCTAGTTTATCTTTAGAAGAAGAGAAAAAATGAAAAATTCAAAGAAAGGGAACAGAGAATATAGGATATGCAAAAAGATCCAAGAGGTCATCTAGTTCACTAAAATTGGTAAGGCTGAAGAGTATTGGGAAGTGTGAGTGAGTGTGGGAATTTTTACCGTATTTTGGAGAACACTATGTTAATATCTGTTAGGCTGATGTGAACCCCAGCAATTTCATTCTTAGGTATATTCACTGGGGGAAGTCTAAAACATGATCAGGAATATACAAAATGGTAAACATTGGAAACAACCTAAATGTTCATCAAAAAGAGACCAGGTAAATAAATGTAATACATTCTTGCCATGAAATATTATCAAACATTTCAGTAGTAACAGATAACACTTACTTAGTGCTCAGTGTGTGCTAGGCACTATCCCAAGTGCTTTCCTATAGGAATGCATTTAATCCTCAGAACATCTCATAGGATAGTTTCCATTTTGCTCCCTGTTTGACAGATGAGAAAATGGAGGCACAGAGAGGTTAAATAATTTGCCCGAAGCCCATAGGAAAGAAATGGCACAATTGCTATTTGAACCTAGACAGTGTAGCTCTAGCATCTCTGATCTTAATGCTGTCACACAGGCTGACTTTTGTACTTGCGCATAATACACCTATACAAAATTACAAACACATAACACAATATATAACAGTCTTTATGGGTCTGCATCTATGATGGAAAACTTTACTAACATCCAGCGGAATGGTAGACACCAGAAATTAGAGTAGTAGTTTCTTGTGTGGTGGATGGAGAGGGTGAGAAATACATAGAACTTCAACCTTCTATGCTGTTTTATATAATTTAAAACAATCTGAAGCAAATGAAACCAAATGTTAATATTTGGCAAAGGTAGGTACAAATATTGCTGTCTATAATTTTTGAGATGTTTGAACTATTTCAAAAGAGAAAAAGCAGGGTAGAAGGTTTGGTATAATTCCACACAGATAGTTTAGTGGCAAAACCTGGCCTTTTGACCCCTGATTCAGTGTTCCCTACACTGTAAAGTTATACTTGATCACTTTCTATGTAGACCAACTTGAGTGCTTTATGGGCTCTTGTTTGGTGATAACATGTCTATTTAGTTAGATCGAAGCATATTGAATAAATTTGAGACAATACTTTCTGGAATTACATATCATGTCTGGTTCTTGGTTTCCTGACTAGTGAGAGGTGAAAGAATGCATTTTTCATCAATGTATCCCTTTGGGATTTTGAAAATAGCAAACTACCACAAAATTACTCACCAGCCTGACAATGTTGGCCTTTGAAAAGGGTTGATATTAGGTTTCTTGTCCAATTGCCAAATTCTCCTCTTTCAAATTAGGTTCATTTTTGTTTTATCTAGGCTGAACTTTAGCCAGTTGGACTTGGTCCAAGAAGCTACTAGGGTTAGTTCTTCAGAAAGCAGGGCGCCTGCTTCCTGGGTTTGTCATAAAGATTCATGATGCTGATGAGCACAGGTACTCTGGTGGCACTAAAGCCTGTGGTGTTCCACGATCTTTCCCAGTGGCCTCATTGCTTACCCTCCACAGAAATAACGACAGAAGAGGGGTGAACATTTGCCATTTGCCTTCCATGACTCATGGGTCTCTAGAATAGGAATATTCTTTTCCTACTCATTTTCAGATGTAATGAGTCACTCCAAGCTCCTTAATTTGCAAAAAATTACTGGTTAATAGATTTACTTACACGATAGTTATTTCTATTGTTCCATTCAGATGAAATTTCACAATGCCCAAAGACCATAATATTAAATTGCCA
Source organism: Castor canadensis (assembly GCF_047511655.1). Lineage (NCBI taxonomy): Eukaryota > Metazoa > Chordata > Mammalia > Rodentia > Castoridae > Castor > Castor canadensis. The sequence goes on from NC_133394.1 coordinate 115,963,384, forward strand.
AAGAAGCATACCACAATAAAGTAACACAAAATTTACTTTGATTATATTCCTCTTATTTTTATGCCTAAAATAATTGGACACTTAAAATTCCTTGAGTGTAGAGTAATGAGACTCTTTGGTCATAGAAAAATGATAGTAAGTTTTTACTCTTTCAAAGAAATCCCTTATTTAGATTTAGTATACACTCCTGATTTCACCTGCATACCTAGTATTTTTCTGTTTCACTTCAAGAGAAGGCTTACTTCTTTGGCCTCCATGCTAAACCAGAAAACCAGGTACTTCCTTGCAGCTCAGAGAAGATGGTAAGAAAAAATAGATCACAAAATTATAAAAATACATAATATAGATTTGCCATATTTCAAACAATTATTTGCAATCAAATATATTTTATGATGATTATTGGTAGTGCCAATTGAACATTTGTTCCCTGAACCCAGTTAAAGTAGCTCACCTCAAAGTATTTGATCTTTTCAAACAGAAGAATATCATCTTCCTAAAGTTCCAAAAAATCATTGTAACAATAATGGTGATTTAAAAAATTTTGTTAGCATATAATAGTTGTATAGGGGGATACATTGTGATATTTACATATGTGCTTACAATATATCTTAGTTAGATATACCCCCTCCATCATTCTCCCTCTTCCCCCTCCCCTTCTTACAATAATTTCAACAGGTTTCATTCTTCTATTTTCATATATTAATATAAAATACATCCTCCATATTCATCCTCATTCATCCTTTCCTTATGCCCACCTCCTCCCACTGGTACCTACCCCTGGAAAAGACCCATTTTACCCTCCTGTCCATTTTTACATTTTTTAAGTGTATATTGATAGTCCAAGGGAGTTTTGCCTCCTTTCAGGCTTGTTAAAGCATGATATAATGATTATAATTTTTTAAACTGTGTTTGAGATTGAGAACAGGTAACATAAAATAAATAGTAAGGATAAATAGATTCTTTAGGTATTGGGCCTCAGGACAATAGTCATACTTAATATCTTTAAACATTATATTAAAACCAATGAATATGTTTTAGCATGGACAAGTTTTATGCTGAAATTTCATGAAATGCACTTGGGGAAAATAATTCAAATTCTACTTTTAAGATGCTTGGCTCTAAGCATCAAATGCAGTTGGGGTCTAGTTGAGGAGTTTTGTAGCTTATAATATTTCCCATGAGGAATTACACAGAGATCACAAAAACACTTGGTTTTGTTAGAGAGAACTTCAAAGAAGAAAGAATTTCTTGCTGTGGTAGAAAGTTTTAACTTAGAAATTATATGCACTTTTGTGAATTCTAAATAAATATATTTTATGAGAGTGTCTAGTGAATGAGTAAATGGTTGACAGAATTGTTACATATGACCACATGGTAGACATGGGGCTCCAGTCCAAAAAGACAAAGGGTGAAAGAAATGAGCTTCAAAAACAAGCAACACCAACAAAACCCAAAAAAACAAAAACAAAACAAAAAACAAAAAAATCACAACAAAAATTCTGGATGATTTTAAGAGAATCAAAAGACATCATCACTAGTTTACCACATACTGTGGCACTCCATCCACAAATTCTACTGAGAGATGAAAAATCCAAGACCCATTTTTTTCTTTATTCATTTATTCATATGTGCATACATTGTTTGGGCCATTTCTGCCCCCATCCCCCTCACTTCCAGGCAGAACCTGTTCTGCCCTCTTCTCCAATTTTGTTGAAGAGAAGACATAAAGCAATAATAAGAAAGGCATAGCATTTTTGCTAGTTGAGATAAGGATAGCTATACAGAAAGATTTGCTTCCATGCATGTGTGTATTACAACCCAAATTGATTCATCTCTACCAGACCTCTTCACTACTTTGTTTTTCTTAGAGAGAAAAACACTGAATCTAACAGTAGAAAGAGGTCTGAAAGCTTACCTAAGATCAAACATGAACTAAAAAGAGCTATCCAATTGTTCTTGAATTTGCTTCGCTATTTGGACTTTCTGTAGTGTCTGCTGCATTTATGGGACACACAACAATGTAGTACAAAAACTCCAGCAAGTCTGTTCTCACTAGGGACCAAATGGTTCTGAGGACACTAAAGACAGGCACAATAAGGAGTGTGAATGCTTCCAGGGCAGTGTCATTCACACTTCCTGGATTTTGACCCACAATAGAAAGTGCATTTTACATTGTGACCCAAAAAACACACAGTTGTAAAAACACTTGCAGAAAAGAATATTTATCCTTAAAACATACAATGTACTAGGCAGTGTTCTACTTTCTCTGTTCTATTTTAGTTCTTTAAAAAAAAATGCTTGTTGCAAACCATTAAATTGATTTCATTGATTTCATGGGACACTTGATAATTTTAAAAAAGCAAAACACTCTTCTAGAGGATGTTAAGTAGAATTGTCTAAAAGAGAGAATTTAATTTAGCCTAGGTAGGAAATGAGGAAAATCACGTGATGGGGAAGGGAGTGTAACTACACAACAGTGGGGATTCCTGAAGGCTCTTCAGATGGATCACCAAGACAGCAGCTCCTGACAGTGCTGTCATTAGGAAGGAAGTGTGTTTCATTCAGAGTGGTGGCCTAGTATTTCTTGAGGCCATAACCTACTAATCAATTATCCTGCTCCCAGCTTTTTTTATTTATTTATTTTAGTGGTACTGGGGTTTGAACTCAGGGCTTTGCACTTGCTGGGCAGGAGCTCTTCTTGAGCCATGCCTCAAGCTCTTTTTCTTTTCTGGTTACTTTTGAGATACAGTCTCCTGTTTTGCCTGGATTACAATCCTCCTATTTATGTTTTCCATGTGCCACTACCCCCAGCTTTTTTCTGTTGAGTTGGCGGGGTTGGGGGGGGCTCTCAACTTTTTTTGCCTGGCTGGTCTGAACTACTATCCTCCTGATCTCAGCTTCCTGCAAAACTGGGATGACAGGTGTGAGTCACAGTGCCCGGTTTCATTTATTTATTTTTAAGGTGACATCTTTGTCAAACTCACTTCTCACTTGCATGGAGTCTCTTCTATTTTCTTTTTTGGAGATTTTTTCCAATAGAGAACTAATGAGTCCTTTATTAAATCACAGATGATGGTTAAGCAAGCTTTACAGCACTTGAGTTTGCTTATAGCTAGGACTTTTCAGATTTTTTTTCTTCTCCAGGAGAACACAGTAATTATGGAAATAACTAATTACTAAATCACTAAAGTAATTAGTGATCCTAATTACTTTAGGATCACTAGGGGCTGTTTGGAGCCCTGCCAATCCATATTAGGAGCTATCATATTTCTGTCCTCCCAGCTTTGATGAAAACCCCAGAAAAATACTCAATAGGTAAATCCAGTACCATGCCTGATGCTGCTGAGCTCACCTGAGTAATACCTAATGAGATGATTTCTACCCAGTTTTAAAGGCCCCAAGGAATCAAAATGTATTTCCTTAACTGTCTATTAGCAGAGAATAGCTGTCGATTCCCTGACAACCATCTCATTTCCTTTGGAATGATTTTCCTTTTCTTTTAATGACATTTAATTAAAAATCTATATTGTAAAATTTACTGAAATTGAATTATCAACATTCCTTCTCAAAATTAGTTTGTTTTGATATCGTATTAGTTTAACCTCAGGTTCAGTTGTCAACTCAAGATCACAGTGGGTTAGTAAAATTCAGGAACCATAGCTTAAATGTGATAGATCTTCTATTTATTTCTCATGCTAAAGTCCAGATGCAGGTGAGGACTGAGAAGACATTTCCTTCAATGGAATTCTCAGGATACTAGTTCCTTCTATCTGGTAGCTTCAACATGCCTGACCTTTACTCCCAGGATCTCCTCATGGCCTGGGAGGCTAATCCAGCTCCTGCCATCCTACTTTAGACATTTAGAAAAGAGAAATGCAGGAAGAAGGGCATTCTGCCTCCCTCTCGGGACATCTCCCAAAAGTCATAAAACCCACTCATTTATTTTTTAAAAAGTCAAAAAACTTACTTGTTTATATCTCATGTACAAAACCATAGCTGTGAGGATAACTCTACCTGCAAGAGAGACTGGCTCAATATAGTTTTTTATTATGGGATGTACTATAGATAGTATTACATATGGATGCATGCCCAGATAGATCCAGGGGTTTTATTATTAAGGGAAGAAGACAGGTATTTCTGCTAGAACTTAATTCTGGACTAGAAGGAGGAAAATGTCTGTTGGTTCCTTGAGGTCATATAAAACCCAGTGGTAATAGTAGTTGTTCAAAGGGAAGAGCTGAGTAGAACTCTGAAGAACTGGATCTCAGTCCTGGAGTTCTGGTCTCTAAGAGTCTCCTGCCCCAATACATGACCTTGAGAAAATAGCCAGTAGACCTGAACCACACCCAGATGATGTGGTTCTTTGTACTTTGATGACAATAACCAGAGGGAGTTCTCTGTGTGCTACATTGAACTGGTAGGACCAATAGAGATCACTGCATTAGACCTTAGGGACTTCCCTCCACAGCATCTGGGATGGGGTCAGGCCCAAAGAACGACTGAGATGAGTCTATTACAGTGGACAAACACTATAAGTTCCTTTCTAAGATTTATATCTTCTACTGCTGTACAAGTTCCTAAATATTCTCTTAGACTCAAGACTCTTCAGTCCATTCCATCTCCCATGCATGCATCATTTTTCCTTCTCTGTGGGATAGTTCCCATTAGTATGCCATGGCTCGATATTAAAGAAATACTTGGTGCTTGACACTGTTTCTGCTCTGAGCTAATACCCACTTCTCTGCTCCCCTTTACCAGAAAACTCTTTGTAGTATTCCTCTCTTACTCTTCTTTCTTGCATCTGATACAATTAAGTTTTGCTGCCATCACTCCACTGAAGCCTCTCTTAGGTTTCAGTTCTCTCCTAACAGCCAGTTCTCAGCCTAAGAATTACTAGACCTCTCAGTAGCATTTGGCAGGAGTGGTCACTCCCTCTTTCTTGAACCACTTTCTTCAGTTGGCTTTCAGTCATTCCCTTGCTTTTTCCTTCTCACCAGATCTTTTAATGTCAAAGTGTCCCATAGCTATACAATTCACTACACTAGGCTCTTAACTGGTGTCTGTAATTCTACTCTTGCTCCTCTTACCCCAACAGTCCATTTCCATACACCAGCTACTATGATCATTTCAAAACAAAATCAGAGCACAGTACTTCTTTGCCTCATATTGCTTAAAGGAAATTCAAAATCCTTCATAGCCCTACATTAAATGGCCCCTGATTTCTTCTCCGATTTAATTTCCTACCATTCTTCTGCTCACTCTTGCTCAGTCATATTGGCCTTTTTGCTATCCCTGTATCCCAAGTATGCTCCCTTTTCTGGGTCTTTATAGTTTTCTTTTCCTATTCCTGGGAAATTCAATGGTTAATGTTGTCCCTTCATTTGGGTCTTAGCACTCTTTTAAGAGTGTTCTCCCAGACTTCCTTGTCTAAATTCAAACCTATTCACCTTACCTTCTTGCACAGACCACTACTTGGTATTGTATTTTTAACTTGTTTACTTATCTGTCCTACACTAAGATGTAAATTCCACCAGGACAGGTATTTTATTGTTCCATTTCTAGAGCCTATTAAATGCCTGGGACAAAAAGGTTCTCCATGAATGTTTTTTGACTAAATTAATAAACAGGTGAATATCCCAACCAATCCTGGGAAGTTCAAATTATCATAGTGAAATCCTTTCTCTAACCCTATACAAATAATACTTAAAAGTATTATTTCTAACCCTGTACCAATATTAAAAATATTTTTAAAACAAAACAATTAACTTGTTTGAAAGACTTTGACTATTGTCATGTGATCACTGGTACCTCTGAGTTTGTAAACTAGGAGACATACTTATGCAATTTTAAATCTAGGTGGCCATTCTACCACTAGGATGCACCATCTCAAACCAGCCAATAGTGTCTATATTAGTTTTCCTGAAAGATCTTGCTTGTGATGTCATCTCCCTTCTTTTGAAGGTTTCTGTCAACCTTGAAACCAACTTTTCAGCAGATTTTGTCTTCCTTTCTGGTATAAGCACATGCTGTAGTTATTCTCACTTCTAACACTTGGCTCGTGCTGTTTCTAACACTCAGGATGCCTCCTTTCATCTCATTCAAGTCTTACCTTAATTTTCTCAGTTTTCAGCATCTTCATGGTCTAATCCTTACCCTGTCCTATACTTACAGTGAATCCTTCCCATCTCTGATTTGCATGTATGTCCAGTGCCTGAAAGCATTGGCTAGTTATTATACTCATTTATTGATTGATGTTATCTGAAGTTATGAAAAAAATTACATTAAATGGTTTATTTCTGTTATGAAGGTTTTTCTATAAATAGTAAAATGATAGCCCAGATTTGCTATAATTTATTTCCATGAAATTCACATTATACAATAATTTTTTCAATCATTCAATTCTGAACATAACTAATTACAGCAAAACAGGCTACTGTGCAGCAGGCAGAGAAATATACAAGGGCATGTTTTCCCCTCTGCGATGTCTCTCTAGCACCCTCTGTTGTGAAAACCTAGCAATGTGCTCTGGGTGGATTTACTTAAAGGAATTTATGATTATAGGACCTATATTGACATATGAATTCAAGGACAGAGGTAACAAATTGGTAACTTGCACAGTGTTTACTTAAGTGCAGATGTATTTGTCAAGGATAAATGTATTTGAAGAGTTATGTATGGATGCACTGGCAAAAGCAATTCATAAAAGGACAAAATGTCAGTAATAGACAAATGCAATTAAGCTACATTTTTGAATGGCTGGAAAATAGGCACATTAAGATATCTTAATCTTTCTATGCTTATCTTAAAATTATTTTTAAAAATTGAGGAGTAATGCACATATATTAAATTGCCCAAGTCATAAATATACAATTTCATGAGTTTTTACATCTGTAGACACCAGTGAAACTACTATTCAAATCAGGATCACAATTTCCATCACTCAGGAGTATACCTAATCTCCCTTCACAGTTAAAGTCCTCCCACCTGCATTATAGGTAAGCACTAATCTGGCTTCCAACACTTGTTCAGGAACTTCATAAAAATGAAACCACAAATAATCTGGTTTCTCTTCAGATCTTAATAAACCTTTTGTCTTTTACTAAGTAAGTAAAAGACAAGTAAGTACTGTGTTTGACAATGATATCTTTGAGATTCACTCATCTTGCTGCATGGATCAGTAGTATTTTTGACATAGTATTTTATCATCTGACCATATCATAGTTTACTTTTCTATTCTTCTGTTGAAAATGTTAGCATTGTGCTATGGTTTGATGTGTTCGTCAAGTGTTCAGACGTTGGAAACTTAATTTCAAAATTCCTATGTTGATGGTATTTTGAGTAGGGGCCGTTGGAAGGTAATTATGGTTAGATGAAGTCATGAGGATGGGGCCCCCATGATGGAATTAGTGGTTTTATAAGAAGAAGAAGAGAGATTGCCTTGCTTGCTCTCTTAACCTGTGATGGCCTCCTGCCATGTCATGACATAGCAGAAAAGCTCTCACCAGATGCCAGCACCTTGATTTTGGACTTCCCATATTTCAGAGTTGTAAGAAATAACCTCTGTTCTTTATAAATTACCCAGGCATTTTTAATTACCCAGAATATCAGAGACTCAAGTACAGTCTTAGGTATTTTGTTATAATAGCAGTTAACAGACTCAGACCAGTTTTTCCAGTTTGGGGCCTTTCTTTCCTTTTTTAGCACACCTGCTAGAAACATGGGTTTTTGTGTAGTTATGCATTCTTTTCTTTTGGGAATATCCAGAAGTGGAATTTCTTGGTCATAGTACTGTAGCAGTAGGCCATGTTGAATTTTAGTAGATACTATCAAACAGGTTTTTTGAAAGAGTTTGAACCCATTTTCACTCTCACAAGAAAGTATGAGAGTTCCAGTTGTTCCACATCCTTGTGAATACTTGGGAGATTATCACTTAGTTCTTTTTGGCGGTACTGGGGTTTGAACTCAGGGCTAGAAAAGAACTTTATCACTTTAAGCCACATCTCCAGTCCATTTTGCTTATTTTTCAGATAGGGTCTCAAACTTTTACTAGCCTTGGACCTGATCCTTCTACCTATATCTCCTGTTTGATAAGCACAAAAAACTCTTATTTCTCATTATCTGAAACTTCAAAGTACACATAATGGCAATGATAGCTTTTTAAAATGTGTTCTTCACTTACATTTGCTCCCACATTATGACATATAGGGCTCTCCACAGCAAAAATTTACATTAATAGTATATGTTTGCTTACTCAGCAAGCTCATGAGATTATTTTGGATTCCAAAGTGGTTATTATTACTCTAAATTTTTCATTGTATAATATGTTAGGGAAAAAAATTCTGATTATATGAAACACTTGCCTGTTAAGTGCTCTAAAGGTAACTGGAATTTCCAGGTGTGTCGGTCAGCTTTCCATTATTGTAATAAATACCTTAAAAATAAATCGCCTTAAAAATCACTGTTTTGGAGGTTTCAGTCCATCACTGGCTGACTCCATTGCCCTGTGGTGAGGCAGTACATCACAGCAGAGCATGTGGTACAGCAAAACTACTCACCTTAAGGCTAAGAAACAAAAGAGAAAAAAGAAGGGGGTCAAGATTCCACAATCCCCTTTGAGAGTATCTCCCCAATAACTTAAAAATTCCTGCAAGGACCCACTTCTTAAATGTTCCATCACTAAGAGTTGGGGGCCAAGTCTTTAACACATAGACCTTTGGGGATATTTTAGATCCAGGTAAACATTCAATACAGTTACAGTCATACTATCATATAGCAGTTAAGAGCATAGATCAGGAGTCATACTACTCAGTTGCAATCCTGGCTTTGCTAGGATGTTGAATAAGAGAATTTTCTGTGCCTTTATTTCCTAATTTTATAATGGTTTCAATGATGACAGTATTTACTTCATGAGCTGTAGCACAGATTAGATAAGTAAAAGAAAAATAGATTTGGAAGAAGGCTAGCGAATGGAAAGTACTTAATGAATGCTGGACACTACTATTAGCTATGAAATCTTTGGGGGAATGGAACCAATTTGTTACCATGAAGATTTGGCATGCAGATTTGGACAATATGCTCTTCTAACTCTCTGGCATATAACATGGTTCTAAGCAGGATCTCCCTCATTAGTAGCCACTCAGTATTTCCTGGATATTACTCAGTGACAATTGCTAAGTTCTCTTTCATAAGAGCATCTGAAAATCGTAGAAAACTCTAACTTTGGAACTTTAAAACTCTCAAAGATGGCTGCAGCTTCAAACTAAAAATCCTTATACACATGCGGTGTTACTTTTTAGCCAAGGTTATCACGTCATTGTCAAGGACATTATATTTGAGTTTGGATAATGTACAGGCAATTATACAATACCTATATGTATAAGGTTAAAACATGATTTCTAATAAATTTGACTACTTAGGAGTAAAGCTTGGTTGTGTTGAGTAGCAACACAACCAAGGGCAAGTCATTTTACCTCTGAGGTAAAATGGGGAAGTGAGTACCAAATTAGTTAATACAGCAGGTATGGTGGCACAGGCCTGAAATCTAAGCAACTCAGGAGGCTGAGGAGGAAGGATATTGAGTTCAAGACCAGCCTGGCGAGGGGGTGGGGGTGGGGGTTGGGAAATGACCCAAACATTGTATGCAAATATGAAGGAAAAAAAAAAAAAGACCAGCCTGGCCAACAGGGACACACCTCTTCCACTCAGCAAACAAAAACAACAAAAAACCCCAACACATTAATGCATATGTAAAACACTTTCAAGAGTAACTGACAATAAGTACTATTAGATAGTTCTGATTAATGTCAAGGAATTAGCTAAGTTGAATAGTTGTGCTGTAGCTTATGTGGTCTCTGATCAGATTTCCAAATTCTTTGTGTCCGGAGTGGAAGCATGCACGCAAGACACGTGAATGTTGTAAGGGAGGTAATAAGAATTTATTAACAGATACGGAAAGGCATTACAAAAGGCAATGGTGGGACCCCATCTGACTACGTGGGCCAGAAGGTATGGAAGCGGGGGAAAAAGGACGGGCTTTCTGTTTCGAGGCATTTTTAAACCGTGGGAGGGGAAAGATTTGGGCAGTTTCTGATCACCAATAATCAGGGAGTGGGGAGGGATGTGGGTGGTCCCTGGGCTAGTGCTAGATCACTGTGTGCATATGTGCAATAGCAAAGGAGCCTTGGCAGGTGTTAAAATTTTTTGCAATTGAAAGAGAAAGGGGGGATGGTGAGGGGAGAGAAAGAGAGAGAAAATGTTCAATCGGAAATGCAACAGGTCAAGTCATGTATGTTTAAGAGTTCCAATCTTTTTCTATTTCTAGCCTGCCTCAGTTGCATAATCCCAAATAGCAAGCAATAAACTTCTCGATTCCAGACCACAAGATGAATTATTGAAATCTATGTATCTCTCTATATGTATATCTTATTGGAAAACTCAGCAGAAAATATTTGATTCCTAGCTCTGAGCTATTTTCCTAATAAAATCTACTAGAGGGAGGCGTCTCAAAAGTAAAAATCGGCCTGCTCCAGCGAATGCTCAGTTTTAACTATAAGAGACTATGCTAACAATAGGAGTTAGATCTTCCACATTGATCTAGGCAATTCAGAAGAGCATCTATTCTCTCAACTGCAGCCATTTTTCCCGCAACTCTCTCCTATCCTAGTTTTCTTTCTTTCTTCACGGCGACCAGTTCCGACGTGTTTTCATTTTAAGTGCTTTTCCCGTGAGACTTTTCCCATCTCTCACAAGCCCCAAGACTAAACTAATGGTAGGAGAAAGCAAACTGGGGCCATCCTGAAGCACTGGGACAACCAGATGGGTTTAGGCGGAAGCACCTGCCAGTTGCCGGACCAAGAGTCTTCTGAGCCCGCTCAGCTCCCCAGCACGCGTCTTCTCCGGCCATGCATCCCTTTCGAACTCGAGAGAACGCCGGGAATTGTAGTTCCCAAGGGGTCGGAAGACTCGCGATTGGCGCGCGCGCACTGAACCACCCGGATAAGGAAGTGCCCCGCTCTGCCACGCGTTCCGCGGCTTTGGGCAGGGGATTCTGGGAATTGTAGTCGCTGCGGCGGGTGTGGGGGGACGCCGCCGGTAAGGAGACGTAGCTTTCGGTGGGGTCCACTCCAGCAGAGGGTTCCTGGCGGGGGCCGTGGGGGTCAGTCTGCTGTTTTCTGTTTCCTGGAGGCGCTTCTCCTGAGGCTGAGGAGGCGCTTCCCATCTCCCCGACTCTTCTCTGCCCCGCGGTCCATCTCTTTACCTAGTCCTCTCGGTCTGTCTCCAGAGTCTGGCGTTAGCAGGGACTTAGCCTCTGGGAAAGAGCGGGCCGCCGACGTGCTCCAAGTCCTCCCGGCTCTCAGGCACGCTCGGCACTTCGTCCTCCCACCCTGCGTTCCCCGATACCCGACCTTCGTCTCCGTGCGCGCGCGGTGCTCACGCTCCTCACTTCTTTCTTTTTCCTCTGCAGGGATGGAACCTTCCTGGCGCCAGGTGGCCGGTGGCCGAGGCCGTGCCCGAGGACGGGCCCCGTCCTCAGGAAATGGGGTCCCTCTCCGCGGCGCGGGAGGAGGGAGAGGCAAGGGCTCGGGGGGCGCCGGCGCCGGAGCCGGAGGAGGCGCGACCCCCGCGGCTGCAGGCGGAGGGCATGGCCGGGCGGGAGCCGCAGCGCCGCAGACGCCCTCGGCCGGGGCCAGCGGTGAGCGCGCGGTCGCCGGTGCGGGTCCCGGGGCACCGTCCTAGTGGGCTCTTCCGCCCTCCCGCTTCACTGTCTTCCCTGCTTAGTATTTAGAGGGCCTGCTTCTAAACCTTGCAGGCAGGTTTCCATCACACAAGTCATTGTCGTTTTAATAGGCGTTTCTTTGGTTACTTCTCTTCCCATCACTCTTTGCTTACCTGAGTCCATAGAGTGTAAGTTGGAAATTGTAAATTGTGTACCGCTGGTCTCATTGAGTTCGTAGTGTGGTGTGAGTAACACGGTGCTTGAAATCTGAATGGGTTGCCAGCGTGTGCTCATTTTTAAACATCTGCTTAACAACTTTTTTTTTTTTTTGAATGATAAAATAAGAGTTGGTAGCTTCAGCAGCCTTGTGTATGGCAATAGCTGGGCTGTGGTCGCAGAAATACCGTTTGGATAGGGAGTGGGCACGCCATCTTACATGGTCTCTCCTACTTCTGGGACCGGTTGTTATTGGCCATCTTTTCCAGATTGCCGTCCTTTACTTGTTCATACCCTGTAAGCACTTTAGCAGGTGGTACTTTTGTGGTGTCTGTTGACAAACGTCTGATCTGTTCATAGTTATATCTGGTGTTGGATTTAGCAGTTCCGGTCATCCAAGACCATGTTTTAGTGGAGCCTGACAGCACTTAACACACACTTGTGCATGGAGAAGAGAGAATAATCCTTGGAGTCATTTTATGTTTTTGTTTGGAATGTATTTTTCAGAGTACCTTTTTGTGGGATAGGGACCAGAATTGAGCTTCTGATGAGTTTTCTCCTGAAGTAAGGTCGCATTCAGTGAGGTTGTGTTTATTGAATTTTCATGATGGTGGTGGGGAAGTGTTCAGTTAGTAGGCCTAAAACGATTTTGGTAAGCTTTCTTGTATTTTTTGCGTGGAAGGAAAGCAAGCATTCGCTAACGGGATACTGGAGATTTAACTGTAAGAAAGAATACCTGGGAAGGTAAGTTACAGACATACTCTGTAACTCCTTGAAAGGGTGGTAAGTAAATACATTTATCAAGGTACACGTGTTTTTTATTGTATCTGTCCAATTCAGTCTTTTTTTTTAAGGTCATATGTTTATGTGCTAATTTCCCATGGAGTAATGATATTTGTCATCTTATTTTCAGTTGTATATCTTACAGCCATTACTTTTTTTCCCAGTACCCAATGTTGTTTAGGTGAGCATTATATACATTTTCTTCCAGTTTTACTTGAAAGAGTCAGCTTGGGTTGATAATTACCAACCAAACTGGCTGTGGTAAGAAAAGGAAAACATTTCATGAGGGAAATAAAGAGAGTTTTAAATTACTAATTTAAATGAATAAGTTTAAAATCCTCTCAAATAGGCACTAATGAATTCAGATCATTTCTGCCAGTTTGTGTTCTTAAAATATGGCCGTGGTCCGTAAGAGCTTATTAACACTTAATACTTGAAGGAAATTTCCAGGATTCTTGTTCTCAAGAAGTTTGAAGTCTCATTGGGAATATGTTTTATGAAGTAATCTAGTTCTGTTTCACGTTGCTGTTTAATCAAGAAACAAAAGAAGTACAGACAGTGTTAAGGAGAATAGTAGTAGAACAAATGCAGAGTAATTTTAATACTCTTTTTGTAGAGTAGAAGAAGGACCACTCCAAACTTAAAATTTAACATTCTTTTTTTGGAAAAAGTTGTAACAAGCACTTTTTCCGTGTTAACATTTTGTGTGGACTAATGTTCAGTATGTTTGTTTTTCATGACCACCAGCATGTCCACATTGAAGGATGGGAGTTCTTGAACTTTCTAAGAGGCACTTAAATATAGTAGGCACATGGTGAATACTATCTGCAAACTCTTTGGTGCCTTGGGTTGGGCTGGGCTGTGGTTCAGAAGAGAGTGGTTTGAAGAAGCACTCCTCTCTCTGACTCTGATGTGCTCTCAGAGTCACATCTCCACCTCTTAAAAATCACTGCGTACAATATATTGTAAAACATCCCATTTTAGTTTTTCATTGATGTTTTTATTTTGAGGTTGATCATCAGGTTTTTGATATTTTTGTTATATCTTTATCATTTTTCCCTTGATTTGTTAGTTACTTCCTATAATGTTTTATAGCTTTTAGTAGCATATTTACAAAATTGGAACTTTTTTTTGTGTTTTCTTTAGCCTATCAAGAAATTTGAGAAAAACAAAAACATTTTCTAAGGATTATAGTAAGGTAGAATGCTCCAAAGGTGGCTTTCAAATGCATGTTTAAAAATGATATCGTAGGCAAAAAAAGCCCAAACAAGATGCAGTCTCATTGGCTTGGAAAAAAAAAGATATTAGTATCATAACTTTTTAAGGATACAGATTTGCAGAAATGAAACCATTTTTTTTTTCTTTTAACAGAACTACTGTCTCAAAGAAAATTTGAGGAAATAAAGAAGGCTAATCAAGCTGCAGCCAAAAAACTTGTTGAAGAACACTTTAGCTCTTCATCTGAAGAAGAAGGAGATGAAGATTTTGAAGGAAAACAGGGAAAAATAGTTGCTAATACATTTATAACGTACACTACTCAGACAGGTATTGGTCTTTTACATTTTATCTTTTTTTCAATGTAAGCTTATTCCTGACATTCTTTGGCATCACTTTTATACTATATGGAATAGTTTTTGCCTCCTAAGAATGAGCATCTTGTAAAGTTGAGTTTTTATGCATTTTGCTATTTGAATTACGTGGTGTTAATACCAATTTTTCTATAAAGCAAATACGGTGGTGGCTCTTTCACAGCCCTAGGATTTTTCCTGTGGTTTTCATTGACATTCCAATAGAATGCTGGAAGGCTGCTATCACAGCTCCCTGAGAGGTAGGACAAGTTGTCCTGGGTTGTGGTTTGATTGGGCTAGAGGACTTGGGATATCTCGTTCAATCTGTTCTTCATTTATATCTCTTTTTCATCATGTTAAAGGTATTTCGAAGTCTATTTCATTTCTTGACTTCATTAGTTTGATATTATATCTTATTCCCATTTGATGTTCATACTTAAAAACCCTAAATTTCTTAAAGTCTGATGTATATTCATATTTGAGGAGATTGGGCGCATTCAGTGTGGTATAGCCATAGACTATTAATATTATCTGTTGTGTGTATCTGGGGTTGGTTTTTTTTTTTTTTTTTTTTTTTTTTTTGCTGTACAGGGGTTTGAACTCAGGGCCTACACCTTGAGCCAGCTCTTTTTTGTAATGGTTTTTTTTTTTGAGGTAGGGTCTTGAGAACTGTTTGCTTGGGCTGGCCTCAAACTGCAATCCTCCTGATTTCAGCTTCCTGAGTAGCTAGGATTACAGGCATGGGCCACCCCACCATCGCCCAGCTGGTTTGTTCTTAAAGCCACACTTGTTTATGTGCTAGAGGACCAAGTGATGCTGCTGTGTGTGACTTAGTATTATGTTGTAGAAATAGATTATTTTAAAGATAAATACAGGTGTTCTTACACTTTTTTCCACATTTTATACTTAAAGTCATTTGAACATTCTTGCATGTATTATCAACATTTTATAGATATGTCTCATGCTGTTTATGTACCCTTATGCTGGTAATACATGTATATAATCTTACTCAGTTCTTTTTGGTACTTTCGGATCCAGTTAGAGCTTTAAGAAACAGTAGAAATTTTCTAGGAAACAACTCTTCATAGTTGAAGCAACTCTCCTTGAGCTGTATAGTTACTAAATGACAGAGCTGGCTTTGAGCCTAGTTTACTTCGCTTTTGCTATTACTGGGATTATTGATTGTATTTTCTGTGTAGAAGCAGAAAAATTCTGAGGTAGATTAGACTTCTGCACTTGTACCTATTATGGGGAAAGTATTTAAAAACATTGACTCTCTAGCCAAACTGCCAAAATTTGAGTCTTGTCTATATAATGTGTGACATAATAATTAACACTTCAGGTACTCTGTTTCTTCTCTTGTAAAATGGATTTAGTGGTAAAGAAATACCTTTGGGTGGTTAGGATGAAATAAGTCAGTAATGCCTGTCGTGTAGTATATAGCTGTTGGCTGTAATGTAATACATTTTGTGAGGTTGATGATCAGAGATTTTTCTATCATAGCTTATTCTCTTTCCTTACCTTTTAAAAATTTGTTTGTTTTTTATCTTGTCTTCCCTTGGTTATAAAGTTCAACATTATAAGATCACATCTCTTCTACTCCCTGTTGCTGCATCCTTAGTTATTATATTGTGCTTTTTTTATTAGTGTAAATTAATTGTACAAAGTGATTCATTGGGATATGCTCACGTGTGTATAATGTCCTTTGATCAAATTCACCCTTTCTATTACTCTTTCTTAACCCTCCTCCCTCTTCTCCCTTTTAAAATAGGTTTTTAGTGAGTTTCATTATGCTATTTTCATATTATATTGTGCTTTCTTGAGTAAGGCCATTAATGTCAGAATTTATAACTGTCAGTACAACAGAAAAAAAAGTACAGCAGAGTTGGAGTACTTGTCGGAATAAAGGCAGTTCAAGCACAGGAGAGTTAATCTTAGGGCAGACAGAACAATTCATCTAGTTCACCCCTTCCTCTTCCCATCTCACCACCTTTTGTGATTAGGTAGTTGGCCTGTGTATTCTGCATATACGTTGTCAAGTAGGGTTCTGGGAAATTTGCCATATCTGCTAAGGAATTAAGTCAAGGAAGTATAGCTAATAGTCAAGCTCAGCAAGGTAAAAGTTGATGAAAGTAATTTTAAGGTTAGGGGGTTTCTTGTTTGTAGACAAATTCAGAGAAAGTAATCTTAAGCACTTTTGGACCTCACTTAAACCATCTGGATAGAGGCAGACTTTGTTTTTAAACAGGAATAGGTAACGTAACTCAGTGAATCTTTCAAATGTGTAGAGAAAACATCATTTGCCTGTCTTACTCATCTTTAATATACTTTTCATTATTAAATGTTAAGCTACTTTTTTCATATCAAATGCATTCATATTTTATTCTCACTCCTCTGTGTTCTGCAACTTTGCCTCTACCAAAATAAGGAAATCTGTTCACTTGATTTAAGAACAATAAATGTCAGAGTAATGAAATGGCTTTTGTTTTACGTTAGTGAACTGAACATAGGTCTTATCAAGGAGTTCAAATTTATCTGAGCACAGTCTTTACAGTTTTGTGATTCTTAACTTTCAAACTTACATAGTCAACTTTCTGTTGAGTGTCTCTACCTTGTATGGCCTATGGATGCATCACATTTATGTTGAAAAATTACTTATCTCTTCTTTTGTCTTCTTTATCTCAGCACTACAACCTTCTTGGTCACCCATGTAAGCTGGAAATCTGGAAACAGAGATGATGGCATGGGTGTTGTCTTTTTTTTTTTTTGCAGTACTGAGGTTTGAACTGGGCCTCATGCTTGCTAGGGAGGCGCTGTTCCACTCGAACCACTCCTCCACCCCAGGGGTTGTCTTTTAAAGGAACACAATCTAATTGTCACCAAAGCCTCCTAGGTTTTCTCATTCATTCTCTCTGTTGTTTTTTTTTAATTTTTTATTTATTTTTTGTGAGAAAAGGTCTTACCATGTAGTGCAGGCTGGCCTGGAATTCACTTTGTAGGGTGACCTCAAACTTGTGATGCTCCTGCCGAAATTTCTTTACTTTACTCTTTTCTCCCTACACAGTGTCTTTGCCTAATTCAGGACCTTATTCAATATGTGGGTTAAATCCTTGTAATAACTGAGGTCATTGTTATTCCTATTTGATAGATGAGAAAACCGAGATACATTAGTAACTCTCTTAAGGCCACTTTTTGTTTAATTCTTTATAACTGCCTTTAATGGTTCTTCCTGCTCTTTTTAGTCCTGACTTTCTCATAGGCAGTTTTCTTCAGTTGCTGGAGTGATCTTTTTGAAATGCATGACTTCAGAATGCTGTGCCATGCTGTGTAGTACACTTTACTGCTGCAGCCAAACCTTAATACAAATTTCAAAGAAATCTTACATAAGTTTTGTAAAGATAAAGTTAGACTTTATTTTGTCAAAGCTTATTCCATCATGTTTTTAAATTATAATTTATATGAATTATCTGTTAAATTAGAAGAAATTTAAAATGTTAGGTATTTGTTAAAACAGCTGTGCTGAAAAGCAAACACAGCATATTGAACATAATTGCTAATTTTGCTTAAGGATATTTTAAAAATGTTTACTTAAAATAAAGCATTTGTCTTTAATAATCTTATGTAGTTTGGAGAGTGCTTTTACATTTTTTTAAATATCCTAAATTGCATTTATATTTATAGGATGGTAGGGCACACTTTTGTAAGTGATGATTTTAGAATGTAAAGAATTAACCATGTGTCTTATTTATTGATTTTTTTCTTTTTGGCACTTTAAATTTTGGTTTGAACTAGGTTATTGCTTTGGTAAGTTCTATACTTATGTAAGTTTGTTTTTCTTGGAGACTCAGTCAATCTGTATTGAACAACTTTGATTGTACTGAAGGCATGTAGGCTTATTTTTCTTAGACTAACGTGTCTTGAATTACTTTCCTTTGGTGTCCATTTGGAATTTAAGGAATTTGTTCTTTTATTTTGCTATTACCTGATATTTCTTAGACCTTTCAGCCATAGCCCATTCCTGTAGAACAACACAAGAATTAAGAGGACTCACTCTGTAGTCACACTGAGGTTACTTAATTGTTCTTTGTCTCAAATTTTTGTGTCATCAAGATAATAATAGCTCACTAAATTCTATGGAAATGCTAATAGTATAGTGCCTAGTAAATAAATGGCTCCATATTTGCTTAAAGAAAATAGTAATAAAAAAAAAAAAAACTTATGCTCCTCTTTTTTTAAAGCAGAAATAGTGAACACAATTTAATGAAACATGGTTATTGTAATGACCACAGAATCTTTCATTCAGCAAGGTTTTATTAAGAATATGCTATGTGCTAAACATACATCCCCATGCATAATGTAACAACATATCATAACATAACAAAAAGTAGTTTTGACTTTTTCTTTCGTGCTTCATTTTTTAATGTTTTCCTTTATTACTTTGTGCCTTGGTGCTCTTGCCTATGGTTTTGCTCCTCCCACATTTGTTAAGGAAATAAGTATTCACTGAGAGAGTTAAGGTGTGTTTTTGAAGTAAATACGTAAGATTTAATTCACTGATGTAACCTTTTGACAGTTTATTAGGTACTTTTTTTTCTCCTTTGTTAAACTTTGCATTTTGTAACTATGTTTTGAGCAATTAATATTATTTGGCATTTGTTACATAATGTGATGCTGTAAATGAGTTTACATTATTTTCAGATGTTGCTTAACATGAGATTTTCGATTTTTTAAATTTCAAGATGGAGATACACGTGAATTAGAGCGAACAAAACAGTATGTAAATGAAGCTTTTCAAACAGGGGCTATGACATGCTTAATTTGTATTGCTTCAGTGAAGAGAAACCAAGCAGTAAGTTTTTCTTCTTAATGATGTTAATAAGTCTTCCCAAAAATCTTGCTTTACATTTATAATTTGTAACCACTTATTATCCTTTTACTTGTTTTTGTTTAAAAATGCTTCATTTGACAATTTTTTTATGTGAATCTTCATTTTGTAAATCTGAAGTTTAAAAAAATTATCAGGTGAGCTTTCAATATTTTAGTTCTATTATCTGAAGCAAGTATTATCAATTTTAATGTACATGTTGATTTGATAAAGCATTTTTAGCATTTGTACTTTAGAGATTGCTACAAATATGGAATGTTAAAATGTACTATCTTACATTATATTCACTGTTTTTTTGTTTTTAATTATTTTTTGTAGTGTTGGGGATCAAACCCGGACCCTGATGCCTGCTAGGCACCCCTTTTAGTGGTTTGAAAAAGATAGATACGGTCCTTGACTTCAAGGAAGTGTAACTTGTCAGTTATACTTCAGGTTTATTAGTTAACTTCTCCTAATGATGTCAAAGGCATTGTCAGTGGCAAAGGTCATTTGGGGGAGAAAGATTCAGTCATAACTCATATCCTTAGATGAGCTATAGCCTAATATTGAGGTTATCTGTATGTAAATTTAAAGGGGCATTAATGAAGCAATTAAATGACTGGATATGATAGACTCAGCTTTTAGATCTCAGATTAATCCACTGCCATTGTAGCTTTGTTGCCTAGAGAAAGAAACTCAGGCCAGATGATGCAGGCTCCTTTTGTAGAGTGAATTAGAAATTAACATGTTCAGGTTGCATAGTAGAGTGTAGCAAATGCAGGTGCCTTGGGTGATCAAGAGTCACCTCTGGTTGACTCACTTTGTTTTTAGGTGCAGTGCATGAAGAGCATCTCTGCATTCAGTTCCCCTTTAAATACTTATTCTGTGTGTGGGTGGCTTTTTTCCCCTCCTTTGGGTCTTTGTTGGCCTTGAGAACTGACTGCAGGTATAAAGGCCCCAGGGAGTTACTGTGCCTTGGGACAGCACTCCTCCTAGGAAATTGGTGGATGAATATTCTAGCCTCCCATTTAGTGGGTGGCGCTGGGTTATTCCAGCACCTATTTTACAGGGTGTTCTTCTCAGGGCTTCTTGCAGGATTGAGCTGCTGTGGCCCTTATAGTAATCTCAACAATTTACTGTTTATTGGCTTTTCTTCTTCCTTGTCTTATCTCCTCACTTCTGTGTCCAAGTTCTTAACTCAGGTACTACTTGGGTAGAGGAAATCAAACTAAGAAGTTAACTTTAAAAAAAAAAAAAAGTTTTTGTCAGCTCATACAATACACATACACATCTGATTTTTCTTACATGGTTGTAAAATATTGCAAGGAAAGCAGAATTGAGCTTTGTCAGTTATAGCAAAATGTTGGCAGGCTTTAAATAACAAAAAGGCTTTAAAGAAATATATGCATATGTTTACATTTAAGGATTCCTTTGTGGTGTTTTTTGTAATTAGAAACAACATAAATGTCCAACAATAACAAATTGGTTAGTTAAATTATGTACATAAATCTATAGTATATATACAGCTATAAAATTTATGTTGTGTGAATGTATTTGATAGGGTAAGTGCTTATACTATGTTAAGAAACTACAATTACATATTAGTTAGTACCAGTATGACTTCATTTTTACAAAGGAAGAAATATATATATATGTATATATGCAGCATGCAATATGTACATGCAATTAGAGATTAGCTGTAGTTATTTCTAGCTGATTGAATCTAATAATATTTTTCTTTAAAGTGTTCTATTCCTAAAGACATTTTTGTGAAGAACTTTTCTTCTCTTATATTGGCAGGAAAGAATTTTTCTTTAGTCCTTTAGGTTGCTTTTGAAAGTACTTCAGTATGATACTTGTTTTACAGTATTGTGTAATTAACAAAGAAAAACCATCCCATACATGTTAATTTCTGATACCTTTATCTTAGGTTTGGAGCTGTTCGGGATGTTTCTGTATATTTCACATGCCTTGTATCCAGAAGTGGGCTAAAGACAGCCAGTTTCTTGTATCTTCTTTAACGGACGATGATTTTGGAAAGAGAGATTATCCTTGGCCTTGGTAACTTCTTGTAGTTCATTGAATTTTTTAAGTTGCAGAATAAATGAAAGTTGTAGATCAAAAGTTGCTTTGTTGGCATTTCAGTGTCCAGGTTTGGCTTTCAATTAGTCATTTGGCTTGTGAAGATACGGGACCTTGGTAATTGCTTTTTTTCCCCCTTCAATTTGAAAAAATACTAGTTCCTGTCAATAACTAATAAATCATTCAGACTTTATTTTTCTCCTGCAAAACAACTCTTTAATTGTGCTTTTAAAGAACTTTAATTTCTTTTCTGTGGGACTGAGAATCATTCCTAATTTTGTACCTCTCTTCTGGAATTCCTATTAGTGTATGATAGTATTATATTGTACAAGATTATTCTGTAATATAGTTTAATTATAGGCTTTCCAGTTTTATCCTTGAAATCTCAAAATTGCAAGTGTATATCATTAATTTTCTACATTTGTTAGTTTTGCTTGGTTTTGGTGATTATTTGACCTTGGTTTTCTGTAATATTTTGAGAAAAAGTTAAAAAGTGAAAATTAATATATTTCCACTAAATAAAGACAATAAAAGTCTTAACCATATTGGCAGCCCAGAGAGGTAGATTCACTGACAAGGTAATGAGACCTAAGCTGAAGAGCTTGTGTGTTTACATCTTGTAACTTTTATCACTAATTTTTTATTTATCACTTTGTGTTCTTTTTCTTAACACAGATCCCCAAATTGTATAAGATTCAGACCTCACAAAATCTGAATTTGCATCAGACCTCTTTTTATTGTCATAAATACTGATGTATTTGTAATATTGTGGTGGTGTAGTTTTCTAAAAATATAGAACATGCAAGTTACTTTGTAAAAATAATTTTCAGCAATCAGTGAGAGATTTTATTTGCCTGTTAGCAATGAGGATTTGAAGTTAGTTGAGGGAAAAGGTGGGTGAAGCCTCCTTTTATTATGTGGTAGAGCCAGGATTGGAAACCTAAGATCTCTGACATATGAATTCAGTCCCTTTTCTGTTCCAACTGAGGTCTGTTTGCTGGTATTGCTCTTAGAAATACTGTTTTTTCTTCATGGAATGCACATGAATGCATGGGATTCTTTGAACACTTTAAAATTTCAAAGTCTCTGTTTGTTTTGATACTATATATTATTTATTGTAAAAATCCCTTTACAACAAATATCTGTTATTATTAACAGATAATTCTGTATCTATTAATTTTGTATTTAATAGATACAGAATTAAACCAGATAGTCTGACTTTTAGTTTTAGAGATTGAAACCTCACATGTGCTTTTTCTCACCCTTGCTCTTTACATTCCTATTTTAAGTAGTCATTTTGCCATAGAAGAAAGTAAAGAGAATAACACATATTCCTCCTAAATTGAAAAGGAACAAATATTTCATCAACTGTGTAGTTTGCATTCTGTATTTCACAATTTTTAAATAGCTATTATAAAAGTAAGTGACTGTTTTGTTTGAAAAGCCATTTCTCAAGATGTAGCTAGAGTTTGGTAAAAATGTTAATTGTTTTAAATTAGTTTTATGGAAATAAATTTAAAATGTGTTTCTGTTAAGGTACTGCTTGTTGATGAACAAGATATAGTGTCATCACATTTTATTGTTGGAATTCCGTTATTTTAAATAAAACTCTCACGTTTGCACATGTTGCCCTCACTGAAACAGTTCCTTATCAGTGTAAATGGGCAGTGTAACACGTGGTGAGTTGCCTGTTAGCCATTCATATCTGCACTTACTAAAAGCACACATTCTCCACTGTAGCTAAAAGGAATAGTAGACATTTTTTCTTTAGTAAAGGGCAATTGAACTCTTTCAACAAAATACCAATTATTTATAACAGATGAGACATGGCATTTTACAAGATTAAAAAAACCGTGATTCTCTCTGGGTTATATTCATAGGCCATATCTCAAGTGCCACAAGTGGCTGTTGTATACTTTAATAATAAGGTAAAAAACAGTTCCATCTTCTCAGGAAATTATATTATACAGAGATGTTCTAGACGGTTAAATTTTAGTAAATTCTTATTTTTTTAAACTAATATAATGACTGCTAAGAGTTTCTTAACAAAAAACTAATTGAATAGACTATAATGTGTTACTGTTCCTGTCTCTTATGTTGCTTTTTTAAAGATGAAATTAACTTTAATAATCTCATTCTTCTTTGTAGTCCAAAATGTAGGTTTGAATACAAAAGATCAGAAACACCTAGTAGATACTATTGCTATTGTGGAAAAGTAGAAGATCCACCTTTAGATCCATGGCTTGTACCTCATTCATGTGGCCAAGTATGTGAGAGAGAATTTAAGCCTCCTTGTGGCCATAAGTGTTTACTTCTTTGCCATCCGGGTGAGTTACATATTGCACTTTCAGTTGCTTGTGGCTGGTTATTGCTTCTTACATTGAGGCAAAAGAAATTGTGAGAGTTGAATTGAGAACTTAATTTCTCTGTGAGAGAATATTGATACGTCTTACAGTGTCAGTAAAGAAAGTTGTAGAAATTACTGGCAGGTGTAGGAATTGAAAGTTTAATTTCTGACTTCTGGTTTTTTTTTTTTTTTTCCTTTTATTGGATTCTAGGTCCCTGCCCTCCTTGTCCAAAGATGGTCACAACTACTTGTTACTGTAAGAAAGCAAAAGCTATCCCTCGTAGGTGCAGTGCTAAGGAATGGTCCTGTCAGCTGCCATGTGGACGGAAGTTGCTTTGTGGGCAACATAAGTGTGAAAATCCTTGTCACGCAGGTACTTGTTATACCTCTTAGCTATTTTCTTTAAACAAAAGGCAAAGCAGTCTTGGTTGCTTTTATGTTTGTGTGCTAATTTATCATTGTGATTTTAGGAAATTGTCAGCCCTGTCCAAGAGTTAGTCGACAAAAATGTGTCTGTGGCAGAAAAGTGGCTGAAAGAAGTTGTGCAAGTCCACTGTGGCACTGTGATCAAGTAAGTGTACATATGCATTTTGAGGGGCAGGTATTAAAGAATATTCAGGACCTACCTGCTGGGAAGCAGAAATGCTAATTAAGTTTAGTTGAATAAAATAAGAACGAATACCAACTCAGATGAACTGTAACATATATTAAGAAGTTTCTTTTTAATTTAATGTTTTAAATACTAGAGGAAAAAATTACTTCAAAGTAATGACTACTTGTTGAACTTGAAGTCTGTATAATTTTTACTCTCTTTTTCTTTTCCCTACTTCTGTTTCCCTTCTCTTCAACTAGCATCCCCTTCCTTTCTTGAGGAAGTAGAATTTATTTTGCAGGTGTTTGTCTTAGAATTAGCATGGTTTTAGTATTGTTTGGAAATCTTTAGTGGTGGACATAGGAAAATGTGTGTACTTTTTCCTTTGTTATATTTTAAAAATACATTATTTGGTGCATAGGAAATGCATGTGTATATACATATGTATATATATGTGTGTGTATGACATCTGTGTTACACATAAATGTGAAGGACATGAAGTTGTTTACATGATTGAAAATGGATTATGTTCTGTACAGAGTTTTGTTAACTTTAAATCCTTTACACTAGTAATACTATATTTTAGGTATGTGGAAAAACACTGCCATGTGGCAATCATACATGTGAACAAGTGTGCCATGTTGGTGCTTGTGGAGAATGTCCTCGATCTGGGAAGAGGTTCTGTCCATGTCAGAAATCAAGTGAGTCTGTTTTAAGGAAAATCAGCTATTGAGCCATGAAAAGGCGTGGAGGAAACTTAAATACATATTACTAAATTAATCAGGCTGCTCTGTGAAAAGCTTTATACTGTAGTACTCTGGCTATATGAATTTTGGAAGAGTGAAAGTATGGAGACAGTGAAAAAAATCAGTGGTTGATAAGGGGTGGGGAGAGGGAGAGATGAATGAGTAGAGCACAGAGGATCTGGGGTGTGAAACCCCTGTGTATGATACTGTTGTGATGGATATGTGTTATTGTACATTTACCCATACCCATAAAATATACCAGAAAGAGTGAACCCTAAGGTAAACTATGATCTTTGAGAGATTATGATGTATCATTGTAAGTTTGTCAATTGTAATAAGTGTACCATTCTATGCCACCATTCTGGTGGGATATATTAATAATGGGGCAGCTGGACTGTTGCCATTATTGCGGATTAAGTTACAGATGAACTTATTTTTGGCTCTTTTGAAATAAAGGCATTGTTGGATTGCAGTTTGAGTCAGCTTCCTTGACTCTCCATTAGTAATGGCACTCATAAGATTGTCATATATTTGTTAAAGGTGAGTTTTATAGTGTTTTAAAGTCAGCGTCTTTTCCATTCTATGAGATTAAGAGCAAATTTTCCAAAAATTTCTATGTATTGTGGAAATTTCTCATAGAAATTTCTGTAGTCTTAGTCATTTCTTTAGGTAACTATTTTTGAAGTAGTTAGCCCATAAAAATGTTTCTTGAGAATAGTGACTTGTCATATGTCAAATTTCTTTTTTAAAAGCATGAGTTTGCTGGGTGTGGTGGTTCATGCCTATAATCTCAGCACTTGAGGCAGAGAAAAGGAGGATCATAAATTCAAGGACAGCCTTGGGCTACATATTGACACCCAGTCTCAAAAAAAAGCGTAAGCTTTGCAAATTTTAAGGATTATTTTCATTAAAGTTAATTTTATCCAATAATTGTATGGATAAAAAAATTCATAATCTGAAAGGTCATCATTCTTCAGGGTAGCTTAAAGAACTTGATACTTTATTAGTGCTTGGTAACCGTTTATCTTATTAACATTAGCATTCTGTCTACTTTTAGAGTTTTCTTTACCTTGTACAGAAGATGTACCAACTTGTGGAGACAGCTGTGACAAAGTACTCGAATGTGGAATCCATAGATGTTCACAACGTTGTCACCGAGGTCCTTGTGAAACATGTAGACAAGTTAGTTGTGTCCTATATCAATTACTTTTAAGAACTGTATATAATATGTCAAATGAGATTGTCTTGTGGTTGTTTTCTGTTAGTTACTTTCATGTACATCTTGTCATCATCTGTATGTGTTGTGATTTATGGTAAGAAGCAGGAAAATATGCTAGCAATCAAACCTAAAAATTACCTTTTGTTTGTGCTTGGAAAAGTTTTAATGTTCTCATTTTACTTAGTCCAACGTGGGGTTGTTTGTTCCCAGAAGACATTGAGACATGTCAAATTAGGCCCAGTGATGGTGGAAAGAAAGGAATGCCTAGATTTGAGACTTTAAAGTTTCGTATGTCGCTTGGTTTTGACTACCAAGTTACCCAGTCAGGTTACTAGGTAATCCAGTTTTTTTGCTATGCCAAGACAAGATGTACAGATGTTATGGTTGTAACTGCATGTAAGTGGTTTTAATATGTGTTTTTTTTTTTTTTTAAAACAAGTAGCGAATTTCTACTAAATTTAATAACAAATTCATAGGAAATTCTTTTTCGAACAAAGTAAAATATAAAAAGCATTTTAGGATATTCAGCTTTGGTTTTAAGTTTTTATAAAATTTCTGTTAAAATTTAGAAATTGTAGTATGGGGAAAAAACTAACAAAAGTCAGTTTTTTTTTTTGTTTTGTTCAAAAGTCAGTTTTAATTTAATAGCACTCCTTTGCTTATTCCAGGAAGTGGAAAAGCATTGTCGCTGTGGAAAACATACAAAACGAATGCCGTGTCATAAATCTTATCTGTGTGAAACTAAGTGTGTTAAGATGCGTGACTGTCAGAAGCATCAGTGCAAGAGAAAGGTATGTGTCATAGGCTTGGGATACTGATTTAAGCATTTTCTTGGATTGTTCTTTTTTGGGTCCATGATAACTGCTGTCTTGACTTGGTCCTCAGATGTTCAGGAATACTTTAGTTATTTATACTAGTGGGAAATCATGCCAGTTTTTTTTTTTTTTCATTGTTCTTTTATTATTCATATGTGCATACAAGCCTTGGTTCATTTCTCCCCCCTGCCCCCACCCCCTCCCTTACCACCCACTCCACCCCCTCCCTCTCCCCCCCTCAATACCCAGCAGAAACTATTTTGCCCTTATTTCTAATTTTGTTGTAGAGAGAGTATAAGCAATAATAAGAAGGAACAAGGGTTTTTGCTGGTTGAGATAAGGATAGCTATACAGGAAGTTGACTCACATTGATTTCCTGTGCGTGTGTGTTACCTTCTAGGTTAATTCTTTTTGATCTCACCTTTTCTCTAGTACCTGTTCCCCTTTTCCTATTGGCCTCAGTTGCTTTAAGGTATCTGCTTTAGTTTCTCTGCGTTAAGGGCAACAAATGCTAGCTAGTTTTTTAGGTGTCTTGCCTATCCTCACCCCTCCCTTGTGTGCTCTTGCTTTTATCATGTGCTCATAGTCCAATCCCCTTGTTGTGTTTGCCCTTGATCTAATGTCCACATATGAGGGAGAACATAGATTTTTGGTCTTTTGGGCCAGGCTAACCTCACTCAGAATGATGTTCTCCAATTCCATCCATTTACCAGTGAATGATAACATTTCGTTCTTCTTCATGGCTGCATAGAATTCCATTGTGTATAGATACCACATTTTCTTAATCCATTCGTCAGTGGTGGGGCATCTTGGCTGTTTCCATAACTTGGCTATTGTGAATAGTGCCGCAATAAACATGGGTGTGCAGGTGCCTCTGGAGTAACCTGTGTCACAGTCTTTTGGGTATATCCCCAAGAGTGGTATTACTGGATCAAATGGTAGATCGATGTCTAGCTTTTTAAGTAGCCTCCAAATTTTTTTCCAGAGTGGTTGTACTAGTTTACATTCCCACCAACAGTGTAAGAGGGTTCCTTTTTCCCCGCATCCTCGCCAACACCTGTTGGTGGTGTTGCTGATGATGGCTATTCTAACAGGGGTGAGGTGGAATCTTAGCGTGGTTTTAATTTGCATTTCCTTTATTGCTAGAGATGGTGAGCAGTTTTTCATGTGTTTTCTGGTCATTTGAATTTCTTCTTTTGAGAAAGTTCTGTTTAGTTCACGTGCCCATTTCTTTATTGGTTCATTAGTTTTGGGAGAATTTAGTTTTTTAAGTTCCCTGTATATTCTGGTTATCAGTCCTTTGTCTGATGTATAGTTGGCAGATATTTTCTCCCACTCTGTGGGTGTTCTCTTCAGTTTAGAGACCACTTCTTTTGATGAACAGAAGCTTTTTAGTTTTATGAGGTCCCATTTATCTATGCTATCTCTTAGTTGCTGTGCTGCTGGGGTTTCATTGAGAAAGTTCTTACCTATACCTACTAACTCCAGAGTATTTCCTACTCTTTCCTGTATCAACTTAAGAGTTTGGGGTCTGATATTAAGATCCTTGATCCATTTTGAGTTAATCTTGGTATAGGGTGATATACATGGATCTAGTTTCAGTTTTTTGCAGACTTCATGCCAGTTTTTTAAATGAGGAGAGTCTCAAGCCAGGTGTAGTGGCATCCATTATATGCCTATAATCCCAGCATTCAGGAGGTTGAAGCAGGAGGATCTTGAGTGCAAGGCCATCCTGGGCTACATGGTAAGATCCTGTCTCAAAATAAAATAAAAGACAACAGTCTTCTTGTCTCAAGAATAATAATCTTCTCAGCTTGCTTTGGTTTTCAGGGTGTTAGAGTAATAGTTCATTTTGGTGGTTGAGACTTAATAGAAGTTAGGTAATAAGAGAAATTATTATTAATGCTTAGCTTAGTATAAACGATTGGAGTATTTTATTGAGTCTATATATATATATATATATATGTAGCTCTTCTGAGTTTCCTTTTTCATTACAAAATATCCTTTTCTCTGATAAAATTCCTTATTCTTAAATTTGTTGAAATATAGTGATGATTTCAGTTTTCTTTTGCTTACTGTTAACATGGTATATATTTTTTCATTCTTTCAGGTTTTAACCTGCTCATGTCTTTAAAGTATGTTTTTTACAGACAGCATTTAAATTTTATAGGCAACTTATACTTAATGTGATTTTTATTGTAGTTGGACTTAAATCTGCCATCATGTTATCTATTTTCTGTGTCTGTCCCTTTCTTTTTTGTCTTTGCTATTTTTTAAATGATTCTATTTTATCTACTTCATTTGCTTATTAGTTATAACTTGTTTTATCTCCTCCTTTCCTCCCTGCCCCTCTTCCTGTTGCTTTTAGGCTTTATATTGTTGAAGAACCTTACTATAGCATATTTTACATACTTTCTCCTCACCTAAAGTGTTTGAGTCTCATCTTTTATACCCATGTATTTTATAAATCACAAATCCATTGTTTTTATTTTTGTTTAAATAATTAGTTAGTTTTTAGAGTTTGAAAAGTAAAAAGTAGTCCTTTATGATCATATATTTTTGGTGCCTTTTTTATATATTTGTATAGGTTAAAGTTTCCATCTGATTTTATTTTCTATATAAAGAATTTCCATTAACATTTCTTGTGGTGCTGGTCTTGAATTTTTTCAACTTTGTGTGTTTGAAAATATCTTTCTTTAGTCTTTGTGAAAAGTGTTTTCACTGTGGAACTCCAGTTTGACAGTTTTTCACTCCATACTTAAAAGATGCTGTCCTATTCTCTTCTAGCCTGCTTTTTTTTCCCTAACAAGGAGGTGTGATTGTTGTTTTTTTCCTCTACCTAATGTATCTCTTTTTTTTCTGACTAGTTTTTAAGATTTTTCTTTTTATCATGAGGTTTTTAGCAGTTATGTCCTGGTATTCCATAGCATTAGTGTCTTTACGCTTCCTTAGCTTAGTTTTTATTCAGCTTCTTGGATCTGTAGGCTTATAGTTTTGCTTTTTTTAATCAAATTTCTATAACTTTTATCTTTAGTAGATATTTTTTGTTTTTTCTTACTTGTCCCCTTCTGAGATTTTGATGTATTAGATGATACTGATGCTCTGTTTATTGTTTTAGTCTTTTTCATGTC
This sequence comes from Castor canadensis, assembly GCF_047511655.1. Taxonomy (NCBI): domain Eukaryota; kingdom Metazoa; phylum Chordata; class Mammalia; order Rodentia; family Castoridae; genus Castor; species Castor canadensis. The sequence goes on from NC_133394.1 coordinate 115,993,463, forward strand.
TTTATCTTAGATAGATGATAAAGTTTTGTCTTCAAGTTTATCAGTTTGCTTCTGTATAATCTCTTTTCCTCATCCTGCATTTTTTCTTTTCAGCTGTGTATTTTCATCTCTAGAAGTTGTACTTGGGACTTTTATGTATCTCCCATGTTTCTGCATTGCATGTTTACTCCTTGTCATCTTTTATATACCGATAGGCTGTATATTTGGAATGTATTTGTGTTCTAATTATATAACTTCTCATTCTTGGATCTGTTGATTGATTTTTCTGTTCCTTTGCATTGTATTTTTCTGCTTGTTTGGAAAATTTTTTAGTGGTTTTTAGACATTGTGAATGTCATTTTTGGCATTGTTTGTTTGGTTTTGTTTTAAATTTATTCCTTTAAGTACTTTTGGGACAAATATAAGTTAACTTAGAAATCATTTGGTCCCACTACTGAGGCAATAACTCTTCTGAAGTATTCCATTGATGCCTTTGTATCAGGAGGTCCTTCCACTCTGACTATAAGGAACACAAGCTGTTCCCAACCCTATGTGACCTGTGAAGTTTGGTGTCCTTTCCTTCCAGTGGTTCTTTCTCAGGTTTTGGATAACTTCTTACACAGGTATAGTTGAGTACGTAAGGGGTCTGTTCTGAAGTTCTTCAGAGATTTTCCCTCATTACAAGTTGTAGCCACATTGGCTTCCCTCACCTATCAATTTTGTGTACTTGACTTGGTGAGACCACCAGATTCTGATTGTGGTTTTCCTCCTTGTACTGCAGCCTGGAAGCCAGGCCTGGGCTGATGCCATTGTAGGGCTCATGTTTTGTGTTTCTTTTCTATTAGGGATTGCTGTCCTATGTGTCTAATGAATTTTTAAAATTGTACTTCATATCTTCTGTCTGAGTTTCTAATTGAGACAGAGGGGTAAATCTAGTCATTGTTACTCCACCGTGCTTGGAAGTAGAATTGCTGACGGGCTTACTCAAGTCATGGACCACATAAACTTTTCTCCTACTCCATTGGCAAAGTGATAGTCACATATCTTATTCAGTAAATATCTCTCAATTGAGTGAACAGTTTTGGTTGATTAATTACTTTTCAATAAAGTCAGTTCTTTTGGTGCTAATTTTATATACTGAACCTTGTTCTTAATGTAAGTTACAGCCCTAAATTTCTTTTAAGAAGTTTGTAGTCTGTATATCCTTTCTAAAGCTTGGGTATGTGAGAAGTCAAAGAAGGAGTTAGGATGGTGCTATATACTCTCTAAGTAGGTATCTGGTATTCATGAATGAAAAATTAGGACAGATCATAGCTCTATTTATCACAAACAGATCGAAAAGCAAGGGAGTGACAAAGAAAGGTTTGTGCAGCTGTTGCTTCTCTTACTTGGTTGGCCTCTGATCCCATGTTTTGAAAATAATTGCCAAACTATTCTATATATTAAACCAATTTTATTTTAATTGAATTTTAAAACTAGCCAGACTACTTGCCTGAATTGACTAGATTTTACCAGATCCATTCCTTTAGTTAATGCTGTCAGTCTCTACATAGATAAGTAAATACAATTATCTGATGGAAATATTTTAAGTCATAGAATAATTAACTAAAGGGCAAGAAAATTTAGCTTGATTTTATTGGATGAGGTCATTGTCTACTTAAACTAGTAAGTTCTTAATATAGGGTATATACTTACCAGAAGAATATTGATACTTTTGAATATTTTCATTCTTAAAGTGAAAAAAATGTTTCGCTTTCCATAAGTTTTGTGAATAACTACTAATGACATATTATGCCTGGGTTTTCAAATTGCATGATCTTTATATATTGCTTTCTCTTTAGTGTTGTCCTGGAAACTGTCCACCTTGTGATCAAAACTGTGGACGAACTTTAGGATGTAGAAACCATAAGTGTCCATCTGTCTGCCACAGAGGTAAAATTTAACAATAGCTGTAATTTTATGCTTATATTTAATTAGTGCTTAATAGTCAATAGCAAGCTTTCACATTTATTATCTTACTTGAGCTTCCTAATGATCTTAAGAAAAAGTAGGACACTCACTAATATTCCTATTTCAGAAACAAGGCACGTAAAGAGTTCAGTGACTATTCAGGGAAATGTCAGCACAGCAATGCAGTTAAGATTTGAACCCAAGTCTTCCAAATATAAAAGTTTCGTTCTTTCCTTAATACCGTGTTGTTGTTTCCTAGCCTTTCCCACTTTTTTTTTTTTAAATCAGTTAAGGTGTTCATAGGTTTTTAAATTTTACTCTGAATTTTATATATTTATATGGAATTAAGGTTTAGTTAGGGATTGGATATATCCTAAGCCAGTGGTTCTGAAACATTTTGTTCTCAGGATCCCTTTATACTTTTGGGAACCCTAAAGAACTTTTGTTAATGTGGATTTTGTCCATTGACATTTATTGTATTTGAAAATAAAATATTTTGTTTAAAAATGGCAATAATAGACCCATTACATTTTATTAAAAATAACATTTTTATGAAACAACTATTTTTTCTTTAAAAAAAGTATGAGTGAGACTGGTGTGGAATTGTTTTATATTCTTGTAGATATCTTTAATATCTAGCTTCTTAGAAGTTGTCTGGATTCATATACCTACTTCTGCATTTACTCTCTGTTATATCACTTGTTACTAACTTCTGAAAATTCTAAGTATGTGAGACCTTGCAGACCACCCACAAGGTTCTTAGGGATCCTGTGGTCCCTAGATCAACTTTTGAGAATCGTGTTGTAAGCTATTACAATGACATTTTTGAGTGTCTACTAAATACTGGGTACTGAGATTATATGAATGAACAAAAGTAACAATGTCCCTGTTCTTACGGGACTTAGTCTTTTACCCTCCCTTCTCAGTAGCATACAAATAAATGAATATAGATATTAGATAGTGATAAGCATTAAAAGAAAATTAGTAAAATTAAAATTATGATAGTAGAGATGGTATATACTATTTTGAAACTGTGTCTAGGAGAGGGACTCTGAAAAGATGGTGTTTGAGAGTAGATCTGAAAGAAGTAAGAGCTCAAGCCACATGGAAATGAGACCAGGGTAGCATTTCAGACAAGTAAGCAGTTATTGCAAAGCACAGTACTTAAGTAGGACAGGAAGTCAGGGGGATGGTAACTTAAAGGATGGTTGGGAAAAGGAGAATATGGATATGGTTTGTTAAACACTGGCTTTTATGTAGGTAACCTGACTACTGTGACCATTAAAGAAATTGAATCAGTGGTTTAAAATTTTCTCACCAAGAAAACACAGGGCCTAGTTGATATTTACAAATGACATCTAACAAATGAACATCTGTGATATCTATGGTTGAATCTGCTCATAAACTATTTGTGTATATAAAGAAAGAACGTGCCTAACTCATTATATGATCGGAAAATAAGAGAAAATTACTGGGCAGTCTAATTCATGAACATATTTGTAAAAATGTTAAAGTTTTAGGTATCCAAATTCAGCTGTCTACTACTATAGTATTAGCTGCTCATATCTTTAATTTGTTATAACCAAGTGAGGCTTATTCCAATATTCCAAGAATAGGTGGCTGGTTTAATAATAACTTTCTTCTCTCTCTCTCTCTTTTTCTCTCAACTTATTTGTTGAAAAAATTAGGCTGCTTTGGTGTTTTACTCTGGATATTGCAGATAGTGTCTCTGTGGTGGTGTTTAATGTGTTTCTCTATCCTTTGCATTTCAATAAATTGTAGTTGGTTCTAAAGATTTGATCAAATTTAGGTTCTATTTTTTTTTGGCAGCATTTTTAAAAATAATATTCCTTATTACTCCAAAAATAAGCTTATTAGCCCCTGAACAAAAGTATTTAGAAGAGGCTATTGTACACATTATCACTTTTTTAACTCACAGTTTTATGAGATATGTGGATCATTATTTCATACCACTTTTTGTCATTCTTGATGAAGATACTGCATATATCCATGGTGAATATATAAATACTTGACTTCTGCTTCTTTTAAGTTTAAGGTCATCTATGTTTATGGTTGTGGAATTATTAGAATCCTGCCAGTTTGGCTGCTGACTCACTCACTGGTCACTATGGTTACATGTTGCCTTTTTTTTTTTTTAAGTTTTTAAAAAAACTTAAAAAACTTTGTTTATTTTTATTTATTTATTTTTTAATTATTCATTTATTCACATGTGCATACATTGTTTGGGTCATTTCTCCCCACTGCCCGTTGCCTATTATTTTGAAAAGATTATCACTGAAGCTGTTTGAATTAGTATCTGTCATGTACAGGTATCTGTAACATTCTTTTCTCAATAGAAGGACTATTAAGGTAAATTACTCCTTATTGTTTTCAAGCTTTAATTTTTTTGGTGGGACTGGGGTTTGAACTCAGGGCTTTGCACTTATAAAGTAGACACTCCCCTTGAGCCTTAACTCCAGTCCGTTTTGCTCTGGTTATTTTGGAGATGGGGTCTTGGGAACTGTTGGCCTGGACTGGCCTTGAACTGCAGTCCTCCCAGTCTCAGCCTCTTAAGTAGCTAGGACTACAGGTTTGAGCCACTGATGCCTGGCTGAAACTTTAATTGCTAAAAAGCGATGTTACAGTTTGGAGTGGCAAAAAGGTTATTTTTGATAAGTTCGTCTTTGAGTTGCTGAAGATGAATGAAAAATTATCATTGTTAGTACAGATATTTATACAACATGCTGAATGAGAAACCTAAAATGTCACTGTTAACTTGAAAAATGTAATACCTAATCATTCTTTAATAAAAATTAAAAGAAAACTTTTTTCTTGTAGGTCAGGATAATTGAGATTGTATTTCCATCAAGATAAGACTTCACTGGATTATACTTATCAAAACAAAGGATAAATTTAGTAATTCTTACAATATATTTTCCACTAAGATACTTTTTCCTTGCACTTTCTTATTATCTGAATCAAAATTCTTTTTTTTTTTTTTCCAGTACTGGGGTTCTGAACTCAGGGCCTTGTGCTTACCATGCAAGTACTCTACCACTTGAGCCATGCCCCTAGCCCTTTTTTTTTCCTATAGTTATTTTTCAGATAGGATCTTGTGCTTTTGTCCTGGCCAGCCTTGGTCTGTGATACTCCTATCTACCCCTCCTGCATAGCTGGAATGGCAGTTGTATTCCATCACACCTAGTTTGTTCTTTGAGATAGAGTTTTACCAACTTTTTCTGGGCTGGCCTGAATCATGATCCTCCTATGATCATCTCTCAAGTAGCTGGGATTATAGGGATGAGCTGCCATGCCTAGCCACAAAATCCTTAATTCATTTTTGTTTTAGGGAACAGGGTACTTTCAATCATTCATCTGTTTCTTACCAGGTTACTGCTGGACAATATTTTGCTTTGTCCTGACACATAGACAGCAGTTTCTTTAAGATTGTTATCCCTTAGTTGGAGACTGTTTCCTTTCTTATTATTTTGTTTCTAATGAGGTTTCTTACTGGGAAAATTAGAGTAGGAAGAAAGCCTTCCCCAGAGGGCTTGTAGAGAACTTTATAGTCTGTTTGAAAAGGATTCTTTTAAGCTGGGTATGGTGGTGTCTGTGTGTAATTCCAACACTCAGGAGGCTTAGGCAGATGATCTCTAGTTCAAGACCCAACCTATGTTAAATTTAAAAAGTGTTTTCTTTAGTGTTATTTTTGTATATTTCTAACAACTCCTAAAAAAAGGGAGTGAAAGGCTAAAGCCCAATAATTTTTCTTTTGGGGATCACTGTTAGTGTTAGATTTTCCAAAGATTTAAATCCATTTTTGCTTATAGCTTTGAATGAATTACACATTATATTTGTTATTTAGAAAGAACTTCTGTCATCAAATTTTAACTAAATTTTTTAATTTACATTGAAGTGCCAGTATGCATAAAGAAAAGTGTACAAATCATAAGTGAACAGCTTGATGAAGTTTTATAAACTGAACATAACCATGTACCAGAATTCAGATCATTAAACAGATCAATACCAGTATCTCCAAAGCACTCTTTATATCCTTCTGAACCACCATGATTTCCAACAGTAAAAGTTAGCTTTCTCTGTTAACGTCATACAAATGGAGTCATAAGCTGATACACTCTGCATGTGGCTTTTGCTTAAAGGTGTGTGTTAAGATTCATTCACATTACTTTCATGTCCTCTTTTTTCTTGTAGGCTATCTTACTGTACAAACACATTAAATTTAGTGGTTGGTCAGTCAGTAAGGCAACTTAAAAGTATCATGCTTTTTATTTTCAGGCAGTTGCTATCCATGCCCAGAAACTGTAGATGTGAAGTGCAATTGTGGTAATGCAAAGGTGACTGTACCCTGTGGCCGAGAACGAACGACAAGGCCGCCCAAATGCAAAGAGCTCTGCAGGTTGGTATGAGCTTTACACAGACCTGCATCTAGCATTTTACAACTTATATTCATAATGATTTTTTAAATGTTATTAACATTTTCATTTAATTTTGCTTTAATGTTTTAAAATACTGATATATTTACAGTATGCTCATTCTGCATGGAATCAGAAGACATGTTAATAAATAATTGTACGTTAGACGTAATTGTTCAATGGTCAATGGTAACATAAAAATTTGAATTTTATAATTTAGTCAACCACCAACATGTCATCATACAAGTCGAGAAAAACATCGCTGTCACTTTGGCCCTTGTCCACCATGTCACCAGCCTTGCCAAAAAGTTTTGGAGAAATGTGGTCACTTGTGTCCTGCTTCATGTCACGATCAAGCATTAATAAAGCAAACTGGCAGGGTAAGAGAACAGTTTTATTAAAGAGAGTGTATTGCTGTGGATCATATTTTCTTGACTTTAGTTAGTCATTTATTAAACAATGATTGAGTGCCTTTTGGGTATTAAGGACTGTGCTGGGACTTTGTCTTTTTTCTTAAGAGGCTCATAGTATAAGGGCTGGGTGTGTCACTCTGATAGAGCACTTGAAGGCCCTGGGCTTGATCCCAAGCACTGCTCCCTCCCCCCCAAAAAAAAAAAAAAAACCAAAAAAATGAAAAAGGAAAGCTTATAGTATAGAAAAAGAGAGAAACCAATAAACAAATGTTTGCAAATACAGTATATTAGTCATGTTATAATCAGGATATAGATGATTTTTCCAGTTTTCCTTCGGATACTATGGGTTAAGGTTGTGCATATTTCTTAGTTTCCTTAAAGATTTATTCACTTCAGTGTTTATTGAGCCCTTCCTACACACCAAACTTTCTTCTAGGTTTTGAGGAACAATAATGAATAAAATAATAGAGATTACATTCAGCTGGTGGATATTGGAGTTTACAGTTGTTTATCATTCTTTTAGCTTTTGAGAGACGGAGGAGGCTGCACTGCCTTTATTATATCTTTTAAATACTGGCATTTGCCTCCATTTTCATTATGTGTGTGGAAGGGAATATCTGATAAAATATAGATGGAATAAAATGGCTCAATAAGAACAGTTGATTAGTTGAAAAAATTTCAGCCTGCTTTAGCAAAGGATATGTGACAACTGTTTGCCTAGATTCTGAAAAGGCTATATTACTTAAAACTTGTGAATTTAAATTGTCATATATTTTACTCATAGCACCAGCCTACAGGCCCTTGGGAGCAGCCTTCTGAGCCAGCATTTATTCAGACTACATTACCTTGTCCTCCATGCCAAGTTCCTATTCCTGTGTAAGTATTAAAAATACATTTTTTTAAAGTTTTAGCAATATTGGTGTTTGAACTCAGGGCCTTGTGCTTGCCAGGCAGTCGCTATACTGCTTTAGCTGCACCCAGCCCTTTTTGCTGTAGATGTTTTTCAAATAGGGTCTTAACATTTGCCCAGGCTAGCCTGGTCCAAGATCCTCTTATTTTTGCTTCCTATGTAGCTGGGTTGAGAGGGGTGTACCACCACACCCAGATTTTATTGATTGACACAATGGTCTTCATGATCTTTTTGGTTCAAAGCCAGCCTGTGCAAATAGTTCTCAAGACCCTATCTTGAAAACACCCATCACAAAAAAAAAGGCTTGTGGAGTGACTTAAGGTGTAGGCCCTGAGTTGAAGCCCCACTACTGGGAAAGAAAATTTTTTTTGACATAGTCTTGAACTTTTATTTTAAATCAGCCCCTCCCCTTTGCCTTAGTTTAGTTCATCATTATTTCAGGACTGGTCTATAAACTAGTACTGGTGTTTAGCTTCATTCTTTTTTAACTGTAATTGCCTTAATGATTTTAAACCTCTTATGGGTATCTGTTTTTGACTCCTCTCTCAGCCAGAATTTAATGTCCTTAACTTCCCATAGCAACTTGTGCTTATAGTTATGAAAGCACATCTGAGACGTTCATCATTTATTACTTTTCCTGGCGATTCCCATGTTAGACTGCCAGCTGGCTGAGGACAAAGGAAAGCCAGGGTTTAGATGGTAAACTTGAAGGACAGTATTGAAGGACTGGAAATGAAATAGAGTAGTTTCCTGAATGAGCCAGGGGATGACTGGGATTGAGGTGTAATAAGTTGAATTTGGGGGAATAGATAATCCTGTAATGTTTCATACTTTCAGCAGAGGATATAGATTACAAGAAAATACAATATTCTGGGAAACAATCTGTGTATTGGTCTTTGAAAGAGAATTCTTGTTTTCTTTGTTTCTAAGAGCCTCTCTCATTTTTTTCCTTCTACAGCTTTAGTTCCACTGTTCATATCATAGCCCATTTTTAAATTGGGCTTCCTTTCTTATTGTTGAGCTTAAAAGTTCTCTGTATATTTTGAAAACAAGTCATTTACCAGATGTATGTTTTCCAGATTTTCTTCTAATCTGTGATCTGTGGCTTGCCTTTTTGTTCTCTAAAGTGTTGTTTACAAAACAAAAAGTTTTAGATTAATGAACTGTAATTTACCCATTTTCATTCATGGATTATGCTTTTGGTGTTATATTGAAAAAGTCATCACTAAACCAAGATTACCTAGGTCTTATCTTGTGTTTTATAGTTTAGCATTTCACATTTAGGTCTATGGTCCATTTTGAGTTACTACTGTGAAAGGTATAAGGTCTGTCTAGAATTTTTAGCAAGTGGATGTTCATTTGTTCCTGTACCACCATTTGTTGAAAAGAGTATTCTTTCTCATTTACCTTTGCTCTTTTGTCAAAGATCAGTTGGGTCTATTTCTGTCCTCTCTTTCTCTTCCATTGATTTATTTTTCTATTCTTTCTTTAGTACCATACTGCCTCGATCACTGTAAACTTAGGTATTTGTATATGTATATATGTACACACACACACATAGTTTGATTTATACCTGTTTCATTTTTGTGTGCCAATATGAATAGTGTTGTGGGTTTTTTTTTTTTTTTCTTCTACTTTTTTTATTTTTTGGTTGCACTGGGGTTTGAACTCAGGTCCTCACGCTTGGTAGGCAGGCACTCTACCACTTGAGCTACTCTGCCAGTGTGTTGTGGTTTTTTTTATTTCAAATTCCAGTTGTTCACTGCTAGGGTATAGGGAAGAATTGGCCTATATATATTAACTTTGTATCCTGTGGTTGCTTATTACTTATATTTATTTTTTTATTCAGTAAAACTAGTGGAGTTAGCATCTTTGATTTAGATATCCTTTCTGAAGAATTTGTAATGTTTTTATTTTTTCCTTGTAGGGAATGTCTTGGGAAGCATGAGGTAAGTTATAGGCACAATTTATAAGTAAGTTTATAATCTGTGGGTTTTTGTACTACAGTTAAGAAATAATAAAATCAAAGTACTGAATTTCAGTGTTATAAGAGTATAAGAGTTTATCTAATAATTTAAAAAATATACAGTGCTTTTATTTGAGCATTAGTTTGTATATATATTCACTGTAGAGTCCTTACATTGAATTTCCCTTTTAATAATAGAAAGCTTTGTTTCTTGGCATTTTTTTTTTGGGGGGGTGTGAAATGTTTTGATAAGTTACTTTGATTTTGATAATAAATACTATTACTAATGAAAACATACTAGACCTTTGTGAAAACTTAATCTCAAATTATAGGAGTCATTTTTGGGAATATGAATCCATAAGATTTTGTGTGTATGTGTGCATGTTAATGCCAGTTTCTTTTTCTTTTTTTTTTAAATTGAATTTTCTTTTCTTTTTTTTTTTAAGGTGAGTCCACTACCATGCCATGCTGTAGGACCCTACTCTTGTAAGAGAGTTTGTGGAAGAATCTTGGATTGTCAGAATCATACATGTATGAGGGAATGTCACAAAGTAACTGAAGTTGATGGCTGCACTGTCAAAAACAAGGTAATATTCTTAGGTTGAATGCATATATACCTACAGTATGCTTGAAACTTTTTTTAACAATCATACCATAAATATTTTTCCATTTTGTTAGTGTCTTTCATCTTTCTTTCCCTCATCCCTTCTTCTTTGCTTTTCCTAAGACGACTCGCTAATAGCTTCGTGTATATTGCTTTATATCTTTGTGCTGCCTCATAGTAATGTGCTTTTAATGTAAAACTGTTTGCATACTGTACCTGTGTTAACACATAGGATAGGATTTTATGATGAAAATGCAGAACTTCTGTATCTTTTGTGTGTGTGTGTGTGGTACTGAGGTTTGAACTCAAGGCTTATGTTTGCTAGGCAGGCTCTCTACCACTTGAACCATTCTGTTAGCCCAGCAAGTTTTATATCTTTTTAAGACAGTAGATAGGGAAGGATGTCACCTCCACTCCTCTCCATATCTCTGAGTTTAGTCTAGAGTGTTTGCTCTCAGCTACTTTTTTCAAACCTGGCACTTAACACTTGATGATGTTTACAATTTTAATAAAACCCTAGTCATTTGATGGAAAGAAAGTAGTATCAAAGATGTGTGGTTTATGTATATGTATATATCCTAAGAACATTTTGTATATGAAAAATAAACTTTATAGAGCTCTAAAAATCACCATTTATAAGGAAAAAACAAATTATAAAATCAGAGTTTAACATTGAGCAAAATAATGTTTTTATAGACCTTTATTCTGTAGAATCATAACAAGTGTCTTAGTGAGAAATAAGCTAGAAAATTTAGATATTTTAATTAAATTTAGATATCTTAATTAACATGAATTACATTATTAAAAAACTTATTTGTCTTATTAGTTTTTTGTCTTTTATTTGGTAATTGTAGTGCATTACAGTATCAGTGCCTGTAGTAGTATTTTTGTTCATGTGCAACGTACATTTAAATGTGTCAATTATAATTTCTTCATTAGTCCATGTCATGATACCCAGTAATAATTTACCAAGGATAAAATATATTGAAAGTATAAAGTCACACTGACAAGCAGTGATTCAGGGTCATTTTAACTAGTTAGGCTATACCTGCTGTACAGTTTTTCCTCCTCTAGATTTCTAGAACATTAAATCAGTCAGGAAAACTCATTTTCGAAGTTAATGTCATTATTAGGGAATTGTTGTGCATTGTCCCAATATTACTTCCTGAGTTAAAAGTTCTGTTTTTCTTTTTTAATGGGAACTGCATAAAATATTGAACAGCCACACATAAACATTTCCTATTTAAGATAGTTTTAAGCCATGGTACTAGTTCCCTGATTTCTTATCTCCCAGCCTTGGTGTGCTTTTCTCATGTTATTTAAATAGAACATTATTGTATGTGTACCACATTGTTAGGAACAAATATGAAGTATAGCACACAGGTTTGTTCTTGTTGCTACCGTCACTCTCTTACCGTGCTTTATTTTTTGTTTGCTCACACATGAAGACATTACACAGTTTTTTTACTTCCTGACTTAAATGTATATTCTAGGAATTTGTCCCATCTACTCCCAATGTCTGGAAGATAGAGGCTAAGTAAGTATTTGGGGAATGAATGAGTATACTTTTTCAAATTAATAATATATAAATTATTTACAGAAGAATATTTTCATAATTTAAAATACTTTTATTGCTTAGAATTTTATTGACGCATTACAGTTATAATCATGGCTGTACTTAGGAATGATAATAAAAATACTGAACATTTAATACTGAATTTCCGTGTCTATACCCCTCTCACTATATTAGGGAATAATAATATCTTGCAGTTGAAATTTTTAATCTTCTGTTGTGAATTGGTACTCGTTACGTTACTAAATAGCTAGAGCAGACAGAGTTGCCTTGTTAAATTACATTAAGGTAACTTACTTATGAATGTAATATAACTTTAATTTATTGATGTGGATTATTTATTTATTTATTTAATTCAGTGATAATTGTGCTTGTTGGGGAAGAAAAATGAATTAATATGTTTTACTCTTTCTGGCATTGACTGTTTTTAGGAAGTAACTTACATGCTCAGTAATTAAGTTCATTTTAAAGGTGTGGTGGTTTGAGTTCATAAGCATAAAAATTCTATACGAATAATGGTCATATTGATAATCTTATTCTTCATCTTGAATATTTTTTAAAATTAGTGAGAGACTGTGCCATTTTATTAACCAAGAGCTGTGAAGTACTTTATTTTAGGGAGATACCTAATTTTTCTACATTTAATATGTTAGAAATGTTAGGCTTCTGTAACTTGATGACTCCCTTTCATGCAATTATTTCAGGCTGGCCTAGAATGTTTCCATTGTGAGGAAGGGTGCTCTAAACCACGGCCACTGGGTTGTCCTCATCCATGTGTTTTGCCATGTCACCCTGGAGAATGTCCTCCTTGTGTTCAAATGCTTAGAATAAAATGTCACTGCAAGATCACAAGCCTGTATGTGGAATGCAGGTAAGTAGACTGAAGAAATACATTACTAAAATTATTTGAATGCTGTCTTTTTGAAGGAACCCTTTATATAGTGTTCTTTATGAAATGATGTGCAGTTGTGTTTCTTAAACTCTACATAGTCCTAGATTTTCAATAGAAACCTGAAAAGAAGAAATGTAGATAAATCCACCTCCTAGATACTTACTCTGATTTCAACTAGGAAAGTTCTGCTTTGTTCATTTTGAGAGTTTGAATGATATTATGTTAGGAAAGAAGTTACATCACTGCTTTTTAAAAAAAAATGCAGAAACACTTCTCTGATAGATTGTTCAGATGATGATGTTAAACTAGAATTTTGATCAAAGTTTGACTTTTTTGTAGTTAAGCATAACTTTTAAATTACATTTTTAAAAGGTAGACTTTTATTACAGATGTTATAATATCATACTAAGATATGCCTTGCATATTTTCCTCATCTAAAAAAAATGCAATTTTTTCTTATGGATTATGTGGAGTGAAAAAATTCCCATTGTTTTTTGTTTATTAATGATCTGACAGAATTTACCATTTAATGCTCTCATCTTCCTATTATAGAAGTCTGTAAAGTGGGCTTTGTGTTAATACATTTTTTTATATAATTTTAAAATTTTATATAATTTTTAAATTTGAGAATATGACTTCAGATTTTTTAGCATAATTATATTTTGAAAAATGCCTGTAGTACTGTCTGAAAAATTTTGTCTCATACTCTAGACTCATGCTTTGTGAAATTGTAAAAGCCAAATTTTATTGTTTTCAAATATTAAAATTACTTTGTTGAAATTTTTTAAATAAAGGGTTGCAATTTTTAGTTTTAAAAGTTTTGTAGAAAAAGGCAATTTTATATTTCAAATGAGAGATACTGATGAAAACAGGTTGAACAAGCAGTTTTAGGCCAGTGAATCCTGATTTTAGTCAGTCTCTTACTGCCATTTTGTGTTTAAATTACTGGACAATGGTGCATGGAGTTCCTGTGTCTCTTTGACATGTTTCTGTTACTTTTTTTGAGCATTTTCTTATTTTTCGGTACAATAAAAATGCCTCTCTCATGAGTTCAATTTGGAGAAGTATTATTTTCCTTGGAAACTGTTTTATCTAGATTTTTCAAATTTTTCTCTTTCATAGAGATTTGTAAAGTAGTTGCATGTGATTTTTTAAAATTTGTTTTAAAATTTTTCTTTATCATTCTTACCTTGAGTATTTTTACCATTGCCCTCTTTTTTGAGTGGTAAGCTAGGTTTTTTTTTTCTTGATTATTTAAAAATAAAATTAGGATTTTGATCATTGCCTTTATTCTTTACCACTGTAACATCTGCTTTTATCATTGTTTTCACCTTTTTTTAAAAAAACTATTTCAGTTAGGAATTTAATTCATTTAATTTCATGCTTCCATTTTTATTGTAAGCATGTCTAAAGGTTGTAGATTCTCTCATCATTACTTTATATGTATTCCACATATTTATGTAGGTAAGTTCTACTTTCATTATGTTTGAGAATCTATATCTGGACTCAATTCTTTCCTCTATTGGTCTTATACTGAAGGTATGGTATTAAAATCCCATATTTAGTGTGTTTCTGTATCTCTGAAGTTGCTGTAGGTTTTGATTTATAGAGATGATTGATCTGCTTTATGTTGTACAGAATTCTTAACTAATATGGCTTTTAGTATTAAAAAATGTCCTCTTTCATTTAATACCTTTTGGTTATCTTTAATAGCTAATAATTTTACTAAGAAATATCTCAGAGTTAATAGTTTTGTATCTATTGGACCCTTTCCATATGTAGTACTTTCATTTTTCCTGATTATAGTTTTAAATATTGAGTTCTATTCCATATATCTTTTTTCTTCTTTAATGATAACAATATTATGTATGTTGGATTTTTCATTTTAGTTTTCCACTTCAGTCATTTCTTTGTCACTTTTCTTGTTTTTTTATTTTATTTTCTGGATTGTTTTCCTTTCTTCAGAAATTCCTACTAAGTTTTTATTCAAATGTGTCCTGTTTTATTCTTTCATTGTACCTTATAATTTAGTTTTCATTTCTGATATAATTTTATCATAAAATATTTCTTTCCTGAATTCAATTAAACTTTGTTCATTCCTAATTTTTTTTTTGCTTCCCTGCTTAGTTCTTAGTTTTCAGATTGGGTAATTTGCTAGGAGGACATGCAGGAATCAGTTAGAGCTCTACTCACAGATGGCTGCATGTTATTGCAGCAAAAAGATATAAAGCCCAATCAGTGAAGGGAAAGGCACCTGGGGTGAAGTCCAGGAGAAACCAGGCACAAGCTCCAGTGTTTTCTCCCAATGGAGTCATGTGGGATGTAGGTCTGCATGGCTAACAGTTTCTGCACAGATAGTCCTTCATATCTCCCAGTGCTTCTTTGAGGATATTTAATTCAATTTAAATTATCATCTTCCAGTTTTCTTCTTTTGATATGGATTGATTATCCCTTATCTAAAATGTTTGGAACCATAAGTGTTTCAGATTTTAGACTTCTTTAGATTTTGGAATAATTGCATAGACTTCATTGGTTGAACCTCCCTGATCTGAAAATTCAAATCCAGGAAGGTAGGGTAGGAGGAGATTTTTATCAGCTGAAAGGTTTGGCTATCATTTTCTACTTACTCCGATAGTAATTTTTTGTAGATGTAAATTACATGGGGTTTTTTTTGTAGATCTGTACTGATTTTGGGTTATTTGAATTGACTGCCACTCTGTTGTGTCATTAGCAAAATTGTTTTTTAATGGTTGGCTTCTCAGTTTGGTGTTGGGAGGAAGTGTTACATGTCCTTCCTTTGTTTTTTTTTTGGATCTTGCAGGTTCTTAAATTTCCCCTTTTCTTCTTCATGTAGTCTCCAAAGAGGACCTTTCTTTTGTTACCTTCTTCTCAGAATGTTGTCTTTCCAAAATTGTTTCTGAGTCCTATATGCTTTTTAAAGGTCCCTGCCTTTTAATTAATGCTCTGATCTATGAGGGCTTTTTCAGTATTTTCACACTTCTGGTAGATTTTGTTTTTCTGGTGTGGTTTTAGCTGCGTACCTTCTTATCTTTTCTGCTCAGCTTATTCAGAACTCCCCTAGCTCCCTAAAAGACGTACAGTAGGAATTTGAGAAATAACAGCTAGGAACTAAGACTTATTTTTCTACTTGGAGGTAATTTGAAATTGGTAGGAATTTCTATCTTTGAATTAAGCTGAGCTTATAGACTAACTTCCCTGAGTTTATGGGATTTGAGTGAATCTTCTTTATTACTGAGCTGTGTAGTTTGGGGAGCAAATATATGAATATATTTGGATTGGAGTGGTTTCCATTACCTCAGCCCTCCAAATATTTTTCCATAAGTACATATTAAAGTGTATATTTTATATAGATGATTTATTCTAATAATTTCATTTACTTTCAGTTTAGTGCATTATTTCATATGTCATTTTTTTCTTTTTAGTACTTTTCAGCTTTGTCTATAATTTCTTTTTAGAAAGTAAATATAAAAGACACAGTCATGAAAAGTGCATTTATTTCTAATTATAGAATAACAAGAACAAAATGTTCTTAACTCATAGATTCAGAGGTGAACTCCATACTTGTAAGGATGGGAAATTTGCAACAATTTTAATAGATCAGCATAAATCCTTTGTGATATCACAAAGTGAAAGTTTGCCAAGAAAATTGAAGTGACACTTTTTAGAATTCATTTATTTAATGTGAATATTTAAGAGAATAGCTTTAATTAACACTAGTAAGGATAAATTTAAGGTGGAATTTGGCAGTTTTGTCTAGTGAAGGAAAACAGGAAATAAAGAAAAAAGAAAGGCAGTGGTAAAAAGGAAAATGAAATGTATGTTAGGGTGTTTTAGATTGTCACTAGATGCTGGCTCAATTGCCTTTTACAAAGTAACTTTATTTCCTAATGTTTTGTGGCTTTATTGTGAATTACCCTCTGAATCAGATAAAAAACATTTAAAAGCACAGATGTAACTAAAATAGTTTTAGCATTAATATGTTACCTAACAATAGAAAAAAAAGCTTTCCACTAAGCTTTTTTCATTTCTCACTGAATAGCCTAAATTCTTCAATTTGAAGTAACATATTAAACACTAATTTTTAATTTTTCGAGAAGGGACTTTAATGAAGAATTTTAATTGTGAGTTTTACTGGTTTATCTATGGGAAAGATACTAGTAGGGACTCATGAAGAGAAGTCAGGTATGGATGATATTTTCTTTTGTAACTTCCTCATGGTGATTGCCCTTTTGACATTTGGTTTATTTTTAGTAGAGAAAGGGCTGGATATTTTGAGTTATCAGAATGGTTAAGTAAGACGGGACGGAGACATAATTAAAATTGCTATAGAGACATAAGTAAAATATTTCTTTACAAAAAATAAAGTAAATGAAGTAATTTTATGGAATATTTGAAATTGTGAATTATCCTTAGAATATTATTTTTTATTCTTAGAAAGGTTATGTTAAGAAATTAACTTTGGTTTGAACGCCATTAAAACTTTCCCTCCTTTTTATAGAAAAATAACCATAGCTGATGTAAATGAAAAGAATCTTCTCAGTTGTTGCAAAAATCAGTGCCCTAAAGAGGTAAGCTGTAGTTTGACCTTTTAGGTCATGTTCCTTGGGCATTGTTTCTCTGGGATTTTGTTTTTTTTAAAGCTTGGCCACTTTATTTCAGTTCTTTTCTAGTGTATCTTACCTGGTTCCACTAAAAATGTGGGTCCAGAAAGGAAATGTGATTGGTGTTTATAAAAATATAGCACATACATGGTTAGGATAGATGCACATCTATTTATGAGATTTGGGGATATTGGGAAAAGAAGTGACTCTTGGAGGTTTTTTTTTAGGAGAGCAATTTTAAAGATAGTTACCTTATACAATAAAATATTGAACCCAAAATGATTGAGGCTCAAAATATAGACTAAAAACAACTGTGGCTCATGGGCAGTTAGGTAATAAATTGACTTCCATAAGGACTGAATGTGGAAAGGCTAGATGAGTTGCCAAGGTCAAATGAAGAAATATGTAGAAAAGATTTATCTATGTAAGTGTTTGTGTGTGTGTGTGTGTGTGTGTGTGTTGAAGGCAGAAAACCCAGGCAGAGTAGAAATAGTTGGGAGGCAGAACGATGTGACATCAAGACCAGTGTTTTTTGACCTTTTATCAACCTTAAACACATTGGAGAAATAGAATACTGTTAGTGAGGGGCCTCACTGTAGCCATAATTCTATGGATTTCAAGATCTTCCTTTATGTATAGATGCTTTTGTACTCACTTTCCCCTTAGAATCATTGATTTCAAGTTGAAATAGAGTGGTTAGTTACTCTTGAGATAATAACCGATGTGATCTCTCAAAGATTAAGGGAAGAACAAGATGACATAGAGACACATTGAAGGACAGTGGCCAGTGTTTGTCATCTTTATGAGGTCAGGCTGGAGGCAGTCTCTACAGGAATGAGGGCAAGGGTGAAGTTGAGGAATACAAAGGCTTGACACAACCACTGTGCAACAAGCAATTTTAATATTGAGCTTCTTAAGGGCCCGTTGTTATCTATAGAAAACAAGACTAAAGTGGGCCCAGCAGTACTCTGCCCTGCTGTGGCAGGGTTAGTGGAAATACACATTGTGAATAACCCAAATTTAGTTTTAGTATGAGTGCCTTGTGTAAAAATTAAAGAACAAGATACCTAGTTGCATGGCAGAGAGAATAAACAAAACGAAAAAGAATTCTGAATTTCTTAAGTGAGTTGAGTGAATGGTTGGAAAGATCCATCTGGTGAGTCATAGAGATCAGAAATAGAAAACTAAAGTGTTTATTGAGATAAACACATTAAAACAATGCAACAACGTAAAGTAAGGTACTCAGTAAGGTGAGGTATTGTAGGAATTCTGAAACGTGTGACACAAAAAAATATATTGCCCTCAACTGACTTCTATTATAATAGTTAAATACATTGCATACATTTAGTCCTCACAACAGCTTTGTGAACTACTATAGCTCTTCACAGTTTTACATGTGAAACATGGAAAAGTCAGATGACTTGCCTAACATGCTAGTTCGTGGACAGGGAATCCTGTGTTTCAGTTCTAGGCAATCTGATTTAGGATTTAACCCCTAATCAGTAGTATTTTATATACATTCTGATTGGAGAGACAGAAATATATGAAATGCCTAAAAAGATTTTTTTAATAGTTTAAGACAATATAAGCAATGTCACAGTTTAGAAATAGATTTCTTATATAGCAATTACTTATTTAGACATAGGCAAAGTAATATTAGGCTTTTGTGGTAGTTTAAGCTACGGTACAAGTGGATAACACTTAAGTAGATAGGGAGAAAACCTTTAATTTGAAAACTTGACTGGTATAGAAAGATAGTAAAGACAAGGAGCACTTAGACTCAGGGTAATTACTGAGATATCCTGACTACTTCAATAATAGATAGTAATGATTAGTGTTAAGGATAAATGTTTTAGAGTCAGTTGTAACACCACAGTACAGTAGCTTAAGAACAAGGAAATTTTCTTCCTCATGTGGCAGTACAGAGAAGGTAGGTGTGTCACTGTGTTCCATGTGTTCATCTTGGAATCCAAGTTAGACAGGCAACTCTGGCTCTCTTTGATGCATGGTTTCTATTATTGCTCTAGGCTTCATCACTTCCAGTACACAGGGAAGGGAGGAACATGGAAGTTCTTCCTACATGCTTTCTTATACCCACTTACATTTCAGTGGCTGAATGTAGTCACATGGCTATAACTAGCTACAAGGGCAGCTGTGAGATCCACTCTTGGAGTAGAGCTAGGAGACTATTTAAAATTTCTGAATAATTAAAGTAATTTATCTGAAAGAAAAAAATTGAAAAATTATTTCATTCATTAGCCAGGATTGATTGGTCCTATGTATGATGGGCTCATTCTTAAAATTATTGTTGGAATATGGAGGTGGGTGAAATATGACCACAATGTAAATATGTAATTGCTTTATTTTGGTTTTATTTTAGCTTCCTTGTGGTCACAGATGCAAAGAGATGTGTCATCCTGGTGAGTGCCCCTTTAATTGCAACCAGAAAGTAAAACTTAGGTGCCCTTGTAAAAGAATTAAAAAGGTAAGTATTTTAAGTAATTAAAAATACCTTTCTATGTGAGTTCTTGTTTTGTTTGTATTTGTTGGTAGTTGTTTTTGTTTTTGTTTCTTGTCTTCTAATGTTAATAACTTATTACTTAGAATCTTCTTTATTATAATTAAAATGAGCCTACCTAGTTCTGTAAGTTCTTATTTAAAAAATAAGCTTTGCAATTTATTTTTCTGCAATTTAATAGTAAAAGAAGATAGTTTTATGTTGGAATTGAGCTCAATGTCTTTTTTGTTTTTGGGTAGAATCAGTGTACCCTGGAGTTGAGGTCTTTGAACAAGGGGACAGTGTCACTGGCGAAGTGACTTTTTGTCATCAGTGTTGTCCTTTGAAAATGTCTTCTTCAGAAGACTTTTTATGCATAGTCTCGTAAATAAAACCATACTCAAATTTAGAAGAAATTAATTGTAAAATAAGATAGTAATAGAAGATAAGCAGGTGAAAGTAGGTTACTAATCATTAGTAAACTAATGAGTGAAAGGCCAGTGGGAACATACTGTTACACCATCCTACAGAACTTATGAAGGAAAAGATAGTGATTTTTTGTTTGTTTGTTTTCATTTTCCTGACTTCCCTGTTGGCAATGTGTGCTCCTTAGATACTTTCTTTTATATTTACTTCTGATTTATTCTATACCAGTTACAGTTGTAACTCCTTGTTTTGTTTTGTTTTTCATTTTTCTATGGTCTTTTCCTAAAGCCACTTCCTTTTTTCTCCTTAGATTCACTATTTTATTCCATCCATGCAACAGAAACTTATTGAAGGTCTTTTATATGTCTTTTGCTTTTCATTTATTTCCATAGTTCCCAGTATATTTTCCTGAAGTACTTCTGCACTTAAATTTATACCATGATATTTAAATTGACCACCTTAAATGAAAATCAGTTTTTACTCAGGGTATTTTTTGGTTTTTTTTTGTGGTACTGGGCTTGAACTCAGGGTCTACACCTCAAGCCACTCCACCAGCCCTTTTTGTATTAGGTTTTTTCGAGATAGGGTCTTGTGAACTGTTTGCCGGGGCTGACTTCGAACCATAATCTTCCTGATCTCTGCCTTCTGAGAGACATGAGCCACTGGCATCTGGCCTCTAGCCACTTTTAATGTGAGATGTCCCTTCATTAATTGAGATCTTACATCTTGTCCCAGTGCGGTTTGCTGCTCATTAGTACTTATGCTTTGAAGTGGAAACATAAACTTTAGGAGGATTTTCATGTAAACTTAAAAAAAAGGTGTCAATAGTTGAGGGAAAACTATGCAGCTCTCCAGAAATGTCTCTTGAGTTGCATTATCTTAAGTTAGTAGCCACTAGCTACTTGTATGTGTGTTTTAATGAATTAACATGAAATGGTATTAAAAATTGGCTCCTCAGGGACTCTAGTCACATTCTAAGTGCTTAGTTGCCATATATGGTTAATGTTACTGTACTGGGAAGTGCAGATTTAGAATACTTCCTGCAGCCCAGAAAGCACTGTTGAATAGTTCTGTTCTAGAACATTTTGATGCCTGGAGGCTTTAAGAGAATAACAAGAAGCAATAAAGAAAAGTAAAGGATAAACATAAAATCGGAACTAAATTGATAGTGGCATCTAGTAATTAATTACTAAATTGATTATTTTAACTTACTCTTAGTTAAGAGAAAATAAAGACATTATCACTATTTAAAACAACATAGTATTTATGACCATATCATTATTAAATAATGAATGTGGTTGTTAAATGTGTATAACCTTAAGCTGTTAGGTAAATTTTTCTTTTTTATGTCATAGAGTTGTGAATTTGAAGGAAAGATCATTTAAATGTGAAATTTGGATTATTTATAGGAATTACAGTGCAATAAAGTACGTGAAAATCAGGTTTCAGTAGAATGTGACACAATATGCAAGGAAATGAAGCAGAAAGCATCTGAGGTACTGTCTCATTAAATCATTTCTAATGTGCTAATGGCCTTGCCCTACTACTTTGTGCATTTATTTATGTGCTTATTAAAAGCAACCTGAAATTTTGTCTTTTTGCTTTTGTTCTAAAAGCCTAGTTGTATAGGGTTATTTCGAATCCAAGGCGGCTTTTTATTGACCAGCGTGCATCTGTGCTTTCTACCTTTCATGCCAGTTGTGTATTTATTTTGGAAAATAATTGTTTTAATATTAGTATAAGCTCACTGAAAAAAAATTGGCTAAAGTAAACTTTTGGAATTCTTTGTTGCTTGGGGTGTCTTTCCATCTTTTAATTCATTCAATGAATACAATCTTGATTTTGTTTGATACTGAGGCTTCCATTCCTTGCAGAAGAGCAATTGAAGTCATGGTCAGTTTCAACTCTGGGAAAATGTGATATTTAATAATTGTTTCTAAATTCTTAATAGGGTAACTTAAGAGGAAAAAACAAAATTTAAAACTGTTTCGGTTTACAGTGTTTTAAAGCTTTGATTTATAATCTAACATCTGATAGAGTTGTTAAGAGGAAATAAAGTATGACACTTCGAGTATTGCCACCTTCAGTCTATTAGATGGTATCTTGGTAAAACTTGTGTTTACTTTTCTTTAAGCAATTTCCAATATAAGGCTCCCAAAACTTGCTATGGGTTAGCATATACTAGATGGGAATAATCAGAATTCTGTGTAAAATTTGATCATTTAGTTGTTAATTTACTTTTAAATATATATAAACAGATAAAAGAAGCAGAAACTAAAGCTGCTCTTGAAGAAGAAAAACGAAGACAACAGGTAACTGAGCAAAATACCGAATTTATGTCCCCTGGTATTGTTAGATTTTGTGCAAATCAAGGTATATGTCAGCTTTTCTAAACTGAAAATATTTCTACAAAACAAAAATAAGCCATCTACTTACTTTACTTGAGGGGTACTAAAACTGTGAGAAGACACAACATCTTTCACATTCTCATATATCTCACATATTTCCAGTTTATTTTCTTGCCAGTTTCATTCATTTTCTAGCCATAAGAGTTTTAACTAATCTGTTGGTGGGGAATGGAGGAAGAGTGTCAAGTTATCATTGAAAGCATCATGTCTTCACTCACCTAAAAGTATTTGGGTTCTTTTTTACTATAATAAATGCTGCTATACTTTGTAAACAAATAAGTTTACTAACAATACATTTGTTTTTTAATACTATATTTCCTATTTCCCAATTAGATCCTTAAATGCAGGGCTATCATCCAGTCCTTGTTATTACCTAGATATCAAGTACATTCCTGATACTCCCTTATGGCTCAAATACTGTATTGATCATGTCCTCCAAAGAGTGCTTCACTTTCTAATAATGCTTGTTAGTTTGCATCTTGAGATACTTTATGTTTATCAGGGTGTATTATTGAATGGTCACCTTTATGAGAGAGGAGATTGAAACTTGCATGACTGGGGAGAGACTTCAGAAACAATTCATGTGGTAAATTTTGACTAAGGTGACTTCTGATATTTTTTGATTCTATAAAGTTCATTAGCCAAATATCCCCAAAGTTAGCAGCTAATACAGTAAAACACACAGGTTGGCTAAAATCCTGGGAAAATAAATTGTTAAGAATAGTTTGGGGTATTTCTCCCCCATCACCTCTTTTTATGAGCCATTGTGGATGAAAACCTATTTAAGACTCTAAGTAGAATATATAGAATTTGATGGCCTAGGATGATCATTTAAACATCAATTACTTTGACTGTCAGTGACCCTCAAGTTTGGCTACATTTTTAAGATTTTTTTTGACTTTTTTTTTACATATCAATAACCACTTGGGAACATTTTATTATATATATATTTTTTGGCTCATTGAATAGTACCACCTAATAACTGTCATGTTTCAGTGACTATGCACTGTAGTGTGTCATACTACATTACCACTTAAATAAGAACTTAATAAGAACTTAACAGTAGAATAAAAATCCATGTTTGATAATGTCTATAACCCAGTTATCCTTCTTAGATCCAGTTTTAAGTTCTTTCTAAAATAGTCATTTTACAATAAAACATGAAATATTTTTCCCTTGAAGAATTTTCACTCTATTCTTAAAAATGTATTTGATAAGGAATCAAGTTCTGTCAACTTTTTCTCTCTATATTCACTTGAATATCATCCCTGTAAGCCACTAATATTTATTATTTGCATTGTTTTAAAAAACAAAACTGAAATTACAAGTATCACTATGTTCACTGGGCATCTCCAAACACTTGCTAGAAGCTGGTTGTTGAAGTATAAAACTGGTGTCTGTATTTTAGGGCCCCCTGATTTAACCAGACATTTAAATATTTGGTATCAAAGTCAGGTCTGCAGTCTGAAATAATCTTTTCCCTTTCTGCTTACCTGACTTTGTTGAATAGAATTAATAGTGGAGAGAGTTTTTTTTTTCTTTAATCAAATTGTTATATTTATTTTATATCACTACTGTTAAAATATTTCCCAAATTTATTTATTTTCATTCATATGGGAACTTTCAAGTCAATGTGTGCACTGAATTTAATAAAAAATAACTTTTTTGATTTAGGCTGAACTGGAGGCTTTTGAAAACAGACTGAAGGGTCGTCGGAAGAAGAACAGGAAAAGAGAGGAAGTGGCAATTGAGCTATCGCTTTGGCAAAAATATAAATATTATCTCCTTCCTGTGTGTGGAGTTGTGGTGGTAGTGCTTGCATGGTACATCACCTATGATGTGGACTAAAACTTTTTCGACCTTTTAATATACCTCAGATTGAATTGAGCTCAATTATTAAATGTGGAATATTAGAAAACGTATATTGTAGACCATCTCGTATATTCACATTTATCTGTGTATTTTCTTCCAGCCATTGTTAGAAGGACGGAATATTAAGCTTCATCTTAATTAGTACACTAGCAAGGGCAGTGTAACACTGATTAAAAGCATGACACAGTTGTACAATATTTCCTAAGGCTTAGCTGGTGGCAGAGTTAACATGTTTGTTATTCCTCATATTAGCTGAATAGTTGCATTTGATATTCCAAACCACATGTTTTTGTAAATTCAGATAAGACTGAGCCATATGTGCAATAAGAGGACTATTTCTCTATGTTTTCATTTCTTACGGGGTACTTTTCTTGATCATGTAACTTTGTACTTTTAAAAAAAAAGTGATTCTTTAAAAGACCTCTTAATTTGTAACATGAAGCTTTATAACTAGATTTCAGATGTTAGTTTATTAGTGAGAAATTTTTATCAGTCAGGAAAGAAATTTCACAGGGCACATTCCTTAGACAATATAGTAGTTTTCAACAAATGCCATGCTAGATTCCTCACATGTGGCTGTTTCTTGTGCAAGAAGCATTTACCTGAAGTTGGCATGTTTTGTAAACTTGTATGTATCCTTTTAAAATAATAACAAAAGAAAACTAATATTTATGAGCAATACATCCTGAGCACAGGGCTTATGAGCTTTGTATACTTGATTTCCATTTCCTTTACCACAATCTTAAACCAGTTACAGCTAGAAATAATCAGTTCTTATGAAACAAACCAATAGAGAAATATCAGTAAGCCAAATCTGTTTGAATTGTAAATCATTTTAGTTTTGCTATTTAATTTTTGTATGATTAATGTTTTCATTAAAGTTTTTCATACCAAGTTTGTAATCTAGAATATTTATTACTATTTAAAATATCCAGGAGCTGGTAATTGAAGGCGGCATTAATATCAATGTATAGAACTCTGGTACTTGATGCAGAACATAGTAACTGAGTGACAGAAGTGTGTTTTAAACAAAAGTTCAAAGGAAGAGAATAAAATTTGCTGGATTTAACTAAAAACTTCAGTGTCATTGTTCAATCAAGTATTTAGCTGGTATTCAGGATTAAAGGGAAGTCATTCCTTTTGTTGTATTTTGATTTCAGATGTTTTTTACCTTTCTCAATGGTAGAGTTACTGGGTTGCTGTTTTAGAAATTCTAAATAAAATCTGCTATATTCAAGTTAGTACCTGCTCTAACCCATATAAATCTTAAGGAACATGAATGACCAAATGTTTTATGTGGGAAGCCCTTTTTGTGGATTTCAGAAACTTCATCCATTAAGTAAGCCTGAATTCAGCCTACTTCATGCCTCCTGCTATTTGTTGGGCTTTGTTTGTGCTTAGGATTTTTTTTTTTCTTTTCCACAAAGTGGCAAAAGAATTTAGTGAGTAGAAGGAGATGGAATGAATGATAAATTGAGCTATTGTTTTTGTTTGGCTAGTTCAGAACTTTATCAATTTACCCAAAGTCACATAACTGTTCATTTATTTAGTCAACAGATGTTTCCTTTATGACAGGAACTTTCTAGGTACCAGAGATAGTGGTGATACTTTTTCTCAGGTTGCCACTAAGAAATGGAAGACAACAGGTAGGGAGTAGATGCACTGAAAATGACCATGATTTCATGTGTGATAAATGGTGTTAAAAATATGAACTGGTACAAAAAGTGATGGAAGTGGGGGTGAAAGGGCAATAGCTAAATTAGGCTGGGAAAGTCCCTCTGCAAGAGGGAGATTGGAGCTATGACCTGAATTTGTAGATTGAGGGAAAAGTGTATGATAAAAAACAAGTACAGAGTTCCTAAGTTTGGGGGATGCTTGGCAAAGCTGAGGATCAGAAAGAGCTGAAAGAATGGCATTTAGATATAATGGAATTTAAATTTAAAGAGGGCAGTAGTCTAGGCCAGTTCCCATGGTGTGTGATAGACTGTGGTTAAGATTTGGGGTTTATTCTGATTGGCCTGAACAGCAAGGAAGAGACTTTTTTTTAATTGTTGGCTGCTCTGAGGGACAAAGACTAAGGGGGCAGGGCAAGAGTAAAAGCAGGATGGGAGATGCATTGCAAGGCAGTCCAGACTGCAGATGATGTGCCCTGATTCAAACAGTGATGGTGAGTCCAGTTCCCATGGCTTCCCTGTTGCCCCAGTGAGTAGCATGAAGATGCCCCATGATGAGCTAAAGGTGGAATGAGTGAAACAGGACAAATGAGTATATTCTTTAAGGGCAAAGTGAAGTTGAATTTTTTGTTTACACTAATTTGTTCTGAGAAAAATAAAGTGGAACTCAATGCCCTTTTGCTTTAATGTGAGCCATTTACAGAAGAAATAGAAAAGTTACTAAACAGCCACTAAGAATGGCATAGGTAAAACTGTAAATGTGGTGGTCTTATTTTCCTACTTACCTTGTGACATTAACACAATGTAATGTGTTACTATTTGAAATTTGTGGAATATATATATGAACATGTATATGCATACACATAATATATATATTGAGATCTTTAAGATTTTTCAGTTTAAACATGTCTATCTACCAATGCCTAATGTTTCTGTTTTAATTTTTCACTGTTCACATCTAAATTGAAATTAAATAATCTCAAATTAGTAGGTGTCATTATTACTGAAATTGCAATTTTATTGAAGCACAGCATTGATTACATACGCTTTTTGTTAAGACATTTATAATGCTTGAACTATGAATGTTAAAAATTTTAAACACCATAAGTCTCTTTGCTGATGGTTACAAATGACCTGTAAGAATTTTAACACCAGTGCTGGGAACATGGCTTAAGTAGTAGAATGCCTGACTAGCAAGTGCAAAGCCTTGAGTTCAAACCCAAGTACCACCATTTAAAAAAAAAAGAATTTTAACATCAATATGGGAGGGTTTATTTTGAAGTGTTCAATTTCCTTTCAGGAATTTGTTTTTTCTTTGCCTAAATGACTGGTGCAGTGAATATAATAGAAGACTCCACCCTCACTGTGCAGTTAATCTGTGTTGTGGGTCCCTCCATCTAAGCAGATGACTTAAGGAGTGAGCCAGCTGTAGGAAGGGAAGGTCATCTGTGAAAGGGAACAGCGACTGCCAAGAATGAGTTTCTGAGCTTCGGACCTTGGGGATTTGGGGCCGAATTATTAAAGGAGTTATTAATTATTAAAGGAGTGAAAGACAGTCTTATTTATAGAATAATTAAGAATTGGTTGGGTGTCAAATTAAGAACACTAAAGGTGTAGCAGGAGCTAACATTTCTGTGACCAAATATTGAGCAATAAAGTGAAAGGATCTTAAAAGGGAAAGCAACCAAAAGAACCTGTAAGGACCCAGGTAGTACTTTGGGTTGTTATGTTTGTCCATCCCTGGGTTTTTGGAAGTAAGGCAGATGTCTAAGCTCTAGAGCTAGAGTTGACTAAGATAGTCTTCTCTGGTCTGGAAGTGGACCAATCTACTGAGTGGTAAAGACTAGACCACCCTATACCTTGAGTCTTAGGTCCTGTGATATTGAGGAACTTTATGGAGTGAGAAAAAAGCAGAGTACTGGCTACTAACTACTGGAAGAGATAAATTTGGGAGGATCTGGGAAGCCATTTTCTTGTATCTTAGAATCTTGGTATGAGCAAGTTCGTGTCTATTGTTAATTGAGCTGCTATTCTTGCCAATTTTTTTTTTCTCTTTTTCTAACTAGGGTTGGGGATTATAGTAAATGGTGCTGGGAATCATGAAATCTCACAATCCAGATTTATTAGCATTAAAATACCTCGGGAGAGAGGGTTCTCAGCCACTTATCACCTCCATGTGTTCATTCCCTGTGGTGCAGTAGTTGTCCTTGTGTTATGTATTTGTTTACCATCTACTTCATTAGCGTATAAGCACTGTAACGGCGGGAGTGCAGTTTTCTTTATTGTAACCATGAAGTGGGAAACCACAACCATATAGTAAATCCTGGTATTAGCTTCCTAGGGCTGCCATGACAAATAGGGTGGTTTGTTTAAAACAGTGAAAATTTAGTCTCTTGTAATTTAGGTGACCAGAGGTCCAAAATGAAGGATTCACTGGTTGGTTCCTTCAGGAAGCCCTGATGGAGAAATGTTTCATGCTTCTCTCCTGGCTTGAGGTGCACCAATCCTTGGCATTTCCTGGCTTGCAGATTCATCACTCCAATCTCAGTCTTCTCCACATTTGTGTGCTTTCTGTCTTATAAGGACACCCTTTTTAGATTTTAGGGTCCTTCCTATTCCAGTATGATTTCATCTTAACTAATTACATGTACAAATGCTCTAATGCTAAATAAGGAGGTTTATGTTCTAAAATTTTGGGTGGACATTGATTGTTTTGGGGGTAGGGACACTAACCATTACAATGCTCAAACACTTCTTGAATTAATGCATTGACAGTGAAATCCTAGATATACTAGTGTAAACTACTTAGTCATTTTCACCATCATCTTCTCTTAATAACTGCAGTAGGAATTAGAGATCAGTCTGTGGTCCCAGATTGCTTGGGTGCCAATTGTTCTTCCAGTTCCTAGTTGTGAACTAGGCAAGTTCTTTACCTTTGGTAATGCACCTTCAGTTTCCTATTCTGTAAAATGGTGGCAATAAGAGAAGAAACCATGAGTGAGTACTCATCACAGTGAATTTGAGCTAGTAAGTGTCACAGGTCTTTTAAAACATTTTTATATGTTTATTCACTCTCTTTAACAGTCTTCTAAGGTGAGCCTAGTCTTATTTTGCAGTAATCTAGATTTGTTTCAGGAATTAAAATTTAAGAAACTATCACTTGTGAAGTGCATGGCACATAGTGCTTTAAAAAAATCTTAGCTATAATATAATATAGATAAATGTCACTTAATCTTATAACTTTAAGACTTCTCTTGCAAATTGACTCACAGGCAGAAAAAAAATTCTGTTGTGACTGAGTCCTTTCACTTTTGACTCATGCGGTCACTGTCATTGAGGGGCACTATCTTGGGATGACTAGGCAGGATATGGCCAAAGGTAGTATTGAAGCAGACCAGTTGCAGTAGGGAGCCCCTGAGTAGCACTAGGTTCATGACAGTACTAAAAATACAATTCCTTTGAAATTTCCTTTGGGGCCAGTTCTCATTACCTTTACCCCAATGCTTATTATAGTGTATTACAGTAGGGGATTCAAGTACCACAGTATTAGGTACAGCAAACAACATCAATACAGTCATTTTTATCATATACTGAATGCTTCACTGGGCTAGAATAGATTATGGTAGGGGTGGGTATTTTTTTTTCCCTTTGAAGATAAATAAACTCTTCCTTCTCTGCAATTGGAAAATTTCCAGCTTACCTATTTCTTGCTTTGTTCTTTTAATTTTTACAAAGTTTTGCATGTTTATTCTCTGCTAAGATTTACATTCTAACTCCCTAAAGCCGTTCCTACATTATTTGCAAGTATTTTACCATAGTTTACATATTTGTGTATTCATTTATTCCACTAGACTGAAGGTTTTGAGAGGGCGCAAACTACTTTGTTCATTTGGCAGCTAGCACATCCTAAATGAATTGAACAAATAGCCAAATAGCTAAACCTATGTTAGCCATTGCTTGCCTACAATCATCGTGGGATGCTGAACGCTTCACTAAGAAATCTCGTTCTTGTTCTCATCTTGCCTTCATTTGTGGTTCTAAGGACTATTTTGGTTGGTAATATAACTTGTGACCAAAGTTTTTTTGTATAAAATCACCCTATCCAGAGGCATATTCACTGCTTTTAATTTCCCACAAGTACCCTTGATGTTTGTTTTTTCTTTATCATTATGTAACTAGTTGGATATATGGTTGAAATTTTAGACAATAAAAATTTCAAAATGCCAGATTGTTTGTTTTTGAAAAATGATGTGTTTTATGAAACTAGATTATGGCTGTCACTTTACAATAAGTTGAAGGGTTAGGTATTTAGTTCAGTGGTAGAGTTGCAAATGCAAGGCCCTGGGGATTAGTTCCCACCGCCGGGAGAAAAAATTAAGTTGGAAGTGCAAATGTGACAATTTTTTTTTTTTTTTTTGGTAAGGAGTTCCCAAAGAATTTTATTTCGTTTCTGATACATGATCCATATTATACCAATCAATGTTGGTGTATAATCAGAAAAGCACATTAAAAAAGATAGACATTCCACTACTCAGTTTAGTAATTAAATTATAATAGCATTGTTATATGGATATAGGAATTAGGAAGAAAAAGAAAACGCATATTTCTTAGGAGATCTGGGTTTGATGTTAAAGCTATTTTCAAAACATTAAAACTTAAAATATGCAAATATTTGACTCAAACTTGCATATGTCTTTTATTTTTCCTTCAAATTTGATTTTCTTTTTTAAATTTATTTTTATTGTTATACTGGGGGTACACTGTGACATTTACTAAAGTTCTTACAATATATCATAATTGAATTCACCCCTCCATCATTCTCCTTTATCCCTCTTCCCCCATCCTGGAATAGTTTCAGCATGTCAGATTTTTCCATTTTCATACAGAATACATAGTATTTCCACCACATTCACCCTCCTTCACCTTTTCCTTATCTCCTCTCCCACCCCACTGGTATCAACTCCCCCCCAGACAGGACCTATTTTACCTTCTTGTTCTCCCATATAGCTAGCCACTCAGGGAGTTGCATTGTGACATTTTCATATATATGTATGTATTATGATCTGAATTGGTTCATTCCATTTTTCTCCTTTCTACCTTTGTCCCCTTCTTATGGTGATTTCGAAATTATGTATTCTTGTATAGAAAGTGTGGCGAGTTTTTTTTTTTTTTTGGAAAGAATTATTCAAATAGGTCATTAGAGATCGCTGCAAGCAGACTGAATATTCAAGTTAGTTTGAGTATATTGTAAGACTTCTAATACTTTTGATTCCTTACGTTATAAAAGTTTGTTACAAGGAATATAAAAATAGATGCTTACCCTCATTTTACCTTCAGGCTAAGAATACCTACCGCAAGTATTCATTCTGGAAACTATAACTGGTTGCCTTCCCTTGCTAAAAGGAAGTGTAAAGATTGTTTACACTACCAGTGCAATCAGCTTTAGTTCTCTGAGGAGCACAGTATAGCAGTAGAGGAGCAAGAGAGACTGGTCTTACCCTGGCCTATCTCAAATTCCCTAGTTAGCCGCTGTAATTTCAGAGTTCCTATAGCACCTCCACCAGAGGGCAGAAAAGAAAAGAGATGAGTAGGAATTAATCCATGGCTTCAGAATGTTTGTAGAAGCCTCGGCAATTGAATCCAACCTGTGCTCATTTCGTGGACTGAGTTTACTGTGTCCTAGAAAGACTACATGAGGTGACTTGCTCCCTCTCATTGGAGCTGGCAGGTGGATCTTCTGAATTCTCAATTCCTAGACAGGCGTCCTGTGGTGATGCTGTGAGATGAGGCAATAGCTCATAAGAGCCCAGTCTTGAACTCACAACCTGCTGGCTGTCTTAACCTCAGGCTGGCTGCTTCAGCTCCCCAAATCTTGTTTATCTCAAAGTAGTTGGGAGAAGTAAAAGAAAGAATGCATGTAAAGTACTTAGTACAAACCAAGCCATGTACTAAGGTTAGTTTTTGTGAATTACAATACTGAATTCCAAATCTGAAGTAAGGATAATGTGGAATCAGGGCTCCAACCCTTTCACTATACATATGCAGTATTTTCTACATTGCATCTCATTTCAGAAATAAAATAGTGACATTACCATCCCTTACTTTTACAAATGTATACCTTTGTCCAAGCAATGGTATTTAAGGTATTTTTGGTTGGCTTCTTTCTGGCTAAAAGAAAATGGTGTAGGATGACATAAGGAGACTTTGGAGAAAAGTAACTTTTTTCATCTCAACCACTCTTCTAAAGTATCTTGTCCTTTTCTTGCTGCTGTCCTCTACAGACCCTTGGCTTTCCATCTGCCTTAGAAGAATAACTTCTTTAAAAGCAAGGAGAGGTGGGGTGGTGGAGGATCTGTCATTAAGGGTTATGGGTAGGACCCAGAGACGTGAGTTGAAGGGAGGGAGTGGTCCGCGGGTGGGATCTGCCCAGCGAACAAAATGTGGGGCTCCTGTCCCTTGAAGTACAACCAGTCTCTGAGAGAGGAGAAAGGAATCCGTAGTGCCTCTCCCAGGGACACATAGAGGACAGAAAAGCGACCAAGATAAGAGTGGACAGAGGACTTAGACATGTTCACGAAACGGTCCCTGGCCCTCGCTCCGGAAGAGCGCTACCGCCGAGCCGGGGCCCCAAAGCCGGTAAGAGCCACAGTCCGCGCTCCTCCCGCAGTCAGGTCGCAGGACCTCTGAGTCCAGGCGAATTCCGCGTCAATCCTTCCCGCCCCCGTTCCTTCCTCCCCCAGGGTGCCACCTTCCTCCCCAGTCGTCGGTGAGCTCCGGCTTTCGCAGCGTCGCGCCCTGCAGCCGACCCTCAGTACTCGGATCGCCCAGGGTCCAGGGAGCCTCCCAGGGTCATGGGCAGGGTCTCCTTCAGCGTTCGAATAGGCTCCGTCCGGAGATCCCGCTCTCCTTGCCAGAAGCCATGCCACCTTTCCCCTAGAGCCCCTCCTCTGCCCGGCGCCCTCCACAAACCTGGTGGACCTGGCCGCACGCGGGCGCCTGCGGAGGCTGCAGGTGGAGCCGTCGGAACCAGTCCCTTGAGGGTCCCCGCATTCCTCCCTGCGCCCTCGTTGCAGGCGCCCGGCAGCTGGAAGCACTGCTCGGCAGCCTCGCCCGCCCCAGACGTAAGCCTCCCTCCTGTCCCCACCGCGCGTCTCGGTCTCGGTCCCTCTTACACTCAGGGCGTGCGCTTGTCTCCGGAGATCAGTGGGTCCCCGGGGATCATCCGAGCGTTGGCACCCCAAACCAGCCCGCTTGCAGAGTGCTGGGAACTCTTGGGTCCCCTGCGAGCAAACTTTCTCTGCGCCGGTTACCGGCTTGTGCACACCGCATGCCGGGCGCCAGGGGCGCAGGTTCCGAGCTGCTAGGGTTCGGTCCTGGGAAGAGATCGCATAGCCCCCGGCTCGGGAAGGAAAAGGAAGGAAGGGAAGGACACTGCGGACGGTCGGTCCCCACTGATCTGAACCAGCAGGAACTGAGTCTAATTTGCAGCCACCTGCAAATGAGCGTCTTTAGGGGCCTGGAATCCGCTCGCTACTGTGAGGGTCCAAGCTTCGCGGCGTCGGGACCAGCCGACCTCTCGGTGCAGGCGGAGAGGCCGGGCTGGGCGGGCAGGCGGGAGCGGGTGTCGTGTCGGATCCAGCAGGGACTGGGTTTCAGGGCTCCAGCCGCGCGCGCCCCTCTCCTGGTGCCGTCCTCTCGAGGCCGGTGGATGGCGGTGTAGGCGCTTTTTGCTGGGCTTCCCTCTCCCAGGACCAAGCTCCCCTGGAAAGCAAGTCATAAAGTGGAACTCCCCTCCCGCGGGAAACTTTCCAAAAACAATGCGCAGCGAAGATTGTGCAAAACTTAGAGGACTTCGAGATGCCCGTTTGTGGTTTATAGCTTACACTGTCCTTTGTTTTTTTTATTTAGAGTAATTTACTTATGGAAGCAAAAGTGCGAAGGAATATCCGACCGCTTCCAAAGAGGGAGTAAAATCAGGATTCACTGGTGATTACTGTCCAAGAACACATTTTAGGAAAGAATTTTGAAATTAAATGTGCTGTAGAACATTAAATTTGACATATCTCCCAAGAGAACGAGAAAAAAAAAACATGATTGATTTATTTCTCATGGGTACGCCAACAACATTCACCAGCTTCCAGATGCCCAATAATTTTGTTGCATGAGATTGAGGTCAAAATCGGTGCCCAAAACCAGGGTTCTGGGTCTTGAAAAGTTACACTGGATGTCTGCATAGACGACGCAGGTGCTCAGCTCAGCAGTTGATTTCCCGTAGACTCCTTTCCAGGATATCAAGAGTTTCACTGGGATGAACTGTTTTTACAGGCATGTATTTGGGTGATAGAATTCCATACGCTTCAAGATACTGTAAGGCTTTTTTTTTTTTTTTTAATTAGGGGCGGGAACTCTTTCTAGAAAGTTTCTTGCAGGATAGGATTACAATACCAATGCTGGAAACCTAAATTGAACTTCTAGTAGGTTAAAAAGACAAATCAAGAAATGCTTTATTAATTTCTTCAAGTATATTCCCGTGACACTTAAAAAAAAAAGCTGCAAAATTAATTCCCTCCTCATGCTGCAGAACTCTTGATGGACACCAGTGCCTCTATGTATCTCCTCCACACTAAGCTAGCTGCAGTTTCTTTGGGGAAGGGCATATTTTCTACCATAGCTGTTGCTGGAGTCATGGGCCAGGAGTACTGACTTGGGGGAGGGGTCTCAAAAAACAGGCCTGGAACAAGTGTGTTACAAAAGAAAATAAAAGTAATGGCAAAGTACCAAAGGAATTTAATATTCAGTCTATTCCTACTGGAAGGACAAGGACAGGCTTCCTCAGCCCTGATTGAGGTTATACAGGGGAAGAGGTTGAACAGTTAAGCAATCTTGACCAAACTGGGGTCTGGTTGATCATTATCTTAGGTCTGGTTTGGCATGACTCAGAGGAAGTCTTACTGCTTGAGGGATCCATTTGGTTCCCATCTTGAGATGATTGTTCCTGCTTAGAAGGGCAGCCTCAGTTCCCCACTAAGGGGTAACTGCTCTCACAAACAGAGACAGTTTCCTTATGGGATGATCTTCCTTAAAGGATCACTGTTCCTGGAAGGTTTAGGGAAACAGCTGGAGGCTTCTAGGTGCCACTCTGGGGTATGGGGGGGGGTAGTGGGTTCTGGAACTGGACAATATAAAGCTGGCAGTTGATAAGCTGTTGATTATCATGCCCACAAATCTTGAAAATGCCTTAATTACTTTTATCTTGGTGCCTTCAGCCTAGAAGGGAGAAGATGGAGGTTAGGTGAATTTCTGGCTAAACAACCTTGTATGACCAGTTTTTAGACAGATACTCTTTAGTGTGTCTACATGTAATGTTGAGCAGGAATCTGACCCAAAGTTTAAGGCAAAGGAGACCAAGGTGAAGGTGGAGATGATGAGCTTTCATCTTGCTTTTAGTTATCTATCAGGCATCTGCAGGCCCAAGTGAACAGTTAGGGCTTTTAGCCAAAGCTGCCTCTCAGTCCTTGTTACACAGCTTCTACTGGATTTCAGCACTTGCCAGCGCTGTTGCCCTGCCAGGCCATCAGTTGACCTCCTCCACTGTAGGGGGGCAGTGGGGAAGGTGGGAGGAGCAGTAGAGCTGAGTAGCTCTCTGGAGTATTACTCCAGAGAGGTAGAAATAGCCACTCCCTACAACCTATATTTCAGATCTTCATGTTGGTACTGAGGTGCTCTTTTCCTCATTTTGTCCTCCTTCACTTCCAGACTTCTTAACACAAAGATGTGTGTGGCCTTACGGTTTGAAAATGTCTCTACTGCTGTGTACTGTGAGCTTCCAGGACCAGGAGAGCTGTAACAACAAATTGTTGGTGAACACATCCCGGGGAAAGGTTAGCCTGTCACTTCTACCTGACTAAGTTAGTCAGCAAATACACATTCACGTCCAGTTGGCCCCATCCACCCTTCCCAACTAAATAGAAGCCAGTGCTCCTTGCCTAAAGTATGCTGGCTTGTGTGAAGTACTAGATGCACAACTATCACTCAGTTGGGCCCATTCATTGTTCCTCAAAACACACACGTACACACACACACGCACACACTCTCTCACACACACACACACACTATTTTAGAACTATTCAGAAGGTGGAAATGGAAGAAATCTTGAGAGTTAAAGATGCTGTAGATGGTGTGCCTTGGTGGAAAGAACACAGGCTTTGGTATCAGAGCTCCAGCTCTCTTTATAAAAAATACAAGGCTCTGGACAAGACAAATAACTTTTCTGAGCCTTGGATTCCTCCATCAGAAAATGGGACTGATAGGATTGACCCCTGTAAGGACACTGAATGAAGGAAATAAATGTGTACTAGAAGTATCATGTGATAATTATAGAAGGCTCCCTAACTTTAAAAAAAAAAACACCTTATTGGGGTATTGACATACAATAAGGTGTACATATTTAAAGTGTACAGCTTGATGAGTTTGGAACAAGACTGCCCGTAAAGTCATCCCTACAATGCCAATCCATCCCCTCCAAACACTTCCTTTTGCTTTCCTTGTTATTGTTGCTATCGTTTTGTTCTAAGAACACTTAGCATAAGGTTTATCCTATTAGCAACAATTTAAGTGTACAATATATTTTGCTAACTATAGGAAATATGTACATAGCAGATTTTTAGGATCTGTTAATTTTGCATTACTGAAACTTGGTGGGTTTTTTTGGTGGTACCGAGATTTGAACTTAGGGCCTTATGTTTGCTAGGCAGGCATTCTACCACTTGAGCCATGCCCCCAACCTTTTTTGCTTCAGCTATTTTTCACACAGTGTGATGTTTTGCCCAGGCTAGCATCAGTCTGTGATCCTCTGCCTTCCACATAGCTGGAATTACAGTTAAGAACCACTGAACCTGCCTGCATTACTGAAATTTCATAGCTCTTTTCCAA
Organism: Castor canadensis; assembly: GCF_047511655.1. NCBI lineage: Eukaryota > Metazoa > Chordata > Mammalia > Rodentia > Castoridae > Castor > Castor canadensis. The sequence continues at coordinate 116,030,613 of NC_133394.1, forward strand.
TACCTTCTCATGTCCTGCTCTCTAGGCAACCACTGTTTTACTCTCTGCTTCTATGAGTTGACTATTTCAGATTCCTCATAGTAAGTGAGATCATGTAGTATTTGTCCTCCTGTGTCTGGCTTACTTCATTTAGCATAATGTCTCCATCATCTATCTTGTTGCAAATGGCAGGGTTTCTTTTTTAAGGTTGAGCAATATTCCATTGTATGTGCATACAGTTTTCTTTATCCATTCATCCATCATTGGACACTCAGGCTGCTTCCACATCTCGGCTATCGTGACGAGTGCTGTAATGAAGAAGGGAGTGGAGATTTCTCTTCAAGCTCCTATTGTGTACTCTTTTCTTTATACATGCAGAAGTGGGATGGCTGGTCATATGGCAGTTCTATTTGTAGTTTTTGAGGGACAGCCATACTGTTTTTCAATTTACATTCCCACCAACAGGACACAGGCTTCTCTTTTCTTCAATTTAACACCTTTAATGTTTTGTGTTTTGATAATAGCCATCCCAACAGGTATGAGGTGATATCTTATTGTGGTTTTGATTTGTATTTCCCTAATGTTTACAGATGCTGAGCTACCTTTCGTATACCTATTGGCCATCTGTGCAATTTCACTGGAGAAATGTCTATCCAAGTCTTTTACCTATTTTAAAAATCAGGTTATTTATTTATTTATTCATATTTTTGCTATTGAGTGTTAGAAGTTCCTTGTATTTTAGGACATTAATCATTTATTTGATGTATTTTTTTCTCACTATGCATATGACTTTGTTTTGTTAACTGTTTCTTTGCAATGCAGAGGCATTTTAGTTTGATGATATCCCCTTTATCCACTTTTGTTCCCTACACTCTTGGTATCATAGCCAAGAAATTATTCCAACAGCCAAATCCAGGAAGTTTTTTCCTTTATGTTTTTTTCCAGGAGATTTATGGTTTCAGGTCTTATGCTTAAGTCTTTAATCTATTTTTACTTGACTTTTGTGAATGGTGGGAGATAAGGGTTCAATTTTATTCTTTTACATGTGAATATCCAGTTTTCCCAACACCATCTGTTGAAGAAACTGTCTTTTCCCCATTGCATATTCTTGGCACCCTGGTCAAAGATCAGATGACCACACGTGCCTGGATTTGCTTCTGGGCTTGCTATTCTGTTCCATTTGTTCACTTGTCTGCCTTTATGCCAGTACTAGATTGTTTTGATTGCTGTTGCTCAGTAGTATAATTTGAAATCAGGAAGCGTGATGCCTACAGCTTTGTTTGGTTTTTGTCTTGCTCAAAATTGCTTTGGCTATTTTGTCCCTAACCTGCTTTTATTTGAAAAGCTAGTCCCATCTCAGAGTGAGTGAGGAGGCTTTCAGGCCTTTCTCCACAGCCCAATTTCTGTGATTTTGGAATGACGGTATGCAATAGAGTTGCTGGTAGCTGCCTGTGGTTATTTAAATGTAAATTAATCAGAATTAAATCACATTAAAATTGAGTTCTTCAGTCTCACTAGGCACATGTCAAGTGCTCAATAATCACATGTGGCTGGTGACTACTGCATTGCACACCATAGACAGAAGGTCCCCTTTGTTGCAGAATGAGTTTTCTTTTTCAATGAGACTCTAGGGCAATTAACAGCATCGCTTGCTGCTTCTTTTTAACTTAAAGAATAAACAGAATCGCTACCAGGAGGCATTTGTTGACTGCCAAATGGATGGATGCATCAATAAATAAACCAACAAATGTAGTTTATCACAAAATCCTTTGGGGTTCTTCACTTTGGTCTTGATAATTTTTGCTTATGGATTTGCTTTCTCCCCTTCCCAATGAGCTTGAACTGATGGTTTCTGTTTTAACAGCAGAAACTTTCATATAATAGAGAGAGCCTCTTTTCTCCCAATATATTCCCTTACTTATGGCATCATTTCTTATAATAATAAAGAATTAGAATACAGAGTTTAATGTTTGGGGCTGACAGAGGGCTCAAGTGGTAGATAGCTGCCTAGCAAGTGTGAGGCCCTGGGTTTAAACCCTAATACTGTCACAAAAAAAAAAAAAAAAGAATCAGAGTTTAACATTTGTAGCAAATTCCACTGAAAGTATTCAATTTATTTGATTTAAAAGCTAGTACCCCACCGCATTCTGTAGGACCCCATCTTGAACTTATCACCCCTTGACAAACTATGTATTTCATGTCTTTATTTTGACTGTTTTCTCTTTCCTTATATTATTCTAATGTATGTCCACAAAGAGATTTTTTTCAATGTTTCTATTCATTACTGGTTGAGTACCTGGTACATAGTGGGTACCTATTAGCTATTTGTGAATGAATGACTGTGTGGAGATTTATCTGGAACTAGCTAAGATAGACAGATGCAATGTTAGTTCCCTAGGGCAGCTATAACAAATCACCACTAACTGGTGGCTTAAAAGAAGGGAAAATTATTTGCTCACCGTTTTGGAGGCTACACATTCAAAATCAAGGTGTTTGTTGGTTTTACTCCCTTGGAAGGCTCTATGGGAGACTCCTTCCTTCCCCATCTTCTGGTGAATAATCCTGGGTGTTCCTTGGTGTGTAGCTGTCTCACTCAAATGTCTGCCTCCATCATCACAGAGCCTTCTTCCCTGTGAGTCTCGTGTGTTCTCTCCTATCACTTGTAAGGACACCAGTCATACTGGGTGTAGGGAGCACCCTAATCCAGTATGATCTCATCTTTGACTATTTCTTACCTCCTAAGAGTTTCTGTTGCTAAAGCTGCTTTACAGCTGGTATAGTACACAATGCTTACTATTCTTCAGAAAGACGATCGCTGTGCAGGTCAGGAGAGTATGTTCTGTTAAAGTGCATTTTTTACCTGGGTGTGGAGTCATGGGGTGATGTATCTTTGGATTAATGAATCAGCAGCTCTTTCCTAAATTGTCCTCCTCCCCAGCTCTGTCTCCTGTCTTTCTTCCTTTTCTCTTTCTTAAAAAAGAGCCACTGATGCCCTGGGGCACTGGCTGCTCTGCTTGCCATTCCTGAGGATTCTGCAGCAGTGTTGTCTCGGTTGTGGGCTCTGCTGAAGGGTGCTGGGCACCTGTAAACTGTGTTTTCCTCTCAGCCTGCTGGCAGTTGCCCGGGTTAGCTCACCTTATAGCAGTTGTTTGAGTGTGCTCCTATGGTGCATTTTTCCATGTCCAAACCATCAGATCTTATGGTTACAAATACATGTCAATTCTTCAACAGGCTTGCTGGGGATCCAGTGAGATCCTGCATGTGATCCATTTTGCCATTCAGGATTGGTGCTGAAACTCTGTAAGAGGCTGGAGAAGGGAAGGGCCAGGGAGCTACCATGCAGGCTTAGGAGAAGGGCAGAAAACTTAGGGTGAATTGTGAAGAACATTGTGTTTACTTAGACCATTGACACTTTATTTTTTTATTTTAATTTTTATTGTTTTCTTAGTTCTTTTTTTCTCTTTTATTATTCATATGTGCATACAAGGCTTGGTTCATTTCTCCCCTCTGCCCCCACCCCCTCCCTTACCACCCACTCCACCCCCTCCCTCTCCCCCCCACCCCCTCAATACCCAGCAGAAACTATTTTGCCCTTATTTCTAATTTTGTTGTAGAGAGAGTATAAAGATTGATGGCATTTGAAGAGAACCTTTGGTTTCCAGCACTTTAACAAAAAGCCCTTCTGCAATTACGAAATTAAGTCTCTCTGAAGCCATGAAGGTATAATTTTGCCAAAGCAGCCTATTCAAGGTTGATAGTACCAGGAAATCTTAATTGGGGGATCCATAGGCACCCTGAGAAGTGAAAAATCTCCACTGAATAGTTTAGTGTGGATTTTTATGGCATGACTCCCCAAAAGGTGAAAACCATGTACTAGACCGAAATAACTTAGTTTATAAGAATTCAACTGAACAGCTTGGACTTTAAAAAGAGGAATAGATTCATCAATTCATTTGACAAACACTTATGTGCAGGCACTTGGGGATAAATTGGTGAGCAAAACAAAGATCCTTGAACTTTGGAAGTTTAGTTTCTAACTCATCAATAAACCCTACACCAGGAGTACAGGGAAAAATAAAACCATATAGATCATATGAGTCCTTCTACCCAATTTCCACTCAGTGCCCTGGAGTGAGAGAGCAAGATGGTAGAGGAGTATCTGCTATTGGTTTCAGACTCAGGAGCCCTATGGGCATCTGTCTTAGACTTCTATGTATGATCCTGTGTTTAAGATTTGTGCCTTTTTGTCTCAACCTCAAGCCAAGAAATTTATCGGCTGATAAGTCTGTAGCATCACTGGAAATACCACATGGGATTTATTGAAAGATGGTACATTGGTCCCAATGTGGCTCTTTCTTGAGGATTTTCAAGGATTATTTTGACAGTACATGATTTTCACCTTCATATGTCTGTTTCAGAGCCTCATCCTGAAAGATGCCATGCCTCTGTAATGTGATTTGGAAATCAAAACTGCATTGCTTTGCTTAATATTTCCCTGTGATTCTTTTGAAACATTTTGTTCGAACAAAATTGGAAATGGGAGTTCACTACTAATGGATACTAAGAAGTTAAGAGATTTTAGGGAAGTCAGTCAATCTTGATCCTGGTTTTCTCACATGTAAACTGAGGTAGTGGACTTTTCTAGATCTGAAAGCTGTATTTTTAAGGTGAGCAACAAGCAGGACACTGTGCCATTTTGCTTTCTTTTCCCCTCTCACTCTTGTGACAGTTGAGGAACTGACATGCTCTTTTCCTCCTGACACCAGATGTCTTTTCCAACACACTTCTCCAACTCCTTGACACCAGCTAAGTGTCTGACAATTCAATTCAACTCTGACAGTTTACCTAGAGTTAATGTCAGATCTCACAAGTTCAGCCTCCACTTCATATGTCAGAAGCAGGTCCTGGGCCATCTGCACTTCTGACCAACCAGGTATAAATCAGAGGCTTCAACCACCTCCTCTTCAGGTTTGATAATTTGCTAGGACACCTCGCAGAACTTGGGAAGACAGTTTACTTACACTTATTGCTTTATGATGATGTATATAAATAAACACGTAAATAAAGCAAGACACAGAAACATCCCTAGTGTAGGAACTTCTGTTCCCCATGGAGTTGGGGTGCACCTCTTCCTGCATGTGTAAGTGTTGGCCAACTCAGAAATTCTCCTAATCCTAATATTTAGGAGTTTTATGGACATTTAATCACAGAGGTATGATAATTGTTAGTTCAATTTTCACTTTCTCCCCCTCCCCCACTTTTTGGGAAGTGAGGCTGAAAACTTCAGGCTTTCATTCAAGGTTTGGACTTTCTAGCAAACAGCTCCCATCCTGAAGTTATTTAGGGGCCCATCAGGAGCCCAAGAATCACTTCATTAGAATGAAAAGTGCTCTTATCCCTCCTATCACTCAGGAAATTCCAAGGGGTTTAGGAGCTCTGTGTCTGGAAGAGGGGAAGGGGGTGCCATGGAAGTGCTGCCTGGGTAAGAGGAATCCTTGCTGACCTTAACATTTGCTTTCCTCTTAGTGGATGTTTTCTAATTCTCATGACAGCAGCCTTTTGCCAAAATGCACAATTGCCTGTCCAACTCCAAAAGTAGTCCAATCAGAGCAAAGCAGGAAGGTGGTTTAAACTATCATACCTCTGGTTTCTTTGGGGGAGGGGTATATACTCCTGCTGGAGGTCACAACTGAGCATTGTACCTGGATGAGCAGTTGGTGGGTGTGGAAAGAATGGGGAGGATGATCATTAAAATTGAGGGTCTTCCACCAAATGCCCAGTATGAAGAGGGAGCTGAGTGCCACTGAAGAGTCGACTCAGCAGAAAATCCTCTTCCTTAAGTGACTAGGTAAGACATACACCCTTAGGTATTTAAGAATTTAAAAAAAAAAAAAATTACCAAGATGTGTCCAGAACAACAAGGAGCAAAATTTTGGGGTAAAGAGGGATAATTCTGAGATGTCTGAAATTTAGGAATGTGGTAAGTAACACAACTCAGGAAGTGGAGGAAGCCAAGCCAAGCCATCTGCCCAGGCAGCCCTGGGTGCAGAGACCCATACACCTGGGCTCAGGGTGTACATTACCTGGGTGCCACCTGGGTGGTACTCTGGCAAATTTGTTTCCCTTGGACTCGGTTTCCTTCTCTGAAAAGTGGGAACAATGCCTCTCTCACAGAGTTGTGAGAGAGACTTGGTGAAAGAATTCTTTATGAGAGTGCTTTAAAAGAACACAAGATGCTAGATAAATGTGTTTTTGTTGTTGCTACTGTTATCTAGTGAGGAATTTAGTTGTGCATTTCCCAAATACAATATTCCTCGTGATTTGCAATCTGGATTTTGAGGAATTGTTCTCCCTAGAGAAGGTTGAAAGAAGAAATGTTACCAGTGTGAGTAAGATAAAAATGAAGCAATTGAAAGTTATATTCCTTTATGGTCTACAGTAGCACCATCCAATAGAAATATAATGTCAGCCACCAGTATAATTTAAAATTACCTAGTAGCTGCATTTGAAAAAGCAAAAAGAAATAAATGAACCTAATTTTAATACTTGTTTTATGTGACTCAATAATCCAACATTTTAATATTTTGACATGTAATTATTAATGACTATTTTATACAACTCAATACACCCAACATTTATCATTTTAACATGCAATCAATATAATTATTATTAATGAATTATTTTACCTTTTTAAGTAACAGATCTTTAAGTTTCAGTACTCTTACAGCACATCTGAATTCAAATGAGCTACATGTCAAGCACTCAGTAACCCACATGAGTGTACTGTATTGACTAGAACAGAGTTGAATAATGGCTCTCCAAAGATGACGAAGTCCTTATCCCCAGGACTACCTTGCAAGGCAAAAGGAATGTGCAGATGTGATTAAGTTGAGGATTTTAGATGGAGAGATTGTCCTGGATGCTCCAGGAGGGGCTGATGTCATCACAGTATCCTTTTAAGAAGGAGGCAGGAGGGTCGTAGGAGACAGTGATATGGATGATGCATGTAGATTGGAAGGCTGTGCTTTAAAGATGCAGGAAGGGAGCACCATCCAAGGAATGCTGCCAATCAGTACAAGCTGAGAAAGGCAGGAAACAGATTCTACCCTGAGAGTTTTCAGATGAGAGCAGCCCTAATGACTCCTTAATTTTAGTCCACTGAGGTTGATTTCAGGCTTCTGACCTCCAAAACTGAAAGAAAATGTGTTGTTTTAGCCTGTATTTTCTTGGACTCTACTGTCAATCTTTGATAGCAAAAACTCAGTTGATGTCTTTAGTATGAACAGGATTATACAGCAGAAAAAAAAGAGTTTAGTAAAAGTTATTGCTCTCTTTCCTATCTGCTCAATTTTGGGGATACATCTAAAAATGTTTTACAACTAAAGTTCATTGATTAAAAAATAATTACTGCCAGTGAGTTGTTACTGTTTTTGTTTTGGGGTTTTTTTTTTTTGGTGGTGGTACTCAGTGCATGCTTGCTAGGCAGGCACTCTACCATTTGAACCACTCCACCAGTCCCATAAAATGCTATTCTTTATGAATGTTGGTGACTGTGTGATTAGACCAATGATTCTCAAACTCTAGTGTACATGGCATCACCTGGAGGGCTTGATCTTCCTGGGCTATGAGACCCTCTGTCAGAGTCTCTAGTTTAAAGTCAGAGATGGTGTCTAGAATCCATATTTCTAAAGTATAACCCGAGGGTCATGCAACAGGATATAGCACACAGGTAGGTGTGAGAGCTTCCCTCAGAATACCTGGCCTGTAGGAGGAGCTCCAGGGCTTCACCCTAAGGGGAGGGACTCACTCTCTTGCTGGGGAAAGGCCAGGCCTGCTTTCCTGTCCCAGGGCTTGCCGTCCTCCTCCCTCAGTGAGCTCAGCAGTTGGTTGCTGAGGAACTTCAGAGCCAGCCTGCTGCTCCTACTCCACTCCTCTTGCTTGGCTCTGTTTTGTGTTTCCCACCCTGAGGTCCAAAGTAGATGACAATCCTGAACTCCCCAAGTTTTAGCTAAGAATACCAACCTTGCCACAGGCCAGCTGAGTTCTCACATTTCCCAGCTGGAGTGAATCTCCAGAACCTGGGGCTGCCCCACTAGAAATTCTGTAAGCAGAAAAAGTCAGGTTAAATATAGCCCTGGGGAGGCCCCTCTATGCTGTCACACCCAATTGCCCACTTGGGATAACCAATTCCAAGGGTGGGGGGGGGTGGGACTATCCTTCAAGCCAGGAATGACAGGAATGCCTGGGTGTGTCTAGTTTCACTCACTAGAGGGGTTAGGGCAAACTTTAGAGATCAGCTCTCTGGTCCTTGGCCTTTGTGGTCAAATTCTAGACCTGGTGAATAAGGCCCTAACCCTGGACAATGGTGATTGTGATCTTGCCTTCTGCATAACAATAAAGCTGAGCTTCCCAACTTGTTTAAATTAAAAAGAGATGGACCCTTCCTATGGTGTCATGATGAGAGAGTTCCTAGAACTTTCCCAACAGGTAAGAAATGGCCTTTTTCTAGAAAAGTTACCTTACCTCCAATGAAAGCAAATGAAACCTATGAGACATTTTAGTATTTCTTAGTTAAAAATTTTGGTTTATTATTTTTAAATTTTAGAAAGAGAGCTTTCCTTTTAAAGGTTTGTTGACTTTTCACTCTGTTTCTCAAAAACAAAGGAAAGACATCCAAAAATTATATAAACTGGCCTTTTTCCCCTTAATAGAGGGAGGTCCAGAAAAAGGCCTAATCCTATTCCACAATTTTACTTTCCATTTTTTCTGTTACTGAGACCTGAAGATATTAAATGGAAAATTCCAATAAGGCAGGTGGTGAAACTCAGTGGTAAAGTCTAGAATGTGTGAGGCCCTGGGTTTGGTGTCCATACATACATACACACACACAGAAAAAGAAAACAAAAAGGAAAAACATTCCAGAAACAATTTGTAAGTTTTAAATTGCACATCATTCTGAGTAGTGTGATGGAAATCTTGCAATGTCCTACTCAGAATGAGAATCATCCCTTTGTCTAGTGTGTCCACACTGTGAGCGACCTGCCAGCTAGTCTCTGAGTAGCTTGCCTTGGTTGTCAGATTAACTGTCATTGTACTGCAGTACTTGTGTTCAGGTAACCTTTATTTTGCTTCATAATGGACCCCAAATGCAGGAGTAGTGACACTGGCAACTCAGATAACCTAAAGAGAAGCATGAAATGCTTCCTTTAAGTAAAAGAGTCAATGTTTTTCCTTTTTATAAGAAATGAAAAAAAAAATCACATGCTGACATGCTAAGATATACAATCAGAACAAATCTTCTGTCCATGAAATTGTGAAGAAGGAACAAGAAATTTTTTCTGGCTTTGCTGTCACACTGCAACTGCAAAAAGTTACAGCTGCAGTGCATGATGTGTGCTGAGTTAAGGTGGTAAAGACATTAAATCTGAGGATCTATTTACAGGAAAAACCATAGTAGAGATAGGGAAACTATCTGAAGGGGTGTCTTAAAATGTATTCCCCATAGGCAAGGGGCAATGACTTACTCTGTTACCATTTTCTGACAAGAGTGTCAACTCCAACAGGAAGTAAGGAATGCAGAGCATCTGTGATTGACCCGGATGCTGTGGCGTAAAACACTAAACACATATAACATTCACACATATACAACCTACTAACTTAAAAGTAGCTGAGACTCTGGAGGATCCAGATCTTGTACTTTTATTACTCTTTCATATGTTTTAATAGCACAAAGAATGAAAAAATGAATAGCTTTTGCATAGATTTCAAAATTTTCTTTGGATTTTCTCATTCCTCACACCTTGGTGAACAACTCAGTCCTGAGTTGGTTTGGTGGGTGGAACAAGGTGGGCTAAAAAGTGCAGAGAGGAATAGAGAGTGAAGAATGCACCCCACGGAGGGGTGGGCAGTGGGTCATGTTGGTACCCAAGAAGAGTAAAGCCAATGTGTGTATGGGAGGGAATGATCAGTCTATGGTTGGGGATTACCCAACCATACATGTGGGGAAGCCAAGTAGGATGTAGGGACTTAGAGGAGGGTGAAATGGGGCTGGGAAAAGACAGATTAGTTACAGATGGGGAGACTGTCCAAATAATTAAGTACATTAGCAATAAGCTAGATTTTTCTCTATTGGAGAAAAGAATTAAAAATACAGAAAATCAGAAAACTAAATCTAGAACCTGATGAAATGAAATTGCAATTGGAGAGATGGTGAAAATGCATAGTTTTCAATGTATTCAGATAGATACAATAATAAATATAGATGTTAACTGTATGTATGTGTATGCATACATATGTGAGTGCACACCCTAAATAAATACAGTTCTTCTCTAGCTCTGTGTGCTGAGAGAAGTGGGGAACAGTGAAACTCCAAAATCAGTGAGTGTATCTGATGAGTGCCATGGGACAACTGGATCTTGCTTTTAAAATGCTATTTTCTACAAAAAAAGAACCAAGCTTATTTTCTACAAAAAAGAAATGGCTGATTGCAAGGCGAGTCCAAAACCTCTTGTTTCAGAAAGGAAGGAAGTGCTCAAAGAAAGATGAGGGCATGTCAAAGGGCATGGAAGCCAGTGTGAATGGGCTCCCTCTGGTCAAATGGAAGGCAAGTTGAGCATCAAAATAAATAATGATAGCAGTAGATCAGAAGCCATTGAATAAAATGGGAAGCCAAGAGTCCATACTTATGTAAATAAATAAAAGAACACATAGAAAGTTTGAAGGGAAGGGATATTACAAAGTTTCAAAGTACTTGCCACAAAATACTTGTTAATTAGATGGGGGGTCAGAGTAATGTATAATGGAGAGGTTTAGCCCACACCACCTTTATCATGGGACTGATATGATTATCATGAATCAAAGGACAAATTGATAGGATGATATAAGAATGTAATATCACTTTTGTGATATTTCTTCTAAAGACGCCTGAATTTAATCCTAAACCACAACTGATGAAAATCATACAGAATAACTGGCCAGCAGTTTACAAAAGTGACAAAGTCATGGAAAACAAGGAAAGACTGAAGGAGACAAAAGACACATGAGAACTAAGAGTAATTCATGATTCTAAATTAGACTTGTTGGTACATCGGGACTACTGGAAAAACCTGAATGGGGTGTGAGAATTACATGGTAGCAATGTGTCTGTGTTAGCTCCTGATTTGGATGGCCATAGATTGGCTATGCAGAAGAATATTCTTATTAGTACAAAATACCCACTACTACATTCTAGAAAGATGGGACTTCTGGTTAGTAACTTAGTATCAGATAAAAAGTTCCTCATATTGTACTTGCAATTTTTCTGTAAATATGTAGGTGTTCCAAATTTTTTTTTTAAAAGGCAAAAAAGTAAATTTTAAGACAAACTTTATAGTGATGGAGAGCCTTGTTTGGTAGTGAGCATCTTTGTAACCAGATAATGAATAATTTAGTCTTAACGTTTTTGAAAGCCTGTTTTTCTGACTTCTTTAATTGTAAGCAGGATTATTTGCAACCACTTAATTCACAATCCTAACTCTTAACTGTATTTCCTTTGGGAAGTTTAAAAATTGATACATCAAGGTTAGGCAAGTATTAAACAATAAAATAAAAAAATTAAATTAATCTGCCTTAGTTTGAATCTGAGGGTTGCCTTTTGATAAATGAGATAGATATATTGATAACATAGAACATATTTTATAACATTTATCATTTGTATGCTTGTTTTTCTCTCAAAGTATAGACAACTTTAGCACCGTAAATAAACTTGAGACAATTGACAGGTGTTACATGTCCTTGGTGAAATACCATATATCATTTGCAAAATGTTTTGTTACTTTGAATTGCTGACTATGGAAAGATGTTAAAATGAAATTAATAAAATGTGATTGGTGGAATGATAGAATGTTGACTCTTAGAGCTTTCTTTTCTTTTTTTATCATCAACTTTTTTATTTTTTTAATTTTAAATTTTTAATTTTTTCTTTTATTCATATGTGTATACAATGTTTGTGTCATTTCTCCCCCCCTTTCCCCTGCCCCCTAGCTTAGCCCCCTCCCTCTCCCCCCCACCCCCCCAACCAGGCAGAAACTAATTTTTCCCTTATCTCTAATTTTGTTGAAGAGAGAGTATAAGCAAAAATAAGAAGGACCAAGGGTTTTTGCTAGTTGAGATAAGGATATTTTATATAATTCTTAATACCTTCAACAATTGTAAATCTTAAATACAGTTTATATCATAAATACATATTAACATGTAAAAGCATTTAAACTATCAGTGGAAAGAAGCTGGGAATGTCAATTATTTGACTACAACTGAAATAATTCTAAAATTATTTATGAGTGCCTGTAAGTATGTATTCACTGACATCCCTTGCCATTGAAATATTAGTTTATTCCCTTTCTAGTTAAGTTGTTCATATTTTAATAGAAAGGTAGAAGTACTTTTCACAGATTTTTTTTACATTCCTTCAGATTATTTGCCCTGTACGTACTCTGCTTAGTATCTATCACGATTGTAATTAAATGAGTATCTGTGTTGCTATTCACTGTATTTCTGCTCTGATATACTGTGTGTTCCTTGAGGACAGAGACATAGTATTTGCTTGCCAATTCTTTAGTTCCACCTCTTAGCACAGTTTGGCACATCATTTTCTGATGTGTTTTAAATTTTTTATTGTGAGCTCATGTGTGTGTGTGTGTGTGTGTGTGTGTGTGTGTGTGTGGAGAGGTGTTGTGGATAAGCAGAGTGGTTTTGGTTTGTTTCTGACAGGCACCCTGGTGGAATTACCAGTCTGGGATGTATTTTTATATTCATTTCATAGCTTGGGAATTCTATGTTTTCCATATAATATAAATTTGGTACCCAAGCTTACTCATGAGATAATCTTGGAAACTTTCACTTCTCATAAGAGCTTTGTATTTTTATTTTTTCACTTTAACAGAGATGCTTTTCTGACTCCTTTCTTTTGGGCTATTAAGTAGAGCTTTTCTAATCTCCCTTTCACTGAGAAGGTAGCAATCTGAAACTTCTGGTTTATTCAGGCTCTCACTTCTAGCTCCTAACCCAGGCTTTTTCTTGGGTCTCTTCCCTGGCATTGAAACCAAGGACCCAAGTGAATTAGTCTCATTTTGATGTCCAATAACTCATTAGTCCCTCTTACCCCTAATTTCAAGGACAATTTTAACATTAACTTTTATAACTCCTGCTCTGACTTTCAGTCTTCCTTTCTTTTTCTTGCTCCTAGAGTTTTTTCTGTCTTCCTTGTGAACACAGCTATATGTTTAAACTGGCAAAAGCAATAATTGAAGAAACTGTAGGTAGTTACAATGGAAAAGAGAACACATCAGGAGGGAAGTGACCCTTGCTAGGAGGTTGGATATTTGTGGCTGTACTTTTATACTTTGAATATTCCACCAAACCTGTAGAGATGGCACTGCTTACTTGGCTTTGGGGTTGTAATAGCACTTTGAATTAGAACTGTCCTGGACTGTCTACAAAATTACAGGCATGAAGTTTTCTGTATTTGATAGGACTATATCTCAGAATTGACTAAATCAAAGAAAAGGATTTGTCTTAGGTTACTTGGTGTTTCCAAGATCATAAGGACTGGAAAGCAGGCAGAACACCCAAAAGGACTGGAATTTGGCGGCAGAAGGCTGGTGGGAGCTGAAAAACAAGAAGATCAACTATGGTGCCCATGTCTGCAGAAGAGATGCCATGTGCCTCTGTTCTTTGCTTCTGGATTAGGATCTTGTGATCTAGATAAGGTTAATGGGATTATTTAACCTCTCTCATTCTCTTTCCCATTTTTGATGGACTCTGATTCCTTCCATGTCCCTCTTTTTTTCTGTCTTCTGCTTCTTTAATGTAGGAATGGCTGTTTCCTGATCTTGGGATCTTTATTGTGAATTGTGGAGACACTGTCTTGGCTGTTTGTCTCTATTGGTTCCCTCCTCCTCCAGGAAGGCCTGGCTGAGCTTGCAAGAGCTCAATCTGCTACTTAGTATGGTTCTTCCCTTCTATATTCTATGTAGTCCTGGAGTCATTGCTGGGTTTGCTATTTCTCTTTGCTTTCTGGCCATTGCTTCATTTTTAACTTTCTCTTTCAGACTTCTTTTGTGAGGTCTTCCACAGGGACAACTATGAAATCAGTGGATTCCAGGTCTGCCAAAAACATTCATGTTAAAATAAATCCCAATATACTCTTGTGCTCACTAATTCCTACCCAGAAAATATTGTCCTGTAAGATTCTATAGCCAACCTAGGCTTGGGACCAACCTGGAAATGACTACCCAGCTCCCTTTTAATATGTTTTCTATTACATTAAGGAAGTGCACACTCAGTACATACGTACTAACCTATAATATTCGTGTTAGATTCAAAAGTGATGCTCAGGAATTCTTGGAGAATTTTTCCACTGATTTTCCATGTCTTACCCTATCCAGTTTTTCAGTAGTCACTTGGCATAGTTGTCCAATCCTTAAGGCATGATTTCTTGAATTTTCTTGCATTGAACTGCCTATTTGCCATTTTAAGAAGCTGACTTTCAGTGATTTCTCAGACTCTTGGCCCCTTGGGGAGAGTCACTTTATTTGTTTTCTGTAATCTTGTCCCTTATCCTGTTTGACTTCTTTGGGTTCCAGCCATACTTTATTACCTGGTAAATACTAAAACCATCTCTCCCTTTCCAATAGATTCTTTAAGAGTAGCAGCAAGTCTTTGCCCTTTTATTATATCTATCCAGACCTTCAGAATTATATTTTTTCCTTCCTGTCTTTTAGCCTAGCTGCTCAAAACTCAACTTTTCCCTTAAGGAAAGCTAGCTTTCCTCTAGACCACTCAACCATTTTTCTGAAAATAAGACTGAACAATATTTTCCAAACTACTCCAGATTTCCTTTGGCTTCCTGAGAAAAATGATTCTGAAGAAACAGGGTTCATTACACAGGCTTTTTGGGTTGCCTTTTGGGCCTTTGTATTTGGGAAAAAAATTACTGACTCATTTTGCTACTGCACCCCGAAAAGCTAGAGCATACTGTTGAGATAAAGGCTTCTATTCTTTTTTATTTTGAAATATATGCTTTCACTTTTCTATGGCTGAATGCATAAATCAAGTCTCTAAAATTCTAAATTCAGGATCAGATATATTTGATTACCAAACACAGAGTGGTGTCAGGACCATAAAATGGAGCATGACTGGAATTTGTGAGCAAGCCCTGCGCATTGGAGGTGTTGGTGTTTCTATTGTTGGTTTCTTTCCATGACTCTGAATGTAGTGTGAGAGTACATGTGGGATCTGGGTCAAATTCTCTTTCATGCCCATGCACATCTCTCCAGATAATCAAAACTAGAACCTCACACATGTCTTCCTCGAGAGCCAAACCCTCTCAGCTGCTTTGTGGTTTCCAGGCAGCACATCTTGTCCTGTGCATCTCTAGGATCTAAAGAAAAGGTTTGATCCTAACTCAGCTTTGTCTGAAACTCTGGGCCAGTTTTCTCAGGGACTGTCTGAAGTGTAAAGTCCCATGTGGACCACTCTTGGTGTCCACCAAGGCCCAAAGCCTCAGGCTCTGCTGCCCAAGGAGTAATTGCTGCATGTGTCTTTTCTTCCCAAAATAATACCCCTGCTTGTTCTTTCAAGATTCCTGGTTAATGTGGAAGGTTAGGTTCTGAAGGACTTAATAAGTTTTATCAGTGCTTTTTAAAAACTGATGTTGACATTAAAATTCTGTTCTTTTATCTGCCAGATGGAAGTGATGGTCACAATGAAAAGACATAATGCTTTACTTAAAAAAAAGTACCAACTCTCGGTGGAGAAAAGACATGTCTCAGTTTTTATCTAATGCATGTAGAAAGTGGGAACAGCTTACTTTCTTAAGATTGTGCCTTGTATCCAGAAAGTAAAGATGACTGTGTGTATCAGATGGTGTGGAATGGCCCTAGTGGCTCTCAGATAAGGCACATTTGGAAATAATATAGGGCCTGTCTATTGGTTAATAATGGCGGTTGTGTGTGTGTGTTTCTGCTGGCATTTATTATGTGGTGGCTGGGCATACCAAACGTCCTGAAATGTGTGAGAATCACACATTTAAAAATTTAATTTTTAAATAAAAAAATTGTCCCGTTGAAAGTGTCAATTATGTTACATCCTTCCCTCGAGCTCCCTCTTCCTTCAGCCACCACACACATGCTTTGACACTCCTTGGAATGAATGCTCCAGAAATATCCCTTTTTCTTGGTACAAAAGTGCACTCTGTTCCTATGGTTGATTTGTTATGGTCCTTTTTTCACATGCCTGCATTACTGATGGAATAACTGTCCTCATCTCAGGGTCTGATGCCACAGGTGTGGAGGTATTCCTTGCAAATAGTCTATCAACTGTTTGAGACAGGGGCCATGTCTTCCTCATCATTATTTCCATGTAGCAAGGCTGTGCACAAAATAGATGCTAAGTAAGCATTCATGAACTAAACTTAATTAGTGAGATTTTAATGTGCAGCAGAGATGTTTTATAATGGAAACCTCAACACAGAATTTCTCAACTAGAATATTCATGAAATATAACAAAGCATATGATGAATGTTAAGTGTGGGATCCATCCTTTTAATCTAGATATTCAGGAAGGCATTGCTGCTTCATCTAATGCATACGGTCCTTAGTTGCTCTTTTTTCATGGCAGGAGGCCTTTCAGCAGGTAGGTTCAGCAGGTTAACTTCTCAACATCTGTTTATGTTTTACTTTGCATCAAAATGGTTGAAACGGATTGTTGCAGAGCATAAAATCCATTTTGTCTTGTATGCTTTTCCTGATTATTTTCAGCTGTAGAAAGTCAACATTTCAGATCTCTACTCATTTGCCAATCCCTTTCAATTTTTAAAAGTCACAACATTTCCATTGTAATAGGATCTGTGAGTCAATTAAGTCTCTAAGATTTGCACAAATTCAACAGTCTGCATTTGGCTATGAGAATGTAGGTTTGGCTTCATTTTTTAAATACATTAGCCCCCTTTAGATTTTGCCATAACTTCTTTATGACCATGATGTGAAATGTAGTAACTTATAATCAGGATGCGAAATTTAAAATATTTTTATGAATAAAGTCAAATATTTAATTTCCCGAGGGATGGATAATTCAACCCTTCTTGTCTTTTTTAATAATATAGTCTCCATTGTTTCAAAAACTATATACTGAGAAAAAAAGATCTTTAGGACTCTCCAATATATGCAGAAAGAGTTCTGATAGTGTATCTGCCTTAAAAGGAAACTTTTATTACTTTAAGGTTTGTGTCTTCCATAGACTGATAACACTGACACGTTTCAGATTGAGGGCAAAGTCATTTCGAAAAAAGGATGCAGGATTCTGTTTATGTACCTCGTTTCTTTCCAAGATTATCTTCTGTGACTATTACAGAAACACGAACCGCCCACCTTCCTCTGAAGAAAACTGGGTTTAGTCTAAAGCTAAAAGAGTCCTCTGTTGCCTCTAAAGATAGCTCCTCACTTGAATGAAGATTGTAACTTTCCCTAGGGAAACTAAAAGGTGCAAACTCCAAGCCCCATGGTAGAGAGAAGTCAGGACTCAGAACTTTCTGAACTTGTAAAAAACATTGTTAGTGGGGTTTTTTTTTGTCACTTTTTTCCCTTTTACTAAGTTCATTTTATTTTTGAAATATTTGTGGTTGGAGCAAGGCATTCATTATTTTAGTCCCTTATTTTCAGATATGGGCATATGGTTAGGATAAGGGGATGACTTTATAAGGTCACCTAGATATCTAGTGGTGGAGACAACATTGCACAAGTCGCCTCTGAAACATTCCAGTCTGCTTTCTTCTAGTTCAGATTTCAGCTGAACAATGCCACCCTCAAAACAGAAACATGAATGCAACATGCTGTGTGGGTATCTGATAACTATTATTTAGTCTCTTTGACAGGGTAAATATTGTGTTGGTATTTAGCTTCCATTAGCTAAATACAACATCCATTCTGGGATGTGTGAATAAGAAGTTGTGGAAGGGCTCTCTGGTGCCACTGTTACGTTAACTTTTGAAGGAGAAATTTTGGGCAGGTTGGCTTTCACCATGTGCTCTGGTGTGAAGTGAGTAATTTCATTTTGAGAGAGGGCATGAGTTATTTGAACTTCATATGTTTCAATTAAATGCCAGAAAATGGTTGAAAAGACTTACTGAAAACCAGATGCTTATTTTGTATGCCTCTCAAGACATTAAAAACAAACATCACAACAAAAGATATTTGTCATAATTCACTGATGGCTGATTTTGGACGTATTTTGTTTAGCGATAGAGTGGAAGCTAGTATTATAGAGAATTCACAGATGGTTGGTTTGAAAAGTACCTAAGTTATTGATCTCTTACTTAGTAATTGTTCTTTTAGTTCATGCAAGGGACACTTTCACGGTTGATTGAGGACAGGGTGAAAAGCATCTAGCACTTGGCAATTTTTTCATTTTAAATACAGGGGTAATGATTGTCTTGTTTATGCTTGGTGGACTGAGAGTGAGATGGGTTGGAAAAACTCCATCTGTAATACTGAAAAAAAAACATTTTGGAATGTTTGTGCAGCAACTGTAGCCCTGGTTGTCTGCATTTTTTTTTTCAGAACTGTGAGTATGTTAATATGTGACAGTGCAATGTCTGTACAGAGTTTCCAGGTAGCTTCTGTGTCCTGTTTGGGCCATAATAGCAGGAGTGACCTATTATCTTTGTAGGCTATTCCTTGTTCAGCTGAACCAGCTAAGTACAAATGCATTTGCAGTTCAATAGCTTCCCATCTAAAGAACTAAGGTGCTAAATTTGTCTCAAACTGACACATAGTGTTAATTTTGGATGATTTTTTTCTTTTAAGTTGTTTTTAATATTGCAAGCAAATCTTTTTGTTGCAGAGGATAGATGGTCTTTATATTGTGCCATAATTTTGCATACAGTCCCATCTTCTCATTTTGGTTTAAGAATGTTCTAATATTTTAGTTGGTTATATTATAATCTTTGATGTACAAAATAATTTTAGCTAAATCTGTCAGATGCTCATATGAGTTAGGATAACGTCTGCATGCCCAAATTCGCAAACTGTGTTGATTGTCATATCTACATAATTTCATAATTGTATTTAAGAACATAATAATTTTGATATTTAATGAAATCGGTGATACAGTGTCATATTACACAGGTGGGGTTAACATTCACATTAAAAATGTCTGCTAACAGAAGCAGTTCTTATGCCACCTCAAGTTTGTCTGATGTTTGGTGGTAATTTAAATCTTATTTGAAATAACAACATCAATATTTCGCTATATTTGATGTTGTACCATAAGAAATAATAAGCCACTGTTGTCTCTTTGTACAGTATCTTTGGTACTGCCCCAGACCTACTGGAGGCTAAGAATAACATAGGTTTAGCAAAATATTGTGATGATTAGGGAATAAGATTTCTTTTAAATAAGTTATTGGTGGGTTACTATGAATATGAACCTTCTTTCTATTCAGTCTTAACTACTAAAAATGGTGTTGCTCATGCCACATTACTAAGCAGAATAATATATGCATCTTGGAACACTTGACCATTAGAGTCAAGCTTTAAAAAATATTTTATCATTAATAGTACATGGAAGTTGCACTGTCAAAATTTCATAGATGTATACAGTGTAGGCTGAACAAGCTCACCCTCCATTATATTCCTTTAGTCCTCCTTCCCCTTTTAAACAGCATTTAGTGTGTTTCATTATTATCTTCATACATGCACATGTAATACACTTCAAACCTCTTCAACTCCCGATATCTCCCTTTCCCCCCTCCACCCTCCCAGAGATTTCATGTTCCGCCCACCCACCACACACATACAAGTCTCTTTTTTACATTCATGTTAGAGTCAGGTTTTCCATGTCATTCTCAGGATAAAATAGTGTAAGCTCTAGAAACTGTCACAGATTTCACATTTCCAAAATACCAAGCCATTCTATTTAATAAATTTAATTCTTTATAATTTTCTTACAATTTTTCCATTTCTCCCAAAACTAGAGAATAGAAAAACTCTACAATTAAGTGCTTCTGGTAATTAAGTTTTACTAGAGAATTAGGTTAAGGAATTTGTTTTTACAGATAAATTTGACATAGGAAATCCAAAAAGAAATAGAAAAATATCATAGGCAGGCTATTTCCAAAACATATCTCTTATTGTCAATCTGGAGTGAGTTTTTGTCCTTCATTGTTCTTTCTATTGGGTAATCAAGGTAGGCTTTCTGAACGAGCTGAAATAGGAGCTACTTCTTTAAAGATTTGGACTTGCAGCAGTGGATGTGGGAGAAGTAAATAATCAGCTGTACCCCAAATTGCTACAGTGATTTATGAGACACTGCTAGGTATTTTAAAGTTTTGATGGGGAAATGCAGATATGACATTTCTTCATCACTAAAGAGATACTAGTTTAAGGTAGTTGATCTTTTCAACATAGTTTGTACTATATTCTTTTTTGATGTCCCTAGATTCACAAAACTTGGTTCTTGGTGATTGCTGTGCAAAAAGTTGAAAAGAAATCCATGTGGAGCAGGTGAGAGAGATGGTGGTGTTGAATCCAAGGTTTGTGGAGTTGTGCAATCCCCAGCAGGTGTATACATCCCATGAAATATGTAATTGTGGTGAAGAAAGACATGAAATATTTCTCTTAATTTAAAAGGAGTATTTTATTGCTCTCTATTTAAGAGGAGTATTTTTAAACATAACGACAACTTAGTTTTTAGGACATAAATGCTTATAAAATTGTTGTACCAAGCTACTTAATAAATCAATGGAACCATTAGTCATTTCTTTTGGTCTCTGGCCACTGCAAGAAAAAAAAATTATTAAGACACCAAAGGTGTTGTGTACCAAAAATAATGTCTGAGAATTTCTGATCTAGGGGGTTAGTAGAGTTACAAGGCTACAGTCCAAACATGGTGATGCATCAGAATTTTTATCTATAATAAAGTCCACTATAAGTTGCTTTTTACAACACAAATTTTTTAAATTGAATATTATTTCACCTAATTACAATATTGCAACACTATTACAAAAAAAAAAAACCTTTGCCAAATATATTTTCTACTTCAAGGATTTTTAGATGATATATGAATAGGCTTTGTAAGGCATATATTACTAAAAAAGAAGTTATCTGCATACCTATGACTATGCACAAAAGAATTTTTTGCTTAGGTGATTTAATTCACTGCTTTTTCCAAAGGTGTTAATCTCTTCCTGGCAATTCAGGTGCTGTTCTAAGTGCTAGGAGAGAATGAGAAGTCAAAGGAAGAAAGTGCTTCACAAAGGGAGTGGCTAATTGAGAATCTGACCTCTCAAATGATGTAGTACAAGGAAGATTGAAAATGCCACTTATGTGTAGCAACATGGAGGTCATTGATGACCACAGGAAAAGTTGTTTTGGTGTAGTTACAAAAGTAGGTGCTAAATCACGCTGACTACAGTAGGAAGCAGTTAGTGAGGAAGTTTTGCCAATACCAACAATTCTTAGAGCATTTTGGGTGGGAAAGGAGAGAAGATGTAGCAGGGGCTGGTGTAGTTTATAGGCTCAAGGACTAATTAAAAATAATCAGAGATTTAAACTTTTAAGTTTGGTAGAAAGCTAGTGACAGTGATATAGGAAAGAGGGAGGGAAGAAGAGAGGGAAAAAGGGAGATTAAAGGGAGGAATGTAAGACTTTTGAGAAGGGAGAAGGAGATGGAGTTTGTAACAAAAGTGGAAGCTTATTCCTAAATAAATGATGAGCAGTTTCTTTATTGTAACAGAGGACAAAGGCGCCTAAAGAGAGCAGGTGTGTAAATTTAGATTTAGAAAGTGAGGTAATTTCATTTGATAGTTTTTATTCTTTGTAAAGTGGAATTGGGCAGGGTCCTTTTCTGGGTGTGACAGCAAAAGAGTGAGGGGTAGTTTGAGGTGGTAGAAAGTTTCAAATCAGCAATCAAGTAGTTCTGCTGGGTGATTTTAGAGCCACATTCCACTGTCCAGTGATAGGTGCAGAAAGAGAAGATTGCTGTGTTTGTTTGGTGTTGGTTTTTACAAGATGGGTGAGGGGAAAAATCCAGAGAAATAAGGAGGTTCAGGAATTGACAGGAATATCATTGATATAATGGTTCAAAGACCATTATATACTTCAATATATATTCAATATATATTTCAATGGTTCAAAGACCAATATACTTGCATGTAGAGATGCAAGGAAACGAAAAAAGGAGAGAGTTGATGGACTAGACTGGAATAAGATTAGAGGGATCGCTGGGCAACAGGTCCCAAAAAATTCATAGGATGGCTGTCATGAAAGCATTTTAATTATGAAGCCAAGAGGCAAGCACAGTAGAATTAAGAATATGGAAGACAGTGACGAGAAGCCTTCCTTTTGGAACTACACTGACTCAAGAAAACATTGCAGTTAGGAAGGGTGTATCATTATATAACATATAAACCAACGTGACAGCTTTTAAAGTAAATGTGATTCTTAAGCTACAAGAAGCAAGTTTTTGCCAGTAAGAAGAGCAAGACATGAGAATGACGGGTGTTGACCACATGTGCAGTGCCAGTTAAATGAGTGGGTCCTGCCTGACCATGGATGGCTGTGCCTGAGCTCAGCCTGTGGTTTCAAGGATGTAAGGGGATGATTCTGAAAGAGGGATGCCAACTGGAGAGAGGTTTGCTCAGAGTGCACCAAAAAGAAGCTGAAGGACATCCCTAGTAGTTTAACTCACCTGGCATTATTCACCTGACAGTAAAACCTGAGTTGCACTGTGTTCAGACCCCCTCTGAACCATGCAACGCCTGCAGCAACAGTAGTTGTAAGTGGCCATGAATGTAGGAAGACAAGTTACCCAATTAAGAAGAAAGTGCTGAAATACTGAGTTTTTTCTAAGTATTTTCTTTCTCCTGTCTCTTATAAAAGCAATCAGTATTTTAGTCCCCGGTACAAACATGTGGACTAATCATGAGTCTGGTACCTGAAAGTCAGATACTTGTTGGTGTGTATTTATATGAGATGTTCCCATGAGCTTCTAGCACTTTCCTCCATTGATTCTTTCCTCACTACAAAGTGGGATGTCCTTTGCTACAGGATTCAAGATAGCAAGGCGCCATTGTGAGTTTGTCATACAAGATTATCCCTGTAATGCTCCTGTGACCACCTTAGTAAATAAGCCTCTTGTATTATTACAGGAGTCCAAGGAAGTTCATAATTCCTTATTTCTCTGGATGTGTTCTTCAACTCTTTTTCCTCTAGCATACCATTCCAGGTGTATTTTTCTCCGAATTATGGCTGGTTCAAGTGCATTCTCTCTGTAATGTCTTATCTCTCCCTCCAGTAAGAAATCATATTCCTATCTTGAACCCTTGTGGCACTTTAGCTGTGAGACTCATGGAGCTTATCAGTTACTGCCTTGACATAGGACTATATTATTTATGTGACTATCTTATCTACAAGACTGTGAGCACTGGCAGGATAGTTGGATTGAATCATTATAGCCATCACTATGCTTTTTATAACTAGTAGCCACTCAATAAGTACTTGAATAAATGAAGAAAGTTGAATCTGCCACTATTTCTAGCCTGCTGTCCATACTTTTTTTTTTTTTAAAGATAAAAGCCAAAAGCCACATGTTTTCTCTAGTATGTGGAATATAGACCTAATATAAATAAAGCAATATTATGAAAAACAGGTCACACTAAGGGGAGGTCAAAAGACGGAAGCTAAGAAGGTGAATATGGTTGATGTACTTCCTATACAAGAATGAATATAGAATTTTAAAACCTGTTAAAATTACCATATGAAGGGGACTAAGGTAGAAAGGAGAAAAATAGAGGAGAAGAACCAATTCAGGTTAATATATATATATATATATATATATATATATATATATATATGGAAATGTCACAAGAAAACTCCCTGTGTATATATATTGGGGGCAGGAGTTGGTTCCAGTGGAGGAGATAGGGAGAGGGTGTGGGAGGGTGAATATGGTGCAAATCCTGTGTACACATGTATGTAAATGGAAAAATGATACCTGTTGAAACTATTCCAGGAATGGGGGTGGTGAGTTCAACTATGATATATTTGATATTGTAAGAACTTATGTAAATGCCACAATGTACCCACACCCAGCACAACAATAAAAAAAGATAAGTGTTATTTACAAGCCACCTATCTAATACTGATATTGTAATCATTATTATAGATCTCATGCTATATTATGTTAGTGGCGTATCTTCCTGAAGATAATTTGTAAACTTACTCTGAATCATCCCACGTTGGCTGATAGATTAAGCCAGGCACAGAGAGAATAGGTCATTAAAGACATGAACCTAGGAAATGAAGCCCTTCTCAAGCTAACGTCAGAGTCAGAAGTTCTTTCAAATAATGTCTCTCATAGAGAATTCTTAAAATTACAGAACAGGTCACTGCATTACATAGCGAACAGGACCTGCAATGTGTGTTAGTGAACTGGAAGTAGTTCTGATGGAGGAGGAATAAAGTAGAACTGGATTATCACACGTGCTTTGCAATTCAGGAGACCCCATTGAAGTTGCCTCTGTATCTCATTTACATTTCCATGGAAAATGATCACAGACTTGCCAGGAAGTCCTAATAATATTACAGGACCATTTTGTTATAACAAATTCTTGGTTATGTCTCTTTCTCAAAGGTCATTTTTTTTTTTTTTGTACTGACTGGGGTTTGAACTCAGGGCCCTGAGCTTGCTAGGCAGGTGCTGTACCATTTCAGCAATGCCCCCAGCCCTTTTTGCACTATTTTTTGAATAGGGTTTTGTGCTTATGCCTGGATCATGATTCTCCTGTTTATACTTCTCTTGTAGCTGGGATGGCAGGCATGCAATATCATTCTGAACTTGTGTCTGAGATGGGGTGGGAGTGTAGGGCGGGTGGAGTCTAACTAACTTTTTACTCAGTCTGGGCTTCAATCAAGATCCTCTGTTCTCTACCTCCAGAGTAGCTAGAGTTACATGCACAAGTCACTGTGCCTGGCTTTCTTTCTTTTTTTAAGTTAGATATTTATTATAGAGTTATGATAGGGAAGCAAGGAGTCTTTGGTTTTTGGAATGGTGGAGTTTTGTGAACACACACACACAAATCAGGAGAGAACTATATTGGAGACAGGAAAAAGGAGATTAATTTTGGCTTCAGACATTGAGAAAAGGTGCTGCGAACCACATGACCTAACTTAAAAGAAAGTCCAGGACTTAAGAAAGGTTCAATGGATTTTTGCACAGTGGTTACAGTTCAAGTTCTGAAACTGTCAGAGGAGGAAGTTAGTCACAAGTCCAAGAGAGAATCGTGAGCTACACTTTAACTAAGGCGACAAGAGAACCTTGTAGAAACTCAAAGCACTCTGAGTACCATGCAATCTTCTGCTGGAAAAGCCACTGCCTTTGCTAGCCATCTGGAAGAAACAGTTCCCAGACTTCATTTCTGGCAAGAGATTGAACCAAGCACAATTTAAAGCATTTGATAAGCAGAGCCTTATGTGAATCATGGCTGTGGTGCATCATCCTCCTTTTACAGTGGATGGGCTATTGGGGCAGGGTCCTCAGAGTTGCTAGTATTTAACTGACAAACATTGTTTCTCATTGTTGAGCCTGTTACTCAGTACATGGTCAGTAATAGTTAACCTTGCTGAGTTATTAGTGACTGAAAACTTATTTTATCCAGTTTCACGCAGATTTGGGTTGGAACTAAAAAGACAAATAAGAATGAAATCTGGCGTACACCTGTGTACACCTCCTCACCAATATTTTGTCACAATTAGACAATCCAGTCTTTGCTTACATCCCTGAGGCAGGGTGAGTTCTTGCCATGGTAATTCACAGCCCTTTGAAACACTACCAAACTGGTAAATATGCTTCAAAAAGCAAGCTGGAATATCATTAAAAGTTTATTTACTCCTGAAAAGTGTTTCAGAAATAGATGATCTGCTCTACATGTATACAGTTGTTTGTTCATTAGTGAAACTTGGTGGCTATGTTCACTTCACTCCTTCAATTACACAAGGCAAAATCTGTTAGGAGTGCTGCTACCCTGAATGGATGGGATAGCTGTTATCTAAAATTTCATACCAGGCATTGAGCTGCTTTGTATTAAAAACGTGTTCCATTTTCCCATCTTAACTTTAGGTCCTGGGAATCAATGACAATAACATGGGCGATGGCTGCTCTCAGAAGCGGGTGACTGCCAGTCTCCTCCGCTTCCTTCTGCTGGTCCTTATCCCCTGCATCTGTGCTCTCACCGTGCTGCTGGTGATCCTGCTGTCCTTTGCTGGTGGGTGATCCAATATTCAAGAAAAATGAATCGAAACTGAAATTGGTATGATTTATAAAGGTGATTTCTACTCAGCACTGAGTTAACCTAAGTGTCAAATCAATAACAGGATCATCTGTGGACTAGCTTGGGCAGATCTGCAGTTTCAGCACTTGACTATTTTTATTCACGTCAATTAATGAATTAATTAAAAACAATTTGAGGAGTGATTGCTGAGTTGCAGGGACTTTGAAAGTCCCTGAAAACTCAAGGTCAGTTAAATGAGTTCTTCTTTCGTAGGCACTCACAGTTGAGAGGAAACATGGTCCTTATGCATGACAACGCACACACGGTATTTGGAGACAGTCAGAGAAGGCTTTATGGGGAGCTGATATTTACACCATTGTAAGTAAGTTAGTAAAAATCCAGGTAGTTCCAGGGTCATATTTGTAGAGAAAACAGCGAGTGAAGAAAGCATAGTAACTGAGGGCTGGGGATGTGGCTGAATTGGTCAGTGCTTGCCTAGAAACTCCATCAAAGAGGGAGATGGATTTAGAACACAGGGCGAAAATTTGACAATGGTGGAAAATGCAGTCCAAATGATGCAGGATCTTACATGTCACGGTAAGAGGTTTGGGTTTTACCATCTAGGTCATCGTTTTTCAAATTGTAGTTCGTGGAGCCAAGGTTCTGAGGAGGAAGCTCCAGGATTGCATTGATGTTTGCTTTGACTTTCATTTTACAAAACAGATTCAAACATATTCTCTAAGAATCTCATATCAAATTTCAACCAAGCAGAGATGAGCAATATGTGTTAACAGTTATATGTGCTGATAGATTAATTTATTTATATTTGGATCTTCTATTTTCTTTAAATGAGCAATAGCCTAAGTTTGAAAGAAAGAATGTTGGGGGGGAAAAAAGCAACAAACTATTGTCTTGATAGCTAATCATATGAATTGGGATTTTTTGAATGTATGCAATTGTGTTAATGTCAGTACTGTGACAAAATACCTGAACAAAACAGCTTAAGAGAGGAAAGATTTGTTTTGGTTCCTCGTTTCAGAGGCTTTAGCCAATCATAGCAGAAGAGCCAGGTGGAGCAGAGCAGCTCACCTTACCCCTTGACTCCTTCTGTGGTGCTGCCGACATTCAAGGCATGTCCTCCGTCTTAGTTAATCCTCTCTGGAAATGCCCTCACAGACACACCCTGAATTGTGCTTTGCTAATCTCCTAGGTGAGTCTCAGTCTAATCAGTGAACAATCAAGATTAACCATCACAGCAATTAAATAAAGCAGAAATAAATAGCAAGATAATGGTGATCTAACTCCACGACTAGTTCATCAAAACTACTCATAGTTTTCTCATTAATTGGTTTATAAAAGTTATACATTTGGAACTGATACAGTAAATTAATCCCAGTCAGATAAAGCTTCTGTTTGTTTGCAGATATTAATATCTTACATGATATTTATTTGACGATAATCTAGTTGTCCTTTGGTATCCATGGGAGATTGATTCCAATACTTTCTGTAGATGTTACGTGCCTTAGAGGAAATGGTGTAGTATTTGCATATGACCTACACTCATCCTCTCACGTACTTCAAGTTGTCTCTAGATCACCTAATAAAGTAAATGCTCTACAATGGCTGTTATTTGTATTGTCTAGAGATTAGTGGTAAGAAAGGAAGTCTGTGCATGCTCAGTGTGGGTGAAATTTCTTTTTTGCCGCAACTGCTTTTCATCTGTATCTGGTTGAACCTCTGGATATGGAGGGAGGACTGTACTTATTTGCTACAAAATGCTTGAAAATCATTACTATGGGTAATGGGTATTCTTGGAGAATCTTTCCAAGAGAGGAGAAATCTGATCATATTTGTGTTTGCAAAAGACAGTATAACTGGATACTGTATAGGAGGCAGAAAGAAATAAAGGCAGGGAGACCATCTGAGGCTCCCTGGCTATCATCTAAATGAAAGGTGATGAGAGTTTCAAATAAAGTATTGGATGCATTGAAATCAACAGAAGTCAAGATAGATTGGATTTGGGAGTGAGGAAGGAAGAAAAGTCAAGGCTGACTCCTGGATGTATGGCTTGAATAGTCAGTTGATTGGGGTACTATCTGTCAACATGGGAAGTAAAGGTGGAGGAATCTGATGCAGGTAGTTGGAGGCTACTGGATGTAGAGGTTTGGATTGTGAGTTATAGGCACTGTGGGATAATCAAATACTGGGGATTTGTCAATGACAGCTTAGGTACATGTATATATTGAATAAATTCAATAGTTCAGGCTTGGCCATGTGAAGGAGGAATGTAAGAACTCCAAAATGTTGCCTTCCTAAGGGAATCTGAAGAGGAATGGTGACTGTATATGATGTTTGGCTTATGTGTTGACTTTAGAATTGCCTTCCATCCTCTCTGCCCCTGTTGGAGCTAGAGGCATCCAGAAGGGATGCTCTCAACCCAGTGGCAGCAAACAGTCCCAACACCCATTTTTGCCGCTCCCTTTTTCATTGGTTGACTCCCCTCCAGACTTGCCATTCTTCCCCCTCCAGTGTCTCTCAGTGGTTGTTTTTAAAATGTATTTATTTATTATTTTTCCAGAGTTTATAGTTGTAACCTTTGGGAAGATCTGTCTCTAGGAACTTCTTAGTCCTACCAGTATCATTTAAAAAAATTCTTATTCTTAATGGCTCACATACACTGAAGAATATTTTCTTTCCCTCTCCAGGTCCTATGCTAATTTAATTTAAAACATATTTTTAAGGGCCTCAGTGCTTAGAAACCTCTAAGCAGAGGAGGAGTGATATTAAAACAGTACTTTAAGTGGGTTTTTAAAATGGAATTAAAAAAAAATTATAGCTTTTTTGAGATATAATTGATATACTTTATGATTCAACTAGAAGACAATTCAATGTCTTCTAGTGCATTCACAGATAAGTGCAACCATGACCACAGTCAGTTTAGCACATTTTCATAAAGAACCCTGTATCCTTTAGCTACTGCCACCCCCATCTTCTCACTCCAGCCCCAAACAGCCACTAATCTCTTTTCTATCTTCCTCGATTTCTATATTCTAGGCGTTCCATGTGGTCATATGTGGACTTTTATTATTGACTTCTTTTACTTAGCATAAAGTTTTTAAATCTCATCCAAGTTGTAATGTGTATCATTGCTTCATTCCTTTTGATTGTTGAATAATATTCCACTGTATAAATATAACACAGTTTATCCATTTACCAGTTATTGGACATTAGGTTATTTTCACTGTTAGGTTATTATGATTTATCCATTATCCTGCCATGAATATTCATATATGACTCTTTGTGTTGTCATACAGTTTTATTTCTATGGACTATATAGTAAGAGTGGAATTTTTTATTGCTCATTATTATAGAGACTAGTAATTTGCAACCACTTTTAAATGCTATTTTTCTTATATATTGGCCACTTTTAGAAAGTAGGAGTTTCTTCATGCATTTGCAAAAGTATTCTTTTTTTTTATATGCCGCACCAAATAATTAGATATAACCCCACTGAATAAACATTTGTTGTTGTATAACTTGGCTATTTATTGCTGTAATGAACAATAAAACCTCTTTCTATCTTTGCTGATAAAATCTTAGTAAATTCTGCCTACTTTTAAAAATGTTCAAAGTTTTCTAGTTATTTTTGGGCACATGAGGGCTGTTAGGGGGTCCTGGGGTGCCAATTGGGTACAACTAGCAGGAGCTCGAGGTTCAAAAGTCAGAGGTAATGATAAGAGTGTTATTGATGGTGAGAAGATAATAAAAGCTCTTTGCTAACAGACCCAGGTGCACCCTATGTCTCTAACATTTCCTGCTTTGGTGTGTCTCTTGCATAAAATCATGATGGCCAAAAGACTCCTAAGGACAAGAGTGGAGATTTTTGAATGATTATCTTAGCGTAGGCTTTAGAGGGGAGCTGCATGCTGTTTCTTACCCAGCCCCTAAACTGGAGCTACAAAGGTTTACTCTGCTTTTCTATTTCAAAACTTGGCAGAAACTTGAATTGCCTATATGGATGCCAAGATGTGGACGCTAAAATAAGGATTCAGGTTTTTGGAAGAAGTAGAGAGGGAAGTTGAAAAGTAAGAAAGTTCATTATTCTTAGGGTTTTATGTCTTTGGTGATAACGAATATGGGTGGCCCATACTATCCAGAAGAAAGACCACATCACCTGTCATTAGAAGGTCAGGGTTTGTGGTCATAGTCTTTCATTTACTGACTGTGTGACTTTACATAAGTTACATTACCGTCTGTGTGAGAAGGGAAGCAGAATTCTTTTTTATTTAACAGAATTGCTATGAAAGTCAAATGAAATATTATTTGTGAAAATGTTTTTCTAAATGGTGAAGCTCATTATGAAGGTAAAGAATTTATTTTTGTGTGTTTATAAATATTACCTTCAGATAATTATTTTAATAGTCTTCTTACGGTCAAGTAGCAAATGACTAAAATGTGTCTTTTCTCATTTTAACTCTATAAGAACCTAAGTTTTTATACTATGATCCACTGTCATATTAACCCTGTAACCCATAACCTCATGATCTCACAATCACTACATTCTAACTGCCCATAAAGTAGCTAGGAAGAAACAAAATCAGCTGAGTTTTGGATTTATAACATGATGACAAATTTGATGTGACTTTTGTACTTTGGTTTGAGTCTTACATTGCAGAGATAAATTCATTTCTTATAACTAAAGCTGTAGCAGCTTGTACTGCCACCTTTGTGTGGTATACTTTATCAGAGAGCAAACTGATACCTGCCCTAAATTTTATATGTATGTGTATATATAATATATATATAATATTGAATGTATAGTATATAAGATTGTGCATCATACACAATAATGCACTGCATGTTTATACTATAAAATAGTATAAACATACATATGTATACTCATGAAACATTTATGGCAAAATTATTTTGACATGAAAAGAAACATTTTTATTAGTGTTTTATTTTCTTATTGATAGCCATTCTGCCTGGGGTGAGATGGAATCTCAGTGTTGTTTTCATTTGCATTTCCTTTGTGATTAAGCATGTTGAATATTTCTTCATGTATTTATTGACCATTTGTACTTTTTTTGAGAACTGTCTGCTCAATTCATTTGATCATTTATTAATTGGATTATTTTTGAGTTCTTTATATATTCTGGACATTAATCCTTTGTCCAATGAACAGGTGGCAAAGATATGAGAAATGTTTAAAAGAAATGAAGTTTAAAAGCTGTGAGTCGATGCTTCTCATTTCTTTAACAAATAACTATTGAGTGTACCTGTCATGTGAACACAGTGGGCTATAGACATTGGGCACAGCATTGAAGAAAGTCTACCCTCAGGGAGCCCACACTTCAGAGAGGGATGAAGAATGACCTCTTTCTACTGCTGTGTGGAAAAGAGACAAAGTGTTAAGAGAGCTTGTGACAGGCAAGAGAACCTGGTCTGAAGTGTGGCAGCTTCCCAGAGGGAATGACACTTTAAACATGAATTTCACAGTGAGGATGGTGGAATAAGAGGAAGAAAGTGTCTGGTTGGAGTAGTTGTTTATTTACTTTTATCTTTTATTTATTCATTTTTTGCAGTATTGGGGTTTGAACTTAGGGCTTCATGCATACTGGGTATTTTTATTAGTGTTTTGCTTTCTTAATGAAAACAAAACCTCCAGCGCTTTGTTGCTTTAGTTATTTTTCAGATAGGTTCTCTCTTGAGGATGGCCTCAGACTGTGATCCTCCTGTGTAGCTGGGACCACAGGCATGCACTGACATGTTTGACTTATTGATTGAGATGGGATCTTGCTAACTTTTTTGCCTGGGCTGGCCTTGAACCTTATCTTCCTGATCTCTGTCTCCTGAGTAGCTGGAATTACAGGTATGAGCCACCACACCCACCTTCCTTCCTTCCTTCCTTCTTTCTTTCTTTCTTTCTTTCCCCATCATATCCATATTTCTTCCCATACTTTTAATTTATTCATGTATTACTATTATTTTTATGACAAGAACACTTAACATAAGATCTACTCTCTTGCAAACTTTCAGGTAGATAATATACTATTGTCATCTTAGCATAGTGTATGTAGTATAGTATATCTCTCAATCTTATTAATCTTGCATAGCTGAAACTTTTGACCAATACCAAACCTCCTTGTGCCCTCCCCCCTCAGATTCTGGCAGCCACAATTCTTATCTCTGCTTCTATAGGTTTGACTATTTTAGAATCTTCATTTAAAAGTCAGATAATGCCATATTTTCCTTCTGTAGTCTGGCTTATTTCACTTAGAACAGTGTTATCCAGGGTCATCGATGCTGTCACAAATGTAAGAATTCCATTCTTTCTAAAAGGCGAATAACATTCCATTATGCATATACACCACATTTTTAAATCTGATCAGACATTAGTAGGCATTTAAGTTTTTCTGTGTCTTGGCTATTGTGAATAAAGCTTTGATGAACATAAGCATATGAGAACCGGATTTCAATTTCTTTGATATGGGCTTGCTGGATCACACAGTAATCCTATTATTGATTTTTTTTTTTAAAAACACCTCTACTTGTTTTTCATAATGACTGCACTAATTTGCATTTTCACCAGTAATATACAAGGTTCATTATTATCCACAACCTCACCAACACTTGTAATCTTTTTGGATTTGTTCTGTTTTTTAAATTTTGAGACACAGTATCATTATATAGTGCACGTGAGCCTTAAACTTATGATCCTCTTGCCTCCACTTCTCCAGTGCTGGATTACAGACATTTACCACCACCCTGGGCTCTAAAGAATCACCATTGCTCCCTTCCCTCCCAGTGCTGGGGCAGAAACCCACGGTCTCATACACGCGAGGCAGGTACTGTACCACTGAGCTATATCCCTAACCTCTAGTTTTTTTGATAATAGCTGACCTCACAAGTGTACAGCGATACCCCATTGTGATTTTGATGTTCATTTCTCTGCTAGTAATGTTGAGCTCCTTGTTTTTTACCTGGTGGACATTTTCTTGTCTTCTTTGGAGAAATGTCTATTCTTTGCTCATTAAAAAATAACTGGGTTGTTTTATTGCTGTAAAGTTGCAGGAGTTTCTTACATATTTTGGATATTAATACTATATCAGCTATATGGTTGGCAAATATTTTCCTTTTCATTTTCTTTGGTGTACCTAAGCTTTCTAGTTTGATGTTGTCCTGCTCATCCATTTTTGCTTTTGTTGCCTGTGGTTTCAAGGTCATATCCAAGAAATCACTGCCAATAACATCAACGAGAATAAAATAATTAGAAATAAATCTAATTGTATACTACAAACTGATGAAAGGAATTAAAGCAGATGTAAATAAATGGGAAGAATTTTTATATTCATTGATTAGACAATGAGTATTGTTTAAAAGGCCGTATTATCTAAAGCAACCCATAGTTTCCAGGCAATACCTAGTCAATTTTCCGTGGCATTTTTTTACAAAAAGAGAAAGACAATCTGGACTTCATATGGAAACACAATGGGCACAGCCAAAGCCAGTTTGAGCAAGATGAGGCATCATTTGTCCTGATTTCAAAATATACTACAAAGACACAGTAATCAAAGTGGTATAGCATGGGCATTAAAACAGACATACAGGCCAATGGAACAGAATAGAGACCCCAGAAATACCCCGTACCCATTACAATGTATATGGTCACCTGATCTTCAACAAGTGCACCAAGAACACAGTCGGAATAAGATAGTCCCTTGAACAAATGGTGTTAGGAAAATCAGATACATACATGCAAAATAATGAAATTGAACCTTTATCTTATACCATATACAAAAATCATGTCAAAATGGATTAAACACATAAACATAAGAGCTAAAGCCATAAAACTCCTAGAAGAAAACTTAAGATTTTCTTTTATTGTTCATCTCAATTTAATTTCACAGAAGTCTCATTAAAATGTTGCTGTTTTTCTCTTTCCCAGGGTGTTGAAGACTTGGTTTCAAACGCCTTTCCAGTCATCAACATCTAAAATAAATTTTCTTTTTTTATGTTGAAAGATCATTTTATTTTATTTTATTTTTTCTGTCATTATTTCTTCAGCTTTTTTCTTTTTTAATTATCATCATATTGTTGTACTGGGGTACATTGTGACATTTACAAAACCTCTTACAATACATCAAAGTTGAATTCACTCCCTCCACCATTCTCCTTTATCTCCTCTCCCCCCATTCCTGGAATGGTTTCAACAGGTTTCATTTCTCTATTTTCACACATGAATACATAATATTCCACAATATTTACCCTCCTTCACACTTTCATTATATCCTCCCCCTCCTACTGGTAGCAACCTCTAGACAGGACTTGTTTTACTTTCCTGTTCTCCATTTTTGAAAAAAAGACATTTTTACTTGTTTAAAGAAATTTCATTGTAACATTTCCATGTATATTATAACCCAAATTGGTTCCTGTATTTTTCCCCTTTCTACTTTGGTCCCCTTCTTATGGTGATTTAAGCAGATTTAAAAATTCTATATCCAATCTTGTATCTGAAGTACATCAGCAGTATTCACCTTCTTTTACCCTCCCTCTCTTTTAGTGTTATCTATTTTTCATAATATTGTTTATATTTGTATTGGGTCTATATTGCACACATGAGAGAAAACACACAGCCTTTGGCTCTGAGCCTGGCTAACTTCATTTAAGATGATGATATCTTGTTCCATCCATTTAGTTGCAAATGACAAAATTTCATTCTTCTTTGTGACTGAATAAAATTCCATTGTGTCAGTGAGTTTACAAAAGAGGCACCTGCACACCAATGTTTATTGGAGCACTATTTACAATATCAAAGTAATGGAAACACCCAAGATGCCCGACAACTGATGAATGAATTAAGAAAATGTGGAATTTATATACAATAAAATAAATTTTCTTTGTTTTAGCTATGAGCTTGTGAAGAATGACCTAAGGTTACTTTTCTAGTTTTCTTAATAGTATGAAAGATCTATGAGTGGCTTGTTAATTTTTTATTTTGATATAAAAAAGAAAAAAATTCAGTTGTATGGAGAGTATAGAAATTCTGGTAAACAGTCCATTTTCCTTAAACCAAGAGAACTATTTCCTTCAAAAGTGACTTTCTTCTCCTAAAATGCTAGATTTGCTAAAGACCATTGAACTTAAATATGGTTTTACCCTTAGTAAATGTCTTAGGAGCTTGTGGCTTTTATAAGAATTTGGAATTATAAGAATCTTAACTTCTTAACTTGTAATATTTATTTTGAATATCATTTTAAAGTGGAACAGCTGCCTGGTCCTTATTTACTGACACCAAAGAATATAGGATTCTTTTATGAGCTTTCATCACCTGACTCCTTGTTACTTATTTAAATCTTCCAATTCTTTTGATAACTTCAACTTTCTGGAGCAGTTACATCACCATGGGGTCTTAAACATGAACGTGTACTCTCTTAACATCCTCAGGTTTGAAGTTAGACACGACCTGTGTCTTGAAATGGAAGTTTAAATGCAGAATGCAGTCCGTGAACCAGCAGCATCAACAGCTTTTGGTTACCTGGCTAAGTGGTCTACGAAGACCCTAGTTCAGAAGATCTCAAGTTCTTGTGTCACCTGAACAGAGAATTGGGCAAAGACACAAATTGCAAAATAGTAGCAAAACTTTACTGAAAGAAAAGGAAAGAAAGAATAAGAGAAAGCACTGCAAGGGAAGTGTGTGGGCTCTTGCCGGGTGGCACAGAAGCACTAATCTCTTTGTTTAAGACCAATTTATAAATTGTAAGGAGGAAAAAATCTGGGCAGTCCTTAGGGAGGGGCTAAGATGGCTGGCAGGTTTAATTAACATAGCCTTTACCAAATAACATGAGTATTCTATACATGTGCTTATGCTAATTTCCAGGTCTTTAATTGTATGTATGAGATGTGACAAATATTCGTAAGGTCTTAAGTAGAGGACTTTGCCAAATAGGTCAAATTGGGAACAGACTTTTTTTTTTTTTTTCTAACCAGTCTCCATTGTTCAGAGGCCCCCTTTGGACACGGTCTTGCAAAAATATTTTTGATGGCCAGGGTATTTACAACTTAGAGGACATTTATTGCTCTAGAGATGACTCAGTGTGGTGCTGGGGGAGTAGTGAAAAAAGTCTAGCATGAGAATATCAGGTTGGTTAAGAGAAGAGAGTCCCATGGCGGGTTATTTCCCTTTGCTGGGTTGCCTCAATCTGGTAGACTTTGGGACATGTAGAACCCAAAGTTTCAAGTCCACTCCAGATCTGCTGAACTGCATTCCAGCAAGCCCTTGGGAGGTTCCTAGGCTTCAGTCATCCTCACCTCCCAGTAACCTGAGACCTCCTCTTTCTCTCATTTTCATACTGAATAGTTCTCATCAAAGTCTTTTATTTAATATGCTGCATTTGAAACCAGATGTGTTTGAAGAAGACATTAAAAGGAGGCTCCTCTGCCTTTAATCTATGTTCATTCCGCTTCTTTAAGCGCGTCTTTCTCTGTCTATCCACTGAATGTCTAAGCTCTTTTCTCACAGTACACCCATACCTTTCTTCTGAATGTCATCCATTCCCATCACATCATTCATCATTTGTACATTCACTAAGTAATTATTGAAGCTTTCCCT
The DNA here is from genome assembly GCF_047511655.1 of Castor canadensis. Taxonomy (NCBI): domain Eukaryota; kingdom Metazoa; phylum Chordata; class Mammalia; order Rodentia; family Castoridae; genus Castor; species Castor canadensis. Next base: position 116,067,506 of record NC_133394.1, read on the forward strand.
AGTGCTAGGCACTCTGCTGGTGCTTGAGACACAGACCTGCATAAGACAGACAATTCCACTTGAGTCCTGTGCTGCAGGGTAAGTTGTGTGTGCTCCTGGAGCAGTGTTGTGAGATAGTCTGGGAAGGCATCCAGGAGGAAAGCTTTAGACTGCTCCAGATTTAGGGTTTTTTTTTTTTCCCTTGAATGTTTCACAGGCATTTTAACTCAGTGTCTGCATAACAATAACAAAAATAAGCTCCTACAAATTTAGTTTTTATTCCCTATTGTGTCAGTCAGGATTGGCTACACTCTAACAATAACAACAGAAAACTCCCCAAATTCTAGTGGTTTTAAAATAACAAAGGGTAATTTCTCACATGTGCCACGTGGACTTTGCCAGATGGCAGGGGACTGTGCTCATCCAGGTCCCTCAGGGACTAAATTGATGGACTAGCCTCCATCTTGAGCTCTAGAGGCTCCTGAATCAGCAGCAAAATGCCTCTGCCTAGAAATTGACACTTGTTAGTTTTGCTTGAACTTATTGCAAGGACCCACCCAAGACACCATAGAGTGAAACCCCAGCAGGTGTCCTAGTAGAATAAGGAAGAATCAAAATACCCGATGAACAGCACACTTATCCCAGATGAGAGAACCTTCTTTTTCCAGGTCATTCAAACCAGAAATCCTGAAGGGCCCCTTGATCCTTATGTCTTTACAATTTTTGCCACTGAACACTCTCTCCCAAATGCTCTCTCTGCCCTTATTGCTTCTGCCTGGGGCAAGGGCCAAGTCTTTTTTACTTGGATTATTGCAACAGTCTTCTAACCTCCTCTGGACTTGACTGCTTTTCAGCATCACCTCATGGTCCCAGTGATCCACCCTACTTAAGATCCTTCCAATGTTCTTAAAGGTGGCAAAGTCAATTCCAAAGCTTTACCACAAACTACCCTTTACATCTGGCTTCCACCACCTCTCTAGCCTTTTCTCCTTCTGGTTGCCCTTTGTGCTAGCCATGTTCAATTACTTATAGATAGGTTTTTCTAAGTCTTTTGCTTGTGCTCTATTCCCTAGTACCACCCCACTCTTTCCCCACAAATACTTTGCTCAAACCTAGAAAATTTGCAATTCTCTTGGAAGATTACCAAGACTGCCCTCCCCTAAGAAAGTCAGTTTTCCTGACTTTCTTAAATGGAATGATGACTGCTTCTCTACTTTTTGTCACCAGATTGTCCTACGCATATCATTCTCAAAGTGCTCCTTGGGGTTTGTATTTTTCAGATTACATGCCTACAAACATCTTGTTGGTAAGGACCTTTCACTAAGTTTTGTATTTTCAGCAGAGTAAGTATGAAGTTCCTTGCACATAAAAATTGCAAAGTAAATGTGTTGAACATGGCTAACAATACAAGGATAAGGAATTATTTTTAAAATCACACTCTTACTTTGCAAGAGTGTAATGGTTGATTTTTTTAAACATGAATACTTTACCAGAGGGAGTAGTGTTTGTGTATGTCTATGTATCATGTCCTACCTCAATTCTTGGGCAAGTTAATTAACCCTTGTAAACTTCAGTTGCCTTCTGTCTAAAACTCCATGAGGAGTGGTTAACTATGTTACCTATTTCGTAGGATTATTGGGAGGTTAACTCTGGTGAAGCCTATAGTGAAGGTATTTAGAAGTTTGAATTAGATTCCCATAGCTGCTGAAACAAATTACCACAAACTTGGTAGCTAAAACACAACTTCATTATCTTAGAGTTATGAAGATCAGAAGTCCTAAATAGGTCTCACTATTCCAGAAGTTCTAACTAGGTTTCACTGTGCCTACTCAGGGCTCTAGGGCATAATCCAGTTCCTTGCTTTTTCTAGCTTCTAGACATTTCCCAAATTTGTTCGCTTCTTCCATCTTCAAAACAAGCAACATCTCATTGAGTCTTTCTCACATTTCCTGACTCTGACACATATCTCTTACCTCTGTTTCTTGCTTATAAGGATCTTATTATGATACATTTGACTTACCTGAATAATCTAGGATAATTTCCCAATCCTGAGAGTCTTAATTTAATTACATCTAATTACATCTTCAAAGTCTTTTTTTTTTTTGCCATGTAAGTCAGGTGAAATAATATTCGCAGACTCTATGAATTAGGACATGGACATTTCTAAGAGGTATTATTCTGCCTATACAGTGCTCAATCTTCATTATAGAGGCTGAGGAAAGTTTGGCTATTATCACTAGAACCATAGACAATTTCTTAAACATCATTAAATTGTCTTTGTTAGAGCTCTAAAACACATTTGAACTGCACAACCTTGATATAATTGACCTTCTACTGATAATTTAGCATGAATGAGCCACAGTTCTCTTACTCCAAAAGTGGGTTAAGTGATTCAATTTTGAAAATTAGTTACTTTGTGATGCTGGTGAGCAAGTAGTCTGGGTCTTTAGCTAAAAGTAAACAGTATTGATAAGACAGATGGTCCCCTGGAAACCTCCATTATGACCTTGAAGCGTGGAAAGAAGAAAAAGCAGGACTGACCAGAATGAGGTCACTATGAAGACTAGGCATAACCAATAAGAGCATTGCAGGCACAGCCAACCTGGAGGCTGCTTTCTGCTCACCTAATTAGCATAGAGATTGAGCAATACTCTGGAGAAAAAAGATAAAAACCTCATACCATGTCACTTTTCTGGCATCCTCTCTTGGGACCCCTCACAGCTCTGGAAGTTCTACTTTTTGCTACTTTTCTCTCTCAACAAACTCTCTTGCTTTACTGGTTCTCATTGTTCATGAAGTTCATTCTTCAGTTTCATGAGACAAAGGTCCAGAACACCGACCTTCCCTCTGGCTAAACAGCTAAGCTAGTAAAATTGAGTCCTACACAAATCTGGGATACACTTATAGTAAAAGGAGATTGGTGTTCATTGAAAAGTATTTTGATACCCCTAGGGAAGACAATATTTTAATATCATTACTATTACTATGTAGTAATGACTATGTAGCTACTGAGAAATTACTAGTTTCAAGAACTGTTCCAAGTGTTTATATGGGTATTGACTAATTTGATCTCAATAGTCAGTCCCTTAGGGAAAGTACTTTTATTTTCTTTATTACATAGCGGTTGAACTTTGCCCAAGGTTTTGTGGCTAGTTAGTAGTAGAGATGGGATTTAAACCCATACGCTCAGGCTGGAGAACCTGTACTGCTAACCAAAGCACCATAAAAATAGAAATGTAGGTAGGCACATGGTAGCTCGCACCTGTAATCCCAGCACTCAGGAGGCAAACTGCAGCTTGAGGCCAGCTAAGACACCCAAAAAACTAGATAGCATTTGCTGCCCTCAATGCAGAGAAACTAATGCAGATACTTTAAAGCAACTGAGGCCAATAGGAGAAGGGGACCAGGAACTAGAGAAAAGGTTAGTTCGAGAAGAATTAATTTAGAAGGTAACACATATGTACAGGAAATCAATGCTAGTAAACTCCCTGTATAGATATCCTTATCTCAACTAGCAAAACCCCTTGGTCCTATTATTGCTTATACACTCTCTTAAAAAAATCAGAGATAAGGGCAAAATAGTTTCTGCCTGGTAGCGAGGGGTTAGGGGGGTAAGGGAGGCGGCAGGGGGGAGGGGGGGAGAAATGACCCAAACATTGTATGCACATATGAATAAAAAAAATAAAAATTAAAAAAAAGTTCGAGAGACGCCCATCTCAGCCAATGAGCCAGGCATGACAGTGCATGCCTGTGGTCCTAGCTGTGTGGGAAACAACAGATAGTAGGGTCACAGTCTGAGGCTAGCTCCAGGCAAAACAAAAAAAGAGTGGGGCCATGGCTCAAGTGATAGAGCACCTGCCTAACAAGCATGAGACCCAGAGTTCAAACCCCATATCAAAAAAAAAAAAAAAAAAAACCGTTCAAAAGGATGACATTGGAAGAGTGTTATAAGTGCATCTTTTTTAAAACATGCATACTAGATGGCTGCTGTGTTGGGAGATGGTGAGTTCCTAGAGATGTTTGAAAACAAATTTTCCAGTGAGTTCAAACACATGTTTTTTGGTTTCTCCTCCTCCTCCTCCTCCTCCTCCTCCTCCTCCTCCTCCTCCTCCTCCTCCTCCTCCTCCTCCTCCTCCTCCTCCTCCTCCTCCTCCTCCTCTTCTTCTTCTTCTTCTTCTTCTTCTTCTTCTTCTTCTTCTTCTTCTTCTTCTTCTTCTTCTCCTTCTTTTTTTCTTCTCCTCCTCCTCCTCTTCTTCTTCTTCTCTCTCATATATTTTCTTTCTCTCTGTTCTATAAAATTGCCTTCATACATAGTGTTTTAGATCAAGGAGGCAGCCTTCTTTCTATAATTGTTATCAGAAGTCAGTCATAAAAAGTCAGTGCTCAAAAGACTTCTTCGGGTGAACAGATTAGTACACTTTCACTATGTGGTCATTACAAAGACAGAGGCAAACTGGGCATGGTGGTAGTGCTATACTCAGAAGCCTGAGGCAGGAGGATCTCCATCCAGTCAGCCTGGGCTACAGACCAAGACCCTGTCTCACGACACCCTCATGACAAACAAACAACAAAAAATGATAAAGGCAAGGTTATTAATAAGGCTAATCATTATGAACAGAAATGTAAGAATGTTGAAATACTTCATATAAGGAATTCATTTTAAGAAAACTACTCAGGGGTATAATCCTGAGGAATTGGAATTGGCACTTTTTTTTTCTTTTTTGCAGTGGTAGGATGGCACCCAGGCTCTCCTGTGTGCTGGGCAAGTGCTCTACCTCTGAGCCACATCTCCAGCCCCAGGCCCTGACTGGTATTGCTCAAAAGCCTGCTGCCTGAGCTGGATGCTGACTGACTGTTAGGTTTCCCATAAGTCAACCCACTTCATGTGCTCATTACAGCCGCATTAGCAGAAAGATCCCATTTTGTGAGGAATCTCTTCACACAGAAATAAAAGAGAACAACTAACAAACAGGTGAAAGTGAAATTATGTGTAATTGATTAGTAAATCTTTTACACAAATGAAATATATTTTATTTAGTAATCAAGCTGATCACATACATTTAGTTTTGATCTGGGATAAATTCCAAGTCATTTGAAAATCAAAAACAAATGATCCTCCAAGGCCCCTGTTACATTTGGCATTCACTCCTAATCCAACAGTTTGAAGAGCATGTTACCTGCATCATGGTCAGATTTGGTTTTTGTTTTATAGCCTTTTATTTAGAATCCTTTGTCAGATGAAGCTGTTGACCTTAGTTAGCAAGAAAACAGCTGCTTTTCTATTTTGATTTCTAGTTAATGTTTTTCAAGTGTCAGGCACATGGAGAGATATTTTTTCCATAGACTGATATTAAACATTTTATTTATATTTCTTTTGTTTTTAATGGTTCATGGAACTATTTAGAAAACTGAGAGCCAATCGGAATGTTAACTGTAAGTGTTTTTAGACAAAAAAAAAAAAAAATCTCCCTTGGGTATTTCTGCGGATGGATCAATAGCACATTCATTTATCTTCCGTGATGTGCTCAGCTACAGACTATCTTCTGGAAGCAGTCAGCTGTCTATTTTGGCTGAGTTAAAAGTACCTGAGATCACTTTCATTGTTTTCACAAGTTCCTACCTAAAGACAAAGCTAAGGAATTCTCAATAGTCTTAGGTTTGGCTCTTTATTTTGTGACTTCATGGATCTTGAGAAGGTGACCAATTGGCAATCTTAGTTTAAAGTCTATTTCTTATTTCATAAAATTGTGCTTTATAACTTCTGGTCAAATACACAAGTAATTTATGTTCTCTTTTTTGTTTTGTGCTGTAATTAGAGTTTTGAATTGTTTGGTTTCTATGATAGAAGTCTTTGTAAATATCTGAGGCTAATTATTATTACCACTTATACACTGTGCATAGTTTGCTGAAATTTAGCAAAAACAATGGGGAAATAGGACTGAAGCCAACCAGGTGTCATTGTGTCTGTTGGTGGCAGATTTAGTATAGAGTGTAGAGCAAGGTGGAGCATGTGTCCTGGGTCCCAGGAACATACAATAATGGTGAAATTGAGAAACTGAGAAACTGGGAAGGATTCACATTTTTATTTGGGGTGAGTCTCAGGTAAGGTAGAATTGCCTTAAATTCTTTGGGTACCAACAAACCTACAGGGGAGACAGTCTTTAAGCCAGAAGTTCTCGAGAAAACCAGTTTCCTCACAAGACTGTGACTCGTGGTAAAGAGAGACCTCCAACTGTCCCCATGAAAGAGGTAGTTTTGCAAAATTAGAAATAAGGGCAAAATGGTTTCTGCTGGGTATTGAGGGGGGAGGAGAGGGAGGGGGCGGAGTGGGTGGTAAGGGAGGGGGGTGGGGGCAGGGGGGAGAAATGAACCAAGCCTTGTATGCACATATGAATAATAAAAGAAAAATGAAAAATAAATAAATAAATAAATAGGCACAATTTGGAAAAAAAAAAGAAAGAGGTAGTTTTGGTGGCTATCACCTTGCTTTAGCATTCGATTCATATTTTTTTCTTTTTTTAGAATAAATACTTCTAGCAATGTTTAAAAATTTCTCTCTCCTCTTGCTCACTTTTCAGGAACATTGAAACAAGCCTACTTTAAATCAAATGGCAGTGAACTTTTGGTCACCGATGGTGAAGTTGAAATTCCTGATATTATTCTTATAAATCCAGCTTATAACAAGAGCACTGCGGCACCCACCGCATCTCCTAACGAACCCATTCCAGCCAGGACTACCGATGCTTCCCTCTCTGGGGAGCAGGGTCACAGGAATACAAGTAAGTCTGAAGGTGTAAGTGTACTTTGATGCCTGTGCCTCCTGCAGTGACAACTGATGCTCTGAATTCACAGTGACTTACTTGGTCACACAGGCAGCGTGCCATTCATCTGGGGATCTTAGCCAAGTGCCTATTCTTACACATGAAATGCTGGCAGTTCAACTGGCCGCACAGGCTGAGTCAGAAATGAAAGTGTATAATGTTATCCAGCATTTTTGAGACTTCAAATTTATGCTGTCTGGACCAATATGAAAGTTTGTGCTTCTGTTTTGAAGTTACGTGTTTAAGATGATTAAGTTGGTGAGTTAAGTAATTAATTTTGTGTTGGTTCATTGCTGGAAAGCTCCCCATTCTATTTCAGAATGCCAAGAGATTTAATTGGATATATTCCCTCATTAATCTTTGTGTGTGTGTGTGTGTGTGTGTGTGTGTGTGTGTGTGTTAGTGGAGTTTGAACTCAGGGCGTCATGCTTACTAGGCAGATGCTCTACCACTTAAGCCACTTCTCCAGTCCTCTTTGCTCTGGTTATTTTGGAGACAGAGTATTTCTTTTTGCCCAGGCCAGCATGGACTGTGATCCTCCTATTTTATGCCTGCAACTGTGATCCTCCTGATCTCAGCCTTCTATGTAGATTGAGATGATAGGCATGTGCCAATACACCCATGTATTGGTTGCACTGGGGTCTCATGAACTGTTTGCTAGGGCTGACCTCAAACTGCAATCTTCCCCATCTCAGTTTCCCAAGGAGCTGGGATTATAGGTATGAGTACCAGCCCCCAACCCCATTTGCTCTTGAGGTGCCCATGTAGTCTTGTACCTTGCTTTCTTCTTTTTTTTAGCTGTGAAGTTTATTTTACATGCTTGTGACTGACAATTGCACCCTGAGAAAAGTTGCAAGTAAGGACAAATGGAGGGATCTGTTAGTTATTCCAGAAAAAAGGAGCTGGGGTGGGCAAAAGAGGAAAGACAGAGGGTGCCAACATAAGGCCAGTGAGACTGGTGTCAGATGTCATTCACTGGACTACTCCACACAGCACTGAGAGCTTTTGTAGAGTTACTTAACTTCCAGAAGGCTTGGTGAGGGTGGCTTGATATGCAATGTGCCAACAAGTTTCAGCTCTGGTCCAATCAGAGCTGATTAAAAAAAAATAATGATACCTTTTCCTGCTGTTGCTTTCTCTCTTATTCTCTAAAAGAAGGTTATGTAATTGGAAATTATACGAAAACCATCCATCCACGATCACTTTCTTTCCTCTCATTCATGAAAACCCACAAAGGATATCACATTGTGGATACAGGGGCAGAGTATTTATTTTTATTCTGAGTCAGGAAGGGAACGATTAAGTTGAGTTTAAGCTATCACGGCATGTGCTTCCCAGTGTTTGAGGAAAAGCAGGATTATTCTATTTCTCCAGCTCAAAAAAGACAGACTATGTGGATTCCATGGTTCTGCAGAGCACCTCCATGCATTAGCTGTTTCTTATGCTTCGTGGTCACCAGTGATTCATAGGGAAATGTGTTCATTACCTGACAGTAATACTGTCAACCAGAAGAATGCCAAGTTCAATTCATTTTCCTCATGAGTTTAATTTTGTGGTTTTATATTTTGCTCATGTCTTAAGCACTTCATTATTCTTTTTTTTTTTTTAAAGTTTACAATATTTATTTATTGACCTGGTATATTAATTTTATTAAATAGTTAGACATAATGAAAATAGCTTTGGCAAATATCTTTTTTTTTTTGATCTCTTGCATTATACAAATTTTTTTTTCTTTTATTATTCATATGTGCATACAAGGCTTGGTTCATTTCTCCCCCCTGCCCCCACCCCCTCCCTTACCACCCACTCCGCCCCCTCACTTCATTATTCTTAAGGACAGTGTTTTCCACCAGAAGCAATTTAAATAAAAACAGTCCAGTTAATGTGGTTACAATTATAGCAACTGTTATTTTCTCTTACTAGATGGATTTGTCTATAGTTTGAAAGTTCTGCCATTTGTTAAGATTCAAATAAAGTTGACAAACACATACCCTGAGGAGTAAAGAAACACATGGCAGTTGTTTCTCAGGTTGGAAGTGTGATAGAAATCTGTTTGACTCATTTTCTCTTCCTATGGCTGGAACATTGCTTGAGAATATGAGCATAATTTGACATGTAGAGGAAATCCAGGTGAAGTTACAATGATTAAAGAAAGAATGAAACCTTGGCATATGTGCCATTCTGTGTTGTTAATGTGCTTTGACAGTGTTGGTTACCTGTTGGCCCAGGTAGACCCTCAGTATGCCGTCACTGTCACTAAAAACTATTTATTGCCAGGGATTTGATAATATTTCCTACATTTCAGGAATATTGCCAGCTTGGGATTACAGAGTTTGTGACAAGTTTTCAAGGCATGATTGAATATTTTCTTTGTGATCCTTGTAATTAGCTGATGAGATTCAGGATAAATGATATCCTATGTCATTTTTCATGGTGTAAGATTGAGTTGGCATATCCAATATTGTTTGCTTAGTAATTGGTAGACATGAAATTGAGTCTCAGATCTCAGGACTTCTACATAAGTGTTCTTTCAGTATTTCATATTTCCTCATTTTATTGCTGTCTTTGCAGTAGTCAGAACATCACTACACAATCTTGAAGTATAGAAAGAATAGTCTGGATTTTTTTTTCTGCCATATATCCAGTACTCCATAAAAAAACTACTCGAATGAATAAATAAGTAAAGGAAGTCGTTTAATAAGTTTAATACATGCTTCATCACTTTTGTTAGTGGTGTCTGGTCATACTTTTGCCACTTTCTTTTTATGTAATCAATTTTAAAGTATAATTTATTATCATGTTTGTTTTATTTTTTTAGTAACATCTAACATACATTCTGTTTTTAAAAATTCTCTCTCCCTTATTCCCCAATTAACATATTTAAAATTCCTGGCATCTGAAGAGCTATTTAAGGGGAATTTAGTCCCAAAATACGATGATTATTCTGTCCAACCTAGGTTTCTTGGGTTGGAAACCGAAGAGTAATCTCCTAACCAAAGGTACCAGGAAATAGTCATTGCCTCCTGTTGTCCTTACTATTGTGCCAAGGCAGAGAAAACAAAGTTTATAAAGTTTTGACCAGAATGCACTGTGTGGCACAGCTGGGCTTTCTGAATGTAAAATCAGCTTTATGTGATCTCTGTTACTTCTGGAGTTTCATGAATTGCATTTTGAAATCCAAGTGTAAGGAGGAAAAGGAAAAAGCTCACAATAAACTTTAATGTTGTGTTTCAGTAAAGGATTTTTGTAAGTTTCTGTCTGTATCTGGGTTTTAATTTTCCTTTTTTCCTTATACATTTTATAAGTATTTAAACATATGCTGAACTTTAAGGGAAAAACTCTGGCCAGCTAAGAGATTTTGGGTTACACCTAATAGAGTTCACACTAAAACAGCCTACGTCTATCAAGTACTGGAGTGACAAGAAAGAGGGTTGATGTGCTGAAAGTGTCAAGTATTCTGTTCTCTTACCATACCTTTGATATACAGCTTCTAAATCTTCTATTGCAGTTTTTAAAAATAAGTTCCATTTAATTTTTAAAATAATTGCTTTTTTGAAATACAATTCACATACTGTAAAACTTACCCTTTCAGTGTGTCTGTACAGTTCAGCAGTTTTTACCTTATTCAGAGTTAGGCAATGATTAACACTAAGCATTTCAGAACGTTTTTATTGTCGCACAAAGAAATGCCATATCCATTGCTCACTATTTCCCCTTCCCTGAAGTTCCTGACCTAAACTAACCTTTCTTCCATCTGTCTGTATGGATTTGAACATACCTTACATAAAAGAATAAGGGGCACTGTAGACTATATGTATCTGGCTTCTTTCACTTAGTGTAATGTTTTCAGGGTGCATCCATGTGCAGTATGCATTGAGACTTTGTTCTTTTTTAGTGCTGATTACTATTCCACTGGATGCCTTGGATGCAGATCTTATATTGGAGTTGCTTCCATCTTTTTGGCTATTGCAAATAATACTGTTGTGATTATTCATGCACAAGCTTTACTATGGACCTATGTTTCCAGTTCTCTGTGGTTTATGTCAAGTTATAGATTATATAGTTTCTTTAGTCCGTTAATTATCTTCTGTCACTCAATATCTTCATTCTTCTTTTTTTTGGTTTATTTATTTATTTATTATTCATTTATTCAAATGTGCATACATTGTTTGGGTCATTTCTCTCCCCTGCCCCGCCCCCACCTTCTCCCTTCTTCCCCCTCCTTCCCCCTTCAGTTCCAATATCTTCATTCTTGAGAGTGGGTATTGAAGTCGCCCACTGTTATTGCAGAGGTATTTATTTCTCTTTTCAATTCTGTCAGTGTTTGCTTCGTGTATTTGAATGGTCTGTCATTACGTGTATGCATGCCTATAACTGGGGTTCTTTTCTGTCATATTGAACCTTTTATTAACATATAATGTCCTTCACTTTCTTGACTAAACTTTTTTGATTTAAAATATATTTTGTCTTACATTAGGCTAGCCATTCTATTCTCTATGGTTACTATTTGGATGAAACATATTTTCTTTTCTTTCACTTTCTATCTATTTGTGTCTTTGGATCTAACTTGAGTTGCTCATTGATAGCATATAGTTGGATCATGTTTTTTTTTTTTCTTCCATTGTCATAATCTCTGTCTTTTGATTGGGGAATTAATTTAATTGATTTATAATTAAAGTGATTACTGGTAAGTGGGAACTTCTGTCATTTTGCTATTTATTTTCTATATGATGTATAAATCTTTTTTCCTCATTTTTGGCATCACTCTTGTCTTTTGTGTTCAGTTGATACTCTCTTTGTGAATAACATGTGGAGTACATTTGCCATCCCAAAGTTATAACATTCTAACTTGAGTTTTTGTCACATTGATGTCAATAACATAGGAAAATAACTCTGCTCCTTTAGCAGCTCTGTCTTACCCCTTTTTGGCTGTTGACGTCACCAAATTACATCTTTAAACATTGTGTACCCTAAAACAGAATCATTTCTTTGAAATGCATTAGCCTCTTAAATTATGTAGAAAACAACATACGCTGCTACTAACCAGAGTCACATCATTTTTCAGTAATAATTCTTTTTTGTGGTACTGAGATTTTAATTCAGGGTCTCACACTTTGCTAGACAGGTGCTCCTACCACTTGAACCATTTCCCTTTTTTGGGAAAATCCGTTTTTGCTTTAGGTGTAGTTTCATGCTTTTTGCTTAGGGCTGGTCTTGGCTGTGATTCTCTTACCTTTATCCCCCAGTTAGCTGCTATTACAGATGTGTACAACTATACCTGGCTTATTTGTTGAGATAGGGTTTTGCTAACTTTTTGCTTAGGCTGATATTGAACTATGATCCTTCTGATCTCTGCCTCCTCAGTAGCTGGGATTATAGGGTGAGCCACTACACCTGGCCTCTAACAATTATTTTTTTAAAATGTATTGTTCTCTTAAATCATATAGAAATCAAAAAGTATGGTCACAAACCATGGTTATAATAATGCTAATTTTTATAATTTCCATGTGTTTATCTTAATTGAGATCTTTATTTCTTTGCATGGCTTCTAGTTACTGCCTAGTATCCAGGGTAGTATCACTTCAACTATAGGACTTCCTTGCATATCTTTTTTTCAGAGAAGTTCTAGTAATAACAAACTCACTTAGTTTCTCAGCTTTGTTTATCTACCTATGCCTTAATTGAAGAACAGTTTTGCCAGATATAGGATTCTTATTTAACAGTTTTTTTTTCCTTTTTCCCTTTAATATTATCAGCCTTCTGCCCTTTTATCTGAGCCTTTGTGATCAGAAGAACAATCATGAACCAGGTACAGCATCTCAATATTTGGAGGGTAGGGTGCTTTTGCCCACCATGGTTCCTACAAACTGTATGTAGGCTGCCCCAAGACATACACAGCAGATGTCACAGAGCTAGGTGTGGGAATGGGTAAATGCTGAGAACTGAAAGTGAGATCACTCACAGCTACCTCTGGAAGTTTCCAGCATGCAATGGAGTGCTGAGCTTCAAAATAGTCACATCAGACATATTTTGCCTGTGGAATTATTGTCCAGGTTGGGGACAGATTCCTGGTGCTTCATACTCTGACATCTTCCCAGACCACTCATTCAATTTCCACAAAAATTTCCAGGGTTTTTACTGTTTTTATGAAGGAACAAGTTTTTGGAGGATCTTACTTTCCTTTTCTGGAAGTATTTCCAACTTCTCAATCATTTTTTCTAGCCTTTTATTTATCTACTCTATTGTTTCTTTTTATTTCCTCTAATATAGGGAGTTGATTTTTCTTTTTTTATAATCATGAATGTGTTTATATTACATATGCAATTTTAAAATCAAAGTCTTTATTTCTCTTTTTGTATAATTCCTTTCATCTCTTTTCCTTTATTCTGTATTATGTTACCTTATCCCTGCCCTTGCTTACTCCATGTTAACAACCAGTGTGTACAATTTCATAGTTTTCTCCATCCTTATACAATCATATGTAAACATATATGGAATACATGTATATGAAATAATATACATATCGAGGGCTGTTTGACATTGCATTTCAAAAAATAGGGTCACATTTATTACAGATATTTTTCTACATAATGTCTTTTTCATTCAAGAATACTTCGTATTTATCTCCAAGACAATGACTTATTCCTAATCCATTGTTATAATAACTGAATAGTATTCTATGTTGATTTTATAGCATAATTTATTTCAACCATTCCCCTAGAAATAGACTTACTTTATATCTCATTTTTCCCTGAAGATAAAATTACTTGCATCATAGTATCTAAATAACAGTCATGTATTTACAGTGGTAACTAGAGAGGAATCAAAATGCCCTAAACATACATTTGAAAATTTTCATGTAGTGAAAGCTTATGCATCAATCCAAAACCCTAAAACTACTCTTCTTGTGTTTTTAACATTTGTTATTTCCTTTAACTTTAAGTGAGTGCTGCAACAATATGTCCCTAAGAGGATCAGGACAGGTCTCAAAGTTTCATGTGGATTACTACTCATCAGGCAATTATCCAAAGGCAGGTTTTGAGAGCGGGAGTCCAGTTAAGCATCTGAAATCAGATAAAGTCTCATATCCTTTTCCCCTTCCATTTTTAATCCTATCAAGAATGTAACCTGGGATGTTTTCATTATATTCTTCAAAAGTTAGTTCTGCTACCCTAGGAATCAGAGTTTGTGTTCATATGTGAAAATGTGGATGGGTGGGTAGTGAGTAGCTTAGATGTCCTATTCCTTTGGCTACTTTTTATTTACTCATTTATTATTTAATTTTCATTTGGTGCTTGGGAGACCTCACATGTACCCTGGGTGATTTAAGAATTCTCTGTGAGAATTTCTTAATTGTATGTTTTCATTTAAATGGTAATAAAATAATTAATTCAAGCTTCCTCTAGGTCACTTGGATAAACATCTTATAACAGATACTACCATGGAATTTTGGTGTTTGTATGTTAGTATTTATGGTTGTGTTTCTGCTTAGCTATACTACTTAGACTATCAAGAAAGGAATGGAGCAGACTAGATAGATATTCTTTTCTATTGAACAACAAAATACATATTTGCACTCTCTAAAAAAGACACTTTTGTAGTAGTTCTGGGGAAAAGTGTGCCAGACTTGCTCAGCCAGGATACAGGATACAGGGAACATCATGTCAGCTTCCCACAAATAGAACTTATATCATAGCAGTACCACATTTAGCGTTTTTAAGCAGAACAATGGTGATATTAATTCATCAACTTGGTTAATTAAAATTTTATTAGTTTTGTAATTTTGTTTCTATTTCATTCATACACATTAATTTTAATTTTATAGTTGTGTTAGACTTGTAGATGTACTGGCATTTATATCTGATTTTATGTTTGCCTGAAAAACTTTCTTCCTGCTCAAAAGGCTGTACAACTCCTCAGTATGAGAAACACTGCTGTAGGGTAATTCTAGTTGTGTGATTTCACTTTCCCAGGAAAAGCAGTAATGCTCTATAGATGAGTTTCATACCTTTTTTGTGCCAAAGACTCTTTTGGCAATCTGGTGAAGCCTTCCTAGAATAATATTTTGGTGCTTAAAATAAGTAAAGTGGAATTAAAAAAATGGTAATTATATTAAAATGCAGTTACTAAAATTTTGACCAAGCTAAATATGTGCTTATTTATCAATGGATTAAGTAATGACATCTAGAAATAGACATGTAACCGTAATTTTGTGACAGGAATGAGCACAGAGCAACAGCTCTATGTTGATGTACAAATATGTATGACTTACAACTTTTGTATATTTGTTGCCCACACTGATAATTTAATCATGCTAAATTTTGGTTGGAAGATATGGAAAAAGAGATGTTATTTTTCTGTCACATAAGTTTGTAGCTTAAATTTTATGATGGATCACTAAGGTCTTTGGATTCTGACTAAAGATACTTCGTGCTTTAAGGAAAAAAAAAATCTTTTGTTGATACCTAGCAGGATCAACAAATGAGGCCTGCGTTTAGGTCTTAGAGTTACTCCAAAAGTTAGTGTAGTCTCTACCCCTGGGCATACTTCTGAAGGAATGTAAGTCAGCATACAATGGTGATACCTGCATACCAATGTTTACAATAGAACTGTTCACAGTACTCAAACTATGGAATCAACCTAGTGCCTATCAGCGGATGAATGGGTAACATGTATTATTCAGTTTTATTCAGTCATGGAATATTATTCATGGAGTATTATTCAATTATAAAGAAGAATGGAATTATGTCCTTTGCGGGAAAATGGTTGGAACTGGAGATCATCAAGTTAAGAGAAATAATCCAGACTAAGGAAGACAAATATCACATGTTTGCTCTTATATGTAGAATCTAAACTTAAAAAAAAAACAATGACACAAGTCTAACAGAATGACTGTTTAGGGGTGGGAACCAGTGGGAGGAGGGAGAGCAACAGGAGAGAGTGAAAGGGGGGTGAATATGGTCAAAGTGCTTCAAATGCATGTCTGAAAAGGGAATAACAAAACCCATTAAAATTGTTTAAAAAAGGAGGAAGGTAGATAAGAAGGAGTAATAGAGGTGGTGAATTTGACCAAAGTGCATTGTATGCATGTGTTGAAATATCACAATGAAATCCCTTTGTGTAATTAATATACACTAAATAAAAAAAAAAAAGAAAAGTTACTGTATTCATGATCCCTGGATACCATACCTATGTACTCTGCTGGTCACTACTGTTAGACCCAAATGTTCAAGTCCAGTTGGTTTCCCTCCTCTACATATTAAATAAGGCTTAAGGAACCATTAGGAAACTCAGACTTGACTACTGTTAACATCTAAGCAAGAACTTTAAATAATTGTTGCATTCTTGCCTGGTTGGTAGCATTCTAGTAAATACCTGCCTAGTTCTTGGGAGAGGAAGAGAGAAAGGAAACTGAAATATAGGAATAACTCTCATTTTCCCACTCTCCTTTCCTTCCACCTCATCCCATCTTAAGATCCCTCTTCCCCTAGGAGATATTGGGTTCCTCCCAGAGAGAGCAAACTCATCTTATGTGCAGAGGTAGCACTTTGAAAGAGGTAATGGAACAGTGTCTGTTTCACTTTTTTTTTTGGCTACAGTCCTGGTCCTCCTTTCTGAAGGATTTCTGGGCTTGTCTTCCTCACTCTGTCTCCGAAACAAATCTTGTAGTATCTTCCCAGGTGACACGTGCCCCCAAAGGCAATGTGCCCATGACACGTTAATATAGCAAATAAAAGCCAGAATTAAACCTTCATGTCAAAAGAGCTTGTAGTTTAAAAACTTCCTTTCTAGATTCATTATATTAATTTCCTCTTCAGAAAGAACAGCCTGATACCCTTGATCCACTTGGAGGGAAAAAAAAAAAACAGTAGCATGTTGATAACAGCAGTGCAAAAACAATCCTGGTCAAACTCAAGGACAAAAATAATCTCTTTTAAAAGCCAAAGGCTCAGATAAAAGTGAAAACAGAACCAAAAGCATATAATTTGCTTTGCTCTCTGGTTCTGAAAGAAAATTGGCACCATATATATTCTTTTGCCTGAATCATTCAATTTGCTGACTGTCTCAGGTTTTGGTTTTTGTACAATTTTGTGTTAAGAGCAAAAAAAAAAAAAAAAAAAAAAAACCCATCAGTGGGAATCTGTTTGCTGTTACTTGTGTCTTTGGAGAATATGCCTTTCACTTACTTGTAGTTGAAATGAGTAAGATAATGAATTTTCCAAACCAAAATCTTTACATCTGTTCACATTTGATGCAAACCATTCCTGTTTTTACTGTTAACATATTTTATTCTTCTATTTTGCTCCCCTGCATCATTACCTAATAGTTGCATGTGGTGTTTGAGGAGATCACACTTACAGCACTTGTTTATCGTTATGTCAAGCTTGTTTTGATGTCTATGTTTTCTTTCGAGTTTTTTTAAAATTTTATCCTTTTTATATTTACTCACATGTGTGTACATTGTTTGCCCTTCACCCTAACACCCCCCTCCCACTTCCAGGCAGAACCTGTTCTGCCCTCTTGTTCATAGTGTTTTTGCTAGTTTGAGATAAAGATAGCTAAACAGAGTGATGTGCTTCCATGCACATGTGTATTGCAACCCACATTGATTTGTTTCTATCACACCTCTTCACTGCTTTCTAGTCCCCTTCCCACAGTGGCCTCTACCAGTTTAAGATTATTATATTACCTCCTATACAGTGAACACATCAACCGCATTCAAGTTTTAGGTTTCCTTCCCTTTCCCTATTCCTCCTGTATGCATTCTCCCCTTAGTGTGTGACCCATGTCCAATAATATTACTGCATTTGTTTAAGGTCTATAATCTGCATATGAGGGAGAGCATGCTATTTTTGGCCTTCTGAACCTGGCTAATTTAGCTTAAGATGATGTTCTCCAGGTCCATCCATGTACTTGCGAATGACAAAATTTCATTCTTCTTTGTGGCTGAGTAAAATTCCGTTGTGTATAAATACCACATTTTCATCGGTAGTGAGGCATCTTGGCTGTTTCCATAGCTTGGCTATTGTAAATAGTGCTGTAACGAACATGGGTGTGCAGATGCCTTTGTAATAACCTGAGTCACATTCCTTTGGGTATATCCCTAGGAGCAAGATTGCTGGATCATATGGCAGATCTATGTTTAGTTTTTAAAGAAGCCTCCATATTGTTTTCCATAGTGGTTGGACTAGCTTACATTCCCACCAGCAGTGTATGAGGGTTCCTTTTTCCCTGCATCCTTGCCAACATTTGTTGTTGGTGGTGTTCTTGCTGGTAGCTATTCTAACAGGGGTGAGGTAGACTCTTAGTGTGGTTTTGATTTGCATTTCCTTTATGGCCAGGGATAATGAGCATTTTTCCATGTGTTTTCTTGGCCGTTTGGACTTCTTCCTTTGAAAAAGTTCTGTTTGGTTCAGTTACCCATTTCTTTATTGGGTCATTGATTTTTGAGAGTTTAGTTTTTGAGTTCCTTGAATATTCTGGTTATCAGTCCTTTTTCTGATGTATAGCTGGCAAATATTTTCTCCCACTCTGTGGGTGGTCTCTTCAATTTAGAGACTATCTCTTTTTTTGTGCAGAAGCTTTTTAATTTCATGTAGTCCCATTTGTTGATTCTCTCTCTTAGCTGCTGAGCTGCTTGGAGAAGTCTTTGCCTAAGCCTATTGCTTCCGGTGTATTCCCTGCTCTTTCCTGCATGAACTGCAATGTTTCTCATCTGATGTTAAGGTCCTTAATCCACTTTGAGTTGATACTAGTACAGGGTGACAGGCATGGATCTAGTTTCAGTTTTCTGCAGGTGGATAACCATGTTTCCCAGCAACATTTGCTGAAGAGGCTGTCTTTTTGGCACCTTTGTCAAAAATAAGGTGGGTGTAGCTGTGTGGATGCATATCTTGGTCCTCTATTCTGTTCCATTGGTCTTCATGTCTGTTTTTGTGCCAGTACCATGCTGTTTTTATTGCTTTGGCTCTGTAGTATAGTTTGAAGTCAGGTATTGTGATACCTCCTGCATTGTTCTTTTTGCTCAGTATTGTCTCGGCTATTCACAGTCTTTTGTGTTTCCAAATGAACTTCAGGGTTGATTTTTCAATCTTCATGATGAATGTCATTGGGATTTTGATGGGAATTGTATTAAACACGTAGCTTGCTTTTGGTAGTATAGCCATTTTTGCTATGTTGATTCTGCTGATCCATGAGCACAGGAGAGCTTTCTACATTCTGTAGTCTTTTTTGATTTCTCTGTTCAGTGGTTTGTAGTTTTCCTTATAAAGGTCATTCACATCCTTTGTTATGTTTATTCCTAGGTATATGATTTTTTTTGAGGCTGTTGTAAATGGAATTGTTTTCCTATATCAATTTGTTCATTGTTGGTGTATAGAAAAGCTACTGAATTTTGCAAGTTGATTTTGTATCCTGCTACATTGCTGAAGCTGTTTATGGTGTGTAGGATTTTTTGGTGGAGTTTTTTGGGTCTTTTAGTATAAGATCATGTCATCTGTGAATAGGGATAGTTTGACTTCTTCTTTACCTATTTGTATTCCTTTATTTCTTCTTCCTGCCTTATTGCGCTGACTATTGCAAGACTGTTGAATAGGAGTGGAGAGAGTGGGTACCCTTGTCTTGTTCTTGACTTAAGGAGAGATGGTTTCAGTTTTTCCTCATTAAGTATGATTTTGGCTATAGGTTTGTCATAGCCTTTATAATGTTGAGGTACATTCCTTCTATTTCTAGTTTTCTTAGAGCTTTTATCACAAAATGGTGTTGCATTTTATCAAAGGCTTTTTCTGCATCTATTAAGATTATCAAGTGTTTTTTATTTTTGCTTCTATTAATGTGTGCATTACATTTATTGATTAGTGTATGTTGAACCATTCCTGCATCCCTGGGATGAAGCCGGCTTGGTCATGGTGAATGATCTTTCTGATATGTTGTTGGATTCAGTTTGCCATTATTTTATTGAGGATTTTTGCATCAATGTTTATTAAGGAGGTTGGCCTGTAGTTCTCCTTTTTGTATGTGTCCTTGTCTGGTTTTGGGATGAGTGTAATACTGGCTACATAGAATGGGTTAGGCAGTGTTCCTTCCCTCTCTATTTTGTGGAAGAGTTTAAGGAATGTTGGTATTAGTTCTTCTTTAAAGGTCTGGTAGAATTCAGCAGAGAATCCATCAGGTCCTGGACTTTTCTGGGAGACTCTTTATTGCTGTTTCAATTTCATTAGGTGTTATAGATCTGTTTAGGTGGTTAATATCTTCTTGGTTCAGTTTTGGATGTTCATAAGTATCTAGAAATTTGTCCATTTCTTCAGGATTTTCCCATTTATTGGAAGAGGTTCTCAAAGGAGTCTCTGATGATTTCCTGGATTTCCTAGGTGTTTGTTTTATCTTCCCTTTTTTATTTCTGATTTTACTAATTTGGGCCTTTTTTGTCCTCATTTTATTCAGATTTGCCAGGGGTTTGTCAATATATATATATATATATTTTCAAAGAACCAGCTTACTAGCTTTTTGTTTCATTGATTCTTTGTTTTTTTTTTTGGCCCTTATTTTTATTATTTCTCTCCTTCTGTTTGCTTTGGGTTTTGGTTGTTCTTGTTTTTCTAGGAGTTTGAAATGTAACATTAGGTCATTTATTTGAGATCTTTCTGTCCTTTTAATATATGCACTCATGGCTATAAACTCTCCTCTTAGGAATTGTCAATAACTTCCAGTAACCTTCTGTTTCCTCTCTTATCTTTTCTATGACCTCACTGATTGTTGAGCAATATGTTATTCAGCCTCCAATTATTTGCATGTTTTCTGCTGTTGTTTTTGTTGTTTTGTTCTACTTTTAATGTATTGGGATCAGATAGAATGCAGGGTGTTATTTCTATTATCTTATATTTTCTGAGGCTTGCTTTGTGCCCTAAAATATGATCTGTTTTGGAGAAAGTTACATGGGCTGCTGAGAAGAATGCATATTGTGTGGATGTTGGATGAAATATTCTGTTGACATCAGTTATGTCCATTTGATCCCTGGTGTCATTTAGTTCTAGGATTTCTTTGTTGATTTTTTGTTTGGATGACCTATCTATTGGTGATAAAGGGGTACTAAAGGCTCCCACTACCACTGTGTTTGAGTCTACATATGCTTTTAATTCTTTTAATGTATGTTTGATGAAATTGGGTGCACTGACATTGGGTGCATATAGGTTGATAATTGTTACTTCCTTTTGATGTATTGCCCTTTTTATTAGTATGAAGTGTCCTTCTTTATCTCTTTTAACCAATGTAAGTTTGAAGTCTACTTTGTCTGATGTAAGTATTGCTACTCTTGCCTGATTTTGGGGGCCACTGGTTTGGTAAATCTTCTTTCAGCTTTTCACCCTAAGCCAGTGTTTATTTCTGTCAATAAGATAGGTCTCTTGTAAACAACAGATTGTTGGATCTTCCTTTTTAATCCAGTTTGCCAAACAGTGTCTTTGATGGGGGATTTGAGTCCATTGATATTCAGTATTAATTTTGATAGGTATGTGGTGATCCCTGCCATTTAGTTGTTTTTGTTGTTTAAGGATTTGATTGTGTGCAGTTGATTGCTTATACTGTACTTTGATTGTGTGTACTCTCTGATTCCTTGTCTTTTCTTCTCCTGATGTTTGATACTGTCTATCCTCTCCTGGTATTGTTTGCTTTCATCATCTCTGTGCAGAATTACTCATAGAATCTTCTGTAGTGGTAGCATGGTGGTCATGTATTGTTTTAGTTTCTGTTTATCCTGGAAGATTTTTATTGTTCTGTCAATTTTGAATGATAGTTTTGCTGGGTAGAGTATCTTAGGGCTGAAATTATTTTCATTCAGTGTCCAAAATAACTTACTCCATGCCCTTTTAATTTTAAGGTTTCTGTTGAGAAATCTGCTGTGATTTTGATGGGTTTATGTTTATAGGTTGTTTTTACTCTTTTACAGCCTTTAATATTTCTCTGTTCTCTGTGCTTATTGTTTTAATGACAGCATGCCATAGGGAGGTTCTGTTTTGGTCAAGTCTGTTTGTGTCCTGGATATTTCCTGTACCTGAATGGGCAAAACTTTCTCAAGTTTTGGGAAATTTTCTGTTATTATTTTATTGAATATATTATGCATCCCTTTGGCTTGTACCTCTTCTCCTTCTTCAATACCTATGATTCTCAGGTTTGGTCTTTTGATGGAGTTTCTGAGTTCTTGTATATTCCTTTCACAGCTCTTGAGTTGTTTGACAAGATTTCTTCTAGTTTTTTTTTTTTTTTAATTTCTATTTTATCCTTGAGCTCTGAGATTCTGTCTTCCACTTATTCTGTCTGCTAGAGAGGCCTTCCACTATTCTTTTTGTTTGACTAAAGGGACTTTTTATTTTCTGGATTTCTGTTTGATTCTTTTTTCTGAGGTTTTCCATGTCTTTGTTGAACTCTTTTATATTTTGTGTGGTCATCTTTAATTCATATATCTCTGGTTTCATAGCATAATTTGTTTCACTTTGGTGTTTGTTGAAGTCATCTCTGAGTTCAGTTATTTGTTTCTGTGTCTCCTCATGTTCTTTATTTTTGGTGTCTTAAAATTTCTTGAGTGCATCTTGTACATTCTGATTAACCATGTCTAATATCTTCTCCATGAATTTTTCAGTGATTTCTTCTTTGAGCATTTTGTTGTGGGAGTCACTGGGCTCCTTAGTGACATTTATCATTATTTTGTTTGGATCTGGAACTGGGTATCCATTTTCTTCATTTCCCACTGAATCCTGTATTGAATTCTTTTTTTGAGGAGAGTGGTTTTCATCCCTTCTTCTCTTCCCATTGCTCCACTTGGTGCTGTGCCACTATTTTCTTGATAGGCCAATTGTTGGTTTTAATTGCCTGTTTTCTTTCTCTTGATTTAATTTTTGTGTTGTGACTGACTTGATTGTTAGCTGGGTTGATGTGCTCTTTCTGTCCCTGGCCTAGAGTATAATTTAGCAATAACAAATTCATAAGTTCAATGCCAGGTCAATTGTTTACATATTATATAGAAAACCCCTTGGTGATACTATCTATAAACATTGGGGGCTGGGGGATATTGGTTATTAGGCTAGATATAGAAATTTGGGAAATTCTTAAAGATAGCACTAAAAGGCAGGGTGGGAAAAGGGGTGGGTGGGGGGAAGTGGTATGGGGGCTGTTGGGTTTTGTGGCCCTTGTGTGTGTGTGGGTATATTTCTGTTGTTGTAGTGGAGGGTGCTTGTGTCAGGGATTGCAGGGGCCTGGGGTTGTGTACAGTTGGTACTATAGGTTAGTCAGTGGGTGGTGAGTGTGTAGGATGGAGGGGTAGTGTGGTGACAGGTTGGGGGGATAGGAGGGAGAGGTGAGGACTGGGGTTGAGAATAGATGAGAATGGCCAGAAAGAGTAGTTGGGAGGGAGAACAACGGTTTGTAGTACAGGAAAAGAAGGGAAAGTGAGGTGGATAAGAATAGGGATAAGAAAACTGTGATGGTGAAATTAATACTACAGAAAAAAACAAAAACAAAAAGCACCAGGTACAGGAACAACACAAAATTCAGTCTTTTGGTAAAAATTCAGTAGTTATTCCTTAGGCATTCAATCCTGGTATTGGCATAAAAGTGGAAACTCTGATGTGATTTCACCTGGTGACTGGCTTCTGAGTAGTATCTGGTTCCTTCCATCCACAGGGCAAGTCGCAATTAGGAGGTGAGGTAAGTCTGCCAGCTTGATCAGGGTGGTCAGAGCTGTTGTTGTTTTCATCAGGTGGCAGCTGCATTGCCCTTCAGCTGCAACCCTGTTTGGTCAGCTCCTCCCCAGCATGGTGGAGCAATTCAGTTTTGAATTCTGCTCTTTGTCCCATGAAATCTGTTCCAGGATCCATCTTTTGCCCTGTTTTTGGAGGTTGGCCACTCTCAGACTTCTTGCCTCTCCTGATCTCTGCTCAGTGCTAGTTTGCCTTCTCTGGGAGGCTGGCTTGTTGCCCTAGCCCCGCTCTCAGCCTTTGTTGCTTGACCATCTTTCTTGCACTGAGAGTTCAGTTCCTTGCCCCACCCTTGTTCTCCAGGGTAGGTTCAGTATGCCACTCTCACCTCTGCTGTATTAGATCACAGTTTGCTGTTTATGCTGTTGAGTTTTGTTGGGGGGATTCAATCTGCCCAGGGGCTAAGCTGGATTATGTTTCCTGGGGGATAAGAAGGGGAGTCGTACATGGTGTGTGATGCTCACCTGTTTGTTCTGCAGATTCACACAAGCAGCTTTGGATCCTGCCAGGGAGGAGAAATGGCGTTGCTTTTCTCAGTGCAGTGTGGCATAGGAGGCTTTCCACAGGCTAGGGGTCCAGAATGTTGCAGAGTTTGATTCTGATTGATGTTCTGTCTTCTGCTTGTTTGGAGAAAAAAGAAAAAGGAAAAAAAAAAAGGCCGGACACACTTTGCTGGCTGTGCTGTGTGGGATTTTTGTGGCTGTTAGGTGCAATTAAAGGCTCATTTAAGGGTCAGTCTTTAAATTTTATGTGCACCTAATGTGATGGCAGTTATTACTTTGGCTAGAGGCAATCAGAATTACCCAAGTGTAGCTCTGATGTATCAAGGTGGTTTCTGGAGTCATGGAGCTTAGGATTTCTGGTTCCCTACCCTAACCACCATCTTGGATCTGCTTCTTTCAAGTTTTATGAGATATTTCAATTCCAGAGAATTTAGGTGACTATTGTGTAAAGCATTTACTTATCAACAGCTAGTTTTTGGATACCAAACTCCAGGATTGGCTATATAGACCATAAAACCAAGTAAGACAGAAGCCTTGTTCAGACAGCTGGTTGCTAGTAACTGCCTTGACACATGAACATATTATTTATAGTTTGAGAAATAAAATGAAAAGTTCTGAGAGATTCAAAGGCAGAAAACATGACCTATTTCAATTCTTTCTGTCTTTTAAAAGATCATCTTGTTAATCCACACAAGTTTAATGCTGTAATAAATGAATCCATTTTCTAAAAATCATAGTTTAATTTGTAATTATAAATATTAATTTTAGTTTAAAGGTCTATCCTAGAACTTCCCTTTTTTTGTGGTACTAGGGTTTGAACTCAGGGCTTCACATCTTCTAGGCAGGTGCTTTACCACTTGAACCATTTGACCAGCCCTATTTTGTGATGGGGTTTTTTGAGACATGGTCTCTCCAACTGTTTGCCCAGACTGGCTTTGAACCATGATCCTCCTGCTCTCTGCTTCCTGAGTAGCTATGATTATAGGTGTGAGCAACTGGTGCCTGGCTAGAACTTCCATTTTTAATTAAATTATTACCTTCTTAAATTTTAGAAAAGAACACATAATGTGATTTTCTTAGGGTAACTGAACAGAGCTGTAGTTTTCAAACTTATCAATACCACATGGAAGGCCAAAGTATAAATAGTAATTTTATCTCTTCAAGAAGTTGGAGATATGGAAATTTTACGCTTTCTTCTTTAGAATTACCTTTCAGTTCTTCCATAATCCACTAAGTAATGAAGCTCAAAGAGCTTGTTTTTCTTTGGAGTAGGGGAGTGGTCTATATGTTTACAGATGGGTGGTGGAGAAAAGTCTCTAGGATATGCGTTTCAGGAGACTAGCTTTGATCATTTGGTGGCTACTAAGCCACAGCAAGTATGCTACTATATAATGTGTCCTTTAAAGTTAATGAAACTTTAACAATTAGTAATATGGGATGGTTTCCATGGAATTGAAATGTTCTAGAGTTTGGGGACTGGCCAAGTATCTCTGTCCTTGCCAATCATGAGGAGTGGTGTACTATGTAGTGTTTAGGACATATAAAAGCGTCTACCTCCATGATGCATTGACACTTCAGGTGCAACAATGTCCCTTCCAGACAGTCCTTAGGACTCTAGAGGGGGCTTATAATATCAACCACTTCTATAGGTCTTTTATTTTTGGTCATACTGGGGTTTGAACTCAAGGCCTCACACTTGCTAAGCAGGTACCCTGCAGCTTAAGCCATGCCCCCAGACCACTTCTCCAGTTCTTATTATGTCCCTCAAACAGTTTTAAATGTTTTATAGATCATGGTTCTTTTAATCCCCACAAAAAGCCAATGAGATAAATGATAATATTAACCTCATTTTAGTGATGAAGAAACACAGATGGACAGGTTAAATAATTTGCTCAAAATTTCTCAGATAATGAGTGACAGAACCAGTGTTTGAACTAGTATAGCTCCAAGGTCTGTGCTCCATTTTTCCATGAATAGCAAAACAGAACAGCATGAATGGGCATTGAAAGGCACTTGGGAGTAGAGTGGGGACATCTGTGACCAAAGGGCAGATTAGTGGTTAGTCCAAGGAGCTTGTGTTAATTGGTTTCATGTTACTATAATGAAATTATACGAGATAATATAAAATATAAAAAGAGTAAAGGCTTATTGTGGCTCACAGTTTTGGAGGTTCCAGTCATGATCTGGTGGCTTTGTTACTTTGGGTCTCTGAAAAGGGTAACACATCATGGCAGGAGTGTGTTGGCAGGGCAAACTATTCACAGCAGGAGCCAGAAAACCAAAAAAGAGCACCATTGTTCTCCCACAATCCTCTGGGTGTGGCAATACTCCTAATGACTTAAGAACATCCCCCTAGGTCCCACCTCCTAAAGATTCCATACCTCCCAAAAGCACCACCTTGGGGACTAAGCCTTTAACACATGGGCCTTTGGGGGGTATTCAACATCCAGACCAGAGCAGAGCTGAATTCCAAATCTATTAACCACAAAGGTTATTTAAGGGGCAACTGAACTGCGAAGTCTGGTGTTCAGTACTAGAGCACATCACCTGGGAGGACGAATAACATCTAGGATGAAGTAAGGCTGTTTAAGAGCCATTTGGCTCCAGTCTGGATTTATAGGAATGGTGTGTGCCAAGGCATTAAGGAAGATATCAGTGGTTAAATCCAAAGACAATAGAAAATTACTACTTCTGTGTCCCTAATTTATTTTACTGTGGTTAAAAAAAAAGACACCATGAAATTTACTTTGTAAATAAAAGTTTTAGGTGTGGTGCAATATTGTTACCTATATGCACAGTGTTCTCGCATGCCGAAACTCTACACCCATGGATCAGCAGCTCCCTGTTCCCTCTCCGCCCAGCCAGCCTCTGGCAACCATCATTCTACTTTCTGCTTCTATGAGTCTGACTACTTTAGGTACCTCATGTAGATGGAATCATGCAATGTTGCTCCTTCTGTGACTGCCTTATTACACTTGGCATAATGTCTTCAAAGTTTCTCCATCTCGGAGCATATGACAGGATTTCCTTCTTTTTTAAAGGTCAGTGTTGCTTTTAAGGAAGGAGCTGCTGCGAGACTTTCAGATGTTGGTGTATTACAGTCGGGCACATGATAAACACCCAGGGAATATTAGCCACAAAGGTTAGAAGGTCGGCTCTTCCTCTTTTTGTTTTGACCTGAGCAAAATTTCTTTCCCATTCCCACTCTCCACACAGCTCACCAAATCCCCAGATTTATAACAGAACAACTTATGAATTTATTAGTTTATTTTAAAAGGGTTTTTAAAATACTAATTTTATTAGTTTTGAATTATTTTAAATGATTATAATTTAATTTAAGCAACATAATAAGGTGCAAGCATAAGGCAAGAAGCAAAATCTCATCCAAAATTCTACCACTGGAAAGAAACCATCTTAAAGATGAGCCGAACATATTTTAAGATATCTAAGTATATATTAAGAAGATAAATACCTGATAGAGGTTATTTTATAAAAATAAAAACTTCCTGTTATAATAAAATTGCTAAATTAATTATCTTTGAATTTAGCAGGAAGAAAGGAAACTGAGATGAAATGGAGGGAATTGAAACTCCTGTCCCTAAATATTTATTTACTTCAAGAGAGATTAGTCACTGAGTGTTTGCAGTTGTGGTGGACTTGGATGACTTTTCAGTTCCCCTTTCCCAACACCTCCCAACCTTGTCTGGAGGAGTTACTTTTAACCTATGGCCTTTAGTCTAACTTGAAGAGTGAACATAATAAACCCAGTGCCTGCCGTTTCATAAGGCAGTGGAAGAAATTCTTGGGTGTGCCTTCTGCCATGTTCTGAACAGCCAGGTGGCAATCAGATGACTTAACCTTCTCTCATCTACCATATGGGTCACACAAACCTTGCCTTTAATTACAAACTAGTATTTTTTAAAGCTTATGTGTCAAGAAAAAATTAAAGTGGAAATATAAAATATAGCTGAACAGTAGTGAAAAATCTACTTATCAAAACTTTCTGGAGCATGGTATGGTGGTACATGCCTGTAATCCCAGCAATCAGAAGGTTAAGGCAGTTTGAGGCCAGCCTGGGGTACATAGTCAGACCCTGCCTCAAAAGACCAAAAGTTGAACCAAAACAAGACAAAGAAATGAAACTTGTGTGTTGCATTAAAAGAATATATCATGAAAAATTTATAACAATATTTACAATAGGAAAATTAGAAGAACAAGCCTATGAAGTAAAACAGCAAATGAATAAGCTTGAAGAAAGGGCAGGAAGCCAAAAATAGAACATGGGAAAGTTAATAAAATAGAAACCAAACATAAACAGACAATCAGAAAGTAAAAAGTCACTTTTTAAAAGGGATAAAAAATTAGCCAATTCATTTTCAACAGTGATGTGAACAAGGGAGAGAGAACAACTGTAGTAATAAAATTAGGACATCATTATAGATAAAAGAATTGTCAGAGAATATCAGCTCAACTTAATGCCAATATACTTGGAAATTTAGACAAAATGAACTTCAGTTGAGACTGCAGAATTCAGAGCATTTGAGCAATCTTGCTTCCATTTTTGGAAAGCAGTTTTATTCATTTTTCTTTATTGTGGTGCCGGGTGGGGTTATATTTACAAAAGTTCTTACAATGTATCAAATATAACATACTTGAATTCACCCCCTCTGCCAATCTCCTTTATCCCCCTGGCCTACCCTCTCCTTCCTGGAACAGTTTCAACAGGTCTCATTTTTACATTTACATACATGTGTGCAGAATTTTTCCACCACATTCACCCTCCAGCACCCTTTTCTTATATCCTCCCCCTTCCCACTGTTACTCACCGCCCCCAGACAGGACCTGTTTTGCCTTCCTATTCTGTTTTTATTTTTAAAAAATGACAATTTTGTTTGTTTAAGATATCCATACAGGGTGTTTCAGTGTGATATTTCCATGTATTATAACCCAAATTGGTTCATCACCTCTATTTTTCTCTATTCTACCTTAGTCCCCTTTTTATGATGATTTCAACAGGTTTAAAACTTCTGTATTCATTCTTGTATAGGAAGTATATCAACCATATTTACCTTCTTAACTTCCTTCTTTTACCCTCCCTCTCTCATATGTGACCTCCCCTTAGTGTGACCAGTGTTTCATAATATTACTACATTTGTTTTAGGTCTATTATTCACATATGAGGGAGAACATGCGCTTTTGGACTTCTGAGCCTGGCTAACTTCACTTAAGATGATGTTCTCCAGTTCCATCCATTTACCTGCAAATGACAAAATTTCATTCTTTGTGGCTGAGTAAAATTCCATTGTGTATAAATACCACATTTTCTCAATAAATTCATCAGTACTGGGGCATCTTGGCTGTTTTCAATAGCAGAGCTATTGTGTACAATGCTGCAATAAACATGGGTGTGCAGGTGCTTTTGTGGTAACCTGAGTCACATTTCTTCAGATATATCCTTAGTGGTATAGCACACTATATATAGTAATACCTAGTGCTATTACTGGATCTTACAGCAGGTCTAATTTTAGTTTTTGAGGAGCCTCCATACTGTTTTCCATAGTGGTTGTACTAGTTTCAATTCCCACTAGCAGTGTATGTGGGTTCCTTTTCCTTGCCCCCATATCCTTGCCAGCCTTTGTTGGTGTTTTTGAGGATAGCTATTCCAGCAGGAGTGAGGTAGAATCTTAGTGTGGTTTTGATTTGCATTTCCTTTATGGTCAGGGATGGTGAACATTTTTCTTGTGTTTTTTAGCCATTTGGACATCTACCTTTGAAAAAGTTCTGTTCAATTCAGTTGCTCATTTCTTTATTGGGATATTGATTTTTTTGGGAGAGTTTAGTTTTTTGAGCTCCCTGTATATTCTAGTTATCAGTCTCTTGCTTGATATATACCTGGCAAAGATTTTCTTCCATTCTGTGGGCAGTCTCTTTAATTCAGAAACAATTTCTTTTGTTGTGCAGAAGCTTTTTAATTTCATGTAGTCCCATTTGTCAATCCTTTCTCTTAGTTGCTGAGTCATTTGAGTTCTACTGAGAAAGTCCTTGCCTATGCCTTATTGCTTCCAGTGTATTCCCTGCTCTTTCCTGTACTAGCTTCAACGTTTCAGGTCTTCTATTAACTTTGAGTTTGTTGAAGTCCTCTCTGAGTTCATATAGTTGTTTCTGTGTCTTCTCAAGTTTTTTATTTGTATTGTCTTGATATTGTTTGAGTTGTTTTTGTATGGTCTCTTTAAGCTTCTCTTGAAGCACCTCCATGAGTTTCTCTCTGAGATCATTTTTGAGCTCCTCTTTGAGCATCTTCTTATGGTCTTCATTAAGCTCATTGGACATGCTTATCTTCATTCTACTGGGATCAGCAACTGGGTGTTCATTTCCTTCATTTTCTACTAAATCCTCTATTCATTTATTGTTAGTCTTTTGAGGGGTTGTATTCCCTTGACTTCTTCTGTTTCTCATTATGTTTGTATTTTGTGCCTTGCTTCTGTTATTGATTGGCTAGTTGAGGGTTTTAATCACCTGTTTTCTTCCCC
This sequence comes from Castor canadensis, assembly GCF_047511655.1. Classification (NCBI taxonomy): domain Eukaryota; kingdom Metazoa; phylum Chordata; class Mammalia; order Rodentia; family Castoridae; genus Castor; species Castor canadensis. Next base: position 116,098,087 of record NC_133394.1, read on the forward strand.
TTGACTAAATTACTATGCTGTGACTGGCTTAGTTATTAGCTAGGTTGATGTGCTATTTCTGTTCCCTGACTTGGAGGTATAATTCAGCAATAAAAAATTCACAGATTCAATGTCAGACCAGTTATTTACATAATATATACAGAACTCCTTGGTAGTATTGACTATAAACAGTGGGAATTGAGGGGATGCAGGTTGTTTGGATAGAGATAGATATTTAGGTAATTAAGAAGATGACACTAGGGGGAAGAAAGGGAGGAATTGGATAAGGGCGGGAAGAGGCATGAGATGTGGGAGTTATAGGGAAATCAGGCCCTAATGTGTGTTAAGGTTTAGTTCAGTTGTTCTGGGGGAGGGTGCTTATGTCAGGGATTACAGAGGGATACACAGATGGGAATAATGTGTACAGTTGATATATTAGATAATTCAGTGAGTGGTGAATGTGGAGGAAGTAGGGGCAGTGGGATGAAAGGTAGGGGAAGGTGGAGACAGGAGGTGAAAATGGAAGAAAAGGCAGAAAATATAGTTGAAGGAGAGAAAGAAAAGTGGGGCAAGAGAGAGAGAGAGCTAAGCAAGTTCATATTTGGACAGAAAGGAGGAGGGAGATAAGTAACACTGGACTGTAACACAAAAAAAGGAGAGAAAATGAAGAGAAGAAGAATAAAGATAAGAAAATAATAGTAATAAAATTAAAATACTAAATATAAAATGAGAAAATCAGTTGCTGAAAGCTCTGGACTTAATACTTTGGCATTAACTCCAGGTGCTGACACTTTTGACAGGGGCTTTCTCAGTGTCTCTGCCCCTTCTCAAGGTTGGTATGCTGGGCTGTGTGGTGATGGATATTGCCCCTCTTTGTCAGTTTGAGCCCAGTGTTTCCTTGGTGTGATGCACCCATCTCTGAAGTGGTGTTGGTAGGAGGCTGGTTTGTGAGCAGTTACTGGTTCCTTCTGCCCCAGGGCAAGGTGCAGTTGAGCTCTATGATTGCTCACTTTTCAGCTCACTACCAGATTCTCCTATGTGGTCAGGTACATTTCTGTTTTCACCAGGTGGCAACTGTGTTGCTCCACAGCCGCTTTGGCTTTGGCAGGTCAGCCCCTCTCCCAACAAGGTAGGGCAACTCAGTGTTGTGCCCTGCCTACAATCCCAAGAGTCAAGCTCAGCAATCTGCCCCACCCCCACTCTGGGAGGGGGGCTCCTTGCCCTGCCTCCACTCTCAGAGATCAGCTCTGCGTTCCTCTCCCCTTAGGGCCAGGCAGAGGTGAATTATGTTCTCCATCTATGGCATTTAGTTTTGTTGGGGGTGGTACAATCTGCCTGAGCTGTGCTGGACTGTGTGGATCCCTCTAGGGCAGATGATGTGTAGCTACCTGTTGGGGATGCAGATTCACTCTAGCAGAGTTGGGTCAGGGCCTGTGGGGTACACGTAGGCTGTGTCTGCGTGATACCGGTTCAGAATGCTGCAGAATCTAGTTCAGTTTGCTCCTCAGTCTTCTGCTTTTTCCAAGAAAAAGAAAGAAAAGAGAAAAAAAAAAAAAAAAGGAAAACTGGCTGGTGGCTTTCCCCTGAGGCAGACAGGTGGCTGTGCCTGTGCCAGCCCTCTCCAGGAACTTCCTGGCTGTTGTGTGCAATAAAAAGATGTTTTAAGGGTTGGTTGTTGAACCTTATGTGCACCCCATGTGCTGGCGGTAATTTAGTTAGCAAAAAAATCAGAATTACCCAAGTGTAGCTACCACGGCTCTGAAGTATTTTTCTGAAATAGTGGCGCTCAGGGTTTCTGCTTCCCTCTACTGCACACCATCTTGGATCTTCTCTGGTCAATTTCTTAGGAAAGTATAATTTATCAAAACTGACTCAAGAAGAAACCTTTAATAGACTGGTAATAGTTTCTAATTAATAGTTTAGAAACTAATAGAATCAATCCCAGTTTTAACATCGTTAAAAAATCCCAAGCAGCTTTATCAAACCTTTCAGGGATAGTCTCTATTAAATTGTGGTACTGGAGTTTGAACTCAGGACTCCATGGTTTTAGGCTCTACCACTTGAGCCACCTTTGCTCATTATTTCTGAGATACAGTCTTGCGTTTATGCCTGGGGCCAGCCTGGACATGTTCCTCCTACTTAGCTTCCCATGTAGCTGGGATGATAGGCTGTGGCACACATCTACCTTTTTTTTTCTGTTGAGATGAGGTCTCACAAACTATTTTGTAATTTTTTGCTGGAGCTGCCCAGGGACTGAGATCTTCAGGAGCTCAGCCTCCTTTGTAACTTGGGATGACAGTTACATACCACCACTCCTAGATACTGGTTGAGATATGGTTTCACTAACTTTTTGCCTGTACTGGCCTTGAACTGTGATCCTCCCCATTTCTGCCTCTCAAGTGGCTAAAATTATAGGCTTGAGCCTAGTTTTCTTAGAGCTTTTATCATGAAGTGGTGTTGGATCTTGTTGAAGGCTTTTTGTATATCTACTGAGATGATCAAGTGGTTTTTGTCTTTGCTTCTATTAATGTGCTGCATTACATTTATAGATTTGTGTATGTTGAATCACCTCTGCATTTCTGGGATGAAGCTGACTTGATCATGGTGGATGATCTTCTGATGTGTTGTTGGATTCGGTTTGCCATTATTTTATTGAGGATTTTTGCATCAATGTTCATTAAGGAGATCGGCCTATAGTTCTCCTTTTTGGAGGTGTCTTTGCCTGGTTTTGGGATAAGTGTAATACTGGCTTCAAATGAGTTAGGCAGTTTTCCTTCCCTTTCTATTTCTTTGAACAGTTTAAAGAGGGTTGGTATTAGTTCTTCTTTAAACATCTGATAGAATTCAGCAGAGAATCCATCAGGTCCAGGACTTTTCTTTTTTGGGAGACTCTTTATTGCTGCTTCAATTTCATTTTGTGTTATAGATCTATTCAGGTGATTAATGTCTTCTTGGTTCAGTTTTGGATGGTTGAAAGTATCTAGAAATCTGTTCATTTCTTCAAGATTTTCTAATTTATTAGAATATATGTTCTTAAAGTAGTCTCTGATGATTTCCATGGTGTTTGTTGTTATCTCCTCTTTTGCATTTCTGATTTTACTGATTTGGATTTTTTCTCTCCTCATTTTAGTCAGGTTTGCCAGGGGTCTGTCAATCTTATTGATGTTTTCAAAGAACCAGCTTTTTGTTTCATTGATTCTTTGTTTTTTCGTTTCTATTACATTGATTTCAGCCCTTATTTTTGTTATTTCTCTTCTGCTTGTTTTGGGATTTGCTTGTTCTTGTTTTTCTAAGAGTTTGAGATGTAGCATTAGGTAATTGATTTGAGATCTTTCTGACCTTTTAATATATGCACTCATGGCTATAAACTTTTCTCTTAGGACTGCCTTTTCTGTGTCCCATAGGTTCTGGTAGGTCATGTTTTCATTTTCATTAACTTCCAGGAACCTCTTAATTTCCTCTTTTATTTCATCAATGACCCATTGATCATTGAGGAATGTGTTGTTCAGCTTCCAGTTGTTTGCACATTTTTAATTGTTTTTTGTTGTTGTTGATTTCTAGTTTTAATGCATTGTGATCAGATAGATTGCATGGGATTATTTCTATTTTCTTCTATTTGTTGAGGCTTGCTTTGTGCCCTAAGATATGATCAATTTTGAAGAAGGTTCCATAAGCTGCTGAGAAGAATGTATATTGTGCAGAAGTTGGATGAAATATTCTGTAGACATCAGCTAGGTCCATTTGATCTATGGTGTGATTTAGTTCTAGAATTTCTTTATTGATTTTTTGTTTGGATGACCTTCTATTGGTGATAGGGGGATATTAAAGTCTCCCACTACCACTGTGTTGGAGTCTATATATGTTTTTAGGTCCTTTAAAGTATGTTTGATGAAATTGGGTACATTGATGTTGGGTGCATATAACTTGATGATTGTTATTTCCTTTTGGTGTATTTCAACTTTTATTAGCATGGAGTATCCTTTTTTATCTTGTTTGATCAATGTAAGTTTGATGTCTGTTTTGTCCGAGATAAGTGTTGCTACCCCTGCCTGTTTTTGGGGACCACTGGTTTGGTAAATCTTCTTCTAGCCTTTCACCCTCAGCCAGTGCTTATTTCTGTCAATGAGATGGGTCTCCTGTAAACAACAGATTGCTGGAGCTTCCTTTATAATCCAGTTTGCCAAACTGTGTCTTTTGATGGTGGAATTAATTCTGTTAACATTCAGTGTTAGTATTGATAGGTATGTGGTGATTCCTGTCATTTAGTTGTCTTTGTTATTTAAGGGTTTGATTGTGTGCAGCTGAATCAATGTTACTCTCTACTTTCTTGCCTTTTCTTCTCCGGTGGTTTGGTACTGCCTACCCTTTCATGGTTTTGTTTGCTTTTACTTTCTGTGTGCAGAATTCCTTGGAGAATCTTTTGTAGTGGTGGCTTGGTGGTCATATATTGTTTTAGTTTCTGCTTATCATGGAAGACTTTTATTGTTCCATTATTTTGAATGATAGTTTAGCTGGGTACAGTATCCTACGGTTGAAGTTATTTTCATTCAGTGCCTGGAAGACCCCACTCCCTGTTCTTCTTGCTTTTAATGTTACCATTGAGAAATCTGCTTGATTTTGATGGGTTTACCTTTGTATGTTATTTGGTTTTTCTCTCTTACAGCCTTCAATATTCTTTCTCTATTCTCTGTGCTTGTTGTTTTAGTTTTAATGATAATATGTTGTGGGGTAGTTCTATTTTGGTCAAGGATGTTTGGTGTCCTGGAGGCTTCCTGTACCTGAATTTAGTTTTTTCTAGATTTGGGAAATTTTCTGTTATTATTTTATTGAATATACTATGAATTCCTTTTGCTTGAACCTCTTCTCCTTCTTCAATGCCCATGATTCTCAGGTTTGGTCTTTTGATGGAGTTGGGAGTTCTTGCATATTCCTTTCACAGGTCTTGAGTTGTCTGACTAATAGTTCTTCAGGTTTTCCTTTAATTACCATTTCATTGTCGAGTTCTGAGATTCTGTCTTCTGCTTGTTGTAGTCTGCTGGTGTGGCCTTCCTTTTTGTTTTGAATTTCTGTTTCATTCTTTTTTCTGGGGTTTTCCATATCATGGGTCACTTCCTCTTTAATATTGTCAATTTTCATCCTTAATTCATTTATCTCTCTCTTTATGGTATTCTCTGTTTCACTTTGGTGTTTATTTAGGGCTCCTATGATTTCATTTATTTGTTTTTGTGTCTTCTCATATTCTTTATTTTTGTTGTCATGGAATTTCTTGAGTACCTCCTATATGTTTTGGTTGACCATGTCTAGTAACATCTCTATGAGATTCTCATTGATTACTTGCAGGATTTTTTCTTTCAGAATGTTCTTGTGGGCTTCATTGGGTTCTTTGGCATAGTTTATCTTTGTTTTGTTGAAGTCTGGACCTGGGTATCTGTTTTCTTCATTTCCCTATGAATCTTGTACTAATTTATTTTGGGGGGTAGAATGGTTTCCATCCTGTTTTTGTCTTCCCATCATTCTGCTTAGTAGTGTTTCTGTCCCTGGTCTATGTGCAATTTAGTATTAGCTAACTTACAATAGTAAAACTAACAAAACCAAGAAAGAAGGAGAAAAAAGAAAAAGAAAAAAGAAAAGAAAAAGGAGAACCAAAGTAATCAACAGGGAGAGATGAGGACAATCAAACAGCAAACTGGACAAGCAAACACTTAAAGAAAATAAAAATAAAAATAAAAATCCCCTGTTCAGGAACAGTAGAATTTCAGCCTTAGTAGTTCTGGTGCTATCCCTTTAGCATCCAGTCCTGCTTGTCTGCATCTCCTAGGCAGGTTTGGAGCTGGTGTCTGGTGGTGTTGGAGCCCTGCTGTGGTGGGCAGCAGCTGGTGTGCCAGGCCAGCGGATGTCGGCTGGGTAAGCCTGTGGGGTGGCGGCCGGTGTGCTGGCGAATTGGTGGGTAATGGCAGCATGGGTTGGTGGCCTGCCTGTTCTTTCAGTGTATTGTGGGGTGGAGAAGCCTTCCACGGGCTAGGGGTTCAGGGTGCTGAAGTTTCAGCTCTCCCCAGTGCTTTGCCTGAGCCAAGTGTGTCTCCAGCATCTCAGCAAGGTCCCTGATTCATGGGGCTCATGCAGTCTGTGCAGTAGCTAGAGATGCAGCTTAGTGGTAGAATTCACACTGAGCAAGCGAAGGACTTACAGTTGTGAATCCTTCCCTGCCTCTTGGAGATGTGTCCCCCTGCATTTTTAGTGTATTCATTATTTGTAATTACTTTTAATGCTCAAACAAAACTTTTGTTTTTAAAGTCTTGCTTTTCTTTTATTCCAATGGTATCCTTTTATCTTTCAGTTTTGTTAAATTCCTTTTCTTTTGTTTTCCTGTAAAATACAGCATTTATGGAGGTTTATTTGTTCTGTTTTGGGGGTATATTTTTTCCCTAAGGGTTTATAATCCTCCCATAGAATCTGGTTTTCCTCCTCCTTCTAATCTACCACACTATGGGTAGAGTGCAGCCATCAAAAATATTGAAGAAGAATATAACTCAATACATGGGAATGTTGAAGACATATTATTGGGCTGACATGCTTAATATTAAATAATGTGGACATTGCATGTTCACATTTTACATAGTGTAATATAAAATGTGTTACACATAATCTAAGAAAAAAGAGTAGTATAATAATAAATCAAATTTATTGTGGCTACCATGTATTACACTATGTACCTGTATATTAAATAGGTCCTATTGGTATGCCCATGTAAAATATGAGGAAATTAAGATTAAGAGTAATTAAACTACAGTGGTAAAGTGAGAAAATAATAAACTGAACCTTACGTCTATGTTATTTGCCTGTGAGTCTGATGTATAACCACATGTATACAGAGGTTTTCTTGGGGTCATGGTACTCTAGGTACTATCTTCTTGGGGTCATGGTACTCTAGGTACTTTGATAGTCTTCTTTGTGCTATTTTTTATTTTCAAAGTCTTTTATCATAAGCCCTGTGTGTGACTTTTGTAATCAAGCAAATATTATTAAAATTTGAATTAATAGACTATACTGAATAATGATGTCACTATTATTATTATTTTGCTTTCAGTGAAACATTAATTTATTTATTTTAAACTTATTCAAACACAGAGCATTGGATTCAAATGATTACATTTTAAAGTCAGTTCAATCTCAATGAAATTAGCAACATCATGTTATGTATTGTAACTAAGGAAATAATTATTTAAACACAAATTTTTATATGTGTTTACCTCATTTCACTACTAAATTAAATAGGCAATTTAATACATTTTATAGGGTTAGAGATTTAATTAATTAGGATTAATTTACAATATGGAAAAACAGGCAACAAATACATAGTTTAAAATTTTGAAGTCAGAATAGTGTAATAAGATTTGATCTAAAACATCTCATTTTCTCTGATTGTCTTTGTGCATTCAAGTTTGTGCAGTATCTTTTTTAACTTCAAAATCTCTGGGATGCAGTAAATGAGGAGTTTCTGCTTTCTGTATGAAAAAATTTGTTTTTTTGACCTGAGGTACTTAAGTTCTAAACCTTTGAAGTAACTTAAAGTGGTCTTGAGACAAAAAAATTTCTCCCGATATTGTGAAAGATTTTTCAAATATACATAATTGTCATTATTTCTTGAACCTTTTTTTTTTTCTCTGGATTAAATTCTCTTCTTAATAAAGTTTGGTACTTGGGGAAATTGACATTTACTTTAGTTATTGTCTAAAACTGTTTATTTTGTCCCTATGACATGACTGTTTAACAGAGTATAGAATTCTAGGTTGACAGGTTTTTCCTCTTATCACTTTGAAAACTTTATTTCACATTTTTTTTCTGGTCTCTTAGGATGCTATTTTCAATGACAATTTAATTATTAGTCTTTTGTAGATAACTTATACTTTGTCTTTGGAGGCATGAAGACTTCTTTTTTTCTTTGCTGGTTTCACTATAATGAATATGAGATGAAATTCTTTTTATGTAACTTTATCACCAGGTATGCATCCTAGATTTAAGGATTCCTCAGTTATTAGCTTTGCAGATATGATTTCTCTTCTTCCTATTCTCTCTTTCTGGAACTTTAATTACTCAGAATTTGGAAATTTTCACCCATCCTCTGTAAATCTCTGTTCTGAATTCTGGTTTATTTTTAGGTTTATCTTCTTATTCTCTTTAGCAGTGTCTAATCTGCTGTTTTAATCTGTCATTGAGCTCTTCATCAGCCTGTATTAGTTGTACAAAGTCATGGCCTACATTGTAACATTTTTATGCAGGTGTCTAACAGACTCTGATCACATTCACCCCTGATTCCCCTCTCTTTATTTGTGATGTTTTAAATTTCAATGCGGATAGATAGTTTTCATCTCATTTCATTTGGTTTCTTTTATAATCTTCCAGTCTTTGTGTATTGTGTTTTATTCTTCCCAAATGGATTTCATTCCTAATTTTTTGTCTTTATTTATTTATTTATTTTGGTGGTAGCCTTGCACTTGCTAGGCAGGCACTCTTACCACTTGACCCAAGCCTCCAGTCCAATTTTTGTCTTTAGTTGCTTCAACCATACTTGTTTAAAAGACTATCAGATTTTTTAATTATGTGAAATTCTCAAATTTTTAATACTGTTGGTTGTTAGGATCATTGATTTGTTATTCCTACATTTAATGGATTGTTTTCCTGTTTATGTTATGACTTTGAATTATAAAATCCTCAGGTTCAGCACATGGCATTCTAGGGCAATTTGGTTTTAATTTGGACACTTCAAGGTATTACTATGTCAAGTCCAAGATTTATGTTAGCTTTTGTTCTTGGGGTTACTGGATTGCACACTTAGTCTAAATTCACCCTTTGGGAGGTACCGGGCTGTATTAACAAGTAACTAAAGGAAGCATTTGCTGTCAAATAAGAGACTAGGCAGAGTCAGACAAGTTTCTTATCATATGTATGAGCTGTCTCTCTGCTTTCTATGGAAATCTCAGTCCCTCTTTGTACTTCCTGTGAATTCAAGGTCGTATCTCTTTGTTGAGATGGATACTGTCCTCCAACATTGCAAAATCAGCTGTTGCAAAGTCAGCTCGTAGATGCAACCTAAATGATTTTGACTCTTTTGGCTGCACTGGGATTTGAACTCAAGACCTCACAATTGGTAGGCAGGCACTCTACAACTTGAACCACTCCACCAACCTGATGTTGACTCTTGCAATGTCAGCTCATGTGCCCGCTGCTCTGGTTTTCAGTTCCCTGCAGCACTTCGGGAATCCTGCAGTTTCCTTTTCCTTCGAAGAATCCAACTATTTATGTAAAAGAAGTTTGCTTTATTTTCAAAGTGTTCTCGGTGTTTATATTAGGTAGACTTTCAGGTTATTTTGTCCATAACATTTCAGGATCCTTTTTCTTTAAAAAAATCTTTTTGTGTAGAAAATGTCAGTCACACACAGCATTAGCAGAGATGGTACAATGCATACCCATGTGACCTCTCTGAGTTTATCTCAGGGTCTTTTTTAAAGCATTTTTTTTTCCAGTGCTTCTTATGGTAGAGTTCAGACTTTCCCTCATAATTGGTAGCTGTGCTGTGTGGTAAGCTGTCTACACAGGAATCTTGATACTGGCTGATTTTCATTTAAAATACTCTAAAATACATTTCCCTTGTTCTTGGTTTTGCTTTACGTGGTTTCAACTACTCACAGTCAATTATGTTCTAAAAACTCTAAATGGAAAATTCCAGAAATAAATAATTCATAAATTTTAAATCGCATGCTGTTCAAATAGAGTGATAAAAACTTATCATCCTGCTTTGTCCTTCCCAGGATATGAAGCATCCTATCAATGTGCTGTCCAGTATGGACTGTATGTGCTTTCCCAGGAAGAGTCAGGTTTTTGTGTGCCATGTTAAGAAGCAGTTCTTTTGTGCCAAGCTTGGAAGGATTGATAAAGCCAGGGATTCTTATGAGTGATGTTATCTCTGCCTTTGACATTTCAAGGCCTATTAAAAAAAAAAACCAGAAGACTTCTGACTTAATTAGAGGCTCCAACTGCTCTTAAACTGGTTGTTGGTAGTTCTTACCCAATGTCATGGAGAAATCCTGGTACTGCTGCTCAAGATCCCTGTGTGGAGAGTTTAGAGATTCCCTGAAGAGAGAATTCCTTGACTAACCACTGGCCAGCTGCATGAACAAGCCCACCTATGTAGCTGCACAAAACCCATGACTGGAAGGACTCTGTGCTCAGTTTAATGCCCTTCTGCAGCCTTCTTGAAATGATTGATAAAAAAATGAGTATTATAAGTAATATAAAAATGATTTTTGAATGAGAGGCTACATATTTTCATCTATTTTACATGGTATCCAGCAAATTATTTAACCTGTCCTTTACTTTATAGGCTCCTATCTGCCTTTGAACGAAACCCAGAGTCAGGAAGTGCCATGGGCTGAATGTTACTGGCCAGTCAGGACCTGGAGCTGGGGATTGGGAAGAGGTCTTCCAAACTTCCTGGCTGCTAATCAGTCAAGGATTGGGGGGTAGGGAGGGGAGATGCTGAGGATCCAACTACTAAGAATCATTCCACCTGCCAGTTTTTTGTTGAGTGGTGGCTCGTATTTTAGTTACATTTATTTTATAATCTTGTTCTGCCTTGTAATAGGACAAAAGATACATTTATTTAGCTGGGCACAGGTGGCTCATGCCTATAATCCTAGTTACCCTGGGGGGCAAAGATCAGGAGGATTGCAGTTTGAAGCCAGCCCAGGCAAATAGTCCAAGAGACTCTATCTTGAAAAAACCCATCACACACACAAAAAGGTCTGGCAGAGTGGCTCAAGGCGTAGGTCAAGTTGTAGGCCCTGAGTTCAAGCCCCAGTACTGCAAAAAAGAAAAAAAAAAAAGTTGCATTTATTTAAAAGAAAGAAACAAGATGTCCTTTACTCATCTGTAAGACACTGGAAATTCATTTTAAATATTCCCGATTGAGTATTTACAACATGCCTTCCTTTATGACCTTATCCCCTATGAAATTGTCCTTTGCAGTTTCAGAATAAAGGTAAACATCAGCTCTTCTTGAGCCTGAGTTATCACAGATTTTAAGTTTGGAGTTGAAGAGAGTGTCTGAATAGGCATTTTACCACTGTATCAGGACAACAATGTCTAGCTCTTATAATCTAGACCTTAGTGCTTTAGTCTGGCCTGGGAGCATAGGATATTCACTCCTGTACTACACAAGGCTCGACCACACCAACCCTAAAATAGGATTCCCCAAAAAACTGCACAGGCTGCAAAGTCCACTGTCACCTTGCCACCTTCTTGAGCAGCTAATCACGAAGTAAGCAGTGATTTTATTATTTATCCTACCCACAATGAACACATTGTTCCGTCAACACATTTTGTATACTCTCAGAGTTCCCAGTTGGTTAAGGAGCTGGAATCTTCTCATTTTTCCTAGAGGCCCTGCCTTCAGACTTCTGTTTCCTCTCCTCTTACTAGAGCCATCTTACTAATTCTCCTAAGGACACTATCCTGTCACATTGGTTGGTCTCAGAAATCATTTTGGCACAATGTTTCTTTTTGTGCGAGTTATCTAGCATAGAGAACAAGCTTCACTATTCCACTCAGCTGATGTAGTTGTGGCCTGGGTTGACTTCATGGTACAGCCAGGAATAGACCTAAGCACTCCCAGCCTAACTGGTCCCTTGGTGAGAACTGGTGGCTCTTTGCTTTCCCCCAGTGCAGAGTACTGGCTGCCTTTGTAAGAAATGTGAGACACCTGTTGTTACATTGCTTGGATCTCTTTTGTTTTTTTTTTTTTTTACCCTCAGATGTTTATTTGTGGGGAGATTATTTCTAATCTATTCCTTTAGAAATGTTCAAGTGTACAATACATTGTTATTAACCTCAGTCACCATGCTGTAGAAGGTATCTTTTGAACTCCTCCTTCCTATCTAAAATTTTGTATCCTTTCATTAACATCTCCTGTTGTCTACCCTAACTCCCAGCCACAGGTAACTACAACTTTACTCTCTGCTGTTATTTATTTATTATTACAATTTTTTTGGCAGTACTGGAGGATTTTGAATTCAGTCTTGCCCTTGCTAGGCAGGCTCTCTACCACTTGAGCAGCACATCTAGCCCTGTTTTTTTTAGGTTATTTTTCAGATAGGGTCTTGTGTTTTGGCTTGGGGCTGGCCTCTGACCAAGTTCCTCCAACCTATAGTTTCCCACATAGCTGAGATTACAGATAAGCACCACCACACCCAGCTTGTTTGTTGAGATGACAGTCTCACTAATGTTTTGCCCAGGGTGTTTTTGAACTGTGATACTCTTGATCTCCACTTCCTGAGCAGCTGGATTACAGGCACAGAAAGACAAAGACCATATAATTCCATGCCCATGTGGAATCTAAAAAGTTGAATGGATAAATGCAGAGATTCAGGGTTGGGCGTGGTGCATTTATCCGTTCAACTGTTTAGAGGCCACTTTGTCTTGCTGTACCTAGCTTATTTTACTTAGCATAATGTCCTCCTGGTTCATCTGCCTTGTTGCAAATGATAGGATTTCCTTCTTTTGCAGGGCTGAATAGTATTCCATTGTGTATATTTAATATATTTAATATATATTCTTTGTCAGCTCATCCATTGGTGGACATTTACATTGACTAAATCTTGGTGCTGTGAATAATGCTGCAATGAAAGGGAGTGGATATATCTATTTGATGTGATAATTTCATATCCTTTGCATGTCCAGAATTGCTGGATCATACGATGATTCTATTTTTAATTTTTTGAGGAACTTCAATATTTTCTTCCATAATGGATGTGCCAATCTACATTCCCACCAGTAGTGTGCAAGGGATCCTTTTCTTCCATATCCTCACAGCACTTGTTATTTTCTGTTTTATTTTTTCCCATTTGTACTGGGATATATTCATTGCACAGGGAGGATTCATTGTGCCATTTCCCAATAGCCTTACATCATACATTGGTTAGATCACCCTACTCCCCCCATAGCCTCCTCCCCGCTGCACTTAAAGCAATTACAAGAGTTATCATCATTCTGTGTCATGTATGTATATGAAGCCATCAATCATATTCCCTCACCTTTATCTCCATTCACCCCCCCAGTTATCCCTCCCCCCCCCCACACTGTACCTATCCACAGTCCTGTCTTTCATTTATAATTTCAAAGATGTTCTAAGGGGTTTCTCAATGTATCCCCACTGTGAGTGTACTTTACTTTGGTCAGTTCAACCCCTTCCATTACCCTTCTCTACCCCTTCCACTTCTCCCACACCATTTTTCTTTTTTTTTTTTGCAAGTTCATTTTTTGTTCTCTAGAATTTTTCTTTTCTTTTCTTTTTTTTATGGTTGTTCTGGGTGGGGGTACATTGTAGCATTTACAAAGGTTCTTACAATGTATCAAGTTTATCACACTTGAATTCACCCTCTCCTCTGCTCTCTTTCATCCCCCTTCTCCTGATTCCTGGAACAGTTTCAACAGGCATCATTTTTGCATTTACATTCATGTGTACACATTGTTTGCACCATATTCATCCTCCTACCCATTTCCCTGCCACCTCCCCCCTCCTACCAGTGCCAGGCTCACTCCCTCCTCACCCTTCCCAGGCAGAACCTGTTCTGCCCTCCTGTTCTACAATTTTGTGGAAGAAAAACCAAAAGATAGAAAGAGAAACATGAAGTTTTTGCTAGTTTGAGATAAAGATAGCTGCACAGGGAGTTTCCTTGTGTTGTTTACATGCATCAGCCAACTGGCGGATCTCTTCCAGTCCTCTTCACTCCTCCCTAGTCCACTTCCCGTGGTGGTCCCAGCCAGTTTAAGATTTCTATATTCATTCCTGTACAGTGAGCACATCAACCACATTCAAGCTTTTGGTTTCCTTCCCTTGCTCTATCACCGCTCCCTTACACAGCCTCCCCTTAGTGTGACCCATGTCCCATAATACTCCTGCATTTGTTTTAGGTCTATAATCTGCTAGGAGGGAGAACATGCGGATTTTGGCCTTCTGAGCCTGGCTAACTTCACTTATGATGGTGTTCTCCAGTTCCATCCATTTACCTGCAAATGACAAAATTTCATTCTTCTTTGTGGCCGAGTAAAATTCCATTGTGTATAAATAACACATTTCTTAATCCATTCATCAGTAGTGGGGCATCTTGGCTGTTTCCATAGCTTAGCTATTGTGAATAGTGCTGCAGTAAACATGGGTGCTCAGGTGCCTCTGTTGTAACCTGACTCACATTTCTTCAGGTATATCCCTAGACATGATATTGCTGGATGTTATAGCAGATCTATGTTTAGTTTTTTAAGGAGCCTTCATCTGTTTTCCAGAGTGGTTGTACTAGCTTACATTCCCACCAGCAGTGTATGAGGGTTCCTTTTTCTCCTGCATCCTCGCCTACATTTAATGTTGTTGCTGTTCTTGAAGGAAGAATCTTAGTGTGGTTTTGATTTGCATTTCCTTTATGGCCAGAGATGGTGAACATTTTTTCATGGCCATTTGGACTTCTTCCCTTGAAAAAGTTCTGTTCAGTTCAGTTTCTCATTTCTTTATTGGGTCATTGATTTTGGAGGGAAGTTTAGTTTTTTGAGCTCCCTGTATATTCTCGTTATCAGTCCCTTGTCTGATGTATAGCTAGCAAAGATTTTCTCCCATTCTGTGGGTGGTCTCTCCAGTTTAGAGACCATTTCTTTTGTTGTGCAGAAGTTTTTAATTTCATGAAGTCCCATTTGTCAATCCTTTCTCTTAGTTGCTGGGCTGCTTGAGTTCTACTGAGGAAGTCCTTGCCTATACCTATTGCTTCAGAGTATTCCCTGCTCTTTCCTGTACTAGCTTCAAGGTTTCAGATCTGATAAAAAGGTCCTTAATCCACTTTGAGTTGATACTTGTACAGGGTGACAAACATAGATCCAGTTTCACTTTTCTGCAGGCAGATAGCCAGTTTTCCCCGCAACATTTGTTGAAGAGGCTGTCTTTTCTCCATTGTATGTTTTTGGCACCTTTGTCAAAAATTAGGTGGGATCCATGGGACAATAGAATTGTCCCAGCCATTCAGAAAAGTTCCTAGCTAATTTCTTCTCTACCCTCTTCAAAACTGCCATAATTCCATAATTGTGAAGGGGGAGCAGAATTTCTTCAAGTGTTGAGCCATTTTCTTTATACTGAAAGTCTCCTCTTATAGACTTTATAACTTGTGGATTTTCTTCCTTTGCCTGTTTGATTAAATCTGGCTCTTCAGGGTTAAAAGGAACTAGGTAGTCTTCAACAGAATCCACTTGTAAACTAGTAGATTGGCTTGTTTAGTTAATTATTTGATTGCCAGATGAAGGCTGTTCTAGTTATCTATCACTGCATAACAAACTATTCCAAAGAATAGTGGTTTATTACAATGAGCAATTTATTATCTGTCACAATTTTGTAGGTGAGGTATTCAGACAAGGCTCAGCAGGGCAATTCTTCTGTCTCACTTGACATGACAAAAGTCTTTGGTGGTATCTGCTGGTAGATGAGCTGCTATAGAGAATCCAAGACAGCATCTGCTACACCAGCAGTGGGGATGGTGGGAAGGTTTGAATCAGCTGGTACTGCATATCAGGATGCATCTCTAAAAAGGCAAAACAGAATAGTTGTGATTTTCACATGACAGCTCAAGGCTCCAGGAGACCAACAATCCAGATAGAAGCTACAAAGCTTTTAATGACCTAGACTCAAAGATCCCAGAATGGCACTTCTACTATTGATCAAGCCAGTCCCTAAGGTCAACTCAGATTCAAGGAATTAGTTGCTAGACTTTGGTTCTCAATGAAGGAGTAACAAAGAATTTACTTCAATCTACCACAGTATCTCTAGCCCTTGGGCACCAGGTTATGGAAGCAGCCAATTAAATTCCTAATGTGACATTATCTCAAAGAGTCACATAGTTAAGCATCAGCCTGATATCCCAATTCTATATAGATTTAATCACAATAATTCCTTAAAAGTACAATAGTAGCTTTCTTAGTGGCTTTTCTTAGTACCACCTCCAGTCTCAGCCCAGCACCCCAGGCCTCTGCCTGACTAAGAAAAAAGGTAAAAAACATCATCAGTTCTCACACTTTATCCACCAAACTCTTCTGGACTTATAAAAGGAAGACAGAATAATTTGAAAGGATGAAGGAAATATCTGCTTCAGAATAAAAGCCTTTATTTGGGAGGTAAGAAAAGTCAAAATTATTGGTAGGTGGGATTCATGTTTGTTGGATTTTTGTGACAAAAGTAAAACAAAAATAAACTGTTGATGTACAATGTCAAAAAAAATTAGGTGGGAGTAGCTGCATGGATTCATATCTGGTCCACTGGTCTTCATATCTGTTTTTGTGCCAGTACCATGCTGTTTTTATTGTTATGGCTCTGTAGTATAGTTTGAAGTTGAGTGTTGTGATACCTCCAGCATTACTCTTTTTGCTGAATATTCCTTGGCTATTCATGGTCTTTTGTGTTTCCAAATGAACTTTAGTGTTAATTTTTCAATCTTTGTGATGAATGTCATTGGGATTTTGGTGGGAATTGCATTGAACATGTAGGTTGCTTTTGTTAGTATAGCCATTGTTACTATGTTGATTCTGCTAATCCATGAGCATGGGACATCTTTCCATCTTCTGCATTCTTTTTTGATTTCTTTGTTCAGTGGTTTGTAGTTTTCCTTGTAGGAGTCATTCACATCCTTCGTTAAGTTTTTTTTTTTTTGAGGCTGTTGTAAATAGAATTGTTTTCCTGTAATCTTTCTCAATTTGTTCATTGTTGGTGTATAGAAAAGCTACTGAGTTGATTTTGTATAGTGCTACATTGCTGAAGCTGTTTATGGTGTGTAGGATTTTTTTGGTGGAGTTTTTTGGGTCTTTTAGCATAAGATCATGTCATCTGTGAATAGGGATAGTTTGACTTCTCCTTTACCTATTTGTATTCCTTTATTTCTTCTTCCTGTCTTATTGTTCTGGCTAGGAATTTCAAGACTATGTTGAATAGGAGTGAGGATAGTAGGTACCCTTGTCTTGTTCTTGACTTAAGGGGAGATGGTTTCAGTTTTTCCCCATTAAGTATGATAGCTATGGGTTGGTCATATATAGCCTTTGTTATATTCCTTCTATTCCTAGTTTCATCATAGCTTTTGTCATGAAATGGTGTTGAATCTTATCAAAGGCTTTTTCTGCATCTATTGAGATGATGAAGTGGTTTTTATCTTTGATTCTGAAAATATGCTATATTACGTTTATTATTTGCATATGTTGGACTAGCTGTACATCCTTGAGTTGAAGCTGACTTGGTCATGCTGTATGATAGGTTGTTGGATTTGGTTTGTCATTATTTTATTGAGGATTTTTGCATCAATGTTCATTAAGGAAATTGGCCTGTAGTTCTCTTTCTTGGATGTGTCCTTGTCTGGTTTTCCACCCCCCATTTTTCAACAGCTTTCAAGTACATGTTATATGTTCTATTGAGATGATCATATGCTTTTTGTCCTTTAGCTCCTTAATCTGTCCTGTTTACTGAGTTATAAGCCATGAGGCTCACTTGACACATCATGTAATTATACTAGGTTATTTTAAACTGACAACAAATTTGATTACATAATAAAACTCTGCAGTTTTATTTCCCCTTCCCTAACTTTTAATGTTTTTGATGTCACAGTTTATGTTGTCTCTTTTTTTTTCTTGACATTTCTGAGGTTTGAACTCAGGTCCTTTTGCTTGCTAAGCAAGTGCACTGTCACTTGAACCATGCCTCCAGTCCTTTTGACTTTAGGTTATTTTTCAGATAGTATCTCACACTTTTTTGCCTGGGCTGGCCTTGGATGGTAATGCTCCTGTGTAGCTAGGATAACAGGCATGAGACACCGTGTCTGGTTTATTTGTTCAGATGGGGTTTTGCTAACTTTTTTCCTGGGTTGTCCTCTAACTGTGATCCTCCAATCTCTGCCTCCTGAGTAGCTGGAATTACAGGCGTGAGCAATAGCGCTTAACCTTACATTATTTGTTAATTGTGTGTCTCTTGGCAAATTATTGGAGCTTTACTTTTTAGTAGTTTCTTTTTTAACTCTCATGGCAAAAATATGTTATTTATGCACTCCCGTTACAGTATGAGAGGGTTGGGTTTGACTTTGTACTTCCTTTTACCAGTGAGTTTTATGCTTACATATGTTTTAATGTTACTGATTAATGTCTTCATGATCATAACCCATTCTTAGTAGCAGAGTTATTGTTTTCTTTGGTAAGGTTTAGATTTTTTTAATATTGAAGAAGAAACTCTATTGTTAGAACCCAAAGAGATCGCCAAAATATTTTACAATGTATGAAGTAAGATTACAATGCTTAAAATGAAACAGTGTTTTTGACAGAATGATGCAGAGGAAAAGAATATTCTGTGGGAATCAAAAGACCTGGCTTCAATTTCAACTGTAAAACCTTGAATACTTTCTCCCCATCACTGAACTTATTTCATCTTCCATAAAATGGGAACAAAATATATTTTTCTTATATAATTGTGGGAAGATTAAGTGCATCAGTGTATATAAAACACCTGACAAGCATTGAGCCCAAAGACTACTCTGAGATCTTTTACTATTCCTTTGCCTTTCCATTATTTGATTGCACTATAAAATCAACACATGAAAATGTGATTTGAAATATCTTTCATGTTAAGAGATAACTTGTGTAGATACTAGTCATTATTTGGGCTTTTACTGCAAAGTTAACTCATCTTTGAACCGTATGTTTTTTCTTGCTGAAGGCATCCATACTGTTCAAATGTCACCTGAGCATTTTCTGAATTCTTCACCTCCACTGACAAAGTTGATCCTAAGGACTGTCTGACTTGCATCTTTGTTACTTCTGCTTTGTAGATTAGAATTGTCTGAGAATCAGTTCACAAGGCTTGTGGGTGGTTAGGTTGGACATTAGAGACTGGTTCATTGTGGCTTCTATCCCTGAGTCCTGGAGTAGCTAACTTTTACCTAAGTCAGACAGTTCCAAGAATTTGCTCTTACTCTTGTTAGCTGTAACTATTACTTGAACCCCCACTCTCCTCAGCGTTCTATTGTATGGTGCTCATCTAGTCATATTTCTCCAGCTTTTGTATTTTGTAAGCATACAAAATGAAGTAGTGTTTTTCTCTTTTTTTCTCTACTATGCTGAGGTCTCATGACCCCATAACTTTTAGAGTCTAGGAAGCCCAGATACTTGCCTTCACTTTCAACGGCAGTATTACCATCTAGAGGGTAGTCAAGAAGAGAAATTGATCAGATGAAGGGAAATGATGGGGCAACTTCTCCTACCAAGGTGAGTTCTAGAGAACAGTCAACTGAAAGCAGTAGTAGGCACATCAGCTATCAGCTACTGATTTTTTCATTTCTACTTCTATATCGTTTAATAAAAAAAGCCATAAGTTTGTCCCATGTAATCTCATCATTCATTTGTTGAATAAAAATATTGGGCATCTACTATTTTATATCTCACTGATGTTCTAGTGACAAAGTCCCTGAATTAATGTGGGAGTACAATGGGAATAAATAAATAAATAGTAGAATCAACATAGTAAAAAAATGGCTATACTACCAAAAGCAATCTACATGTTTAATGCAATTCCCATCAAAGTCCCAATGACTTTCATCACAGAGATTGAAAAATCTACCCTAAATTTCATTTGGAAGCACAACAGACTGTGAATAGCCAAGGCAATACTCAGTAAAAAGAGCAATGCTGGAGGTATCACAGTACCTGACTTCAAACTATATTACAAAATAGTAGCAATAAAAACAGCATGGTACTGACACAAAAACAGGCATGAAGACCAGTGGAAAAGAATAGAGGACCCAGATATGAATCCACACAACTATACCCACCTCATTTTTGACAAAGGTGCTAAAAATATACAATAGAGAAAAGACAGCCTCTTCAACAAATGTTGCGGGAAAAGTGGTTACCCGTATGCAAAAAACTGAAACTAGATCCATGTCTCTCAACCTGTACTAGTATCAAGTCAACCTGTAGTAGTATCAAGTCAAAATGGATCAAGAACCTAAATATCAGACATGAAACTCTGAAGTTTCTACAGGAAGGAGCAGGAAACACTCTGGAACAAATAGGTATAGGCAAAGACTTCCTCAATAGAACCCCAGCAGCCCAGCAACTAAGAGAAAGGATGAATAAATGGGACTCCATAAAATTAAAAAGCTTCTGCACAACAAACAAAATGGTCTCTAAACTGAAAAGACTACCCGCAGGGTGGAAGAAAATATTTGCCAACTATATATCAGACAGGGGACTGATAACCAGAATATACAGGGAACTTAAGAAACTAAACTCTCCTAAAATCAATGAACCAATTAAGAAATGGGCAACTGAACTAAATAGAACTTTTCAAAAGAAGAAATTTAAGTGGCCAAAAAACACATGAAAAATTGCTCACCATCTCTGGCCATAAAGGAAATGCAATCAAAACCACACTAAGATTCCACCTCACCCCTGTTAGAATAGCCATCATCAAAAACACTACTAACAACAGGTGTTGGTGAGGATATGGGGAAAAAGGAACCCTAATCCACTGCTGGTGGGAATGTAAGCTGGTGCAACCACTCTGGAAAAAAATTTGGAGACTTCTTAAAAATCTAAACATAGACCTGCTATATGATCCAGCAATCCCACTCCTGGGGATATACCCAAAGGAAAGCGACACAGGTTACTCCAGAGGCACCTGCACACCCATGTTTATTGCAGCACTATTCACAATAGCCAAGTTATAGAAACAACCAAGATGCTCCACTACTGATGAATGGATCAAGAAAATGTGGTACTTGTACACAGTGGAATTTTGCTCAGTCATGAAGAAGAATGAAATCTTATCATTTGCTGGTAAATGGATGGAACTGGAGAACATCATTCTGAGCGAGGTCAGCCAGGGTCAGTAGACCAAAAATCGTGTGTTCTCCCTCATATGCGGACTTCAGATCTAGGGCAAATACAGCAATGTGGTTGGACTTGGGTCACATGACAAGGGGAGAGCACATACGGGAGATATAGAAATAGGTAGAAAATCCAAAACATGAAAGCAGTTGATGTCCCCACTGCAGAGGAACTAATACAGAAACCTTAAAATGACAGAGGTTATCATGAGCAGGGGATCAGGAACCAATGTAAAGATCAGTTAGAGTTAAATCAGCATGGGTTGTAACACGTGGGTACATGAAAGCAATGTTAGGAATCTCTCTGTATAGCTATCCTTATCTCAACTAGCAAAAACGCTTTGTCTTCCTTATTATGCTTATGTCATTTCTTCAACAAAATTAGTGATAAGGGCAGAACAGGACCTACCTTCCTGGAACTGAGAAGGGGGGAACATGGGGGAGGGGAGTTGGGTGCAGAAATGACCCAAACAATGTATGCACATGTGAATAAATGAAAAAGAATACTTAATCCATTCATCAGTAGTGGGGAATCTTGGCTGTTTTCATAGCTTAACTATTGTGAATAGTACTGCAATAAACATGGGTGTGCAGGTGCCTTTGTTGTAAAAAAAAAAAAAAAAAGAAAATACAGAATGTCCCCAACCTATGATGGTTTAATTTAGGACTCTTCAACCTCACGGTGGTGTGAGTATAATTTGCACTCAGTAGCAGCTATACTTTGAATTTTGATCTTTCCCCAGTCAGGCAGTGTGCAGTAGAATATTCTCTCACAACGTTGGGCTATGGTAGCCAGCCTCAACTCCAAGTCAGCCACATGAACATGAGGGCAAAAAACTGGTACTTGAAACTGTTACGTGCTGCTAAGCTGTGTGTTGCTAGGTTAGGCATCATCAATGCATTTCTACTTAATGGTATTCTCAATTTACAGTGCAGTTATTAGAACATGGCTCCATTTTAGTGGAGGAGCATCTGTATTAATTAGTGCTAATGCTGCAATGGAAATAAGGCACAGTGATGTTATGGAGAGGCGCAGGAACTATTTAAGTGGATGCTCAGGGGAATGTTGACTGTCCCAAAAAGGTTAGTTGTCTGAGGTAGGCTTCTGCTGGCTTCCCAACCCTACAGGGCTATTTAGCTGCCATGATTAATCTCATGGCAAGAAGGGAGTTGCTTCCCTTGGATGCTCTTGTTGGACAACTGTGACTCCTCAGTAAACATGAAATGATGGCAACTTAAATATTATGATGGGAATAACGAAGACAGGATGCAACAAGCAAACTGTTTGAGTGTATATATGAATCAATGGAAAATCAAAAGCCTGGGTCAAGTTGTTTCTTGGCATCTGACTTGTATAATATTTATGCTGTGTGAATATTTAGCTCTGGTATATCTCTTAAAGGAGGAATTTACTTTTAAAATGGTCAGCCTAAATAATAATCACAAAGATTAATTGTTTCTTTGTGAATAGCAGAGCATTGCTATGGATTATGCCTGCCGTGGTAAACTGTTTCCTCAAAGAAGTTGAGACGAAGGGAAGCTTTTTAAGGTGAAATAAGGACTGCATAAGATATATTGAAACAATAATCCTTGGCTACAAGGATCAATAGCAAGGTGGCATCAGTCCAAGAATAAAGAAATAGTCATTGAACAGAGGTCCCTGCAGAAGTGTTTTTGTGAAAGGTTGTGTTGATCTTTGTACAATGTTGTAGTTTTCAATCTTTGTGATAGTGACTGTTCTAGTGGGCAACCATGCAAGAGGAGTCTTCCTTTATGACCTACTGGATTGATTGATTGATTAATGTATGCATATATGCATGTGTGTATTAAGTAATTAATTAATTGTTAGAGTTGACACAGTGGCTCCATTTTTGAATCAAAAATGCCTCCCCTAAGGAGGCATATTGGCTTCTTTGGTTCTTTCTCAGCATTAGGATTGCTATATAGCTATGTATGTCCTCATATATGTCAGGCAGTATTTATGTTTGTTTATTTGCTTCCCTCCCTGCCCCCACTAGACTACATTGCTCCTGAAGGGACTTGGCTGTGTTCAGTATCACTTCTTTTACTCCTAGGGAAGTGTCTGGTACACTTACCAGTGTACAAGTAAGCAAGACGCTAGCACCTCTGTGGAACTCGGGGGCTCCCCACTGTGTGGTGGTATAAACCACCATGTTTGACATATGGAGGCAGCTGTTTATAGAAAGAGTCTTGGGCTTGGGGTGAGATGACTTGAGTTAAATTCCAGCTTTGCTATTTACTGGCTGTGCGAACCTTGGGGGAAATCACTTAACCTTGTTTCCTCAGCTGTGAAGCAGAGATAATGACTTGTAGGGAGGGCATATGAGCTAACGTATGTGAAAGAGCTGAGAATAATGCCAAGAGTGTTGTAGTTGTTCAGCAAACACTGAGGACAAAATACACAGACAAAAGCAAATGTGAGAAAGTTCAAAATGGTATAATGACAAGAACGACTAAAGAGGTAGCAATGCAAGATCTCGAATCGGAAGTAGCAATAGAAATAACAACGGACTGGGTAAAAGGATATGCAAGGGAAATTTGGATAGAAGGATAACTGCATCACGACTTTCTTCTCAAACTACTGAAAAGGGCTGTGTACATAGAGCTCTCCTTCACAATCTTATTGAATTCTTAGGATCTGGAAGTAGGACAAAGAAATGCAGAAAATCCCCAGGGAGACCTGTAAAACAAATCCATGAGTTAAAAATGAAGCAGTTTAGGGAAATTAGGGCAAACCTATGGTGCTCTGATAAAATATTGCCTGCTGGTGCAATGGAATCCACTCTAGTAGCCCTTTAATTAAGTGTGCAATCCTATAAGGAAAATCAGAAAGGTTACTGAGGTTTTCTTCTTATGGTATTAGACAAAAGGTAGCAAAATACTTTAGAAAGTTGATTTTTCATCATTTTTTAATTTGAGTTCTTTGGTGTCAATACTATTTTGAACTACTAATCACTGTAGTTTAGATACTGTTTTGCTTTTCTTTTTTAAAGAAAGCAATTCTTCAGTTGATGTTAAGAAAATTTTAATGAGCTCATGGTTGAAATAAATGCTTTGCAAGTTAAAAATCAAATATGAATATTGACTATCTTGCCTTAATTGAAGATGAGATCATTTGTAACTAAGGACAATAGAGAATGTGAGTGATAGAAATCATTACTATAAAAACTCAGTGCAGAAATGTCTAAAAAGTGAATCTGATTTTTTCCTCCCTTATCTCTTTAGCAAAGCGCTTTGTTAACTAAGATGGGCTATGGGTTTGATTATTTTAAGCATATTCAGGACCATAGATTGAGTCTACATTAGTTTAATGTATTTAAAATGCTAATTATGCATTTAAAAATAGTCACGTAAGAATTTCTAGTTCCACTTTACCTAATTCCAAAAGTAAAGAGAACAGAATTTATTGCAATTCACTAATGAAAATTCCTAACACCCATCTTTCCTTTCTAATTCTATTATCTAGATATTCTAGTAATTAGTATCAATGAAACATGAGCAGAGAACTAGAAAACTGTTGAATCAATTATGAAAACAAAACAAAGCTCACTAAAAAAATTCTTGGAAGCATTTGTTTGTGTATTTTAAATTATTTTTCACATTGAGACATGTTTTATAATCAATGCATGCTCTGAAAATTTACTATTGCATCATATCTTAACAGCAATGATGATTTGAAATTGTGGTACTAATAAGAATAAATATTTCTGTTTCATCAGAAGCACAGTGCATTGGGAAGGGAATTTGTTCTTCATATCTGGTTTTATATTCTCTTCCCCAGTTCTATACTGGAAGCAGCTATTCTATAAGAGAAGACTTATTAATTGTTTAGAGGAACACTACAGGTATTTACATCCACTGTATTTTATATGTGCCCTTATATATCAACCAGTACCTCTAAGTAGTACATTCTTAAGGAAGAAAAATACCACCTCCCCTTTCTTACACCTTATTAAAGTCAAGTTTGATGGAAAAGCAATGGTAAGTGAGCCCATTTTCAAAATTGCCCTTCCCCTTTCCCACAGAGATGTGGCTTTTCATGCGTACAGCATGTAGCTGGCTATGAAATGCATTTCTCCTGCTGAGAGTGTATACGCACGCATACAATGGTAGAATTACATGCTTCCAAGACAGTAGAACATTCTAGGAAAAAATAATTATTGAACCACATGTTCAGGCAGAAGGGATAATAGGAAATTGACACAATTATCTGAATATAAAAGGGGTTGAAGTCAAGAGTCTTACAAAGTAATTTGCCTTTATATTTGTTAGTTATGAAGCAGATTCTTAGTTAAGTTTGTTGACTGCTTCTGTCCACACTTTAAGTTTTGCAATTTTCCTTTGTCACATGTAATTATGAGGTAGTTTTTGTGGTTATTTTTGTTTTTCTCTACTGGTACTGTGGTCTTATATGCCTTCTGTCAATCTTCACTTTATATGTCTTTCAACCATCAAAATAAGTTCTTCCTTTTCATTAAATCTTTCCTCATTTACCCTACATTAAATTCTTGCTCTTTGGAATTCTTCAGTGTTTGCTGTGCTTTTGACAGCTGTGGTCTAGTGAGAAGGTTGTCCTAAAAGGTAGAGTAACTGAATATCAGTTGTACTTCTGTTACTGACTTTGTGTTTTTCTGTAGACCACTGCTAGTTTATTTGCATACTTTTTTGTCCATCCAGCAGTCTATTCATCATCTTTCTTTTATCTTCCTACATGCTTGTGGGAGCCCTAGTTTCTTCATTTATAGTGAGAAAATATGTGTTGTATTATTAGAATTATAATTTGACAATGCTTTGGATAACTTTTCAAAACCATTGTAGAAATATTAGACATTATTCTTTGGGAATATACCAATTATTTTGAGACTTTTAAGATTTATATTGTTTCATAATTTCCTCAGTAAAGGTCTTCTCTTTCCAAGTAAATTAGCTATTAGAGAGAGAAATGTTTTTTATTTTGTACAGTTCACACTGACATGAATGTAGTATAGTCAGCCAAAATAAGATTTTTTAATTTCTATCTTGAGTAAATAGGTGTGTTTCATATATAAACATTTATACAGATTGCTATGATTTGAATGTGTCCTTCAAATTTCACATATTGAAAATGAATCCTTAAAGTCATATTTTTGCCAGGGGTGGTGGTACATGCTTGTGATTCCAACACTCAGGAGGCTGACTCAGAAGAATTGCAAGTTTGATGTCAGCCTGGGCTACCTAGTGAAACCCTGTCTCAAAAAAAAAAATCATATCTTAATGGTATATGGAGTTGGGGCCTTTGTGAAGTAACTGAGATGCAAGAAGGTCTTTAGGATGAGCCCCAGGATGCAATTAGTTGCTTATAAGAGTCAGAGAAATCGGAGCTAGCAAGATTGCTCTGTTTCACCCTGCAATGCCCTACACACCTGAGGATTCTGCAGAGGGCCCCCACCCATGCACATAAATGCCCTTACCATGACCCCTCAGCCTTGGACCTCCAGAACCATGAGTCGAAACAAACCTCTTT
Organism: Castor canadensis; assembly: GCF_047511655.1. NCBI lineage: Eukaryota > Metazoa > Chordata > Mammalia > Rodentia > Castoridae > Castor > Castor canadensis. The sequence continues at coordinate 116,124,532 of NC_133394.1, forward strand.
TCTTCACTGGGCCCAGGGTGTTGTGTTATGAGTGACAGGAAATGGACACAGACCTTGTGATACTATGTCCTTTTCAGCCTCTTCTTTTCATGGGCCATTGGGAATTGTCTTCCTTAGGAACTGACTTTAACATAACAGCTCTAAGTCACCTCCAGATGGAAGTTACTCAGAAGACAGAGGTTTCAAATCTAGAATTTGCTCTTAATAGCTATAAAACTCTAGGCTGATTTCTTAACCTTTAACCCTGAATTTCTTCAAGCATAATATAAGTATGGTATCATTCACTGGGTTGTGAAAGTGAGGTAATTATGACCTAGAGAATTTCTGTGTCTGTTTTTGTGCCCCAGCACAAGGTTGGTTGTCAGTAAATGTCTCCTTGAATCTAAATTTTCTGTAAATTATTTCAAATATAATTTTTTTTTTGATGGTAATAGGGTTTAAACTTAGGATCTTGAGCTTGCTAGGCAGGTGCTCTACCACTTAAGAATGCCCTCAGCCCTTTTGCTTTAGTTATTTTTTGGATAGGTTCTCAAGTTTTTGCCCAGGCTCTACTCAGCAATCCTCCTACCTGTGGTTCCAGCATAGTTGGGATGACAAGCTTATGCCACCATTCCTGGTTTAGTGATTGAGAGATCTTGGTAACCTTTTGCTTAGGATGCCCTGAACGGTGATCTTCTAGATCTCTGCCTCCTGAGTAGCTTGGATTACAAGTGTGAACAACTGCACTTGGCTTATTTCATATTTTTGATGGAGAAAAGTTTACTGTCAGATATTATAAGCAAACTTCTTTGTAGCACAATACACACAATTGTGGCATTTTTCGAATCTACTTTCTATGTTCTCCCTGTCTATAATTTCTTTTCATACTGAAATTTGTTTTAAATTCCCTCACTAAATATCTTGAGTGACATCTTTATGAGCCCTATCCAGAATGTCCCACCTTAGGATTTATGGGGAACTGAATTTATATATACACAAATATATATTTATTATTTATATATAAATACATCATTATTTATATATTTTATATATATCTGTGTATTTATGTCCTATTTCCATATTTCTGTTTGAGCTTTTCTTCTTCTCTAACAAAACACAAAACTCATTTTGTGTGTTGAATTTGGTAAGGTACAGCAAAGTGATGTGCCTTTAAATTCTTTGCTATGATTCCAAGGTCTGGTGTCTAGAGAAACTCGACTACAGTTGGTTGCCTTTGAAAGTAAAAACCATGTTTTGATCTTGCCCTACTGAGCTCAGCACATTGGGGTGATAAATGAATTATCTAACAACGGGGAATTGTATCTTTTAATGAAGTATGGAGCTCTTTGATCTCATGGCTACAGTCTGGTCATTTGGGGGAAGGGCTTCCTATAGGGCTGGAAAGTTTTCAGAGGAATTGGAAGAAAAGTGAGATTAGAAATACGCTTAGAAGAAAGCCCAGGAAGGACCATGCAAGGACCAGAAAGAGACTTTGAAGTGATAGGAAGCAGGTAGGATAAAAATCCTGCTGTTAGAGTCTGCAGTTATCCTGGATTACAGATGAGTTTGGCCATATTATCAGAGATGCAGACTTATTTATTAGTATTATGTTTTTTAAAAATAGAATTAACCTTAGGTTTGGAGAGAATGTTCTCATCATTTCTCTGGAAATTATATAGCAACTAGAAAAGTCATTCCCATTCTTGTTGAACTTTCCCTTTTCTCCCTCAAAATAAAGTCAATTGTTCCATTTCTACAGCTGGAAGCTTTTGCTTTTAAATAGTAGCTTGCTTGAACAACAAACTTTAATTAAATTAAAAATAATAAGTCTTTATATAAACCAATCAGGTAATATAGAATAAAAATATATAACACTCTCCTCAAATGCCTTCATATGAACCCATGTCAACATTTTGGCTTATATTGGACCAAACAGGCAAATATCTGGAATGAAAGCATTGGAAAGAACATGGATGTGGTGGTGTTCAGAAGAGTCACTGTGAAAGAAAGTGAAGCCAGAGGTTCTGAGATGGTCCTGAACTGTAATCTAGGCAGGATTGTAATCCCTGTATAATTGTGGGCATTGAGAAATAAGATCATAGTATATGGCTTGTTGCATGACTTCTATTTTAATTTATTTATATTATGAGCATCACTCTATGTGATTGGTCTTTTAAAACATTGTTCATACACCAGTTAAGAATTCTATTCTTTGTATTTTAAAATAATCCTCTTTTGAATGTTTAGATAGATTTCTGTCTTTTAGAAATAATGAACTATGCAGAGATGAAGAACCCTGTAAATAAATCTATGTTCACAAGCATGATTATTTTATTAGTATAAATTTCTAGAGATGATATTGTAGTGTCAAAGAAAGTGCATGCTTAAAACTTTTTCCTTGATATATATTAACTACCCAGCTGTTACCCACTAGCTCTGTATGAGAGTGTGTATTTTTCTATACATTTTCCCAGAAAACAAGTGGCTTCTCTCTATAAATACTATGGATTGATTTCATTATTATATCCACATATGCATACTTATGTATATGCAAATATATGTATAATTATATATATCTATAATAATTCTTGCCTACTATAATATAGAATATGTCTTATCATATAAGCATACTAACATGTCATATAAAATGAGTTTGTAACCATTTATTTCTGAGGTGTCCACTTCTAAATATAATTGTCCTCACTTCCTAGGTGCCTGCATGAATATCACCCACAGCCAATGTCAGATGCTGCCCTACCATACCACACTAATGCCTCTCTTCTCAATTGTGAAAAACATGGAATTGGAGAAGTTCCTCAAGTTCTTCATCTATCTCCATCGCCTTGGTTGCTATCAACATATCATGCTATTTGGCTGCAGCCTTGCCTTCCCAGAATGCATCACTGATGGTGATAACAGGTATTTTGGAACCAAATCATTCAGTGATAAGAACCCAATCAGATTTTAGGGACAAGTGCCTGAGGGGGAACAGAATCATTCTAAGACCATCTTTTATTTTTGCTGCTATTACAGGAGAAAAGGATCTACATCTATCACAATCAATTGTAATTATTTGAAATAAAAGTGCTCAGGAAACCTAGAGTAATTTGATTAGAAGAAGTTATTCAGTATGTTAGGTTGATGCTCTTAGGGGACACTCAATTGCTGCTCCAGTGAGGGTCTAGCAAAAGACTGAAAGCCCACTCAAGGGGTGACTGGAAGAGTTTATGGAGGTGTGGATGGGGTAAAAAGAGCACATAAATGATGGGAAGCACCAAGGTCTTGTGATAAGGGGGGGGTACAATTCCATTGCCTGAGACTTGAAGGACAAAAAAAAAAAAAAAAAAAGCCAGTAGCACCTGGAGAATTATGGTGTCTCCAAGTGAGACCGTAGGTAGAGGAGCATAGCCATTGGCTGCCCTTCGATCCTTGAACAGATAAGAGGGAACAAATGCCCTGACCCCATTCATGTCCTGCCTTCTATCTGCCAGTGCTTCCTACCAACTGAACTCAACCACAACCAAAGGGCAAGAAGGGCATACAATTGATGTGAGTGTAATCATGAGATCTAACATCTCATTTAAATATTTCTGCTTAGAAGTCCCATATCTTATCATCTAAATCAAGTATGGGTGAGATTCTGGATGGTTCTTCCCTCCAACACTGGGACCCAGTGCAGGGCAAGGATAGTAAAAAGTAGGTATAGAGGGATAAACAGAGGCTATCCATCACAATATCAAATAGAATTTGAAATAATTTTCAGTAAGAATAAATAAATGAAAAATATGTTATGGAATATTTGAATCATCAAGTATATATTTTTTTAATTTTCAGAGTGTGGTAAATGCATATTCACATATAACATTAATTATTTTCTGGATTCAGATGTTAGGAAGTTTTCAGAATACTAATGTTAGAATGAATTACATTTTCAAATGAAAATAGGGTCATATTATTTGTACTAATTCAATTAGTGTGTAAAGTAGGCTGGGAATTGGGCAAAGGCATTGGTTATTTTAAATGAAAAAGCCTGCATTGCCATTCTTCAAGGTGGAATAAAAGCAGATTCTGATTGTTTCTACAATTCTACAAGTTTCTACAAGAACTATTAACTGATATAGCATTCAGGGAAATGTGTCACAGTAAGGGTTCAGTTAAGAGGGTGATTTCATTGTACAAATGGAGAGAAGGTTTGTTAGGTCTTTCTTTGAGTTAAAATTTGGGATTGTGGGGCTGGCACCGTGGCTTAATGGTATGGTGTTTGCCTAGTACGTGTAAAGGCCTGAGTTTGATCCCCAGCACCACAAAAAGTAAAAATAAATTTAAAAATATTGGATAGTCAAAAATGTTCCTAGACAGTGGCAATATAGTATGGTGGTTTCCTAAGGTTGTTGTAACAATTTCTGCAAGCTGGGTGGCTTAAACAACAAAAACATATTATCTCACAGATTCAGAGCCTCTCAGTCCAGAGTATGTCAGGGCAATGCTCTCTCCCAGGCATTGGGGGAGAATTAACTTTTTTTCCTTTTGCAGCTTCCAGTGGTTCCAGTCCTTTGACTTCTAGCCATGTCACTTCAGTCTCTGCTTCCATCTTCCATGCCTTTGTGTCTGTCTCCTCTTCATCTCTCATAAGGATTCCTTTCATTGGATTTAGGCTCACCCCACATTCTAGGATCTGTCTTCACCTCAAGATCCACAAAGATCCTTTTCCCAAACAAGGTCACATTCAGTAGGTTCCAGAGGTTAGGACATGGAGACTTCTCTTTGGGGACCATATTCAGAACACAGCAGTGGTTGAGAAAACAGGCTAAGGGAGCACGTGTGACAGCCTCCTCACCTATAAAATGGAAATAGTTGTTATACTTACTTTCCAAAATTAATGGGAGGATTAAATGACATAGAGAACTTGGAACAGTGCCTGGCATTTCTAAAGAGCTCAGCATATGTCAACAATAATTATAAAATGATGAATTAAAAAGGACAAGTAGTATTAATGAATTGGGGAGAAAAAAAGTACTTCTAGCATATGCTAAATGTTGAAAGATTGCAAAAAATGTAGAATATTATATGGATTAAAAGAAAATTAGGTAGAAAACTAAAGGCTTCTGGAGCTGGATTCTAGTTCTATTTTCACTGAATTTTAAACAATTTAAATTATATCTCTTTGCCTTAATTTCTCTGTGGGCTCATGTACACACATAAAAAGACAATAAAAGAGAGTACATTCAATTTCTAGGAGTCTTTGAATTCATTTTGATCAGCCTCCTTATTCTAATTCAGTTTCTGCCTGAATTGTCAGTTGTAAAGTTCTAGTTAAATTGCTCATAATTTTTAGGGCACTTTTAGGTAAATTTGTTTTTCCTTTGACCTGGTTCATTCTTCAATAAATATAAGTGTTTTCTACTTTTTATTATAGTGAATAACAAATTTATATTCAGTTTTCAAATGTTCTTTGGAAACTTACCCTATTTTTATTATTATATTTAGTTTTATAATTACACTTTCAGACTAGTGCTTTCTGCTGTCCTTCAGTATATGTTTGGGACCTACAACCTAACTTAATAAAGGCAAAATAAGTTTAGAAAAGTAAAATGCATTACAGAAAATAAGCTCAAACATATTTTTTCTTATGTTTTACTGTCTTACATTATCTACTGCAGTAGTTAGTTTCTTCTTCTATTCATATAATGGAAAATTTCTTGTAGTCCCTTCTAGAGAAGATAGATACTTAATAATATTTAAATTTTAGTTTAAAAGATTATAGTGGTATGTATACATGGCGTAGTTTTTAACCCAATACTTTTGAAACCTCAGGTACTCATTAACTACATTATATGCTGTAACAATGGACTTTATCATAGTTTAAACTATGGTTGCTTTTAACAAGTGCATTTATAATGTACTGTAAGATAGGTTAATTGGAGTAGAGTAGAACACATGAATTCAGTGGAATGTATTCTAAAATATAGAAATTTAACTGATAAGCTATTTCAATGGCTCAAGAAATATGTGGATTACAAGGGATAGTGTATTAGCTACCTTATTAGTTACTTTTCTCATCCCTATGACAAAACACCTGACATAAAACAACTTAAAGGAGAACAAATTTATTTTGGCTCATGGCAGAGTGTTCAGTCCGTGGGTGTTTGACCCAGTGCACTCAGGTAGAAAATCATGGTGGTGGGAGAGTGTGGTGGAGGAGGTTCTTTGCTTCATTGTGGATAAGAAATAGAGCCAGAGAGGAAGCCCCAGGGACAAAATACCCTCAAGGACCCACCAACAGTGACCTACTTCCTCCAACTAGGCCCCATCTCCTAGAGCCATCAGTTAGAGACTAAGACCCCAATACATGAGCCTTTTGGGGGACACTTCATATGCAGTCATTAAAAAGTGATTTAAAAATGTCAGCAAGTAGCTAGCAACAGATTCATAATTCTTTAGCCAACAGAATAACAGAAGTTTGTAGATGATTCTTTGATACACAGAGTACTAAAAAAGCATCCACATTTGGAAGAAGCAGCAGGTATTGTACTCACATGTTTGATGTGTAACTGTCACCTTTCCCAACTTGTTTAAATAATAACCTTAGAATTTTATCAGAACTGTGACGATGATAATTTGGCTTAGAAAGTCCAACCTTGACTTGGCTTCTAGAGCACTCTCAGAGGACCCCACTGATTTTTCATCACCGTAATCCTATCTTCTACTTTGCAGAGAAGATCCACACTCACGAACTTAACTTTAGGAACTTGACTTGTTGGCTATGATTTTTTTTTTTTTCTTCATGAGTATTGTGTCTTAGGTCCTTAGCAGAAATTCTTAATCCCTAAGGCAATGAAGTAAAAACATTCAGGTGACTAGAGATTAAAGATTATATCTTAGACCTAGGAACTATGGAACTATTTTCCATCATTTACTCATAAGTTTACTCACCGTTTACCTATAGGTTTGTGTTGAAAATCAAATGAGTTTCCTGAAATAAGTATCCTTAAAAACATGATTTTCTTTACTATAATTGTATATTACATATATTCAGTGGAGATTAAAGGATTTAATCAAGCAACTGCAGAGAATGCACTTGAAAGTTTGGAGGCATTTGAAACCTGATCCAAGCATAGTTCTGCCAGTGGCAGTGATCAGACTTTGATGGTTCATTTGTGTGTATTTGTCTGTGTATTCAGTGGAGTGACTTATATAGTGTTCATACATGGTCTACACTATCTAGCACATAAGTTCCCCATCAGTAGTCACTCCTATTATTAATATTGTACTCAAAGAAAGTGGCTGAGTGTCTAGGAGAGTATAAATTTCATCACCTCATTTAGAGATTCAAGTTCTTTTCACTTTCTAATCCACTATCCACTTAGCTGCCAAAGTGATCATTACGAACACAAATTGAATGGTGTAAGGGCCCTGCCTCTCGCCTCTCAGGACTTTCTGTCAAACTTTGATTTCAAGCTAAACTCCCTGCCATAGCTTTTGAACTCCTTCTTGCTTCTCTAGTGTCATGAACCCAGCTCCCCCTACACTGACCTTTTTATTTCTTAAAATGCCAATCTCTTTTCAACTTTCTTGACACAGGCTGTAGATGATTCTGAACATCCATTGCCTGGACAGATCTTTTCCCCATATCACTGAGCCCTAGGCTTCTGAGTCTTCTCTACAAAAAAACTTTTCTGTACACATTCATTAAATTTCCTGTTGTTTCTGCAGCATGGTGATGTCCCTTTTTTGTTGTCTGTGTTTTTTCTGTCTTATATTAAAACTTCATAGAAGCAGAGAACTTGTTGAACTTGTACATAATTATAAATTCAGTGTTTAGAAAAGTGCCCAACACATAGCGGGCACTTAATGAGCATTTGTTGCAATGAAGGAATAAGTAAATAATGAGGAGGGTCTTCTAAATGCATAGTAAAGGAGAGTTCAAAATATATTGACTATAGTTGTATATTTTTTGTGTGTAATTAGTATGTTCTTGAATATTTATGTATAAATCATACTTCTTGTGTATATTAAAAGAATTTTCATTTTAAATTGTCTTGGGTATTTCCAAAAATGATTTAGGTTCCTTTTTTTTTTTTACAGTACAGTGGTTTGAACTCAGGACCTTGTACTTGCTAGGTCTCTACTACTTGAGCCACACTCCTAACTCTTAGAGATGACTTAGCTTCCTTCCAAGTGAGCTTTAGTTGGCAGGATGATTATTGAGATTAACTCGCACTTCTCTATCACTGTTAAAATCCTGGACCTAATAGTTGATGGAACACTAGGTTGTGCCTAAAGATTGGCTTGGTGGCTTTGCGCTTTTGTTAGAATATTAACTATATAAGCCAGTTAAAAAAGGTATTGGTTCAACTCTAGTTGAAAATCTTGGACTTAAGTTTTATATAAAGAGCAGAAACAAAATGTAGTAAACTGTCTAGAGGATAATGGCCAGAATGGTGACTGAGGATCTGTCCATGTGAAGAGTAACTGAGGGAAGGGAGACTGTGCAGCCCTGAGGGTGTACCATGCTCATCCTCAAATGTTTCTGAGCCCTGGTGTGGAAGAGGAACCATATTGCTTCTGTTTTCACAGGGTAACAGTAGCACCACTAACTGAAAGTCACTGAGAAGTAAATTCCAACTTAACCTAAAGAAGAAGTTTATGGATAACAAAGTTGCATAAATATAGAATTTTTGTCTCAGGAAATGGTGTGTGTGCGTGCATGCTATCACTGGAGGTATTCAAACTGGCAAGTGGGATAAGGAATCCAGCATCTTGTGATAGAAGATTGGTTTCCCATTGGATTAAGGGGTAGTTCCATTCACAGTAGTGCATGGTACTGATGAACAGGGAGATCAAAAAACTCATGAAACAACATGAACAAAATTAATTTCTAAAGGCCATTTTTGTGTTTGCTTTGGGAAGTTTTATGAGTGGGTCATGGTGACACCTGATGGATTGTATCTATAATCACACATGGTTACGTACCTGCTTTCAGGAAGGGTGAGTTCACTTCTTCCTTACTAAGTGGGCTTCACACATTGGGGCCTTCACATAAATAAATGTGAAACTAATATTTAAAGTATGTCAGTCTGGGAAGTACTAAATTGTCTACTAAGATGCCTTGTGTCTTCAGTGACTTGGCCTTTGCTCAGTTATATAGTTCATGGTAGAAAATGAACTTCTGATTCCAGATGTTAAATTCTGTCCACCTGTCATCCTGTTCCTCATACTTAATTCTGTGAGTTTGGTTTCTAAAATCTTGATAATAAATCAAGATAGGAATTCTGCTATGTCACTGTCTTCTATTTGCCTTGTGTTCATTTTTTAAACTTTTGCTAATATCTTAAATAAGTAAATAAGAACTTTAGTTATATTTTGTTTCAGTCACTAGTAAAGGAAGAAAAATAATGTTAAAAAAAACAAGGAATATTTTCCATTCCCTTTTGGAAGTCATAATTTGTTCATTTCTTTCAAATGTCCTATATTTCTTTACAAATGTATCAGTATTCCCTGGCAAAAATGAGCCTGTATTCCAGTTCCCATTATGTAAAGTTACAGTAAAATTTTCTTGACTTATGGTAAGTGTTCTTAACACACATACAGCCCCACTAAAAAAAAAAACAAAAAACTAATTCTAATGCAGGAGGTAGGAAGAAATTTTGCAAGTGTTGATATTTTTATGGCTTGATGGTGATGATGATTTCATAGGTGCATACTAATTTTCAAACTCTTCAAGTTATATACATTAAAACTATGGAGCTTTCATATGTCATTCATATTTCAATAAAGTGGTTTAATTTTTTTCTGTCATTTTAAAGGGTCAAATGATAGGGTTTTCCTGTTTGGTTCTTATCATATTACTAAACAAGCCTGAATGCCTCCAAGTGAATGCTCAAGATGGGCACCAAAATGTTACCTGATGATTCTTGAAACAAAATAAAGTATTTGCTACACAAGAACTATAAAGCCTCTCCCCCACCATCCAATTATACTAGCAATTTCTATTATTGCACATCTTAGATTGTCATACCATTTTGAGTTGAACTTTCTTTAATAATGTTTTGGTAAAAAGTAACATCTTTGCTTATCATGTAATTTTAGATTTACTATCTTGTTAAATATGTTATTTCGAAATACAGTCTTTGACAAGTTCCTATGCAAGTGCAGCCCTGAAGTCATCTCAAAGGCCAATTGGAAAAGTTTGCTTAAAACAATGTTTTGGAGAACTTATTAATTATGTCAGCAAAGCTTATTTTATTATTTTTTTCTAAATGGAGAATAATTACATATTGCTAACTTATTTTACTAAGGATTTTAACTATGTCTCAAAAATTTTGTGTCACATTTGTACGTATATGGAAACATTAGAATTAATGTTTTTCATAATTATAGTATTAAAATTTATAGGTCACTAGTCAAAGAAAATAGATAAGCTTTATTGCTATTGCCAACTAAATATTCTGAAAGTTATTTTCTGGTTACTTCCCTGCTAACTTGAAAGCAGTAGTCTTTTTTAGTCATACCAGTACTTGCTACCTGGCTGTTCAGATGGCCAATTGTATTGCATGATTCCACGCTCAAAACCAGGCAACACTGGTGAGCTACTTTGCTTTTTGGCATTATACCTAAAATATTAAATGACAGGTGAGGTTCCATGTTGGAACCCAAATGGCTGAATGTGTAGGTAGCATACAGTCAGATAACTCAGATTACTTTCATTTTACAAGCATGTAAAACTGGAGAATGATGTAGTGACAGATCAAGCCTTTCTGGAAAAACTTGTTCACTTTTCTTGTCAATAATTCACAGTATTGTGTGACTATGACAAGTTTAGAAATAATACTTGCGATTCAATTCATGTGAGGTTCCGTATTTATGGCGTCATTTTACGAGGTGCGAAAATCAAAATGGCTACAAAAGCAATGTAACAATTGTCAGTTTCTTTTGTGATTTTTTAAATCCGCTATCCCATGGGTCCTTGCAAGTGTGCCAAATACTAATGAGAATCAGCATTGTGTTGGTTAGAAGGGTATGGAATTTTATATTCTCTTTCAGAAGTTGTTATGTGGTTTTTATACTATTCTTGCCTCTCTTAGTTCAAGCTGTGTTTACCAATTGAGTTTCTCTGTTTTAAGTGACACCCTACAGTTATCAGATAAGCAAGATAGTTCATCTGTAGGTTTTTGATCCATTAACAATTTTATGAGGGAATGATTTAAAGACTGTTGAGAATTTGTTGACCTGAAAGAGAGGAGTCCTCTTGGGCACAGACAGCGGGAGTTCTTGTACAACACCCTAAATTGGGTGGTAGGTATTGATGGTTCTCTTCCCAATTTTGCTACTGACAGCTTTAGTCCAAGCAAGGCTGTGCCTCTTCTGCATATGATTCATTTGTTTATTCAATTGAAATTTATGAAGTGCAGACTAGGAATATAGCTACAAACAAAATACACAAGAATACGTGTCCTCATGGAGTTTATATTACATTGGTGAGAAATAAGCAAAAAGGAAAAAGATAGGTAGCTAGATAATAAATAAATAATGGTGTATCAAATAGCAGAAAGTGCAATGGAATGAACAAAGCAGAGAGAGGACAGCTTAGGTAGGGAGGGGTTTGGTGGCAAGAAGTATAATTTTGCCAGGCACCAGCAGCTCACTCCTGTAATTCTAGCTACTCAGGAGGCAGAGATCAGGAGGACTGTTGTTCAAAACCAGCCCAGACAAAATAGTTCACGAGACTCTATCTTGAAAAAAACCCATCACAAAACAGGGCTGGTAGAGTGGCTCAAGGTGTAGGCCCTGAGTTCAAACTCCAGCACTGCCAAAAGAAAAAGTATAATTTTAAGCAGTGTTGTTTAAGAAGACCTCACTGAGAAGGTTACATTTGATCCATGAGGATATGGGAGTTCAAGAGGAAAGGGAGAGCCTGGTAACTGATTGAAATAGGGAAAGAGGTCATGATGGGGTCATGCTTGCAAGCAGACATTGTTCTCAAGGATGTGATGGTGGGGCCAGACAGGAGGGAGGAGTGGAGTGTCTGGCTAAGTACATGTAGAGCCTAGGAGTTCCCTTTCAGCTTCTGACATCAGTTTCTTCAATGAGAAATAAGAAATTCTTAATTAATTAATTCTATTGGGAAATGCTTATTGTCACCTACAGTGTGCCAGGCATGTTGCTTGATGCTGGGGATGGAAAGGAAAAAAAACAGTACTTCTTTCAAGTGACCAGACAGGAAAATAACTAAATTGTTGTGCAATGTTATCAGTTTACAAGATGTAGGTATAACACAAAGGAAGAAGGACACGCTAGAACATTGAATAGCAGAGAGAAAGGAACAGATAGGAAGTTAGATTGGAAGCATTTAGTGATTAATTAATGAATTGAGGGTGAGGCTAAGGGAGACTTGGGTAGATTGTATTACCAAGAAAGTCATATATATCAAAAGAAGAGTCATGGTTGGATTAATATAATTTCTTACTTTCACTCAATAAATCCATACAGTAATATTCCTTTGAATGGAAATAAAAACAGCTCTCCTTGACATGATTTATATTTTCATCCAAGGGGTGTTTCGCTAAGCTGTCTCCATGAAACAAACACAAATAGCAAACAACAATAGCTTTCATTTGTAGCACTTGCTGATTTCTGGTTTGTAAACACTCCTACCAGGTTTTAAGCTAATTATAGTTACACTATCTCCTCACAGGCCTCTGTGTTTTATCCCTCAATAAGTAGTTGAGCTGTCTCTGGGTGTTAGGCATGCAGCTGTGTGCTATTTCTCATTTCCTTCTCCGTGTCCACATTCCATCCTTTTCTGTCAACTCTTCCATAGCCATTGGTTTCAACAGTAGCTACTTTTCAGCTCCTCTTAGCTCAGCCAGTGGGAACCATAAGCCAGAAAGCGAAGTGTAGGAGGAAAGGTGGGTTGGCTAGTGATCTCTTTGTGTCTCTTCATCCAGGTTGTTTGGGTTGGCTGCATCCAACTAAGAGATCCAATCAGACACCCCTCCCTACAGGGCTCTGCCCTCATTTCAGAAACCACTCCATTCCCTTTCTCTTAAATCCAGGTTGCTAAAAGCTCCTCATCCCAGTCTACTGTACTACCACTTTTTGGTTTTACTAAATCCTGACTTTGTAAGTGGCCCCTTCATTAAATACTATGCAGTGGTCCAACTTTAGTGGGTCATCTATTCCCTGACTTCTACGACTATTACAGATGAAGAAAAAGATAGACGCAGTATTTATTGACTGTTAGAGTTTCAGATGAATAATGATCAATAAATACCTCAACATTTCCTTCTTTTCTTTTCTTACAATGAGACAATGACAAATGTTCGCATACACTTGTGCAGTTTTCCATGTCCATGTCTACTAGAGATGGAGACCGAGTATCTTTCTTGCCCTTCTCAAAGTCCATCTAAGCCTAGCCTCTTCTAAGGTTCCTTTCAGTCACCAGAATGTGCTGACATAGGAAGCCCATGCCATCACAGGGAGAACAAGCTGGCTGTTGTTTTTTGTCTTTTCCAACAGTGGTGATGAATTCATGCTCCTCTGTCATTTGTGGATTCATGCTTCTGTGTTATCTGTGGCTCACATGTGAGAAGGGACTGTCTAGGTGAGACGTTGTGGAGTCAGTGTCTGGTGTGAAGATCTCTGTTTTAGGGTTCATTTTCTTCACAGTGGAAAAAGAGGAATGGGGAGCAGGTTATCTTCTAGCATTAATACCCTCTTTGTGGTTGAGTAAGGGCCACAGCTCTGGGAGCTGCCTGACTGATTCTGTGGGCATTGATAACCAAATAGTTCAATGTAATAAAGACAAATTAAAGATTTTTTTTTCTGAGGTACTGGGGTTTGATGTCAGGACTTCCTGCTTGCCAGGCAGATACTCTCTCACTTAAGCCATGCCTCCAGCCTGTTTTGCTGGTTATTTTGGAGAATAGGGTCTTGCTTTCTGTTCAGGCTGGCCTGGACCACCAGGCCATCCTATTTTATGCTCTCCACAGTAGCTGGGATGACAGGTATCTGCCACCACACCCAATTATTGTTTGAGATGGGGTCTTGGAAACTTTTTGCTTAAGATGATCTCAAATCACGATCCTCTGGATCTCAGCCTCCAAGTAGGTAGGATTACAGATGTGAGCACAGGCACCAGACTAGGAATGTATTTTTAAAAACACAATTGTGTGAGTCTCATCCGTGAATAGCACTTCTAACTCAGTAACATGCTTTGAGCAAGTCAAAGAAAAGTGTATTAATTACTTACTGCTGGGCAATGCATTACCACACTCTCAGCAGCTTAAAACAACATACATCTCTAGTGTCCTAGTGAGGAATCTGGGAACATCTTGGTTTGTTAAAGTGTTGACCAGAATGGGGTCTTAGATGAAGGCTTAACTGGAGGTATTCACTTCCAAGTGCATGAATTATTGGCAGAATTTCAGCTTTTCAAGGGCTGCTGGACTGAAGGCCATTCTCAGGTCCTGCTGTGCGGGCCTTCCCAATATGGCAACTTACTTTGTAAAGCCAGTGAGGGAGAGAGTCAGCAAAGATGACATGACAGTATATTACCTCCTGTGGTTGGAAGCAAGTCACTAGGTCAACACGCACTCATGATGAGGGGCTTGTACAGTACATGGAAACCAGGAGCCAGAGGTCATTGGCCACCATCTTAAGAATGTGCTTGCCACAAAGTCTTCTCTTGTTTTTTTCCTGGGGAAAAAAGAGTTTTAAACCCCAAGCTCTTCTAACACAGTTAAAGTTTAGTCTACTGATCAAAAGTAAAGGTTGACAATTAAATGCAATGTGAGATCTTGAATGGATATGCTGGCAAAATGGAATAGGGTATTTAGTTTAGTCAAAGATAATGTGTTCATGTTTACTTTCTGGTTCTAAGAGTTGTTGTTGTATAAGATGATGACTTTGGGGAAATCTAGATGAAGGATAGATGGAAACTTTTTGCATTATTTCTATAACTTCTCTGAATGTACAAAAATAGTTCAAATTAATTTAGAAAAATGTGATTCATAAATCTTAAAAAGTGGGCATATAAATTTATTTTGTGGCTATAACTTATTCAATAATTTTAAGTTATATCCTTTTCAGATCTTTTTTATAGATAAATATATATGTATATGTTTGTAGATGTAGCATAACAAAATTTTGGTTCCATAAATTCTCTAATAAATTTAAGATAAATGGGAAACTTTTTGGTAATCATTTTGGAATATTCTTCCTAGTGAAAACATCATAAAACCCTTACTATCCCTGCATTATTTGCATATTATCAAATATTTCAACAAATAACCATTGGGGTGATAAAAGAGCTTTCTGCTTCAACTTTAGTTGAAATGTGTCAGGGATTTTTTTACACAACACCAATGTACTTCACACATCAATTTAAAATAATCGTCATTTCTAAAATAGCAATTCTGATAGCCAAAGTGGGTCTTTCCCTGTGCTGAGCACTGTTTTTCAGTTGTCAGAATGCTTGTTGCTTGGATATAGATACTTATATTCCAAAATAGTGTGGCCTGTCTCACCACACTGTTCCATGTGATGAAAAGCAAACTACTTCAGCCCTTCATAGGCTGTTGAATTTCATGCAAAGCTAGAACAAATGGCTCCTCATTTTGCTTGCTATTTGCAAGGGCTGTGAGTTATTAATACATCCTCGTCCAGCAATTTAAAGCTTATGGGTCTTGATTGGTTCCACCTCGTAAGAGAGCTATTTGGAAACACTTCTAGACAGTTTTCTTATGCCCTATTCTTATAATAGAAAGCCTAATAGTATTTTAATGTCTCTATGTACTCTCAGAACAAATCTTGAGAAAAATGTCTGTTACCTTGGAATTTAGCAAAGCTGGTGTGATTATCAGTGTTCTTTTGAGAAAGAATGAAAGAATGCATATTGATTTATAGAATATGCATAATAAAGGATCATGACAAATGCTTCAAATTCTTGCTTTCCAAACCCCTCACTTTTCAAATGAGGAAACTAAACTTTGGCATGAGTGAATGTTTAGCCAAAGATCAGACAGTGGAGGAATGGCCTTGTGAAGGTTGTAGAGTGGTAGATTTGGAAAAATGACCATGGTTAGAGTCACCTCTAAGTGGTACCTGAAATTTCATCAGTTAGCGATCCCTTTGCTCCAGTAACAAGTCTTCCTTTAATGGTGTACAACTCTCTGGGAAGGTTGTGTGTTCTTCTGTCATTATGTATTACTGACTTTCTCCCTCATCTCTTATTTAAAACCCTAATTGAGGCCAGCTACAATTGAAGGTGTAGTTTTGATCATAGGAAAGGAAAAATATTTTTTGTGCATTCTGGCAGAGATGGTTGTTTGGATAGTATGCTGAAATTGGGGTGGTCAGGATGATATGAGGACACAGAAACCCTGGTTAGGGGTGAGGTAAAAGAGGCATACCAAAGACAAGTCTGGTTTGTTTATAGCTTTATTGTGGACTGTCTCACACCTAGAAAAGAAAGTAGACACATTTTTTTACCTCTTCCATGTGCTCCTGAGCCCCTTGGACAAATAGTATGGTTCCTTGAAGGTTTACTAGCTATTATAGAATGAAGGGTGATCCTAACCATCCTGTATATGGTTGTGCAATGGGAAAGCATGTATCAAGTTTTAATCTAACTTCCATTCATGAAGTAAGGACTTACCTATAGTATAGAAGTGACTGGGTTCTTGGGTCAATCTGCATGTGTTCTAAACCTGTTCTCATTATCACAGTGAACTTGAATAAGTTCTATTTCCCATGGTCGGTTGCCTTATTTGTATATTAGGGTAAGAGTAATAGCGCTGATCACACCAAGTTGTTGTGAGAAATAAATAAGTTAATGCTTGTGAAGCACTTAGAACAGTGCCTAGCAAAGTGCAAGCCATGGCCCAGTAATCTATGTTCTCCACATTCCTTAATTATGAGCTCTAAATTTATATGAGAAAATATAATCTAATTTTTTCTGGAATAAGATTTAGAGAAGAAAGCAATTTTAAAACATTGTTATTTAAGTGATACTTTCTTAGTTCTATGACTATCTTAAATGTATTTCTGGAGTGGCGATCAGGTGTGTTTTTTTAAACCAAGATACTTCTTTGGACCAATTCATTAAAGGTAATTCTTTCAAAATCAAAATCTCTATCTATATCTTTACTATTAAATTTAGTTACATATTAATTTATGTAGATACTTCTGTGACTATGAGAATTCTAAAAGATATTCAGTTTTAATGTGACTTTCTTAAAGTAGGAAACATTTTTACCATAATGTAATTGTTGAGGACTCTTTTGGGGAGTGGATTAAAGCCTGTGAGAGAGGATTAAAGCAAGGCGAGATGCAGTTAATTGCTTTTAACCTGTAGGCCAAGATTAGGCACAGCCCTTGGCCATGAAACAGGGAAAGGCAGAGCAGCTGCGTCTCCTAAATTGCTTTCAGAGAAGCAGGAATGCAGGTTTCTCCTGTTACAATGTCACTCCCCTCCCCGTGGCACCACCCTGTTTGCTGTTATAAAAGACCCCTGAAGGAGGAAGAGGGACTTTTTGGGTTTTTGCCTTTTGGGGCTTCACTTTGGGCTTTTGGGCTTTTTGCTTAGCATTTTGATTTGGGGGGCTTTTTGCCTTTGAATATTGGGAAGAAGTTTTTACTTTGGGCCTTTTGGTGTGGAAAGTTTTTGGAAGGGAAAAGAATTGTCCAAGGGAAAATACTAAAGAGGGGTTGATAGAACGTCTGCACCGAGAACTTTAACATAGGCTTCAGAAAGCAAAGCTGAGAACTTCATACATAGGCCTTAGGAAAGCTAAAGCTAAAAAAAACGCCAACAAGAACATGGGACAGTGCACAGTGCAAGTCTAAGGACCAAGACATTAAGAATTATGCATAAAAAGGTTGTAGGTGTGACTGTTTGCGAGTTTGAGCACTGAGGCTGTAAGAGAACTAAAGAGAGATGAGACGGTGCAAGCCTGGGGGCAAAAGACTTTAAGAACAGTTAAGCTAAAGATAAGCTAAGAGCAAACATGGGACAGTGCCTAAGGAAAGAGGTTTTAAGGAAGGTTTTAAAGAACTGCAAGGAGTAAGGCCTTAAAGAATCAAGATAGAGAAAAGAAGCAATAAGGGTTGTATGTCTCCAGTGGAGCATACAACACACCTGACCCCAACTTCTGTCTTTCTGTCTATACTGCATCTCTTCTAAAATCTCCAGTTGCCCCCAGTTAAGCCCAGTTAGGTCCAGTAATAACCAAGGAGCGAGAGAGAAAACCTTGCTCCCGCAAGAGAAATGGTGCCCCCTTCAGACTCCTTTTCCAAATTTTTATAGGGATAATGAGAGCTCTCCTCCAAGTCACTTTTTCAAAGACTATGAGTTCTGTTTTATCTCACTGGCTGACATGTTTCATTATGTTTCTGTAATATGTAGAATTGTACTCTGTAATTATATGGTATATGAGCTTGTTTGATCAAGGAGTTTGTAAAGCCCTATTACTAGGCCCTCATATGAGAATAGGTGACATGAGAGAATAGAGCATGGCCTGGAAGTTCAAACACCTGGATTTTGTTCCTACCTCTGCCATTAGGAAGCTAGTAGTAGAATCTACGATCACACCGCCCTGAACACATTTGATCTCGGAAGCTAAGCAGGGTCAGGCCTGGTTAGTACTTGGATGGGAGGAAGCTAATAACAGAAACCATGTGACCTTGAGTCTGTTGCAGAACCTTTTTAGGCCTGTATTTCTTAAATGATTTTAAGGTTTCTTACAGATCTACTGTTGTATGTTTCTGTGGTATTTTATTGAGCTTACACTCATGAAGTGATTTGACTTACATATAGATTTTCTTTCCTAGTTTCCTTGAAGTCCTTTGAAATGTCTTTAGCAGATGAACAAAAGAGGCATGGGATGCAGCCTATAGCTGTAAGGTAGAGAAAGTCACTTGAGTCTGAAAAGAAACTGTTCTGTGGCCTTGGCATTGGTAGCATCCAAGTTGTCATTCACAAAGCTGTGAATCTGGGAGTGTTCTGTTGTGTATTAGGTAAAGAAAAACAAGCTCTGAGGACATCAGTACTCTTAACACTAACACACAGTTGTTGGCATTTTTCTATTTTGCAGCAGACAAATAGAAATCTGAAAAGATAAGTGGTGGTACAAGGTGTTCTGAATTGTCACTTGTCTGGATGATGTCTCTTTCCTAGGGAGGCTGGGGTGGAAGGAACAGAGCTCTCTCTGCTTCTTGGAGATACTTTGAATTTTTCAAATGAAGATAAAGAATGACCAGAACCATTTTTGTGGGATCTTCTTTTCCATGTTAATTTTTCCTTTTTGTTGTCAAATAGAGTCCTTTTCAATTGGCCAGTCTATTTTTTAGCACAGGAAATATTTAAAAAGTCATTTGGAATAAATGCTTCTACAAGAGATAGTTAGATGTGCATTATGGAACTAGATTATTCTCTCTAGAATCCAGACAGTATGCTGGCTGAAATTGTCATAGTTCTGAATGCAGAAACCTAAGTTTGTTGACTCTAGGAAATACAAGTTAGCACTAGTGGCTAACTTTGATGTCATTATTATTTTGAGAAGCATTTTGTAAAAACATTAATTTTCACCCTTTTCTTCTAGGCATGGTCTCCTGCCCTGTAGATCTTTCTGTGAGGCTGCAAAAGAAGGGTGTGAGTCTGTCCTGGGGATGGTAAACTCCTCCTGGCCTGATTTCCTCAAGTGCTCCCAGTTTAGAAACCAAGCTGAAAGCAGCAATGACAGCAGGATTTGCTTCTCACCACAGCAGGAAAATGGAAAGCAATGTAGGTGTCGTCTGTGTTTCATTTCATTTTGAAGTTTCTATTTGGATATACCATTCATATACATGGATGTAGGGATATAATAAGTACAGTCCAATAAACTTTAACAAAGTGACTGTACCCCAAATTAACAAACAGGATATTAGGAAACCCCAGCAATGCCCTCAAGACCCCTTCTAATCATATCAGCCTCCCAAAAGAAGGCTATGTTCTGACTTTTTAACATATTAGGTAGCTTTGCTTATTTCTGAGCTTCCTGTAAGTGGAATCATGTACTATGTAACCATTACATATCTGGCTGCATTTGTCTAGTATTGTGTTTGAATAATTCACTATGTTTTCATCTGGTGGTTCATTGATTCTCATTGATATGCTGTATTCTTATTATTCCACAATATACTTCTCCATTGTGCTGTTGACAGACATGTGAGCTGCTTCCGGTTTTCAGTCACTGCCAATAGTGATGCTATTACTCTTTTTTGGACATGTCTTTGGTTGAACATGGTTATGTATTTGTTCAGCAAAATAGTTTTCTAAAATAGTTGTACCAGTTTATTCTTCTAACAGTTACATGTGAGAGTTGCAGCTGTTCCAAATACTTCCCAATCCTTGGAATTATTGGTCTTTAACAATTCCAGTGGAAGTGATGTGGTTATCTCTTTGCAGTTTTGTGTTTTCTTGATCACATTTAAAAAATTTGAATATCCCTTTTTATGATGTGTCTATATGAATATTGTGCCAATTTATTGATGGTCTTTTTGTTATTCATTTATAGTTTCACATGCATTTTAGATACACCTTAAAATGGCTTGGATCTTAAGTACTCCTGCAGGCCCATATGATAAGGGCTTTGTTGTCTGTGCTATTATTGGGAGGTGATGGAATTTTTAAGAGGTAGGGCCTAGTGGGAGAAAGTTAAATCACTGGGGATGTGCCCTTGAAGAAGATGTTGGGACCCTGGCCCCTCCTATCTCTCTGCTTCCCATCTGCCATGACTTGAGCAGCCTCCTCTACGGTGCACTTCCACCATGATGGAAGTGCTTTGCAACAGACCCAAAGCAAAGGAGCCAGGTGACCATGAACTGAAACCACTGAAACCATGAGCCAAAATAAATCTTTCCTCCTTTAAGTTGTTTAAGTTGTTATCTCAGGTATTTTTACAATGACAGAAATATGGAATTGTTGGATAGATGCATTACAAAGCTCTCCCTCTGTGTCATTTGCTTCTCATTCTCTATTTGCTTCTGCTATGGAACAGAAGTTCTTAATTTTAATGAGTCCATACTATCAAAATCTCCTTTTGTAATTAATTTTTTGTGTTAAGAAATCTTTGCTTACCCCATAGACAGAAGTTCTTCTCCTATGTTTTTCTAGGAATATTATTTTAGCCTTTGTTTTTTACATATGCCATAATCCTGAAATTAGTTTTTGTATGTGGTGAAAGATGAAATGTAAGGTTAACTTTTTTTGATTTTTGATTTTTTTTTAAGGGAGCAATCCTTTACCTCTGTCAATTTCACAGTCATATTTGTATGAATTACTATGGCTTTATAATAAGTCTTTATGTTGAATAGTATACATCTTCTATTTTTGTTCTTCTTAAAGATCATTTGATTATTTTGGGCTCTTTGCATTTAATATAAATTTTTAAATCAACTTGTAATTTTTCTAAATTCCATTTTTGTGTTGTTTTGAATTTAAATTTGGGGTATATTAAGTTTATAGATAAAATTGAGAATTTCTTTACAACATTGAGCCTTCCAACTTCTGAAAATGCCATGCTAAGGTGATATGAGGTTTTAAATTAGATATCATTACATTTCTTTCAGTAATGTGTTACAGATTTAATCATGGAGAGCTTGAATATCTTCCCTTAGATTCACTTGGGGGCTGTGATGTTTTTTGATGTTATTGTAAATTATGTTCTTAATTTTTCTTTCTTTTTTGATTTCTTTGTATATAAGAACTTTGGTAAGTCATTTAATATGTTTCATAGTTTGCCTGTAGATTCATTTGGATTTTCTAAAGATATAATCACATTGTTTACAAATGACATTTATTTCCATTTCTTCTACATCAGGAAAAAAGTTTGCAATATTTCACCTTTACTGAAATATTAGTATTCAGGAAATCTTCATGAATACTATTAGTCAGATTGAGGAAATACCTGTTTGTAGTTTTTTTTAAAATCATGAATGAATTTTGGATTTTATCAAATTTTTTTTCTGTATCTGTTAAGATGATATATGATATTCTTTATAATTCTTTATAATTACCTTTTTAAAGTACCAACTTCATTGACATATAATTGTCATATCATGCAATTCAGCTGTTTAAAATATACTGTTTAGTAGTTTTAGTATATTCAGAGTTGCCCAATCATCACAACCGTGTAATTCCAGAACATTTTTAACACATTAGCAGTAAATTATCATCCCTCTTCTCCTTAGCCCTTGGTGACAACTATTTATTTTTGTTTCTATGACTATGACTATTTTGCACATTTCATGTGAGTGGACTCGCACAACATGACATCGACCTTTTGTGACCAGCTTCTTTGACTCAAGATTTCAAGGTTAACATGTTGTAGTTTATATCAGTACTTTATTCATTTTTACTCTTGATTAGAACTCCACTATAGGGATATATATACATATATATAATTTTTTATAAAAAACACATAGTACCTGAGGAATATTTGGATCATTTTCACTTTTTGACTATTATGAATGATGATGCTAGAAATATTCATGTGTAAGTTTGAATGTACATTTTCAATTCTCTTGGGTATATAACTAAGAGTAGAATTACTGAGGCTAGAGGTAACTCTGTGTTTAACATTTTGAAGAAATGCTGGTCCCACCGGCAATGTATGAGGGTCCTGATTTGTCTACGTCTTCACCCATGTTTGATGTTCTTTTTGTTTGTAACTACCCTGCTTGATGTAAAGAAGTACCCCATTTTGTTCTTGATTTTTGCTAATGATTAATTATATTGAGCAATATTTCAGCAGCTTATTAGTATTATCCATTTGTATGTCATATTCAGAATTAAGTATTCAAATATTTTGCCTATTTTAAAATTAGGTTTTTTGTATTTTAGTTTGTGAATTATAAGGGTTCATATATTTTGATGTAAGGCCTTATCAGTATATGATCTGCAGATTTTTAAAATTAGGAGGTATTTGTTGCACAGGGGGAATTCATTGTGACAATTCCAAATAGGCTTATAGTATACATTGGTTAGATCACCCCCACCACCTCTCCCCATCTACCCCATCCCTGCTGCACTTAGAGCAATTGCAAGAGGTTTCTTCTGTTTCATGTAAGTGTATGAAGTCCATCCACCATATACCCTCACCTTAATCTCCTTCATTCACCCCCCCTTCCCTCAAGTGCCCCCCACCATTGTACCTATTTTTCAGTTCTGTCTTTTGTGATTAATATTTAAGTCGATGTTCAAAGGAGTTTCTCAGTGTGTCCCCATTCTTAAGTATACTTTACTTTGGTTCGTTCAACCCCTGCTATTGCTCTCCCTTAGCTTTTTACCTCCCATCCTCCATTTTACAAAGTCACATGTAGAACATGTTTGTAATAGTGGAAATACTCTGAAACTTGGGGAAGGAGAGAAAGGAAAGGAGAATGATACAGCATCAACTATATCGTAAAACTTAACATCTGTGAAGATGGAGGATGTTTTTTACATTCTTGGGGAGTCTTTCATTTTCTTGATGGTGTTCTTTGAAACACAAATGTGTTTGACTTTGAAGAAGTGAGGTGTCTAAAAAACATTACCTAATAGAAGGTAATGTATTTTTTTAAGAGCTTATAGATTTAGCTTTTATATTTAGGCCATTGATGTATCTTGAATTAATTTTTGTGTACTGTGTAAGTAAGGGTTCTGAAACCTGGCTGTTCCAGCATCAACTCCTGAAGATACTTTCTTTCCCTATTAAATGGACTTAGTACCCTTGACAAAAATTACTTTGCCTTTGATATATACATTTATTTTTGGACACTCAATTCTATTTCATTGATCTCTCTATCTTTATGTGAACACCCACTATCTTGATTATTGCAGCTGTGCAATAAGCTTTGCTGTTGAGGGGTGTGAGTCCTCTAACTTTTTTTTTTTTTTTTCCAGCAGGACTGGGGCTTGAACTCAGGGCCTCACATTTGCTAGGCAGATGCTCTACCACTGAGCCACTCTACCAGCCCTTCCTCTAACTTTTTCAGGACTGTTTTATCTATCCTGGGTCCCTTGTATTCTGTATGAATTTTGGGGCTAGCTTATCAATTTCTGAAAACAATTCAGCTGTGATTTTTGATATAGATTTAATCTGTAGATATAGCATGAAACAATAACTGAAAGAGCTGGAATGGCTATACTTATATTACATCCAGTAGACTTTAAAACAAATAATGTTACTAGAGAAGGATGTTTTTAATAATGAAAGGTCAATCGATGATCTGGTACAGCACTTGCTCACCATGCATAAAGCCCTGATTTCAATCCCCAGTGCTGCAAAATAAATGAATGAATGAATAAAAACGTAGTCAGTTCATGAAGAAAACATAATTTAACAACAGATCCTAGAAATATAAAAAGGAAATGGTGACAGAATTCAAAGAAGAAATAGAAAATTCAATAATAATACTCCATGTTCTCTACTTTCAATGAGAGGTAGCAGAACTAGGCAGAAGATTAAAAAGGATATTGAAGACTCATAAGTACTGTAAGTCAATTATATATAATAGACATCTGTAGAATGTCCCACAATAGCAGAATATAGGTAAACATGTTCACAACTAAAAGTTTCCCTTTTTAAACTTTCAATCTATTTGTGTCTCTGAATATAAAATGAGTCTCTAATAGACAGGATATAGTTGAATTACAGATTTTATCTACTCGCAAATGTGATTGTAGTTATTTAATTCAATTGCATTGAATTAATTATAAGAATTTGCATCTGCCTTTTCTCTGTGTGCTTTCTGTATGTCTTTTTGATTCCTCTAGCCTCCATTATTGCCTTCTTTTGTATTAGATATATTCTAGTAAACCCTTTTAATTTCTGGTTGTTCCTTGACTTGAGACATTCTTATCAGTTACCCCTGGGACTCACAGTTAATGCCTTAAGTTATGACAGTCTAGTTCAGAAGAATACCCATTGGATTTCAACACTAGCCAAACCTTCTTTCTATATAGCTTTGTTCCCTATTTCTACATTAAACCATCTTTACACATTAAAAACCCAGCAATACAGTTTAACAGTTATTAATCTGTGTATTTATCTTTTAAATCAGATAATAAATATTTAGAAACAAAATACATTTCTATTGTCTTTTACATTTACCTATTTAATTAGCTGTTACTTTTAATTTTTTTATGTGGATTCACATTATTGACAACTGTTCTTTTATGTCATCCTAAAGGACTCTTTTATTATTATTCCTTTTTTCTTTAAGCATAGGATGGGTCTGCTAGTGGGAAATGACCTCAGCTTTTGTGTATCTGAAGATATCTTAATTTGCCCTCCATTGTGAAAGGATGGTGTTGTTGCATAAAGAACTGGTGATTGTCAGGCTTATTTTTATCATTTGAATATGTCATCCCACTTTTTAGGGGGTTCATGAATTCTGATAAGTCAGCTGTTAATTTTACTAAGGTTCTATTTTGCTTGATGAGTTGCTGATTTTCTTGTGTTTTCAAGATTCTCTGTTTTGACCTTTGTGTGTGTGTGTATGCCTGTAAAAGGGTTTCACTATGTAGCCCAGGTTGGCTTCAGACTCAGAATCCTTTTGCCTTAGTCTTCCAAGTGCTGGGATTACATGTGTATACCACCGCACCTGGCTCATGTTTTAACTTTTGATAGTTTGATTACTATGTATCTAAGTGGAAATCCTTTTAATTTTATTTATTATATTTGAGTTTTTGTATTTCAATGCATAAATTAACAATTTTCATTAAATTCAGGAAAGTTTCACCTATTATATCTTCCATATTCTTTCTGGCAAGTTCCCTCTTTTATCTTTCTGGAATTTCCATTATGCATGTATTAGTACATCCTTCAAGTCATTAAGGACATTTTTTTGTACATTTTCCTCATTCTTATATTCTAGACCATTTCACTTTACTTATTTTCCATTTCTCTGATTCTTTTGCCTGTTCAAATCTGTTGTTGAGCCTCTGCAGTGAATTTTTCATTTTGGCTATTATACTGCAGAACTTTTTTTTTTTTCACCTCTCAAACCTATGTCTCTCTGTTTATGCTATTTGTTGTGCCACTGTTCTTATATTTCCTTTGAGTTTCCTGGAAATGGGTTCTTTAGTTCTTTGAATGTGTTTAAAATAACTGATTTAAAATCTTTGTCTAATAAGTCTCATGTCTGAATTTCTTCAGTTTCTGTTGACTGTTTTCTTTTTGCTTGTGAGCCATATGTTCCAGGCTCTTTGTATGTCTTATATTTTTTTGGTTGAAAGTTGGATATTTTAAATAATGTGCCAACCTGTGAATTGCATTTCCCCTTCCCTGTTGTTGCTGCTTCTTATTGCTTTTGTTGATATTTCTGTTTAGTAATTTTTCCTGAACTGATTTTGTTCTTTCTCATGATTGACTGATGAACTTTTTGTCCAGATAGCAGCTTAGTGGTCAGCTAATGGCTGGAAGAGAATTCCTTCAAAGCCTTGAGCCAATAAATACCCTGCCCTTTGTAGGGACTCTTTGTAAAGCACATTTTCAGTACTACAATAAGCATTTTGCACCTCTGTCTTATTCAATTCCTACTTTGCAGTGTCTCAGTGTCAGAGAGGAGTGATATTAGGGCCTCCCCAGATCTTGCTTAGGCACATTCATGTGGCCTTCTAGAGTCTCAGGAATATATTAGAAATTCCCAAATCCTTCTATAGGCATTTCATTTTCTTTTATGCTTTTTGTTTGTTCCAATGTTGCACTGTTGAACAATTGTCACTAATTAAAAAAAAAAAAACAACTCCTTGGTAATGAGACAATTCCGATAATAAAATATTCTGCCCCCTCCAGTGGCTATATGGCTGATAATATGAGGTTGTTGGGTTTTAGGCCACCCCAGAGCTGTCAAAAGGAAATGGAAATAGGGTGAGTTAAGATGCCACATCTACCTCTGATGTTAATTTATATCCATCTAAAGCAGTGGTTTTTAGCCAGTGTTGATTTTGCAACAGCCCCCCCTTTTTTTCCCCCAGGAATATTTGGTAATTTCTGTGGACATTTTTAGTTGTAACCATGTGGACAAGAGGAGTTTCTATGAACATCTCATTCATAGAGGGCAGGTTTGCTGCTAAACACATCCCTCAGTGCACAGTGCAGTACCTCACAACAAGAAAATGTGGGGCCCAAAATGTAAATGGTGCTGCTTTTAAGAAACCTTGATCTAGACCTTTATGTCTTGTAAAGTTCTTCTCCCAAATCATCATCATTGTTGTTATCATGATCTTAATATGCTTCCTTTAAATAGTGTTAAGCGTAGTCTGTAACAAACATGTAATAAAAAAAGCAGGAGAACATTAGTGACTACATGTAAATATGCTGTGCTACAGAAATTGTAAAAAGAGAGAGTAAATGTTAATGCAACAGAACTGAAGTCATTTCATGGAGGAATAATGAATATTTTAATAGAGCAATGGAATCTCTTGGCAAAGAGGAAGAGAGGTGTTCTGATGTAGGAAAGGGGCACTGTGAACTTATGTTGGTGTTATGTTCCTGCTTAGCCTGAGAAATGAGTGATGACTACAAGCTGATTTCACTTGTGAAATCATTTGCCCCAAGAAAATCATAATCCCCCCGCTTTATATTATGTACCCCATTCTCCTTTCCAAAGTGCTTTCACAGCTGTTAGCTCCTTTTGCTTCCAGACTGAATCCCTGAGGTATTATCATCTTCATTTTATAAATTAGGAAATTGAGGGTCAGGGTGGTCACTCCAAGGTTATTTTAATTCTAGCCCCTCCCCCAGACTCTAACCTCCACCAAATATTCCACCATCCGGGATTCAATTATTAATCCTTGAATGCTACCCTTTGTCACAGCTCCTTTCTCACAAGAGTTCTCAAATGTCTTTCCAGACTGAATTGAGCCAAAACCCACAACTTGTAACAGCTGCTTTTCCCAATGCATAGTTCTGTGAATTCAATTAATCTTCTCTTAGCTGTCTGTAAACCAGTCATAATTCCTAAGATATTTTGTCTTCATACAGAAGAACACACAGTGGTGTTATCCTTTCTATCATATGTTGATGCTAGGTTCTTAGCATCATATTTGGCACAATAATGTGCTAAAGTGATAATGCTGTGGGAACTGTTCTTCAGAGGTTTAAAAATAAACATTTGTGTGTGTTTCCATAGTTGGGTTGTAAGAACTCAGGAGGCTAAAGTTCAAGGCCCATCAATCATTCTGAGCTTTCTGACTAATCCTCTCCTTTACCTTGGCTGTAATCATATATGGAAAGTAGTTTTTAAATGGTATTTCTGTGAGTCTAAAGTGATCTCTCTGCCATGAAAGGGCCTCAGTTATTTATTCTTTCATTTTCTTCTTCTTTTTTCCTGGTATCTTATTTGCTTTGCCCAGCTCTTGTTGCTGGTAGCAACCATTTTAATGTATTAGCTGCAAAATTGTAGTTTCAGGATCTTAATAAGACACATGCTCTGAATTTCTCCTATTGAATTGCAGGTTCATTTGGGAGAGATGATGCAATACTATCTCTTTCTTTTTTTTTTTTTTTTTTAAATTTCTCTCCTTTTTTTTTTTTTTTTTCATTTTTCTTTTATTATTCATATGTGCATACAAGGCTTGGTTCATTTCTCCCCCCTGCCCCCACCCCCTCCCTTACCACCCACTCCACCCCCTCCCGCTCCCCCCCCCCAATACCCAGCAGAAACTATTTTGCCCTTATTTCTAATTTTGTTGTAGAGAGAGTATAAGCAATAATAGGAAGGAACAAGGGTTTTTGCTGGTTGAGATAAGGATAGCTATACAGGGCATTGACTCACATTGATTTCCTGTGCATGGGTGTTACCTTCTAGGTTAATTTTTTTTGATCTAACCTTTTCTCTACTACCTGTTCCCCGCAATACTATTTCTTTGCCGTACTTTGAATCAATGTTTTGCTAATGATCATAGTTAAGATATGAAAACTAGCCACGCACTTTTCAATATAATGACTAGCCTTAAATGAAATGAAGTTTTCTTAGAACCTCAAATTTTCCTACATTTATGATTTTAAATTGTTTGTAGTTTTAAATTATAAAAATATTTTTTTTCCATACCTACCTTTAAGGTCATCAAACTTAGAATTTGTTGATTTGTAAGTATATTTTTATGTACTGAGTGGTTTACCAGGAACTGGAAAAAGAATAGTGATGTGGATATTTATAAAGAGTATAGGCTAAGTGAGGAGTAAGCACAGAATCAGACCTCCAGACAAAGAGCTGAGCTCAATGGCATGTCTGGGAGAGGCATGGGCAATGGCAAAGTTTTTGGGTAATGGAGAGGTCATTAGAGGAAGAGAAGATGGTCAATAGAAAGTAAACTAATGAACTGCAATGTGGCTCAGTGGTAGAGCTCTTGCCTAGCTTGTGTTGAGGTCCTGAGCTTGATCCCCAGCATCACACACACATACAAAGAGTAAATTATTAAATCAGCTACCAGAATGGAAACTGGAATTTAATGACATGGGAAAAATCTAGGAAGTATTATACAAAATATGGTTCAGGATTAACCCAGTAGAGGGGTTGATAAGTCAGCGTATTGCACTTCCTTTCTAAGGTCTTTGAAACTGATAGTATTTGGTATAACCCATAAGCACAACATCTTAGAAGAGAATAGATGTGGGATTGAGACGGAGGAAGTATGAAACATGGCTACTTCCTGCAGCAGTGGAAAGCTTTGGTTTATATTGTTTCTCCTTCATCTATAGCACTCTGC
Organism: Castor canadensis; assembly: GCF_047511655.1. NCBI lineage: Eukaryota > Metazoa > Chordata > Mammalia > Rodentia > Castoridae > Castor > Castor canadensis. Next base: position 116,154,248 of record NC_133394.1, read on the forward strand.
CTTTGAATTCTAGAACATCAGCTCGATTTGGTCCCCATCACTCTGGCCACCTACTAGTTTCCTTCCTTCTCTACTGATCTATTAATTGATATTCAACCTTCTTTTTTCAATATTTTTACATTTTCTTTGGGAAACCTTATACTTGCTTATGGCCATATAAGTAATGATGGCTGCAATTTATATTTTATCCCAGATTTTATTCTATTTCCCTCAGTTTTCAAACCATATTCCACATCCTTGCTCTACCTTTCAAGCAAAGTGATCCATGTTGCTATGTACCATGGCAGTTCTCAGTTCTTTTCTTCCTTGACCTCTGCAGCATTTTCCACATTGAATCACTCCTTTCTTCATGATAAGCACTTCACTGGACCCCAGAGTTTCCTTCCTTCTTCAACCACTTTGGTGTTTTCATTTTTCTCACTTCTCAATGTTGCAGTGCCCCAGGGCTTTATTCGTGTATCTCTTCCCTTCTGGTGATTTAATTCAGACTCATGGCTTTAAATATAACTAATACAACTCAGCAAGTACAAAAGTAGGTCTCTAGACTGCTCTGTCCTCTGAACTCTGGAACTGCATGCATATGCATATTTTTCCATACACATACTGCATTCATGCATAGTCTGCCCTCTATTTATTTCCACTTGAATTTCTAAAAAGTCATGTTAAATATAACATGTACAAAACCAACCTGCATCTTCTCCTCTCCCAGATTTTTCCATTTCAGTATATAACAACTTCATTCTTCTAATGGTTTCAATGCAAACCCTTGGGTCATTCTTGATTTTTCTCTTTCTCTCCATACCATATCTGATCTGTTAGCAGTGCTCACCACCTCCACAGCCAATGCCTGTCCAAGTCTTCCTGATTCATGACTGACTGTCCTTCCTGTCTCTTTACTGGCTTCCTCACTGCTTTCCTCTACCCCTGTAGGCTATTCTTCACACAGCAGCAAAAGGGCTCTTTTATTTACTTTCATATCTCTCCTTTCCAAGTTTGCTTAAGTCTTCTAGTCTCACTCGATAAAAAAGTCACCAGTCCATATAAACATCAGAGCCCCCCATCAAGACTGCTGCATTGTGCAATCCAGGGGAGTGCCAATCACACATACAGTGTGAAAAATGCCTCCCAGAGTTGTGCAATATAGACATCCTGCCCTTCATTTTTAGACCCCCATTTCCTCTTTGACTTTTCTCCTATTACGTTCCTTTTTGCTCTCTGGGCTCTAGCTATTCTGTTCCATTTGTCTGCCAATGTTCTTTCGTCTAATATCCCTCCTCAGTTCTTTTTATCCCTGCAAGTACCTGTTTTTTGGGCTGTCACATAGGGCAGCTAGTGAGAGTGGTCAAAGCGTATAAGTTAGAGCTATCATTATTATTATTTGGGTCATGGTAGAACTAAGGATAGGAAAGAATTTTCATGAAGAAACTTCTAGATCAATGTTTCTGAAATTTGAACTTAGTTTTGCTGTGAATTGAAACTTCAGGATTTTAAAAAGTGATTTTAAGTCACCGACATCTTTTGATCTGTGAGCCACAAAAACTGCTCATCTTGTGAATTGTCACTGTTCTTTTGTGAAAACCAGAGTCTTGTTTTTCCTTTGCTGTATCACATACCTAGCATAAAGGAGCAGTGCCAAATAGAATAGGTTTCTTGTTAAGCCTAAATACTACCTGTTTTCTTGTTTATAGATCATTTGAGATTAGGTTTCTATTTTCTGCCAAATATTGTTTTGCTTGAAGTGCCACAGTGTTCCTGCAATAAAAATACAGAGGATTCCTTTCCTCACTTGCACTCATTCTCCTGGTAAGGAGACAGTGCTCTGTACACGCTAGCTGCTAGGCTTATAGGTTCAAATCAGAAATTCAAGATCTTTTTTATCCTTGATTATTTCTTATTTAAGATTATTTTGCTCAGTGACTGGAGACCAAGGATATATACTCTATTCAATGTTATGCCTCACAGTCAGAAATCCATATTTGTGATCTAAAAGATTGCAATAAAATATGGGAAGTTGAAGTTTTAGTACAAAATTCTGATTTTTTCCAATACCTATAATCATAAGTATACATATCTAAGCTTATTTTGATCAATAATCCATTTTGTTCACCCCAATTAGGATGTTGATATTCATATCCTGAATGCTTCAAAACATCATCTATTTTAATTCCAAATCCAGTTTCACACACCTCAGGGGCCAATATAATTGTATCAGATACATTTTTATAGAGCCAGGTGGAAAGAGTTGCCATTTTTCCCCCCTTTCACATAGGAGGCTAGAATAGTCTCTGTGTGTTTTTGCTGGACATAGTTCATTAAGCTCAAATGGTTCTTGGAATTGAGCTACAGTGATGTGGCAGATGCCTGGTAATTCAGACATTATAGAGCATGAACTCTAAACTTAGGGCTGCCCACTGAAACTAGTGCATGATTCTGAACAATCACATCAAAACCTGTGAATCTCTTCTGAAACTGAGACTTCATTATGCCAAAAGCGTTGTAATCTTCCTAACTGCAACTTCAGTGAGCTCAGCAATTGGAAAGTAGTTTGAAGTCTCCATTCTCATCTACTTGATCCATGTGTTTATTTTGTGTCTGAACACATTTAGATAAAATGAGCTAGTCTTATTGAGGAGGCAGTGTAACAGAGTTTCAGAGTGGTGGTCGTCCAAACAGCTTTGCTTGTGTATCCCTAAAATGATTTTGAAAAATGATATACCCCTTGTACAATTTCTAGTTTATATCTAAAGTTTTTAATCATGAATGTTGACAGTGACAGAGAATGCAATTTAATAATTACTTTATAATAATTATTATTTTATAATAATTGGAATTATAAAATGAAGTTATTATATTACTCTTTTTAATGTGTTCAATGGACTTTAAGTCCTGTAGTGACTCAGATCTCATTGGTAATTCAAAACTTACGATCTCTTCGTGTGTCATCCATTTCTTCATGAACTCTTATTTTCTTTCTCTCATAGAAGCTCTTTCTGGATTAATATCTTTCTAATGCTTAGAATTATTTTTATTCTGTTTTATATATCTCTAGAACAAAGTTATACACAAAAATGAAAATTATTGCTTTAAAATTTTTCCCCTTGCTCATGAGACTCTCAGTATAAGTAATTTCTTTTTTGATTAATTTATTATAATTATGACATAAATTTATTGGGAACCTTTATAATTACTAGACTTAAATGTGGCATTTATTGGAAATTTGTATCTTGGTATGTTGTTTTGTTTTGGTGGTGCTGGGGATTGAACTTGGGGCTCATAATTGCTAGAAAGGCACTCTTCCATTTGAGCCATGTGCCCAGTCCTTTTTGCTGTAGTTATCTTAGAAATGGCATGTTTTATTTATGACTGGGCCAGTCTGGACCAGAATTCTCCTACTTTCACTTCCCGTGTGCATGAACCATACCCAGCTTTTATTGGTTGAGATGGAGTTCACCAACTTTTTGCCCTGCTGTCCTTGAACCACAGTCCTCCCATTCTGTTTCCTGAGTAGCTAGGATTACAGGCATGAACTACTGTTTCTGGTACTTACAGTTTTTATAAGCAAATTTCTCCAGGATAAATTCCTAGTTTGTGTATCTGTTTAACTTTATAAGAAACTGCTGAACTGTTTTCCAGGGTGTCTGTGTCACTTCACATTCCAATCAACACTGTACACAAGTTCAGGTTGCTCCACAACCTCACCAGCACTTGGCATGATCAGGTTGATTTTTGTTGTTATTCTTGGATTAACCATTCTAATAGATATATACGGGTATCTCATTGTGATTTTAATTTCATTTCTCTAATGACTAATGATGAGCATTTAAAAAATAAAACCTGCTTATTTGCCATCAATATATTCTTAGTGAAGTGCCTGTTCTTAATCTTTTGCCCTTTTTTCTTGACTTGTTTGATTTCTAACTGTTGAGTTTTGAGTATTCTTTAGTCTGAGTACAAATCCTTTGTTGAATATGTGGCAAAAATTTTTATAACTATCAAAAGTATTTTCTGAGTCCATATCTTGTCTTTTCACCCTTCTCAGTTTCTTTCACAGGGCAAATGTCTTCAATTTTGATGAAGTTCAATTTATTCATTTTTTCTTTTATGGGAAGTGTTTTTGTATCCTATAGGAGCCCTTGCCTGCCCTGAGGACAAAATTTTTTTTAATTGTTGTGCTGAGTGGGTGTTTATTGTGGCATTTACAAAAATTCTTACAACATATCAAATATATCATACTTGAGTTCACCACCTAATTGAAGAAAGCATGCAATGTTCAAATCTCCCCAGTACAGAAGAGTGGTGATAAAAATAAAAGATCCTCAAAATATTTTTTGTGAAATCTCCTATTTTGGAAGTCAAATACGGATGCAGACATGAATATAATGACTTTTTATTAATTTCTGTTATTCATAGCACATTTGCATTCTTTTGGTGAAGCAAAGCAATGTGAGTTGACTTGACAGGAGAATTGACACCAGGTAAAGGTACTACAAGACCACATAGTTCCTGGCAAGAATGCACATCTCTCTTGTAGAACCCTGTTCTACCACACCAATTCAAAGGGAAACCACAGAAGGTTTTAGATAAAAAGTTGACCACTCAAAAGTCTTAGGGAACATTTGGCCCCATGAGATCTGACTTTTTACTCCATAGGATTTTATGAAATATTATTCTTTTGGGTTGTTAAGCTGTTTCCAATTTTCTCCATTTAACATTTCAGAAGATTCCCTGCTAAGTCTAACTTTTGAAAAGAGGATTTTTACAAATTTTAAAAGATATAATCTGAAGACTGGAAAACATGTTTCTTAACTGTGATATTCAATGGCCAGTGGATTAACATTTGAAAAATTATAATAAAACTACTAGTATATTGTTGTTCCAATGGGAAACACCTATTTTGTATGATTTGGTAACTTTGTTTATATGAACAAATTATAGTACTAGAAAGATCTAAATGAAGGGGAATTATTTTTACATTCTTTGTTTTTTTCAGAATACCCTTAAAGAAATGTATTCACTCTGTCAAAATTACAACAAACTTAGTTGTGGATCTAATTAGCTTTATTTTCGTGGATTTGGGCAGCCTCCATTCTATACAATAGAATGAGACTTCCTATGGGTAAAAGCAGAATAGTGAGTTTTGTAATGTGAGGCATGGATACAGACCAATAGAGGAAAAGACTGGTTAACATCAACTTACTTTCTTGAAGGGATTAAGTATCTACTACTTCTTTAAAGTTTCAGTGTGATTATGTTGGATTTAGTATAAATAAAACCATTTTAATTTTTAGCCTGATCTATTGGGGCCTACTGCAAGAGCTCTTTCTAAAATAGCCTCCCTTAAACTTTGTTTAATAATTCCTCCATTTTGGTCAAGCTTACATCAAATGAGAGTGTGAAAAAGCTTTGGGCATTCACACTGCTCTCAGTTATCATGATTTCAGGTTTTCAACCTAAATGTGTTATTCACAGGTTATGGTGTCCACACACCATATATTTTATGTATTTTTGTATTACCAGCTGAAGAGAAACCAGTTTACATTTGATGGATGGATGATTACAAACATTTAAAAGTTTTGAGAAGGTACAGTGAGTAGAGACTGCTGTTAGGACTATCAGAAAGATAATACCAAGTCTTTGAAATATACCAGTGTTCCTACGAACCAAACCAGCTAAAATGGAATATATATATATATATAAATATATATTTATATAAAAATATATAAATATTTATAAATATATAAATATTATATATATTAAATTATATATAAACAATATATAATATAAATAAATATATATTTATATAAATATATAAATATTTATAATATATAATAATAATATTTATATTAATATATAAATATATTGTATATTTATAAAAATATATAAATATTTATAATAATAATATAATAATATTTATATTAATAATATATAAATATATATTTATAAATGTATAAATACATAAATATATATATATATATATAAATGAATCAGCTGAGTCTGTTCATTTTAACCTAAGAATCTGTTTGCTACAGTACCTATGTGTTTATCAGAAACATCATAGACTCATCCCTGGTCAGCTAGTGGGCAGCAATTCTGTTATCTACCATGACTGTGTTAAATTAAAACAGGGAGTGACAACAAATAGGTCTAGCAAACTAATTATATAAAAGGGACCACTTGTAAAATATGAACAGTTGCATTAAGATGTTGCTAAAAGTAGTCAATGGTTAGACCAAAGACTCTCTTAGGTTTTGTAAACATTTAAGCTTGACATGACAGAGCCAACACTCCATCAAGTTACCCACAGAAACTACTGACTGTAGAACTCTAACTAAAGCATTGTTCTGCCAAGTGAAAACAAAGAAGCATAAGCAAGGAAATATGAAGAGTCTCATTCTGATGGGACATCTTGTTCTTGTGTGTCAGGAAAAGCTATCTACAGCATGAAGTCCTTAATTTATCATCCTGGTTTGCAATTTTAATGTGTCTACTCTTGGCATTGAGCATTTTGGTGAATCCTCTCCATAGACACACCAGGAGGAGAGCTGTGGTCTGAAATTTACATCAAGTTTTCTAGCTTCTGCTGAAGGTATTCAGGAACAGAGCAGTTCTTGCTTGATCTTAGTGATTCAATGAGAGAATATTGGACAGGAGGAACCTCAGAAAAATTTAGGATTTGTCTAGTTTACAAGTAGATAGAATAACCTCAAAAATAATGAACAGAACATTTTATAGATTTATACATATAAATTTTATAAACACACCCATCTAATCTTAGCCAACTTGAACCACACATGTTCAGATTTCACAAACCTTTTATGACCCTTTAAAATTTATCATACCTTTTCTTATCCAATATATCTTACTTTCTTGATGTCAGTATCTGTGGGTTCTGCACTCACACACTCAACCAACCAGATCAAAAACTTTTGAAAAATAAGTTCCATCTGTAGTGAACACACAGAATTTCTCATCATTCTTTAAACAATATACAACTATTTTTATATCATTTGCATTATATTATGTATTATAAGTAATCTGGAGGTGATTTAAAGCAGACAGCTATATAGATGTAGAGTATATGCAAATACTTTGCCATTTTCTATAAGGAACTTGAGTACCTGTGAATTTTGGTATTCATGGGGCAACCTGGAACCAACCCTCCAAGGGACATCTTTCTTACTTATAATTTTTAAGTCTTAGAAACATTAATTTCTAGTGAAAACTAGTAATCAATGTAAACTCTTGTATCAGTGTTTGCCATTTCATAATTTTTAAAAACATGTTTTCTCATTTTTTTATGTTTACTATCAGATATAAATCTATTTAGCTTTACCATAAAAACAACACATATAGCTTAAACTACATATAGTTTAAAGTGTGTCCACTGATTAAAGTTTCATTATTTTAACTTAGAAATGACTCAGACCTCAGACATTTGATGAATATTTATTACTTAATTTAGCACAACATAATTTTTAAGATTTCAAGTTGCTAAAACAGAATTTTAAAACTATGAAAAGTTTATAAATGTTTATACCACTTACATTCACCTCATTTACTTGTTCTTAACAATTATGTTTGAATTAGTCATGGAAATAAAGCTTAAGAGTCCTCATCTTTAGCAATTTTGACAAGTCAGGAAAATATCATAGAGGCCAAAACCCCCTGAGTTCAGCATGGGTTTTCACTATCCTTTCACTTCTGTGAGGCATCAAGGAATTTATTTTTATTATTCACTCTGCTCTTGGGTGGGACTTACAGTTTTGTGTCCTTAAACATCTATGGGTAACAAACTTATTTGACTAATAAATCTAAGTTAAAAATGTATGCTAGCATTATAATTAATACTGACAAGGATAAAGACATTCCTGTTTCTATTTTACAAGTCATTTATTGGCTTTGTTTACCAAAGCTCATCTTGGATAACATGAACTAAAAGGTCTTTGAATCAGTCTCTATTTTTCTAAGGGAGTACTTGATGTATTTAAGTGCTTATTTTTTTTCCCTTAAGACAATTAAAGCTTTTTATAAATTTAGCACCATCTCCAGGTTAGAACACTATCATATATACACATACATAATGTAAACACAGAGAAGTTGAACTTACTGCTTTCATTATGATTTTTCACTTGCCAGTTCTGAATAGTTTCTCTCCCCCTTTCTGACTATGAATCTTTCAATCACCCAGTCCATTTTTCCAATGTAATAGTTACCCAGGCAACCTTAAATTTGTACCATCAAAGGATGATTCTTGGGCGGAAAATTTACATCTCGAAGTCATGGAGAAAGAATGCAAGTGTTTTCCCCCAACAAAGAGCTTAAGGTATGTTCCTGTCATCAATTGTATTGAAACTATGGACTAAGTTTTAGGTCTGAATGTCTCCAAAGTTCACCTGGGTTGACAAAACCTCCATTCTGCAAACCCTGAATTGAATGCATTTTCCAGTACCATTGTCTTGGGGTTTCTCTCTAGAGAGTGGGTATGTACTCCAGCCTTGCTCTGATGGCCTACCAGGACAGCCACACTCTCACATACCCTGCTCAGGCTGAGAGTTTGATTTGGGTATTAGTCAGGAGAGACCTGGGAGAAATAGAAAACCATAGGAATTCATGACAGGATTTCACAAAGAAATATACAGATGAGCCTAGAAGAAAATTCAGAAGCTGGCTCAAAATAAGTGACTGAATGCCAAGAAGGTATGTTTTGGAAACCAGTTTGGTTAGATAGGTTGTTTTTCAATTTGGGTTCTGTTTCTTACCTGGGTTTCTGAATTAAGGGTATGGCCTTTTAACAAAAAGAGCAGACCAAGAGGTTTCATGTCTAGACTCAGCATAAAGGACTTTGAAAAAAAAGCAAACTTGCTTAATCTGTGAGGACCTTTTCTAAACACTTCATTTAGCCTTTTTACTTCCAGGTTGGGTTAGTAGTTAAGCAAAGAGGTTGGCAGATTCAATTTTTCTTGTCACTTAGCTGCTTAAGCTTTTCATTTATCTTTTAAAGAAGCCAAACGTTGTGAAATCTTTTTAGGAGCTGCTGCTTATCAATTATAATAGGCATCTCTGGGTGAGCTTAATTTGGGAGTCTTTATTTTTAAATACACTTCACTTCAATAAGTGAGCAGTGTCATTTATCTGGAATGTTCCACAAAATAGTCATTTTAATTCAAATTCTCTTTAGTAAGATTTTGCTACTTTTGTCAATATTTGTACTTTCTGGGGGCCTAACATTTATATGTATAAAGGGCAGGCAGAGCTGGAAGACAAAATGCTCAGCTCTTTAGAAATTAAGAATCACTTTTTTATGTTGAATCTCTAGGTCTCTCAGAGTCTAAATAAATACCTAAGAGGGAAATGATACAGAGTTGGGTCCTGTAGTGCTTTCACAAGTACTTCATTGAGCTTACATTTTCTTGAAGCTGGCAGGTGGTGCTATTTTCTTCTGTGACACCTTACCCACCTCATGTTAGTCATATATTTTTGGTGTCAGATCACTCTGACATCTACATGCCTGAACCATGTCCACCAGTCAAGCTGTGGTTTGGGCCCTGAGATCTCCTGGACCAACTTTGTCAGTGATTTTTCCCTAACTATACAATAAAGTGAAGACAGAACACAAAATCTCTGTGAATTTCCAAAAGCCAGAGTTCACACCCCTTCGTGACTGCCATTTAGTGACAGTTTCTGTCTGATTTAGTCAGGCACCTGATCCTCTTTACAGGGCCCTCATTCTATTGAGACAGGATAGTAACAGGGAAAGGAGAATTTGAAATGGGACTATCCTGGGTGCCAGGACTTCTCCTCAGTACATTTCATACTAAACTGCTTATCTCAGCCCAATGTCATCCTTTGTAAATTTCTTTTCAGTTGTAAAATCTTAGCCTTTGTAGAGTCCTCTTCAACTGTGAATCCTTTGTAAATTTCGGAAGACAGGAAGCCTTGGGGGAATTCCACCCTTGATTACCTCTTGGGTAAAAGCCCTCTGGTTAAAACATGAATATTGGTTACACATCATACACGCAATTAAGATACCTGAGAGTTAGCAAAAGTGCATGTGCAGAGTGCCTCATGTTGGGTGACAAGACTTGTCAATCAAACCTGTCAGTCACCCTAGCCCCTCCTGAAAAGACTGCCCAGGTTTTTCCTGCTGTTTGCTCTTTCAACTTATAAAGGCCCATTAAAAGAGAGACCAGGCTTCTACCCCACATGGCCAGAGCCCACTTCTTTGTCTTGTAGTCCCTTCCCCTCACCTTCAATAAACTTTACTCACTACATTTTCAGGTTCTGCCTGAATTCTTCTCTCATGGGACTTATATGCCTAAAAATCTTCTGACCAGGGTCTTCAGAGACAATGCACAAGTAACACTGTCATAGCTGTCATAATTTCAACTACTGCCAATGAATCATCTGCCACCACAAACCCCAAAAGTCATATATTCTCTCATAGCACAAAGTAACCCTTAGTACACCCCACAGTGTCATGTATGTGCTCTGTCACAGTACAAACTCACACTGGACTTGAAAGCCCAAAAGTCTGGGGGATTCAATGCAAAAAAGAGCAGAGTTTAACTCAAGAGGAACTTACTTATGGTCCTTAGGGTACCGTGAGGAAGACAAGGAACTTCAAAAGTGGTCAATAAGCCTCTTTTGCTCTCCTTAGGGGGACAAGAAGTCCTCAACAGTGTTGTTCGGGTCCCTTTGTTGGTGGCCAGTATTACTGGAAAGTTTAGTGCTGGCATGTGCCTCGGCAAGAGATTTCAGGTAAGATGTGAAATATGATAGTAAAATATGATAGTGAAAATGATAGTAAAGTTTATCAGGAAAGGATTTTTGTATAATGTAAGGAACTGCCAAACAAAGACCACGCCACGTGTAGAAAAGGAAGATTTATTGGAAGCACAGACTGCTGGGCTGCCCCTCTCGGGTTCAGAGTGCAGCAGCTCAGCTGGAAGGGGTAGGGGGCTTTATAGGAGGGGGCACACCACGAGGGAGGGAGGGTGTTCCTCCCAGAGAACAGCCGGGCTGCTGGCCTCTGTTTATCTGTGATCACCAGATGGAACGGGTCGACATGCCTACCTAGTTGAGAAACTGGAAGTTTCTGTGGTTTTGCAAGCAGGGAAACAAGCAGAGTAGTTTTGCAAGCAGTCATAAATCAGGGGTCCTGGTTTTGGGTCTAGCCTCGGGACCCTTCACCCACCCCAAGAATGCCAGGGGACTAACATTCCAGCCTTTTGTTAGTAATATGGGTGCTGTTTGATCTATCTGCTTCCTGCTGAGTGGGGGCATCGTAAAAAGGGGGGGAATGTCTGGCTGGAATTTGGAAATTTGTGAGGTCCCCAGGAGCAGAGGTGGACAGTTTCCCTTAGGCTTCATTTCAAAACAAGGTCAATGTTTGGTAGGCCGGAGAAGGTTATAGTAGCATCTGGTGAATGTCTGTCTACCGAGCTCCCCTAGGCAATCCTGGAGGCATCTAAAAAGGCAAGGGATGATAAGGAGTAGGGAGAAAATGGCTGCCAAAGGTCACAACTGACAGAGCAGGCCTTTGATATATCAAAGGTAAGGAAGATAGAAGATTAGCATCCCTTAGTTGGACAGAAGGTGGAGTTAAGCAGAATATGTGGATAAAATTGACCTGTCAGTATCCTTCAGGTATAGAGTCCTGGAAGGTTGGTGAGCTGAGAAGGCGATGACTCATCTAGCTCCTTCATGCTGACAATGGGGTGGGGGGGGAGAGGGTACTTGTCTCAGGGGTTGACCCATGTAGTCTCTAGGGGCCCCCCGATAGAACAGGATGGAGGGCTCATGCCTAGGCAGAGGTGAGTATTCCTTGACTAAAAGCTGGAGTTTGATCCATTGGACCTGTTGAGATATAAATCTGGAGAGAGCATTTATTATGCAAGACCCAAACAGGAATATTAGAAGGAGCATAAAAAGGCAGTCTGGCAAGGGCTGAATATCTAGGGATTCAGATTCTGCAAAATCCTATAACTCCCAAGAACGCTCTAAGCTGCTTTATGGTATGGGGGAGTGGGAAATGGAGGACTAGGTCGATTTGCTCATGACTCAGGGAGTAAGTCTGTCCCTTTAAGACCACATCTAGGTAGGTGACCTGTGGGAGGCATAATTGAATCTTCTCCTTAGAGACTTTGTATCCCTGGAGGCCAGAAAGTTTTAAAAAGTTCTCAGTTGCCCTGCAGATGAGGGGCTCTGTGGCTCTGCACAGAAGTACATCGTCAACATATTGAAGAAGGGTGGCTTCTGGGTAGTGCCAATCTAATAAGTCACTGGTTGGGCCTGTCCAAAAAAATGAGGGCTGTCGTTAAACCCTTGTGGCAAAACTGTCCAAGTTGGCTGCTATGAAGGGTTTGTGGGATCTTCAAAGGCAAACAGGGGCTGACTGTCAGAATGCAGGTTAAATGTAACACTTTTGGATAGAAGAGAGATTTAGCTCATCATTTTAATAAACTACACTTTCAACTTTGTAAATGTTTGTACCATATTTAGATAAAGTATAGACATGACACTGTTACAAAGTGGTCATTTAAAACACATGAGCAAATACATAAATGAACTCTGATTTAGTAGTACTCAAAGCTTAAGTACTTGAGAAAACACAAGTAATTTTTTTGATAAAATCTTTCCCTATAACAGTTTTTTTTGTAGATGTTACTCAGATCAGAACAATATTAAGATAGCCTTGTTATTTTATGGACATAGAAAATTAGATTTTAGTTTGATATCACCCTAAAAATCTTTTAGGCAACTCTTAGTTTATAGTCAACTTTATCACACACCGAAGCATTTTATTATCCACTTTTAAAACTTACTCAGACCTTCATATAACATTCTAAACTCTTTGATGGTTTGTCCTTATCCCTCCTCTCCATATTTGAAACAATCTTTAGGACAAACTCTTCTTTACAAAATTCTTTCTTATCCAAAAAACCATTCCTTTTTTCCTTTAACTTCTCAAAAAATACACTCAATACCCATCCACATCCTTTCCATTTGTAACTTGTATTTTAAAATTAACTTTTATAAGAAATTTAAATTGAAATAAATTTTTTTGGCTGGAGACCATCCACCCCCACCATGGAGATCAGTGAAGGATAAAGCTTACCCGGGAAGTCAGGTAGCACCAAGTAGGTGTTTGAGGCCTACCTGCTACTTGGACGGTCACCCTGGGCTCCTCTGAAGTGATCTTGAAGGGGGCAGAGGTCCTAGGCAGGGCCACATCAGTCTTCTGCCAGGACCAAGAGGTCTGTGAGACCTTCAGTCTAGTGGGAATGGGGATGGGAGACTGACCTACCTTGTGGAGGCAAAGAGGGGCAGTTGACCCTCCAGTGTCCATTCTGGCCACATTGTGGACAGGGTCCTGGTGATGGGCGAGGTGAAGGGCAGCCATTTGCCCAGTGTCCCATCTGGTTGCACTTGAAGCAGGCCCCTGGAGGCATAAATTGCTGTCCGGCCTGTCTCGAAGTTGGATGAGGTGGCTTTAGGGCAGCCACCAAGAGCTGGGCCTTTCGCTGGTCTCAAGCCTCATCTCGGTTATTAAATACCTTAAATGCCATCTTCAGAAGATCTCCCTGGGGGTTTGAGGGCCACCCTCTGGCTGTTTAAGTTTTCTTCAAATATCAGTGGAGGATTGGGAAATAAAGTGGGAGTTGAGAATAAGTATAGTGGGTTAGGGTTTTTGTCAGGCGTCAGCGGAGTTTTCAGTTGGGTGTTGGATAATTTCTCTAAGTTTGTCAAAATTGACTGCCCTATGGGAAGTGGTCTGTAGCCCCACAAGGAGGCAGGTGAGCATATAATTCTAGGCAGCCAGTATGGAGGGATCTTGATAGTCCCAATGTGAGTCCTCACATGGCACTGCCATAGATCCCACTGGGAGAGTGAGATCTGTGCAGTGGACATCATTGGCATGTGCCTGAACTGCCAACCACTCTTGCCTTTTCATCTGAAGTTAAAGTAGAGGAAAGAATAACATATATTTCCTGTCAAATCATATCATATGCTTGGGTTAGGTATTTGAATTCTTTAATATAGGAGGCTGAGTCATTAGAGAAGGATCCAAGTCTCTTTTCAGTTTGAGAGAGGTCAGTCATGGAAAAGGGCACTTGGACTCTGATAATGCCGCTGGCTCCTGCCACCTCCCAGAGGGGGTATATAGATGGGCTGGGCATGTGTGGGAGGAGGTATGGGAGTGGGTATGAGACACAGATAGGAAGGAGAAGGGTGAGGGTGTAGAAAGGGCTGAGGGCAATGTTGGTGGTGCTGGTCTCTGAGGGGCTGATGGCTCAGGGTCAATAGTGACTACTGTGGAAGGGAAATATGGTGGTGGATGTTTAGGAGAGCCAGCAGGGGTTGAAGAAGGGGGATCTGAGCCGTGGGAGGATGGGGTGGGATAAGAGATTGATGTAGAGGACTGGCGGGAAGAGGAGTTGGGAGGTGGTCAGACAGAGCCATTGAGGTCACAAGTAAGGGAAGAGTCTTCAGGAGAGGGGTCAGGAAGAGTTTTGAATTTTGAGGTAGGTTTGTCACTGGCAAGGAGGATTTGAATGGTGTTACAAGATTGTAGCAGGGAGGGTCGAGAGTGGAGAGAGAGAGAAAAGCTTGGGCGTATGGAATTTTGGACCACTTGCCATTGGGATGGCAGAAATTGTCAAGACCTGTAAGTATGTGAAAATCAAAAGTACCATTTTCAGGCCATTGGGATTGATTGTCCAGCTTGTACTGAGGCCAAATGGTGTTGCAGTAATAAATAAGTTGCTTAGGTTTTATATCGTGTTGGAGACGAAGTTTCCCAAGGGAGTGGAGAACGCATTTAATTTAAAGTGTGTGGTCCCCATAATGTAGTTGGAAAAAAGAGAGAGCGGGGTAGGTGCCTCGGTGAGTTTACTTGTCAAGCCGATATAGATTTAGGTCAAGATCTGGTCTCCCTTACTTGACTCAGGCAAGGAGAGCAGAACTGTCCAGTTGCCATTTGGTCAAATTAAGCTGGAGGGACTGTCGGCTCTCACCCTAGGTGGAAGAAAGGAAAACAGAGAGGGAGAGCAAGGGAAAGAGAGAGAAAGAGGAAGAGAGAGAGTGAGAGGGAGGGGAAGTGTCACCTGAATGGGTTCCCAAGGGCGGGCGTCCCCGGCCTGGGTCACCATCCATAGAGAATGTCCCACCAGTTAGCCAGGCATCCCCATGCTAAGCGGTGAGCATCCCAGTGGGCATGCGAGGTGTGCCTGGCCTAGTACTACAACTTCCGAGACTGAGAGAGAGCAGGCAGCCTTGAGAAGGATGACACTTACAGAGTCTGAGGAGAGGAGTAGGTCAGGTGGAGGACAGTGGAAGAAAGGCTAATGATGGATGGGAGAGCTGGCAAGGCAGTAAGGTCTAAGAACCACAGTCCGTAGGTAGACACATGGGGTCAATTCAGCAGTCTGTGTCCTGGAGAGGGCAGGAGACGAAAGCCAAGGGGCCAGCCCTGGACCGGAGCATCCTGTTAACCTCCTGTAAACCCCGGGTTTCGGCACCAGATATAAGGAACTGCCGAGCAAAGACCACACCACGTGTAGAAAAGAAAGATTTATTGGAAGCACAGACTGCTGGGCTGCCCCTCTAGGGTTCAGAGCACAGCAGCTTGGCTGGAATGAGTAGGGGGCTTTATAGGAGGGGCCACACCATGTGGGAGGGAGGGTGTTCCTCGCAGAGAACAGCCAGGCCCCTGGCCTCCATTTATCTGTGATCACCAGATGGAATGGGTCGACATGCCTAGCTAGTTGAGAACCTGGAAGTTCCTGCAGGGGAGTTTTGAAAACAGTCATAAATCAGGGGGTCTGGTTTTGGTGCTAGCCTTGGGACTCTCTGCCCACCCCAAGAATGCCAGGGACCTAACATATAACAAGATAAAAGTGTGGGGAAAAAAGGAAAAACGTTTCTTGCTCCCCACGTAGGAAATGGTAGTAAAGACTCAAAATGGTGGTCCTCATCTCTACTCTTATAGTTTCTAAGCTGGGGAATACGTGTGATCATGTCTGGCAACCTCAAATCATGAAGATAATGTGTTCGGGTGACTAAGATGGGTGCTAAAACAGGGAGATGTTATGTAGGCCTACCATCAGACTTGCCTTTTCCTCTCCCCTCTCAAGTGTCTTGTGGCTTGTTAACATGTTAAAGAAGAAGGCAATATGGTTGATGTACTCTCTATACAAGAATGAATATAGAATTTTTAAACCTGTTGAAATCACCATAAGAAGGGGACTAAGGTAGAAAGAAGAAAAATAGAGATGGCCCAATTTGGGTTATAATATGTATGTATATACATGGAAGTGTCACAAGAAAACTCACTGTGTAGCTATCTTAAACAAACAAAAATGGAAATTTTCTTTTTTAAACTCATTTACAAATATCAGAGAAAAGGAGGGCAGAACAGGTCCTGCGTGTGTGGGGTGTGGTTGGTACCAGCAGGAGGGAGGGAGGACTGGGGAAAGGGAGTGGGAGGGTGAATATAATGAAAATCCTGTGTACACATGTATGTAAATGGAAAAATGATACCTGTTGAAATAATTCCAGGAATGGGGAGGGGGAGAGAATGATAGAGGGGTGAATTCAAGTGAAGTGTGACATATTTGATATATTGTAAGAACTTTTGTAGATGCCATGATGTACCCCCACCCAGCACAACAATTAAAAAAAAATAAACAAGAGGAAGGTAAATGCAGATAGCCCCTTTAAGTCTCCTTGTTCTTATAACTTAGCATCTAAAAGGAGGTGGGAGGGGGTTGCCTAGCTGTTCTGGCTTTTTAGGTTTTACTTTTTTGCTTCAATGTCTGAGTCTGGCCCTTTTAATATTTATTAAATAATATAATCTACCTGTTCCTTCATCTATCTATCCTACCTCACCCATTACTCATGGCTGTTACCAAACACCAGAACTGTTAAAAGACAAAATTAAAACAAATTTAGTTATAAATCTTAATCGACTTTATTTGTGATTCATGAATTGCTGTAACCTCCATTCTACAAAATAAAAGGAGAGCTCCCACTGGGCAATATTGAAACAGTAGATTTTGTAAGGTGGGAAAAAGGAAACAGAATAATAAAGGAAAAATTGATTAATATCAGCTTATTTCTAGTTACTCCAGGTTATCTTTTTGTAAGGGTTACCTTTTTTTACAGAGGACTTCCATATTACCCTGGTCCAGGTAGGCCACAGTCTCCTGTCTCTAGGAAAAACTAATATGCTTGGGATCGAAATGCTTCCTTAAAGTTTCTGTTTGATTATGTGGCATTCACCATGAGTGACTTCACATTGATTTTTGGCCCTCTGGGGCCTAGTACAGGAGCTCAGTACAAAACAATGACCTCCCATACAGTCAACAGTCATGGAACAGCAATAATGTGCCATTCGTACACAGAAAAAAATGTTTAGTAGGTGACTATTGTGTGTTGGGCATTGTTGAGGCACTGGGAATTTAGGAGCAAACAAGACAAATAAGGTCCCTAGTCCCAAGGTTTCACATATTGGAGAATTTGATGATCTACTAAGGAAAGGAAAGGGTAAAAGGAATCATGGCCACCACGTGTTGGGTTTTGAAGAGGTGAAGGGTGGTGGTCATAATACTTGCCTAAGTAGAAACCACAGGGAAAAGAATAGTGTTTGAGAAAGAACCATTTGGACATGTGAATTTCCTGGCATTATAGGTTGGATGTAATGCTTGGAATTCAGGAGGAAGGTTTGAACTGAGAGGATGAGAGCTTAAGAGTTATTAGTATACAGTTGAGCTATATCAGAGGAGGTGATTAGGAAGGGGAAATGTGAAAAACAAAGCAAGGAAGCGAGAGGAAAGAGGACAAAACCCCAGGGCATTTAAAGGGTAGATTGCAAAAGCAGTTCTGATGATATCATCCCTCTGCCCCATAACCCCTATATTAGCAAGGATTATGGAGGGGGTAGGGCTTCAATAGACTCACCTTTCAACTACAACACAGACCAAGCAATACTAAATCTTCTACATTTACACTGCTCCTTCCTCTCTCTTGTTCTTCCTAGGTGATATTAATTATGGAACAGCCAACCCCCTTCTAGACTTATCTGAAGGGGATAAACTGAAGGGAATTGCAGGAAACTCAGGAAAGCAATGTGGTTTATTGTATTTTTTAGGAAGATAAAAAGTGCATATAAATATTGTTTTAAACACTCAAATTTTCTATTTATAGCTCAAATTAGGTTACAATGGCAACTGTCATCTGCTAAAAGTAGGGCTCTTCTGTAACAATAATAACAACAATGGGAGCTAACTTTACATGCATGCTGGGTACCAATTTTATGTGTTAAATGCTTCATGTGTATGGTCTCATTTAATTTTGACATAACCTAACAGGTATGTCTTATTATCCTTATTTTATAGATAAAGAAACTGAGGCTTCTCATTTCAGGGTATTTATACTCAATATGTTTTTGAATGAGAATGAATAATAATGCTTTTTGAAAATAAGGACACCGAATTCATTCAGTCTTTTGCATTATAACTGAGAGTCTCATTAGGAGTAACAAAATAAGCAAGCAGATAGTAATGCTTATTGCAGAAAAGGGAATGGGCTTTCAGAAACCAAAGCTTAGATAGTACTTTGTGTCACTGATGTTATGTGTCCATTTTGGTGTTTGGCTCAAAGTCAATTGCCCCAAGGTGGCCCGTCTGGCAGGCTGACCACTGGTTAACCATTATTCCTATTTGGGATACATACTATGCTAATTTGCTATCCAGTTTCTCTTTCCATATCAGTGTCCTCCTTCTCTGCTCTTGTTGCCAGTTTATCACTTCAGTGGTGTGATATAGGGCTGTCTGCATCTTTGTTGATCTCATGCCTAACTCTCCCAATTTCTTCCACTGCTGGCATGGTCCCTGAAATGATATCAAATGAAATTCCTGTAACCAGAAGTCACAGAAAATATAGTGTTTCTTTTTTCAATCTTCAAATGTGATACAGATACTTTAGTTTTTATTCTGTGCTATGTCTTATATATATTCTAATAGATAAAACATGAAAGGCTCAAATGCTTAGGAAATTTGTCATACAGATCTTGTTCTCATTTTATAATCTCTTTTGTCCAGGGCACATATCATTAGGTTTAAAAACAAAACTGGGCAAACAAAAGCAGATGGATGTGGAGCCTACCAAGTTCAACTAGAGTCATATTTTAGGGGAGAAGTAGGTTGTTGAAAGTGACCTGAGCCCATGTTGGAAGTTTCAAAAATGGGATGGATGAAGGATTGGGGGCAGTGAATCAAAGGACTGAATGAAGGATTTCTTGGCTAGAAGAATACAGACTGGCTATGGAGGAAATGACAGCTGGGAAAACTGGAGGAGGCCTTTGAAGCTGAGATCCTGGAGTCTGCTCTTGATAAGGAGAACAATAGAGAGGCCACTGTAGGGAGGGGTCACCTGGTCAAAGCTGTGGGTGAGAGAAAACACTTTTACCAACTGGTAAAACTGAGTATGTACTGGTTTTACATGTCTGTGTTGTCCATTAGATCCCTTGTTGTTGTGGTAAAAAACCCTAAAGGATGTCACAGTGGAACATAAATGAGGAAAATCTATGGTTCAAAGATATCTGAGTTTCAACAAAAAAGTTATTTTTTTAAAGCAAATTAAACACAACTTCTCTTGTTCAAGGAATAGGCATCTTTTTTGATCTTGCCAGTTTGATTTTTTAAAATATGCTTCAGTTCTGATATTCATAGTATTCTTTCTTGTAGGAATTTTATTTCTAACATTAGTTACAACTAATGTTTCTCTATTTTCTTATGGATATAGTATTTATACACACACACATAGAGAGAAAGAGAATCTATAGTATATAAATTTTTCCCAATATTCTTCTAGTTAACATTTTATTTTTGAAACATGAAAGTGGCTTCATTTTCACTGACTTTTTAGTACTTTTAGTTTAATTATTAAACATTTAATAATGTTTTATCAAACATTGTTTGATAATTGAAGCTGATGAGCAGAAATAAAATGCTTATTATTTCTGCTTATTATTGGGAAAAAAAATGAAACTTCTTATAGCTATATTTAGCTATAAATTATAAATAGCATTGCAAATGAACATATATAAGAAAAAGTAGTATGATATAGATAGATATGTTATAGATATATATCTATACTAATGCTTTATACATGCATACATATTTACATTATAATGTTTCAGAATTGTATTGAATTGTGACCCTTTTAATGATAATTTAAATTTTCTTACTATGTAAAGAAAAAAGTATAGGGAATGACAGTGATACTCTGATGTTACTAAGGTAATGGCTAAGGTAGGTTTTGTGTATTTCTGACAGAGGGCAGAGGTATTCAGGAGATTTTTGGTTAGCACTGTCATGTTGAATCTGAACCTTTTGAATAGAAGTTGCGTACATAAAACTTTCATAGTTAGAGCTCAGTCTCTTGTGTGCTGGTATAAGTTTGTTTTATGCATTTTTTTCTTTCAAAATCATGCAATGAAACCAAAGCTTATGTGTGTGAAAGCCAAGGAGAAATCAAATACTGGGAGATCATGGCTGTTCTCACTGAGCACTGAACACTGAGTGAGTCATTGCGTAAACTGAGCAAATGCTGGGAGCAAGTTGGCACACTATGATGAACCAAATTCTCATCGTGTATCATCTGGTTACTCTTTAGTGTCTCTGGGGGTAGATGTGCCTTTTAACGACCAATTTACTACTAGGGAGCAACATAAACATTAGGGAAAATAGAGTGCTACATTTAGTTCAATTGAGTATGTCAAATGACAACTTGAATAGCTCCCTTAAAATTTTGAAGCTGAAAAGTTTCCTACTTCTTCCCTTTTTCCCTTTTTCTTCATGCCAAATAGATGCAATGTTCAGATTTCTCTCAAAGCCTCCCTAGGGGAAGCTTGAACAATGTCCCTTGGCAAACCCATTTCAGTCTGTCATACTTCTTGAGATGAAGAAATTGGTCCTGGCCTCATTTTGCAGAAAGGTATTTCTTCACATTTGTCCTTAATGGAGGGGAAGGCAGTCAGGCAACCTTCTTCCATGAGCCCTCTTTTTATGTGTCTGTAGAATACGATGATTACAACTGTGGAGCCAGCATCATAAGGAGGTCCTGATACAAACCATGTAAACTCGTGTGGGCGTTCCTATTTCTGTAGATTATCCTGGGTTCTAACATCATACTCTTTGACTCTGATTTTAAGGATATTCCCTTGGGGAGATGGTTGCTAATGTAAAAGTACTGCTGTGATAGGTAAGATGTGTTTCTGTGTGTTCTTTCATATTTTCAGTGGCATCATTTACTGTTTTCTTTAGGTTAGAGTACTTTTCTTTTTTCATTAGTGGTTTGTGTTTTAATTATTCTTACTCAATTTTCACTTTGTTTGAGTTCTCTTCACTGTTATTATTTTTAGCCAAAACAATTTTGAATTCCATTCTTAAGGAATCTTCCTGCTTTCCTAAAGCTCTTCCCTACGTTATCCTGATGACTATTAATGAATAAAGTAATCTTGAAGCCAGGAGTGATCCTGTTAAACATTATTTTAAAAATATTAGTTACAATAGCAACATTTAAACTTCATTTTCTTGAGTTCTCTTATCATCCGGTTTTTCTGATTTATTGGCAATAGAAAACAGAAAGATTTGATGACTTGAAATTATACCCATATTGGTTATGTTTGTGTTGTTGTGATCAAAAGGCCTGAGAGAAACAACTTAAAGAAAGGAATTATTTATTTTGGTTCATGGTTTTAGAAGTGTCAGTTCATCATGGTAGAAAGAGCCTAGTGGAGTAGAGCAGGTCACATCATGGTATAGGCAGCAAAGAAACGGAATACAGGAAGAGGTCAAGGCAAAGTATAGCTCCCAATGACATGCCTCCAGTGACCTATTTCCTCCACCTAGACCCCACTTCCTACTTTTTAACACCTTCCAATAATGTAATCATATGATGAATCTACCAAGGCATTAATTCCTTCATTGGGTCAGAGCCTCCTCTCTGTAAACCCCTCTCTGGAAACACCCTCACAGATACACCAGAGGTATACTTTACTAATCTCCTAAGCATTTCTTAATCCAGTTAAATTGACAATTAAGATCAACCCATCATGTTTCTTTTACATAAAAAACTCTGCCAGCTTGTTCTATAGATCAGCGGTCAGCAAACTATAGCCTGTGAGCCAAATACAACCTACAACAGGATTTTGTAAATAAAATATTGTCAAAATACAGTCACATTTGTTCACTTACATGTAGCGTCTGTGGGTGCTCTTGCTCTACAATGGCAGAGTTGAACAGTTGTGACAGAGACTTATGCATCACAAAATCTTTTACTACTTGGTCCTTTACAGAAAAAAGTTTGCCAATCTCTGTCCTACAAGGTTGGACATTAGGAGACTTTAGTTTCAGTCCTACTCCAACTTTCTAATTAGCTTTGTGACTTTGGCCAACTCATATTGATTCTGTGGTCTTGGCTTCCTCATCTGTCTGATGGGAAGGTAGGACTATATATGATTGCCAGAGTCTTCTGCTTTATAATCCCAGAAAGCTAATTAATCCCATTTTATCTAAAGCAATGTCAAAGTATTCTTCTTGCATATTATATTAATTTGGGTGTTCATAGTAATCACTTTTGAGTATGATAGACACACACAAAAGTCTGTACATATTCAAGAATGAAAAATAATACATAGTCTGCCTAGTTAGACGAGCTCTATCTGTGCCAAGTATGCAGAGCTCATTTCTTTTAATCTTTAAAATACTTCTGCATAGTTAGTGTGCATGTTCGCATTGTTTTGTTTATTTTTGACACTGGGGGGTGTTTGAATCCAGGCCTCTCACATGCTAAGCACACCCTCTTACCACTGAGCTATACACTAACCCCCATGTTTGCATTTTTAAAGGTGCTGAGACTTAGAGACTTACACAGCTGACGAGAGACAGAGCTTGGACTTGAACCCAGTTCTACTCATAAAGACTTTTGTTCTTTCCATTGAAGCAACACTGTGTCTTTCCATGTTCCATCTCTTTTTTAATTCAGTCATTTAACTATCTGGTGGCACTTTACTTACCAAGAGATTGTACCTCAATTATTCAGAATACAGCCAATGATTAAAAAGTAAGAAAACAGAAAAGATTAGCATTTAATACGTGTTCACTTCTGTAATTAAAAAAAGTAAAAAGAAAAATGATTCCCTGAGCCCTCTTTCACAGTCTGTTCATTTATACTTTTGAAAAGAAAAATCAAAAACTTGGCCATTTTGATTTTTATAATTAATGGCAAACAAATTGGAAATGAGAATGGTTTCAGCTACTGGTGTGGGGATGTTGACACCAGTTGACATGCTGACTGCTGAGAATGCTTACTATGGAGACAGACAATAGACCCTAAAAGGCAAGGTCTCAGGTGGTTTAGCACAGGGACATATTTACCCAGGAACTTCCAAGCAGTGCCAAGAAATATTTGCTTCTCATCATAAGAACCCCAGAACCTCAAGGAAATGTTAAAAACTAGCGTGCTCAATTCAAGAAAATGAAGAATGAGTTTTCTGCTTAACAGAGTTTAAATAAAATTATAGAAGAAATTAAGACTCTTAAATACAAGCTTTGGTTTTTAAAATATTTCCCTGAGAGATTGACTTGCTTCCTTAAAAATGCTGAACAAATTAAATACTGCTGGATTGTTTAAGAAGTCTTTCTCTAGGTTTTCACCTGATTCCTCCCTCTTCTCTCTTCTTTTGGGAAGTCTTATCTTTTGGGATATTGTCTTATCCACTTTCCACTCTGAAGACAGGGATCCAGAGCTAGAGAAGTAATTAAAAGTCTGACTTCCTGGCTTTATCTTTTTGGCAGATTTTTTTCTCCCCCCTAATTAAATCTTAAGATTTTCCATGATCTCCTTTCATTCCCTATAGCCTTAGAGGCAATGTTATTGTTTTTCTTTTTCTTTTTATTTGTTTCATAGTAGAAGCACATTCTCTTGTTTTTGGAGCCATCTTGTCATTTGGTGTCACATGCACTGCTTAATGGTTTATCACAATCTTAGCTACACTTCTAGGATGTAGTTGCAAAGTTATAGGGAGCATTCAACTGATAAATTGCTTATATTTAAAGGATATACTTGCAAATCAATTATTTCAAGTTTGAAAGGCATTTTCTTTTTTTTCATTTTTCTTTTATTATTCATATGTGCATACAAGGCTTGGTTCATTTCTCCCCCCTGCCCCCACCCCTTCCCTTACCACCCACTCTGCCCCCTCCCTCTCCCCCCGAAAGGCATTTTCTTGTAGGAGTAGGCTTATGGGTACATCTGTAGGCTGGGATGGACTACCAAAGTCTGTTAAGTTCATAGCTAATATGTATAAATGAATGCCTCTTTGAGAAAGTATATCCAGAGTTCTCCTTGGGGCATGAAGAATCTATCTCCTTCCTGGGCACCTGGCTCTCATGCTAGGAACTTGCCCTTATTTTCAGATTTGTCCCATGGACAAATGGATGATGGGGATGAAACTTTTGCAGATTCACATGACCTATATTAGATAAGGAAAAACTAAGTTGCTAGGACAAAAGGAGCCCTGAAATAGATTAGTGAAAATATCATTTTATTTTTCATTTAAGAAAGAAATTTGAAGTAAGCTTTTTAGTTTGCCAAATTAGCCTTATCTCATGAGGTTATCCAAAACCTGATTCCATTCACCGCTTCTTTAGCCAGTTCTTAGACTATGGCCCTTATTTGGTGGTTGAAGCTGGATGAGTCCTCTATCTGTGTTCCAGCCTATGGGATGGCAAAGAGATGAAAGCAAAGTAAATGGTAGCAAGTCTCTTTGAAGCAGTTTAAGTGGAATAATAATCTCCTATGACATTGGTGAGCACTAAGGCACCGTGGCCACACCTAAACACAGGGCTTAGCAAAGCAACCGAGATGCTTCTTGAACACTGTTATCAGGAAAGATGTAGGAAGTGCAGTGCATTAGGATGACAATGAGCAGTCTCTGCCATATCATGTTGGTGGTTCCTTTGTATATGTGTGGCAGGAGAGGTATGGGTGGAGCGTGGGTACAGTGGCCAAGGAGTCAGGTTTGGAGGAGCCTCGGGATGCTGGGACTCTGCCAGTGGACCTTCCCAGGCCTTCTCTCAGGCTTTTGTCCTAGTCCTACCCTCCCTACCTTTCTTTTTTCTTTGGAAGGTTAAGGACATAGTTGGCTTCATGGGCTGGCAACCTGTGCAGCAGCACAGGGCCCTGCTGTCAGAAGGGTTGTGTGCTTGGCCTTAATGCTCTGCTGTTCTGAAATTTTTAATAACTTCACCTTTAATAAAGCTTTTGGATTTTAGGTAGAGTTTGATTGGATCATAGGGCATGCTTGTGAATCTCAAGTAGATGCTAGATGGTAGTATATGCATTGGGGTATGAGAACCAGTGCAGTGGGCAATGTAGGTGCTGAGCAACTGGCCTGGCTGCCCCAAGCACCATGTGCCTGCTACCATTGGGGCTTCACAGCACCCTATGGTGGCTGAGCCGGGACCTGGGTCCAGACTGACAAGAGCAGAAGCTACAGGGATGGCAGCAGTGGCTGAGACAGGGAAGGGGGACAGGGGAAGAGGGACCCAGCGTAGAAGCAGCACTGGGACCTGTGGGAGACCAGTCTGGTCATTTGTCCTTGCAGACCAGCTCTCTGGCCTGGACCTTGGGACAGAAACTGCTGGTGTTTAGGAAGCAGACTTTATTAGTAAACTATTACAAAATAAAGGCATACATTGAGATAAAGCATTTATTAGAGTTTCAACATTTTAGAAACATTGGTTTTGAATGTTGAAACATTGCAAGGATACTATCCATTTGAATGTTGAAACATTGCAGGGAGACTATCCACAAGTCTAGAGATAGAAATGACATTTAGCTTCCTCAATGGAAAACAGCCCTATTTTCATATGAATTCAGATGACCAGTTATTAATAAGGAAGGTAGCATAAAATGAAAGTTTTCCTTACAGTTCATAATATAGCTGTAGAGTATATAAGCAGGAATTTAAAATTATATAAAAAATCATGAAGCTCCTTTTGATTTCTTGCATGGTTTCCACACTTTTCAAGAAATGTCAGAAGAAACTTTAAAGTGCCATTGTATAAGTTTACATTTAAAATTAGATTCAGACTTACATGAAACTGATTCATATAACAAATTAAACTTTCTTATTAAAATAGTTCCATGAGAATAATCATCTCTAGATATACTGAGATTTGTATTTTAAAACAATTTACCAGAAATGTATCTCAACATTGTTACAGCCTCAAAAAAAAAATTTTTTTTTTTTTTTTTTTTTGGCAATACCAAGGTCAAACTCAGGGCTTCGTGCTTGCTAGGCAGGTGCTCTACCACTTGAGCTATGCTCCTGGACCTTATTGCTTTATCTAGTTTTAAGGTCTTTATTTTAAGCCCAGGATATCCTGGATCTTGATTGTCCTCCTTATCCTTCTCATGTAGCTGGGATGACAGGCACTTACCACCATACCCAGTTTTTATTAGATGAGATGGGATCAGGTGAATTTTTGCCCAGGCTGGCCTCAAACCACAATCCTTCCAATCTTTGTCTTCACAATGGCTAAGGATTACAGGCATGAGACTAGGATTCCTTGCCTAGTCTCAAACTATTCTTAACAACTCCAGTGCCAGTTGCAGCAGGAGAAAGATCCTTGTCAAAATTAAAACTGAACAGAAATTGCTTGCATTCCTGTATTTGCATAGAGCTACTAGTCAATCATATAATAAAAAAACAGCTTTGTCAAAAGTATACATTTTGATGGCCTAATAAATGAATTTGCAGGAAAGGGAGTAAGAAAAAGTTTGGGAGCAATCAAGATAATCACACTAATTATGTATAATTATTGTATAAAATACTATTGTACAAAATTATTGTACAAAAATATTTTATGCAACTTGTAAGTTTATGTTGTTCCTCATTTATTATTATTAATAGAGGTGTTAATACCATTAAATGTTGTACATGGATAGAATCTAATAAAATATTTTAAAATAAAAATCTTATATTTAAATGTCTTTAATGTCTTTCATAGAAGGGTGCTTTCATTTTCCATTAGTCTTTCCCAATTCTATAGCTGTTCATGGCTGAGGGGCTAATCTATCTGATCAACTTTCTTTTTTGTAATTTGCTATTTATTTATTATTTATTTTTTAGTGCTGGGAGTTGAAATTTAGCCAGGCAAGTGCTCTACCACTACCACTGAACTGCACCATAAGACCTATACCTACTCAGTTTTCAGTTTCTACCTCTTTGCTGCCTTTTCCATGTCTGCTCAACTCTACTTTATTAGGAAAGCCAAAGGTACAAAGTCATAGCACAGGTAGCTCTTGGTTGCACCAAGGAGAGTCATTTACATTTTAGAGAATCAGTTTTGAGACTTGAACACTGATTACAGGAGCAGGATTTAAATGAGTCTTCACTTGGTGATCTTGAATGGCTAAGATATCTGCCACTTGGGCTCCTCACTGTGGTAGAATTGTAGTTGGTTGTGGTGGGTGCACATCTATAATCCCAGGATTCGGAGGCTGAGGCAGTAGGATCTCAAGTTGGAGACCAACAGTCTTGCTAGGTTACATAGCAAGACCCTGTCTCAAAAAAAAGGAAATTAAAAAAAAAAAAAAAAAGGGCTGGAATGTAGCTAGTGGTAAAGTGCTTGCCTAGCATGCACGAGGCTCTGGATTCAATCCCAGCACCAAAAAAGAAAAAAAACGAGAAAAAAAAAAAAAAGCAAATTTAGAGTGGAATCAAGGACTGTGACTAGAAGAGAGAAAGATTCCAGGCTGTATTACCTCTCAGGCCATAGGAGGAGAAGAAGAAAGGACATCAGATGGAAGCAGGTGGGAGAGAAGGCACGCTTGAGTCAGCCATTTGCTGGTGGCTGTTTCTGTGTAAGAGAAACACACACAAAAGTATGAGTGAAGTAGCAAGGCATCTGTGGTACGCATAGTAATGGTCCCCAGGAGATATCCATGTCCAAATCCCTGAGTAGATTAGATTACACAGCAACAGGAAACTCATGTTGAAGATGAAAATAAGGGTCTACTCTTCTGGCCTTAACACAGGGCAATTCTCCTGGATTATCTGGGTAGGCCTCGCGTCATCACAAGTGTCCTTAAAAGCAAAGAGAAAAGTCAGAAAATGATGTGAAGACATACATAAGATCAATGTTG
This sequence comes from Castor canadensis, assembly GCF_047511655.1. Taxonomy (NCBI): domain Eukaryota; kingdom Metazoa; phylum Chordata; class Mammalia; order Rodentia; family Castoridae; genus Castor; species Castor canadensis. Next base: position 116,182,469 of record NC_133394.1, read on the forward strand.
GCTTTGACAATGAAGGAAGGGGACCATGTGCCAAGGAATGAGAGCTGCCTCTAGGATACAGTCTTGTCCACATACCTTGTTTGTAGCCTAGTGAGACCAATGCTGGACTTCTGATCTCCAGAACTGTGGGAGAAAAAAAATTCCTGTTGTTTTAAGCCACCCAGTTTGCTGTAACTTTTCATGGCAACAATAGGAAATAAACACAGCCCCCCCCCATTTATATTACTAGCACAGGCTCTGGAGTCAAAGTGCTTAGGTTTTGGTAAGCACTCTGCTGCAGCTTAACTATTTCTGAGCAAAGTTGGCAACTTTTCAGAGCTTTGATTTCTTTATCTGGTAGATGAGCTCATCACCTCATAGCTGTCTATATACTAACAGAAAATAAAGTAAGACATGTACTGAAAATAGAAATAACTAAGTAAGTATTAGCTTTAAAAAGTCATGAGTGTAAGAGCCTGGGTAGAAATCTTATCATGACAAACGACTCCCCCTTACTCTTAGTCTCTCGTAGTTTTTTGTCCCCTCCCTCATCCCCTGCTGAGCCTGCATTGACCCTTGGTCCTGTAGGGTTTTTACCCAGGTACACCCTTGCTAGGTTTCCATCCTTTAGATGCACCCTTCCCTATTTTCATACGTCTTTAAAAAAAGAAATAGAAAAGATAAACATACAGTTTGCCCTTAGCACTTATGGGAGATTGGCTCCATGACTTCCTCAGACACCAAAGTCCACAGATACTCAAGTCTCTTGTGTAAGAGATGGTGTAACATTTGCAAAGGTATATAAAGGTTTCCTGTATACCTTATATTATCTCTAGATTGCTTAGAATATCCCAAACAGTGTAATTCTATATAATAGTTATCCTGATGTGTTGTTTTGGGAATAATGACTAGAAAAACAATCCCTGGATGTCTTTAGTTTAGATGTAACCATCGTAGTCTTCAATACACTTTTGAGCTGCAGTTAGTTGAATCCGATCATGTGCCTATAGCAACTGTTATCTCCCGTGGTGTTAATAATGATGACAGTTTTGTCTCTTACAGTCTCTGCAAGGTCTTTCAGTTTTTGCCATGTTCAGGACTACACTATCTGAAGAGACTCTAGAAATCCTGGCTGGTGAGGAGTCCTTAGGAATTGTCTTTTAATTGAGGACTTTGGATTCCTTTAAATGAGTAAATCCACAGTGAAGAATTTCAGCTGGGAATGATTTCAGGGAGGAAGACCTCCCAGGAGCCCTCTGAATCAAGCCAGATTTTATGAAGTGTTTGGCCTCCTGTTCTGTCTGCTTGTAAACTTTCTTGGAATGACTGCCACAAAATTTCCTTTAGAAGGATAGTTGCTGAGAAAAATTGGCAATTTTCTTCAAAGTTCTTAGAGCAGAGCAGTTTGGAGCTGATGATACCAACAATTTCAAAAGAATTTTTTCCTGCAGCTGTGAAGTTTCATTTCAATCTGGGTGCCATAGTGAGAAATTCTGACAGATTTGTAATGAGATTATCTTTTAATGAGACAGCCTACTGAAAAATCCATTTGGAGCCCACAAAATTATATTTCGTGCAAGTTACAATGGTAAAACATAGCCATTTGAAACAAAACTGGCTAAGAAAAAAACTTGATTTCTGAGGTTGTTGGTTATTATGAGAATTCTGAAATAAATGCACAAAGAACGCATTAATGTTCTATCACCATTGGTCCATGAGAATTCATATTTTTGTGTTGGCATAGAAAATGCAAAATGGATTTTAAAAGCAATGTGATTTTATTTTGAAATAAGTACTGAGAACACATACAATTATTTTAAAATATTGTCACACCCTGGGACGCTTTCTGGAAAGGACATTGTGGCCTCTCTGCTTCAGTGTATGATGTGATCTCCCCCTGGTGGTTCCTATTAAGAAAGTTACTGGCTTCAAACTTACCAAATTTCTTCCCTTTGGCTTTTCACTGAAACTTAAATTTGGAAAGCATCTTCAGAGGTTTTTATCCTATGCCACAAAATCCAGGTCTGTTTATAAATTTGATCTTTTGGCTGTGCGAGTAATATGGGAAACTTGATCTGTGGGGTACTCCTGTGCCTGCGTCAAGCCAGTTCTGACTATTGGGAAATCTGACCTGATTTCTTTATCTCTGTGGACTGTTTTTGGTGTGTTCTGGGTAGAATGTACCTCTATTTTAGCCACACTATTTTCTGTTTTCTCAAAAAATGTTCCAGGTTGAATGCAAAGTTTATGTAGATCACTCTAGATGGCCATCACTCTTCTAGGTCCTATAACTATAGCAGCAAATAAAACAGACTAAAGCCACTGTTTTCATAGAGTCTCTGTTTAGTGACACATAGAGGATTGATTTATGAGCACATAATCTGTAAATACTGGCATGTTTAACTTCACATATCTATAAAACTTTTGTATCATTAAAGGGACTATAAAATTAAAAAGCAAATAAATGGCTGACTAGGTGAAAAGAATTGCAACAAAAAGAGCTCTTGTAAATCAGTAAGGAAAAACACCCGCAGAAAACACGTCAACAGACATGTATAAGTAGGCATCAACTGGGAATTCATAATTGGTGGAAGTAGGATTTCTAAGTTCAGATTTACTTACTACTGGACACAAACCTAGCATGCCCTTTCTAAAAGATATTTCACCACTGGAATTCACTGCGAGGCTCCAGAATCTCTCCCATGGTGAGGGTCTCAGGCTGTGCTTTCCTGTGTGTACCTCTTGCCAACTATGAGCTGAGTCTGGCTGCCATCTTGTGATATTGCTTGGAAACTGCATGTGGCTTACCTTTTGGCAAATGGACAAAAATGGACCTTTTCCAGGCAATATAACTCCTATTGTTGGGCTCATTCCCCCCAACCCACCTGCCACGGGCTGACCCTCTGTTACAAAATTTCTTGGGATTAAGTACATTAAGTAGAGCTGTTGTGTATTTTTACAGGAGACTACTTATGGAATTGAAGCAGTGAGAGTTTGTAGAGATAGAAGGCTAGTTTTTGACTCTATTGTCTGCTCAATGTCTTTCTTCCTTTCAGGGATAAAGTTAACCATTCTCCCCTTGACTCTGCACTGATCTTAATGGCAGATGGTTTACCATACATTTCAAGTCCCTTAAGTCTTTCCTGAAACTTCTGCCTCTCTTACCTCTCACCTCTTGATGCCTCAGCTCATTCTGTCCCTCTGATTGAATCACTCTGTTATGTTTACAGGGGACTGGACATTATTCCTGTTTACCAGCACAAAAGAACATGTGAATCCTGAGAAGATTTTGGAAAAAAAATTTAGCAGCTTTCCCCCCTCCCTCTTAGTCCTTGCGTGCTGAGTATACAATCTTCCAGTCTTTGCAAATTGGCAGCTATGACTCTGGAATGCAAGTTAATTAAATTGTGCTTGTATTTCCTTTTAGGGAAGATTGATTTTTTTCTTTGTTAGGTTTAGTCTGTGTGGCTTTTGTTATATACAATCCTGGTAACTAGGGATACTAGGACAGGTTTTATGTAGCTGTACTCTGAAGGGCATGTTGAAGTAGAAATGTGGAGGAGTCACAGGAGAAAGAACCCAGGCTCCTCTGTGTTCCATGAGCATGTAAATCATTTAACAGGACACAAACAATTTCACAGCAAAAATCAGCTTTCCTAGAGTAATTGACTTCCTTTTCTGTCTATGAGCCAAAAAAAAAGTTAGGAAATGTATCCCTAGATGCTGTGTTAGTTCCTGTGTGTGCTGTTCTCTTCGGAACTATAAGTTCAAATTTCAGAACCTTGGTTATTTCAAAGAATACAGTCAATCAGTCTTCCCTAAGTTGGCAGTAATGCACCCATGAGTTTGGGACTGGGACTTCTAATGACAGGCACATGGTGTTTTGGACATTCTGAGATGGCAGTCTCTCAGAAGTGAGCACGCACTTTCCAGTGTTAGTAAACAGAGCATATTGGACCTTCTTCAGTTTGGTGCCCATGACATAGTTACCATTGCTGATTAAGATACTCAAAAGGAAACCTCAAGGTTGGTGGGATTCAGATACAAAAAAGAAGCACAGAGAGTTAATTTAAATCCAAGTGTGTACTTTTTCTGTTAGTATGTCAAGATCCAATAGAATATTTTGAATAATTTTTTTTCTGGTCCATAGATGTAGTGAGTATCAGGATGGATATTAGGGTAGATATTTATGAATTATTTGCTCAGCATTAACCTTTTTTTCTTTTGATTATGAAAGTGTTCAGAATTGACGTTTCCTGGTCATTTGATGGGGCAGTTTAAGCAGGGAAGGTCAGATTGCCAGAAGAAGCCAGACCTTTTCAACTCAGCTTTGATTTGGCAAATTAAGTGCCATCACTGTGTGCTGCTTGGGAGTGAGTCAGTGGGCCTTGTGTGCAAGGGATGGAGAGTGCAGAAGGCTCGGGCAGAACTCTGACCTAGGGCTTCAGAATATTGACATCTAACCACTGGCTGTCCCACCTAGAATATAGGCGATGTCTGGAGGTTCTTCAGGAGATGATCATTTTTTTAAGAATGATAATGTTTTGGAATAGTCTAAGTTATATAACGTAATGTAGTGTAGTGTAATATAATGTAACGTAACACAATATATATCTGACATAATAGTAATACAGTCTTCATGGGATTGGAAGTGAATTTTTAGACATTAGGATAAAAATGTAATCTGTTTTTGAAAGATGCTTTTCAAAGTTCTTTTCACAGGCGATCATATATGTTGATTCTATTTCTGGTTCTCAGGGTATATAATATTGCAGCATTATAGGCAACTTATTTTAGTTTTAGGTGGTCAATACATAAAATAGGCTAAAATGAAAGGGCCTGGGATTGAAAATAAATTTGGTTAGGGTGAAAAATGGAATCTACAAACTGTTAGCTTACAAAATGAAATCTATTCAATTTGTGTAAATAAATAATATCATGTAACAGCTCTTAAAACAGTCTTAGTCTCTCTTCTGTTGCTATAATCAAGTGCTGAGGACTGTGTAATGTATAAGGAAGGAAGTTTATTTTGGCTCATAATTCTGGAGTCTGAGAAGTCCAAAAGCATGGCACTGGAGGGGGTAGGAAGCAGAAGAGCAAGGAGGTATGTGTGAAATGGGGTGGGGAAGGCAGCCTGGCTTTATAACACCAGTGCTTTCTCAGTGGTCGCAATACTCCCTCTTGATGACCTCATCACCTCGTAAAGGCTCTGCCTCATGACACTGTCACAATAGCAATCAAATTCAACGTGAGTTTTATGGGGAGCAAGCCACAGCAATGTTTATTTTCCCTTATATTTCTCCTAAGTCTTTTCAAATAAAAAAGGTCTGGAAAACGTGTACATATCTAACTTTTCATACATATGAAAGAGACTGTTATTTTCTAAATTCTATGCATCTCCTTTTTCCCAGAAATTTATATTTATCCAACTTTTGTATGAAAATAGTCCACATTTGTTTGAAATGTCAAAAGTAGTTTTATATTCCTCAATTATTAGCATTTTGTGATCATAGAGAATAATTGCAAAATGTCACTTGAGCACTCTTATGAGAAAACCTTAAAAATATGTTAAAGTACTGTTACATGTTAATTACTTTTTTTAAGAAATTAAATATTTAGTCTCTAAGGAAAATTCAGAAAGTAATACTCTCCTCAAGAAAAACAAAAACCTAAATGAGTAGTTATCTTTTAATTTAGAAATATCTGCTTGCCTTATTGAGAGGGTATATCATAATACACTGTCTTTGAGTTGTCTGTTTTTTAGAACTCTGAGGTTATTGCATTCTTTGCAGGAAATGATAAATAGCACTCATTGTATACATCTTATTTCCAATGATTTAAAAAAATGCTTCAGAGTCCTATTTGAGGAATAAAACTTGAGGGCATATATGAGTATATCATTTTAATAAGACAATCCCTGTTTGGAAGATTCCTTGATATTCTTCCTCTCCCTCGTCTTTCCTCTCTTCCTTCAATGGTGAATTGAATAAAGATTTGTTTGTTTTAAAACATTTCTTTATACTTCTGTTTGGCTTCTATTTCCCACAGTCTCTGATCACAAAGCTTGACTTCTAGCTTTTTTTTTTTGTGGTACTAGGGTTTGAACTCAGGGCCTACACCTTAAGCCACTCCACCAGCCCTTTTTTGTGATAGGTTTTTTCAAGATGGGGGTCTCATGGACTATTCGCCTGGGCTGGCCTCAAACCATGATCCTCCTGATCTCTGCTTCTTGGGTAGCTAGGATTACAGGCGTGAGCCTCCAGCACTCGCTGACTTCCAGCTTTTTACTACATTTTCTTTACTTTGTACTCTGGCTAATTAGATTTAAAATCTATTAGATAAGGTTTGTCTAACTCTATTTTATACTGTGATTTTACTTGAAATGTTGAATAATGACATGGATTGAGTTTCTAAATTCTAGTTACATTCTCCTCCAATCAGAGTGCCATCAGTTACAGATTTATTTTTGTTTCCTGATAATAACTTTTACATAATTTTACAATGACTAACTTTTCTGTAGGATGATAGATCTTCCATCATGCTGTCAGACAGGCAATAAGTATACTTAGCTCCTAATTTTGAGGAATTTAAGCTGAGGGCCAGATGGCAAAGTTTCTACTGAATCAAAGCATAGCTTTATTTCAAGGGGGGAAAAATGAGTCAAGGAGTACCTTAGGCATGAGGATATTTAATTTGTGGGGTTGTTTTGGATTTTCTCCGAACATTTGTTTGACAGAGACATTTTTCACTAACTGAAAGATGTTCTATAAAAGGCGCCAAGAGATGTTAAGGGACTTTGTCTTTGCAGAAGGTGGATACCTCTCTTTTTTAGAAAATCTAAGTTATGAGCAATTTAAGTGCATTTATTAAACAGACATTCACCGGTCACCTATCATATGCTACTTTTGAATAAAGATGTGTTAGTTAAAAGGTACTAATTGAGCACTTCCCCCCTTGGTAAGAATGAAAACTCTCTAGCTAGAACAATCTACCAAGCACACAAAATAGATGTATATTCTTACCTCTGCACTCCCAGGAAAGGGAGGCCAGGCAAGAAAAGGGAAGGACTGAGCGGAGATCCTGTGGGGTCACCCAGAGTAGGGTAGAGAGAAATGTTTGGAGAGATGACAAAGACAGAAGCAGGGTTATGTCACAGGAAGAGGCCTGGGTTTTAATCTGTCCTCTATTTGCTTCTGAAAGAGGCCAGATCTCAGAGGGGAATGGTATGTGGGACACCCAAAATAGCTGGACGCTGGGGACCATGGTCTGGTGCCTGACTTGGCACAGTCCCTGAGAGTTTAGGGGCAGAAGCCCACCTGCAATTCCCTGAGCAGCTGAAAGCTGCAGACCCTTCTTTGTTATTCTGAGTACTAGGTAACCCCTGGATCCTCCTACATTCTCTTTTGCAGAACGGGCCCCTGCAATGCTTGCCTAAGTATTTGTTATTACCCTTTAAAGTGGGGAAAAATGAACTAATTTGATTTTGAAGAATAAAGGGATATAGCATTTCCTGAATGCGTGTGTGAAAGAGTTACATTCCACTACATCCTCAAGCAAGGCCATCCTGAGCACACCTGTGGCTTCAGATGTCACCTCTTCCTTTTCTTATGCTGTGGAAGTAGAAAGTGAGGAAGAGCACCCTCTTACCTCAAAAGTTACTCATCCTATATTCCATTCTCTTGAGACTATGATGAAAGCTAACTAGAATGAGACTATAAGTTTATAATTAAATCTAGCACTGAATATTCATGTCCCCCCAAAAAGGAATTAAAGTTTAAGTTCTCTAAGATTTTAACTGAACACTTAAAATCCTAAGGGTGAAGGGCTTTTCAAATTTCTTTTTGGCAGCAAAAGCCCTTCTCTAAGGAAGTTTTCCCTCAAGAGATAGAGCAGACAGTAGTAAGAGATCTCTGGCTGAAATGGAAAAGGGCACTGAGCACACACTTTATTCCATGGCATGGCCCCAGAGTCCCTTTCCTTAACATCCTATAGCTCTTCTTCCATAGGTCCTCCATTTTAACTCAAGGAATTGGAATGTGGGTACAGGTGTGGGAAGACTGTTTTAGGTAGAAGGCACTTTCATACTCCCTGTCCTAGGTAAGAGCAAATGCTACTCTGAATGCAAATGCTACTTGTCTGCAGGTTTGAGTAAGGGTTTAGCTATCATGTAGAAGGATTTTATATTTTATCAGGAATTTATTTTCCTAGCAATGAAAAGAATAATATATTGTAAGATATTCATTGCCTTCAAATATGGATGCCCTAGAAATGGAAGTTATCATTTAGTTGTGTTATTGAGGTACCTCTTTCAATAAATGTTTCATTTGTTCCAATCATATGTCAGTTCCATTCTAGACTCAGGCACAGAAGTAAGAAAACCTGAAAAAGTTGGAGTGGGTGGTAAGGGAGGGGGTGGGGGCAGGGGGGAGAAATGAACCAAGCCTTGTATGCACATATGAATAATAAAAGAAAAATGGAAAAAAAAAAAAAAAAAGAAAACCTGAAAAAGTATCTTCTCACAAGGAGTTTACATTCTAGAAAGGAGGGAGAGAAAATAAGCCCTCTAATAAACACCCTCTCATAATGTAGATGGTGTGGGTTATGATGACGTAGGGCTTCTTGGTTTATTTTGGTTGAGTTGGGTTTTGAGCAGACTGTTCTGATGGTCTTGGGCATGGGGGCGGTTACAAGTGATGGGCCTTGTGGCCTATGCTTAATAGAATGGCTTATTTGGGTGTAGTGGTACACGTCTGTAATCCCAGTTTTTGTGAGGCTCAGAAAGGAAGATTGTGTGTTGAGGCCAGCCTGAGCAACATAGTGAGACCCTGTCTCAAAAAACAAACAAACAACACCAACAACAAAAGGAAATTAAAACTAGCTGTCTAAGAAGAGAATGAGAATGATTTCTTGGCTTGGAAGACAGCTATGTCCAGGAGAGCCGCATTTAGCGATAACATTGCAGGGATAGAGGGATGTAGACTGACTTGGTTTTTAGATTGCAAATATATTCCTGACGTCAATGATACTCTATTACAAAGGAAATTTTGAAAATTCCAGTTTCTATATCTTTGAGAGCAGTCATTGTTTATTTTATGTGAGCTGGCCTGTAGGCAAAACTTAGCGCCTATCTGTGATTCTTTCATTGAATGTACTCAAACCAAAGCATTGAAACATATTTATTTTAAGCAGGGCACTGTGGCTCATATCTATAATCCCAGTTACTCAAGAGGCAGAGATCTGGAGGATCATAGTTTGAGGCCACCTTGGGCAAAAAGTTAATGAGACTATCTCAAACGATAAAGCAGGTGTGATGGCAGATCTGTCATCCCAGCTATGGGGGAAGTGTAAATAGGAGGATTGCAGTATAGTCAGGCTGGACAAAACACAAGACTTTATTCCAGAAATAACTAAAGCAAAAAGAACTGAGGTGTGGCTCTAGTGGTAGAGGCAAATGCAAAGCCCTGAGTTTAAACCTTAGCACTGCCAAAATAAATATGTAGCTAGTTAGTTTATTTTAAATACCCAACCTGTTTTGTAATCTACTGACCTATTCATGTGTTTTCTTCTGCAGCTAAAGAGTACTTGCTCTCCTACCCTGTCTTTACACACCCCCGTCAGGTTTCTGACATGACCACTCCATTGAAACTTTTCTTACCAGCAGGGTCTCCGCCAACCTCTGTGTTGCCAAATCTGGTCCTCTCGTCTCAGTTTGGTCTTAGTTGACTGGTCCTTTGCATTTGGCACAATTGGTCATTTCTACCTCTCTGACAGTTTCCTTCTTTGGCTTCCAAGATCCCATACTCACCTACTGATTTTCCTCCCACCACAATGGCTGCTTCTCAGCCTCTGCTGGCTTTTCCTCTTCTCTGAAGCTCATCTTTGTGGGTTTTTTTTTGTTTGTTTGTTTTGTTTTTTGATGGTACTGGGGTTTGAACTAGGGGTCTTATGCTTGCTAGGCAGGTCCTCTACCACTTGAGGCACTCCACCAGCCCTGATTCATCTTTTCTTCACTACCTCATTACTTCTCACTCCTTCCTGAATTTACTGTACTTCCTAATGCATGTTAACTGTACATATTAATGAGCTCATGCTGACATTTCCACACATATGTATATTATGCTTTGATCATGTCTTCCAACTACCTTCTCTTACCCTATCTCCCCTAAATCCCATCCTCTCAGCCTTCTCTAGTAGTCTTTTTACTACTTGCAGGTTGCTTTTTTTTTTTTTTTTTTTAACTTCTATATTTCACATATGAAAGAAAACATCCAATACTTGAATACTTGATTTTCTGTGTCTGGCATTTTTTGTTTAACATGATGATCTCTAGTACCACAAATGACATGTTTTGTTCTTTGTTATGGCTAAATAATATTCTGTTGCATATACACGAATATATACATATATATATATTCATACATATATGTAATTTTTTTATCCATTCATCTCTCATTGGGCACTTAGGCTGATTCTATGGCTTGGCTATTGTGAGTAATGCCTCAGTACACAGGGGTATATAGGTATCTCTTATAAATGCTGACTTCCTTTTCTTTGAATATATGCTCAGGAGTGATACAGTATACTATCATATACTAGCTATTAGAATCATATACTAACTATTCCTTGTAATATCATTCAGGCATAATGACTTTTAAATCCATACACCAGTGACTCACATTTATATTTGTAATCCTCTCCATTATCCCTGGTTCTGAACTTGTGTATCCATTTGTCTACTCAAGATGCAGTCTACTCACTTGGGTTCCTACTGTACTTGTCAGACTCAACATGTCAGCTCCTCATTCCTTTTTCCCATGCTTGCTTCTCCAGTATCCTCTCCATCTCAGTAGCTGGCTAGAAACTTGAAGTCTACATTGACTCCTGACTCCCTCACAACTCTCACCTAATGAACCAGGGAACCCTCCTGACTACTGTCAGATACACCCAGCATCTAGCTTGTCTCAGCGCCTGCACTGCTACTGCCCTAGCCACTCTTTTCATATTTACCCTCCCCCTCCACATAGCACCCAGCAGCATTGGCTCTTTTTTTTGCTCTTGGTGATCCTCACTCTCTCCTTACTCAGAGCCTTCTGACTCCCACGTACATCTACTTATGGCATTTTAATGTTCAGCAAAATGAAAGGACTTTAAGATAACTTGCCCTCTTTAGAAGGTAGGGCAGAGACTAAGTTTGGTTATTTGGGCTTATCCTTGCATTTCTGTCTCCTCTATCCACTCTTTCACTCCCTTTTATGCCCAGAGATACAATTCCCCAAGAATTCTTTTACCAGCTGCTGAGAGATTAAACTCATCCCTTTTCTTTAGTCAAATAACCGTGTAAAGGTAGGAACAATAGTGGCTTACAGTAATTAGTTTCAAGTAGTGTGTAGCATGCAATGCTGACAGGCTGTTTCCTAGTACAGGCACAGTAGGGACGTGCTAGGCTGGGTCAGCTTTCTCTTCAAAGGTGGAGTTGAAACACCTTCAAGCAAGGCTCAAAGACAGGGCAAATGAGGCCATCATACAGTCAGTGCCTCATGGGTAATTTCTGAAAGAGACTCCAAACATTAACCAGGTGCTGGTGTTTCATGCCTGTAATCCTAACTACTTGGGAGGCTGAGATTGGGAGGATCACAGTTTGAGGTCAACCCAGGCAAAAAGTTTGTGAGACCCCCATCTCAACCAATAGCTAGGTGCAGTGGTACCTGTCATCCACGTTCTGTGGGAGCTGAGATGGGGAAGAGCTAGGTTCCAGGCCAGCCCAAGCAAAAAAAAGTTAGCAAGACCCCATTTCAATGGAAAAAAGTTGAGTGCCTGTAATCCCAGCTACTGTGGGAAGTATAAAATAGAAGCATCAGGGTACAGGTTGGCCTGGTGAAAAAGTGAGACTGTTTCTCCAAAATAATCAGAGCGAAAAGGGCTGGAGGCATAGCTCAAGCAGTAGAGCACCTGCCTAGTGGCCACAAAGCCCTGAATTCAAGCCCTAATACCACCAAAAAACAAAACTAAACAAGAAGACTCCAAAAATTAATAACCAGAGTAATTAAAGCATTTTCAAATATAAATGCTTCCATGTACACCAACAGAGAGAACCCAGGGGGCTGGAAGCAATTGCAGTGAAATGCTAGGTAATTTCAGCAGCCTCTTATCAGAGACAAGATTGCTGAAACTTCTTGATCATCCTCATAGGTGTACACTCATCAGACCACAACAATCTGAGGTCCAGGCAATTAGTAATTAACTCTATCATGGACATGTAAATGAGTATCTCAGGAAATGCAACTGAGCACTGCTGTTCTTGCAGTAGCATTAACTAATTGTCCAGTGTGTAAATGATGTTGACCTTGGGGGTAAAGCATCTTTATTGAGTAGAAGTTTTTTCATGAGATGATAATCAGTAGATCATCAGTAAATGATGATCATTAAGGTGGGAATTTTCCTTTTGTTTTCTTCACTGCTGTATCTCCAAGGACTACATAGTGCCTACACATACTAGCCACTCAGTAAGTATTTGTTCAGTTAATTAATGAGTCTTCCATTGATCAATCTTCCATCAATTTAGAATTCAACATATTCCTGTAGGACATAGGAAATGGTGTCAATATTGTACAGTCTGACATCTCAGGGATCTCCCTTTATCATCTACAGGCTAACTCAAAAGCCCCTTAAAGACCATTGTTACAAGACAGTGAAATTTATGGTCAAAAAATCTCTGCAGAAACTTGTTAAGAGCTCCCTTAGGATGTTTTCCAAAAAAGTGTAGAGCTGACATGGAATGCCGTTTCATCTGGATCCAGTTCACCTGAAGACAGACATCTGTCTTTTGTTTAGAGAGAAAAATAAAGACAAGCTTGAACTTTTGTTCAAACCTGGTATCCTTGAATTGGACTCATGTTGCCCATGTCCCAAAAGCATGGCAGTGGGAGCACTGGGCCAGGAACCCAGGCCACAGGATTCTGGGGTGATTTTCCTTTGATAATAATGGCTTTTGGTCATTATTGTCTTAACACAGGCTACTTCGGCTCCTCTTTTTGTAAAGTACCATTCGCCAAGGATATTGGGAGAAGAATATCTGCCTGTCTGCTTTATGGGGCTGTTATAAATTCCAAATAAGATGTTTGTACACCTTGTTAATTGAAACATTTTATACAAATAAATGGGAAATTCTGGATTCAAGTTAAAAAGAAATCAAACAGAAAGATTATACGTGTTATTCTATTTTCCAAGAATAATATTGATTAATGAAACTATGAATTTTCAAAGACAGAATAAGAATAAAAAATTTTTCCAATGTCTTAAAACTAAGGACAGCCCTACTTCCAAATACAGAACCATACAAAATAAGTCACTTTTTTGCTGAATCAGACAAGACACAAGATATCAATCATCAAAAGAGTGCAAGCAGTGCTGTGTTTTAAATTTGATCCAGATTTATGAGGACAATACACAAAAAACTGCTTTACTAAGGTCACATGTACAAGGTCTTAACAAGAAATGTAGGTGTTGGGAGCTATTTAATGTAGCACTCTCAGCTCCATTTCCTGAGAACTCAGCAGAACCATGGGTGGGAAAAGCAATATTCTTGAGCCATTGCAGCTGATGAAATGTAGATATATGGAATTTTCCTACTTTCTAGTACATATAATAAACAATCTCACAATAGGATAAACACTCCTTTGCAGTTTTCTCTTAATCCTAGAGAGAGGATATTGTGTAGATTGTCAAATTTTAGTGCTTTGGCCTTTCATTTTACATCTGGTTTCCTGTGTAGCCTTTAGGAGTTTGTATCTGTAGCTATGGGACTAGACCCATGGCGTATTCCCTCACACTGTACATATTAAGTATGTTGAACATTTTGGCACTTGAAATCCATTGATGTAATCTGTACTGATTCTGAAATCATAGGATATAATGGAAAACTAGATTTTTATTACTAATATTGTGAAATTTGCCAAATCTACTAGGTGTTAATGTTCAGCAAGTGGAAACATGGATATCTTTGATAGCATTGAAAAATAATGCCTTGATTTCTCTTCTTCTTCTTCTTCTTCTTTTTTTTTTTTTTTTGCTTTGTGGCAATATATTATCCTACTGGAGATTTAGGTGGCTTTTCCTATCAAATATTAATTTGGAACCTCCTGGATGTCAGTCATTCTGCTGAGTCCTAGGAACATGGTGGGAATAGGACAGACATGGTCATACCACCTGCATCTTTCAGACTGTAATTTTCTGTATTTCTAAATTGGTGTTAAAGTGTCCTGTATCTCCTTGTTCCTGTTATTTAGTACCAAATTCATCTGATCTAGGACTACACAGTTTAGGGAATGGTGGTCAAGACCAGGCAACCTACCACACCACACAGTTAACCAACCCAACATTAGCTTTGGCAGAGGGAGGGAAGAGAAGGGGGCAGGGAGAGGGAAGAAGAAAGAGAGAGAGAGAGAGAGAGAGAGAGAGAGAGAGAGAGAGAGAGAGAGAGAGAGATTTTAGATGTTCTATTTATCTACTGTTATTCTAAAACTGGAGCTCATGAAAAAAGTTAAGGGTTTTTTTCCTGACTAAAAATGTAATACATAATCATTACAAAAACATTTCTAATTACAGAGTAAAATAAGGCTAAAATAATACAAACTGCCTTTAATCTTATTACCAGGGATAGTTACAGTAGTCTTTGATATACCTCTTCCTGTGACTAATCGTATTATGTTCTTTAGAGCCAATTGGTGTTTTTCCACTTAAATTATTTTGAACTTTGTCCCAGGGCATTGAATATTTTCTACAATATACTTATTATGGAGGTACCAAATTTATTTGACCAGTGCCCTACTATTGCATAATTGTTGTTTCATAGTTTCCTTGTTATAAACAATGACAATATGAATATCCTTAGGAATAAAACTTATTTGTATTAATAATGGTTTCCTTTGTATTAAGTCCAAGAAATAAGATTGCTGGGTAGATGTACTTCCTATACAAGAATGAATATAGATTTTTAAATTGTTGAAATCACCATAGGAAGGGGACAGAGGTAGAAAGGAGAAAAATAGAGGGGATGAATCAATTTGGGTTAAAATGCATATATACATGGAAAGGTCACAAGGAAACTCCTTGTATAGCTATCTTAAGCAAACGAAAATGTCATTTTTTTTTTTTTAAACAAAAAGCAGAGACCAGGAGGTCCTGTCTGGAGGGATTGGTACCAGTGGAAGTGGGCGTTGTGGGTAAAGGGTGTAGGAGGGTGAATATGGTGCAAATATTGTGTACACATATATGTAAATGGAAAAATGAGACCTACTGAAACTGTTCCAAGGAGTGGGGAGAGGGGAGATAAAGCAGAATGATGGAAGGGGTAACTCAACTATGATACATTGTAGGAAATTTTGTAAATGTCATAATGTACCCCCAGTACAACAATAATAACCGTGACATCAAAAATAAACAAACAAACAAAATAAAAAAAAAGAAAGATTAGGTAAATTTAAAAGGCATTTGCCAGGAGGCTGAGGCAGGAGGTCATGAGTATCAGCCTAGTCTGGGATACAATCCTGTCTCAAAAATGAAAATAAAAAAGGTGTTTTATATTAAATTTATTATCTACTGTAATTTTAAAGCAATGAAATACTTATTGAACTTGGGGCGCGGGGGGAGCACCATAATACTAAAAGCCAAAGAAACCAAAATATAACTGTGTAACTGTGTGGCGGGGGAAGAATGAGAATATTACTAACTAATGTCATTTCACACTCCTTATGCCCGACAGACTCTGACATTTTAACTGGCATTTTTTGTTAAGGGAAGTTATTTTATTTCAAATACAGGGCATGGGGTCTGTATGCTTCTGTTCTAGCACAAGCCTGTTAACTGACTCTATTTGTACTGTAACTTTCTCTTTACTGCAGACAGCAGCATTTTAGAAGGAGAGGATTTTTTTTTGTTCACTCCATAAATAGTACTTAATTTTGACATTATTTTTAATTGTGAAGAAAAACACTCCCATTCGTGATATTTCCCCACAAAAAGTGTGCAGTTGATTAGGTTAAATTCCTGCGCCCAGAGTATCTGTGTCACTCTGTGCAAGCTCGTTGGAAAATTTTCTCCTGCTTTTCCCAGGCAGGCCCTCTTATAATTCCCAGGTAACTCCACAATTGTTCTGAAGGACCAAGGAAACATCGTGACAATGAGATTGAGAGAACTTGGAAAGACATCTTTTAAGTGGCAAGGGAAATTTCCCATTTTTTATTTTTCTGTCTTCGAATTTTAAAGGAATAATAATTTTTAAAAAATACCCATATGCTGACCTATGTTTTGCCCCTGCCCCGCCCTTTCTTTCTTTTTTAGTGCTTTGTGGAGGGGGCGAGAGCTTTCTGTGTACCAGCGGAATCTGTGTCCCCAGGAAACTGCAATGTAACGGCTACAATGACTGTGATGACTGGAGCGACGAGGCTCACTGCAGTACGTGCCGGGTCGTTTGGGGTTTGTCTGGGTGGACAGGGCTCTGGTTGGGGCCTAGATGCTGAGACCATCCCATTGGCAAATCCCACAACTACTCTGCATTGGTCTACCACTCTTCTTTGCCCTTCTGATGTGAGCCAGTGTGTTTCTCTCCCCCAGAGTCCACTGTTAGTCCACTGTTCAAAGGCACAGTTTTGTCAGGAACTTGGCAGCTAGATGCTAACTAGAACATGTCAGGGTTGAAATGTTTTTTGCATAAGGTGTCCTAAAATGGGTAGGTTTTTGGCTTGTTTTGTTTGGGTGCAGAATTTTGTTTTTGTTGTTTTAAAGTTTTATGTGTACTATGGCCAATGTTTGTTTGTTTTTCTAAAAGGATGTTTTTGTAGAAAACAATTTTCACACTAATGATTCTTAACATTCATGACACAGTAGATTCAAAGCCTCTTTGTTTATACTTCCTCTAAACTGAATATAAGTCTTCAGCATTAGCTGTTTTAAAGTTACTCTTTGGAATATTAACTCTTAAACATTCCCAATTTACTGAATTGATTGATTAGTTATTTTGACTGAATTGGCCAATGGTTTGTCCATTTCAAGTTGTTTTGTACTTACATATCAGACAGAAGGGAAAAAAAAAAAAACTAGGCTGGAGAATTATACTGCAAGACCTAATATTCAAAACAGAACTAAATGCAATTGTGTTCTAATTGGTTTTCAATGGGTATAACCAGCCGTGGTTAGCACGGGAAAAGCTGTTTTACTTTCCATAAGAATCACCAAGGCTTTATAAGAGCTTGAGATTGCTGACCTCAGCAGAGAGAGTCCCCTGGTCTGTCAGATGACCTACTCTTCTTCCATCAAAGGGTTACAAAGCTCGTTTGTGAGAATCTTGGACAGACAATATATTGTGGTTACACTTCAGTCCAGTGTTTCTCAAAATGAGGTCCTAAAGTACCCAAACCCTAAAAAATGCTTGAAAACAAAAACAAAACAACAAAAATCCCAAAAACAAAGTTTGGGAAATGCTCTATATCAGCTCTACTTCATGGAGAGTTTATAGTACATTGTCCATATGTTAAAGGTGCTGAGAAATTGTGCAATTAAAAATACTTATTAATTTTGCTTAACTTGGTATGTCCTCAAATTTTTTTCCTCATGTGAACTCACCTCTGTTTATTTTGCATAGTACCTAGCGTCCTGTGGGACATATTTTAGGAAGTGTTGTTTGCAGTAAGATTTATTTTTTACAACATGGAATTCTCTTTCCAGAAAAACCTATGGCATGCCATCTGAAAGGTTCAATTGAATTATATGCAATTTATGGGACTAGAGTAGAACCTCTTGCTTATCTCCTGTGGTGGCCTGTGTTGTAGAATTATTCAAATTTTACATGTGCCTCTTCCCTGTGGTGGGCCAATGCTGGTTTCATCATTTTGTTCTCTGTGTTACTGAGTATTGTCCTTTGAACACAGTAGGAACATTCTGCAGCATTTGTTGAAATTAAATTTGAAAGAGTCAATTTTCCTAGTCACTGAATAAACAGGAAGGTATTGCCGCTCTGGAAGGCACTTAGCAATGTCCTCGGAACAATTGATTTAAAAAGATGAACATACCTCAAAACTGATCTAGTTGGATCCATTGAGGAAATGCATCCCTTGAAACACAGAAGGCTTCCAATGCAGTTGTTTCTGACCTTACAAGGACACTTGCTTCAGAGCTTGAATGAATGCAGCATTTCAGCACGAGTATTGGTGGACGCTCCCACACTCCTGTATCACCACCCTGCAGTGAAGGAATAGTGAGTATCTGAAGTAAGCTTGCTGCAAATCAGACATAAAACACAGACACACAATACTCATGAGAGGTGAGGAAGCTCTGCTGAGTGTTCCAAGTGAGAAGCAGAAGAAAATTCCCTGTTCCTCAGGTCTGGCAGGCAAACAAGAGTCAGAGTTCCAGGAGATCCTCATCCATAGATTAGATGTAAAAATGGTCCCTTGCTCAGCATTTGTCTTTTTTAATAAAACATGGGCTGAATTAGGTAGCTGGTAGAGTTTGTTGGGTTGTTAATTTCTTTTTTAATTATGTTCAAAGAAAGGAATGGACTTATTATTTATGAATTACCCCATCAACTGTGCTAGAAGCATTCACCTGCATGGTTTGTTTAATTATCAGCACATGAAGAATTATCTACCCCTTTTTGTACAGATGCAGAGCTAGGGCTTCCAAGGATGGGTGTTTGCCAGTGATTCAAAGTGGCAAATTTGAACCCGGTCTTGAATGATTGCAAATCTAACACTTTTCTTTCAGTTTTGCTGCTGTTGACTTGTCCATAAAAGTTCAGATTTGGTGAATGATTATGCTCTCATCATTTATATGACAAGAACGCATTTAACTCTTCCAGATGCTCTGTTACAGCAACACTTCTGTTTGTATCTGTGACTATTTACTTTCTTCCCTATTTTTTTCTTATTTATCAGTCTCTTCTGGAGTATTTATTGAATGAAAAAAATTTCCAACTGCCTGGAACAATTTTAGTAATGCAATTGAAGTATTTTTGAAAATTAGACAAAGTTTACTTAAAAAATTTCTAGTTCTGTAGGCTACTTCTATAACCCTGACTTTTCTTAGCATCAAGGCTGATTCTACATTAGTGTCCCTAGGAAGTTCTGTGTGCAGGAATTCTCATTAAGTTGGCCTGGAGGTGGGCCTTGGTGGTAGTGCTTTTGCAGAGCTGCCTGGGTAATTCTAGCATGCAGTCAGGTTCTAAACCACTGGCGTAGAATGTATCTGGTGTCTGTTGCTGACATTTTAAAATCTTTTGATTCTATAACCAGCTTCTAGATCTGTGTCTGGCACATAGCAGGTGCTTAGTAAATAAATATATATTTTAAAAAGCCTCAAGGAAAATGGTTGTCACAGGAAGAACTACATACTTTAGGTCACATAAAATCATCATCAAGTACTCTTAGAAATCATTTGCTTTGAATTTTGGGCAAAATTGTTTCCTGTTTTTTGAAGATGCTAATTATGTAATTATATGGAATACAGTGCAATATTCAATATACAGTGTTAATGCTATATGTCCTTGAGTCAGGCTGCCTACATTACTGTTTTTACCGTTTCCTATTCAAGAACTTGGACAAAATGCTCCATCTCTGTGTCTCAATTTCTTTATTAAGAAAGTGAAAATTAAACTATCTCTAGAATTGCTTCATTGGAAATAAGGCATGTAGAGCAACGTGTGACATACAGTAATTCTCAAAGAGCAATTAGGTTTATACTTGTGATTGTTGTTCTTTTAATTTTGCTATGTATTTCTGTCTTCCACTCCTCCACTGTTTGTTTTTCATCACTGTGACAAATACCTGAGAGAAACAAGTTAAAAAAGAGGAGAGATTCACTTTGGTTGATAATTTCACAGGTTACAGTCCATGATTGGCTGACTCCATTGTTTCTGGACCTGTAGTGAGGCATCATGGTGGAAGGCCATAGTGAGGCAGAGCTGCTGACCTCTGGTGACCAGGAAGCAGAGGGAGGCAAGGACACACCCTCAGTGACCTACTTCCTCTAGTGAGGTCCCATCTCTGACAGTTTCCATCACCTCCCAATAATGCCATCAAATAACAAATTCATCAGTAGATCAGTTCCATAAATTGGGTTAGAACCCTCATGATCCAGGTACCTCAGTGACTGGAGCCACCAGTTGGTGACCAATTCTACAACACTTGAGTCTTTTGGGGGACACTTCATATCCAAACCATAGTATCCACTCAGCACCTCTCATTTCTATAGTGTAGAGAATGGCCACTAGAAGTCCTGGAGATAGCTGATACGTGGTAGGGGAGAGAGAAACACTAAAATTATGCTCAATGATTTTAAAAGCAGTAACATGAAGTTATTTTAAGAAAAGATGTAACCTGAACAGCACAAAGTAAATATTGGTATTTCAAATGATATTTCTAAGTCATCGAAAATGACTTGGGCTGCTAAAGTGGCTCAAGTGATAGAGTGCCTACCTAGCAAGTGTGAGGCCCAGAGTTTAAACCCCAGTATCACTGAAAAAAAGAAAGACTATTTTTACTATAGTTTTTTTTTTTTTTCACTAAGACAGGGATGTAAGTAAATGCTAGAAAAATTCCCATCAGAATAATAAAACTATCTCATTCTACCCTAAAGGAAGATGCTTCAAATGTTCAAAATTCACTTTTGGGTAGTGGCAATCTGTTATACCAAGCCAATTAAACTACTGAATATTCCTGAATTCCAGCTATCTGTGAAGCATGTTCTATGTATCCAGCAAGCAGACATGTTAAGACTTGGTTTCTTTCTTTATGAGGCTTTCAGTTGAAGCAGGAAAATAGAATATAAGCATAAAAACCATTAGCTACAGTATTTTTAAGTAGCACAAGGAATAAAGCCAAACAATATTGATGCAAACAAACATGTAGTGGCACCAAGTCCTATGAGAAGAGAAGATGATGGAATGGGTTGTATGGAGAACCTGGTAGAAAAGATAGGATTAAAGCTAGGTCTTGCCGTCGGGTGACATTAGCATACTCTAAAACAGTGGTTCTCAATCCTGTGGGTAGCAGTTTGCAATGTATGGAGAAAGTTACGATTGCTACAGCTGTGAGGATGGGAGGAGATACTACTGATATCCAGGAACTGAGGACCCCAGATGCTGTTAAACATCCTACAATACACAGGACAACCATTCCCCATCCAGCAAAGAACTTCCCAGTTCAAAAAGTTATTATATGGCAGTTGAGAAACCCTCCTCTAGAGTTAGAGACAATAGTAGTAAAAACTAGCATTTCGAGAAGTCTGGCCTCTACTCACAAATCTGCTGTTAATTGGCTGAATGATGATGTGCAAATCTTTTGACCTCCGTGTTCATCTCACCGTGAGAAGTTTGGATGAAATGATCTTTGGTCCTACCCATCTGTTCCATTCTACGGGAGGAAATTGAGCTTCCATATTTGGCTTTTTTTGTTTTTGGTGGTACTGGGATTTGCACTCAGCTTCCCACTCGCAAGGCAGGTACTCTTCTGCTTGAGCCATGCCTCTAACCATTTTTATTCTGGTTATTTTGGAGATACAGTCTTGCTTTTTGCCCAGCCCAGCCTGGACTGAGAGCCTTCTTGCTTTTGTTTCCTGCTGCAGCAGGGATGACAGGTGTGTGCCACTATTCCCAACCTTTTCCATTGAGTTAGAGGTCTCACATACTTTTTGCATGGGCTTACCTCAAACTGTGATCCTCCTGATTTCAGCTTAGTAGCTAGGATTAGAGACATGCAGTTCCATACTTGCTTCTTGTGTTGAGGCAAGTCATTTATGTTTACAGAGCCTTAGAGACTGAGCAAATAGAATAAAGTCCTTGATAAAAGGTTTTCTGTTTATGACTTTCCAGCTTTAATTTAATGATGATTTTGGGGGACAAAAGTTAGTAGTCTCTCAAATGAGATGCAAAACTGAAATAAATATTAGCTTGAAAGAACTTCAGAAGAAACATTTTGTATCAAGCACTCCTTAAGAAAAAAGAGCTGTAGGTAGAAAAACATCCACCTTAGGTCATGCAAAATTATGCTTGTATTGAGCAGGAAAATCACAGCAAACACCTTTTGAAAATGTTTATTTATTGGCTCTAAACTGCACTGACCACATCTCTTTTCAGTTCAAATAAACATTTATTCCAATAAAAAGAGGCACTGTGATTTTTGCTATTTGCTATGTCTTTCTGGCTGCCCATTGGCTAGGTTTTGAGTGTTTACTAATCACATAGACCTTAGGGAGGAAGTGACGACATGTGTTCCAAATGCAGCTAATTTTGAATCTAACTTATGAAAGTGTCTTCTAACCAAGGAAGTTCTAAGAGTAGAAAGTTGAATCTGCACCTGTGTGAATAATGAAAAGTTTCAAAAAAAAATGCCTGAGTTCTTTCTATTTATGGAATAGTTTAATAAATAACAACACTAATCTTAAAAATATCTCCTGTAAGGTGTTTTAGTATGAATTACCATGGATCCAGAATGGGCCTCACAGAGGTCATATAAACCTTTGGAAACTTTTGGTGTGTTCTCATATTAATTAGATTACAAAAGGAGGATTTGGTTCCTAGTACTCCTACTATCCAAAAAGGAAAGTGCGCTGCTTAAAAAGAACTTAACTCATGGCTTAACATTTCCCTTTCCTCCCTACCTTCTTGGGAGAGTGCATGTACTTTTGTACTAATGGTCAAATTGAGAAGCCTTATTTCCTTGGTTTTTGTGGTTTCTAGCAAAACTTCCCACAAGAGAAATTTAGATGAAAACAAAACAAAAATTTAAAAGACCTTTCAAAACTTCACAAATATGTTCCCAAAATCTGTCTAGTGCACATGAAAGCCAATGTCATAACCTTTCTGGGATCAGCTGTCCTACACCCCATTCTGCAGTGGGATGCAGACCAGGGAGAGAGTGCCCTCTGCTGAACAGGAAGAAATAGGACTGTTAAGGTGATAACTAGGATCTTCTCTTAGTTCTTGAATTTTCCCTTATTATGGTCATCCTCATTTGAAAATTATTCAGGATGGAGCAGTAAAAAAATAAAAAAAGTACTTATCAAGTTCTGTAAGTGTGAACATAAGTATACACAGGCATGTGCGTTTATGTGTGTATGCATACACATGTCTTCTTAGTGAAGGTGCTGCACAGATGATCTCTAACGGCCAGTCCATTCCTAAAATGATGGGATTCTAAAAGTTTTAAAGATGATTCTTTCTAGTGGAATGCTTTTTAAAAATAGGCGCTTATAATTCATGCATATATAAACATATCATTTTGATGTGGCTAACAGTTTAACTGGTCAATGCCAAAGGCTTTTAAAAATTGACCTAATAATTGCACATACCTACTTAATACAGCATGATAATTCAACACATACATGCAGTATATAAATGGTCAGATCAAGGTAATCATTGTTTCAATTTTTTATTATTTCTTTGTTCTTAGAGCCATTAGACTTCTTTTTTTCTAGTTCTTCACAAGGTGTATAACTGGTTGTTGTAACCTATAGTCATCCTACTGTGCTGTGGAACACTAGAACTAAGAGAGAGGTGGGCTAACAGGTGAGAAAGACTTTTGATAATGAATTGTCATCTGGTTTGGGATGCTTATAGTAAAGAAGTGTCCTTGCATGAGACATAGGACAATAGACAATCAGTGGAATTCAGAAGACTGGACCATTGACTATTCCTGGTCAATGAACTAAAATTCTGCCCATCTCCCATGATCTTTCTTCAGTCTTAAACAACCTATTTTTTGCATTTAATTATAAGCAAGGAAAATATACTAACCATTAATTTCATTATTGATTTTTTAAAAAAATTATTGAAATGTATAGCCGTGGGTCACAATCCAGTTGCAGAACTCTTTCATCTTCTCCAAATTTCCCTTCCATCCACTTACAGTCAATCATCACTGTTACCTCCTTTAGATACTGGCAGCATTGTTCTGAATTCTGTCTATAAATTTGCTTTTTCTGGAAATTCCATACATGGGTCATATAATATGTAGTCTTTGTATCTGATTCTTTTCAATTTGTATAACATTTTAAGGCTCATTAATGCTGTCCCATATATCAGTAGTTTGATTCTTTTAATCTCTGCATAGTGTTCTACTGTTAGAGTATACTATATTTTGTTTCCATTCATCATTTAGTATCTGGATTTTTTCCAGTTTTTGGTGATTATGAATAATGTTGCTGTAAACAGTTATATACAAATCTTTTTCACATGTTCAATTTTTCTTAGATTCCTAAGAGTAGAATTCATAAATTAGTTGTATGGCAAAATTATCATTACCTTAAGAAACTGTCGAACTGCTGTCCACAGTAGTATTTTATATTTCCATCAGCAATACATGAAGGTTTCAACTTCTCAAAATCCTTGCCAGTACTTGGTATTATTATCTTTTTCCCTTTTTGATTGTAGCCATGTCATTGGGTGTTATTGTGGTTTAAATTTACCTTTCTTAAATGACTTAGACTTCCTATGAGATTTAGCCCCCTTGAAAAGATCATCTCAGAGACATCTAGAGTTGAGCACTAGAAGTACCATAGCTAGTAGGTGATGGAATGAAAGTGGAAGTTCATTCTTCCACTGGTCAATCTTAAGACAAGATCTTATGTTCTTACTAAAATTAAGAAACCATTTCTTTGCATGTACTTTATTTCAACATTAAATATAAGCTTCTGGAGACTATATATCACTTATTCTTATCTTGACACCATAACCTTAGGACAGCACTTGCTTTTTAGAGGGTGTTTTAATGACACACTCAAGCAACTTCACCATTAATGTTTATGTGAAAGAAGTGACAGCTCTAAAATCTAGATGGCTTAGTTCTCTATTTTGTTTGTTATTCACCATCTTAGACTTTTACTATGAAGGAAGAACTTTTATAAAAGAACTACTCACCTTCTATTAAAGTTAATGTATGAACATGAACTTCATAAGGAACAGTGGTTAACTGAGAATATTTTTTCTCATCTTTGACTATTAAGAAGCTTTCAGGCAATAAAAGGAAAAGCCAGATAGAGACTTTCAAAAAGTGCTAGAAGTACTTGGCTGAGAAACAAGAGTGTCTTAGTTCTGGTTCTGCAATTACTTGTTGAGTGACCTTGAGCAAGCCATTGGATCTCTCTGTGCTACAAGCTCCTTACCTGTAAAACAATAGGTGTGGACCAAATTACCATTGTGGCTTCCCTCCCATCATAGGCTTTTATTAAATAAAGTATTGCTGTAGCATCAACACTGCTGATGACACATTGGTAGCTCCTCTTATTTGCAGACTGCAGTGAGGATCTGTTTCGCTGTCGCACAGGCAAGTGCCTGAATTACAGCCTGGTGTGTGATGGATATGATGATTGTGGGGATCTGAGCGATGAGCAAAACTGTGGTAAGTGGCACTGTTTCAACAAAGTTTTATTTAAAAATCTCAGAAATGTATAGCCAAGAACTTGTAGCTCACTCTTTGTTAATACAATTATTGGGCTAAGTCACAAAATTGTTGGGTGTCTTATTTTTTAGAAAGTTTGTTCAAGCACTGGTCTCAGTAATGTCTTATGTGTCAAGGTACTACTTCTTACACAGTCATCCTAATGAAAGTTAAGAAAGTGGATGTGAAAAGATGGGTAAAAGTTGTCTAAAAAGTTCTAATATTTTTTTTTCCTCTGTGTCAGTGTTCTGTTTCTCTTCTGTTTAGAGCCTGTGGTTTATGTTTGGATTTTGAGCTCTTGAGCAAAACTTTGTAGATGATGCATTGCAAAGTGTTATACATAACCAAAATCCTCTCTTATATTTGATTCCCCAAAACAACAGGGACTCGTGCAGTAGTACATCTAGGGTTAGGATAATACATTTATTTTATGCATAAAGATAAGATGCTAGTTTTATCTTTTAAAGCATGAATCTATCTTTTGGAGAGCCATGCTCAACTGCAAATGCTATCTCATGAAATTACTCTTGCCTATTTACTGTTTTGAGTTTGTGACCAATTTTAGAATTTTTGACTGTCAGTATGAACTTTGCAATAGGAACAAATGGGCAAGCGGGGATAAAGATGGACACTGGCCTTGTGATGTTGGGCAGTGTCCAACGTTAGACTATTGAAAGGAATGTTGGAAAGGATCTGAGGAATGTCTTGGAGTGGGGAGCATCAGAAATAGCCCCATGCTTGGAAACTTGGTTTTTGGGAACACTATCTAACTTCCCTCACTGCATGCATAAAAGTAATGAAAAGTGTGAGGGTGTGCAAACCATCCCATGAGTGACTGGATAGATCTGGGTTACCGTCTGGGACTGACTAGACTTGTAATTATATACATCATAGAATCTACAGTCTCAAGAGATGTTAGAGATTATCTAATCCAACCTCTTCTTTTCCCAATGAGGTAAATGGGAGAATGTGGGAGGGGGCAGTGAGTATCGTTTAGTAGCCACATAGGTTAGTGGAAAGGGCCAAGGTATAGTTAGTGTGAAAAAAAGGATGGTCTCACCACTCAACATAACACCTCTGAAGACAGGAGGATATCACAAAATTTACATTATTGTTTGGGTAATTATGACCTTCTCTTGGACCAGCCTTTGCCCTGGCTGTTAGATTGGGCCTGGGTGGATCTTCTTGTTCCCACCCAAGCATCCTTATTCATACTTTTTGCCTTTTCTTTGCATATGTCTTCTATGTACTTCACTTCAAAATGCCCTTTAAAATGCTTCAAAATGCCCTTTAAAGTGCGTGGTCTCTCATAAGCCTATGACTAGCTCCATTATTGGAGACTCATGAGGCTTTCTCACTATTGAGCCTGATATTTGTGAACCCACGTACATCTTTTAAAGAGCTGTTTGTATTTATTTTATACTACTCTCGTAGCAAAGCAGCCTATGGCTTCTGCCTTTTGTGAGAGGAAACATCACTTAGTTTTCCTTTCCCGCTCCCTTTTCCCTTGCTCCTGTCTATAGATTGATTGGGGCATAGTTTAAATTCAGGCTGAAAGGAATCATGAAAAAAGAGTTTTTTCATTGCTCACCTAGCTGTTCTTTCAAATATGAGTACATATTCTGATAAATAATACTATAGGAAACCTAGGCTTAGGGCCAGGAGAGATGACACAAGGAGATACCTGGCTTCCCAATTTGCCAGAGAGGTAAGTTACAATTCTTAGAAACAAGAGAGACCAATCACAAGTATATTTTCAATCAGATATCTTCTGCATCGTGAAACACAAATAAATCACTATTCTGTTATTTGAGTCAGTGTAAAAATCACAAATTTTTCATAAGGAAAGAAAACGAAAGATAACAGTGATAAGGATAAAGCTGGGTTCTTGGGAAAGTTGGGCAGAGTTGTTACTCCACTGAGAAGCAGACTCACTGTGATATAAGCAGTGGTATCATATTTTGTGGGAGGTGGCATTTTGATTGTGTCAGATCCATCGTTAAAATGTTATTGAAAGCATCAGAACAATGGGAATAGATTCTCTTCAGCTAGAGTTGTGACCCATGCAATTCTAAGTAGGTCTTTTTGTGCATTATTTCTCCTCATCTTTTTGTATTTTCTTTTATCCAGATTGCAATCCCACAAAACAGCATCGCTGTGGGGATGGGCGCTGCATTGCAGTTGAGTGGGTGTGTGATGGAGACCATGACTGTGTGGACAAGTCTGATGAGGTCAATTGCTGTGAGTGCCCCTAGGATTCTCATTTGCTTATGTTTTAGTTTCTTCTTTTAGACTCTACTCAAGTTTGAGGACTATAGTCAAGGTTCACCATCTAAATAGTGTTCAGAGGGAGTGAATATTATACTTTGGTTTGAGCCTATAAAGGTTGAGTGATGTGATAACAATAGCAATGTAATGTGTGTGACTTCACATCTCTGTCCCCCACTTCCAAGCTCATTTGGCTGATATGTTTTTGCTCTCATTGCTTCTGTCCCTTTATGTGTGTGTGTTACTTTGTCAAAGGTAATGCTCTTTCCAGAGACCAGGGGATCTTTTTCCTGCAAACATTGTATAGCTAAGCCCCTTTCAGGAACCTCCAAACATTTTCAGTAGCCATTTGTAGATAATGGGGAGAATTGCCAGAAAGAAGAGCCCCTGTAATGTTTGAACAGTGACACAGAAAGTGTGTGATAATAATTATCATTTTATAGCCTGTTGTGTTTCTGGGTGAATTAAAAATTTTAGGTTTAATTTTCACTACCAAACCAGTAGCAAGTGTGACCATTAACCATCGTTTTACTACCTAGAAAATGTACTATTCCCAGTAGATGATATTAAAAATTATTGAACAGTAGCAATTATATATTAAAAGAGATTAAATTGACCTGAAAAAGTTAATATGATGTATTTCATGCATATTTGAACTAGTTAAACTTTTTATTTTATCTCTTGTTATCTAATAAAAGTAGAGTTGATATACTGTTTTCCCTTGATATCTACAGGGCATTCATTCTAGGACCCTGGGTGGGTACCAAAATTGGGGGATATTCAAGTCCCTTTTATAAAATGGTAAAGAGTTTGTATCTAACCTATGCATGTCCTCTCATATACTTTAAATAATCCTTAGTTTACTGATACTACTTAACACAGTGTTGGAAATTGTTCTTACACTGTATTGACTAGGGAATAATGAGAAGAAAAAAAATCTGTGCTCTTAGTGTAGGGACATTATTTTCCATGAACATTTTTGATTTGTGGTTGGTTGAATTTGAATAAAGTATCTATAAACATTGTGCATGAAATTTAATATTTAATTGGCTTATAATTTGAGACAAAAATAGAAATACTGATAACATAGTTTATATTTTCACATAAGAAAAGTTGTAAAAATTTTCACAAATGCAGTGCCCGGCTTTCTTCTACCCTGAGTTGAATTTGAGATGGATGAGCCCTTGATTCTCAGACCAGTAGAACAGAGTGAGCCGTATGGAGATGATCTTGGGGGAGCAAGTACATGATAGTCAAAAAGAACAAAACAAAAACAACAACAACAAAAAAAACCCAAAACCCATGAGTGGAGCTGAGCTTTGATTTTGATTTAAGAACAGGGATCTTAATGTTAGATGGTAATTCAATGAAGGCTGAGGTCTCATGACACATGTGTTTCTGATGCTCTAAAAGAAGGTAGGCATAGAAGGTTGAGAAATTATAGAGACCAGAAGGCTCCCAGAGCATCTCCTTTAAATACCAAATGTCATTAGCAAGTTTGGAAATAAAGTGTTTATTGTGTGTTATGTACAATATGAGTTCTTTCACATATATTATTTAATTGGCTTGTTATATTATATCACATTATACTTACACTACACTACACTATACTGCATTACATTATATGATATTATAAATTGTCTTGGATAGGTATAGAATGAAATATGTGGGCTTGGAGCCAGACAAACTTACCTTCCTATTCTGGTCCTGCCTCTTAACAGCCATGTGGCTTTATGAGAGGCACTCTGCTTTCTTGGCATCAGTTTCCTCATCTGTAAGACAAGGATTATACTGTCTACTTTTCAAGGGTTTTATGAGGATTCAAGATCACATACACAATGCACCTAGGATAGCTTTAGCCATGTAATAAGCCCTTTATGAATTGTAGATTTTATTATTGGAAGTATCTCTACTACCATCATTGAAAACAACCACACAGTTCTTACTACAAAGATAATTTTTACTAAGTATTCTTTAGGAAGGAAAAATTCTGGAAGGAAATATTTCAATCCATAAATGCTTGAAATTTAAAAAAGCAATGACTGATAAGTGGGAATCAATTATATATTCTGCAGACTGAAAGAAGAGTTAATAAATAAGGTGTATATTGTTCTGGCCTTTCCTAGCCTGTCACAGCCAGGGTCTGGTGGAATGCAGAAATGGACAGTGCATTCCTAGTACCTTCCAGTGCGATGGGGATGAGGACTGTAAGGATGGGAGTGACGAGGAGAGCTGCAGTGACCGTGAGTGTGTCCTGAATCTCTGGAACATTCCTTTATTGGGAGTAAAACAAACCACCTGAAAGTTACTTAGTGCCTAAGTAGGATTTCCATATAAATAATTCCATATTGCTTAACACAGTGGTCCTCATAGCCCTAGAAACTTTTTCTTTTGGTAAATATAATGTTCAAGTAACACATGCTGGGAAATCATTCCTAAGAGTGTGGAGGAGAGGTGAAGCAATATGGTTGAGTTCAGGTAACTGGTTTATGGTGAAAGCCATGATAGAGACGAGTTTAGTGTGTAGCACCCAATTAAGTAAGAGTAGATTCCAATTATAAGAAATTGGCTTTTGAAATTAATTGTAATGGCTTCTTAAACATAACCATGTTCAGAGAGGCAGTTTAATATTTCACGTTATCAAGCAATAAGTTTACATATACTTTATAAGGAGTGTGATATCCATGTGTGAAACTTAAAAGGAAAAATCTAAGTCAAATAAGTCGGTTTTTAAATGTGATGATTTCTGTCAAAAATAAGGTTCCACACTTGTCATTTTAAGCCAAAGTTTGTATGGAAACCCTCTCATATAGTGCTTATAGTAGTATCCCCCAAACTTAAAAATTGTCATATTGGTTTATATGATACTGGCTTAGCTTCGTCATTAAGAATATGGTTGTTACAGCCAGATGCCTAACTTCAATCCTTCACTCTACTACTTAATAGTGAAGGCATGATGTCTTAAAAGTGCATGAAGAGCTTCAACTTATGAAAGTTATTTAGGATTGTCTTGAGAAAAAATTGAACCCTGTTGACTTTAAACAAAAAATGCAACATGTCTTTTCTGCAAGGTGATAATATATACTATTTCACAATAGTGGGACTGGAAAGGAGAAGGATTCCAGGATAACAAACACTGTCTTAGAATTATGTATAGGGATGATTATGAATATACACATGTGACTATTTGTACTAAAAACTTCCTTGCCCGATTTTCTAGATTCAAGGTGCCATATCTGAAAGTAATTGATGTAGTAGTGGGGGAGAAATGGAAAGAAGATAGAAAGTAATTTATTACTTTACCCATTTAATTTACAAATGACCAGGAAATCAATGGGAAAAGCAGTTTCCTCTTTACCTACCTTAAGGAAAAGCCATTATGCTGATGTTACTGCTGTCATTCAGTTGCAAACAAGAAACCTTGTCCTCAGGTCATCACAGCCAGGCTGAGGCGTCTTCCCAAAGACATACTGAAAATATGGATAACAGCTGCATAACTTGTACTATGATAAAGCATCCTTGCATTGGCATTGATACCCTGCTTATTACTAGAGAAAGCATTTTCCTTTGAGGGAGTGTTAGGATTAAATGAATCTTTAAAATATATCATCTAATATCCAGAATTTCAATATCTTTATATTACTTTCTCTCCTTCTAATAGCTTGAATTTTATCTTTTATTTTGTGATCAGGTATAAGCGAAGTATTATTTTTTTCCATTCAAAGCAACAACGACTGGTTTTTTAGTGTACCTTATCTCTTATTTCTTCATTCCTACAGAATCCTGTTTTGGAATAACTGGATTGTTTTTAGTTGCCAGGAAAATGAATCAAGAAAGCATCTATTTCACATGTGTTTGACAGTTTTGGAGAAGTTGGAAGGAAATTAAAGTTGTTTCATTCCTCAGTTTTATCAGACATTCTTAATTCTTTAGACAGAGTGTAAAGAATTTACAGATGATGAAAGCCACTGTGCCTCTCCCCCTCCATAGGTCAGACTCCATGTCAAGAAGGAGACCAAAGATGCCTGTACAGTTCCTGCCTCCATTCATGTGGTGGTAGCTTTCTGTGTGACTCAGACAGCAGTCTGAGCAACTGTAGTAAGTACAGCAGCTGACACATACAATCACTGTGACAAAATACGCATTCAACTCTTTTCTTCTGCATTGACAGTATGCTACTGAAGTCTGGAATCTTTCTAAGAAAGTATATCTATTTTCTTTTTCTTTTTAAAAGGTTGCATGTGGTAGCAGAAAAGAAACAAAATGGTCTTAATTAACTTAAATCCGAAACAAATGTGTCATTATGAATGGGCTATAAATCCACATTGCTTAATATCATTACCATCACTTTCAACTCAACATCAGATCCCATGTGTGATTTTCTTGGCTCCATCTAAAGGCAGATGTTATCTTTCTTCCCTTTAGAAACACAGCTTCAAAAACAGAAACTTTATCTGAGAAGTGAATAGGAAGTATAGCCACATAAAACTTTGGTAGCCTGTTCTTTTAATGAGTTTATTTTCACCTTTCCAGGAATTTTGGTGACTTATACTGGTTTTGGAACCATTGTATTAATTTGTTTCAGTAACAGTGTAATTGCTCCAAATAGTATTAAGCAAGTGGCCCTCTTTAAATTTTCAAGAGGAATTGTTTGGGGAAAGACAGATGGGCAGAAGTGAAGAATACTGAGTAGACTCTTGGGAAATTTAAAAATGAATCAGAAAATCTCCAATGACTGACGTCTAGAAGTGATTTCTTACTCTTGGGCTCTGTTTTCATTTTGTACTCACTTGTTTCACTTTTGGTAGTTAATTGTTTGCCTCATCTTTGGCTTTGGGCTAGAAACCTAGAAGCAGGTCAGTCAACTTTCATGTGGCCAGAAGGAATTACTTCTTAACACACATCCTCTTAGTCAAGGCTGTTGGCAGCTAGGATGCTAGAAGGCTGAAGGGCTCAGGGCCTTGGATTTATTGCAGTTTTCTTGTGGTCCTGTAGCCATTAGGGAGTCTTGAGGTTAAAAAAAAAAAGTGGTCTGAGGAGGGGTTCGAGGGAGGCAGCCAATTCAATCCCGGACTGTCAGGAGTTTGGTTTTCGTGGGCACTAAATAACCATTTGGATGAAAGCACAACACCCAGCCCTCTTTGTTATATGTGGGGATAGTTTTCCCTATGCATTAGTACATTTTTTTCTGTTGCTAATAACACAGTTCCACAGACTAGTAAGTTATAAAGAAAAGATGTTCATGCATACTCATGATTCTGCTCCAAGTTGAGGGGCTGCATCTGGTGATGGCCTTGTTGGCAGAGTACCAAAGTAGCACAGGCCATTACATGGAGAGAGACAGAACTCTTTTCCCAGATGGAGCCACCAATACTCAACCTTGGGAGCTCAAATCTGATTATCTTACTCAATCCCAATGATTTCCCAAGGCACTACTTTTAACATCATAATCTGATTAAGTTTCTATATTCCTATTACCATACAGTTGAGATTAAACTTCTGCATAAGTGTCAGAGGGACAAACTATAGCACCCTCTAGAACAGTATTTAGGACAGTAGATACTAGACCGTCCATTAAGAAGATGCACTGTCATTTTATTTCCTCTAAACAGATTTTACTCACACATGCATATGCAGGTGTACATGAATCTATTCTTGTCCTATCGTTTCCATTGTTTCATTTTGCTTGTCTCACAGTCTGCCCTGGAACTTTTTGAATTATTTTTTAATTTCACCTTCACTTGGGAATGGACATTTTGAACAGTGACAGTCATGTCAAAGACTTACCTTAGAATCCCAGAGGGGCCACAATTAAAAACAAACAACAACAACAGAACACCTGGCACAATATTGCTTGCCTGTAATCCCAGTTACTTGGGAGTGGAGATGAGAGGATGGCAGTTCAAAGGCAGTCTAGAAAAAAGTGAGACCTTCATCTTAATCAATAAAGCTAGGTGTACTAGCACTTGCCTGTCATTCCAACTATACAGGAGGCATAAATAGGAGGATTGAGGTCCAGGCCAGTCCATTGTGCCTGGGGAAAACTGTGAGACTCTATCTGCAAAATAACTAAAATAAAAAGGGCTGAAGGCATGGCTCAAGTGGTAGAGTGCTTGATTAGCAAGCATGAGGCCTAGAATTTAAACTCCCCAATACCACTAAAAAGCAACAACAAAACCCAACAACAACAACAACACAAACCTAAAGACTACACCTCTGATGAGAAAATGTGCTTATGGCTTGAAGTATCACAATTCTCTCAGGCAACATGTTTTAGCAAGCCTGTGTTACCTTGTCCAGTCACAATCCAACATCATTGACATCTCTGTGCCCTGCCAGAAGCAAAATGCAGATGTATCCTTGCATTAGGGGGAGAAGTAGGAATCCTATTCCCCTCACTATGACATAGAGTGACTAATCCATCACTCCCCCTTAGTATGCAATCCAGGCAGCTGGGGGGACCTGGCAGAAATAGCAATTCCTGGGCATGTCTCTCCCCTTCTCTGTGCACATGTTCCCAATGGTTGTATGAAACATGGTATGGCTGTCATGCCACCAGGCACACCCCAGAGTTTCCCACAGTGCTCTTTACTTCTCTGTGTCTTCTCAAACATTTCATTTCCTCCAAGGCTCTTATTCAACACTGATGAAGAGGAAGAAATGAACAGCTTTGCACTGAATAATTTCCTACCAATCTATAACTCCCTGTCCTCTCTTTGCAAGCTCCAATTAGAGGGAACAAAAAGCACAGGGGTATGGCCAAGAAGCCAAACACAATAACAGTTAAAGACCTCAGTTCTTGGGAACCAACAGTAGATGGAAGAAATGAATTCTTTATGAAAGCATTCCTAACTATAAGTGAAAAGTAAGTGGCTGAGTTGGAATATTATTATTGTGTGACACAGTGAATTAATGGGCTAAAGTATGGCGCATCTGCAGTTGCCAGCATCACAAAAAAGAGAGAAATGAGATAGGTGGCTTCTAAGGAAAGGAGACCACAGACACCTATAGTCTTGCCAAAGGAATGAAGCCTAGTCAACCCTGTGGATTCAGTTGCCAGTGTTCAGGAAATAGAGAGGATGAGAGAACTTGTATAACTTCACTAGGAGTATGTGCCAGCAAAGTCCAAACTATGATATGCTTTACAAGTCAAATCCCTGTTTTCACTAGTGAAATTATAAAGAAAAACAAAGGGGTTGAGTGGGAACCCAGAAATTTTAGGAGACTTAAAATAACAAGCTTAAAAAAAATAGGCAAGCCTGAACTACAGTACCTCAGGGGTGCTCTGTGCTTTTGCAAGGCAGTGAATGCTGTGAAACTCATTAGTTACTTTGGGGAGAAAGGAGAAGGTTGAGGTAAAACAGGTTATATGGAAGGGTTTCTAGGTATCAGTCAATTTCATTTTCTTTTCCTGGTTGGTAATTAAAAGGATGTTCATCTTATAGTAATTCATTATTGTAAGTAATAGTGATAAAGAGAGGGTTAGCATTTGAGGGAAAGATGAATCTTTGAGTATTCTATATGTAACTTAATGTTGAAAAGGGATATCTTTTCATGTAAGCGACCATCATTCTATATATGACTTCCAGTGACTTCAGAATACTGCATAACAAGGATGTCACATCTTTTATTTCAAAATCCCATATTTACATTGAATTTAACAAGTCTTATTTCAGGCTTTTTGTTTTTTTAAAAAACCCTGGATATCTACTAAAGCTCTTCTATAGTCACGATACTGTGGTGGGCATTGCAGGGAATTTGGACTGGAAACACAGTTCTGTGGTATTGGATATCCTCTCATTTGTAACACGATCGCCCTCTAGTGGCTACTGAAAACCAGGCTCATGAGTGAGTCTCATGCTTATGATATAAAAGTTTATTGGTGTCATATATCACAGAATTTGGGGTTGATAGGTATCTTGAGAGTTTAACTTGCTCAACAGTCTCTAAAGAATGTCTTATGAAGGAATAAAACACAAGATCCAATCAACCTTACTATATTCAATAAAGATCTTAAAAATAATATATAATCATTCTTCAATCTTTTCATCTCCTTGGGCTCTGAAACATTTATAAGTTACATTTTATCACAAATCAAAAGTTATACATTCTCCCTATGTCAAAAGAAAGGGAAATTATCCATGTAGTATGTTCTGTTCATCAAAATGAAATACACTGGTAAGAAGTTAAACCTTGATGAAGTAGTAGAAGAGGAGACATGGATGAGGGAAGAAAAGACTACATCAAAAATTGGTGTGGATTATCCTGTTGTGTAAAATTATATTAAAGGAAAAGGGTAAAGAATTAGAGTTGCAATACTGACTTGTAAGATGATTATGATAAATAATGAAGCAACAAAATTAAGTTGAAGACAAATAGGAACAGTATGACTTTTCTTAGGCAAAGCAAAAGACTCTGTCTAAGTCTGTAAATGCCTGTGTGTATAAATGTGGGCAAGGAAAGGCATGGAACACTTCAAACCCATGCACCAGCCTTGAGGGTGAGTGAGAGAGAAATGGGGAGATAATGAACTGTTTTTTTATGTTATTTTTGTTGCTACAAAGAAATGCTTTTTTAAAATCTGAAGACAAAATATTTAAATGTTTCCTTTGTCTTAGTTTGGGTAGATATAATAAATTATTATAAAGTAATAGGTAACAGGCACTTGTTTCTCATAGTTCTGGAGGCTGTGGCCAGGGTGTCTGTACAGTCAGGTTCTAGGGAGGACCCTCTTCTGGGCTGCAGATGGCCAACTTCTCATTGTATCCCCACATGGTGGAAAGCAGGCAGAGAATTCCCTGGGATTGCATTTACAATGGCACTAATTCCACTCATGATGGCTCTTCCCTCATGACTTCACTACCTCCCAAAGATCCCCATCTCCAAATACCATCACATTGTGGGTTAGGATTTCAACATATGAACTTGGAAAGAGGTGTGGGACACAAACATTCAGCCCATAACACTCCTCCTCCACAAATTAAAGGGTATGATAAGCTGGATCAACCCCATCATTTTCTGTCTCCTCTTCTTTCCACCTTATACTCATCCTCAAGATGATGTCAACTTCCCAGTAATGTGCCTTTCTTAGGAAGCTGAGAGTCCTCTTATGCTGGGTTCATGACATTTTTAATGTGGTCAGAGTCAGGTTCCTTATGAACGTAATATCTGTGAAGTCCTTAGTTTCTTCAGATTAATAAGTGATCCTGGGGCTATTTTAATATTTCACACTGGTTCTTACTGCTATTCTACTTGCATGCAAACCACTTTTCTGTCAAATAATTAAATTTAATTTGGATAATTACTCTTAATAAGGCATGGGGGCTTCAGTTTGCTTGGGCTAATTTTGCAAAGACACTTGCCTGATTCCCTTTCTCCCTTCTGGGAATGTAGCACACCTGCTGCAAACACCTATGAAATATGGTGCCTCTACTGCACTCCCCCAAACTTGCCCAAACTCTTTTATCCTTGAAGCCTTCTTGAGATGCACCTGCTATGCTCTGTCTCTTTGGGGTTTCAGTATATGAACTTTCAGGTGAAGGAGACACAAACATTCAGACCATGACAAACTCTATCCAATTCACATTATTCTACAGCTACCACCACAGGTGTATCAAGATCACAGAATTCCTCAACGGTAGGGACACAGTCTTTCATTACTCTTACATTTGCAGTGCCAAGGAAGTTCTTGACACATGTCCTTTTCTCTTTTCCTCCCTCCATTTTGGCACTGTGCTGGGTGTGGACTCTGAGATTGTTTCTCAGAAATCTCAAATTTATGTCCATGTTTGTGGGGGGAGGCAAGTGGCTAAATGAAGAACTCAGCAGAGTGTAATGAGCACATGCCTGAGATACCACATCACTCAGAAGAGACTCATTCTGGGAGTTTCTAGAAGTGGGAAGAACAGTTAGCCAGGAAGGCTTGCTGGAAGAAGTATTTATATTGAGTCATCCAAGCCACAAGGAGATGGCTTGGTGGGGATGTAGGGAAAAGATCATGCCTAACAGCAGGTGCTAGATGCACATGGCAGCTGGAAGCATGGCTCCATTTGAGGGGATGATTTTTAGTACTCCAAGAAAAGAAGGGGGTTAAGAGAGGGGAAAAGACATGCAATTCTTAAAATATTGGTGTCACAGAAGGCCAGAATTCATCCCAGCAGAGATTGTTGATGGTATAGCCATACTCAGGAAAGTTAGGCTGTGGTTGAAGAGTGAAACAGCCTTGGATTCTAAGCTAAGTGCTTGGATTTTATCCTCATTAGCAAGAAGCATCCAACAAATCTTAGCCTCCTCCTACCCTGTAAAGTTTAGCCTTATATTTAAATCTATTGATTAACAATAAAGTAAATAGACAGAAGTTGCCTATTGTCTACTTAATTAAATTCATTGATTTTTTTAATGGCTGTGAAGAGAATGTGGGACTATTCTATTTTAGAAGTAATGGATAAATCAGAAGAAAAAGGCAAATTGAAGTGAATAAAAAGCATGATAAAAGGGAGTCATTTTCAGATAAGTTGAATCAAGCAAAAGTATGAGAAGAGAGTGTAAAATATGCATGTAGGGCATTGTGTTAGCAGCTACATACACAGAAATTAATCTTAGTTCATCATAGTACTTCATTAAGCAATTTCCTTATTTTTGATACCTACAGAAAAACATTATATATTACTTGCAGTCTAGTCTTAGTAACTCTAAAGAAAAAGAGTAAAATATTCTTTAAGTTCATAAAGTTTAAAGAAGTTGTTTTTGCATATGAACTTGAAAAACTATGTATTTATATGTGTATTTTTTTTTAGGTCAGTGTGAACCAATTACATTGGAACTCTGCATGAATTTGCCCTACAACCATACAAATTATCCAAATTATCTTGGCCATAGGACTCAAAAGGAAGCATCCATCAGCTGGGAGTCCTCTCTTTTCCCTGCACTTGTTCAAACCAACTGTTACAAATACCTCATGTTTTTTGCTTGCACCATTTTGGTTCCAAAGTGTGATGTCAATACAGGCCAACGCATTCCTCCTTGCAGGTAACACGATGGCGTCTCCCCTAAGCATCCTCGCTTATCTCAGGAATCAAGGAATGAAGAGTTAGTTGAGTTTGGATGAAATCAGTATTGCTAAGGCACTCTGGGCATAACAAATAATATATTTAAAAGGTAAAGAAGTAGGGGTTGCAAAATAAATATTTGAGTAAGGATTCATTCATTACTCAAGTACAAAAAAAGGAAGGTGTGAACCACTTTGATGATAGGTCATGTGCTTTCATCAAATAAAATCACATGTTGGTATCAGTGAGAGGGAGGAGGAGGTGAGGGAGGGAGGGGAAGGGTTGTGGGAGGGTGAATACGGTGCAAATACTGTGTACACATGTATGCAAATGGAAAAATGATACCTGTTGAAACTATTCCAGGAATGCGAGGGTAAAGGAGAATGGTCCAAGGGGTAAATTCAAGTATACTATTTGATATGTTGTACCTGCACCCAGCACAGCAATAAAAAAAAGAAGTTTTTAAATATATATATATATATATTTTCGGGCTGTGGGTGCATCTCAGTGGTAGAGTTTGTGCTTAGCATGTGCAGGCAAGGCCCTGGGTTCAATCCCCACACTAAAAATAAGACAAAATAAAGCAAAATGTGCATGAACCGAAGAAGGGGTGTATCTCCCTCTTTCTTTGGCAACACTTATGTGTTTTAAATGCAGCATTCTGGTAGCACTCAAAAATTAGAGATAATTTACAGGGAGAGAGAATACCAACCTCACAGGTTGGACAGTGACAGACATCACTGACTTTTTTCTGCCTGTCTCAGTGAAAAAAAGGACAGAACTTCAAGTATGTGACCTGGACTTTGGGCATGAATTATACTATGGAGACTTGTTCAGAATGAGTTCACTGTCTGAGTTCAAGTCTGGGATCCTCTCTTGATGCTTTGTAGCCTTACAACAAATTCCTCAGTCTCTCTCAGCCTCAGTTCCTTTACCTGGTAAAAAAAAAGTCTGATGATGGTTGTTGGGTTGGGTTGTTGTGAGATACATGAACTAAATGTGCATATCTGTAAAGTACCTGCAGTTGATCAAAAACCCTATAATGACTGATGTAACTATGATAACAGCACAGGGCACAAAGGCTTAGGCATGGCTTAGGCCATGCATCAGAGGTTGTAGACAGAATTTGCACATACGATATGACTATCCCAGAGGTGGTTGCTACTCTTATGTGTACTGTTCTCCATCAAGGGAAGACTACACAGATGTGCCTTCCTAAACATGAGTAATAACTACAGAAACCATATGTTGGGATCAAAAGTCACTTATAGCTCTAAGAAAAAGCAATAATACCAATACAGGGGACAGATGGGAAAACAATAAATTAAATGCTGAATATCAAATGGATGACAAAGTAGGAGCATCTATGGAGCCAGGACAGGAAATAATAAAATTTCAAAATGACCTGGGGAACTGAACAAATCATAAAGAATGGAGACAGTAACACTTAAAGTTAGCTGTACAAAAGTAATGCTGAAAATTTCTGTTAATTCCTTTTAAGTATTGCCAATAGAAGGTCTACTAATTTCATGTTGATAAATTATTTGCAAATCTTACTGTAAGGTCAATCGTGGTGTATTCCTTTTAGTAGTACTTCACGTATTCTTGTATTTGATTTTCTATTCATGTGTAAAATTCCCCCAATGCAGCATTTCTTGCTGTAATATAAATTTATATCCAAATATAAATTTTAGGGTGTAAGTTTCATAATAAAGTGACTAGGATGCTACTGGTTCTGAGATGTTACTCAGCTTTTGAGTGAACTTACTTTGGACACTTTAATTATGCTTCTTAGTTTTACTTTGTATATTTTTTATCTTCAGTAGCTAGAAATATGAATTTCATATTTTGATAATTTGTTAATAACATTTTACATTCTGACAAAAATTATATGTTAAGTTCATGAAGCAACATAGTTTTTTGTTGCTAAGTCTGTATTAGTCTCAACATTTAGTTTTTCAGTTATATGTCTGAAAAAAATATAACATTACTTCACACTTATAATGTGCTAATACTTAAGGTTTGTGATGGGACTGTTGTATAGACTCCAGGACTCTTGGTGGTGTTGGGGACCTGCTTGAAACAAAAGGTTGGAACCATCCCTATTTCCTCTCTGCAGTGAAGTCTCTTGGTGAAAGCATGTTGCTGGAATACTTTCTCTTTGTAGGGATATTACTTATTTTGGTTTCCTAGTACTCATTATGTGTATGTGCATGTCTGTATACTTGTAGATCTCACCCCAATATACACAGACCCGCATCCACATGAAATTAACACTGTGTTCCTGACATATGTGTCCAGTGGAGCTACTTCCACCTCACCTTTTTGTTTTTCTTGCCTTTTAGAGCCCTGTGTGAGCACTCCAAAGAGCGCTGTGAGTCTGTTCTTGGGGTTGTGGGTCTGCAGTGGCCTGAAGACACAGATTGCAATCAATTTCCAGAGGAAAATTCAGACAATCAAACTTGCCTAATGCCTGATGAAGATGTGGAAGGTTACTTATTTTTTCTTTTTTTTGTGGTACTGGGGTTTGAACTTAGGACCTCACCCTTGTGAGCCATACCCACAAGTCCTTTTGCTTTTTCGTTTGCTTTTCAGACAGGGTCTTTTGCTAACTTTGACTTGGCTGGCCTTAAACCACAGTCTTCCTACCTTTGCCTCCCTAGTACCTGGACTTATGGTCATGTACCACCATGCCCAGTGAAAGGTTAATTTTTAAATTAATTACAGTGGAGTATCTAACATAGTGAATGTGTCAACTACCTTTAGAAGTCTGTGTTTTGGGTGGTGATTACTGCTTTTGTACTTAGGAGTCAATCAGGCTGCTAGTCAGTGAATCTATGGACTTGATTACATTGAAGACATTGGTGCCTATCTTTTATACATTGCCATCATTTTAAAAATAAAGAAATCATTTCAAGAAATAAAAAATAAAATCAGATGAATTTAATTTCTAGCTGTTTATCATTTTAAGCATATATAACTCACAGAGCTGATTACTGTGAATGCAGCTTGTTTGCCAGGATCTGGAAGATAATGGTAAACTTCAAATCTCGGTTCATTCAAGCACACAGCATTCAGAGGTCGCCACAATGTAGGATTATTAAGTAGAGAAATGAAGTTGGGCATCAGTCTGTCATATGGGGAGATTGGATATGGAAATGATTTTGACATATCAAGAGCGGCTGAATGGTTAGGATCATTGTCTCTACAAGGGTTTTCAGGCTTTGGCGATTGTTAGGTTGTCCATTCAAAAGATAACTAATCACTGGAAAGAATAGACACTGAAGCGGTAGTCTGGAGAGATGGTGCCAAGGATGAATGAGAAAGATGCAGTTACCATACAGAAGAAAGCAAAGAAAACTTTAGTTGGGTCAGCTCTGTGAGGACCGTTCTAGCTTCAGTAATGACTGCTCAACAACCGTTCACATGTAATAAATAGACAAGTGAGCTGAAGTTTGTGGAATTTCTGTCCACTGAGAGTAGCATTGTTTTCAACAGAATGCTCACCTAGTCACTTCAAGTGCCGTTCAGGACGATGTGTTCTGGCTTCTAGAAGATGTGATGGCCAGGCTGATTGTGATGATGACAGTGATGAAGAAAACTGCGGTAAGTATGCAAGATGGCACTTTTCACAAACATATAGCAGTAACTGATTAGAATAAGGAACTGTGTTGAAAAGGTAAGCTGTTCACTTATTGTAGTAGGTAGTGACTAAGATTGCTTATGCATTTACTTCTGAAACCATCAAAGAGTAGAGCATGGATTGATGTATTTTTTCTGTTAACAAATATTTTACCTTAAATGATGCTTATATTATAACTTTGATGATATATGTGCAGATAGTAAAAGGCTAAAAAAATCATGAATGTAGGAAGCATTATTTTATTTTATTACTATTTTTTATTTTATAACTTGTTTTATTTTTTAATTTTTTTTAATTGAGAGAAATAGAAAATTTATTATCAGGCTAAAATAATTTATATCTTTTTTTCTTTTTAAAAAAAATTTTTCTTTTATTCATATGTGCATACAATGTTTGAGTCATTTCTCCTCCCTTCCCCCCGCCCCCTCCCTTGCCCCCACCCCCTCTCTCTCCCCCCTACCCCCTCGTTACCAAGCAGAAACTATTTTGCCCTTATCTCTAATTTTGTTGAAGAGAGAGTATAAGCAATAATAGGAAGGACCAAGGGTTTTTGCTAGTTGAGATAGGACAGG
Source organism: Castor canadensis (assembly GCF_047511655.1). Lineage (NCBI taxonomy): Eukaryota > Metazoa > Chordata > Mammalia > Rodentia > Castoridae > Castor > Castor canadensis. The sequence continues at coordinate 116,225,406 of NC_133394.1, forward strand.
GAGTTGACTCGCATGGTTTCCTGTACATGTGTGTTACCTTCTAAATTAATTCTTCTCAAACTAACCTTTTCTCTGGTTCCTGGTTCCTTTCTCTTATTGGCCTCTGTCGCTTTAAAGTATATGCATTAGTTTGATCACATAAAGCAGGAGCACACTAGGGAGGTATGAGGATAGATAAGACACCCAAAAAACTAGATAGCATTTGTTGCCCTCAATGTAGAGAAACTAAGGAAGCATTTTTAGTATTAAATTATAAATCAGTTATCTGCTTTATGGTCAGAATAATAGTGTCTGCACGTTATTCTGCATTGCTTAAACAGGCATCTCCATATACTAAGACAGCGTGCAGGTAGCAGCATTCAAACTTAATTGGGATTCATTTTCATGTCTTCTCTTATTTTGTCTCTGTCAAAAAGGACAAAACTCTTTCTGATGCTTCTGGCACTGAGCTCCAAAATCACCAATGGGAAAGCCAGAAATGCCAATGATAATTTAAATAGTGCTAATTTCCATTCTTTCCCCCTACAAACCTTGTTTCCTCTAAACTCAGAATGTGTCAGGGAATAGAAAATGGACAATGCTTTTTAATAAACAGTATTTTGGAGTAAAACAAAATGATTGAAGGGCTATCCAAAGACTAGCTTGGTTTTGATTATTTAGCTTGTCATGCCCCCAAATAAAATTGACACTTTATTTATTGGAAGCATATAAGGCAATACATCTTTTGAGATCATTTCATTCTTTTGGCCTTTGAGGTATGAAATATTGCCTTACTCCCCAAAATGAAATTTCTGTAGTAGACATTGCCCTTCTGGTCTAGACAAAATGTCATGAGCAATCAAATGAAATTCTATCAACTACTATAAATTTGGACAAGTGCATCTTCTGGAAAATTATAACTGTCAGAATGATAGTACAATGGCCAGAGGTAATTTTGCTATGGAGGAACATGCAGTATTTTGAGAACTTCCTGTTGTTCATTTGTTTGTGATCATTCTATAAAAAGTAAATAAAAATTCATTTATTATCACTTGTACAAGTGTTTTTTGAACATTTATTAGATATGTTCATTTAATGACTTTTTTGGGGTTCTGGTATTCTGAGATACAATTCAAAAGGGATTATCTTTTCAAAAGGGGTTCAGAGAAGTTGTGTGATACTCTGGTGGGGTGGCTACTTCTAAATTTACATCTGGGGGCTAAATATCTGGGGAGTGCAAAAGTTAACTTTAAAATACAGCCTTTCCAACACTAAAAGTTCCATATTCTAGGCCTATATTATGCAAAAAAGTTGAAAGTACTATAGCATAGTATAGGAGCTTACTTAAAATATCAGGTTTCTAGTTAATGAATTTTTATTAATACTTTAAATCACAATTAAGGGAATACCAAAATGATAAATTGCCTAATCTCTATTTAATGTTCAAAATATTGACAACATTGACAGCTCTAGTTAAAAACATTAAAATTGGTAAGAGAGGAGCAAATTTGGAGTTAAATTAATTTCTAACCATACTAATTTATGAGAAAATTCTCATGTGATTTCCAGAACAACTTATGATAGAAACCACATACATGTTCCCCTTTGGGACATACACATGTATTTGAATGGATGTGTCCAGTGTGCTAGAGGACATACCACTTATATTCACATGAGGAAGTTGAGTTGACAGGGCCCAACAGAGTGTATTAGTAGGTCATTCAGTTTCTGTTTTGCCATTTGTCTCTGTTTTCACGTGTGCAATAGGCATACTACCTGGTAATGCAAGTACTGACTCTAGCAAAGCTTGGTTGCACCCTGAGTTTGATATCTTCCTGATTTCTTCTATCCATTGTACATTGAAGACCCTTAAATGCTTGAGCTTTGCTGGATAATGTAATGATTAGCTATTCAGTCACGAGTCTGGAGCTCCCTCAAACTTTCAACAGTGCTGTGGGATTTTCTCATTAAAACAATGCTTCTTTACTTCAGTTGTAAAATAATTGATGTGTTACAAATTCATTTTACTTTGTATTTTTATAGCTGGAAAACATGGTTGCCAAAGCACTTAATTTATAAAAACACTTACAACACATGTGTGAGAATTTAGCAATGGGCAATATTGTTCTTAAATGTCTCCTCCTCTCATGGTAAATTGTTGTTGAAGCTGTTTTGATTTTGTAATTGCTAATATAAACAAGAGCAGAAAAGGTTGTCAGTATTAGAAATATTTTCAACAACTGTTTGAAGAACTATGCAGCTGGGGGGCATCATTGCAGAATTGACTCACAGGAAGGAAGCCTTAGAAACAGAGCAGGGATTAGCAGAGTCAGCATTGTGTCAGTACAGAGTGGTCCCTTGTCTTACAGGTTGATGGTTTGTCAGTAATTAAACATACACTCTATAGATGGGAACTGTTTGTAAAGCTGGCAGCTTGATAAAATGAGTTAATTTTCAACCTAACAGTTTCCAAGCATTGACACCCAACCATTGGAGAACAGGCAAAGATTTGGACAAAGAAATGAACAGGAATGACACTACAGAGGGAAACTTCGGGAAAACAGTAATGGGATTATTGGTTTGAGTGTGTGATGCTGAGGTTTACTCTTGCTAGGTTTTATGCCCACAGTCTGGTGAGCTACACGAGCAGGTGGTACCTACACTCTGATGCAAGCAGTGAATCTTCTCAGTGGGGTGATTAAATGAGAATATAGCTGACATAAGTTTTTGGTTTTTTTTTAAAATCTGATGTCAAAGTAAAATCTTTCATTACATGAATACTAATTGATCTTAGTCTAAGTAAAGGGTACTCACCTTGGTACTAGGAGAAAGATGACATAAATTGTTGAGTTCCATTCAGTGCCTTTGTATTTATCTTCAAATTAAAAATCATTTCTGTCAACTATCTTTAGTCTCTTCTTAGGCTCAAATAAAATAAAACCTTTAAATATAGCCTGAGCCATTTGAAAGTCAAAATCCCCATGGGATGTACTCAAAGCTCTGACTGTGATACCTGTGGGTTTTCCAGCTTGACTTCAAAAGTTTTACAAAGACTTTTAAAAATCTTTTTAGACTCTTTAATAGCATTTGTATAATTTGTCACATAGGAGGGCTTAACTGGCTTTCTTAGGTCTCCAAATAGCCAGTCTCCATCCCTTATGTCTCTTTGTTTGTGGCAGAGACCACTCTTTGCTCTGTGGTTAGCAGAAGAGGGAAAGTCACTGTGTCTATATGTGTGACAACCCCCAAAAACGTGCTTTCAGGATGAATCTTAACGATTGGTATCTGACCACTCAGTAGTGTTTAATTTCCCATGTTAAAGGAATATCCTTTGGTATTTTGCTACTTGGTTGACCATCTCATGTCTCATGTGGTGTCTTGGACAGGCAGCCTGAAATGTTGTGTATAGATTTAGACTGGGATTTAAATCCTGACTTAGCAATTAGAAGCAGTGTGACTTATTGCCATTTTTTAAACTTCTCTAGACCTCACTTTTAAATGTCAGAGAATGTTTCCTTTACCCCTTACAACTTGGAATGCTGATAACATATCCTATTTGACCTTCAGAAGACAATGACCCAGAGCCCACCTACCATAGTGCTAGAAAAATCCAGGAAGTAATTAGGGATCTCCCTTAGGGAAGGAGTCCTATCCAGCTGGTCTTGTTTCTGATCACTGTTTATGGCAGTGGGGAGTGGACTGGCATGTTGTGGACAGAGTATGGTTGGGCAAAATCCCAAACTCTCATAGTAAACACAGTATCAGGATAGTGTCTTGTCCTGGAGACAGTGCTTATTTGGGTTAATGTTCCCATCTCCAGGATTTCAGCCATGGAGGGTCCCCAGCCTGCAGTTAAAGCCCTTCCCATTCCCTCATCTTGCCTGTTTCACAGGGCACTAGCTTCCATGTGATGAAGGGGACATGAAGCAGAGGTGACGCAGGAATTGGAAGGCTGCTGAGACTTTATAGCTAGAGATCATAGTGGTAGGATCTGTGCTGGTGCCACTGCCCTTATGGTCAGGCCCAAAGCCCCGCAGGGAAGCAGATCCTCTATGCTACCTGCTATAGCAGGCACCGGGGCAGATCTCTGTAGCCATGCATTGCTCAGGTTGATGCATACTATCAAAAGGCTGAGCTCTGGATGCTACAGCTCCTGTGATCCACAGCTCCTTCCCGGGGCAGATTCTGGCCTAGGATGGCTGGATCTGAACTGTCCCACCATCTTCCAGCTCAAGAATCCATAATCACCTTGCTTCCTTTCATCTTATGAGCAGTTCTGGCCTGAAGGGTGAGATTTTTTTTAAATTTCATTAAGTGAAGAGTTGACCTATTTATCCTAAGTTTGCACAGCTATGGTTCTTACAGAACAAGAAGCATCTGCTTTAAAGTTGTTATTGTTTGTATATAAAGTCCTTCCCCCACTCAAAGTTTCATGTGTTGAGGTCTTGGTCCCCAGCTAATGGATCCAATCATTGAGAGGTGTTTGGATTAAGAGTGCTCTGACCCAGTCAATGGATTGATCCACTGGTGGATTCATAATTTGATGATATTTTGGGGAGGTGATAGATACTTTTAAGGTGGGGCTTACTTAGAGGAAGAAGGTCAATAGATCAATAGTGGCATATCCTTTGGGGCTCTGTCTTGTCCTGGGTCTCTCTTTCTCTTTCTCCCTCTCTCTGTATTTCTTGGCTGTCATGAAATCAGTAGCTCTTTCCTCCACCATATCCTTTTCCCTTGCCACAATCCTGAAAGCAATGGAGCTGGCCATGGACTGTAATCTCTGTGAGCCAAAATAAATTTTTACTTCTCTTAAGTTGTTTATGTCAGGTATTTTGTCACAGCAATGAAAAAGCTAACACAAAAGTTATTTTCTGTTTGTACTTGCAATGACAACTTATTTTGATTGAAAACAAGGGACTGGCATTCAAGCAGGGCCTGCGTCTGGCAGGACTGCTGATTTCATAGATTATTTGCAATATTGAGAGACAGAGTAGGCAAAGAAACAGCAGAATGCTGAGCCAACTTAGGATAACCAGCCATCCCAATTTGCTTGGAATCGAAAGGGGGTTCTTGGGTCCAGGGACACTTAATGCTCAAGCTGGGAAAGTTCTGTGTGAGTTGATCACTTGTGTGGCATTGTCCTCCCTTAGTGGACCAGTGCCGAGCGGTTGTTATTCTGACATCAACAGTTATTTGGTTTTATAACCTTTAGCTACGTGAAACATCGCATCTCATCCATACCTGTTTTTAAGGAGTTGTGCACTTTTCTGAATATACATTTAAAACATTATCACACCAAAATGTCACTGGACAGAGAGAGTGGTTTCTTCATAAAATAATATTGTCTTCCAGGTGACTAATGTCCTGACCTTTTCATCTTACTTCTTTTATACTATCATTCTTCCCAAGGAGGTATTTGGCCATCTCTTATGAGAAAAGACAAAGTACAAAGGTGTAAATGAATGCTTATAAAATACTTATTGAATGCTTATAGAAATCATATGTAGCAGGCAGTACTATTACTGTTTTAAAGATATCAAAACTGGGGTTCAGAGAAGTTGAGTGACGTACTGAAAGCTTTCACAAAGCTAGTGAAATTTGGATCTAGGATTGCAAGTCAGTGGTCTGACTATAAAGCCTTGCTTCCTTTGCTCCCACCCTGTGCCTACTCTTGTCTCATTTTACAGAGAGCACTGAAACCTAAACCTGGTACCTGGATCCCATCTGGACTGTTCTCCATAAGACTGTGCTTTGGAGTGGTCTGTTTAATTTCCTTAGTTCTTGGTGTTCTCACAGAAAATAGTAATCAGAATACGGACATTGTGATATTGCTATAAAAATTAAAACTATTATCTAGAATGTGGGTGTATAGTGGAAAATAAATGTTATCTCTTACTATCATCATCATTATTATTTATGAGGATACAGTGTGGAAGACCTTGTGCCCCAGAAGATCTATTTTGCTAAACTCTTTTACCAGCTCTTTCTAAATGTTCAAACTCTTTGTATTCTTAGGAAGACTACTATGACTCATGCAGCTTCCTTCTGACCTCTGTTTGCATTTCATGTGTTTTGTCCTGAGAAGCAGACAAGATCTTCTTAGAGCAGAACTGCACTGTGAGATGTTAGACCTCCTTTTCAATTTGCTTTGCTCTTTTCCTGAACGAGTGAATGTTGCCATTTGGAAGGGGCTAGGCCACAGAGGCCAATTTCAGCTTCCTCAAATCTCCAAAGAACATTATTGTCAGAACATTGCAGATAATGTCTGCATCTTCTGCCAGCCGAGGGCTTCAAATAATATGTCCATGAGTTCCTGGAACTGACATCTCTGGGCCTAATACCACTCTGGATGAATGGCCAATGAAGGAACCTCGAGATTTATTTTTTATGTCATTTCATGCTAAAAATCTCTTCATCTAATTTTAGTTCAGGAAAAATTTCTGTTCTAGAGACTTATTTCAATAATGCTTTTGAACGAGAATTTAAAAAATGAGATTTTTTTATTCTCATAAATAGATTCCCAGAAATCTGAGTCAATCATCTACAGAGTTTCTCTGAGTTATTTGTACTATGTCAGATGAGAAATAACATTTTCAATGAGACTCCTTATTTGATCACTGCTTTGTATTTCACTCGCCTTAAAATAAACTATCTTTTCCTGGGAGCAAGGGACTTTTTGTTTCTCACATGAAGTGAAATTCCATTTGAAATACACTTTTGTGGAGGGCCTGCTGCATGCAAACCACTGTTTTAAGTAGGAGGGTGAAGTATACTCGAGTTCAATGCCAAGTGGACTCTTCTTTCGTGCCCCTCATAGCCAGGTGAAGGCCATGGGTCTGAGTGGAGTGACTAGAATGCATTAGACTCTTGGCATGTTTTAGTAGAGTGATTTATGCTATCACTCTTAGCAGATATACAAAATCATCAAATGATTTTATAATAAATGCGTCAAATGGCATTTATTAAGTCCAGTGTAAGTGCTTGCTACTGCATAGACAAATTACAGTTCAGGTTATGGACTTAGAGTCCTCATCTTGACTAAATTATGTTCATTTCTCATATAAACTCATTGCAATTCCAACTTTAGGTCTCTGACCACCATAAAGTAATGGCTTTTTGCACCTGGCTCTTAAACTAGTTTTGTGGGGTCTCAGCACAAGAGGAGACTCTGTTGCTAAACATACAGATAGTCTCTTAGTTTGTAGATGGAAGTTACATTTTAAAATCATATGCATAAGATCTCTAGGTTTTGTCATATTTGCTTAAAAGTATAATTCATTGTGTAGGTAAATCTTACATGCTGACAAATTGACTCAGAAAGCAAAAGGAACAGCTAAAGATGACTGTTGGTGTGTAGTTGCTTTCCAATTTTTCGCATTTCCCAGATGTTGATTTTGATGTTAAAATAGAGAGAACTGTACAATTTATAGCATGGGATGGAGATGATTGGGTATTTGCACTTTCAAAATTACATTATTCATGGTATATACAGGAATCAAAATGCTTTAAGATAAAAAGAAATTGTACTTCTATGTTATAAGTTTTCTACATTGTTTAGTCAAATCTCATCCTCATTTTCAACTGTGCATTTATTGCAAATAATCCTTTCTTTTGTCTCCAGGTTGTAAAGAGAGAGAACTTTGGGAATGTCCATCCAATAAGCAATGTCTGAAGCACACAGTGATCTGTGATGGGTTCCCAGACTGTCCTGATAACATGGATGAGAAAAACTGCTGTAAGTGCTTACCTGACAGTTTCAACACAATGTATTTATTTACTTATTTATTTATTTACTTTGGTGGTACTGAGGCTTGAACTCAGGACCTCTTGCTTACTAGGCTGGTGCTCTACCACTTGAGCCACTCCAACAGCCATTTTACTTTATTACTTTTCGGATAGGGTCTTGTAGGTTGTGCCAAGGACATTGACCATGATTTTATTTACACCTCCCATGTAGCTGGGATGACAGACATGTACCATTCTGTCCAGTTTATCGGTTGAGATGGGATCTTGCTATCTCTTCACTCGGGCTGACTTTGAACCGTGATCCTCCCAACCTCTGCCTTTAGAGTAGCCGGGATTATAGCTGTGAGTCGCTGTGCCTGGCTAATGTTTTTATTTTAAATACCAATTACCTCATTACAAACTAGAAATTTGGAAATATGTTTCAAAAGCTTTTAGTTTATTCAGACCCTTTGATCAAACCTCTACCTGACATATGCTAAGAAGACAATCAAAGATGTGTACAATGTATGCACATGATATTGTTCTAACATTATTTATAAGATAGAAATATTAAAACATCTCCAAATATTCAAAAATGGGGGGTCATAAAATACAACCATAAGATGAAATAATATTCAAACACTTATCTCTAACTAGAGAGGAGTAATTTCTCCCGGGTTCATTATATATCTTTTGTTGATGTGTTAGTAAGTGTTCTGTTACTGTAACAAAACACAAAAAGAGGAAAGGTTTATTTTGGATCACAGTTTTGGAGGTTTCAGTCCATGATTGGGTGGGTCCATTGCTCTTGGGTCTGTGGCAAGGCAGCACATCATGGCAGGTTGCACAAAGCAGAAAGGCCCATTTACTCTATGGGTGGGTGCAAAAAGAGAGGAAGAGGAAGGGGCTGGGGTCCTAATATCTCCCTTAGGAGCACACCCACAGTAATGGACGATCTCCCACTAAGTTCCTTCTTAATAGCACCTCAGGCTGGGGACCAAACCTTTAACAAATGAGCTTTTGGACACACTATTAACTATGCTATGTGCACTATTGGCCTGGGCTTTAGAAGTACATAGACTCCATATAGAAAAATGGTAGGTGATCATAAAAATGTTCACAATTATAATCTCTGGGTGGTAGGATTAGTACACTTTTGTGCTTTTTAAGTCTTTTTATATTGAAACAAATAGCTATTATCTTTACAACCGGGATAAAAGGATGTCTTTTGAGATATTTGTACTTTCAAGTAACAGAAAGCCCAACCCAAACTGACAAACAATGAAGACATTTATTTTTTTAATATTGTCATGTGTATCACACATGTCTGGTGATGTCTTGAGGCCATTTGTGAAAATTCAAGCACTTTGTGATTCTTTCTGTTTAGCTTGACCCCAGACTGGTTGGTCAAAAGCCAGGGGCACCTGCGCTGCCAAACTTCCTTGATTACATCCTGTAGGAAGGATGAATTTTGCTACTAGAACATCACTGACGAATTCACTCCAGTCAACTTGGGGCAGTGTCACAGCCGTCAGTCAAGAGCCTTTGTGGTAAATTAGAAAACCTACAAATGGCTGCCTTCCAATTAGGAGCCCATGCAGGGAGCACTAATTAGAAGACAACACTGTTCTCTCTAGTCTGCCTTGGTCTCAGGCTGGTGCACATGGCCTATCAGCAGTTTGGGTAGAAACTGTCTTGCAAAGCACAATCCACCAAACCATAGGTGAAGTCCTGATCTTGGATTATGTTCACTCCTGCACTAATAATTGTACTCAGAAAAAAATTAGTATAGTCAGAAAAATGTCATTCCTAGCTTAAACTACTCAGGAGCTTCCTCTGGAGCTGGGCATGGTGGGTGTGGAGTCCTGAAGAAAATCAGGTTTCCTTTAAAAAAAAAAAAAAAGGAGGAAGAAAGGAAATGGATGCTAAGCATGAAGTCAAGATTTACAAAAAATTTAAAAAATCCAAAAGGGAATTATATGTGAGTCAGAGGATAATTTAATAGTAGAGTTCTTTTTAAATAAACAAATCCATTTATGTGCACACAACTTGTTTTCTTCTTATAATGGCTTCAGTCCTCTTTTCCTCTTGTTCTGTTCATGCAGATTTTAACCCTCTTCTCTAACCCTTGGTATTTCTGCTGCTATAGGTACCATTCTTTTTCAATCTGATTGATAAAACTGAGAAATTAGGCATTTGGAGATAGTAATTCTGTTTCAGTCCTATTTGGATGAGTTGACATCTGTTATGTAAGACCCTATAAGTTCTGTTATTCTACCTTGTTACCTATTTAGAAGCCTCTACATCCACATATTTTCCTCCTGTCATGCTTCTGCTGGCAAATGAGAATATGTGTGTTAGTGACAGTCATGTTTATTTCCTACACTTTTCAGCCTTCTCCCTTCTTATTCCCCCTACCAGCATTTTGCCAAGATGATGAACTGGAATGTGCCAACCATGAGTGTGTGTCACGTGATCTGTGGTGTGATGGGGAGGCAGACTGCTCAGATAGTTCAGATGAATGGGACTGTGGTAAGCTGCTTGTTTCTACCATCTGTCCTGCACTCTCATGCCTGTCACCCATTTACGCTAAATGAATCCTAAATTACTTCACGGATTTTGCTAACCAAGTTCATCTATTTTGTTTTACTGTTATAAAAGTTGACAGTGGTGATTCATGAATGTTATTTCCAAGTCACAGAAAATTGCCCCCCAAGTTACTTCTCTATTTGAAAATATCTGTATTGTATGTACAGAATTTTGGTTTCGAGTTTTTGAAACCTTGTGATTTCTGGAACAGGATTTTAAAACACTGTTATCACCCAGCCTCAATAATGATCAATATTCTGCCATTCTTAGATCATTTATACCTCCTGAAATAGGATATTAAAGGGGCCCCTCCATCTGCTCAATGTGGCAGCTTCACCTCCAAATGGGACTCTAACCATCTAGGTCCTGTCATGGGCAGGACTTGAAGGCATCCCCCACAATGTGGCCCTTTGTAATCTTGAGTTACCTGGTTCCACATTCATCACTCCTCCCACTCACTCAGTTCTTGCTTCAATCCTTCCTATCATCTGGCCAAATCACAATTCCCCTGTGTGTTGTGATCAATTACATAGTGTTCCACAAAGATCCGTGAGGCTGATTAAGTACAGAGGCTGCTCTTTTATACAATAGGAGTTAGTGCCTATATTCCATCAATCCTAAATTGGTGTCACCCTTACATATTTGCAATCTTATATGCTTTCTCCAAGGGATATGAATGGAGTTACAACTAACTCCTTGTAGTTAATTATGCAAACCCCTGGGTAAACTCAAGACAGTAGGCTCTGCTTTTGGCCATTTTCCAACTCAGAAAGAAAAGTCAAGAGCTGCCTGTCTCATTCTTAGAGTCTACAGTTCTTTGAGGACATAGTACATTTTTAATTCATTTTTTTAGTCTTCTATCACACTGTGAGCAGTGATATGCACATGGTACTTACCAAATGGTTCTTAACTAAAATAAAGAATGAACATATGCATCTGAAGCAAAGGCATGCAAAGTTATCATTTGGTTTCATGAGAAGAAATGTTTCTAATTAGGTTTCCTACCTTTTATTTCCCCAGTGACCCTCTCTAAAAATGTGAACTCCTCTTCATTCCTGACTGTTCACAGATCTTCGACAGAACACCACGTGTGTGCAGATGGCTGGCAGGAGACCTTGAGTCAGCTGGCCTGCAGGCAGATGGGTTTAGGGTAAGGTCAGTAGTTTGTAGCACTGATGAATTTTTCAGAGGGCCGCATGGAACTTAGTAATATTATCCTTATGAATGCACAGTGAGTTAGTGCTCTCAAACAAGAGTCCTCCAAAGCTGTAGAAATGAATCAGGTGTGAGGACCTCAGTTAATTACAGGCACCTGCCCTGAAGAATGTGGGCTGAAAACATACTTTGATGAATCCTCTGAAAGTAAATGAGTAATTGTATATTAAATACTTCTGAAATGAAATACTTTATTATTTATTAAAGCACTAAGACGGCCCTTGGGAGAGCCTGGATGGAAAAATCTTGCAAATTGCCCCCAAGAGGTTTTAGAAAATTTGTTTTCAAGCAGCACACATTTTTAATATGTCAAAAATAGAACTAAAAGCTGGTATTTCTATTTATGCTAAGTAATATACGAAATAGAAATCCAGAAATAATTCACTATTTTTTAGTAGAATGAAAACACATACTCTGGCTTTCATTTAAACAGACTGAAATAGATACTTTGAATGCTAGAAACTGGTTATTTTGTGAGGTTTTCTTTCTCAGTTCTGCTGAGAAAGGGTCTTAGCATATATATGGGAATGCATACCATTATATTAATTGTATTAATTTCTTTTACTAAAGGTATATGTGAGATTTGGAGATAAAGAAATAAGAGGAAAGATAAGGGAGTTATAAAAATTCTAGAATAGAAAACAGAATATATCACATTTCCTAGGACCCATTGAGCAAACTTGAAACAATTTTATAATAATGAGCCAGTTATGGGATAGTAACTAGGAACACATTTTTTGTTATTCCAGTTTGAAGAATTGTATCACTTCTAGCATCTTCGTCCATTTTCTTCCATGTGACAACCTTCATCTTTGGAAAATTGAGTAACTGATGCTAATCCATTAATAAAGAACATTAAACTTTGCCAGAGTGAAAAATTATATTTGTCAAGATCCATTAAGTTATTATCCACTTTCATAATTTCCTTGTTGTATCTAATGAAATGGGATACGATTGCTGTCATAGATAAATGAAAAGCCCTTTGAATGTGCTTATTTTGATCTTCATTTTCATGAAGACCCAAGGCTAATTCTTAATACAGAAACTTGATTACACAACTGTATATAACCTTATTGAGGGCTTGGAAGAAAAGTCAGAACTACAAAGATTTTACAACCCCAAAGTCCTTTTGACAAGCCACCACGACTATAACTGTTTGATGGCAAGTAGAAGGAAACTTGTTTTAAATATACAGTATATTTCTTCTAAATTTTTTTACATATTGGGGTTTTTATTAGGGTAACGTGTATGGGATAAAATTCAACTTTAATTCTATCTTGATAGTATAAATTCGTTCACTCATTCATTGAGTAAATCTACAGAGAGAACAGCATTGTAGTGTTCGGAAACAGCATACCCTACTCCAAAAAGGTCATTCATCTACTTGAGTGGGTGCATTTTGGAGCTAGTTCTTTAAGAATTTAGTTCTACACCAAAATTACGTTTTTTCAAGGATTCCGTAGAAATGCTTCTGTAGTAGAGGGAGTTGATTAAAATGATCCAAACTTATGATTTTTTCATGACACAATTTTTATGCCCTCCAAGTCCTACAGCACAAATGCTAGGCTCTCAGTTAAGTACTTATTGCATGAGAAGTTCAGTGTTCTTTGTTGAATCTGAAACATCTGTAGAAGTTTCCAGAGTTCACCCTAGGCTGAAAGTATGATGGCTCTATAGTTAGACAAAGGGATAAATCAAGCCCCTGGGTTCTCTTGACAGTATATTGACTTTGCTGCCTACATGTCCAGTATCAAAAACATATGGACATTTATTTATTCAACAATACAAATCAGAATTCAGACTGCCCTCTAATGCTTGCCAAATGCTGGGTTGAGACATCTGGTATTTGAGGAAGTGAGTTTAGGCAAATGTGACTCTTCATGTCTCTTGGCTGCACAAATTATCTCTACATAAAGTGAAATCATCTGGAAACAGTGTTTCTGGGCTCTACTATTTTGACAAAATTTCCTTTATGGAATTAGTTGTAATTCGATTTTGTGTCCTAATCCTTTAGAGTTGGTCAATAGAAGAAACATCCTTTCAAAGAATGTTCCTGTGTCTTGGGTGAAACCACAGTGAAATCATCTTTATATATTATCTCTGATATGAGAACTTATGTTGCCATTTCTTTCTTGTTTACTCCTAAGAAAAGGCTTCTAACTTCACATTTCTTTCATCATGTAAGAAGTATTTAATCCACAATGTTTTCCTTATTGATGGACTTCCATGAAACTCAAAGACAGATCTAGGCCTCTGCAGTAGTAAATCTAGCCTAGGTTGCTGGTCTTGTACCTGTAAACCATAGAGAAGCAGCTCAGAATCCTGTTATGATTTTTAAAAATTGAGCTACAATACATACACTATAAAATTCATCCTTTAAAAGTGTACTAGTCAGTTTTTGTTACTATATTCACAAAGTTATACAATCACCAACCCTGTTAAATTCTAAAATATTTTCATCACTCTAAGAAAACTCCCCATGACTCCCCCCTCTAGCCCCTGACAACCATGAATCTACTCTCGCCTCTGTTGATTTTCCAATTGTGCACATGTCACACAAATAGTCATGCAACACATGTTTTTTGTGTCTGACTTTCTTTACTTAGCATAATGTTTTCAAGGTTCATCCATGTTGTAGCATGTGTCACTACTTCATTCCTGTTTATGGTGGAATAATATTCCATTTTATGAATATAACCACATTTTGATTATCTGTTCATCAGTTGATGGGCATTTAGGTTGTTTCCACTTTTGGCTATTATTTATAATGTTACTAAAAATATTCAAGCACAAGTTTTTATATGAATATATATTTTCAATTCTCTTAATATGTACCTAGAACTAGAATTACTAGGGCAAATGCTAATTCTATGTTTATTTTTTTTAAAGAACTGTCAAACTCTTTTCCAAAGGGGCTGTTATCATTTTATCCTCTCATCAACAATGTACGAGAGTCAACAATTTCTCTGTATCCTTACCAAAACTTATTGTCATGTTTTTTTATTATAGCCACACATACTAATGAGCATGAAGTGGTATTTTGATTGTGATTACTGATTTGTACTTCCCTAATTGATAATGATGTTCAGCATTTTTTTCATGTACTTACTGGTTATTTGTATAATTTTTTTGGAGAACTGCCTATTTAAGTTCTTTGCTTTTGCAATTATTTTTGAGTAATGCTTATTTCCATTATTTGTTTTCCAAGCAATTACTAAGACTTGTTATTTTCTTTCAAAATATTTATTCTATTCCTTTTCATCCATTTATTTATTCAGTATGTATTTTCTGTGGGTGTTCAGGGTGCCTGGAATACAGTAGTGGGCAATCAGACAATGATCTCTGCTTCAAAGAGCTTATATTCTACCACTTATATTATGTAACTATAATAACTAAGTAAATAATATAGAATTTTTGGAACTGGTAGTGCTATGAAAAGGAAAGGAAAGAATAACAGGGACTTCCCAAGTTCAGAATTGAGGTACATTTCAATTTTAAATAGGGTGATCAGGTAACCTTACTTAGAAAATGGCAATCTACCAAGGTTTGAAGGAGAGGAGAGAGTTCACCAAGTGGATGAGGAGAAAGTCATTCAATTCAGAGGGAGAAGTCATAGCAAAAGCACCACGGCGAGACTATGCCTGCTGTGCTCAAGAAGCAGCAAGGAAGCCAGTGAGGCTCCAGTAGAATGAGGAGGGAGGATGGTGGGAGATGATGGGAAGATAATGAGGTGGGGATTGCAGACCTCAGAGGCCCTTGTGGGCCATTTAAAGAACTTTGGTTTTTATTTTAAGTGAAATGGGATACCCTTGAAAGGTTGTGAGCAAATGAGTGCCTTTAGCTGATAGAAAGGCTGTTGTGTTGAGAGTAGGCTGTAGGAGGGCAAGGGTAGGAACAGAAGGATAACTTAGGATGCCATTAACGTACCCCAAGTGAGAGATTTTGGTGACTCAGATAAACATGCTAGCAGAGGACTTGGTGATAAATGACTTGATTCAAACTCTATTTTGAGAAGAGTCAACAAAAGTTTCTGACATTGGGTGTTGGGTTGGGGTTGAGAAAAATAGAAGGATGAAGAATGACTTTACGCTTTTAGGTCTGAAGAACTTGAAAGATGGGATTGTCATCAGTTGAGACTGGGAAAGGTTGCAGGTGGAGCAAGTCTGGGGAGAAAGATCAGGCCTGTTTTGGACATGGTAAATTTTATAATATCTACTAGATGTTCAAGTGGGGACATTTATAAGGCTCAGTTCTGAAGTTTGTTAGAGAGGTCTGGGCTGGAGATGTGTGTGTATATATCTCCTGCATACAGATAATATACAGATTCGTAGGATTGGGTGATGCAACTAATGGAATGATTTAAATACAGAAGATGAGAAAACAAGGCCTGAGTTCTGCCATCAAGAAGGTGGGAGAAGCCACCAGACAAAGGGATGAGGGGGGGTGCCTGACATCCTGGACAGTGAAGAGAGTGCATCTAGGAAGAGGCAGGAGTCAGTGGACTGGGTGCTGCTGGGAGCTCAAGTACAATGAGGACTGACACTAACTATTGGATTCAGTAAGATGCAGGTCGTAGATACAGCAGTCTCAGTGGAATGAAAAGGCAAAAGCCTAAGAAATATTTGGAAGACAGAAATAAAAGTAAATATAGACCTTTTTTTGTGTGTGGTACTGGGAGTTAACTCAGGGCATGACTCTTGCTAAGCATGTACTCTGCCACTTGAGCCATACCCCTAGTCCTTTTGGAGTTGGTTGTAGGTTTTTGGTTTATGCCCAGGCTGGCCTGGACTGTGATACTCCTATTTGTGCTTCCCCACATAGCTGGGCACCACATACACCATCACAACCAGCTATTTGTTGAGATGGAATCTGGAAAACTTTGCCTGCAAAGAACAATCCTCTCAATTTTCTATAAGTAGCTGATATTACAGGCATGAGCTACTACCCCCGGCCAAGTATAGAGCTGTTTTGAGTGAGTTTTCTTCAAAGGAGAGCAAAGAAATATAGGTAGCGATTGTGGGTGGGTGTGGTAGGGTAGGGCTGGGAGATCTTTGGTTCCTCCATTTCCCAGGAGCACTCACTATCCCATGGCTTCATTACTAAGAAAGCTTTACCTGCCATGGTATAAACAGCATGTCAATGAATCATTCTGTCAAAAGTCTTCTTTCCTTCCACATTTTTCTTGTGTGTATGTATGTGTGTGTGTATGTGTGTCTTACTGTGTTACTGGGGACTGAACTCAGGGCTTTGCATTTGCTGGGAATGTGTTGCTCTTTCACTTGAGCCACACCCCCAGCCCTTTTTGCTTTGGTTATTTTTGAGATAGGGTCTAAAATTTATTTCTGGCACACCTGGACTCCTATTTACACTTCTCACATAGCTGTGATGACAGGCATGTGCTGCCATACCTGGCTTGAAATGTTTATTTTAAATAGCACTTTAAAAATTAATTTTCTAATTAACATTAGAGTGATAATATGTATTTAGTAGTGCCTAAGTATGTATTTTACTTCATGTTATAATTTTGTAATTTTTAATATTGGAAATGAATTAAATATTTAGTTTCATTGATTTTTTAATATTGTGAAATATGAACACTTTGATTTAATATTTTAATTTAATAATTCCTCTCTTTGTTTTATAATAGTTTTTGCCCCTTGTACCTATAGATTTTTGCCTAATAATTATTATACTCCATCTCTGAGGTAGACAAATGGACTGCAAGAGAAAACAATTATGTATTTTTGGTTAGAATTTCAATAAAAGTGTGTTTTTATTACAAGTTTGCTGGGAAAATAAACTGAGACTTTATGTCCTGCTTGAACCATTTCTTTTTTTGGCTTATTTATTCATTTATTCACATGTGTATACATTTTTGGGACCATTTTTCCCCTTTGTCCCCACCCCCCCCCCACATCTTCCCTTCCCCCCACCCCACTCCCCTTGCTTCCAGGCAGAACCTGTTCAGCCCTCTTCTCCCATTTTGTTGAAGAGAAGATATAGGCAATAATAAGAAAGACATAGCATTTTTGCTAGTTTGAGATAAGGATAGCTATACAAAGAGATTCCTAGCATTGCTTCCATGCACATGTGTATTACAACCTGAATTGGTTCATCTCTACCAGACCTCTTCACTACTTCCTGGTCACCTTCTCATAGTGACCTCTGTCATTTTAAGGTTACTATATTAGCTCCTCTGCAGTAGGCACATCAAGTTTTGGGTTTCTTGCCTTTCCCTATTCCTCCTGTATGTGTTCTCCCCTTAGTGTGTGACCCATGTCCAATATTGTTATTGCATTTGTTTTAGGTCTAAAGTCCACATATGAAGGAGAACATACAATTTTTGGCTTTCTGAGTCTGGCTAACTTTGCTTAAGATGATGTTCTCCAGTTCCATCCAATTACTTGCAAGTGACAAGATTTCATTCTTCTTGGTGGCTGAGTAAAATTCCATTGTTTATAAATACCACATTTTCTTGTTCCATTCTTCAATTGTGGAACATCTTAGCTGTCTCCATAACTTGGCTATTGTGAATAGCGCTGTAATAAACATGGGTGTGCAGGTACCTCTGGAGAAACCCGTGTCACATTCCTTTGGGTATATCCCTAGGGGGATATGGCAGATCTGTATTTAGTTTTTTAAGAGACCTCCATATTGTTTTCCAAAGTGGTTGTACTAGCTTACATTCCCACCAGCAGTGTATGAGGGTTCCTTTTCCCCCTGCATCCTTGCCAACATTTGTTGTTTTTGGTGTTTTTCGTGATAGCTATTCTAACAGGGGTGAGGTAGAATCTTAGTGCGGTTTTGATTTGCATTTCCTTTATGGCAAGGGATGAGGAATATTTTTTTCACCTGTTTTTTGGCCATTTGGATTTCTTCCTTTGAAAAAGTTCTATTTAGTTTAGTTGCCCACGTCTTTACATTGCCTACTTCTTTACTTTTACATTGATTTTGGGGGAGTTTACTTTTTTGAGCTCTCTGTATATTCTGGTTATTAGTCCTTTGTCTGATGTACAGCTAGCAAATATTTTATCCCACTCTGTGGGTGATCTCTTCAGTTTAGAGACCATTTCTTTTGTTGTGCAGAAGCTTTTTAATTCCATGTAGTTCCATTTGTCCATCCTTTCTTTTAGTTGCTAGGCTGCTGGGGTTCTATTGAGGAAGTCCTTTCCTATACCTATTGCTTCCAGAGTATTCCTTGCTCTTTCCTATACTAACGTCAGAGGTTCCTGTTTGATATTAAGATCCTTGATCCATTTTGAGTTGATACTACTCCAGGGTGATAGGCATGGATCTAGTGTCAGTTTTCTGCTGGCAGATAACCACTTTTCCCAGCAACATTTGTTAAAGAGGCTGTCTATTCTCCATCCTATGTTTTTGGTGCCTTTGTCAAAAATAAGGTGGACATAGCTGTGTAGATTCATATTCGGGTCCTCTATTCTGTTCCACTGGTCTTCCTATTTGTTTTTGTGCCAGTACCATGCTGCTTTTATTGCTATTGCTTTGTAATATAGTTTGAAGTCAGGTATTGTGATACCTCCAGCATTGTTCTTTTTGGTGAGTGTTGCCTTGGCTATTCACAGTCTTGGGTTTCCAAATGAACTTTAGGGTTGATTTTTCAATCTCTGTGATGAATGTCATTGGGATTTTGATGGGAATTGTGTTGAACATGTAGATTGCTTTGGTAGAATAGCCATTTTTACTATGTTGATTCTACCAATCCATGAGCATGGGATATCTTTCCACCTTCTGTAGTCTTCCTCAATCTCTTTCTTCAGAGGTTTGTAGTTCTCCTTGTAGAGGTCATTCACATCCTTTGTTAAGTTTACTTCTAGGTATTTGATTTTTTTTGAGGCTATTGTAAATGGAAATGTTTCCATATATTCTTTCTCAATTTGTTCATTGTTGGTATATAGAAAAGCTAATGAT
This sequence comes from Castor canadensis, assembly GCF_047511655.1. Taxonomy (NCBI): domain Eukaryota; kingdom Metazoa; phylum Chordata; class Mammalia; order Rodentia; family Castoridae; genus Castor; species Castor canadensis. The sequence continues at coordinate 116,244,843 of NC_133394.1, forward strand.
TTTTGTAAGTTGATTCTGTATCCTGTCATATTGCTGAAGCTGTTTATGGTGTTTTGGAGTTTTTGGGTAGAGTTTTTTGGGTCTTTGAGGTATAGGATCATGTTGTCTGCAAATAGGGATATTTTTACTGTTTTTTTTTAACCTATTTATATTCCTCTTATTTCTTCTTCTTGCCTTATTGCTCTAGCTAGGAATTCCAGGACTATGTTGAATAGGAGTGGGGAGAGTGGGCACCCTTGTCTCATTCCTGATTTTAGCAGAAATGGTTTCAGTTTTTCTCCATTAAGTATGAGGTTGGCTATAGGTTTGTTATATATAGCCTTTATAATGTTGAGGTACATTCCTTCTATTCCTAGTTTTCTTAGGGCTTTTATCATGAAGTGGTGTTGAATCTTATCAAAGGCTCTTTCTGCATCTATTGAGATGATCAAGTGGTTTTTGTCTTTGCTTCTATTAATGTGCTGTATTAAATTATTGATTTGCATATGTCAAACCATCCTGCATCCCTGGGATGAAGCCCACTTGGTGGTGGTGAATGAACTTTCTGATATGTTGTTGGATTTGGTTTGCCATTATTTTATTGAGGATTTTTGCATTGATGTTCATTAAGGAGATTGGCCTTTAGGTCTCATTTTTGGATGTGTCTTTGTAGTTTTAGGATGAGTGTAAACCTGGCTTCATAGAATGAGTTAGGCAGTATTCCTTCCCTTTCTATTTTGTGGAAAAGTTTAAGGAGAGTTGGTATTAGTTCTTCTTTAAAGGTCTGACAGAATTTGGCAGTGAATCCATCAGATCCTGTACTTTTCTTGTTTGGGAGACTATTGCTGCTTCAATTTCATTTCGTATTATAGATCTGTTTAGGTGGTTAATATCCTCTTGGTTCAGCTTTGGGTGGTCATAAGTATCTAGAAATTTGTCAGTTTCTTCAAGATTTTCAAATTTATTAGAATATAGGTTCTCAAAGTAGTCTCTGATGACTCCCTGCATTTCCTTGGTGTTTGTTGTTATCTCCCCTTTTGCATTTCTGATTTTACTGATTTGGGTTTTTTCCTCTTCTCATCTTAGTCAGGTTTACCAGGGTTTTGTCAATCTTATTTATTTTTTCAAAGAACCAGCTTTTTGTTTTGTTGATTCTTTGAATTTTTTTTTTTTTGGTCTCTATTTCATTAATTTTGGCCCTTATTTTTATTATTTCTCTCCTTCTGCTTGTTTTGAGTTTTGCTTTTTCTTGTTTTTCTAGGAGTTTAAGATGTAACATTAGGTCATTTATCTGAGATCTTTCTGTCCTTTTACTATATGCACTCATGGCTATAAACCATGAGTTTATATATTTATGATTTACAAAGGCAGTCCTAAGAGGACTATGTGTCACATAGGTTCTGGTAGGTCATGTTTTCAATTTAATTAACTTCCAGGAAACTTTTAATTTCCTCTTTTATTTCATCAATGACCCACTGATCATTGAGCAATGTGTTATTCAGCTTCCAATTGTTTGTGTATTTTCTGCTGTTGTTTTCGTTGTTGAGTTCTAGTTAGAATGCAGGGGATTATTTCTATTTTCTTGTATCTGCTGAGGCTTGCTTTTTGCCCCTGAAAACAGGCAGGAATAGCAATACTTATCTCAGACAAAATAGACTTCAAACTTACACTGATCAAATGAGATAAAGAAGGATATTCCATATGAATAAAAGGGGAAATACACCAAAAGGAAATAACAATTATCAATTTATATGCACCCAATGTCAGTGCACCCAATTTCATCAAATATACCTTAAAGGACTTAAAAGCACATATAGAGTCCAACACAGTGGTAGTGGGAGACTTTAATACCCCTCTATCACCAATAGATAGGTCATCCAAATGAAAAAATCAATAAAGAAATTTTAGAGCTAAATCACACCATAGATCAAATGGACCTAACTGATATCTACAGAATATCTGCACAATATACATTCTTCTTAGCAGCCCATGGAACCATTTCTATTTTTAAAATTCATTTATTCACATGTGCATTCCTTGTTTGGGTAATTTTCCCCCCTACCCCCCCGCCCCCCACCTTGTCTCCCCCTCCCCCCTCGCTTCCAGGCAGAACCTGTTCTGTGCTTTTCTCCAGCTCCATGAAAGAGTAGAAATAAGCAATAATAAGAAAGACATAGTGTTTTTGCTAGTTAAGATAAAGACAGCTATACAGAGAGATTCCTAGCATTGCTTTCATGTACAAATGTGTTACAACCCATGTTGGTTCATCTCTAACCGATCTTTACACTGGTTCCTGATCCCCTTTTCATGTTGACCTTTGTCACTTTAAGGTTTCTGTATTAGTTCCTCTGGGGTGGGGACATCAAATGCTTTCATGTTTTGGGTTTTCTACCTATCCTCATACCTCCCATATGAGCTCTCCCCTTGTCATGTGACCCAAGTCCAACAACATTGCTGTATTTGCCCTAGATCTAAAGACCACATATGAGGGAGAACATACGATTTTTGGCCTTCTGAGTCTGGCTAAGCTCGCTCAGAATGATGTTCTCTAGTTCCATCCATTTACTTACAAATGATAAGATTTCATTCTTCTTCATGGCTGAGTAAATTCCATTATGTATAAATACCACATTTTCTTGATCCATTCTTCAATTGTGGGACATCTTGGCTATTTCCATAACTTGGCTATTGTGAATAGCGCTGCAATAAACATGGTGTGCAGGTGCCTCTGCAGTAACCTGTGTTGCATTCCTTTGGGTATATCCCTAGGAGTGGGATTGCTGGATCATATGGCAGATCTATGTTTAGATTTTTAAGAAGCCTCCAAATTTTTTCCAGAGTGGTTGCACCAGCTTGCATTCCCACCAGCAGTGTACAAGGGTCCATGGAACCATTTCTATTGAAGGAATTTTGCTGTGTAAATCAGCAGCTGAGCTGTCTAACCAGACAAATGATTCAACAGTAGTGTTCAGTGGTGTTTGTCTGAATCTTATTAATGCCATTCTGTCAAAATTTCCAGCTCTAGTTCCTGAGTAAGTCAACTAGCTTTCAATATTAATGTATCTAGTTAATCTATAGGAACCAAATAGGTATTATAATAATATGGCAAGATTCAAGAAAAGACTTTCTTAGAGACTAAATATTTAGTGGAAATGTTCCAAGTTTTAAATGAGATACTTAGAATTTCAAATAACTTGTCTGAAATACAAGGCTTTTGTATTTCAATACCAACTATCATATACCGAGGTTGAATATGGAGACTGTTCTTCTCCAGCATAGACCCAACAGAACAGATCTTGCCTTTCCACTGAAATGTATAATATGTTGCTACTCTCTTGATGTCAAGGTAAAGAAACCCATGGGTTTTTAGAGATTTGTGCCAATCTGCATTTTAAAAGTAAGAACCCCAATTAGAATGCAAGCATGGGATACCTGTCATTAAATACCACATCACCTGATGAGAATGGAGTAAAAGTGGGCCAAGTGGTCTAGTGACCTGATTGCTCTCCTAATCCATGAAATATTTAGTTCCTTTCAGAATATCAGGGTAGGTCTGGCGATGTAGCTCAGTGGTTGAGTTCTTGCATAGCATGGTCCAAGGCTGAGAGTTTGATCTCCAATAGTGAAAACAAAACCAAAAACAAAACAGACTATCAGAATTCTAATAAGATTTGTCTTAACACTTCAGCAAGAGGAATATTATAATGCGGACATTAGATCAAGGGCAAACACAACAAGGGGATGGGACTTTGATCACATGATAAAAACGAGAACATACAAGGAAGGTATGAGGATAGGTAAGACATCCAAAAAACTAGATAGTATTTGTTGTCCTCAACGCAGAGAAACTAAAGCAGATACCTTAAAAGCAACTGAGGCCAATAGGAGAAGGGGACCAGGAACTAGAGAAAAGGTTAGTTCGAGGAGAATTAACTTAGAAGGTAACACACATGTACAGGAAATCAATGCATGTCAACTCCTTGTATAGCTATCCTTATCTCAACTAGCAAAAACCCTTGGTCCCTCCTATTATTGCTCATACTCTCTCTTCAACAAAATTAGAGATAAGGGCAGAATAGTTTCTGCCTGGTAGCAAGGGGTAAGAGGGGGTAAGGAAGGGAGCAGGAGGAGGGGAGGGGAAAGGGATGGGCGGGGGGAAAGGGAGAGAAATGACCCAAACACTGTATGCACATATGAATAGAATAAAAATTTTTAAAAAAGAGGAATATTATACATTTTTTATATGTGTCTATGAAACAAATTTGAGACAAGTTCTTTTACTTCTCTAGGCAGTGCAGTTGTCTATTTCTGTCTGCAGGGGACTGGTTTCCAGGACCCTCTGGGATACTCCAAATCTGCAGATGCTCAAGTTCCTTATATAAAATGGTACAGTATCTGCGCATAGCTATGCAATACTCTCTTATATGTTAAATAATCTTTAGATTACTTATAATACCTTATTTATCACAGCAAATGCTGTGTAAATATTCATTCTACTGTATTATTTCAGGAGTAATGCAAGACAAAATTTTGTATACATCTAGTATAGATGCACTTTTCATTTTCTGAATATTTTTGATCCTCTGTTGGTTGAATCCAAATATACAGAACTCTTGGTTATGGAGGGCTGCTTATACTGCCTTTAGGCTCAGAGCAGAGAGGCTCTGTTTTGAGCCCCGTGACTTAGAGCAGTGATTTTCAAATGGGGTGAATTTCCCACTAGAGGACACTTGGAAATATCTGTGTACATTTTTTTTATTGTTAATCCTAGGGTGGTGGGATGCTCCCAGCAACTAGTGTGTTGAAGTCAGAGTTGACTCTAAAATCCTACACAAAGGAAAGTAGCTCCACAGCAAGGAATTGCTTGGTAGGAAATGTCAGTAGTGCTCAGGATGAGAAACCCTGACTTCTAAGCCCCTCTCCCCTAGCCATACCTCATCCCATAGGGTAAGGAGTCTGTTGGCTAAAGAGTTATGTCCACCTCCAGTCTGGTCTCTATTTTAGCAATGTTTTCAAAATGCTGTCACAGACTGGGCATCATCAACATCACATGTAATCTTGATAGAGACAAAAATTTTGGGTCCCACCTGAGATTAAATGAATGAGGAAATCTGGAGATGGGCCCAACAATCTGTGTTGTAATAGGTCCTACAAGTGATTCTGCTGAAAGCTGCAGTTTGAAAACCACTGCTCCAAGGAATCCAAGAATTCTACCTTCAAACCTAACAGATAAGTTTGTCATGATAGGGGAATACACTTTATAACAGCTTGTTAACTTAATTTATTACCTCTAAATAGGTGGGCATATGGCATGTAGGACTCCATTTGTACTCTTTCTGCAGGCATTGGATTAGATGGTTTAAAAAGTTTCCTTCTCAGTTTACAACTCTATGGCAATCTAGAAGCATTTTTGAGCTTGCATTATTTGCACACTCTTAGGATACAGTGGCATTAGTGCTTCATCACTGGCATAAAGTTTTTTGTTCTTTTGTTTCCTATACAATGAAATTTCTTTAATTGGTTTTAATACAATATGGAAAAATATGTTGTGTTTAAGCAGAAGCAATACCAGTCATTGAATACAACCTGAGCAGCTGTTAAATTCCAGATACCTTTAAATAGCATGTTTTATATTATATACATAGTTTTAAAAATTAAGAAGTACAGACATATGTATTCTTGGTTCATATGGATATAGGCATTACTATTTGAATGGTAAATTCATAATATCAAACATTGAAATTTTATTCAATGATCTTATTTCTAAGTATTTATTCTAAGAATCATCCTTGTGCATGTAAGCATGGATTGAACATTTAGAATGGTAGTCGCTGTTTTTTTATAGCCAAAAATTGGAATCAATTTAAATGTGCATCAATAGTATATTGGTTAAGCAAATGTATGAACACCCATGTAGTGAACAGTATACAGTTTCGAAGGAACTTGGCATGCATTGTCGATGAAAGAGGGCAATGCAATGTTCACATGTACCACAAGGGGTGGTACTCTCTTATCAAACCACAGTGAGTCAACTACCAGCTCTGCCATCTACTGACTAGTGATCTTGGACAAGTTAGTCATTCTTTGTTTCATATTTTAATCTCCCACATGGGGAGTAATAATAAAGCTACAGAGTTATTGAGATGATTACATAAGATAAAATAAGCTATTCTTTTAGTGCTTGTCATATAGAAAATAGTTAACACATGTTAGCAAATCAATAATACATAAAATGATGTGTTTAGATTAAAAGAAGAGGGTTATGTATACATAAATTACAGAAAAAGTTTTGCCAGGAAATTCAAACAGCATTTAAAGTGGTTGTTTCTCTACATCTGAAATAGGAAGAAAACAATTTTTTTCATTATGTGGTTTTTGCTATTTTTTCCATGTACACTCAAATATTACTTTCATAATTTTAAAAAATCATTTAAGGAAGTAATCTCATTGATCTGATGAGGTTACCACCCAAAATACATATGGAATCCAAACAATTCAATCACAAAAATCAAATAAACTTATTTTAAAATGGACTAAGGATCTGAATAGATCTTTCTCAAAAGGAGATATAGAAGTCATCAACAGTTATAAGAAAAGTTGTTCAACATCACTAATCATTCAGGAAATTCAAATTAAAATCACAATGAAATGACACCTCACACCTTTTAGAACAATTATAACAAAGATAAAACATATCAAAAGTATTGGTGAGGATGTAGAGTAAGGGAAATACTTATACATTATTGGTGGAATGTTAATGGAGCTTCCTCAAAAAATAAAACTAGAACTGCCTTGTGGTCTAGCAATCCTACTTCTGGGTAAATATTGAAAGGAAATGAAATCAGTACTTAGAGGGTTAGCTGCATTCTGATGTTCAGTGCAGCATTATTTATGAAAACCAGCATATGGAAACAGCCTAAATGTATGAAGTGTTCATTAATGGAACACAACAGAATAGTATTCAACTTAAACACACACACACACACACACACACACACACACACACACAAAGAAGTTATAGTATTTGAGACAACATAAGTAGACTTGAAAAACATCAAGTTAAGTGAAATCAGCCAGGCACAGAAAGACAAATGCTCACCCGTATGTAGAATTTTAAAAAGTCAACACCTATGCCAGACAGTAGAATGATAGTTGCCAGGGACTGAGGGAAAGAGGACATGAGAAGGTACTGGTCAAAGGTAAAAGATTCAGTTATGTGGGTAAATAAATTCTCAGATCAAATGTACAGTATGGTGACTGTAATAATACTGTATCATATATTTGAAATTTGCTGAGGTTGGTTGTGTTGCATCTTCATCTTAAAAGATAATTATGTAAAGTGATGGATATATTAATTAGCTTCACTGTGGTAACCATTTCAAGACATAGAATTCTATTAAAACATAAGATTCTATACCTTAAATGTATTTTTTATTTGTCAAGAATACCTGAATAAAGCTGGGAACAAATAAGCGAAGTTGAAGTCATGCGGTAGCTCAAGTTCTGTTTGACAGCAGAAATACCGCTATACGAATTCACTGATTTTGCTTTTTGATGAGTCATAGGATGACATGATAGCATTGAAAGAAATTTATTTTCATGCACGAGAACCATGTCAGTGTTAAGAACTTCATGAAAATATCTTTTATAGTGACATTCCCCTCTTCCTAGTGAATAATTTCTTAAACTTTCCACTTGATGTAATTGAAAGATTCAAGCTTAAATTGCTTTTCTTATTGGAAGCTCAAGAATGAAATGCAAACACATCCCAGGAGTGGTGCTCTGTAGAGGTTTTCTTGAGGTAGCTGAAGAGGCCTGGTGAGTCAAAAGGCTGAAATGATCTTTGCAGTGATTTTCCTATCCAGCATCAGTCAAATCCCTTGCTGCACCCTCCTTTGTTTACAGGTTCCTTCTTGCCCCTCTGAATAGCTGTCCAAAGAATGACTTGGTTAAACAAAAAAGTCTGAAGTTGATCTTCATTTGGCTTTTTTGTTGGTAGAATGCCTGGATTTAGGAAATGTACAGGTAGTTCTGTTGCAGAAAGGTTTTCTCAGGGTGTAGGTATCAGGGGAAGCCTGATTTTTACTCTTTTCATTTCACTATGCCTCCATATATAGCCCTTCTGGGGTTGGTAGAAAAGCAGACTCTCATTCTGGTCAAAGAAAAAAAATCTTATTTTGCTATATGTTTTGTGAAATCATGAGAAATTGAACAGTTTGTTCAACTTTCTAGAAAAAATTAAATCTTGTGCAACTTCTCTTCCAGTACAGTTAGATTTAGGACATTTGTTTTAACATGAAAGGATTAGAATTTATTATTAAGGACTTAAAAAATTTCTTTTACTGTTATTTTATCACTGAGGATTCTTTTTTTTTCTTATTTTTTTAAAGTAGCAGAATGTGGGGGACAGATTTGTTCTTATTATTTTCTATTGTATGGTTACAATAGCTTTTGAGAATAATTAATAATCAAGTGAGATAATTTTTCAATGCCACTAAATCTAGCTTTTCTTCTTTCTTCTACACCCCCATTAAAAAATGTTATCCATTTATTCTTAAAGTGTTACCAAGCATGAAAACTTGGTGCTGTTAGAACCCCCGTACTTCCAGGTTCATTTGGACCTTCAATGTGCCTGATGTTTTTCTTAGCTAGCCTTGATGTATTTCTCCAAATGCTTCCACCAGGGAATAATTTCACATGCACACCACTTTCTACATCATCATGCACCCCTGCTCTCCCCCAGTTTTCATCAGAGGAGCTCACCTACTATCTGAAAGCAGAGACTTCCTGATTTGTTTTTTTTTTTTTTTTCTTTTATTATTCATATGTGCATACAAGGCTTGGTTCATTTCTCCCCCCTGCCCCCACCCCCTCCCTTACCACCCACTCCACCCCCTCCCGCTCCCCCCCCCTCAATACCCAGCAGAAACTATTTTCCCCTTATCTCTAATTTTGTTGTAGAGACAGTATAAGCATTAATAGGAAGGAACAAGGGGTTTTGCTGGTTGAGATAAGGATAGCTATACAGGGCATTGACTCACATTGATTTCCTGTGCGTGGGTGTTACCTTCTAGGTTAATTCTTTTTGATCTAACCTTTTCTCTAGTACCTGTTCCCCTTTTCCTATTGGCCTCAGTTGCTTTTAAGGTATCTGCTTTAGTTTCTCTGCATTAAGGGCAACAAATGCTAGCCAGTTTTTTAGGTGTCTTACCTATCCTCACCCCTCCCTTGTGTGCTCTCGCGTTTATCATGTGCTCATAGTCCAATCAGAGACTTCCTGATTTGAATTCTCTTGATATACTGTTTTCCCTTTCTCCAACTCTAAAAACTGGGCTGCTTCTTTCTCTCTTATTTCCTTCAAGTTTCAGAACAAGCCTCTTTCTTCCTGTTTAAAACGAATCCCTCTGCTTTTCTTTTTATTTTTGATAACATATGATTATTTTTTATTTAAATTAAAATTATAATAGGTTTTCTTTAAATATGGATTGCCTATGTGACGAATCAATTACTTCACAAAGAATAGGATATTTCCTATAAAAATCTAAGTACTTTGATACCTAAAATTTTAAATCTTGATAATGTGTAACCATATTTACCTGAATGATTGATATGAGCTATTCAAAGTAAAGTATTAGTGGAGCTTAGTGAAAATATAAAGAAAAAATATGTTGTCTAACTTTTATTTTTATATTCCATAGTTCATCATAATTTTTAGTGCATAAAGATTTTGCAATATGTTGAAAAATTCCACTTACAATATTTATACTGCCAAAATAGACATTAAATCGCCATTTCTTTGTTTGCTATTTATTTTATTTAAGTTAACATTATATTACAGGATTTTACTTTTTATCACTGCTTAAAGTTGCTCTTGTTTTTAGATGAATTTTTACATTATATATATTAGAATTCTAACAATTTATGAAGTTCAAATACATCAGCAGAGAGAATGAATGAAGCAGCTGTATTTATTTGGATCATTACCTCTTACTACTTTTAATAATTTTCCTTCTTGCTAATTATGTTCCATGATAAACCAAGATCCACTTTTAAAATACTGACTTATAATTTAATGCTTTTGTTGAAAGTGTTAAATAACGACAACATGTGTTCGAAGATCATTGTACTTTGGATATTTATCTGGTGTTTGCTTTATATCAGAGAGCCATCTTTGACTGAATTGATAAAAGACCAGGAGAAAGACCAGCAGTGGCTGACATTACACTCCAACTGGAAGAGCCTCAATGGGACCACCTTGCATGCACTGCTAGTACATGGGTAAGAACTCTTTCAGAAGAGCTGTGTGGAGTCAGATCATGGAGCAAGAGTTTATCATCAGGACATTTAATTCATTTTTAACATAAGATAATCCAAATTTGTCAGGCCAGGTGTGGTAGCTCATGCCTGTAATCCCAGCTATTTTGTAAACAGAGGTCAGGAGGATTGCAAAGTTCTAGGCCAGCCAGGGAAAAAATTTATTGAGACTCTATGTCAACCAATGGCCAGGCATGGTGGTGAGAATCTGTCATCCCAGCTATGCGGGAGGTGTAGATAGGAAGACCATGGTCCAAGGCTGTCCTGAGGCAAAGACTTGAGACTGTCCAAAAACTAGCTAAAGCAAAAAGAAAAAAAAAAAGCTGGGGGCATGTCTCTAGTGGTAGAGCATCTACCTAAAATGTGAGGCCCTTAGCTCAAACACCAGTCATACCCTGATTCCCAAAAAAAGGAAAGAAAGAAAAAAGAAAAGATACCAAATTTGTCAACATCATCAATAAAGAGCTTCAATAGCATGGCTATTGGTCTTTACATTTCAATATTGTTTGGTTTTCTTTCCTCTTTCTAGACATATATTTTTTTCCTTTAGCAAATCACATCTTTCTTTAATCCTAATTACAGAAACTATCATAATGGGGGATGGAACTTAGGTTGTAATCTTGGAGTTTTTTTATATTCTATTTGAAATAAATTCTTATATATGCCTTTTCAACAGATGCTATGTGGAACAAGTTAACAGAGGAAATTGAAGTAATAACACTAAAAACTTGGAGATTCTGAGAAAGAAATAGACACAAAATGACACTATCATCAAGTAGCCTTGAAAGTATACTTAAATTGCTTCCCTCCCAATCATGACAGCCCTTGTGTGGGTGGGCTGTAGGAAGAAAATAAGTGGAAGGAGTGAACTCTTATTAAGCTCTTACTACATTATGGGCACCTATCCAGGTAGTTTTACATACATCAACCATTTGCTCCCCCAAATAGACTTATACCATAGGTAATTAACCCATTTTTACAGTCTAAGAAAACTAAGGTTTGGAATATTTAAATAGCTCACTCAAAGCTCAGTGACCCACAGATGGTAAGTAATGGTTTCTGAATTCAAGCTAAGCTTATTTGACTCCAAAGCTTGCAATAAGTGCTAGGAAAATCACTTGTTAAAAATTCTAAAGGAGAAAACTAAAGGTGGCCCAATTCTCCTTTGAACATTTTTAGATTTTCCTCATTGACTAAAATCTGCACTTAAATTTCTGAATATTTGTCAAGTGAAGTACTTCCCTCAAATACAATGGCCTGAATCTTTTAACAGAGTGGTGTTTCTGGGAATGCCTGAAAAACATTTTCAGGTCAAATAAATAAGTAAATAACTCTAGTGTTGGTGGACCTGGTTCTAGTCCTGGCTTATTAACTAGATGTGTGATCTTATATTACTACGGTTTGCTACAAAGAGTTGGATGGATTGTCTCTGATGACTAATCCAATTTCTAAAAGCTCTAATTTTTCAATCTAACAAATAACAACTAATTACTGAGCATTTCTTCTAACCAGGTCAGTATGAGGCTCTGAGGGGATATATAAGTGGATAATAGAAAAGAGGGAATTTGATCTCAAGAAACACATGTTATGTGAGCACACTGAGGGATTAGAAGGTAATGCAAACAATTTTACATGTTGGCAAGTGTTACAAAAATGAAGGCTATCAAGGTAAAGAATAAGAGAGCAAGAAGACTTTAGATTGTGGGAAAGTAGAAAGCAAATAATATATTATATACCAATTATTACAAATGCCCCCATAAAAATTTAGGAAAAAAAACTGAAAACATATTAAGTCTACTAAAAGAAATGTGAAAATGATGTATTTTTAATGAATTGTTTTTATTTTGGGAGATTTAGGATTCTGAGGACATCACAGTATTTTTTGCAAGCCTTTAAGGTGTCTTTTTTCCTTCTTCAATTTACATTGAAAACAAATGTTTCATGTTTGGAAGAGAATTTAGTGCTTAAAATTTTAGCATACTCCAAGCTGAATTCTCTTGTGCAACCACCCTGAGAAATCCTGAAACATAGCCCATGTTCTTGCCTTCAAAGTTTAGCTGAGATTTTTAGAAATTTCTTCCTTTCCTGAGCCCGTATTTCCTACCACTTCTACCTACTGACCCTGACGATGCCATCTAGAGTTATATGAAGGAAAGTTAATCCCCCTTTCCTCCTTTCAAGTCCAGGGTACCTGCAATTTCATCTTGACAGTCTTGGTAGGATTTTTTTCCCAGTTTAAAAGTTCCGTTCCTTTGTCTGTTCCTCCATTTTTTGAAGTAATATTTTATTCCTTTCAGACTATTTCTCAACTTTTTGGAGGAACATATCCCTCTCTTATAAGCATAAAAATCTGACATGCTCTCTCTTCATCATAGACTATAAGAAGCAGCCCTGTTCCCCAACCCCTTTCCTACCTTGAGAGTCGTGGTTTAAGTCAACGTTGTCAATGGAATCATCAGCCAAGGCCTTGTGGGAAACTTTGTCACAATAACTTCTTTTCCCACAAACTTGAAATTATATTAAGATGATATTTAAATAAACTACAATAAGTAAAAAAAGTATAGTCTCCTTAAGTCCCTGAGGTGATATCTGATCACATCTGAGAATTTCTGCACTAAGAGTAATTATTACTCAGAAAGTGTAACCTCCCTTAACAGTGGAACTTATGTTTTGCTTTTCCATGACAACAGTTTGAAATGGGCAGTAAAAATGTAACTTAATGTCATGCCATTTTTTGTTTCCAAATTTAGGCAGTCTTGTCTGAGCAGAAGTAAGATTTCTCTTCTGTGTAGTAAACAAGGTGAGAGAATTGGTGGCGTAACAATGGGATATGAACTTAATTTAACTGGATGGGCTGTGGGGAAAAAGATCACTTGTGTGTGACATCAAAGATAAGCATTTAGATAAATTTGGTGGCGAATCACAAACCTATGTCTTTCACTTCTTTGTAGACTGTGGGCGCCGCCCTGCTGCCCGGATGAATAAGAGGGTCCTTGGGGGTCGGACAAGCCGCCCTGGAAGGTGGCCATGGCAGTGCTCTCTGCAGAGCGAGCCCAGCGGACACGTTTGTGGCTGTGTCCTCATTGCCAGGAAGTGGGTTCTGACGGTTGCCCACTGCTTTGAGGGGTAAGCTGCACCATTTCTTTTTTGCTTTGCCTGGTTCTGATTATTTGTCACTTGGGACATATGTAACTCCATGAAGTCAATTCATGCAAAAGCCACAGCTGCTCTCTTCCCTAGGCTTTTATCTGCAGAGATTGTCTAGGCTTTTTGTCATCTCTGTACATGCTGCTCACAGACCGGCAGTGGATATGTTGTGCTTATGATTTATGCTCTCAAGAGGGAGTCCCAGGCCAGACTTAGTCTCTTTTCTAGACCTCTTGAGGATATCACCCACATATGATTTAAACACAGGTGCTTTTTGGGTGCTGTAGTGAGGTTCAGATGCATGCACAACTGGTAAGTAGTTTGGAAGCAGAGTTGAAGATATAATATTTGCATTAGTCAGCTTTCTTCAGAGAAGCAGAGCCAACTCTGCATCCAGACAGTCTGAGGCTCACAGGGTTGATATGATCATGAAGTGAGGTAGTCTATGAATGCCTTCACAACCATTACTGCAAGCAACCAGTAACCCCGATAAAGGTAAATGTTTCTTTAAATATTGCTAACAATGTACACTCTGCATTTTCCCATAGCAAATGGCATGAGTATTTTTGCATTACTAGCGCTTTTTATTTCCAGCACTCTCCATCCTTTACTTCCTCATAATACTGAAGGTAACTCCTCTTATCCTGGTGAATGTTCCTCTGTGACTGTCAATGCACTCACTTTTCACAGAGTGCCATTGTTCACTTTTACACTTTGAAATCACACCGTGTTTATTAGTTGCTTGCCTCATGTGGCAAGGTATGTGTGTCTCATGGCCTCTCTCTATGTCAATAGGCATAGTCTTAGCTTACTAGAGTCCAGATCTCTGGAGAACATTTCCATGCTTGCAATAAACTACAGGCTTTGCTTGTGTTTACCATATGGGCTTATTCTCCAGTCAATTAAAAGATAAGCAGCCTCAGAAAACAGATGGTTCATATTCCATAACACAATGGAGAGGCTATAGAGTGCATCTATAAAATTTGTAAGTTAAGTGATATTCTATAATATAGATTTATCATAAATTTTTTTGTTACTCTGCAGTTATTGGACATTTGGGTTTGTTTCAGTTTGTTATTATTTTAATACTGCAATAAACTTTCTTATATGAAGCTACTCACCTCCTGGTACTTTTGTTTCTGGAGAATGAAGACCCCAAGACATATATTTTGCTCTATTTGGGGATTGCAGAGATGGATACTTGCTTTGTTCCTCAAGGAGCTAGCTTAGTGAGCAGACTGACATTTAAACAAATCATAAGGCAACGTGATAAGTTAGTATAAAATGGGAATGTATATATGCAGTTAGTCTATTGCTCTTTTTGGAAAAGTAATATACAAAAATCAAACCAGTGACTCCTCCTGAGAACTTTTAATGTGTGAGACCCAGAATGATTGAAAGAGTCTGTGTACTATGTCAAGAAATACACTGTAGTGTTATTGCCTTGGAAGGGACCAGATGTTTCTAGATATCTTTTCCAGTTGTGGTTTGTAACCCATGAGAAGTAGGATCATACTAGCAAAAGCACATTCATCAAAGGGTGATTTCCTAAATGAATCCAACAGTTCTTTAAGGGAATAGCACTATGTGCTAGTTAATCCAAGTTCATATGCTGCTTTTGTCTTTTTCATATGTGGTATCCAAGTTGTCTCTTTCACTGAAGGATCTATGAAACTAAAAAAGAATCTTGAAATAGAGAAATATGTGTTTATAATTAAGGAAATGAATATATCAAAGGTTTTGCAGAAATTTCGTGGAACACTAAACTTAACAGTCAAGAGGAGTCTGACTGTCCATACAAAGTTAGAAATTGCCCAACTTCAAACAAGTCTTTAATTGAATGTGTGCTAACAAACCTAATTCAGTTTTACAATCTCTTGAGTGGTGCTGCAAGCATTTCAGAACTTTTAATTGTGAGGTTTATTCTCTGCTGGAGTCATCCATTGCTGTAATTAATAGGATTTGCCTCATAGCCTGATCCCATACTTTGGCAAGGCCCAGAATGACCCATCTGTAGGTCTTCTCAGTCTGTCTCTTTCAATTACACTGGTGGGAAAAAGACAATTTATTTTGTTCTTCCATGGAGAGGTATTTAAATATACCAAATGAAAATTAAAAACATGAGATACTAAGTAGACCATATGTGCCAATACCAATTCAACTTCAAATGTTCTAGGGAAGAAAGATTTGAGTTCCATGGGTAAATTAATAGACCATTTCCTTGCCTTCTTCCTCTTCTGACAGACTGAAGGATGAACTTTCTAGGCTGGCACACAACTAGTAGTTGTCAGAAGTATTGAATTCTTTTCCAGAAAACCTATGTGACAAACCATCTTCCATGTATGAGACCGTAACCCGTAACCCTGCCATCAACGTGTCTCGATTGTTACTACACCAGTTCTTCAATCCAACAGGCTATTTGGTTGCTTGCCTGAATGACTTCCTCTAATGTCAGATCGTTAGATACTCTCACCTCCTTTCTTTCCTTGGCTGACCTGGTTTCTTGGGTGCATCACTTCAATCCTTTCACCAGGATCTTCAGCTTTTCCATCCTTAGAGCTTTCTGCCAGACACACCAAACAGGCCTCCAAAATGAGTAGCACAATTTCTGATATTCATGCTCTTAAGAATGAGGAAGGACATCATCCAGGATTGCAGATTAGTGCCCTACTTGACTTTCAACATTAGTTAGATCCTTAAGATTACTTGATAATCTTTCCCACCACCTATTCTAGACAGCTCCCTCTTCTCTTTCTCCATAGAACAAAATGTTGTCCTTGCTTGCCTCCTGCCCTGATTTAACATCCTTTTAATAACTCAGAAAAGGAAACAAGATGGATAGGTGTTGTGGCTCAGGCTATAATCCTAGCTACTTCAGAGGTGGAGATCACTGGGAGGATGGTGGCTTATGGCCAGCTGGGGCAAAAAATTCACAAGACCCCATCTCAATCAATGGCTGGGCATGGTGGTATGAAGATCATGGTACAGGCTGGCCCAGGCATAAAATGAGACCCTATCTCAGAAATAATCAATGCAAAAAGGGCTGGTGGAGTGGCTCATGTGCCTTCTAGTGTCACAAGTCTCTAAGTTCAACCTCTAGTACTACCATCAAAAAAAGAAAGAAAGAAAAGGAGAGCTTTGGTCTGTCTTTTAATTACTGAGGCCATGTTGTGTCCTTGTAATGTCCTTTTTATCTTCTGTGGGCTTATGAACCATGCTAGTCATTCACAGTTTGTTTTTTCCATTTCACCTGCTTGAAGGATTTGGTCCATTCCCATTAGTAACAATGTCCACTGAAATAGAAATTCTCCAGTTCTGGATCAATACCTGCCCTAGAGTGCTGTTTTGCAGCATTGGTGGGAAGTGAAAAAAATGTGGTTTTAAAAGTCTGTAGGTGAGTCTGATCTGACTCCCTGCTTCCCACTGGTTTTCCCTCTTATGGAGATATTCCATGCTACCTTCCTTTCCCCAGTTTTTAAAAAATATGTGTGGGTCTAGGATATGGCCAGCAGTTGAAAGAAATGATGAGCCAACCCTTGGACTTTCTGGAGCTTCCAGAAACTAGGAGCTCCTCTGCCACTTTTAACTTTTTTGTTAAAAGAAAAACGTTTGACAAATCTTGCTTAGTTAAATTGAGCAAAGAATTATCATGGATTGAGCAATCCTCAGAATATGTGCATTGCACCTACACCTGAACAGGTGTTGGAGAACATTGTTGCAGAACATGATGTTACACTCAATTGCTAACTGAGTTCATGTCAAATGTATGATTATGAACCTCAAGTGAGCATCTAACACAGTGGGACTCTTTCAATGCAATTCCACAGAGAAGTCACTTTTCTCCAGTAAGGGACAGTTATGTGCCAGCTTCTGTTCTCCCTCCATCGTCTTCTACTGATCTCGCCTATATTTTATGAATAAAATAGATGCCATCATATCTTTCTCCTTGTCTTAACCCTGATTCCAAAAGACTACCTGTATATTTGACAATATCCCTTTTTTTGCCTTGAGTTATAGAGGGAGATGTGTGCCTTTTCTATTTAAGAGCTATCATATCCCATCATTTCAGACTCTACTCCTGAAATCATCATTTCAGTTTTGCATCAATGTCTCTCTGTATGCTGGAGCATTCCTTTCAGCAGCTGTGCCTTGATACCACAAACTCAAACTCCTCTCCCTTCACTCCATCTTCAACTGTTGCTCCATTTGGCTACTATTCATGGTAAGGCTCCTAAAAAAATTTTCTATGGTCATGGTCTTTTCCCACATCTCATTTTCTCTTTAGCCCTCTTTGTTTGGGCTATCATCAATGTCAGTACAGAAATGGCTCTTACCAAAGTCTCTAACAACTTTTATCTTGCCAAATCCAATGGTGAATTTTCAACTCTGTGAGACCCTGCTCAGTGTTTGATCATGGCATTCTTCTTGAAATACTTTCTTTTCATCTAGAATAACAGAAATTCTTATTGCTTTTCTCTTATTTCAGTGACCTGCCATTTTCTTTCACTCCTTCCATCTTCTCCTGTTTTAGGCCGCTGAAAGCTCTAGGACCAATTTCTGGTTTTCTTATCTGTCTTCACTCACTGATCTAATTACATAGTTACAAACAATTGTTCATATTTCAGAAAATGTGACTAAGAAGTATTGACTAAATATCATAATTGAATATCAAATATTTGTTAATGACTTTCAAACTTATATTTCTAGCCCATCCTAGAGTTTCCCCCAGTCACCATAACAAAAAACTTCAAATGTATTTATTTTACTACTTAGCTGAGATGGCCATTAAAATATGTAATAACCATCCTACTGTATTTACATGGACAAAATAAAACTATTGATTCCTTTTTTCTGTCATTGATCAATAATTGCATGTTTCACAACTTCTCCATCTCAGTAAATATTTACTAACTGACTAATTAGCCTCTTCTTGGTGTTTCTTAGTAATTACACTTCTAGTTTTCAGCAGCCAGGGCTAAAGTATTCTGGAACTAGGAAAGCTAACTCCTTCCATGTTGTGGATCGTTCATTGGTTCAGCATTTCAATGTATTGAGAACCTGTATTTTTAAAGCATATCTATAGTTTAAAATTACATAGCAGATGAATCTTCTAGATATTCTCTGAAGATCACTCTGTTTGAATGGAGAAATGGGAAGCAAAGAGAGATTTAAGTAATCCTGCTTTGTTTTAGTTATCTATTAAGATTAAATTATCTACCATGGGAAGGAATTTTCCTCTTTTCTTTTTTTACATTATTTCATTGAGAAGCCATTTTAATTTTCCCTACTTTTTCTCCTTCTTGAACAAACTCCTGCTCATTTTATGGGTAAGACTTTCTGACAATTGCTATGGTTTCATGCCAGTCTTTGTGATAGACTTTCCAATTTCACTGCTCTGGGATATGTACATAGTCCCATTTGTTGTTTAGATAATTCTTCATTTTCTTTACTTATGCAATCATTTGTGATAGTGGCATAGAAATTTGGAACTTAATGTTCCCATTTCTTTTAAGCAGTACTTACTTTAAGAGTCTATGGACACATCATCACACCTATCTTCTTTTTTAAAACATTCTAAAATCTGATTCTCAAAAGCCTAGGATGTATATTTGACTAGGACCTTCTTGTGCTTTTTCTGGAGCTTGGCATAACAGAATTGTCCACTTTCTGTAACTTTGTCACTGATGGCTAGTTCCCCATCACACCTGGGTGATATGTTCATCAAAAAGAACATCCTCTCCTGCCATCTGCTATTGTATCACTCACCAATGAGTCTCTGTTCATCCCACAAGGCTTCCCTTCTAGGGCCAGCACCTAGCTCCTTAGCTGATACCTGTGAATCCTACCCATTGTTTCAGAAAAGTTTAGTGGAAAAGGTGTGGTCTAGGGCCAGCATTCTGATCCGATGCCATCACTATCTCTTGACTTAAAATAAGTCAAGACCAGTGAATCACTTCTCTAAAGTGGAATAAAGATCCTATATACATTTCACAGTTAATGTGGGGATCACTTGAAATAATGTGTGTAGAAATATTTGAAAAACTATAGTGATCATGTCCTAGAATCTAGGATGCTGATTTAGTTTTCTTATTGCATATATTTTAAAACTTTTATCCCATGTTTAAAAACTGAATATTTTGCATAAACCTGGAACTTTGTCTTTCACTGTACAACTGGAAGGTCAGGCTGTACTGGGCATTTCAATATAACAGCAATTAGCTGGAGTTGAGAGGCTGAAGGCTCTCAGAATGGGCAGGGCTTATGGTCAGACACAATCTCTTTTTACTGATTTATACCTAGCTCCTTCATGCATTTACCCTTCTTAAACCTATCTATTTTCTCTGCTACAGATAATTCTTTTAAAATACCAAGAACAGAGCACAATATTAAGTGAAAGTTTCCTAAGATTTGTAGAACAACAATGATGCCATAGTGTGATGTTTCTTTACTAAGTATGACTATGGTAACCTTCAAACTATCTCCAAATGACTATTTAGCTGTTCTCTTTCTGGAGTAAATCTTATTATGTAGGCTGATTTCTATCACAAGTGTTAATTATAAATATTAATTTTCCATTATTAAAAAGACTATAAGTTATCCAAAGCAAAACCAGAAAGGGTGAAAGAAGGAAAATTTTGTGTTACTAAGAAAAGATAAAGATAGAAAATCTGTAAATTTGGCTAACTGGGGCTGGGGATGTAGTTCAGTTGTAGAGGATTTGTCTAGTATGTGCAAGGCCCTGGATTTCATCCTAGCACCACAAAAAATAAAAATAAATAAATTTGAATTAAGTGAAAAAGTGACATTTTCATGTCTAAGCTAGAGTTGAGAGTAGAAAATTACAAGCCAAAGTGAGAGCTATTGCATCTAGAAATATAACTATTCTGTACAAATTCCTCAGGATGCCATAGTGCATCTGAGATATATAAGTAGCTATGTTTTCTCTATAGTGTTGATAATCAGAGAATTGTTAGGTTGGCATTATACTGTCTCAATGTTATCTATAAAATATATTCATTTAAAAGCAATAGCATAAACATGAAGCAAATTACACCTTAAGTGTGAATTTCACTGAATGAAATATATCTGGAGCAAGAATGAAAGGACAAAAATGTCTATTAACATCTGCTTTAACTTGTTTCATTGTGGTTTGTATGTTTTCACCTGGCTGCACCTGAGCCAGGTGTACTCTCAGAGCACGAGAATCTTGGTACAAATAAGTTCTAGTTCTCCTTGCTGCTGATGCTTTGAGACCCACAGTCAAATGGGAAATAGTCCCCTTTATGCTGTGGATTTTCAGCTCATATAATTCCCTTTTTATTTGTAACCTAGTTTCCCTGTTTTGTTTTTTATTGAAATAACCTTATGATCATCTCCTGTTCCTATGTGTTTCTTTACTGGGTACTTTGAACTGATTGATATTAAAAACTTTTTGATATCTATGAAGTTATTTTTCTTTAAGGATTCTATAGAGGGCATTTTTGCACAGTATGACTTATGCATTTAACAATACTAAAATCAGTTTGGGTGTCAATATTGGTACCTCCTTTCTAATCCTCCCCAAATCGCAGCCTTTTAGATATTTGCTTTGCTGAGGGTGACTTAAGGTATCCCAAGGAAAGGAGAGCCCTTAAAATACTGATTCCCAGGTTCCCACCAAGAGCTTCTATTTCACTGGATATGTGGGCAATGTCCAAAGGATCAGAATTTTTAAATCCCTTCAGATAATTCCATGTTCAACCTGGGAAACAAAATGATCTAAATAAGCAAATCTACCTACTTTAGTTGATTTGATCACTAGTTCCTAAAGGAGAGTGGTAGAGTCTTAGGCTCAAAGTTCCATAGCATAAGAACATATCCACAGTAAAGCTCTATCCCCCTCCCCAACACAATGGTCCAACAAATATTCATGTCTTTGATCATACCCATTTTGGAAAAGGAGGAGGGCATGAAGGGAGTGATTAAAAATAGACCTATACTCCTGGAGTCTACCACTAATAAATATTTTAAAAAACTTAAACTGAACCATCATTAAACAAATACTTTTTGAGAACCAAGTGTATCCCTGGTGTTAGACCCTGTGAATATAGAAGTCAACAAGACCAATAGAGTTCCTGCTGTAACAGAGAAAACATTCTTGGTGGCAAACACTGAATATTAAATGTATCAATGTCATTGATATTAATGAATACATGAGAAGAAAATTAAAGTAGGATCAAGAGTGGAGAGAGTTATGGGGCTAGAGTAAGGGTTAGACAGGGAAAATAGTGCTGTGGAAATGGTGTTTGAGTTGAGACAAGGTTGAAGAAAAAGAGTAGGTGGCAGCCATGTGAGAGCTGAGGGAACAGCAAAAAAGGAATTCTTGAGTTGGGGATGCCCTTAATATGTCCAAAAATAGAAAGAAAATTCTTAGGGTTGAAATGCAGCACAATACATAGGACTTCAGAGGCCAAGAATAAAAGTCTAGAATTCATCTCAAGTGTGCTATAATGTCCTTGGATAATTGTGAGCAGGAGATAATCTTGATCTAATTGTACTTTTAAAAGATCACTCTGACCACTGTGAGGAAAATTAGTTATAAGGGTCAAGGTTGGAAGAAGGGCCAATATTTGAGAGGCCATTGCAGTCGTCCAAGTGTGTGAGAGTAGCTTATATTAAGATGGCAACAAGAGAAGTAGAAACAGCAAGATGCAGGATATATTTGAAAGAAGTGAGGAAGACTTTCTGATCAATACTGGGTGAAAGGGAAGATTCAGCTGGTAATGTAGTTGGAAGCTTAAATTACTGTAAAATGAATTTTGAATGCTTAAACGTTGCCAGATACATGGTAAGCACTCAAGAAATCTTGGCTATCATTAAACATCTATGTGAGTATGTTGAGTAGACAATTGAGCATTCAAGTCTGTAGCTCAGGGCAGAGGATGGAGCTGGTGCTAAACATTTTGGAGTCATCAGGGTATGGGTGGTATTTAAAACCACTGGACCAGGTGAAATCATGGAGAGAGCATAGAATGCAAAGAGAATGTTGAGGATGGAATTCCAAGCGCTTCAACATTGACACTGAGCACTGGGGAGAAAGACCCAGAAGAGGAGACTGAGAGAGGGGGGCCCATAATATTGAAGAAAATTTTGGAGCATGGCAAGACCTTAATCAAAGTGAACAAAGCATTTTAAGGTGAGAATTAACTAAAATGTTGCTGATTCGTGTTCAAAAAATGGAGTCTAAGGGTGATCTTTTTAAACCTTTGCCTTGAAATTTGTGGACAGCTGCCCTGAAAATTTGGTATTTCTCTGAGTCACTTGCTCTTTCTTGGAGGGATCTTTTAGTTTTGGCTTTTCCTTTCCTTTTTTCACTTTTCCTCTTGCTCCTATCTCTTCTTCATGACTTTTTAGTATCTTTATTTTTCAATGAAACAAGTAAGTACTGTAAATTCCTTTAAAACTGAACAAATTATATTTTCAAGAACACCCATATTTAAGAAGCCTGAACTTTGCTTTTCACAATAACTAGCTATTCATCATTCAGGCCATTAAATACATATTTATGTGAACACAATGGGAGGCAGGAATGGAAATAGCCATTATTACACACATAAAATGTTTCTGAAGGCACAAATGAAAGTGAAAAGATGATCAGAATCGAATATGCCATTTGCTCTTGAATTATTATTTTAGAAGAGAGAATGCTGCTGTCTGGAAAGTGGTACTTGGCATCAACAACCTGGACCATCCATCGGTGTTCATGCAGACACGCTTTGTGAAGACCATCATCCTGCACCCCCGCTATAGCCGGGCAGTGGTGGACTATGACATCAGCATAGTGGAGCTGAGTGAACACATCAATGAGACAAGCTATGTCAGACCTGTCTGCTTACCCAGCCCGGAGGAGTCTCTAGAACCAGATACATACTGTTATATCACAGGCTGGGGACACATGGGAAATAAAAGTAAGTCAGAGTCATTAGTAGTTCTTGCCTTTCAGCTTGTAACACAAAAACATTGTGTTTCCTCCTAGCCTTTGGTCATAATTTCCTATTTTCACTTGTAAAAATGTAGCCACACATGGTAAAAACTTGGTTTAAGTGTTGCATTCTTCCTTTCATGCCAGTTGTAGACAAGAATAACCTATCATAGCACTGAAGCCTGCCAGCCTAAAATGCAACCTCAGAAATCCTCCATACTTCAGACTCTTTCTCCAGGGAGCCACTAGCAATGATTTGGCACTGCTGTGCAAGATGAGACCAGTCAGTCATCCCTACTTTGGACTGACACAATGATTTGGGCTGTCACTAGGCAGAGTCACTAGGGACTCTATGGAGTGGTTAGGTTATTTCACTTCTTCAGTTAAGTTTCCTGGTCACATTTCCAATTCTGTGTTATGTTTTGGTCTTATCGACATCTTACCACCTGTAAGTCCTTCTAGAAAGAAAATTGATTTAATATTTTCCTATTTAAGTTGGTGAAAATAATTTGGCCCTATAGATAATTTAAACATATAAAACATGTAGAAATTAAAATTTTGCACTGCTTACTCTCACCCCACCCCCAGGGACTCTCTCATTCTGTTTGACCTATTTAAAATTTAGAGTAAGAATTGAGTCTATGTGACATTTCGTTTACCTGTAGGTGCTGGCCATTCTGGCTACAGCAAGTCCAGTGCTATGGGTCTCAAGAATGATAATATGTATTGGCATCTGGTAGGAACTGCCAATTTAAAGAAACTTTTTTTC
Source organism: Castor canadensis (assembly GCF_047511655.1). Taxonomy (NCBI): domain Eukaryota; kingdom Metazoa; phylum Chordata; class Mammalia; order Rodentia; family Castoridae; genus Castor; species Castor canadensis. Next base: position 116,269,013 of record NC_133394.1, read on the forward strand.
TTGAAACTTAATCAGGTACACTTTAAGCTAAATTTTGTTTTCTAAATGATGGAAAGTCAGTATATAAAAATTAATGACTTTTTCAGAGGAAGTTCACATATCAGCATTTTGGAGGTAGTGCTAGACTTAAGATGCTACCATTCCTCATATCTTGGTTCTTAGAAGCTATTATTAGTATGCAATATAAGAGCACAATATACTTTTTGTTGTCTCTACTTATGTAAGTCTCACAATAGCCATTTTGAGCCATATCAAATAGTATAACATTATACGTGCCACAGCGTGAGGGTCTGAATTTATTCAGGCAGATGTGATTGACCGTAACTGTACCACTTTCTAATTTACTACAAAAGAAAAAAATATAATATGTGGGAAGCTGAGATTGTGAGGATTGTGGTTTGTGGCCAGCCTGGGCAAAAAGCTATCATGACCCCATCTCAACAGACAAGCTGGGCATGGAGTCATAATGCCCCACAACTGATGGGGTGTGTGTAGGGGGGTGAGTAGGTAGGAAATTATGGTCCAGGTCAGCCCTGGATGAAAAAAAGTGAGACCCTAGCTGAAAAATAACTAAAGCAGGAAAAGGGCTAGTGGCATGGCTCAAGAGATAAAGCACTTGCCAAGCAAATAATGAGGCTTTGAGTTCAAACCTTAATACTGTCGAAAAAGAAAGAAAAAAAGAGCAATGGTCTAACTTACAAGATAGTTAAAAAGATTAAAAACAATGAGGCCAAGAAAATGCTTGATGTAGGTGCCTGGCCTACTACTAATACCCAATTAGATATTATTCTCATATCATGTTTTTGACAACTCATAAAACATTCACTGTCTGCTTCATATTGATTTCTTTTCCGCAAATGACTATTTCTTCCAATAAAGTACGCTGTACAAATACACCATTTCCCTGTCTCCCACAGCCACAGCCGGACATGGTGGCTCACACCTGTAGTCATTCCCAGCTACTTGGGAGATGGAGATAGTAGGATTGTGGTTCAAGGTCAGTCCAGGCAAAAAGTTATAGAGACTCTATCTCGAGAAATAAGCTGAGCATGAGGGTGTATGCCTGTGATTCCATGTATGTGGGAGGTATATGTAGAAGGATCACAACCCCAGGCCACTGGGCAAAAAACAAGACTCTCTCTGAAAAAACAACTATAGCAAAAGGGGCTGGAAGTATAGCTCAAATGGTAGAGTGCCTCCCTAGTAAGCATGTGGCCCTGAGTTCAATCCCCAGTTCCATCACAAAGGGATAATGCATCCAATTTTGTAGAATGCCCAAATAGCAAAATATTCATGATGCTTTAAGAAGTTCATTGTTACTCAGCAAGAACTTACAGGCAAGACAGAATTCACAGACACTGTCAACTCTAAGGGACCGTTTTGTCCTTTTGACATCTCTCTGTCATATTCTCTAGGATTAAAACTCTTACATCAAATAATTGCCACCTGAGCACATGGTCAGATGTATTCTTTTCACCGAGAACAGGGCAGCCTTTCCCTGTTAGATTTAACAGGTGTTCTATACTTCTGCAGGGCAGGACTTGTGCTGAGCTGGCAGTCTTCTGGGTAAAGCTTTGTTTGAGCCCCTTTTCACTGTGATAGCTGTTGTTTTTGACATAGCATCTGGCAAGAACAGAAAAGCACAAGGCACCCATCTGTGCCTCAGTTTCCTAATTAGCAAAATTAAGGAATTTCATCGGATGAGTGCTCTGAGTATTTCTAATTAAACAATTTTGACTTCAATGCTGGAGGTGTGGCTCAAGCAATAGAGTGCCCGCCTGGCAAGTGTGTAGCTCTGAGTTCAAACCCCAGTACCACAAAACAAATATCCACAAACCCCAAAATATCTGATTCCAAGCAAGTCTTGTCTTTGTAATGACATTTCAAGTAAGGAATATTGTTCTCTTGATGTAAAAATGTTTATCTAATACTGTTCATTTCATATTGGCTAGCCTGCTTTTGAGTTATCTTACGATCCTATATGTTTGCATTTCGTCACTTTTCAAATCTAGTGCCTTTTAAACTGCAAGAGGGAGAGGTCCGCATTATCTCTCTGGAACAGTGCCAGTCCTACTTTGACATGAAGACCATCACCACCCGGATGGTATGTGCTGGCTACGAGTCTGGCACTGTTGATTCATGCATGGTAAGTTGCTTTCAAATTATCCAGGAGATGTGGATCAGTAATAACTTCAGTGGGCCGCTGTCAACTCATTAGTATTCATGATGGTTCCTTTGGGAACCATCTATAGCCAAATGCTTAATTACTCTCAGTGAATTTTCCTTAATCCACTACCCAGTGCTCCCTGTCTCCATTCCCTTTGGTCAGGTTGCCATCAGGTTTCTCATCTGCTGAATGGGAGTCTCCCCTCTGATCAGCAATAGGAGGAAAACAATTGTTTCAGTCCATGTCATTTGTTCATTTTGATGGCTAGGACAAGCAAGATTTTAAGAAGAGCAAATGGTGATCATAGCTTCACCTGGCAGTTCAGGGGTCAAGGGGACACCAGAGGACATTGCTAGCCATTAGTGTGATAGCATTAGGGCATACACCAACACCCCAACTTTCAGGGTGTGTGACAAGAACTGTCTCAAGAGTAATCACATAGAATTGTGTAGGCTCTTGTGATCCTCATTTGATTGCCGTCATGTCCTCAAATGTCCATGACCCCAACCTGAAATACTCAGAATTTCTGGACATAATGCTATGCAGAGCAAGCCAATCTAGCAGAAGCATTTTTGTATTTGCTTAAACACTCACTGTATCAAACTGGACTGGTTCTCAGGGCTCCCACAGAGAAGCTCAGAACAGAGTAGAGAAGACAGCTGGCACACTACAGGGCTGAGAAACACCTTCATTTTGCTGCTTTGAAATAAACAGATTGCTCCCCAGATTTTAACACTGAACAGGAGTTATAGCAATGCTGTTATCACTCACTCACCATAATTAAATGGCATTTTTAATGGTTAGGTTAGAATGGAAAGTCTAAGGACTGGAAACAGCTCTCTAAGGACAGTTGCCATGGGATAAAAGGAGGAGAAGTTTCCTTCCTTTCTGCCACATGGTCACAAGTCGTCTACCTGAGGTAGGAAGTGGTAGAGAAGTCCCTTCCTTCTGGAAAAGAGGCCCAGATTTGATTTCCCAAGCCAAAGAATAAAGATATTTTAAGGAGCAGCATGATGCCTATTGGAGCACAGAATTTGCCACCTGAGATAAATGGGTTGGATCCCATCTCTGCCAGTTACTGCACTTATTTTCAGCAAATTAGGTGATCTAACCTCTCAAGACAGTTTTCCCATGAGTAAAATGGGGTGTTTTGTGGATTAACTGACATCCAAATGTGATGCCTGGCAAACACTTAGAATGTTAATACATAGTAACTTTGTTAATATTAGCTAGCATCCATCTGTTTAGCACTTTTTGTGTTCTCTTCAGAATGCTTTCTGATAACTCACTTAATCCTCACAATCACCCTAATTAGCGGTATCTTTGTTTTCCCTAACAGATCAAGAAAGCAAGAGAGCAGAAAGGTTAAGTCATTTGCTCCAGATCACTACGCATAAGGTAGTAAAGTGAGGCTATGAACCCAGGCCATCTGGCTTCAGGGCTCAAGTGTTGACCACTGTGGTATCTTAGTAGCAAAGATTAATGCACATACATCTCTCTTTTTTTCCAATGTGATTTGAAGGTCTACCAAGAATTAGCACCTCTTGGGCACATGTTCAATGTCATTTCTTGGAAATAGGTAGAGGAGGGGAAAGGAGGCCCAAACATAGGCCCAGGCATATTCACACCATGGTGGAGAATAGAACTAGGTCCTGCCAATTTCTTCAATGCTGTGGGTCTGTTAAATGCATACCAGATGCTCTCTACCATATCCCAGACAGAAAACAAAATAAAAACAAAACACAAAACAAATAAAAGCTACTTTTTACTATATCTGGAGCAAATTTGTACACCAAAGCCTCTGTTAGAGGACATACATTTTCTTTCTTGAGTGCATCAATGGAACTCACTAGAAGCTGTAGTCCCTCTGTGGGGGTCTATATATCATGTGGATCAGTACTGAAGATTGGCCTACAGCTCAATCTTATGGAAAGGGAAAGAGGATCAAAATGACCACTGCTGCTGTTAGCTGTGTTCTCCCTTAAAATTTGAATTGGTAGTTCTTGCCCTGTCTTTCCCACCTAAAGGAAAAACACCTGACTCAGTAACCCAGCCCCAAACCCACATCTCAGGAAGTTTTTTCCCTCTCCACCTGGCAGTAATCATACAGTTTTCTGAAGTCCTCTTCATAGTCCTTAGATTTTGCTCTCCTGTAAAATTATTCTTATGACCTAAGCAGACTTTTGGCTGTTCTGGGTCAAATGTCATGCCTTCTTCATCGAAGTAGAGAGGAGCATAGAGCCTTGTATGAGCAGATGCTGAAAAATTATTTGGCTGACTTTATGATCTGAAAGTGAAGAGATGCCCATATCCAGATATGTCTCATTTTAATCTCTCTCTGGCATAATAAATAGCTCTCCCTTAATAACTGAGCATTTTAGCATTTATTTTATATAAGGAGGAAGAAAATATTAAGAAATATGTCTAATAAAAGTGTTTCTAGGTAATTTTGCCTTAAAAAATTCAAGTAGGCTTAGGACACTGGAAAGTTAGGGATGTAAAGATTACCTTTCCACAAAGCACACAATGCAATAAAAAATTCAATTTTGCTTTCATAGTAATAATATTCACTAACATTCCCAAGAAGACAAAAGTCTGGATAGGTGTCCTGTTACCAGACTCCTCAGGTTCCAATCCTGGATGGACCAGTGATTAACTTAACTTGTGCTGCAGCTTCATTATCTCAAAAATGAACATGACAATAATAAATATCAATTCTTAGCTATTTTGTAAAGATCAAATGAACTAATAATGGAAAGTGTTTAGAACATCAATAAACATCATTCTTTTTATTCTCCAACACTACCATGTAGGAAGACCATAGATATGCTTCCAATATTGAAAGTCTTATTCCTTCCATAGTGAATTTACACACTTCTGAACTGGTTATGGAATCTACCCATTTCTTTTGTGGCAATACAGAATGAATCTCTTACTGACTTTGATCTTTCCAGACCAGCAAATATAAATGTCTGTAATGCCACAGTGTTTTACCATCATCTATATATTTGGGCAAAAGAATTGACTAAAATGCAACTGGAATACCTAAACTTAATAGTCAAGAAAAAAAAATCTGTTCATATGAAATAAAATATAGGCTCTAAATCAATGAAATACCCCACTGTGATTCACACGTGTCTTCTATTCAAACATGCCAAATGAAAAAAGTCTTAAGAACTACCCAGAAGTCAAGTTAGGAACCCCAAAACGTGTTGTTATAATAATGCATTCATTCACATAGCAAGAATCTTGAAATTCAGAGATATTGTTGAATGCTCTCTTTTGAGTACTTTCTACAGTTACAAGATAACTCAAACTTAAAGAATGATTATGAGATAACCAGCTCTGATACATCATAAAATTTTTAAAAAATTGTGATATATTTTGGTAAGTGCAGTAAATGACTGTAAAATGTCTTCTGATTTCATGGAAAGAACAAAAATCTCTTCCAAAGCTACCCCTCTTCTTTTTTTTTTTTTAATTTTATTATTCATATGTGCATACAAGGCTTGGGTCATTTCTCCCCCCTGCCCCCACCCCCTCCCTTACCACCCACTCCACCCCCTCCCTCTCCCCCCTACCCCCTCAATACCCAGCAGAAACTATTTTGCCCTTATTTCTAATTTTGTTGTAGAGAGAGTATAAGCAATCATAGGAAGGAACAAGGGTTTTTGCTGGTTGAGATAAGGATAGCTATACAGGGCATTGACTCACATTGATTTCCTGTGCGTGGGTGTTACCTTCTAGGTTAATTCTTTTTGATCTAACCTTTTCTCTAGTTCCTGTTCCACTTTTCCTATTGGCCTCAGTTGCTTTTAAGGTATCTGCTTTAGTTTCTCTGCGTTAAGGGCAACAAATGCTAGCTAGTTTTTTAGGTGTCTTGCCTATCCTCACCCCTCCCTTGTGTGCTCTCGCTTTTATCATGTGCTCAAAGTCCAATCCCATTGTTGTGTTTGCCCTTGATCTAATGTCCGCATATGAGGGAGAACATACGATTTTTGGTCTTTTGAGCCAGGCTAACCTCACTCAGAATGATGTTCTCCAGTTCCATCCATTTACCAGCGAATGATAACATTTCGTTCTTCTTCATGGCTGCATAAAATTCCATTGTGTATAGATACCACATGTTCTTGATCCATTCGTCAGTGCTGGGGCATGCTACCCGCCTTCTTTTAAAGATTAGAATTTATAATGTTCATTTGAAGCTTCCACTTATATAGTGGAAAGCAGACTCCCTCACAGGTTAACAATGGAAAGCTTTTTAAAAAAAAAATGTTCAGAAGTTGTTTAAGCAGGGTTGACTTTATTGTACTTTCAGGATGACATGAACGCTACTAGGGCTCTGAAATCCCATGACTAACATCCACTACTATTCATTACAGGGTGACAGCGGTGGGCCTCTTGTTTGTGAGCAGCCTGGAGGACAGTGGACATTGTTTGGGTTAACTTCATGGGGCTCTGTCTGCTTCTCCAAAGTCCTAGGGCCTGGAGTGTATAGCAATGTGTCATACTTCGTCAAATGGATTGAAAGACAAATATATACTCAAACCTTTCTCCAAAAGTAATCCCAATGATGATCAGAGATTACTGCCAGCAACACTCAAAGAGAATGGCTCCCTTGACTGGGGAGAGCTTGCTGCAGAGTTGTACAGAGGTACTTTCCATGGACAGGATGTTCAAGACGGACTGCAAATTTTCATGTTTGTTGTAAACCTGTTTATTTAGCTTTCTTTCAACTTTATTTTTCTTTAACTTCAAATTTAATGAAAGGCTTTTAAAGAAACAAAATGAAGCAGGTTTGTTCTTTTGCCAAACTCACCTTGACTATAGCATGAACTTATCAACTCTACAGACAGTTAAAATAATAGAGGCCCTAGGGTAAGAGGCTATAGAAAGCTCTCTTTTACAAAAAAAAAAAAAAAGACCCTGAGACCCAGGTTGGCTAATCTCCTCCAGTTTCAGCTCAAGCATGCTTAGGGGCAGTTTCAACATTATCATAGGAGACTGGCTTTTGATTTATTCAAATTGAGATAATTTACATGTTTAAATTATTTACTATTACTCTTTTTAGGTTTTCATAATTCTGAGAACTTACAAAAGACAAAAGTAAAAGACCAATAGCATCTGTTTAGGTAACTGAAATCACAAGACATAGTGAATGTGAAATTTTCTAGACATGAAGACTAACTCTTAGTATTATTGTTCTATCCAGTCTGGATTTAAATCAAGTTTGTAATTTTATAGAAAAGTCTCCATAGAGCTTTTCTCATTGCTGGGGCTTTTCCAGTGTATGTCAGTTGGCTAACTGAGATTTCAACAACTAGGTCATTACTCATAGAAATTTTCCTTTAGTCTGTGTGAAAATAAAGTGCTGATTAAACTTTACCAAAGGAGAACCAGTTCTAGATTGGAGAGGTGAAGTTTTAAAAGAAAGACAATTAAAAGGTACCCCACCCTCCATTAAATATAAAAATTGAGCATTCCTGTGTTCATACCAATAAAGTCACAGAAGTATATTTCAAAGCACAATAAAACATTGCACGGAGTAAAACATTTTGTAATTTTCCCCTAATAATGTCTAACGTCTGGTGTTGCCATTTCTTCTCATTGATAATTAAAGCAAAATTTTAAAGATGTTTTTAAACAGTAGGCTAATTTATGCAAATCAATTTCTGAAACAATTAGTGGTTAAAAGTATTTTTCTCCACTAAAAAGCTCCAAAACACAATTATTCACATCCTCCTAATTTAATTAGTTAGACATAAATTTTGCAACATTCAAATGCCTTTTTTGAACAAGTAGGGTTCGCTACTAACCTTCACCAGCAACCTGGACTGCTTCAGCATTCCGAATAGACTAGCTGCAATTTTATATGTGTAGGATTTTTGGACTCTTTTCTGTGTGTTAACATATTTAAAATTAAAAAAATGGTCTCCACACTTACTTTCAGTTTTGTTCATTTCTTGTAATTTGTTACAAACTCTAGAGTGTGAAATCCAGCAACTGAATTGTGGTCACAATTGTGTGGAAGTTCAAGAATAGTTTTGTTATAGTTTTAGCCATATACTTAATGTAACAACTTTTAGCCTTGCTCAATTTATGTTCAGTAAAATGTACATATTGTACTTATTTTAAATAATTCTGAATACAAATAAAATGGTATCTTTTTTTGGATGAATATGGAACATAGACAGCAAGTCCCAGGAAATTATTTATCCCTCTATAATAGTATGGTGGTACCCAGTTTCCATCAACCAAAATTTACCTGTCTTATATTTCACTCTCACAGGTGCCTGCTCTTTTAGACAGCCAATAGCTCCTTTATTGGTCTAAAATTAGAGGTTGCTAATTGTCTCAATCACTCATTGAATGTCTCAGCCCTGCTACGGGCTCATGGATCTTTAATGTCTAGAGTATATTTTGGGAGTTCAATTCTTTTATAAACCTTTTGTAATCAAATTATATACTAAAGTATATACTATTAATTGATTTTCTCCTGGATACTAGGAACAATGATGCTATGCTTCACAATTTGGTGATATATCTTTAATACCAAAATGTAACTGATCACACCAGCTTGGGTAACTTCGTGTGAAAAGTGTTACTTTCTTGTAAATTTGACCCTTTAAAAACTTAATGCAGATCTCAAATCTCTTCAATTTAGAGGCCACACATGTTTCAGAATTCAGAATTTTCTAAATAGAAAAATATGTAGTTTAGCATCCAATAATTAAATACATTAACATTTTATAGCAAAATATATGACTAATTACACAAGTAAAGTATTTTAAATAGCTTTATGAAAAAATTTTCAGTTTTCAGAGACTTGGGGATTTTGGAATTATAGACACAAGATTATAGCCTCATTACATGGACACTCAGTATTTTCTTTTAGTCATCTGTACAGATAATTCACATCTTAGAAAATGACATTTTTCTTATCTTTTTACCTCATTGTTTTGCTCTTAGATTTTAATCTTTTATTTACAAGTGGTTATATTACCATTTTTTTAATTTATCAGGACATGATGATCTCAGGGACTGAACGTCAGCTGCTGTGAGTACAACAAATATATCACAGGTTTTCCACCCAAGAAAGGACCAAAATAATATTCTGGCAAAAGGTGTGCTTTGAGACTTTCCTCCTAACTTCTGGTACCAATTATAGCTAGATTTAGTGTTTATAGGAGTGATGACAATTTTTCGGTGCACATTATTTATTAAAAAGTTTATTTATTTAAAAAAACATTGTATAGGAAGCAGAAAGCAAATTCCAATAGCCATGTAGAATTTTGAAAGTTCTAGAAATTAGTGTATATGAAAGATGACTTACAATAATAACAGACTGCTACAAAAAAAAGGAAGGTCAGGACAGTATGGTGCAGGTAGAAGATTAAACCCTGAGAATAGTGGTTAAATAGTCATTAACAAGACTTTGATAGAGACATTGAACATTAGCACAGAGGTTCAGAAAAGAAATCTAGATGACTGGTGACTGGGTAACTTTCAGATGAATGTATTCTTTAAAAAATCTCAACAAGAATATATGCTCATATAATAGCACTTGGCCTTATTTGGTATGAACTAGTTTCTTGTCCCCAAGCAAAGCCAGCAAATATGATTTTTAATAGCAGTAAATGTACTATGGACATTCCTGTCCTTAACAGTATTACAAAACAAGTTTTTCTATGTCCCCTGAGAATAACCTGTACCAGTCTCACTCCATATTTCATGTTTTTAGAAGCTACACCACCAGACAAGCTGTGGGGTACTGTAAGAACTATGAACCTTCAAGTGGTCTCTGGAAGATTGTTTTGAAACTGATTGTCTCAGTTTTAGAATATAGGAACTTGCCAATTGGGGCTGTAGGCTCAGCTGATTCTGTCTACCTGACCTATGATTTCTGTTCCCCCAACTGCCAACATCTGCACAGAGATATGTCTCAGAGAAGACCTCATGAGAATTCTTCCCTTGATGGGAAGCTGAGAGAGCAACCCATTCCTGGTGCTGATGGAACACTAGCGTCCCTTGTACTCCTTCTGAAACACTGAAATGAGCAGAGTACACTCAATATCTTCAGTTAGAGGACCAAAGTCTTCTTCCCATAGAAAATAAAAAGCTATTAATAATCACTGGCTATATTTTAAATAGTCCAGTTATCATCCAATTTTAGGTACATCGTTTAAAAGGCTCTTGGGAATTTATCTAAAAGCCATTTGTGATATTTTTTAATATAGATATCTGAGTCCTAACTAATCAATCTAATGCATACTTTTTTCTTAAAGAAAAATTCAGATTGGAGCCTTTCTCATTTAAAGCATTTCTCAAAGACTTTCTTGCAAAATAAATATATCTTAAATGAATCCCTTTGACAATGTTTGCATTTCTAGAACAATTAAAATGCTTTTACAAAATCCAAAAAGTTTCATAAAAGCATTTTATTTGTGAGTTAAATATTTCACTTCCAGATCAAACCCTACCCTTCTTTTACAAATGTATATACAAACATACAATAATGGTTATCATGTAGGCTTTTCTATGCCTAGAAAATGTCCATGTCCCTTACCGAGAAACACAAGTAATCCTTGCTTTGTAGGGGTGCCTCTTCAAAACTGTTCTTCCAAACTTGAAAGAATACTTGCAACTCCAAGGAGGGTATCCTGCTTTCTTAAGATTTTGAAGGTCCAGTCATCTTCGAGGCCTCAGTTTCAGAGTGGTCTAAAGCAGTTTCACATAAAAGGACGTTTCCTTGTTCAACAGCACAAGAAGTTGCCGACTTCATTGCAAGGGCTGCAGAAGGACTAGACATGGATCTTCTTCCTGACTGGACAGCTGACTGGTCAGCACACTTAGATGTCACTTGATGCATCTTTCCAGCCCCTCTCCACTTCTTGAGTACTACAGTCCTTTCTTCTGGAGTTAGTCTATCAAAGTGCTTAGCTCTTAAAATTGGAGATGGAAATAGGGATCCTTGAAGAACTCGGTATATAAACCTAGGTTACAAGAGCATTGCAAGATTATGTTCACCTCAAATGCATCATGGGACCCGCAAAAAATACTAATCAATTTAAAAAGTAAAAGAGTCTAGTAGCCACTGGCTCCTCAGGTAAAGGGAGATTAAAACATTACTAAATAAGCTAATATTTGTAAAGAACTTAGAAACAGTAAGTGCCCTATAAGTGCTTGCTAAATAAATATAAAGTCTGCAAAAGTATAGATTTCAATAGTTGCAGTATCATAGGATTACTGTAGGTAATTTGTATTATCCTAAGATAATACAAGTCAGGTAGAGTTTTGGGTAAGTATTCAACAATTTTAGTTTCCTATGGCTACTGTAATAAGTTATTACAAACTTCTTTCTTTCAGGGCAAGCTGACAGTGTTTCTACTGATAGAATATTCTAAAAAATCTTGTAAGTCTCCCATGTATATTATTGAGATTTATGTCACTGTACAAGAGATCCTCCATAGAGCTTCCTTGTATGCTCCTGAGATGACTGAGGGAATCTATGAGTCACATACCTAAACTTTTAGACTAGCAGAAAGGCTGTCCAGATAAACCCCTGGCCTTATCTCCAGAGCATACTCCTAACAGTCAATCTCCTAATTTTAGCAATGTTTAGTAATGTCTGAAATCTATTAATTCATTTTGACTTAAGACTTAAGCAATAAAAATAAATGGTGCTATACCACTAATTTGGCTTAGGACTCTCCCCAGCCAAATACCCAAGTTCATTTCTTACATATTCTGCTTTCACACTACTGTGGAACACAATTCTGTCAGTATATTTTAAATATCCTCTTTCCTCAAATTTCTAATACATGTTCCTCATTTTCTTCTGAGAACACACTAGTAGTATCTTAAACCTTGTATTTCTAGCAATATTCTGTTTATGATAATATATGCATTCTCTAAGATGAAACAGGTTTTCTCTACCACACTCTTTACCTCCTTCTGGAAGGAGTGAGGACTAGCATCAACTTCTATTTAATAAGTATGGTATTTTTCTATCATTTATCTCAAAATTCTTCCAACTTCTGCCCACTGCCCAATCTCCCACAGTTCTAGAAGCAAGGATTCTAAATTCAGTTTCCCTGGGCCTAGAGTCAAGTTAGAAAGGCTATTCTCCCACTGGAGATACTACAAGAGAACCCATTCCTTTTCTAAGCTTTTGGTGGCTTCTGGCATTCTTTGAGTTGAGGCTAAGGAATCTGTTTCTACCATCAGTGCTTTTTCTTCTTCTAGAAGAGGTACACATTGACATTGAAGGGTTTATGCCCATGGTACCTTTGGATGGTTACAGCTTCGGGGAGAGTAAGGGGCTGACAGTAATATTTTAGGCTTGGGGAGCCATATAGTCTCTGTTGGAACTATTCAACTCTGTTGTTGCAGTACAAAAGCAGCCATAGATAACATGTAAATAAATGAGCATGGCTATGTTCTAATAAGCTTTATTTATAAATATAAGCAGCAATGGTCTGTGAGCTACAATTTGTCAACATTACTGGAGAATAATATAAACTCACCATTTTCAACTCTTTTATGTTTAAAAATTATTCCTTATATTGTTTTCAATCCAACATATTAAAATATTTTATAAAATTATACAGAGGAAGAGCTCTGAGTTCAGGAATCAATAGATTAAAAACCTGTGTATTCTTCTTAAACCTTTCTGTTAAATATTAGAAATCGGGTTAAACTAGAATGAGAAGGATAATTGGATACAGTAAAGTGTTCAGTTTACAGACTGTAGTGGAGACAGCTACTTGTCATCAATACCCGTGTTCCCCTCCTTCCTTTTAAAAACCTCTGGATTTTAGCCACTCAGAGTCTACATGCCTAGGCTCTGGTTGACTGGATACCAGCAGTGATATGTCCAACTTCTGAGTCATGCTGTTACAAAACAAATAAAGAAAAACAAGCTGCTTGATCTTTACTCTGTCTCTTTTGCTCCTTCCTGTGGGCAGGGGCAGGCAAGGGTGAGGATCTGGATATGCTAAGTAGGAGCCATCTTCTATTATTCAGATGACTCTGTTATGTTTTGAATGTCTGTCCTCTCCAGAAGGGACAGTTAAATTGAAATTTAACTGCTTTTGGGCTGGGAACCTAGCAAGCACAAGACCCTGAGTTAAAACCTCAGTACTGCCAAAAGAAAAAAGAAAAGACAAGAAATTTAATTGACATTGTAACAATATTAAGAGGTGGGAGCTTTATGAAATAATTAGACCATTAGAACTTCCTTATGAATGGGTTTGCCTTTCCCTCTTCATCATGTGAGGATGCAACCTTTGAGGTGTCATCTTGGAATCACAATTACCAAATGGGCGTGTGTTAATATCGGACTTCCTATTTTCCAGAACTCTTAGCCAATAAATTTTGGTTTGTAAGTTACCCAGTTTGTGGTATTCTGTTGCAGCAGTACCAAGTGGACTGAGACATGGGATTGGGAGATGGTAGAGTAAAAAGATAGAGGATGGGTTCTAGATCCTTGGATGATCTCATGAAGCAAAGCTGCCTTCTCTTTGTGAACTGTTAAATGGATTAGACCTTTTCCAAACCTCCTTGATTGCTTATGAGACTTTTGTTCTCTGGTAAAACAATTAAAACCAATATCTTAACTACTAAACAGACTTGACTTCTCTATAACTAAGCAGGGTGGTATGCCATCCATTCTTAGTAATTGCATAAAGTATTCTAAGTCTTATGATTCCATATATTCTCTTCATAATAAAACAAACTCCATACCTGGGCAGAAGAGCAATGCAGGTTGTGAGGACACAAACTAGGTAGAACATAGGATCCAGCATGTGCTCCTGCATAATCTGGTAGGGGTTGGATGGTGGGTTGCACGTTATACACATGGCTCCAAAAACCAAAGTAAAGAGAAAATAGGACAAGATGCTTCCAATGATTACCAGCATGTGGATCCAAGTCTGCAAGACAAGAAGAGCCAGAAATGAACACACACTGACAGGGTATTTCAGCTCAATAAAATCCACTCCATTAAATGAACAACACATGTAAGCACCCAGTGAATGGTGTTATAAATCTGATCAAACAAACACAAAATACTGTTGAGATAAGAAAAGAGCACCTTTCACAAATAGCTCGTATCATTCTTTGGATTCTATAAGTCTAAATCAAATGTTAAAAGGTAATTCTGTTCACTAGTTTATTCTATATTGTCCATGCACAAGGAGGTATTTGGATTTTCTTTTTAATTTTTTTCATATAGTCTGTTTCCACATTAAAGTAAGACCTAAATCCAGTGATCTTCAAACTGTAGCTATCCACACACCTACAATTGGTCACCCATATTCTTATTCTCCTTCACCACTGAGCATTTAAGTGAATTGCACTGCCTTACCCCCTGGAGATTAAGCATGGCCATATGACTTGCTTTAACCAATGGAAAGGATATGTAAAACTTTCATGTTAGAAGGATATAGTAGCAGATGTGCAATTTTCAGTGCTGTCTCCTTTCCTTTCAGTCTGACCAAGAGGTTCCCTTTTAGGATAATTCCTCATAGTACAGGTGCAAGATGCAGCCTGAGCCACTGAGCTACCCTTCTGAGAACAATTGCTTCTAGAACCGTATGGAACATCAGCAAAAATAAATGAGCAAAAACAAATCTAATAAGCAAAAATAAGTCTATGTCATACTATAACCTAGCCACCTTCATATCCATATGTAACTTATAAAATCATTTTTTCTTAATGTTTTCTTTAAACTAGCTCAGTACTTAATTAAGCAATTTAATTTAGAAAGAAAAGTAGAACATTACTTTAAATGTGATATTAGCATCATCTGGTTAATAGGGTTGAATCTGGAGTCTGATCTGTTATGAAATGAGATTAGTGAGAATTGTGAAGAAATATAATAACATCAAACAGATTTCCTCTTTTATATAATTGGAAGTATGAAAAGAAAGAGCCAGAGAGCAGAAAGTAATGATGGACTTGTTGGGGTGGCACTCGAATTTCAACTGGCTCCAGTCATTTTCTCCATGCTCTGGCCTCACTGTACTCCAGGTTTGGTCCCTGATGATGGAATGCAATTTCCTGAGCTTCAGTCATAGGCTTTAGTGAGGGGAGGAATTGCCAGACTTGCACAATGCTGTAAGAGCTTATGGCATACCCTTAGGTGGGAACCAAAAGTACCTCCACAACTGCCTAAAAATTAAAATGAGACCCAGAATTTCAGTTCTAGAATTTCCTTTATCTAATCTGGTATTTGCTTATATTGACATTTTATTACATTTTGGACTTGTAAAGTTTGGTTATAGATGATTATGTATAAGCAAAACAAGAGATTCAAAAATAAATATTTAACCCTACTTTAGAAATTATTAAAAATAATTTGATAATATAACCTCATAAATTTTGAATCATAACCTCATTCAGCTATTTCCTGCTTAAAATTCCCTCATTACCAGTATGACAAATATTCCCCTCAAAGTGGCTGGATATTCATTTATTCACTCAAGTATTTTTTGACCCCTTACTATATATCAGTTCTGTCTTTGACTGGTATACAGTGGTGAACAAAACCTCACAGAGATTACAGTCTAATGTAGAAGGCAAACATGAATCAAATCATCACACAATTAAATGCGTAATTATAAATTATTATTAGAACTATGAATAAAAGCAAGAGAGTAGTATGATAGAATGGATAGTTAGGGAAAGGCTCTATGTGGAAACAGCATTTTTGCTGAGATCTAAAGTGATCTAAACTAGCATTTGAATTTGGTAAACTACATGGGTACAAGTGGCAACTAAAAATATCTCCACTAATAGATAGGTAAGAGCCAAGTACCTGATGTGATAATGAGCTCAATGTATCTGAGAAGTTGAAAGAGAAATAATGTGGTTCCAGCCCCTGAATAAGTGGAAATGAGGTTGGAGATAGGTAAGGGTGGCATTGCAAGAGACCTAATAGGCCGTTTTAGGGCATTCAGAGTTTATTCCACATACGTTAGAAAACCCTTGAAGGGTTTTGCCCAAGGGAAAGCAAAAAAAAAAAGATTTTATATTATGATAAAGGATACAATCATCATATATTAAAGTCAGTGTGCCAGGATCAGCTTGGTCTTGAAGAACACTGAAGGGTAATTACCTTCCTCACCTTGATTCACACCTTCTGGAACCATTCACCATTGGTACTATCAAGGGGACACTTGTCCACTTTGCCTGGCAACACACTGACCTCAGCATAATAACATCAATGATCACAAAGAGTAGCCATGAATCACCCTCCTTCCATGGAGCCATTACTCTTCTCATTAGCACAGATCTTGTAGGCATGAAAGGTTTAGCAGGGTCACTGCTAATAGAAGACATTTTCCCTAAGCATAAAGAGTTCTAGGTACCGCAGAGACAGGAAAACCACTCACCAAACTCTTGCTCTCAATGACCAGATGGAGGAGAATGATGAATAGAGCTGCTGTGTTCAGGGGGTTTCCAAATGTAAAGATATCAATGTCTGAGCCCTGGTATGTCTACAAAGAGAGAAAAATAGCTGATGAGCTTGGAGAGCTGTGCACACTCTCTGGTGTGAGCAACACAACTTTATCTACAGCTCAAATCTGAGGCTTGAGTCTTTTCTACAATGTTCCTATTAACTGGTCCCTTAAGACAGATGAACATTTCCAAAGAATAGACTGAACCTCTCCCAGACTCATCTAATTTTTGAACTTTGTAGTTCTGAATCATATTTCTGAATCATATTTCATCTTCCTGGAAGCTTCTACTCATACTTTTAGGCATACCGAAATATCAAATTTGTTAAAAATTTGAAACTATTTTTATGACTAACGTAAGATGACACTTCTTCTGGGTAAATATCCCCTCCTCTACTACCTATATGTTTTTAAATCCTTAAACCATTCCTCAAATGACACAATATTCTGATCTTTTGCCACTCTCTCTGAATACCCTTCCGGTTGTCTTGTCTATATTTCTCTTGAAGTGCAATATTCTAGTGACGCTAATTCAAGTGACTTAATTTGAATAAAGAATGAAAAGTATTAACTTAGAGACTACCATTGCTTTTATTCTCAACACTGGACTTCCATTAACACCATCCATGATCAAACAAGTGTTTTTTCTGGAAAGAAGTATGTGCTTTGTACTTGGTGTCTGAAGTTTTCAAATTAATTTTAATACATACTTTGTGTAATTTCCTTTATTTTTTTAATTTTTTGATTTTTATTTTTGGAGAGACTACTTACAAGAACTTTAATACTCCAGAAGTCATTTAATAGAATTAGCCCAACACTCACTAATAAAAGCTTTCATATTCTGACTTTGCCTCTGATTTTTGACTAATCTAATTATATGGTCAGATTTTCAATTTTAGTCAAGTCATTGACAAAAATTAGCATGGAGTTCAGGGTTAACAAGAGACCCAAGAGAACTCAACCAGGTACTTAATATAATCTATCGTCTCTTTTGGGGGGTATGATAGTCAACCTGATTATAAAAGCAGTCTACTACTTCACAGTCTGATATCAGAAGCAAAGTACAAAGAAGCATCTTTGAATCATTAATAACAAATACACCGACTGAACAAAGACTTACAAAGTAAGGCACAAAGAAGCAGACCAGGCTCTGATAAAAGGCATCTAACAAGGTGATCCAGAAGGTAAGGGGTAAATATGCCTGGAAATGAAACATATTGGAGAGGGAGTAAGATTAACAAGGTTAGTGCCAAGTCATGAAACAACACAAGCTGGTACTTAGTTTTGCTTCTGTGAGAGAAAAACTCCGCAATTCTTTCACTCATAAACTAGAGAAGATTGTCACCAGTGGTGGAGGAATGAGGGCAGTTGAATGAAATGGGTTCACAGTTGACTGTAGTGAAAATAATCCTTAAAGGAACTCTTATTCAGCTCATTGGATCCATTTAAAATCTACCTTTATCATTGGGTTTTGTTTTTAAAAGATGGAGAATGAACCAAGAGCCTATGACATGCTAAGCACACACTGTCACTGAATCATGTCCCCAGGTCCTTTTGTATCAATTTTAAATCAACCTGAAGCAGAAATAATAGTACTTTTTCATTTCCTATTGGGCAGACAGTACTATTCAAAAGCTTCTCTAAATCCATTCATTTCTTTTTATCAACACTACTTTCTTTATTCCAACTTGTCATCAACTCTTTCTATGAATGACTGGATAGCCGTCTACTGATTTCTTTGTTCTCTTTCATGCCCTCAAGCTAATGAGTTCATATCAGGAAGATTATTTTCTAAAATTGTAAATCAGTTCATGACATCTCCCTAACAAATCAAATTGCCTCCTTCCAGTCACTTCAATGATTCCTACTGCATATAAATACAAGAGAAGTTCCTTTCCAATACCTGTAAGTTCCGCCCAATGAATAGCTCTTCAGAGTCATTTCTTCCCATTATTATCCCATAACATGGACTTTCATTCTTTTCCTTGAACATGCCAAATCCATTTACATCCATTCCTCCATTACAGTTCTTCCTTATCTAATTCCTAGCTTAAATACCACCTCATAGGGCCTTACCAAACCAGATGAAAAGTTGTGACTAATCACTTTCTACCATGGTATCCTTGACAGAATCTCATCTTGTTTGTTTACTTAAGGATTTTTTGGCTCTTTCAATGGAATGCAAACTTCAAAGAGTGGGACTTTGGCTTTTAATTCAAGTGATTAAAATGATGCCGGGTTCAGTGCATGTACTCAACAAATATTCATTAGGTTTATAAGATATTCTTCTATAGCATCTCACTTGCTAAAAGTCTTTCTACCAAAAGCTTGTATAAAGAGATGGAAAGATCAAGGAGTTACTGGTCAAATAATTGAAAATGGGCTCTCAACCAAGAGCCAATTAGGACTGAATGGTAACATATGTGAATATGGATTCTGAGGCTGCATTCAGACCCAGCAGGAAAGAAGACTATGGCTTATTTTGTCCAAGTGTGTCATGGACAAAAGTGGAAATGTATTAGATTCCTGAGCTAGTCTTTTCATAACATGTTCTTCTTAGTCTTGTTTTCTTCCAAATGCATTGACGCTAAAATTTCCTTGAGAAAATGTCTTACAATTTCCTAAAGAATAAAACTTTATATGTATACAAATTCTCTGTATATATTCTTCCATTCTTCAAAAGGCTACAGTTGGAAATTTATATCTGTTCCTTTTGTCTCTTTGTCCACTGGAAAAATCAAAGGAATAAAGATGAATTGTTTTTAGACTTTTTGCCCCATATCTTCTCTCACTATTTCCTCACTGGGAATGGTGGGACATTTTATCTGTTTTTCATCATCTAAGTGTCTATGAAATCTAAGTAGAAGCATGGTCCAGTAATGGAAGACATTTGGTAGAGACAAAGGGACAATAAAAATGCCACTGGTAAGAGAGAATGATTTGGGGCAAGTTAAAATATAACTTCATATTTTTGGGGGAATAGAGGTGGCTCAAAAATCCTAGACAGAAAAAGTAAAAAAGTACAATTTACCCACAATCACATGAAGAAGAGGACTTACAGAAGGTATAAAGAGAAGGGTCAGCCAGGTGCCAGTGGCCAGCTCCTGTAATCCTAGCTACTCAGGAGGCAGAGATCAGGAGGATCCCAGTTTGAAGCCAGCCCTGGCGAAAGTTCCCAAGATCCCATCTCAAAAATATCCAACACCAAAAAGGGTTGGTAGAGTAGCTCAAGTGACAAAGCACCTGCCCAAGCATGAGGCCCTCAGTTCAAACCCCAGTACTGAGTGAGAGAGAAAGAGAGATAGAGACAGACAGAGCTAGAGCTAGAAAGCGAGAGAGAGAGAGAGAGAGAAAGAGAGAGAGAGAAAAGCATCAGGGATAAGATAAAAATAAGTGAAAGCCCGAGGGATTTACCTCATCAGATCTCCCGGAAGCCGAAGGGAAAATCTGAACATGAAATCAAAGCCAGAAAAGAAGACTGTGGTGCTGAGAGATGGGTAATAGGTGATTGCTTCATGGAAGAGAGTCCTCTGACTGTGGATGTCCAGTCTCATTTGCTTTAGGGGACAGAGATTCTATAGCTCTAGAGAGTATATCATGATACCAAAGTCAAGAAATGACCCATACATAAAACAGAATTTGTTTGGAGGCCAAGTTCAAAGAAAGGTCAAATTCTGGAGGGTAAGGTCAACGAAACCACCTTTTACTGATAGCCATATACTGGGAATCTGCCTGCTATTATCATGTTTTATAAAACTGGCTAGCTCAAAATAACAATGTGTACAAAGAAATGATAACAGAGTTCAACAACTGGAAACAAAGATCTTAATTCTCCCAAGAGTAAGAACCAGTTACAATCTTCAGTCTGTACACAGGAAAGTTTAAAACACTAGCTATAAAACTTTTGATTGGAAGCCTCCTTCTTTCCCGAATGGACTTGGGATTTAACTTAGGTTGGGGGTACAGGACCACCTTCAGTGATCACAACCACACATCCCTACATCCTGGCCTTTAAGTTAGACTGGACTCCTTTTGGGAAACCCCAAGTAGTTTGTGATTAAAGGGGATCAGATGATGTTAAAGGATTATAAGGATTTCTTTCTCCTGGAAGAATGGGCACTTCTCTCTGTTGGCTATTCCTGGTACCTGAGGACACTAAATCACCTTCCTTTCCAGAATGACCATTTAAGTCAAAATAAAGTTAGATGGATGAAAATAAATGCATAATTTAAAATTTCATAATACCTCAAGTTTCAGAGTAACTGTGGATAAAAATAAAAATATCGAGAGTTTAACATAGCTGGAAATTTTACATACACCTTCCTTAATTATCACATCATTTCTATAAAGTAAATAAAGGACAGGCAAATTAAAATACTTAACAAGACACACATCAGAGTCAAAAATTTTGACTCTGGTTGTATTGATATGTGTCAATGTCTCCAAAAACTGCCTGCTGGTAGGGGGAATATTTTGGGGATTGGGTTTATGCATGTTAAGCATTTGGTACAGAACCTACAATTACATAAATATTCATAAGGGCTATCTTAATGTGGATTGTTAATTTTGTGAAAGATGAATTAGCAACAAGAGGGTTTTTAGACAGTGACCCAGCTTAATTGACTACTATGATCCTCTAGGTAAGAGACAAGAAGGTACATGAAAAGGATCCAGAGATAAAGAATGGAGACAGGGCTTGGTTTCAGAGAGTGAGTCATTGAGATCAGTTCTGTTTGACATGACAGCAGAACCTGAAGAACTTTATTGGGCTTGGGAAGCAGATGAAGATAGCTTCACATCCTGGTTCTTCTCTTTATTATCTATGAGAGTTTTGGGAAAATCACTTAATGTCTTGAGAATGAGATTCATGGTTTTAGAATGGGAACAAAACTAGGTTCCATCTCAAAGTATTTTCATGGAGATAAATGTGGCAGGGAATGTTTACTGCTTAACCAGTAGGTGGCACAGTGGGTTTTTTTTTTGTTTTTGTTTTTTTTTTGGGGGATACTAGAGTTTGAACTCAGGGCCTACACCTCTAGCCACTCCACCAGCCCTTTTCTGTGATAGGTTTTTTTCAAGATAAGGTCTTGCAAACTACTTGCCCTAGCTGGCTTTGAACTGCGATCCTTCTGATCTTTGCCTCCTGAGTAGCTAGGATTATAGGCATGAACCACCAGCACCTGGCTCACAGTGGGGTTTAATAAATGCTACATACAATATGTAGTAAGTCTCAAACACTGGATTTCTTAGAAGCACATATGGCTTTTCATAGATTCATCTGTGTTCATATCATAGGCTAGTAACTTAATATTGGCCTTGTGAGCATAGATCTTTGAAAACAACTAGATATTTTAAATGGTTCAGAATATGCTATAGTATTTGGACTGGGCTGACTGGCTGGGCAGATACACAGCCTAAGCATTTTGGCTTTAGCACCTACCTCTGATTTCTGACCACTCTGGTATAGTTCAGGCAGTTGCATGAGGGTCTCTGCAGATATATCTTTCTCTAAAACACCATAAATGACAGGGGGAGCAGATGTGAACAGGAGGTTGAAGAAGATCAAAACCCAATAGTCAGTCATGGATGTTCCTGAAAATCCACAAAAGAACTGGTACCAGAAAAGGAGGTTCACATAGGCCTAGAGGCACAAAGAGAAACATTCAGATCTTAGAAACAGCAATGTATATTATGATCAGGCATACCTTTTGCTGCCATTTTGAGCTGTGTGACCACAGCCTCTCTGAATTTCAACACTTACAAAATGGAAGACCACAACTTCGAGCTTTTTGTTTGTTTTGGGTAAATGTTTTATTAAATTAAAGTGCATACACACACATCACTTACCATATGGTGCTTGCACTACCTTAAAAGCTTTACAAATAATTCATTTAGTCTTCATGACAATCTGGGAATTACTGCTTTTCCCATTTTACAGATGAGGAAACTGAGTATAATGAACTAAATGTTTGTGTACCCCCTAAAATTCATATATTCAAATCTTAATCTCCATTTTGATGGTATTAGTGGATGGGATCATTGAGAAGTAACTAGGTCTTCATGGTAGAACCCTTGTGAATGGGATTAGTGCCCGCATAAAATGAACCCCAGAGAGCTCCTGCTATCCTTTACCCTGTGAAGATACCATCAGAAAGAGGGCCTTCACCAGAAATCAACCATGCTGGCACATTGATCTCAGACTTCCAGCCTCTGGAACTGTGAGAAAAAAATTTCTTTTATAAGCCATCCATCTGTGGAACTTTGTTATAACAGCTTGAATGGACTAAGACACTTAGGCACAAAGAGGCTAAGAAACTTGAGTTCTGTAGAGAGTTTAGCTCTAGATGAAGAGAACACAACTTAGTGCCCAGAACAGAACATGCCTACCATGAATGTTTTCTTTTGGTTTCTGTGTCCACAGTTATTTTTTAATAGTAAAATGGGATACTGCCAGCAGAGTGGTCAACCATCCAGTTTGCTTGGGACTGAGAGGTTTTCCAAGCCATGGGATTCTCATGCTAAAACTGGTACAGTCCCAGATAAACATGGATAGCTGGCTGTCATAGAGATCAGGCACATGCATCCTACATGGTTTCCTCCAGTATTTTGTCTCAAACTAAACTAACTGTAGAAAAAGCTCTTTGCTCTTGAGCAGGGCAGACTAAAGGAAAGGGCACTGAACTTAGGTTTGGGGGTTTATTTCAAGGCCTAAAGACATTTCTTATTGATTGCTTGATGTTAGGCCATTTTTACAACCTCTGTGAATACTGGTTTCTTCCTATGTAAAATGAGAATTATACCATCTCAAAACTTAGTATCAGGATCAAGTTAGAAAGTGTTCATGTCTTGCAATGAGCCATACAAATGTTAAGGTATCATTATTGTTGACATCATAGAACACTAGAACACCTTAAGACGCAATACTCAAAATAGATTGTCTTAGTCTAGTGTGCACGGACATGCATTGTGCTTATGGATATGCTGAAAACATATCCATCCATTTTAGATACAAGTGGTTTGGGGCATTACTCTGGGGTATGAATCCATAGACTTCATTAATATCTCAAAAGTTGTCCAATATGCAAGAACAGTTGTGTTAGAAAAATAAGTTGCTTTAAGGCTTCTGGTTCTGGCCTATTTCTCTAAAGCTTATGAAATAATTTTGTTTAGCTAGATAAATAAGAGGTAGAAATGAAGTCTGTAGTGTCAGCATAAATGACTGACTGGTGGGTTAGACAGCAGAAAGTCAGGGTCTTTTATTCCCTGGTGATGTCTTATCTACTAACTAGAGTGCTGTCTCCAAAAGCATGTAGCTTCTTTCCTAATATTTGTGTTTCTCAACCCTTGGGTTTAAAAGCAGAGTGGTGATGGTGGTGGTAGAGATTTGCATCACAATAAGGAAAGAAATAGGAAGATGCAAAAGTACTTTAAAAAAGAACACTTGGGAGAGGTCCTCCTTTCTAAGAGTCATAGACCACAAAGGCCTAGAATTTAAAATTGTAAACCACAGGTTTACCCATACTCATACATTCAGACAGACTTTATACATTTCCAGTAGTTTTGTAAAGTATCTGATTTTTTCTAAACTTTGATTAAATAGGCTAATTTGAATTAGTAAAGTGCTGATAGCTTCTTGAAAAGTTCATCATGCTGTGGGAAAAAAATTTTACTACTACTATTACTACACACACAGAGGCCTAAATTATACAATTACACATTGGTGACAGCCTAAAATGATCCATTATTTTTCCCTAAAGATAAAATTTCAATAGAGTGACTCATTTTTGTCTATTACTAACATGCTACATATATACTTTAAAGACTAAGAATAGATTTTCCTAAGAACCATGATTATTTACCTAGAAATAATTATCCACCTAGAAGAGATTTAAATCAATTTATGGTCAGCCCAACTTTATAAAAAAGAAAACTGAAATTTAAATGATATGGCAAAGGTTTGAAGACAGAACTTCTAAATTCTGCCCACTTAGGAGTGACATCATCCAAATAAAGTTGTGTTTCCATCACAAATAAAATACCTACCAGGCCCAAATAGATTTTATAGGCTACATCAAAAATTCTCGCAATTGTGAGTGCTATTCAGCTATTGGCTCACATTATACTGGGTTTTTTCATCTTTATCTGTCCTCAGTATACTGCAGGAAACTGTAAACAGCAGATTTTTTTTTTTTTTTTTTGGTTAACTCCAGTAAAATGGAAGCAAACCTTTTCATTTTCTACTGACAGCATTAAACATTTCATAATTCTGCTTGTCACAATCTTTTTATAGAAGGTAAAAATTGGATTTTAAATGAACCAGACAGGACTTAATT
This sequence comes from Castor canadensis, assembly GCF_047511655.1. Classification (NCBI taxonomy): domain Eukaryota; kingdom Metazoa; phylum Chordata; class Mammalia; order Rodentia; family Castoridae; genus Castor; species Castor canadensis. The sequence goes on from NC_133394.1 coordinate 116,293,975, forward strand.
GAATTTAAATGCATAGGGAGTAGAAAATGTTAGCAGATGGACAGGCTTAGCAATTTGCTGTCAACAGTTCAAACACACATTCCAGATTATTTCTGGAAAGACAGCAGGGCTGCTCCTGGCAGTTCCCAAAACACTAATACGCAAAGTGAGCTTAATATAGGGCATTTCTTTTCATCCCTGAGGCAACTAGAATTGGAAGATTGGAACAGGGAAGTGACAAGTTTGTTGTCATTACATACCACATTCTTGTAGAAAAAATAGAGAATCATGTTGGAAAGTCGCATGTAACACCAGTGCCCATGTACAAGAAGGAGCTTGTTGAGATGTCTGAACTGAGAAATGGCGAAGTCACTGGCCATCACAGCCTGCAGAGGCAATGGGGGGAGAAGGCCACCCTGAGCAACAGAACATGTTAGAACAGACACACGGACAGCCGGACCATCACCATACCCAATTGGTCAACACACACACACACACACACACACACACACACACACACTAGCAGCAACAACAAAAACTCCACAAATATAAGAACTTGAATGGACTGCCTGGAGGACTATCCCCCTTTCTAATGGGCCACATGAAACATTAGTTACTACTAGTGATGTAATTTCAGCAAATGGATTTTCCCTAGAAAGCAGGTCCCTTAGCAAGAACTCTGTCTTCTGTATTACAATGCATTTTTGTTTCTCCTCAACAAAGAGATTACTAAGAGGTATTGCAGTCATGGTTTCATGTGACTTTGTATCAAGGAAGTATCTGAATCTGTTGTCTTTCATGTAGATGTCGATTTATACAATTCTTGAAGAGCTCTATACTTCAGATTCCACATTCCTCTGCCAGCCTTTGCTCTGTACCAAAAATCAGTCTTGTAGGTTGCTTATCTAAATTTTGTGCCTAAAATACTTTCTCTCTCTTTCTCTGTCACACACACACATACACCCCCCCATACTCTCACATCCCTTATTCTCTCATATCCTTTTTTCTCTCTTCCTTTCTCCACTCTGAAGATTTTTATGTCTTTTACTTAAATCCTAGTAGCTCTTTTTATTGTTGTGCTAGGTGGGGGAATATTGTGGCATTTACAAAAGTCCTTACAATGTATCAAATATATCATACTTGAATTCACCCCCTCCACCATTCTCCTTTATCCCTCCCCAGTAGCTTTCTTTAGCATCAGAATTTACAAAGCTATTGCAGAGTTACAGAATAAATTCCTATGACAAAGATAAGCTCTCTCTTTTAAACAGAACAATTTTAGCCCAGTTAAAATTATCTAGGAAATTATTATACTATTCATCCAGGAAATAACCAATGAATTAATGGCGAGAGGTCCTGTTCCCCACTTCTGACTAACTCCACACAGCCTCATTTTACCACACTTATTTTACCATAGAGAAGGCTGTCCTCAATGGGCAGGTCACGGTCATGGTACCTGAATACATAATATCTGCTCACCTGCATGCCTTCTTGACCTGAGACTCCTATCCCAATGTCTGCCACTTGTATCATGCTAACATCATTGGCACCATCACCTTCATGAGGCAGAAGAAAAAATAAGAAACATGAGAAGTAAATATGTAAACTTGGGAAATTGATAGGGGCTACTCAAGTGAACAAATAAATCCTTCAAGGTTTATCCTATTTCTCAAAGTGGCATCCCACTCCTGCCAGGACAAGTTCCAAACTCAATGCTGTCTTACAATCCTCCATGCTACGCACCTACCTGGACTGATCTTCCCTTTTCTCTATGCCTGGCCATGCAACTCAGCTATACCCTGTTCCTTCAGCTGCTTGCAGATTGTTTTTCTGTTTAATAATTCTGTCTTTATCACTTCCACTTCAGCTTGATGGATTTCAGTTGTGCTTGTTCTCAGTGTAGGTGTCATTTTTTCCCCTGTGAAATCCTTCTAATAGTTCCATTAAGTCAAAAGTCCCCCCCAGTATCATCCTGTGTATTTCTATCATAGCCATCACATGGTTTTATGGTTGCATGTACATTTTTTTGGCTCCTCCAACATCAGAAGTTTCTTACAAAGAGATACTATATGTTTACTGCTAATGAACATATGTTGTTCCAAAGGCCTGTTAACTACTCACCTGATTTCTGGTAATAGTATTCTGAGACTTTGGTGACTCTTGAGTACAAGGAGTTTGTTAGGGCGAAGTCAAACACCCACATTTATGGGTGGGAAAATGACCCAGGTCTTAAAATCAATATTTGCTATTCCCTGGCCTCAGTGATTGCTTTAAAGATGGGCACTGGCTTAATTAATTAATTAACTTAATTAATATAATTATAAAGACCAGGGATTCTAGCTTCGGGAATATTTCAATTCAGAGGCTTGAATAATTCATCTATTTATATGTTTATCCTACAAGACAATTGAACAAAATCGCACCCTACCTCACATTACTTCTCTCCAGTTGTGCTCATTCTTGGATGGTCTCATAATAGCAAGCCTCTTATACTCTCTAGAATTACAATACAACTTTTTTGTGTGTATCTTTAGCCTATTTCTTGTTGCTAATTTTCAGACTTTTATTCTAGTTGTACACTTGCCATCACTGCTTAAAAATCTAATGGACTTTTCAACTGAGTAAGTATAAGGTCCAGCTGATTCCTCCACCTCCACCTCAGTAAATGGTAGCTCAATTCCTTCAATTCTTTTATAAAACTTTGGTATTCCCTTTGACAACTCTTTCTCTCATATAACACATATAATTCATCAGCAAATGCTACCAGCTGTATCTTCAAACCATGCCCATTGTCTGCCTATGTTCCACCACCCCCTCTGCTCTAGTCTGGTCCAAATCCACCATAATCTCTTTTCTGAATTATCTCAACAGGTTCCCAAGTTGTCTCCTTATTTATGTATTTGTAGCTCAACAGTTATTCTCATATGCCAGGGAATAGATCCTTTAAGTTAAGACAGATCATCTCCTACCTCTGTTCAAAAATATTCTATTATCTTCCTATCTCTTCAGATTAAAGCCAAAATTTTATAATGGGCTTCAAGACCCTATGTGATATGGCCACCTGCCTCCTCTCTACCACTCACTAAACTGCACAAAAGTCTTCCCTTGACCTTGGACACATCATGTGTGGCTCCCCTCATGGCTTTAATATTTGCTATTCTGTCTTCCAGGCAAGTTCACATGTATATGTCTCATGGCTCTCTATCATTTACTTTGAGTGTCTGCCCACCTACAGCTTTAGCAGTCTTCACCTTCCCAAACATTCTGCACTCACCTCACTCTGCTTTTTTAAAAAATAGCATTTGTCATTATCAGGTCTCTTCCATGCTTACTTTCCTTTTGGTCATTTGTTCTACTCTACGCCCTCCTATTAGATGTAATCTCCTTTAAAAAAAAGTATTTTGTCAATTTTATATACCGTTGTGTCTTCATCATCTAGGGAAAAACATCGGTGCAAAGAAGGCACTCAATATGTATTTATTGAGTAGATAAATTAATAAATAAATAAAGGTTTCATGTATCTGAATTCAACTTTCATGAAAGAAGAGCTCTTGGATTTTTACTGTTCTGTGATTCAATATTTCACTCAATTTAACACAGCTGATTTGGAGATTTGACATGTAACCCAAAGAGTCTTGACTAATATATTGTTTTATGTGTCCCATACCTAACACCTGTTTCATAGCAGGTGGTTAAACAAGTAATGAAGGGACTGGGGAGGGAATGAAGGGGCACAGGGAGAAAAGGAGTAAGAAAAAGAAGTGTAAATAGATATATAGAAGGAAGGACAGACAGAGGGATCCACCTCTGGTGTAATGAAAAGTGTGGAGACTGGTCTCATTCCCACTCACCTATGGCCAGGGTCATCACCTGGAGATGGTTGCGAACCAATTTTACCACCTCGCTTTTCTGCAGAGGTGTGGCTCGGCAGCAAACCACAGCTTGGCACCAAGCAGTCAGCTCCAGGAACTGCTTTTGCAGACTCTCCTGCAGGGCAAACTCTAGAGTCTTCCCAGTGATAATGAGTCCAGCTTGTGGCCTTGTGTCCTGGGGTACAGGAGGCTGAGAGAAATCTTCTCTTAATGATGCTTGCTCTTTAGAGACTGTAGTTTTCTTCTGAAGTTCTTTCAAAATTGTGCTCATCAGCATCTCACAGGCATCCTTAAACAAAGAGGCAAAGATAGTTAGCTTGAGGCTGCATTATGTGTCAGCTAAATTTTTCATTGTCATTCTTCAGGAATTGCTGGGACAAGGCCACCTCAGGTAGTTGGTAACTTTCAAAGACTTTACAACTCTTCCACAGAGAGCACTGTATATGTGAGGATGGGTTAAAAGGCTGGCGGCATATCTTACCCAATTCTATAGCCAGGGTGTCTATGTAATATGTAAAATTTCTTCATGCGTGCAATTTGTCTTCTCAAACAATGAATCTCAAGAATCCTTTGGTCTTATTCTGCCACTTATTAGTTGTTTTACTGTAGGCAAATTATGCCACTTCTCTGAGTCTCAACTTTCTCATCTACAAAGTGCAAATATTATCTATATCCTAATATTGTTGAGAGGAACAAGTGAAATAATGCACACAAAACTCCTACTGGAAAGCATGACACATGACAGACAAAATAGTGGTTATTGTTTTCATCTTCTTTTTGATTCAACAGATCAATCTACTCACTAAATATTTAATAAGAGACTGCATTTGAAAAAACATTCTAGGCTCTGGTGATATGTCAATGAACATGTAAGTTCATGGCCTTCTGTAGCTTACACTGCTCAGAATGTTTTTGGTTCTTATCATATCTGGTTTACTTATATCCTTACTCTACACTAGTTAGGGAGTTCTTGAAAGGCAGCTATCATCTTTACTTCTGACATCTTCATAATGCCTAAAGAAGGCACATCAGGCACTCAGTAAACATTTGTTGAGTGAATTCTACCCCAGAAGACTAACACTAAACTTATGAAGAAATAATTATGTCAAATGACCACTAGAGACAGAGCACAAATCCAGGAGCAATAAATTTAAGCATACACATACCAAGTCTGAAATAGTTCATTAAAGAAAGAGGCTCTTGTGCAGTGCCTGTTTATTTTTACTTAAAGTACTACCCACCGAGCATTTCTTGATCCACCACAAAATAAGAGGTGTAAGGAAGAAGTAGATATGGATACATAGGCATGACACAGCAAAGACTTAATGACCACATAAATTATAAATGAGATTTGCCATGGCTTGAATATGGTTTGTCCCCACCAAAACTCATGCTGAGGCTTAATTACCCAATCTTATAGTATTGAAAGGTGGAAAGACCTTTAAGAGGTGAGGCCCAGTGGGAGGTGATCTGATCATGATCACCTTGTGAATTAATTAATGCTGGTCTTTCAGAGTAGGTTAAACTTAGTAGGAACAGGTTAGTCCACCAAGAGCAGGTTGTTATAAAAGAGCCAGCCTGCCCTCCTCCCTAATCTCTTTCTTCCATAGACAATGATGAATCAAATATGTTCATCACAGGCCCATGAGCATGCCATGTGAGCTCTTCCAAACTCACCATTTTGTATGCATTCCCTTGGTGTGATGTTATCTGCCATGAAGCTCTCACCAGAAGCTGTAGCTGGCACCATGCTCATTAGAACTGTGAGTTAAACAAACTTCTTTTCTTTAAAAAGCACCCACCCTCAGACATTTTATTATTAACAACACAGAATGAACTAAGATTCAACTATAAAATGGAGCTACTTGGCTGCTTTACCTTAGAACAAATTTGGTCCCATATACCTCCAAAGCCATGAAGGAAAAGTACAATGATGAATCAAGTATACTCACTATAGGCTCAGTATAAAATAGCAAAAATTACTTGTAAAAACTTTCTAGAGTTTGGGTAAATTAAAATGACGTGACTTAGAAAATAACATACCCTGCAGTCATTGAAAATGAACACGTCTATTAACACAAAATGGTATTTGTAATTGAAAAGAATGTAGCTACCCTGCAACAACACAAATATATACTTGTAGCATTAATAGTGCACATTTTGTAGACTAGTCAAATACTCACTAAAGTATGTTTGTGAATTACATGTAGATTTATGACTTATAGACTGATGTCTTAACCTCTTTGATTTAAGCATTTGTTTTTATAAATTAACTGATTTTTCATTGCAAAAATAATACAGCAGTAGCCACATACACAGTCTCTAGTATGTAAGGATTCCACATTTGTGAATTTGTCTATCTGCTAACATTTATCTGCAATTCCCACATACAATACTAGCAGTTCTTTTGCAGTCATATGTTGGCACATGCAGACCAGGTCATGCGATGCATGTGAGCCAGCCGATGCCTTCTCATGGCATGTTTGGTGGCATATCTTTTTCCTCCTTTTTTCTTTATTGTTGTTGATTTTGCTAGTATAAATGGCTCCCAGTCACATGCAGCACTGCTGTCTAGTGGCCCTAAGCACAGAGGCTGTGATGCGCCATCCTGGGAAGATATTGTGATATGCTTCAGTCATGCATGAGTTCTAGTGCTACTGGCCATGTATTTAATGTTAATGAATTAATGACATATTAAATAAAGTGCCATTAAGCAGAAACACACATGAGACATGTTGTGACCAGACACCTGCAGAACACTAACTTTGTGTCTCCCCTAAGACAACAGTCAGTCTTGACTAATGCAGAGTTAGAAATAACTGTAAAACCTGACTTCACCAACAATGAGCATTGGTTGTGTATATATAGTGTGTATGATATGATACGACATCATATGATATACAAAGTGTCCTGAAATAACAGTCAGGAAATTTAAACTGTATTCCATACTGGACAAGTAATCAGTAAAGGACACTCAGAGAAATCACAGTATTTTGGAGTCTTTAACTAAAAAATGGGATAAATTTGCTTTTTTTGTTATAATTGTCAGATGAGATCATGTATGAAAAGCCTTTTATAGTTTCTAATAAACACTAAAGAAAAAGTTACTATTCGATTTACTATTCTCCAGAGAAAAAAATTAAATGAAATTACAAACACAGATCTCAAAAAGTTAAGTGAAGAGTCCTGAGAAGTCTTTGGATATTCAAATGCAGTAAATGATATAGCCTGTACTTATAGTAAAACAATAAAGAAAAAAAACCTTTTATAACTTTTATAAGGATGGGAAACATACAAGGTTTGTAAGTGGCTACACATTTTGCAAATTTAGGAGCAAAGTTAATGGAAATTTATGAAGTTGACACACAGATGTGACTAGGAGTTCATTCATTAACTGCCAGGTGGCCGAGTAGAATGTTATAGAAGACATTTACTAAATGATAAAAAAAAAAGGCTCTATGACTTTCAAGTCATTTTTAACTATTTGGGACACCTGAGGGGAGGAATAGGAAAAGGGGATTTAAATATCAGTAACTGAGCATCTACTTATAAAACGAAATTATATTTTTTGTGTTTTATTTAGTAATTTGGAAAATTCACACATGTGGAATAGCTATTAATAGCAAATAATATTAGCTGCAGTAAATACTTCTTTTTAGGTGTCTTTCAACATAAATTGTCTATTTATAAATAAACTTCATAATGTTACTGACTTTATTAATCATAAAGACTCTAAGCCAATAGATAAAAATTATGTACTGTGCATCTCAAAAAACTAGAAAGATTTTGAATGCTTTTACCATAAAGAAATGATAAATAAATACACTGTATGCATATATTAATACATCACACAACACCCCCCACATGTATAATTTTTATGCTTTTAGGTATTGATTAAAATAAGTTTAATTAATTAAAAACTATCAAATTACAAAAATGAGAAAGAACGAAGGAAAGAAACAAATGAAGAGGAAGAAAACCAATGCAGAAGTATTTTAAAAGTTTAACAACAGGTACAACCAAGCCAGTGCACATGAGCTAACTGACTGCTGGTTATGGTATTTATTATTTCCTACAGACTATATTGACATTTGAGCCAGGTAATCCTTGGACACAGGGAATGGGGGCTTGCCTGCACACTGCAGGGTATTTAGCATGATCCATGGCCTCTGCCCACAAGATATTGGTAGTATTCCTTCTTCCCCCAGTTGTGGCACCAGAATGTCTCTAGACATTGTCAAGTATCCCCGGGCGGGGGGGGGGGGTGGACAAAATCATCCTTGGTTGCAAAGGCTGATTTTATGTAACTGGCCTAATCCATGATACATCCTGCTTCCCATGATGACAGAATTCACCAAGTCTGTTTTCACAGATGCACACAGCACCCCCACACACGAGAATGTGAGGAGTCCTAGGCCTGTCAGGCACTCAATATCATGCCTGGTTTCTCCTGTATACAGACACAGGAACTATATGGAAGAATGCTCAAAGTGTCAACAGAGGTTTTCTCTGAGGAAAAAATTTACTACTTTATATTTTTAAAATTGTTTTCTGTATTATTTGAGTGTTTAATAATAGCCATATATTGTAGTTATAACCAAAATAAAACCTTTTCATGTTTTAAAAAGAACTCTAAGTCAAAATCAAACACCAATACTGATAACTTTCAGGAGGAGGTTCAGTAGGGTAAGGAATGCCTTGAGGTCCCATACTTGGTCAGTGTCAGATCAAGTATTTGATCCCTAGTCTTACCAGCCATTCAGGCCATATCCTTTTATAATGACTAAAATGACTAGCATTGTCTTGGACTTAGTTCTCTGCAGGCACTAGGTATTGGTTGTTGTTATGGGTTTCTGGTCCACTGCCAGTTTTAAAGGTGAACCCAGTCTGTGTTGAATAAGGATGACTCCCTTTCCTCAAAATGCACAAGCCAGCTGAGAACCTGACCATGGAAACATGGCTAACCAAGTGTGGCAGCCTAGGACACAGGCTCAAGACATGGTCCCGAAAGGCAGCTCCATAAGACTTCAGAGAAGGCAGGCTGATGTGAGAGAATGAGGCAACTGGTTAAATCTCACTGCAAAGGAAGGGGAGGAAGGGTTTCCAGGCAAAATAAACACTATGCACAAATCTTGGAAGGTATTACTGTAAGAATCTTCTGAGAAAAATCAGATGCTCATTTAACTGGAACATTTATGGTAGAGAATAATAGGAGAAGAAATTGGAGAAAAACAGGCTGTGTTTAAATATTTTAAATTGCTTTTCCTAAAAATAAACAAACAAACAAGCAAAACCTTTCCCTTTAAAAACAACTTTTCCCCTTAAACATTTATGCAAATAGCTGATATTCTCAGGAGCACTACCTAAGAATTACCACTAGAGGGCATGATTACGCTGAGAGACTATTTTTACTTATCATAAAAATATCTATTTATTTACCTGATTCCAACAGAAATGATCAGTTTCCCTCAACTTGAAAGAGAGGTAGATTCCTGTCTCAAGGTTTGTTATATTTTGTCATTTGGGGCTGCCTTGTCAATCCAGAGCACAGGTTGAAAAAACAAACAAAATAAAACAATAAAAAAGAAGCTTTCTTCTAATGCCTTTATTCAGCAATGATTCCTCTGAATCATTATGATTTTCCATCAAGCCTTTAGAAAAATACGGCATCCTCCAAAATATGAGCTGGGTTACTGGCTAGAATAAATATGAAGAAGCTAAAGATTATCAGCTTTTTTTTCTCTTCACACACATCAAACTCCAAATGCTCACTGGTTTTGAGAAGCAAAAGGCCTGGTTTGATCTCATTACACATACTTTACTTTGGGTATTAAGGATGAAGAGCTTGTCTTCTGGCTCCAGTAGTTTGCAGGCATAAGCTATGTTGACGGCTGTCTCCTGCTTGTCTCCCGTCAGCATCCAGATCTTGATGCCGGCTTTGTGAAGGGCTTCTATAGATTCAGGAACTCCCTCCTGCAGACGGTCTTCAATGCCAGTAGCACCTAAAAAATTAACCAAAGTACATCAAGGCCTGTAGGAAACTAAAAGACAGCTCAAGCTTACCTAGTCTATAATTGAATCCTATCCATTAGCCAACTCCATCCTGACTTGTACAAACCCCTCCAGTAGCTTCCAGAGATCCAAATGAGGTGTGAAGACCCAGACAAAAGTCATATACAAAGTAATATCTGGGCAGGAAGCTTCAGGGATGAGTGAGTTTATCAAACTTACTTGTTCTTCTTTTGACTAGGTATATAAGAATCTTATAGATATTTGTAAATTTAAAGGTTTAATTATTTATGTAACCTTGCTCTATAAATTTTATAATTCTATGATACTCCCTAAGATAAGGGCAGGCTTTTAAAGAATGCTTTTGCCAATAATATGCAATGTCTATTTGCAATGCTCTTTTAAGTCTATAATTCCATTTTCTGAGACAACTAGCTCCAGGAGTGTTTTGGAATTCAAAAGGTTTTCAGATTCTAAAAAAGTAATATAGGACATACACCCTTATTTTGTAATACCTGTCAAGCAAACACATTAGTATTTTGATAGAAAAGCTTGCAAATTTTCATGCTAATTAGGATAATACTACAAATAGTGTTATATCAAATCATGCCTGATTTTGCTGCAAAATGAGTTTTGGCATTAAATTTAGCATTTTTGATTTTAGTACTGCAAATGAGGAAATGTGAACCTAAGCTACTTACACCATCATAGAGAAATTTTATAGGAGTGACTGCTATCCCACTTGATAGACACTAAGTGAAATCATTGTTTTTCTCCTAAATAGAGGAAGGGAGCTCAGAAGTTTGCTTATGTTAGAATCTAGATCTCCATGCTCTAAGGTAGTGGTTCTCAAACTTGACTGCCACTTAGAATTACTTAGGAAGCTTTGAACAATTGCCATGTCCAGGCCACATACCAGACCAACTGAACAGAGCCCCTGGGGAGAGGGTACAGGAATCAGTACTGTTTAAAGCTCCAAGATGCAGCTCAACCTGACACAAAAGGTGCCTGTTGTGCAATTGTGGAAAGGAATCAAGAAGACAGAGAGAGAGAAATAGGTTCAATTAGATCAATTACAGATGCAGAATGAAGAACATGTACCCTGGAGCCGGGTACACCTCAGTTTCATGTCTGGTTAGTTAGTGACTAACTGTAAGTTACTAGCAGGTAATCTTGAACAAGTTATCAAATTGCTCTGTGTCCCATTTCCTCTAAATAGGATGAAGATTTGTTGTGAGAATTTAAAAAGACAACACATGTTAAGAACCTTAGCCCATCCCTGGCAAGAAAATTTTGCTTCTCTTGAACTAGCATATTTGTTTGGCTTTGTACCCTGTGTTAGGATTTTAAATGGTTTTCTTAAGAATGGCTACCTCAATACCACCACAAAGGAAGTCTAGTTCACTGCAGTGGAAAATAGAGCAGAGGATTGGAAGCTGGATAAAGACAGGACTTGATAGGAAAGGCAAACCACATGTGTTTATTAGGTTGGAGTAGGGAGAAAGGCAATGGTGAATATAGTATTTAGAGACAACCAATGTTTTTCAATCTACCTACCAAGTAATGTTAGCTGATTCTCCAGCCTTATAGCAGATTCAACTAGTAATTCTTCTCTGTTGTCAATGCTGGTTTCTGCTAAAAAATGATTCCTCAGCCACTCTGCATATTCATTGTCACTCATGACCTATGATAAAAAGAAAAAAGAGTTAGGAGGTAAACCATATGATCTTATAGAATCTTATCAGCACTCACCTTTGGCAAAAAAAAAAAAAAAGCCATCAACTTGCTTTAGTTATTCCTCCCTCTGGGTACAGTCATACCAGGTACACATCCTCTCAACACCTGGACATAAGCTTCCTAAACTCTGTTATCAGACTAATGATAACGAATCAGTTGGGGGCGTGTTGTCAGGATTGGTATTAGGTATTTTGTAGTAACCAGCCTCTTTGATGTCTTTTCATGGTTAGCTTAGTGGCTAATCATTTGTAAAGGTTAAAAGAGAAGGTTCATGTGGATAAAGCAACGAAGTCTTATTCCTAACAAAAATTAGGCAGAATTCTTGGAGAAGAAACCATTGATAAATTATCTTTTGTCTTTAGTTGCCATAAAGGATAAATCTCCATTTCAGTTCTTACAAAGCAGCGTAGAGTGGAGGGTATGAGGTAATTTCTCTCTAATCTACTCATTTTTGCCCACAAGGTAATTTGATTCAGGAGAATCTGACATCTATTTGGCTACATTTTTATCAGGACTAGCCGACTGAAAAGGCACAGAGTAGGTTTGACGTAACTCTCCATTCATCCTACAACTATGTGTAAGGTAGACTTTTGATCCTCCATGCAGTTTGTTGGTTGAATTTATTGAGGTCTATAACAGATCTCATTTTCCCTAACACAACTCACAAAAACTAGAATTTGGGTAAGCAATGAGAGGTTTTGGTAATTACCTTCCTCAAATTATTTCTTGGAGTTCTGGCTTCTTTCTTATTGCTCAAATTTTTATTTAGAAAGGATAAAATATGTTTCAAAGTTATTTCCTTTGCAATACTGGGATTTGAACTCAGGGCCTTTGTTTGCTAGGCAGGTGTTCTACCACTTCCACCACAATACCAACCCTCAAGATTATTTTCAGTACAAAATAATCAATACTGATTTAAAATCTAGTAAATTTACCTGGATTTTTTTTTTTTTTTTTTGAGACAGGGTATCACTGTGTACCCAGGCTGACTTAGAACTTGCTCTTTGGCTCAGGCTGGCCTCCTGCCCCAGCTTCCCGGTGCTGGGATTATTTATAGTTGTGCATCACCACCCCTGGTTACTTGAATTTAAAGATTTAAAGATAAAGACTTGCAGGCACATAAAAAACAAACAAACAAACAAACAAACAAACAAAAAACAGTACCAAGAACCTGAAAGGTAAAAATGAAGGCTGGTCTCTGACATTATTCTTTCCAAGGCACATTTAATACTGTAAGACGAAGGGGACAATACTGAGTAAGTCCTGATGAAAAGAAACCAGGATTCTGGGATTTTTGTTTCTAGGTGAACACTGTTTACAAACAAAGGCACTTCAAATACACTGAAACACGTGAGAGCTCTGAGGATGTAACTTTTATGCACCCTGCTGCCTCGGGCTCTTCCAGCAAAACACTTAAGAACAAAATCCAACCAACTAGCATATGGCATGGAGAGACTGTGGAAAGAGATTCAGCGATCTAAGGACTTCCCCAATACCTGGGTTAGGGTTTCATATAAGCTGGTTTTCAGAGATGATGGCTAAGCAAGGGGAAAGACATAGAAGATGGGGTACACTAGGCAGCCTCACCTTCTTTGCTATACATAAAGTGCGCAGTCCTCGCTTGGCATAGTCATCTAAGAGTTTCTGGGTTTTCTCTCTTATTATCATCTGTTGTTTTTCCAGATTTGTTCCATCTGAAATAATGAACAAAACACTAGTATTCCTACCAGTCTGCCCAATTGCAGACACATTTTTAAACAATAACCGTTTAATCCACAATGAGCAAAAGGCATTCGAGTTTTGGATCTCAAATATGCATCTATAAAAAGAACACCTCAGAATAAAATTTTCCCTGGATTCTTTCTCTTTTGGCAGGGGGATCATCTGGGACTTGATAAAAAACACTGCTCCCACACCATCCATAACAGCAACGACAACTGTAATAATGCTAGTTGTCATCTCTTGAGCACTTACCCCTTGCTAGGCACTCAACCAAAGGCTTCTCATACATTGCATACAGTGTGACGTGAGTCTTCTTAGGAGCCCATGAAGAGGGATTATAACACTGATTTAGCTGAAGACTCAGCAACAGAGTTTCTGAAGGCCCAGCAAATGATGGAGTCCACATTTGATCCCAGGTTTGTGCAGCAACTAAACTTGTTTGCCTTCTTATCAAATCCTAGGTGGCTGACTCCCAAATATCTACTTCTTAGCCTTTATAAATGCACTAGGAGTGGGCCTGGGACTCTCCAATCCCTTCTTGTCACTACTATCTTAGCTCTGTTTGAACTTACCTGGGGAGGCCACTGAGAGCAACTCCATGATGACAGAATCGGCACCCTTTGTATACACTACAACTTGATTGGAAAGGGGGTGTCGGACCACAACAGACATTCTTTTTCTTATTGAGTCGAAGGGAAGGATGTGTAGTAGTTGAAATGTTAATGTTCCCAAAGCAGCAAAGTCCACCAAAACCTGCTCTGGGGTCCGTGACCGTAAAGTGCATTGGTAAGCCTTGGCGGCATACACTAAGGCTGCTTCGTCTGGACTCTCGGCCTCATAACACAGGTCAGTGGGCAAGGGCTGTCCAGGGAGGGATTCCATCTGGCCATTCATGACTCCTGTATCACCATTTTGCTTCTCAGTTTCTGTATAGCATGCTGAGTGACTGGAGCCCTGGGGAGTCTCACTCATCTGGGAGGCCTCTTCCTCCATAGGTGAAGCCAGTTTCATTCTATTGAAGAGAGACAGTCTGCTTGCAAAGGCACATGGAACTCCAGAAGGTGGCTCTTTCCTACTGGCAAGGGATGGTGAACTTGATCTTCGGACAGACAATCTCTGGAAGAGATTTTTAATCTCTTCCAAGGACTTAATGGGAATTCCGCTCAATGAAGACAGCCTGATCTAGAGGAAAAAAAAATTTACAAAGGTCTCAAGAAATACAATCAAGGTAGCTTATCACAACTTTGAAGTCCAACTAGGAAAAAATGAAACAGGAAAGAGTTATCACTTCCTTAAATGGCTACCAGCCTGCTTCTTCCTTACAATTGCCACAGAAAACATGATTTAAAAACAAACTGAAAGAGGGTGAGCTGAGGGCAATGACATTGTAAATTTCTACAATCACTTAAGAAGTTTGACAGCTGATAGCAGAATATATAAAATGCTAATATTTAGCATACTTACAGCAATCTTTCCTAAAAAATGAACTTGAAATATAGAAAATCCATAATCTGTATTGTGTGTAACCTAGTAAGAGCAACTTAAGAATTATAAACAAATTAAGAATTCAATAACAAAATAGAAACATCTTTTTGAAATGGAATATTATGTTTATAAAGACCAGGGGGTAATATTGGAAAAGTTATGAAACAGTGTACAAATAACTAGCAGTACATATACTAAAAAGTATGAGAAGAGAGTATATGAAAACGTTAAAATATATCAAAAGGTTAACAGCATCATAATATGAATTTGAATTTGTATTTCTATAATACCCCTCTTAAAAGAAACCTTGGTTTCTTTTAGGTCTTTTTTTTTTTTAAATCAGTGATTAAACTGAGAATTTAATACTAATCATGGAATATCAATTAGTTAGATTCTAAAATGCTCTCATTCAGAAATATCTGGGGAATTAAAAAGCTTCTCCTACAAGTTACTAACTTTATGATAGTCTGAGAGTCTTATTCTGGTCAATTTTCAAAGTTATCCACAAATCAGAAATGAAAAGAATAAAACCTATTAATCATACATGAGGTTTCTACATGTCATATGAATTCTGATTAGCTCCTGTTCACTGCCTTTCTGGTGAGTGTTAAGGTTAGGGAGATTTTCTTTTAGGCAGTAAAATATTATATCCTTTGGTAATAAGGTAACAATATTTTATAACAAGAAAATACCAAAAAATGTCATCTGTCTATCTATCTATCTATCTATCTATCTATCTATCTATCTATCTATGAAAACATTATGTAGGAAAAATAAAAAAATTCAGTGATTTATTCTCTAACTACATAATCACTTTCCAAAGAGTAACTTCCTAGGCAAAACCTTGTAGAAATATAGTTTCTGATCAAATGCAACTTAATTGGAAATAAATTACTTTTATGTTAAAGTTGACCACCTCTGAAGTTGCCAAAAGAAAATGATGTGATGGAAAATTAAATTTTAATTGGGTTGTGCTGCAAATTGAATTTTAAGTGGTTATGTGGAAAAGCGGAGATAGTTATACACCAGGAAGCTAGCACGGCCAAGTGGTAAATCATCAACCTCGAAAACAAGTTTTTCATTTTAATTAGAAATGAATTTTCCATGAATTCTAAGCTACAACCAGGCTTTAAAAACCTAGCTTTTGTAGGAACTGCAGAATCTTTATATATTATACACATACTGGATTTTAGACAGATTGAGATAAAACTAACCCAACTGGTACATGAAAAAGGTGCATTATTGTCAACCATGATAATGAATCTGATACTTTGTATTTTATCTGATGAAGCGCATATGATCTTGGGGGTCTCAAAAGTTAAAAAGAAAGCTTCAATTTGGTAAGGAAATGAAAGAAAATTGAACATTCTCATCAGAAACCCTCTTATAGGCAAATACATAGTAAACATTGGTCCATATATCTTGGGTTCAAGTCCCACCTTCCCCTGGACAAATTCCTTAGTGTCATCTGTAAAATGGGGAATAGCAGAGTCAGGGGACCTAGCTATAGGGAGGATTAAAAATGTTAATACCAGTAAATCACTTAGACCATGGTAAGTAAAGGACCAAGAATAAGTTCTGAATAAATATCATATAACTGCCATTATCGGCTGCTGTTATTACTAATGATTACTATCATGCAACAAAACCAGTACAGATACATGTGAAACCCCACTTCCCCTTTGTGAAGAGGACCTTTGTTTGTTTTAGAGACTTTACCTTTTGTCGTGGCTGGTTAGGAGCAGAAACCACTACTGTGTTGCAAATTGCTAGTGCAATAAGGAAGTCCATGATGTACAGAGTCTCCAGAGGTGGACTCTGGATGGTGCCATCTAGTGGCGTGAAAAGCCGAGGGGCAATCTGATTAAATTTGTCCAAAAGCCTGGTGTCTGGTATCACATCGGTTTCCTGAAGATCCAATAAGACGGAGTATTGTTATCAACATCAAAAGTAATTTTCACACTAAGATCAAATGAAGCATAAACAGTAAACTTAATTTTTTTTGAAGGGATTGAGCTTTATTTTTTTCCAAACGCCTAACCAATTGTCCCAACACCATTTATTTATTTATTTTTCTTATGGGCTTGGTACTTCCTTTATTGTTTTTTTAATTAATTATTTTTAATTGCTTATACATTTATTTATATGTGTATACATTGATTGGACCATCTCTCATCCCCCACCCCACCCCAGCTTCCAGGCAGAACCTGTTCTGCCCTCTTCTCCAATTTTGTTGAAGAGAAAGCATAGGAGATAACAAGAAAGACATAGCGTTTTTGCTAGTTTGAGATAAGGATAGCTATACAGATTCATTCCTAGTATTGTTTCTATGCACTTGTGTATTAAAACCCACTTTGGTTCATGTCTACCAGACCTCTTCACTACTTCCTGGTCCCCTTTCCACAGTGGCCTCTGCCAGTATAAGATTACTTTATTTGCTCAAAGTCCAGTCCCCTTGTTGTGTTTACCCTTGATCTAATGTCCACATATGAGGGAGAGCATACGATTTTGGTCTTTTGGGCCAGGCTAACCTCACTCAGAATGATGTTCTCCAATTCCATCCATTTACCAGCGAATGATAACATTTCGTTCTTCTTCATGGCTGCATAAAATTCCATTGTGTATAGATACCACATTTTCTTAATCCATTATCAGTGGTGGGGCATCTTGGCTGTTTCCATAACTTGGCTATTGTGAATAGTGCCGCAATAAACATGGGTGTGCAGGTGCCTCTGGAGTAACCTGTGTCACAGTCTTTTGGGTGTATCCCCAAGAGTGGTATTGCTGGATCAAATGGTAGATCAATGTCTAGCTTTTTAAGTAGCCTCCACATTTTTTCCAGAGTGGTTGTACTAGTTTACATTCCCACCAGCAGTGTAAGAGGGTTCCTTTTTCCCCGCATCCTCGCCAACACCTGTTGTTGGTGGTGTTGCTAATGAGGGCTATTCTAACAGGGGTGAGGTGGAATCTTAGTGTGGTTTTAATTTGCATTTCCTTTATTGCTAGAGATGGTGAGCATTTTTTTATGTGTTTTCTGGCCATTTGAATTTCTTCTTTTGAGAAAGTTCTGTTTAGTTCACATGCCCATTTCTTTATTGGTTCATTAGTTTTGGGAGAATTTAGTTTTTTAAGTTCCCTGTATATTCTGGTTATCAGTCCTTTGTCTGATGTATAGCTGGCAAATATTTTCTCCCACTCTGTGGTTGTTCTCTTCAGTTTAGAGACCATTTCTTTTGATGAACAGAAGCTTTTTAGTTTTATGAGGTCCCATTTAGCTATGCTATCTTAGTTGCTGTGCTGCTGGGGTTTCGTTGAGAAAGTTCTTTCCTATACCTACTAACTCCAGAGTATTTCTTACTCTTTTGAAGCGAGAGCACACAAGGGAGGGGTGAGGATAGGTAAGACACCTAAAAAATTAGCTAGCATTTGTTGCCCTTAACGCAGAGAAACTAAAGCAGATACCTTAAAAGCAACTGAGGCCAATAGGAAAAGGGGACTAGGAACTAGAGAAAAGGTTAGATGAAAAAGAATTAACCTAGAAGGTAACACACACGCACAGGAAATTAATGTGAGTCAACTCCCTGTACAACTATCCTTATCTCAACCAGCAAAGCACTTGTTCCTTCTTATTATTGCTTATACTCTCTCTACAACAAAATTAGAAATAAGGGCAAAATAGTTTCTGCTGGGTATTGAGGGGATGGGGGCAGAGGGAGGGGGTGGGGTGGGTGGTAAGGGAGGGGGTGGGGGCAGGGGGGAGAAATGACCCAAGCGTTGTATGCACATACGAATAATACAACAATAAAAAAAAAGAGTACTTTATTTGCTTCTCTACAGTGGGCACATCAAACACTTTCAAAGTTTAATGTGTTTGGTATCATGCGAAGTAACAATAGGAAAACAGGCACATAAATATAAACGGACATAATTAACGGATACTACTTTGATGATTAACTTAAACTAAATAGGAAGTAGAAACATTGTCTTCCACAAAATCTAGTTGAAAGTATGTTTCTCATTTTGAAATACACAGTGTCAGACATGTATTTTATTGTGCATAGAATCCTAATGTGGCTATAGACTTACCCAACAATTGGTGAGGACCAATTCTTTTTTAAAGATGAGGTCACTATTCATATCAGATTATTTTAAGAAAATATTTTATTGCTTAATTTACTATTATTATAAAAACTTACTCATTAAAATAAAAATTATTACAAACAGGCTAACATTTAATCAACGTATCCCAGTAACATTCTATAAGACATCAGCAAGAGATTTCTGATCACTAAATATGTTTGGTAACTATGCCCTTAAAGATTCTTAGTAAAGATTTGCTCTAAGATTTGTTTCCATTATTAGGGAAACAAAATGCCCCATTTTGTTTAACACAGTGCTTCTCAGACTTACTTCAGAGTTCTAGTTTTCACAAAAGAATGCTGTAGTATAAATCTGATTATAATCCAGTAACACACAGTCAACTGCTTGAGAAATGTTTGAGCTGAGTCAAAACAGGGACTACCTGCTCAGAATCAAGGTTTTACAAAAGCACCACTGTATTGCAGAGGAGTCCTGGACACAAAGCACACTAACTGCAGGAAGTCAGAAAAGGCAATTTCAAGAAAAGTAAAATACAGCAATATGAGATACTGCATTCAGATACCATGGCTTGCATTTATGCTTTGGAGTTTGCTTGAGGGTTAGTATAGGTTTAATAAGAAATGAGCATGTAATGGTGATCAGAAAGCTTGAGTTCAGGTTTTTGCTCCATTGTATACTGACTCATGGTCTCAGGCAGTTTACCTAACCCTTTGGGCTTCATTTTCCTATTCCACATAGTGGTAAAAATAACATTTACCTCCCAGGGTGGCTGTGCAAGGAAAATGAGATGATGACTAAGATAAGACCAGTACAGTAAGGACCTGAGTAATTTAATGTTCCTTTTGCTTCTTTCACAAATGACATGCACTCATCTTAAGGCAGGATATCGCAATGAGGGTTAAGGGTGTAAAAAGTGCACAT
Organism: Castor canadensis; assembly: GCF_047511655.1. NCBI lineage: Eukaryota > Metazoa > Chordata > Mammalia > Rodentia > Castoridae > Castor > Castor canadensis. The sequence goes on from NC_133394.1 coordinate 116,313,801, forward strand.
TTCCATGGTCACAAAGCATTCGTAAGTTTCTATCTAAATAAAGCAAGTACATGATGCCATGGCTGCAAGCCTATGCCATAACCATGACAACAGAAGTAATATTAAAGTTGCCAAAAGCCCCTTCCTCCGTGTGTGTGTGTGTATGTGTGTGTGTGTGTGTGTGTGTGTGTGTGACTCTGGTCAGCAAAACTATGCATATAAGAATAATCAAAATAAAGTAGGAAAAGAAGAACTCAGAAGATTTAAGGAAAGGTCCACATCAAAACAAACCACAGCTATGGAACACTCCTCCATTTTAGTTGGATTTAGCCAACTAACTGAATCCCTAGGACTAAGACAGTTGCTGAACTGAGGAGAAGGTGTAGAGTTGTCACATGCAACTTTTGATCTATATGACTATAATCCATGGATGCTTTCCTTAAGATCCAAATCTTCACTGATGCCCTGTTTACAGCATTAACATTTGCTCTTTTTCTGTGATGGACAGCTTTCTGCTGTGTCTCTGAATACGTATTAAGATGAAAACCAGGCCCAAGTTATTTTGCTTTAACTGACTCTACACCTATGTACTTCTCTACTCAGAGAGTTTCGAAGTTCTTTTAAAGTAAGGATCATATTTTACCAATTTTTGAATCCCTAACTCAATATCTGACATATGGATAAGCAATCCAAGTTTATTATTATTTACTAGTACTGAACTTTTGCTGGTCCTACATTCCCTAAGGGAAGGGATGGAGAAAAAAAAAACAGGCTAAAAGATGTTACTCTTTGGAAAATAAACACATATTAGCTCCCACAAGGTCTCAACTATGTATCTTATTAAAATTCAGAGAACATTTATAATCAGCATTAGAGCACAGAATACACAGTGCATTGTGGACAGCTTCCAGGAAGGCAGATGAAGCCTTATCTGGTTTTACAGTGGAAGTTGCACATCTTTGCCTTAATCTTGTGTGATGGCATCTGACCATTTAGAATTTTAGATTCATCCTCATGATTTATATTATGCCTTCCTACTATGTTGTAGATTTCATACTTGGGTTTCTTCTTTTCTTTTCTTCTTGATTTCAATCCAAATTAAATAAGCAAAAAACTGGTCAGGATTCCCTTTGTGCTCCTACAATGCTTGCTGAAGCTTTTCGATGGCTTTAATGTAGATATTAAATTTGTTTTAAAACTCAGAGTGATAGGAATGCACTTTAACTGTTTATGTAAACCCCCCAAATACCCATGATTTAATAATGGACAAAGATACCTAAAGGTGGGGCAAGGTTGACCAAGCAGCATTAAGACGGTCCTCTAGTTTAACCTGTACCCAAGGTTTTTATGTCATTTCCTATTGCCACCCCACACCAGTTTTAGGGACATGTTGACCTACTTCAGCAACTTTGGCCTAAGTGTGGACCCAAATGCCCTTTTGATTCATAAACACTATACACCTGAAGGAAAAAGATAAAGACCAAGACACTGACTTCACGGGACAGCTCTCCCATGATCCACCAACTATGAGTGCTCACATTTGCCCTGTGCTCTCTGGTCCATATGCTGTCTCTTACTTTCTGCTCTGTGAACCTCTACACGTGACTTTAATCCCAACTCACATTTTCTCTTTGTTGTCCCTAATTGTCAATCACTCCCTTCTCTGTACCCTTACTACCCTTTGCATGAATTATTACCATATCTTTCAAAAAGGACTATGATTCTTTTTTTTTTTGTATGTCTACCTGTTATACCTAGCACAAATTTGAATACTGGAAGTGATGTCTTACTAATTTTATATCCTAGTGCCCAGTATTATGCTATGTCTTCCACTAATTGATTAAGGAAGTCACTCATCCCATAAATAAATTGTGTATTTGTTGATAAATGTGCCAAGCACATCTCAAGGAAAGAGGGTCACATAGGACAGATAGGATTCTGGTATGTATGGAACTCAGATTCTACATGGGGAAAATAAGGGAGATAGGAGATCCAAAACTATTCCACAAATAAATAAATGAGATGCTTCTAGATTAAGACAGAGAGAGAGTAGGAGGAACAGATGGAATGTATTTGGGATTAGGTGGTAGGGAAGCCTCACTGAAGAAGTAACATCTGAGTCAAGACCTCAGTGACAAGAAGGAGACAGTCATCCAAATGCCTAGGAGAAGAACATCCCAGGCAGAACAAAGATCACACTTATTCAATGAGAAGTGCTAGAAGATGGAAAAAGCATAAACACATTGGCTTATAAAGTAAGGTTTCTAATTCTAGATAGGTAATATGAAACCCAGAGCACTTGTTTGTTCTAATAACAGGGTAAGGTTTGATCTAGAAATGTGAGGAGGTTAAGGCACAGACTCACTTGGCTACTAGTACTATGCTACACCCAAGTAAATGTGAGTCACTTTGTGCTTAGTTTTGGATGAGTAAAAAATGTAAAAATTCAGTAGAGAGATAAATGAAAAATAAAAGATAAAAAATTTCTGACATAGTCTTGAATGAACAGAAATAGCTGTGTGTATTCCTTCCATATTTCTTTGTGAAATTTGGAGAAAAATTAGGTCTAGATGTTTGAAACAGCTTGCCATATGGCAAAGATAGATTGTATCACGTATTGTATCCTCAGTGCCACAGAAATGAACTGGACAGTTGCTGCAACTGCAGGCTCAACTAACTGCATTTGTTGGCAAGTTTGCAAAGAGCCAAGAGTTCTACCTCAAGGTCTTCTTTAAGACTCCTTCAATGTAGCAACACAAGGCTTCCCCAAAGTTGATTTATTCTTGTAATGTCAACTAATTTGGAGTTGTTGTTTCCTGCCTGGGCAATCTCCATCTTGGTAAAACACAAATGTTAATGAAGTGTGAAAATTTTATAGAAGTAATTTTAAGTACAGTAAAACTTTTTATTTCTAATTCATTTGCACAAGCATCTTTACTGTTTTAAATGTAGTAAAATGGGTTTGTTAATGGGAATAACTAGTGTCAGTTCCTAAAACTTCCTACTGGGCCTCAAATACACATCCTGTTGTGCTCTAAAAATGGGTATGAAATGAGAAAGGGGACCTGCCTCGGTGAAATATGGAGGAAGATTACAGAGTTATAAATAGTTCTTTAAGGACACCAAAAAGCCTGCAAATTTACCTATCAATTACCTATATTTACCTCTCTCTGAGATAACTCCAATAACTTTGTTGGTTCTGAAAGTGAGCCATGATCCTTAAATCAAGGCAAGCCTTTTCAGGTTCAGACATGATAGCCCTGATAAGAATTATATTTTTTATAAATGGCACCTGACTTTTCAGCATTGGGTTTTCAAAAATTAGAAAATTGTGGTATTGTTTGTTTATACTTATTGTGTGTCACAAACATGCTGAACTGTAATTATGCGATCTCTTCTCTGACAGAAGACAGTATTATTTGACTCTATTGCAACTGAATGTGTTCTTTCATTACACATGGTGGATGTGCAAGATTCTGGACATGCATTCATACTTACGATGGGGCTACTGAAAGCAGCCTGTCTAGAATGAGGCACTTCACTGGCTCCTTCTCCACTTCCTATTGCAAAAGTGCTTCCAGAAAGCTGATTTGAGGGCTTGCTCCCCAAAGGTCCATTGTGAACTGTCCTGCAGCTGTGGGCTCTTGGTTTCGCCATATTGCTGAGGGATCCACTCAGAGTATCTGCACAATCCTCATCTTCAGAGACAGTTTCCTGATAGGACTCTAGCCTTTTGGCTGAAGGATAAAAGTCACACTTAGTCACCATCTGAGAGGAACAACTTACAAGTTGAATATGTCTGGCAGTTACTTAAATAGCCATTTCACACCATCTTCTTTTTCCTCTTTCAAATCTGGCCTCCAAATCCCCATTTGTATTCTTAGTTAATGCATTTACCCCATGTCTTGAGAAACTAGGTACAATCAGATGGAACACCCTTCTTTATCCAGCATCAAATCTAACACCTTATCTGCATCTCCATACTCTTTGCTTTCTGTCCTACTACTATGGAGAAAACATTTCTCCTTATTTCAAATGCCAATCCCCCTATTTGTGATCTGAGTTCTGCCCTCTGGATTCCTCAATGACTTCATCTTTGAATTCTTCCTCTTCCACTTATACCAATCTCTTCTCAACCAATTTTAGGACTTTCTGCCCACATCTCTCCACTGATACTAGTCTTGTCAAGGTCACCAATAAACTCCATGTTACCAAGTTCAATGACCATATATATCTGTCCTTATCTCATTTGAACATTTAGTAATATTGAACAGTTGACCATTCTTTCTTTCTTTAAATGTTCCTTTTGGCTTCTCTGACACCAAACTTCTCTGTCTTCCCTCCTACCTCAATGGTTGTTCCTGCTTAGTTTCTCCACCTATCCTTCTTCTTGTTCTCTGTTACCGGAGAGTATCAAGAGCCACTTCCCTTCCCCACTTACATATTCTTCTTTGGTGATCTCATCTGGTGCCTTCTTTGAAACAGTATGTTTGTACATATAACCTTAAAACCTGTGTCTTCAACTCTGACCTCTCACTGGAATCTGGGCTCATGTATTCAACTCTCTACTTGACACCGCCACTTAGATGACTACAAGGCTCTTCCAACACATACCTGCATGGCTCACTCCCTTCCCTTTTTTAGGTTTCGTGTCAAGCACCCTTGTCTGTAAAGACTTCCCAGGTTAGATCACATTATTTATTATAGATGCTACTCCAGAACTTATCATTATCTAAACTCTTTATTTTTGAATCATCCAGTAGAATATAAACTTCAATAAAGGCAGATACTTTTTTTGTTTTTAAATATAATTCTCTTACAGTCCAAAGTAGTGACTGCTAGGTACTCAATAAATACTTGTTGAATAAATAAACAATAGTAATCTTAAATTTAACATGGTTAGAACAGCATTCTTTCCTTCTTTCTCCTCAACCTTTTCTCTGGTCGTTCCCATCTTTATGAATGGCACTAAACAATCTATCTAGTTACTCAAGACAAAAATCTAGAATTCTACTTGATTCCTCTCTTCTTCCGCACATACAGAATACCACCAACACCTTCCACTATACATATCCAAAATATATCCTGACTATCTAGGCTTTTTTTTTCCATTTCCATTACCTTAATCCAAGTCATCATTTTCTCTCCACTGGGCTAGTGAAATAGCATCATAGCTTTGTCTGTTTGCCCTTTGCAATGTATTCCTCAAATAGTAGCTAGAGGTATCTGCCTAAAAGATATTGTTGATCAGATCACTTCTTGCATAAAACCCTCCAGTTGCTTCACAATTCCCTTAGAAAATCTGGCATCAAAATAATCTGACCTCTCTACTTTCTTGCCCTTTTTTCTCCTATATTCCCACTGGAATTTAACTCACTGGCCTTCTTTCTTTACTTTGAAAATTTACAAGCTAAAGGTCACATGTTTTCTCTCATATGTTGGAGATAGACACAATACAAATATAAGCAATATTATGAAAAAACAGGTTATGCTAAGGGGAGGTCACTAACAGGAGAGGGAGGGTAAAAGAAGGAAGTTAAGAAGGTGAGTATGCTTGATGCATTTTCTATACAAGAATGAATACAGAATTTTTAAAACTGCTGAAATCACCATTAGAAGGGGCCTAAGAAAGGAGAAAAATAGAGGGCATGAACCTGTTTGAGTTATAATACATATATACATGGAAATGTCACAAGGAAACTTTCTATAGAGCTATCTTAAACAAACAAAAATATCTTTTTCCAAAAAATGGAGAAAAGGAAGGTAAAATAGGTCCTATTTAGGGGCTGGTACCAGTGGGAGGGGGGAGGATATAAGGAAAGGGTGAAGGAAGTTAAATGTAGCGGAAATATTATGTATTCATGTATGAAAATGGAAAAATGAGACATGTTGAAACTATTCCAGGAAAGAGGGAAGGGGGAGATAAAGTAGAATGATGAAGGGGTGAATTCAACTATGATATATTATAAGAACTTTTGCAAAAATAACAGTGCAACCCCAGTAAAACAATAATGTAGTAAAAAAGAAAAAGAAAAGTAAATTTACAAGCTCACTACAACCTCGGGGTCTCTAAAACAGTTGCTTGAGCTGTGTCCTTGAATTTCAAGATTATGTCATTCAGCTCATCTCAAGTGTTCCACTTACAGAGGTCTTTGCATGGCCACCTAACACAAAGTAACCATCCAATCCCTCTATATGATACCATCCTACTTTAATTCTTTGTAAAGTCCTGATCACTACTTAATCTTTTCCTTGATTTAAAAATGGATGTTTGTGATGATTTTCTTCAATAGGAGCTTGAAGAGTATATTTGTGTGAGTAAGAACCTTGTCTGTCTTGCTTATTTTAATAACCAGTATCTGGAATACAGAGTTGACAATAACTGTGCTTACTGGGTTGCTGATAATCTATTCAAAGCCTAGTTACTGAATAAAGTATGGCTCTGGCCAAGTTATTTGATAAAACAAGTATGTTCTCACATTCTACTTCTTATACTAATTTTCCATATTTCTTAAGGGCAAGAAAAGGCTAAGAGGCAATATTAGGATCCTCAGTTCTAGTATCAACTCTTCCAAATACTAAGTGACTTTCAACAAAACACTCACTCTTTCTGGTCCTCTGTTTTCAAAATCAAACATTTTAGAAAGTACAATTTAGGTTCAGGGACTCTAGGCTCCCTTCAAATTCCGTAATTCTCATCATATTTTCTGCCTAAATAATAAAGAATGTATCCTTATGTGATCTTTTAGCTTCAAAACAGATCCACCAATTGTGTCTTTCCAAAGGTTCTGACCTCCTCCATTCTTACTATGCCCTTATTTTGAATACCCATTCTTACCGACCCCCCAGTTCAGGGAATTAAACCTAAGATTTTGAATATAGCTCTACCACTCAGCTATATACTCAGTCCTTACTTTTGTCTTTTCTACTAACAAATTCTAAACATCTTCAAAGGCTTGATTCAAATGCAAGACCTTCAGTGAAGACCTTTGTAACTGTATCATTTCTCATTCACATCACTCATGGGACATGTATAGCCTTCATGGGCTGAATGCTGCCATACAGCAGACATTTGTTTCATTCAATCATTATGACATTACTCTGAGTACTTATTATTGATATCACCATTTTAGAAAGAAAGAAACAAACTTAAATAATTTGTCCTACCTCACAAAAGTGGTGCAGATTAGTCTTACAACCAGGTCAACAGGACTCCACAGCCAGTCCTCTGAGTCTTAATGCTATACTGTCCTGTACCATTTCTAAGTATAACCATGCATGTTAGCCTGGGCCAATTTTAACACATGGACAATCTCCCTTGATTTTTACATGGCTAATCTCCCCTGTCTGATTTCAATAAATCCATGTTTTGTAGCTTAAATAAATATTTATTTAATGAATAAATAGATATGTGAATGAAATATCTCTAGCATTAAGGGAAAGTTGTGGAGGAGGGACTTACACTTATTAAGATTTTTCTATCAGGAATCTGGCTAGGTCATATTTATTCATGCATTTGCATATATATGTATGTATATATGTATACATATCTTCAAAGTAATGTCATCAGGTAGGCATTATCACTGCTTCCCTCTTGTAGCTGAGAAAATTAAGACCCATAGAGATTAAGAACTTCAACATGGCTAAACACCAACTGGAAGTAGAGCTGGGATTTGAATTTAGGCCTTCCTGATTCTAAGGCCAGTATGTGTGTCCACTACACCATAGCTCCTTAGCTTTTACTTGTATATTTCAGGGTTGCTCAATGTTTCTTGATATGGAGTAGATTTTTCTGCGGGGGACTTTTGGAATGGCTGTACACACTTTGGTTGTTATAAATGGGGGAGGGATGCTACTGGCGTTCTTTGGGTAGAGGCCAAGGATATGTCTAAACACCTTGCAATACACAGGGCAGCCCCCAAAACAAAGAACAATCCAGTCCCAATAATAAGGGTGAGAACCATGAGTCCTTAAGCAACTTATTGATGATGTAATGCCATTGCAAACATAAACAGAATATTCAAAATCTACATAAATGAAGACAATAGCCATCGATAACACAACTTCTCTTAGCCATCACTAGGGAAATCAACCACCACACCATTGTGTATTGAGTACAATGCCAGGTGGCTCAGCTATTATTGTAGGACAACATTTCTCAACAAGTAGAACTGCAAGAGTAGAACCAAGAAGACAAAGACTGACTCAACCTTTAATCATTTTGTGGAAAGCTGTGAGAAATATATTAGCCGTGAAAGTTACAAAATGATTCAGAAAACAGAGCACTGCAGCTGTATTCCAGACTCAGTGAAAATTTTACAAAAGCCAAGGTTTATAATCACATTGATAATCAAAACATCCGAAGGCAATGAAGACTTTCAATACTTCTCTTAAGGCAGATTCTAATTAGTCCTATGAATGCCTGAAAGTGAGCCAGGATTTCTTTCTGACTCCCAAGAGGAAACAAAATGTATGTAATATTTTCTGTATCTAAAGGTATATCCTGGGTTAGGTATCAAATGATCTATTTTATTTCTTTTCCTAATTAATTTCTAATCTGTTTTCTTTTCCCATTCCCTCCTGAAATATCCCAAAACCTATTCATGGTCTATTGCTTGAATTGACTGGATGTCCAGAAGAAGTGGACCTGACACAGTTCCTTGAATGGCCCCAAAGAGGTCACAAACACCACACTGAAATGAGCTTCCTTCAACTGTATCATCTGTATATCCTCCATTGAACCTTCCCCTAAGAACTAACTTTCCAAACATCTCCAGCATTCCAACTTTCACTTACCTAGAAACAGCACACTCAGCTGGATGCCAGTGGCTCATGTCTGTAGTCCTAGCCATACAGGAGGCCAGAAGAGCAGAAGGATTGAGGTTCGAAGCCAGCCCAGGCAAATAATTTGTGAGACCCTTTCTTGAAAAAGTCCATCACAAAAAAGGGCTGGTGGACTGGCTCAAGGTACAAGCCCTGAGTACCACAAAAATCCAAACCAAAACAACAAAAAAACCCCAGCACATTCAGCTAAGCTTCTTCCAATCACATCATCTACATATTATTGATACCCAAGGTTCTTGTTCTAAACTAATTCTCCATTCACTTCCAGCATTCCAAGGAGATCTGAAATCCTGCCTTCAAAATATCTAACCTTTATCTGTGCAAAATCCACCTTCAAAATTGACTGCCTGAAAAATTAAAGCAGTATGCAAAATATTGACTTTAATCTTACAATTAACATAGTGAATTTATATTTACATATCTGCCTACCACATTGGACTATGAGCTCCTTAAGAGAAAGACCTATTTCTTATTTTAGCAACTGTAATTACAAAAATAAGAATAGTAGCTAGTACTTAAGGGGAACTCATTCTGTGCCCTGCTCTGTTCCTGGTGCCTTTCCATAAATTATCTTGTTCCATCTCCTTAACCCTCAATGAAGTGGATGACTATCATTGATCCTTTTTTATTAGTGTATGTTAATTGTAAACAGAGGTTTCATTGTGATGTTTCTATGCATGCATACCAGGTACTTTGATCAAATTAACCCCCTCGAGCACTCTTTCTTATCTCCCTTTCTCCCTTTTAAAAGCAATTTTAATGGGTTTCATTATTTTATTTTCACACATGTGTATGAAGTACTTTGCTCATGTTCACCTTCCCTTTACTCTCTCCTTTTACCCTCCCTCCTCCTACTGGTTCCTACCCCAAAACAGTCCTTACTTTATATTCCTGTCATTAATTTTTTAAGGTCTAGATTCCACATATGAGAGAAAACGTGGATGAATAATAAAGAAAATGTGGTACACACAAAATGGAGTATTATTCAGTCATAAAAAATAATTAAACAATGTCATTTGCAACAAAAAAAAGATGGAACGAGAGATCATAATTGATCCTTTTTTAAAATTAAGGCTTAAAGAAATTAGACAGCCTGCCCAGAGTCACACAGTTTACAGGTAATGGAAATGGGATTCAGGCTCAGGAGGCATGACTCCAAAATCCTTATTCTTGGAAAGTGCTCAAGCTGCTCTGTGTATGACAGACTCACAAATTGCGCATCATAAATGCAGTTCCAGACAATTACAAATTGAGGGGCATTCTACAAAATCCCAGAATAGTATCCCTCAAAACTGTTCCCTGAATCAAAAAGAAGGGAAACCTGAGAAACATGCCTGCTGTTGTTGGCATCTTGAATGTAATCCTGGAATCAAACAGTGTGCTAAAATGCTAATGAGCATCCACTGTTTGAAGGGAGTCATTGGTGGCTTTTAAATTTTCATCTCTTGAGTTTTCTGAATTTTCTATATTACTTTTATAATAAACTACTATAAAGAAGAGAAAATATATTGTATTTACACACCTTGTAAATATGATGGGATTTCACAGCTGCTTGATTGAATTAAGCTCTATGGCAAAGGCAGAGGGGTTTTACAGATACCCTGAAGGACCTAATTAATCCAGTGTCAATTAATCTAGAAGATTGTGTTAAATGAACCCACCCTCATCAAGCTAGCCTTGTAAAGAAACGACTTAAGATTTCCCTGAAGTCAGATCCAAAGTGAGACAGTCCACTGCTAGTCTTGCAGAAGCAAATTGCTATGCTGAGGAGACAGCACGTGGCAGGAAATGGTGGGTAACCTCTGGGAGCTGTGAACAGTTCTTGCATGACAGCCAGCAAAAAAGCAGGAACCTGTAGTCCTACAACCTCAAGACACTGACTCTGCCAGATACCAGTGCTCTAAGAAGAGGACAAGATCAGATCACAGCCTCAGCTGACACCTGGATTCTTCAGCCTGTTGAGAGACCCTGAGTACTTGTCTGTATCCTAGCTCCTGACCCAGAAAAACCACAACAAGGTATACCGTGTTTGTCCCACTTTAATCAGCTAAGTTTTGGTGATTTGTTATGCAGAAATAGAGAATGCAGTGATAAATGGTAAAACATATTTGCCCGTGTTAAGAAGAAAAGGGTAACATAACATTAAGGTTGATATTTCAAATTATTTAACAACTGGTTCAAAAACAGTGTGAAAAGGAAAATGAATGCTGTCCACAAACAGCCTAGACTGGGGTTTACAAGCCAACATCAACTCTGCTCTTAATAGAGAAAACTCTCCTATGGGTTACTAAGGATAAGGAGAGCTTATTTTAAAAACAGGAACAGAGCACAGGAAACTGAAATGACCAATAAATATAAAATGTTAAGCATCTCATTATTTATCAGAGACAAACTAAGACAATGAAGTGTTAACCTTATCTATAAAAACATGCACATTAAAAGTATAATTTATCCCACTATCATTGGGTACCAAAAGCAGGCATTATTTTTTCTGGGTTGTGGGAACATAAATTATCTATCTGTCTGTCTGTCTATCTATCTATCTATCTATCTATCTATCTATCTATCTGTACCAGGAATGAATACTGCATCCTGAATTTTCTTTTATTTATCTATTATAATTTTTAATCATGTTTGTCTATCTTGTTGCACTTAACTCTGAGCTACATGAAATCATGGATTCATACCATATACTACGAGGTCAAAAATATTTGTTGAATGAACGAGTAATGTTTACTTCAGATACTCTTAGAAAGTACAGGATGAACATCCCTAATCTGAAATCCAAAATTCAAATTGCTCCAAAATCTGAAAATTTTGAGCATTAATATGACACCACAAGGAGAAAATTTCATACCATGAAACTTGGTGTCATATACAAAATTATTAAGAATATTGTATAAATTTGCTTTCAGGCTATGTGTATAAGATACACAGAAAAAAATAAAAGAATTTCATGTTTAGAATTGTGTCCCATTCCCAAGATAGCTCACTAATTATCTCCCCTGCCAAATCTGAAATACTTCTGATTCCAAACATTTTAGATAAAGGATACCCAACCTATGACAGCTAAAAATGTGGCCACCACTAAGCACAACAAACTAGGCTTGGCCACATACAGTAGAAGATTATGCTCTTCATATTGTTATGAATTGACTTAGAAAAAAATCCTTAAGACTTTGTTGAGTAAAGGAAATAAAATGCAAGATAGTACTACAATATGCTCTAACTCATAACAGGGGAAATATGTAAACACATGTTCACATATAGGGAAGCATGCATAAAGAAATGGATTATCATGTATGATCACCAGTTGTTAATGGTGGTTGACCTCTTGAGTAGGGCTTTTAATTAATTTTGAAAATTTGCTTCTCTGAATCATCTTCACAGGAGCACATCTTACTTTATAAAGAACAAATTCAATGAAGTGCAATTCTTCAAAGAACACTTGGAATTTTAAATTTTACTTCCTTCAAGGCAGAAGTTCAGCTCATCTTACTAATTCTTAAATTATTTGTTTTTAATCATGAATCAGTGGCTATCTAGAAGCAAACTGATGAGATAAGAGGAAGCTAGAGTCCTTTTAGAATTGTTTTCAAAATATTTTACAGTGACTTAGTCCAGTTTCATTAGGCCCTTGAATATATCTACATTGCAATGTCATTGTTACCTCCCCAATTCCTACCTTCTACAGCCACTAGGAATTTACTTTACTTTTAAAGAATCCATGGCCACAGACTCCTTGACTTTCACATACTTTTTTTATTCTGTCAAGCACATATTTATATTAGACTAACCAATGATAATACAGAGCAGTACAATGATACAAGTACTATATGATACAATACTAAATGCTACAAACACTGTAAATTTGTAAAAATATAAATGTGAATATGGTACAAACATTAAATTGTATGATACAAATACTGTATGACAGAAATATTAAATTATACCAAATGATACAAATAAAAGATACAGTGATAAACAAAACAGACTGAGTATCTGTGCCATTGTATCATGTAGTATCTGTTTATCATTTACTGTTTGCAGCATTGTATCAATTAGTAGCATGTCACTTAGTGTCTGAAAAATTTTAACCCCATTTAGATGAATCTTCATCCATTTAGATGAATGAAGGACCCAATATTTTAATTATAGCACTTCCATGCCAGAATTATCAGGCATTTAAGTGGTTGCAAAAAAAAATAATAATAATAAGGCAAATTTTGCAGGTGGCTTTTGCAGAAACCCAACACTCACCATTTTCTTCATGGCAATAATCAAATCCTGCCACAGTGCACCTTCGAAAAACCATCTTATTCTCAGTGAGGGTCCCTGTCTTATCAGAAAAGAGGTACTGAATCTGCCCAAGATCCTCAGCAATGTTCAGGGCTCGGCACTGAACAGTGGAATCCGTTTTCTCATTGTAGAAGTCCATGTCACTTTGAATGAAATATATCTGGCCAAGCTTCACAATTTCAATAGACACATAGAGAGAAATAGGAATCAAGACCTAAAAAGAAATAATTTAAAAAATGTGAAAGTAGATTAGAGAAAGTGAATACAGTGGAATGTAGCTGAATAAGGAGCAAAGAGCTTAAAATTCCATGATAAGCTTGAAGGAAATTACCTGTAACAGAATGATCATGGTCCAAAACATATAGAATCCTGCCAACACTGGTGATATGACATGTCCATCAAGATCAGGGATATTAAAAAACAGCACATTTTCATATTTGCTCAACCAGATCCCATGACCTTCCAAAAAACATACAAACAGTAAAAGAATACTATATGCATATTAAACATGCAAATGCAGAACTTTATTCCTCAAGAAGGAGGGGGGAGAACAGTCATTGTTGTTGAATACCAATTACTTGTTTTGGAAACAGGTTCAAATTCAAAGTTCTCTCTCTCTCTCTCAGCCCCTTCCCAACTTCCTTCACAACTCTGGCAAAGTGTAAGTAGGCAAAGTCAACATTTATGTTTTCCTGGCTAAAGGATAAAAGAGATAAGGACACAGGAAAAAAATATTGACAAATAAAATCTTCCTTTACAGAAGCCCAACATTCATATACAGCATTTTGAAGGAAAAAAAAAAACCCTCAGTATCTTGGTGAAAGATATTAGCAAATAATCAGATTTCACCTACCCAATGCACCAGTTAGACACATGACAAGCAGAAGCAGGACACACCAGAGGACATCTGTATTTGCTCTTCTTTCCAATTTACTGCGTTTGTATCGTGGCCCACTGTTGTTCAGCATTGCTTTGGTTTCATGGCCTATGTAGGAAACAGAATGTCAAAAAAATGTACAAATTAAAACGAGGTAGCAAATGTCACATTCAAAAAATATCTCTGGCAGATAAATTAATAAAACATAGTTACATAATGTATTTTGTTAGTTTAGTCTGCTTTTGTGACCCACTAGAAAAACCAATACCAATGATTAAATTTATAAAGACAAAGTTTACTTTCTGCTTCTGTGGACTGCATTTTGAGTAAATGAAAAATGTTAACTTGAAGAATAGCACAGAGGAAACGAAGATGAAAAATAGAAGTATAACCAACCTGCATAAACCACAATGCCCACAACAGCCTCTGTGTTTCTAATGGTGCATCCTCTAAGCAGTAAGTTTTCTTTACTGAGTCCCACACGTTCTTTGTTGGCATGTTCTCTATAGCAAAGACAGTGTACATATTTATTTTTGAATGGCAAACATGGTGATGCAAAACATAAAAATCATGATCCTTCAGTGTTCTTGACTCTGTTAAGTTAGGCAGGTTACAGGAAAGTTTTCAAGTCTCTAACCCATTTGCCTTTGTTATCTTAGCAAAAGGAAAAGCAGAAACAAGTTTCTAACGCTTACTGTTTTCTAGTGGTCATTGTTTGTCAACTCCTATTTCTACAAGGACTCAAAAGTATTCCAAATAAGAAGCACACTCTTCTGGTACACATTGTATTGAGAGTAACTTAACAGTTGGTAGAGAAAAATTCTTAATAGTATTAAAAAATTACCATTTTCAACTTGGTTAAAAACAAGACTCATTCTAAGCAATGATAACTGATGGCTGCTTAAACCATTAGGTGAAAGGCTGATAGGGAACTTACAATGAAAGGATAAAGCTAGCAGTACCAATCTGATAATGGGATGAGAGAATCATTATAGGCCTTCTGATCTATGCGAAAGAAGTCGTGGCCCCACCAGCCTCTACCAGGACATTTCAACTTAAGTTCTGTGACCACAGAGGATGTATGAAGCCTCTAAAATTATAGGGCAATATTTGTGGTGTGTGTGTGTGTGTGTGTGTGTGTGTGTGTGTGTGTGTGTGTATGGTGTATGCACACATCTACATTTGCTATTTTCTAGGGAAACAATCCTTTCCTTTCAACAGATTCTGAATGTGTCCCTGGATGGCTGATAGAAAAGAAGAGGTCCAGAGAAACATGTTAAACATCACTGTAAGGATGCAGTCCACTAAATCCAAAATGTGGTAAATTCTTCAGGCAAAATAATCTGGCTTATTCAAGAAATGAATATCTTAGGGGAAAAAGGAGGGGAGTGGGAGTTGAACTTAAAAAGGAGACATCAGCTCACTCCAGAATGATGTAAATTCTATAACACAAGTGATTCAACTTCTTGGAAGAGGAAATTTAGAAACATCAGCCAAATGCAATAGTAGACCTTGTTTTGATCCTGTCTTAAATAAGACAACTGTTTTTTTTAAAAAAACATTTCTTAGTCAATTGGAGAAATTGAACAAAGTCCTGGAATTAGATGAAATTAAGGAATAGTTCTTATTTCCCTTAGGTGTGATCATGGTCTTATGGTTATTTTATTTTTTTTAATGTCTTTATCTACTATGGATACAAAGTGAAGAATTCACAGTGGAATTATGTGAACTGGGATAAGGAAGGAATTAGGAAGACAGTTGAAAGAAGCTGGCAAGACCATGAAATGAGTAAGGCTGGGTGATAGCTCATTTTTCACATTCAAAAAATTTTTAAACAAATGGTTTAAAAATTATCAAAGTAAGTACTTAATTAAACTACTATAGTGACAAAAATGCAGAGAAAAATTACCAGAATATTTAAACAAACAAAAAGTAGTATTTTTCACACATTTTGAAAGTGTCCTTTCAGTTTCAGCATTAAAATCTGATGGTTTTCTAAGCAATAAACTTCAGTCTGTAAGTTGTTGCTTCTTTCTTACATATATAAAAATTGTCAATAAATCTGCTATTCTTGCCATCTGGAATAAGGAAAGAGGAAAGGAAAAGGGAAGGGGATGGGTAGGAGAGGGGAGAGAGGAAGGAAAGAGAAGGGAAGGGAAAAAGGAAATGAAAGAAAAGGGGAAAGGGAAAGGGAGAGGAGAGGAGAATAGAGAAAAGAAGAGGGGAGGGGAAGAGAGGAGAGGGAATGGAAAAAAAAGAAAAGAAAAAACCCTGCAAAGAAAGAGGAAAGTACATTTGCCATTTTACTACCATATTTTGTGAACGCTTTCTTCTAACAGGTATCTGTTTACATTCTTCCACATACACAAGCTCCTATACAAAGAGATGCTTGGAGACAGAAGCACCTGTGAGTTTAACCTAATTCAGCCCTCTAGCTTTAGAGGTAAAGAAACTAAGTCTCAGCATTCACACCTGCACACAGCATGTCCAGCCAATCCTCATCAATGTGGCATTTTCCCTTAAAGTCCTTTAATAACACATTTAACACATGAAAAAATCATTTCTAAAGTTCCTTAGTAAGTGCCACTTTCCCCACAGGAGTCTTATTTTTTCATGATTAAATCACTCTATGTATGGGCACCAATAGGAAGTATATCAGTTTTACCTGAGAGTAAGAGGATAAGAGGTGTCATCTAGACAATGAACTTGAGTGTCTCAGTTTGTGATAACCTTTCTCCACTAGTTGCCTTTGCATTGTTGTTAAAAAACAAAAACAAAAACAAAACAAGGGCAGATAACAAGATGGCGGCTAGAGGTAGGAAGCAGAAAGCGACCCTCCTATAGTGAAATCTTGGAGAGACGCTGGAGACACACTTTGCAGGCATAATCACCGAGAAAAGGCATAACTTTGACTCCTCCACACCTCCAGCCGGCGCAGAGAATCTCCACTTCACGTTAAATGGAGAACCGAGGAGGCCCCCGGGGCCGCCAGTGGCCGGCGCCCATACGGCTTGGAAGACGCAGACCAGGTGAGCTTCGCGGTACCGCGGTTCCCCACAGACAAGCCTGGGCCAGAGCAGCATAGCCCCCTGGACAGACTGACCTCCACCCGGGGAAAAAAGAGAAACTGAGTACTAAGCAATAAGAACAGTCAAGACACGCTGGAAAGAGGGTGGGGCGCCCTTGGCGCTGAAGATTGGGGGAAGGGAATCCTTCCCGGGACTGTAAATAAACGAGCCGGGCGGGCCGGAGAGGCTCTGGCGGGAGCGGGGCGCGCCCAGCAACCAGGAGCCGGGACGCTTGTGAGAGGAGGGAAGACCCACTTCCCACGTGAACTGTAAATAAACACGCAGGCCTGACAACGCGGGGCAGTGTCACCTTTCCCAGTGCTTGGAAAGGGGAAAGCCTGTGGCAGAGGCCCCCCCCCCCCACAGGAGAACTCTGAGCAAACAAAGCCTGTGGGACCAGGTGAGTGCTAAGCTCACCCCAGAGATCTGCATAAATAACGCCCTCAGCTACAGGCGGAGAGCAGCAGGCAGGCAAGCCACAGTTGCAGATACCACTCTCAGAACTGTCTCCAGACGCTTTTTTTTCTTTTTCTCCCTACCTTTGATGAGAGAACAACCGAATTACACCTGCAAGCCGAAAAACTTACTGAAACTGTATTGCATTTGAACTTGGGACACTTGGTGGGGCTTTTGTGTGTGTGTGTGTGTGTGTGTGTGTGTGTGTGTGTGTGTGTGTGAGAGTGTGTAGTTTTGTTCTACTTTATGCATCCCCTTTGATGAGACAACTACAGAACAACATCTGAGGCACCAATTCCAGGACTGGAGATTGAGACAGACACCCAAATTATTAAGACTGAAACTGCATTGCATATAAACTTGGAAGTTTTTTGATATATTTTTTTAATTTTCTATTTTCTATTTTCCATTTTATTTTAATTCATTTTTATATATAGATATTTCTTTCATTTACTTATTTTTTATTTTTTTATCTTTGATTTTCAATCCTCTCTCTGTCTCTCTAATGTCTGTTCAGCTTACTGTCGATTAGTACACTAACACTCCCTGTTTATACCTTTGAAACTCTCTTGTCTGATACCTTGTTCTGCTTTCTCCCTCTTGTCTGTATATTTGTTTTCCCCTTTTCTTTAACTTCTTGCTTTCCATCTCAGCTCACTCTTCCATTCTAAATATTACCATTGTTATTATTACAAGCTAGAAAATACTTAATTACACACAGTACAGGGACAGTAACAACACCAAGGACAATGACGGGAAGACAGAAAAAACAGGGAAACCAGTTTCCCCACAGCAAAAAATTAGTACAGGAAACAGAGGGGAATGAAGAGAACAGAAACTCAGATCCAGACTCCAACAAAATGAAGATAAACTATGCCAAAGGACCCAATGAAGCCCACAAGAATAATTTAAAAGAAGACATACTACAAGTACTCAATGAGAATTTTATAGAGATGATACTGGATAGGGTCAACCAAAATGTATAGGAGACACTCAAGAAATTCCAAGACAATAAAAATAGAGAATTTGAAAAAGCAAAAGAAGAAATAAAGGAAACCATAGAAGCACTGTATAAACACCAAAGGGAAAGACAGAACACAATGAATAAATGGATAAATGAACTCAGGACAAAAATACACAACATTAAAGAAGAAAACTGCCAGGATATGGAAAGCCTCAGAAAAAAGAACGAAACAGAACTGCAAAACAAAACGGAAGGCCAATCCAGCAAAATAGAACAAACAGAAGACAGAATCTCAGAACTTGAAGATGAAATGGTAATTAAAGGAAAAACCAAAGAACTATTAATTAAACAACTCAAGACCTGTGAAAAGAAAATGCAAGAACTCACTGACTCCATCAAAAGACCAAACTTGAGAATCATGGGCATCGAAGAAGAAGAGGTGCAAGCGAAGGGAATGCGTAATATATTCAACAAAATAATAACGGAAAATTTCCCAAATCTAGAGGGAGATATTCCCATACAGATGCAAGAGGCCTCCAGGACACCAAACAGACCAGATCAAAATAGAACTACTCCACGACATATCATCATTAAAACAACAAGTTCAGAAACTAAGGAAAGAATATTGAAGGCTGTAAGAGAGAAACAACAAGTAACATACAAAGGTAAACCCATCAATCACAGCAGACTTCTCAACAGAAACATTAAAAGCAAGAAGAGCGTGGGGTGAGATCTTCTGGGCACTGAATGAAAATAACTTCAACCCCACGATACTCTACCCAGCAAAACTATCATTCAAAATAGATGGAGCAATAAAAGTCTTCCATGATAAGCAGAAACTAAAACAATATGTGACCACAAAGCCACCATTACAAAAGATTCTGCAAGGGATCCGGCACACAGAAAGTGACACCCAACTTAACCATGAAAAGGCAGGCAGCACCAAACCACAGGATAAGAAAAAGCAAGACAGTAGAGAGTAACATCAAGTTAGGTACAAACAATCAAACCTTCAAACAACTTAGACAACTAAATGGCAGGAATCACCACATACCTATCAGTACTAACGCTTAATGTTAATGGACTTAATTTACCCATCAAAAGACACCGTTTGACAAAATGGATTAAAAAAGAAGATCCAACAATTTGTTGCTTACAGGAGACTCATCTTACCGACAGAAATAAGCATATGCTTAGGATGAAAGGCTGGAAGAAGATTTACCAAGCCAATGGCCCCCGAAAACAGGCAGGAGTAGCAATACTTATCTCTGACAAAGTAGACCTCAAACCTACATTGATCAAACGAGATAAAGAAGGACATTCCATACTAATAAAAGAGGAAATAGACCAAAAGGAAATAATAATCATCAATCTGTATGCACCCAATGTCAACGCACCCAATTTCATCAAACATACCCTGAAAGACCTAAAAGCATACATAAACGCCAACACAGTGGTTGTGGGAGACTTTAACACCCCATTACCATCAATAGATAGGTCATCCAAACAAAAAATCAATAAAGAAATCCAAGATCTAAAATATGCAATAGGTCAAATGGACCTAGTAGATGTCTACAGAACATTTCATCCAACCTCTACACAATATACATTCTTCTCAGCAGCCCATCGAACCTTCTCCAAAATAGATCATATCCTAGGGCACAAAGCAAGCCTCAGCAAATATAAGAAAATAGAAATAATACCGTGCATACTATCTGACCACAATGCAGTAAAAGTAGAACTCAAGAACAAAAGTAAAGACAAAAAACATGCAAACAGCTGGAAACTAAATAACTCATTACTTAATGAAGAATGGATCATCGATGCAATAAAAGAGGAAATTAAAAAGTTCCTGGAAGTCAATGAAAATGAAAACACAACCTACCGGAACCTATGGGATACAGCTAAGGCAGTCCTGAGAGGAAAGTTTATAGCCATGAGTGCATATATTAAAAAGATTGAAAGATCCCAAATCAATGACCTAATGATACATCTCAAACTCCTAGAAAAACAAGAACAAGCAAATCCCAAAACAAATAGGAGAGAAATAATAAAAATAAGAGCTGAAATCAATGAAATAGAAACCAAAGAAACCATATAAAGAATTAAAGAAACAAAAAGTTGGTTCTTTGAAAAAATAAACAAGATTGATAGACCCCTGGCAAACCAGACTAAACTGAGGAGAGAAAAAACCCAAATTAGTAGAATCAGGAATGCAAAAGAGGAGATAACAACAAACACCACGGAAGTCCAGGAAATCATCAGACACTACTTTGAGAACCTATATTCAAATAAATTTGAAAATCTTAAAGAAATGGACAGATTTCTAGATACATATGATCATCCAAAACTGAACCAAGAGGAAATTAATCACCTGAATAGACCTATAACACAAAATGAAATTGAAGCAGCAATCAAGAGTCTCCCCAAAAAGAAAAGTCCAGGACCTGATGGATTCTCTGCTGAATTCTATCAGACCTTTAAAGAAGAACTGATACCAACCCTCCTTAAACTGTTCCACGAAATAGAAAGGGAAGGAAAACTGCCGAACACATTTTATGAAGCCAGTATTACACTTATCCCAAAACCAGGCAAAGACACCTCCAAAAAGGAGAACTATAGGCCAATCTCCTTAATGAACATTGATGCAAAAATCCTCAACAAAATAATGGCAAACCGAATTCAGCAACACATCAAAAAGATTATTCACCATGACCAAGAAGGCTTCATCCCAGGGATGCAGGGGTGGTTCAACATACGAAAATCAATAAACGTAATAAACCACATTAACAGAAGCAAAGACAAAAACCACTTGATCATCTCAATAGATGCAGAAAAAGCCTTTGATAAGATCCAACATCATTTCATGATAAAAGCTCTAATAAAACTAGGAATAGAAGGAAAGTTCCTCAACATTATAAAAGCTATATATGGCAAACCTACAGCCAGCATTATACTTAACGGAGAAAAACTGAAACCATTCCCTCTAAAATCAGGAACCAGACAAGGATGCCCACTATCTCCACTCCTATTCAACATAGTACTGGAATTCCTAGCCAGAGCAATTAGGCAAGAAGAAGGAATAAAAGGAATACAAATAGGTAAAGAAACTGTCAAAATATCCCTATTTGCAGATGACATGATCCTATACCTTAAAGACCCAAAAAACTCTACTCAGAAGCTTCTAGACATCATCAATAGCTATAGCAAGGTAGCAGGATATAAAATCAACATAGAAAAATCATTAGCATTTCTATACACTAACAATGAGCAAATGGAAGAAGAATGTATGAAAACAATTCCATTTACAATAGCCTCAAAAAAAATCAAATACCTAGGTGTAAACCTAACAAAAGATGTGAAAGACCTCTACAAGGAAAACTATACACTTCTGAAGAAAGAGATTGAGGAAGACTATAGAAAGTGGAGAGATCTCCCATGCTCATGGATTGGTAGAATCAACATAGTAAAAGTAATCTACATGTTTAATGCAATTCCCATCAAAATTCCAATGACATTCATTAAAGAGATTGAAAAACCTACTGTTAAATTTATATGGAAACACAAGAGGCCACGAATAGCCAAGGCAATACTCAGTCAAAAGATCAATGCAGGAGGTATCACAATACCTGATTTCAAACTATATTACAAAGCAGTACCAAGAAAAACAGCATGGTACTGGCACAAAAACAGACATGAAGACCAGTGGAACAGAATAGAGGACCCAGATATGAAGCCACACAACTATAACCAAATTGTCTTTGACAAAGGAGCTAAAAATATACGATGGAGAAATAGCAGCCTCTTCAACAAAAACTGCTGGGAAAACTGGTTAGCAGTCTGCAAAAAACTGAAACTAGATCCATGTATATCACCCTATACCAAGATTAACTCAAAATGGATCAAGGATCTTAATATCAGACCCCAAACTCTTAAGTTGATACAAGAAAGAGTAGGAAATACTCTGGAGTTAGTAGGTATAGGTAAGAACTTTCTCAATGAAACCCCAGCAGCACAGCAACTAAGAGATAGCATAGATAAATGGGACCTCATAAAGCTAAAAAGCTTCTGTTCATCAAAAGAAATGGACTCTAAACTGAAGAGAACACCCACAGAGTGGGAGAAAATATTTACCAACTATACATCAGACAAAGGACTGATAACCAGAATATATAGGGAACTTTAAAAACTAAATTCTCCCAAAACTAATGAACCAATAAAGTAATGGGCATGTGAACTAAACAGAACTTTCTCAAAAGAAGAAATTCAAATGGCCAGAAAACACATGGTAAAATGCTCACCATCTCTAGCAATAAAGGAAATGCAAATTAAAACCACGCTAAGATTCCACCTCACCCCTGTTAGAATAGCCATCATCAGCAACACCACCACCAACAGGTGTTGGCGAGGATGCGGGGAAAAAGGAACCCTCTTACACTGTTGGTGGGAATGTAAACTAGTACAACCACTCTGGAAAAAAATTTGGAGGCTACTTAAAAAGCTAGACATCGATCTACCATTTGATCCAGCAATACCACTCTTGGGGATATACCCAAAAGACTGTGACACAGGTTACTCCAGAGGCACCTGCACACCCATGTTTATTGCGGCACTGTTCACAATAGCCAAGTTATGGAAACAGCCAAGATGCCCCACCACTGATGAATGGATTAAGAAAATGTGGTATCTCCCAAAAGACTGTTACTCCAGAGGCACCTGCACATCCATGTTTATTGCGGCACTATTCACAATAGCCAAGTTATGGAAACAGCCAAGATGCCCCAGCACTGACGAATGGATTAAGAAAATGTGGTATCTATACACAATGGAATTTTATGCAGCCATGAAGAAGAACAAAATGTTATCATTCGCTGGTAAATGGATGGAATTGGAGAACATCATTCTGAGTGAGGTTAGCCTGGCCCAAAAGACCAAAAATCGTATGTTCTCCCTCATATGTGGACATTAGATCAAGGGCAAGCACAACAAGGGGATTGGACTTTGAGCACATGATAAAAGCAAGAGCACACAAGGGAGGGGTGAGGATAGGTAAGACACCTAAAAAATTAACTAGCATTTGTTGTCCTCAACGCAGATAAACTAAAGCAGACACGTTAAAAGCAACTGAGGCCAATAGGAGAAGGGAACCAGGAACTAGAGAAATGGTTAGATCAAAAAGAATTAACCTAGAAGATAATACACACACACAGGAAATTAATGTGCGTCAACTCCCTGTATAGCTATCCTTATCTCAACCATGAACACTTGTTCCTTCCTATTATTGCTTATACTCTCTCTTCAACAAAATTAGAGATAAGGGCAAAATAGTTTATGCTGGCTATTGAGGGGGTGGGAGGGAGTGAGAAGGGCGGAGTGGGTGGTGAGGGAGGGGGCAGGGGCAGGGGGGAGAAATGAACCAAGCCTTGTATGCACATATGAATAATAAAACAATAAAAAAATATTAATCAGATTGTACATGGTTAGTTTACAGAAACATAACTGATTTTGGTATATTGATCTAATTTCCTACAATATCACTGAACTCATTTCTTAGTTCTAGTATTTTTTTTTTTTTGTAGCTTTTAAAAATAATCTGTAGAGTTCATAAGATTTTTTGTAATGGCCATCCCACCATCTCTGAAAAATTGAGTTTTACTTCTTGTGTTTTATTTGAGCCTTTTACTTCCTTTTCTTACTTGAGTGTACTAGCTAGAATCTTCAGTGTAATCTTGAATAAAAGCAGTGAGAGCAAATATCCATGTCTTGTTCTAAATCTTAGGGGACAAACATTATTTCACCGCCACGCATGACATTAGCTGTAGGTTTTTCATACATACCCTTTATTAAATTGAGAAAGTTCCCTTTTATTTCCTGTTTGCAGAAATAGAAGTCAGATTTTATCAAATTCTGTTTTATCTGTGAGACAACTATCTGTTCTTTTCTTTTTAGTTTGTTTAATAGATTAATATAGCATTAATATGCTAAATTACTGTTTTGTAACATTGATTCTTTTGGAATGTTCAACTAACCTTGAATTTTGGGGATAAGTTCTACTAGGTCATGATGTATTTTTATAAATTATTGGATTCAATTTGCTATAATTTTGTGTAGAATGTTTATATCTATGTTCATGAGGGATATTGATTTTTCCTTTCATATCTTTGTATGCTTTTTTGAATCCGGGTAAATGGGATCAGGATAATTCTGGCCTCAAAAAAAAATGAGTTGGGAATTTGTCTCCTCCTATAATTTGCCACAATGAAGAATGTCTCCTTGTAAAAATCAGGAAACTAAGGATCAAAGTAAATAACTTGATTCAGAATCACAAAGCATGTAAGTGGTAGAAGCCAAGCTTAAAGTTAGGCAGGACTCCAAATTCTGGTAAAAGGGATGAGAATGCCACAGAGAGCTTCCCTAATGAATACTGTCATGGCTTCCCATAATCTTTCTTAAACATGTTTCCAAATCACTGGTTAACTGTGCCTACCAGAACTGCCTACCTCCTACACAAATTCTGAAGAAGAACACTACCCTACATTATCACTTAAGCTGCCACTTCAGTCTAAACACATTCTTCCAAACATTAACAAATCTTGGACTTAATATGGAGCTCATGAAGCTGGGCATTGTGGTGCATCTCTGTAATCCCAACACTTGGGAGGCTGAGACAGGAGAACCGAAAACAGCCACCCTGTTCTACATAGCAAGTTTGAGGCCTGTCTGGGTAACATACTGAAAACTTATCTCAAAAACCAAGTGTGTGGAGTGCATGCAAGATAGTCTTACACCAATAGAAGATATTTAAGGGTTAGGAACAAGGTTTTGTTGTTGCTATTGTTTTAAATATACAGAGACAGAGAGGTTCAGACTTATCAAATTACTGAGATAAACAAATTTATAGGTAGCTAAACTTGTGGCCTTTAATGATTTAACTTGGGTATAAGTGCACATCCTTACTGATTTAGGTACAAGTCCATTCATGCTCACAAATGTAAGTCATGTATTACTCACAGGAAACCTCGGAATCTGTTGAGGTCATTGTTTGGACTTTCACATTCTATTCTACTAGAAAACTTCTCAGGATCCAGTTCAGAGTCCTAAATTTTTTTTTTAATTGAAAAACAAGAATTCAAGATTAAATCATTGATAGTTAAGCATTTTATTACTTTCATCAATTCTTAATACAGTAATTAAGACTTTTTGCCACAAAGTTTGTCATAAATTTCCCAGATGAAAGAAAGTATAGGCATAACTATGGGACATGTTAACTGGGATCAGCAGAATCCTACAACCTTATCAGTAGATGTACAGGTGATGTGGTCATGTATTGGAACTCATGAGGAACTCTGCAAGAAGAGAGTGTCTGCTCATGGGGCAAACACTTTTATATCAATAAGACCCTGAAAGCACCTTCCTTGCTGGTCATGAACACTATTGAATACTTTGAGCACATATACATTCTATCTCAGTCAAAGTTTATCAATAAAAAATTTAAAAATAAGCAGGATAGCAATATCTCATAAAATTCTCTAATGGATCAAACAGATAATCTCCTAATTCTTTATGAAACTAATGGGCATGTAAGCAAAATGCCTTTATAAAACATAGCTTCTAAACCATGGAGATTCACTAAAAACAAACCATGTCAAATTTTCTCATTTTTTTTCGATTTTTATATGGCTTTTGACTAATAAGAGGAACACTACTGATATTGACATAACTTATAAAATAATATGGTCATAGCAAAAATGGAAAATGCAAGTTATATGATTTGATTTGCTAATAACATCTATTGAGTTCTTTTGATGTACTAGAATCTATATTACGCACTTCAGGTATACTATCTTAAGTCTTTTTCAGTCTCATGAAGTAGGTATTATAATAAGTCCTAATTAACATATGAGGAGAGACAGAAACAAAGTGACTCAAGTAATTTGTCAAAGTTCTCAAAAGGTGTTTAGACCAGCACATTCATCCTTAATTGAACTGAAAGTGTGCTGAGTAATCAAATGATATCAGCCTCCAAATAGGTATTTAGTGCCATAACAGACTCTCAAGTTGGCAAGGTTTCTCAAAATCTCAGAAATTGGACACCTTACAAAAGTGACAATGACAATAACTCAGACTCATCTCAATCAGAGGAGCTAATTGAAATTCATAGGGAGAGCAATGGGACCCATGTGATAGGAAGAAATTTGCCAAAGATAATGTTATTAAGAGGCTAAAACATTTTTTTTATTTATAAGTATTAGATGAGGGAACCCCAACTTATTAGGACAAGTATAAAAAGAAAGACCATTAAATTTTAACATGTTTCATTTCAAGTAGTTCCAGACAAAGAGAAAGGAAACAGATACTTAGAGACTGTGCAAGATGTGTTTACGTCCGAACTTTTTAACAATGCTAGCAAGGTATTCTCATATCCATTTTGTGATCAGGAAACTGAGGCATAAATTGTTTGAGAAACTTGTCAAGTCTCACACATTAACTAGTGGCAGAAGTAAAATTTGTCCAAATTTATGTCAATATAACTTCAAAGTTCTTGTTTCCCTTACCACAGCAATGTAAACATCCAGAAGTTATGTGACACGAGAAGCTACAAGTCTTAAAAGGCTTTGGGATATAAGTAGTTATATATTTTAGGAACAATGATCAAAACACAAAATATAAAAGTCTAAGAGAAATTAATTAGCAGGTGATTGTTTGTATTGCAAATTAATTCTATCAGTTTCCTTTAATTTAGTTCCAAAAAATGTGACTGCAGACTGAAGTATATGAACTCCAAAGTCATTTTATCCTATTATCTATAAAATACAGTGCACATTTACTGATATCTGAAATTGGATTAAGCCTGGGATTATATTTTGTCAATGGTAAAAATTAATTTATCTGTACTATGGAAATGAGCTCAGTCATTTCTTGAGAGAAAAAAAAGAAGAATTAATAAATCACCAGCCAAGAACATGTTATTTACCTGCTCTGCATATCCCCGTACCACCTGCCTCTGTTTTAAATTGCTCTCTCCATCAAGGCCAGAAGTCTCAATGTGACAGATCCCATCAGGATCAGTGGAAAAGAGTAATATCATATCTGCAGGGATGATCTCGTTACAGGAGAGGCGAATAAAGTCCCCAACGGTGACATCTTTCCAGCAGCAGTCCATGTATTTTTTCTCTTTCCTAAAATTAAAAAAAAGCTTTAAAATAATATTAAGCTAAACATATATAATCATTTAAAAATTTTTTCTGTATAATTTAAATTATGTTGAAAGTATTAAGGTGAATTTTAGGATGGATGTTAGTCTATTGAAAGCTAAAATAGAAGCCACAGAACTGGTAAAACCAAATGCCTCACCTGAAAATTTAGTTATTAAACCACTAAAACAGAATTTTTTTCTGTGGTGTTTTTGAAGCTTTATGCTGCTTGAGTGCAATTCTACAACAAAATTACAGTTAAGATTCCATGAGTTTATTCGTATGCAGAGTAATTCTTGAATGCTGCTCTGTGGTCAGTTTCAAAGGACCTGGGGAGGGGGCACAAGACCATCATCTGCTCTCTGATGCTTGCAATCTGGCAGATAAGCCCAATAATTACAGAAGACATGATGAAATGCACTACCCACACATATCATTTTAAAAAATCACTATTTCACCATATTAATGCCTCAAATTGTCATTAAATAAAAATAAAGTTAGCACTGCATATCCATGGGTCCCACACTTGAGAATTCAACCAACTGCAGATGAAAAATATTTGAAAAAAACTGTACCTATATTAAACATGTACAGAATTCTTTTTCTTGTCACCATTCCCTAACCAATGGAGTAGAACAACTATTTATGCAGCATTTACATTGTGTTTGGTATTATAAGTCATCCAGAGATGATTTAAAGTATACAGGAGTACATGCGTAAGTCATACGTAAACATGGCTCTATTTTATGTAAGGGACTTGAGCACCTCCATAGGGGTCCTGGAACCAACCTTTCCCCCACATCTCTGTTGACACTGAGGGATGAATATATTGTTCAAAGCAGTCCCAAGTATGCTGAAGCTAACTCCTAGAAAGGACAATGGCACATTTTATTCCTTTTCAAATATATTCCTTTTCCATTCTACACATTTCTGTGAAGGAAAGATGTTTCACCTGAAGTTGACTTGCCTTAAACCTCTGCTTTATGCTAAATTTTTTGCCAAACTTCTTATGCCTTTCAGGCCAACAACATTCATTATGCTCCATGAAATATTTTCCTTAGAGTAGAATGAGGATATTCATGTGGGAGAATGTCATATCTAGTTAAGTAGCATTTCACATGCAAAGCTAACAACAATGTGTCAAAGACTATCTCCCAGGTACCCATAAAGACAGATATTTGTCACAAAAATACACTTATTTAAAAATCAAAGTTATTTATTTTCTATTATATTTGTGGAGCTAAATACTCATTCACTCTCAGGAATACTGGGAGATAGTTAGTTGTATGACCTATATATTAAAAACCATTGATGCATCAGATTAAATAGAAATGTCACATTAGATCAATACTTGTATAACTTTTGCTCTAAAACATTATATTAGGTAGTTCAAGAAACATTTAGCTTAAATGGTTAAATAAATATAAAGAAGTACATTTTTAGGACACAGTCTCCCTAAATACCTTATGCATAAGGTAAAGGAAATCCTTGAATACCATATGAGAAAGGCAAGTTGATGATTTATTTTTGTCTTTTCCAAACTCTTCCCTACCGCCTGGGAATATCAATTCATTCTTCCATGGAAGGAAGTAGTAGTAAGAAGATGAAATGTAGACAGGATCATATTTTAAAGGTTCAGTCCTATATGTCACATGTAGGTGTAGGGATTTCATTCCATAGAAAATGGGGAGTCACTAAAGATTCATAAAAAGGGAGTCACTCTACCTCTGTTTGCTCACTTCTGCAATAGTGTGGACTGTTGGGTGGTAGCCTAGTTAGTAGTAGGAATGGCCAAGACCAATGAAAAGTAATTAAAGTAATTCAAGGACAAAAGAAAATGATCAGAATTAAGGCAGTAGTAACAGAGATGAATGGCAGAGATAAAATTAAGATTTATTTAGGTACCAGTGACAGCCAAGTTTTAATTATCAAGGATGACACTGGGTTTTTTTAACTTGTAGGATGGGGTAATGGATGGTACCTTATATTATGTCTCAGATTTTATAAGAAACTGGTTATATCACAGAGGAGATAACATTCATTTTGAGACATTTTTATTTGACTGGGATATGCAGTTGAAAATGTTCAACATAGGCAAAGGCAATAACTTTCTAAATAGAACTGCAATAGCTCAGCAATTAAGATAAAGGTTTGACAAATGGGGCTACATGAAACTAAAAAGCTTCTGCACAGCAAAAGAAATGGTCACTAGACTGAAGAGGCAGCCCTCAAAATGGGAGAAAGTCTTTTCTATCTATACATCTGACAAGGGATTAATAACTAGAATTCACAGAGAGCTCAAAAACTAAACTTCCAAAATCTCAATGACTTGATGAAGAAATGGGCAAATTAACTGAACAGAAATTTTTCAAAGGAAGAAGTCCAAATGACCAATGGCTATCATCAAGAACACAAACACCAACAAATGTTGGCAAAGATGTGAGGGAAAAGGAACATTTATACACTGTCAGTGGGAATGTAAGTTAGTACAACCAGGAGAGAAAGCTGCATGGAGGCTCCTCAAAAAAACTAAAAACAGAACTGCCAGATGATCCAGCAATAGCAATGCTAGGCATATACTCAAAGGAATGTAAGTCATGATACAATGAAGACACTCATATACCGTGTTTATTGCATTATTCGCAATAGCTAAGGAAACAACCCAGATGTCCCACATGGATGAATGGATTAAGAAAATGTGGTATATACATACAATGAAATATTATTCATCCATAAGGAAGATTAAAATTTTGTGTTTGAAGGTAAATGGATGGAACTGGAGAACATCATGTTAATGAAATAAGCCAGGTTCAGAAAGACAAAGTCTCCATGTTTTCTCTCAAATGTGGAAAACAGATTTAAATACAAATACAAATTATAATGGTTGTATTTGTATTTGGATATATATGTATAAGGAATATATTATATATCATAATATGTATATATTATGCATAATACATTATATATATGTGTATATGTACATGTTTCCATAAGTGGGACTGTTAGAGGAGACTAAGGGAGGAGGAAAAGAAAAGAATGATAGAGTGAATAATATTGAAATATATCACATCTGTGTAGGAACAAGACACAACAAAACACACTGAAATCTGTTGAACAATACAGGATAGCTGGAAAAGGGTAAGGAAGAAAAATAGAGGGGGTTAGACTCATTTAAAGTACAATATATTTACAGGTAAAATGCCAAGGCAAAATCCTATTGAACAATGAAGCAACACTTAAGGAATGGACAGGAATGTAAAACAGGTCATGTTAAGGGAAGAGTAACAGTGGGAGAGCAGGTAAATGTAGAGAGTAAAGGAGGATGAGTATGGCTGAGGTACTTTTTATACAAGTATGGATGTGGTAGAATGAAACCTGTTGACATCATTTTAAGAACAGAAGTGGGGAAAGAGGGAGAATAATGGAGGGGATGAACCACACTGAGGAACAATATATTATTACTGTATGGAAATGTCACCATGAAACCCACTGTATAACTATCATATGCTAATAAAAATATTTAAAAAGAAGAAAATGACCAGCTATTTGAGGGATCTGATCTTGGGCTCATGAGTAGAGATACAGATTTTTAAGTCCTAGGTACACAGAAAGCAAATTGGCACCAGGTAAGAACATAAGATTACTTAGGCAAAAAAGACTTCAAAGTAATAGAGGAGTGAAAGAAGACCCAAGAGAAAGTGATGTCAGAGAAATCAAGGGAGAAGGAAATTTCAGAAAGGAAGTAATCATAGTCAAAAGTCATAAAGGAGCCTATATAGTAAGGACCAAAGTGCCTATGGTATTTGGTTTTAGGAGGTCTGCTGACCTTGTAAAAAGCTGTTAACGTGAAATTGTTGATGGGGAGAATCAGGAGAAAGCATGACCTCCTGTGAATCTGGGAATGAGTGGAGAGTAAATTATTTCCTGAAGTTTAGCTATTGAATAAATGGTGAATGCAGCCACTGCAAGGAAAGGTGAGTCACAGAAAAATATGGATGCAAGAACTTGGCATTCTTATTGGATGTACAGAAGAAGCTGATGGAGAAGGCAAGGTAGAAGACAGAAAATGGGGGTGGGGAGAGTTGGTTGAGGTTATGGAGAAGCTAATAAAGGAATACGACTATGAATACAAATGGAAGGACTACTATTACAAGGAAGAGAGCTGGTTCTTCATCTAAGATCAGAAGAGAGTAGGCAATGATAAGGATGGTGTAAAAAGGAACTTGAAGTATATAGTTCAACTTTCTATACAAAGAAAGCTAAGTGGAAATTTACTGAGAATTTGTGAAGGTAGGGAAAGAGCATTAGGGCTACAGATTTCATTTTTTTTCAAAGATAATAATTAGAATACTTCTAAGAAATAAATTTATTTTATGTTGGAAAAAGTTCAAGTGAAGTCAGTTTTAAAATTAAAATTGAAATTCTGTTTTTCCCATATTGGAGTTCATATCGAAATTAAAAAAAAATAGCTAATTTTCCAAACAGCAATAAACATATATTGATATTAATGTGAGTTACCTTGTGAAGT
Source organism: Castor canadensis (assembly GCF_047511655.1). Lineage (NCBI taxonomy): Eukaryota > Metazoa > Chordata > Mammalia > Rodentia > Castoridae > Castor > Castor canadensis. Next base: position 116,346,010 of record NC_133394.1, read on the forward strand.
GCTAAAGACAAAGAATCATTAAGATATGGTTTGTACAGTAGAGAATTTATGCTCAAAATTGGAAAAAGAGACACATATAGCGATTTCTTAAAAGAAAGGTATACACTGCACAGTTACTATGGGAGCAAACAGGAATGGCCTTTAGCCCTGGAGGAGTGATGCCTGAGGCAACTTGAACATATGATTAGGAATGAGTCAGGTGAAAAGGCATAGGACAGCACTTTAGTCAGAGTGCTCCTGAGGAGTGGGAACAAGGGCAGAAAGCATGAGAGAGTGCTGTATCTGGAAGCAAGTATGCATAAGCAGCAATGTTCACAGCCACATGTAACTGATGTTGAATGTTTACAGTGGTGACACATATGAACTAAGGCTACAATTCCCTCCTTGACATAGAATTCAAACTACAAACAGGAATTTCTTCCCCCAGGGCCTAAGTGTACAATTAGAATTTCTTGCATCTACTTAGATGTTTGTACTTGTGTATGACTCTCCCTGGTCAGGATACAGTGCTTACAATCCCTCCTTCAGGAAAACTACTAGACCCTTTGTGTTTCTTTAAGAGTTTAATATCAAACAAAGTGCTATGTCCTCAACTATTAACATGTTGAATGATTTCACCAGGATGGGAATTGGTAGGGGAGGAAAAGGAAGGGAAAAGGGTTGGGGGAGAATGTGAACTTCTACTTCTTAGTCTACAGAATTTAGAGAAAAAGTGGGATTATGAATTAATCATTCTTTGTGTTTTTTTAAAATGCTTTTCTAGTAACAGTAAAAATAATCTATAATAAGAAAAATAATGTGTTGTTATTGGACACAGCAACAGCTAAGATTCATCAAATGCTTTTATATACATCCATTCATTTAATTTGTTAATCGATGTGTTAAACGGTTGGAACTACAAAAACATTATGGGACAGAGCTGGCTGAGTGGCTCAAGTGGTAGAGCACCTGCTTAGCAAGCATGAGTCCTTAAGTTCAAACCCCAGTACCACCAAAAAACACCCAAAACATTATGGACCCCTTGATGGGGTAAGTGACGTGATGAAGGCATACACTTCCTAAGTGGACCTGGACATTGAACAATGCAGGTCACTCTAGAGTCCACTAGTTCACTTCTAGCTATAGTCACTTCTGATGAACACCAAGTAAAATGTGGTTTAATTGTACATTAAAAAGTATATTTAAAGAAACATCATATTGTAAAATGCCACATATGAAGGTAATTATCTTAGAAGTCCATTGATATTTAGACTTATTACAAAATCATGGAATACTATGGACTTGTGAGATAATCCCCAAAAGTTAACATTAGTTAGTAGCTTATAACTCCTAATGTCACCAACATGATAATTTTTAAGGGTCAGAAAATATTTGTCCCTTGAGGGCATTCATTCTAAGTTTTGTTTAGACACCACTATTGTTTGGATAAGTGTTCCTCAAAATTCCATGGGTTAAGGGATTGGTCCCCAGTCCATGGTGCTATTGGAGGTCACGGAGACTTCTTAAAGTGGGGGGCCTAAAAAGAGGAAGGTATGTCATTTGGGGTGTTCCGTGGAAGGAGATATTGGGACTCTGTCTCCTGGTCTCCCTCTTTGCTTCTTGGCTGCCATAATGTGAGCAACTTTTCCTCTTGTCACATGATCTTGTCATGAAGTGCCACCTCACCACAGACTCAAAAGCAATGAAGTCAACAGATCACAGACTGAAACTTCCAAAAACCTGAGCCCAAATGACTTCTTTATGGTTTTAAGTTTATCATCTCAGATATTCAATTATAGTAACACAAATCTGGATAACACAAATCTCTTAACTCTGTCAGTACCAACCATGTAGAAAACACCAAAACTGGTGAATCATTAATAGTCTTATTTTCAAGACATTTCTATTATCTTGAAACAGACCTTAAACCCTTGTAAATGGATCCTAATTTAAAGGCAATCTTTAAAAAGTCAGGTTTTTCTGTGATAGTTCATTCTAGCTTAACCGGGGTGTAACAGGGTTTAAATTTTTAATTTCTATGCTAGTGTTTATTCCAAACGATACCTCTAACCATAGAAGTTAAGCACCTTGTGAGTGACCACATATGACAAATAAGAACCAAATTATCTGCATGGTAATGTTACTATGCTTCTTGCAAAAGCTTGCTGGATTTAATAGCCCCATATTTTCACCCTACATTTCCTCAGAAGTAATTTATTCTTCCTCAGAAGAAATTTGTATTTCACAGGAATTTAAGTCTTTCTTTGTATTTCATAGGAATTTATCAGCATATTTAAATTAACCTTAATTTCTTTATATTCTTACAATTGTTCCAGGAACAATTTAGAGGAAAAACATAAGCATTATTGTTTTCTTATAGCACTTGAACTAAAGTAAATTATTCCAGAAGGTAGATTTTTAAAAGGTATAAAATTATCCAAGTCTCTTATGAAATGCAATGTGATACCTCAGACTAGACCTTAAATAATTAACTAGAATATTGCATTTCATCATTAAGTTTATATACCAATCATCCAAAACAAATCTAAAACTGATCTAAACTGTGTCTAAAAGGACACTTGAGAAAAAAGTTGTACCAGATCTACCATTATGTGATTTTAAATCTAAAAAAATATGACAGTGTTATTAGAAATTCTTGAATGTGATTAAATGACATGACAATGACACAAGCAAAAACTCTAGCTAAAGTCTGCTTTGTCAATTTCTGGGTTGACAATGGTTTTTGTCTTCCTCTGACACCTGAATTAATTGTCATTAACCTGTAATAATAATCTTGATAGCTAACTTTTACTTAGTCCTTGGAAAGTACTGCTTACTGTGCTTACTGTTTTATCATTATATTTATAATTAAAGTAACTGGGTATTTAGCTAGCTTATGTAATTTGCCCAAAGCTATTCAGCTACTAAGTGGGAAAAGCAAGATTAAAACTTTTTAAAAGAGCCTAGAAAAGCAAAGAAGCACATGTCATCTACTTTAAACTATCCTTACAATAAACAATTGTTTAACACAAGAATTTATATGCAATATATATACAATGAACATTCTTTCCATTTGCTATATTTGGTTTTAGCCAGGTAATCTTAAAATTGGTCAAAATCTGGACTTTGTTTATTATATAATCATTTTTGAAATAATATTACTTATATAGCTATTTTTTGAAAGACCAAAACAGTATTAACTGTTACCTGTCTGTCCCCAGCATAACTAGTTATGTATTCTCATAGAATTGTTTCATTAAAATACTCTATGATTTTAATATGCAAATCATGGACTTTTACTACACTATTATTTCATTGTATAATAGAACATTTTGGCTTTTCTGGTTCCCTTTAGATTAGACACAGTATATGAAAAAATAGAATTAAATTTTCATCATTCAAGTAATCTTACAAAAAGGTTTGTTTTCCCTGTTTTCTTAATAGATCTTTAAAACAAATGTGTGAAAGCCACTGGAGAAGTCTAACACTGGACAAAACTCAGAAACTTGCAGGTTTCAGCTTTTTGTTATTTATTTATTTAAAATATCACTGTTCCAAAAAAGCTTTCTGTAACCTTTTCCTCTAGAGCTCACATAAGATTGAAGACAAGTTTCCTTTTTGTACATTGTTTACTAAGTTTTAACTTACGTCTAAAATAAAAACTCAGGAGCTGCATGTAATATACATCATCGTTCAAAACTTACCTTAAGTGTTTATTCTTGGCTATGGAGACTTTCTATTTCATAAATACTGGAAATACAAGTCTGACAAAGCAAATATGCTCTTGAATAGACTTCCTCTTATGAATGCCCTCTGTTGTTGCTGCCAGGATGCCCCAAATTTTATACAGAAAATGGAATTGGCCAACTTTCACAATTCCTTTCCTCCCAGGCAGCTCCTGCATTCTCTTCTCCTAGTCCATTTATTTTTCATACCCACTCAAGTCCATTCTTGTTTTTCTTAACCTATCTTTTTCCTAATCCTAAATTGTAATATCCAATGTTTTAAAAAAAATCTATCTGCTTGCTTTCTTTCCTTTGGTTTGGAGTTTCAATTCCACTATATATGACCCATAGAAACTTTTGCTTTGTCAAGTCCTGGACTGATGGATGGTTTTTGTATCCCCCTGACAACCAAATTAGACTCATTGTAGAATTTTAGTAAATATTAGTTGAAATGAATAATAACACCAATGCACAAAGGGTCCTGGTCACGTCTAAAGGGGAAAAAACTAACACATTTCTAAATGATCCATGTATATTCCTTAGTGAAGCTGCCATTACACTTACCTACTGTAAACTTTGGTGACTAAATTGTTGATCTGTTTATCAATTTTGTATTTTCGGTAATCTTCCAAGCCATCTTTAATTGCAATAATTGTAAGGACCACTACCAGAGGCAGCATGGTAATTTCCTTTTGGAAGGCTTCTACCAAAGGCACCCAGTTCAGGACAACCAAGAACAGGAAATATAAATTGGCAGCCCTGTAACCCAAACACATGCAGGGAGATATTAACAAAACACTCTGAGACTGAAGTAAAAGAGGCAAAAAACCTTTTTATGTTTTCCTATAAGCTTGTCTTAGTTGATTATGCATGTGACAAAATAAGAAATGAGCAAAATCTAACAAATCTGAGCATTTAGTATCCTCAGAGTCATATGGCTCTATCTATACTTTAATAAGTATGATATTGAACATTTGAGTAGGATGGTCTTGAGTTGTAGAACACATGACAAAGAAGCAGTATAGAAGAAATTCAAAGTCAATGTGATTTAAATCCTCTAGCCATGTATATTGAAACATTAGACTTAAATGTTTCCTACTCAAAATAAGTAGGAAAGCCTGAGATTTTTCTCCTTGAGGCTCTCCTGTTCCATTTCATGCCATTTGAAACTGCATTATTCAGGAACTTCCTCCACTCCTCTATTTTATATTTTTAAATAGTCCTTCACTGGTTCCTTAGTTTTCAGCAGAAGATAATTCAAAACGTCCTTTTCTTTAAAAGCAAAACAAAACCTCAATCTTGCATAAGCACTTGAATTTTTATCACACATTTTCCCATTAAACTCCTTAACAGAATAGCCTACAAACACTTCTCCTTTATCCGCTCCAATTTCTTTTGCTCTAAAAACCTCTTTCTTAACCCTTTTTGCTACTTCTGAGGCTTTAACTAAACTTGGACCCTATTCAAGTCTACAGTTCCAGGGACCTTGTCAAGTTTCAGATTATTTTTCCACTGAACATACTAGAGGACATAAACATCCATCCATAGTACTTAAAGCCATTAACTCAACAAATTCACATCTGTACTTTCAAGAAGACATTTATTTGATGAATCACAAGAATAAATGTAGGCAGAATGAGTAATGAGTGTTGAGAACCTCTATGCTCACATTAGCATGTCAAACACAATCCTACAGAACAAAATAAATTTCTAGCCAAGCCTCTTTTTTACTATTGTCCTTCCTTTTCCTGTTAATTTTTCTGGTCATCACACTCAACATATTTATACTATCTTCTTTCTCCTTTTCACTTAATTCTCATATCTGATCTATAGGTTACCCTTCTTTTCATTCCCACATAATTCTGACTGTGGGTCTTCCAGGAAAACTCACCAGCAGCTTCCTTAATGCTCTCTTCCTCTTCGGTTTGCTCTAAGCCCATCTACCCACCCCACTGCCTCCACAGTGAAATACAGTACAAACATGTCATTCCTCTCTTCAGATCCATGGCTGCAGTTTTGGGTCCCAATTCTTAATCCTGACAGAAAGACCCACCTTCTGGTGGGTTACATCTATCTTTCCAACTTTCCTATTGTTCCCCGAATAGATCCCAGGTGTTATCAGAGACAATTACTTTCCAGGCTTGAAGTGAGTCTTCTATGCTGCTGCCTTTAAGCTTTTACTCATGTCCTTTCATCCATCTGAAATATGCTTTGTCCACACCTCTGCCTGGAAGGTCTCACCCACTCTTCACAATTAAGCCAAATGTTACATCCTCTTCCATTGCTCCAGCTGGTATTACGATTTTAATTTGAAGTTCCATCCTACTTGATAGCATATTAAAACACTCATTAATATACCCTGTCTTTTCATCCTTTGTATACATAACTTGTGTCCCTGCTAACCTGCAAACCTTATATATAAAAAAGTAGCAATTATATTTGCATTTCCTTCAGTGTGTAAACTCATAGGCAAACTTCACTAAATACTTATTAAACTGAATTATATCACTGTTTCTCTTAATAACATCTTACATCTGCTTCAAAGCTCTATTTCCCTATAATATCAAGTAAGAAGAATCTGAAATTAAAATTCAGCATGGCTTAATGGAAAGAACACTAAAAGCAAGAATGAAAAGACTCAACACTTGGTCAGCTGCTTATCATTGGTCTGACACTGAATAAACCACAGTCAAATAGTCCTAATGAATAATAACATGATGGAAATACTGTCTTCTCTGGTAAAGAGAAGACATCTGATCAATTACAAAGTGCTAGGTGAAGGTAAGGGATCATCATTCCACAGCACAGTCAGACCCAAATTGCCAAGGATGTAACAAGTCTTAGGCTTAAGTAACATACATTATGGCAAAAATTGAAAAAAAAATCACACAGTAACTAAAACAGTGAAGAACACGCTAAGATTTTTCTACAAATTAAAACTGTACCTGTGAAATTGTTCAAACAAATTTCTTGGCACAAAATTCAGAAGCGTGTACTTCGTTGTTCGTATTCGGTTATTTACATAGGTTCCAGAGAACCTTTCATACTCATCCTTGAAGCATTGGAGGTGAGGAATAACAATCCGATGTTTTCCTGCCAGTTTGGGGGTCTGGGAGGACTTTCCCCCACAGGCCAGCAGCGAGGAATAGTTGTATGGCCTCTCATCGTCATCTCTGGTCTGACCACCCATCACCTGCTGCCAGTGGTATCTGGCCCATTGGAGAGGCTCAGTCATGTCCAGGATGCAGTGAGATCCAGGTTGTGTAGGTAACCTGGCAAAAAACAAAACAAAACACACAAACTATAAGCTTCTGGAAAGTCTTAAAGGATAGTAAAATTTTAATGCTTTTCTATGCCAAAAAAGTAAATGACACAATGGTTTCACAAATAAGTGGGAATGTAAAACTCATTTATGGAACTCCATTTTAACCAAATCTTTATTAACTAAGCTGCTTCATGGATGCATCATTACACAACAAAAGACAGCATCTTAAAGGCCAGCCTCTAATTTAAAACAAATATTTTGCCTTAATGTGTACAAGTCTCCTACCTTCTCTGAGCCTCAGTTTTTCTCATTTTTGAAATGGAAATAATGCCATCTATGTTAGGAAATTGTCATGAGGATTAAATGAGTAACATATAAATCACCCAGCCTAAGACCTGATAGACAGTAAGGAGTCAATAAAACTCATTCTGTGTCGATTACAAAAACGGGCACAAATTCTTATCACTTATATGTGCATCCCTTTTGCCCTTCAAGAGGTGGATTTTTTAAAATAAAATAAATAAATAACATAAGATAAAAGACGTGGATTCTTTCTCTACATATTGAATATTCTTTCTCTACCATGGCCACAGGCTTTGCTTTGGCTAAAAGAACACTAACAAGCAGAACACAAGCAGAGGCTTGAACATGCTTACTCACTGGGGTTTGCTCTCCCTCACTGCCTGGGAACACTTTGCTACAACCATGAGTCCAGGCCTGCCCAGGCTAGTTGGCTGGATAAAGACACAAGACCCACTCACCACCACTGCTACTGGTAATGTGTGGACAGGGTCACTGGTTGCCAGCAGACCACCAACACATGAGTGTGCCCAGATGACACACCCTAGAGAGATCTGCCCAGTCCAAATTCACAATCTATCAAATTGTGAATTGATAAATGTTATGTTACTAAATTTGGGAAAGGTCTGTTACAAAACAAAAACTAACGTAAATAATCCTTTCCTGATTTTCCAGTTTTCCAAGAAATTCAGTCCCATCTGGAATGTAAGCTCTTTGATTAGAAAAAAGAAAAAAAGAAGAGGGAGAACTAGCATTTATGAAGATTACACGATATTCCAAACACTTTGCAAAACTCTTTTCATGAATTATTTCACTTAATATTAACATCAATCCTGATTTAGATGACACCTTTCTGACTCACGATGTGAACTGGGGCTTGAACTCAGGGCCTCTGCTTGTTAGGCAAGTGCGTTACCATTTGAGCCACACCCTCAGTCCTTTTGATTTTAGCTTTATTTTGAAAGGATCTTGCTCTAACTTTGGGCTGGCCTCAAGCTGCAATTTTCCTGCCTCCACTTCCTGAGTAACTGGGATTACAGGCTTGAACCACCATGGAGAGCCATGACTCAATATTTTTAACTTTTAATGTGCCTCAATTATCTGTGTATCTATACTGCCAGGCACTTAGCAAATGACCCTAAAAGTTCAACCAATAAATAATTGGTGTATGGAGGGCAAGGTCCAGGAGCCTTGCTTTCTGTCCTTGCTTTATCAATACTGTTGCATTTCCTTCTCATGAGTTGGAGTTCCCCTACGATGATTTCTATTTAGTGAATCCTGTGTGTATGCCATGGTCTTTGGAGTTAACAAAATTCCACAGATAAATCTGATGGAGGTGACCAAAGACTGCACCTGGAGAAAAACTTGGTTATGTGCCAGACACCACATTAGATTGGGAATGGAGAGACGAGTAAGGCCAAGATCCCATTCTCCAGAAGCTCAGAGGCTAGGTGAGGTGATGGGCATGAAAATATTCAAACGCAATCCCATCTACATGATGGTATTTAAGGCAATGAAATCATTTGGACAAATTACTTAAGCTTGTTTCTTTCCAAAGTTTCATTCTAAGTTTATAGCATGAGTATTGATTCATTTCTCTGAAGTGTTATACTGATCACAAATTAATAGTTTCCCCCTGAGTACCTGAAAATTGTGCCCGGCTTTCATGGCTCTGAAATGATAAATCATTACCTAACAGCACTGGAACATTTGATCCAAGTATTCTAGCAATTCTAGTGAACTGATATTTTTAATAACCTATTCTTGCTAGTATACCTGTTTACTATATCGAGTAGCCATAAGCAATCTAAAAGATTACAGTTATTTGACATTGCTTTATCACTGCATTTATAGAAAATAAACCACACCACAAATAACCTTTAAAAATCCATCAGATTGAAAAGTATATGAATCTGAAACAAAATAATAAAAATAGAAACAGAATGTTGCTTTTAATGGGAAGAACATAACCTCCAAGTGCATGTATTTGTGACTGGGTATTAGACCTGCAATATATGCCCCTATTATAAAGTCAGTCTTATAATTTGTATGTAAAATGATAGGAACAAAGAAGAAAAGGTCTCTCCCGATCAGATCTCTGACATTTGGAGTTTGTCCTCTAAAACACTTATTTGTACAGAGCTAAGTCAATGAATAATGGCTGGCCAAAGTAATACTGACTATCTTTTCAATACAATTTGTAAAATGCCTACCTCTGAAACATATTTGAAAAGTTGGTTTTTCACCTCAGTAAGCAAGCTTAGTCCTTTCTTGTAATGACAGCTTTACTTACTATAGTAGCTCATAACATACCTAAAAATCTTCCTCAGAACAGATATAAGACAATTCTATATAAATTAATCAATAAACAGCAAAGAGTTAATATTAAGTACTAAGCACTTTTCATGCATGTCACACCATGCTCATTGGGTGGCTATTTTAACAAATATATTTTTAGAAGGCTGAAATAAGCATGATTTGCTATTATTTTTGGAACTTTAAAAGGAAAGTCTTCATTTGCAATTAAAGTATTATTAAGACATAAGCATGTGTTATTCCTCTAGTATCCACAGTCTCATTCATACTAAATGCTATTTGGCTCTTTAATTCTAGAACACAAACTGTTGAGAAAGCAAACATAAAATTAATTAAACAAACATGGAAAAAATATGGGAGGTGTAAAGTTCTGGTAATTACTGATATGTCTGACTAATAAACTCACACTAGAAAAACAAATACTGCTGGTTCACAGAGACAATCAGGTTTTCTTTTCATGAACCTGGGCATGAACTGTGTTTTCTCCAAATCACTCAGGTTCTAAGAAACAATTCTATAGTGATTTGGAAAATATTTCATTGCCTAGGTACTTCTACATCTGCTTTCTCCATGTATTCTCAGTATTCTTAACCTTACACTAGGTGCTTTATTAATGCACATATTGCTTTTCCTCTTTTCTTTCTCCTTTTCAGGTTCAAGGAATTTTAGTGGAAATAAATTGAGGCTGGCTCACTGCCCCATACACACCCTCCCTCAGCTGTCCAGAATGTTCCTTCTACTCTCTAAGACCCAGCAGGTCACCATCTTATAATAACTCTATCCCATTAGCACTACTGCTTGTTTCTAAAAAGTGATAACTGGATCAGAGGATGGATGAACTCAAGATGGAGAAGTTGTACTTTCAAGGGACAGAGGAGAAAGGACCAGGTTTGCAGGTAATTATGGATGATGAGAGTATTTTCAAATTTCCAGTTTAAAATATAAATTCTTTTATATTGGACAGGATTGATAAGGATCTACTCAGTTACTCTAGCTCAGTGGTTTTCAAAATGTGTTAACTGCTACACTGGTGAAAAATACACTCTAAGAGGCAGTCTAGAGTATATAGACATACATAGCTGATGCAAAACTACTAAACAGTTCTTGCTCCTCCTACTTGGTATGCATTTGCATATTTTTTATTCTGTCTCTCATATTAACAATATGCACTAAATTGGTTTTAAGGTTCACTAAGGTGTTGCTACATGTACTTTGGAAGCAGCTAACTGTATTTGGCTCCACATTGAAAGTATACATGGAAGTGGATAGATCCATGTTCCTGGCACCACAGATGCAGAAAACAGACTCTTTTGGTAGAAAGGTGCTGAAAGACAGCAGTAGGACTGGAAGTCACCGGTCAAGGTGACACTGTCTCACCACAGTCAGGAGCAAGCAGCCTTTGAATCTTTCTGCATCTAATCCAGCAAAGTTAACAGTATGGTAGCGCTTAGAAAAGAGTCTGTTGCTAATACTTTTTTACAGAAAATGTTTTTAAGTCATACTTCACCAAGCCTCCTCAAAACTCAAGATATTCTAGACTTTAGACGATGGAGATCACTTAATATTCTGATATTCTACCCAGTGACATATTGTCTTAACTTTTTTAAGTACAAAGCAAATCAACATTTCAAATACAGATAAAACCATATTACATATTGTCAATTAGCTTCTCTGAACAGAAACAGCTACAGAATACTAGGCATGCATTTAGGCTATGACCCTTCAACCTAATCCCATCTTTTCTATTTCACCCAATTTAATTGAGGGAATGAACACTTTGCTCACAACATTTAAATTTTTTGGTTTTTTAATTGACATATAATAATTATATGTATTTATGGGGTACAATGTGATGTTTTGATACATTGTGTAATAATCAAATCACCCTAATTAGCATAACCATTTCTCTCTTCTAGCTATTTTGAAAAAATCAATAAAATATCATTAAGCATAGTAATCCCATAGAACATCAGAAATCATTCCTCCTATCTAACTTCATACCTATTAAAAACAATTTCTCCCAATTTCCTCTCCTCCCTACTCTCTACTTCTCTACTTCTCTCTCTACTTTCTACTTCTATGACATCAGCATGAGATCATGCTCTCCACTTCTGACAAATCAAATTCCTCCTGCTCTATAGACCTAGGCTCAAAGATTAGCTGTACCACTTATTGGCTATTTGACCTGAAGAATTAACCTCTGATCCTCTGCCTGCTAAAAAATAAAATAAGACACCATTTAGAATCATGAGATATGCCACAGATGAAAAATATTCATTCTATTCTATTCCTCATTCACATCTTTAGCTGTTTCTCAAAACATACATTAAAAGTTGGGCTTAGATACAAAATTTAAATATATTGCTTACAGTTTAATCAAGCATATTGCTTACAATTTAATTAAACTTGTCTAAGTAAATGCTCCATCCCATGTACCTATTGATACCTGAAACATAACCAATATTAAGTAGGATAAAAATGTAAAACCAAACAATCACAGGACAGGCATGACATATAATGACCTTTATTCACGCAGTCTCATCTTAGACTTACGTCTCATTCCACATATGTTTGTAAACAAACTGTATTCTGCTTGATCTGTTTCCCAAGCTCTCCTGATAAGAATCACCTGTTAATCAATCTCTCAGTTTCCTTCCGTGAAGAGTCTGATTTAGAGGATCTACAGTAAAGACCAATGACTTATTCCTCTGGACTGTTTCAGCTTGACCTTGGAGTGAGGCAGACTGGGAAGGGCGTCACAGGAGACACATAAAGCATTCTCTGCTCTGCTCTCATTACAACGCTGAGCATCGTTCAGTCACTGCACTTGACAGTGTGCTGCAGGTGGCTTCTTAACATATGCAGTTCCTCTCCTCATGCTTGTCTAGTGCTTGGCCGAAGTTAAATGATCAGCAAATCTCTGATCATTGTGGGTTTTAGTTTTTTTTGGTGGGACTAGAGTTTAAACTCAGGGCTTCAAGTTTACAAAGCAGGCACCTTCCTGCTTGAGACACATCTCCAGTCCTATTATGCTTTTATAGAAAAGAAAAATTGTGGGAAAAAAATTTAAAACCCAATTTGTCCTCCTGATCTAAGTTTAAGGAAACAGAACTAGTCACTTTTTCTTGTGATTGCATCATTCTGCCTTTATAAAGAAGGAACCTGATTCTCCAGGCATGAAAGACTCTTTTAAGAAACACTGTTTTCTCTGCTAGATGATTATAAGATCAGTAAGCAGTGTAGAAGTGATTAACAGCATAGACACTGGGGCCAGATGCCAATGTCAACCCTGGTAACTCCACTTACCAACTCACCTTGCTGAAAAGTTGTTGTGAGGACCAAGTGAGTTCATATATTTAAATCTGTGAGCACAATGTGTGACCCATAATAATTGCTAAGAAAAGGTTAACTACGGGTGAAATTATCTGGAAAATTCTCTCAACTTCAATATTTATTGAAAGTTTTTGTACAGAATTGATACTAACAACCAAATCCAAATATTCATCTATGTTTAATTTTTTTTTTAAACTCTAACTCATGCTCAACCACCTGGTCACACTTAGCTTTTAGTAACTTTGGTCTTTGGTTAGCTGAAGAGAATTCCAGGCAACCAATTAGCTAAGGATAGCAATGCTCTCCTCTCTCTCTCTCTCTCTCTCTCTCTCTCTCAAATGTTCCTCAGGGAAAGTCTACGCGCAACCTGGGACACAAAAGCAGTAAAGAACGACCTAATGTGAAGCATTGTGCTTTTTCCAAGGATATCATACATAACTCTAAGATTTAGTTATATCCCCATACAGCTGATTTGGTAGAGCTTTCTGCTAGTAAACCATGCTTCATTTGACCGGATTCTCTGCAACTCACAGGCCTTGAGAATTAAGAAAAGCAGACTTCAAAATCACAGAAAGAACCAAGTGCTTAAAGTTCAATGATGAACTTGGAACCAAAAAGAATGTTTTTGATCCAGATTCTCCCCTATCCTGAGTGAATTGCTGTCCTTAAGGCAGTGAACATACTTAAAAATTCATTTAACAACAACAATAGCAACAAAAAAAAACCCAGAACATTTACCTAGATTTTATTAGTCTCCACTCCCAATTTCATTTTCAGTATTTTTAGTCTATTTTTTCTAGAGAACATTAAGAATAAAAATCCTTCACTACTTAAAGGTGTACCTAAATTATAATACAACATACTAAGTATCTTATTATAGATAAATCACTTGAAAATACATAAGTTCTGAAAAACTGTTTCCCTTAATGAATGCTTAATGAGAAGTTTAAAGCAGGGCAGATTACCAAAGGCAAATACAGGATAATGAATTCTCTTGGGCCCAGTTAGCATTTAAAAATTTCTGAGGTCATCACCAGCCAACAAACAACTTAAAATATACACATGAGTTCACTTGTCTAAAAGACAAAAACATTCTTATATATAGTCATTTCAAGATGTTCCATGTTTGTGAACTTCAAACTCAGCATGCACGAGAATCTCCTTAACCTCATTCCTTTAGTTTCTGATCCAGCAGGTCTGGTATGGAGCTCAAGAATTCACATGTCTGATAAGCTCGTACTTCTGGTCCTGGGAACAAAATTTGAGAACCACTTCTCTATACTAAGTAGCCTATTTTAACATGTCAATTTGAACTGAAGAGTGAATGCTTTACTAGATATTACTCACATTATTGGGAAGCCCATGTCTTTTGAACAGATAGACCAAGGTTATGTCCCCAATGGCTTGACAGATGATACAAGCAGACCCCCATGTCCAAACGCTGGAATGAACTAAAAGGATTGAATATTCAGTTTACATAAAAATCACCATGTTGGATTAAGGATTCATTCTTTCTGTATGCTTAATACTGTTACAACCAATTTCAACCACCATTCCAAAAAGCTTGGGAAGGAAAAATGATGGATCTCCACCTTGATAAGACTTAGATACTTCTTCTCAACCAACATGAGAAAACACTATGAAATATCAAAGTTCTTACATGTACCAAACCCTGTGATTCAGGGAAGTTACTTATCAGAATCAATGAGAAGTACAGAGAAATGCATGGCTGGCAACAGTTTTCTGTATAAGACAGGAACTCCTTCACAGCAGATTCACGACAGGAATCTGCCCTGCCCCAAGCTCAGTGAGCCCTGGTAAAACTTGGACTTGCTCCAATCTGTGTTATCTCTGACCCACTTACCCAATACTCTACAAGAGGCTTTACCCCAGGGATACTGACTCCTTATCTTTCAGGCAATGACAGTGGCAGTAAGACTGCTTGATATCTTTGTTGGTTTCCTTGCTGCAGCAGGTGCCAAAGTACCATGCTGATAGGATTCCCTTAGCAGTGATTTTCCTGCTACCTACAAAAGAAAGTTTATCCTTCATCTCATATAACCTTTGGAAAAGAAGCACAAGCAGGATGTATGGATTATTTAATGCAGGCCTTTTGACAACAGAGATCAGTTTATTTAGTGGGAATTCTGTGAGGCTTGAATAATAAGGTTACATAATCCTCTGTTCTCCATTGTGTAGGAGGAATGAGATTTGCTGAGTAAAATTATCTTGGATTTCTGAGTGTTATTTAATATTATCTGTTAATTGATCTTCTTGAACTAAATCCCCAGTAGGCATGCATATTTTACATTTCGATAAATGCAAGTGGTCAGAGAAGGGTAATACCCCACTCAAAATGCTGACTTAAAGTAATTACTTTTAAATAAGTGGTGATTATTATCATGAGAGGAAGTATTATTGGCAGCTAAATCACAATGTCACTTTTACCAATAACAAAGAAATGTTTAAGATAGTTTTGTCACGTTTAAGGACCCCAAATAGGAAAAGGTGAACCTCAACTGAACCAGAATCAAGTACATTGTAGCTAGACCTCTTTAGAAAAGGGTGCTTAAACCAAGCTTGTTCCATTCCCAATTCATTCAACAAACATGTCTTGAAATCCTACTCTATGCCAGGCATCATGATTAATGGTGGGGAGATAAAAATAAAAGATCCTGCTCTATGTTACAGAAGCAACGTTTCACTAAAACTGAGGGAAGAAATCCCCATAGCAATGATTCACCTGTTTTATATAATTTCTAATGAAGGGTCAAATTAGATTTTTCAAGTACAGTGTGTTTATTTTGAAAGAAAGCAGATGAATAAAATATGACTATGATATCTTACATATTATTTTATAATAGGAAAAGTTATACATTTTTACTGTTTCCAAACATATATTAAGGCCAGGCATGGTGGCACACCTGTAATCCCAGCTATTCAGGAGGCAGAGATTGGAAGGTTTGTAGTTTGAGGCCAATCAATGTAAAAATTTAGCAAGACTCCATCTCAAACACAAGTTCGGCATGGTAACATGTGCTGTGACCCTGTTACGTGGGAGGCATGCATAGATATAAGGCTGGTCCCAGACAAAACCACAACAACTTACCTGAAAAATAAGTAAGGCAGAAAAGAGCTGGGGACATGGCCCAAGGGACAGAACACCTCTCTAGTATGTGCAAAGCCCTGAGTTTGAAATCCCAGTAAACACACACACACACACACACACACACACACACACACACACACATAAATACTATTATTTTAGGGATAGCTAGGGCTACCAAGTCAAAACATAGTATTCAAGATTGGTGCCATCAATATTTTAATATATGTTTGTGTTTATTCAACTTTAAGAAAAGGATACATATAAAAGTTATAAAATGTATATTTATGTTTATATCTTTTATATATTTGTATACAAAAATATAAAACTAAATATATACATAATATGTAAAAGTTTTTTCAATTCTCTCATGTGAGAATGAAGCTTTTATTTACTACTATATATGTATATATATTTCACAAATATGTACACACATACACAAGTATATATTATGTATGCATAAGATACATACACATGCTTCAACTTATGATGGAGTTATGTCCACATGACCCCACTACAAGTTAAAAATAACAGTCAAAAGTTCGTTAATATCCCAAACATATAGAAAAACACAGCTTAGCCTAGCCTGCCTTAAATGTGTTCAGAATGCTCCACATTAGCCTACAGTTGGGCAAAATCACCTAACACAAAGCATATTTTCCAACTAAGTGTTGAGCATCTCATGTAATTAATTGAATACCTGCACCCATGGAATGCTGGCAACACAGGCTTGCTGTTTACTGCCGTGATCATGCTGCTGACTAGGACCCACTGCCTACTGCTGATGCCCAGCATGGTAAGAGAGAACCATGCCACATGTTAATAGCCCAGGAAATGATCCAAGTCCAAAATTTGAAGTCTAATACAATTCCTACTAATCGTTCACTGCTTTCACACCATGATAAAGTCAAAAATTATAAGTTGGACTACCTTAAGTTGGGGACCATCTGTATAAGTGCACACACACACATATATATTTTATACATCAATAAATATTGATATATATTTTGGATGGTCCATTCAGACAGTGAAAGCTTTAATGCCTGTCTTCTTCAACATATCTCATATTTTCTTGAAAGAACCACATCTCTAAAGATTCACCTTTTGTGGCTCCTTAGGCTTAAAGTTAGTTTAAGCTAGCAGAAAAGCAAGTAAATGTTGCAGTTGTGTATGTGTATCCCTGTATTATTGTAACTTAAAAAAATTCCATTTATACTTAAGAGTTCCCAGTTGCCTTAATCTTTTCTTAAAGTTGAATAAACGTAAATATATATTAAAATATTGACGACACTAAACTTGAATATTACATTTTGACTTGGTAGTCCTAGATATCACTAACATGGTGGTATGAAAACAACAGAATAATATGCTTTTGATCAAAACTTTGAAGTATGGCTATTTAATTTTAATAAAAATATTATTAATTTATTAAACCACAGATCAGATATGTCATGTTTGGAATTGGGGATAAATCCACATTATCTTTAGTCCTTACAACAAAGTACACATTGCTGTGTCCATTTAGCAATAAGAAAACTGGGTGTCAGAGTGCTTGAGAAATGCACCCATGTGGCACAGAGTGGTAAGTGGTTACCCAGCCTGATCCAGATATCTTGAATTGGGGGAGTGCCTCTGCAGCTCTCAAAGGGCTCTGATACAGGACAGAGACACTTGAACACTGAGTACGTAAAAGGCACATGGTGTCTGGCAGCCCACCGAGAAATGTGAGGATTAGGAGAAGGAATAGAAGAGAACTAATCTTAAAAATTGAACCCAAGTCATTTAGGGGAAAAATCCTAAAAACATAAAAGAGGAGATGAAACAATTTGGGTAATAATACATATACATGGAAACGTCACAAGTAAACTTCCTGTATAGCTATCTTAAACAGACAAAAATGTAATTTTTTTTTCTTTTACAAAATTGGAGAGCAAAAGAGCAGAACAGGTCCTGTTGGGGAGGGTGTACCATTGGGAAGGGGTAGGATGTGGGGAAAGGGTGTAGGAATGTGAATATAGTGCAAATACTGTGTACACATGTATATAAATGGAAAAATGATACCTGTTGAGACTATTCCAGGAATGGGGGAAGGGAGGGATAAAAGAGAATGATAGAGAAGGTGAATTCAAATATGACATATTTGATATATTGTAAGAAGTACTGTAAATGCCACAATGTACCCCCAGCAGAACATTAAAAATGTGAAGAAAAAATAACAAAAGCATACTTCATCTGAAAAATTAAGTTAACAATTACATTCAAATATTTATATTGACTTATTTTAGAAACATTCATTAGCTACTTTCAATAGATTTTTATAGGTATTTGAAATAAGATTCAACATGCAAAAAATTTTGCTTTCAGGTCATGCTGTACATGAACATAACTCCAATATCCTCAGCAACAGAACAGCCATTTTTCCATTGCCCTTCAGTCTCGATGGTCTTTCTCTTCTACTTACTCAGTTTACATTTTATGGTCAACTGTAATATTGTATATTCTTTCCTTATATATTCTTTCAACCCCTGAACTCTTCTCTCACTTCTTTCTTGGAAAAAACCTTTATTGCTTATATTCAAATCAGCTATATCGGTATATATACTCTACTCCAGTACCTACATATAGGTTGGATGTGACTAGAAAGAAACACATAACACCCCTGATTAGTGTCACTTGAAATTCCCAACTATTAATGATGACTTGGCCATTCACACTGTCATCATACTGCATTTTCCATTCCATGTGCAACTGTTTCCTTTCTCCTCTAACATTCGAAATCTCCCTCCTAGTTTTCCATTTTACAGTTGAAACCAAAGCCGTCAAAAGAGAGCTAAAGACAAGAGTATATCTAAAATGCCAGCACATTTGTGAAATTTACATCCAAGTTGCATTAATTAATGTTTATTAATAAGAAATAAACTCAATTAAATACTTAAAAAAAAAAACAAAAGAGAGCTTCCATAAGATTCCCCATTTAACCATCCCCCAACACAGGCCTCTTCACAGAACAGCAGACTCCTACATATGCCTGCCAAGGAAGCAGCCATCTCCAGATAGTTACAAGTCACACTTTCCCCAGACCTGCTTCCCTATAGATTGGCCCTGTCAGTTGATGGCAGCTCCATCCTTCTAGGTACTCACCACAAAGCCTTTGAACCTTTCCTGGGTCCTATCTTTCTCTCACAGTTCACATCTAGTCAGTCAGCAAATTCAGTTGGCTGTCCCTTTAAAGTATACCCAGAATCTCACTCCACCTCACTGCCTCCATCAGAATCACCAAGTCCACCTCCACTATCCTACTGTGATAAGACCAAAGTCAGATCTGGACATTTTCCCAATTAAAGACTTTCTAAAGGCTCCCAGATTAACTGTTTTAGCAACATTCAGCCATGTATGATCGCCTCCCAGGATTCTCCTCTACTGCTTTATTTTTCATAGAACTTCTGTGTCATTTTCCCATGACCCACAATTACTTTTGTATTTTGGCTCTTGTCTGTCATCCTCCTTGATCAGAATAGAAATTTCTGTCTTTTTCATTGTCTGAGACAGCCTCAGCCTAGAACAGAATCACACAAAAAGAGTTTAAGTGAACATTTATGGAGTGAAGAAAAAAATGAATGAGTAGAATCACACTCCTTGTGCATACAGTAAAGACTGTTATCTTCAACAATCTTAGACACACTGGCTCTAGATTTGACAAGATTATCTTAGGCATTTCCTGGTTATCTCACTCTACCTTTTATTCTGTATGCTAGCTATTGTAGTTCATATTAAGATCTAAAGCATGCAACCCTAAAACAGACACTAATTAGACTCTGAAACAGGAAGCATAAAGGAAATAAAGCAAGCAGAACCAAATTTTTTTAAATAGCTAGGATACTTAAATTTCATTGTTCTGAAACTCCCAAGGAGGAAGTCCTTCTGAATAGCTTATTTTTTCAGACAGTTTAAGATTTATCCTTTTCAGCACAAAAATAATTTCACCTGAGATAGAGTGTATTCTACAATGTGTACTCAGTTTTCCTGTATTTGACACAGTATTTTAAATAAATTTTGCTTGAGGATTCATCACCAGTGCTCTGTGCACCTTTGCAATGACACCTTCAGGGTCTTCAGAAGTATATGCATAACCTTTTTCCTCTGTGAAAACCTCCTACTTTTGAATGCTTATGTATAGTTTTATAGGCTTTTCCCCCCATTGGCTGTCCAAATAGCTACCATTATAAAGATTTAACTCTTGCTCTTAGTTACTGTAGAGGTTAATAAATGTTAATCAATTGAATTAATGACCTCAATGACTTTCAGGGAATAGAAGATAAAAATTCAGCAAGATTGACTTAGTGAAATTATTTTTGTGAAATTTCCTATCCTTATATTTGTTTCATAAATAGGTGCTGAAAGGCTACTATGTGTCAAGCATTGAGTCCAAAATGATGTGAAGTCCTACATCAACTCTAAGATACCTGCTCTGCAGTAGTACAGGGAGCTCATTACTTGACACTTCAGAGCTTAATTGCTATTAGACAAACTTTGCGTGTATGTGGCCAGGTTTCAGAGCAGAAAAGGGAAAGGACATTAAAATAGTAAGCAATAAGTAACAAGCAAATTCTAAAATGAAGTTAGCATACAGATAAGTGCTCATTTTGAAGACTCGAGGCAAAACACCTTTTTTTAAACTGGCAGAACATACATTTCTTAGTGTGCTGTCTTAACTCATTCATGCTAAGCAGGGCAAACTCCAGTGTTATGTGATAAGCCTTGTTTGTGTAAAACATAACAAACACACTGGATTGTGGTTCTCAAGATAGTCTTTAAAAGATTATCTGGAAGACAACAGAGAATGAATAAATTATTTACTTAATAGGATGACCATCTGATTCATTGTTTTATCCAGAACTGAACAATGACTTTCACATAGCAGACACTAGAGGAAGAGTTTTTAAACTTAATTAATGCCAAGCAGGTTCTTGATGATACAACATGCATCTTGAGAATAAATATTCTTTAAACAGAACAAATCTTAAAAGGATAAAGCCAATCTATAGCAAATAGTGTTGGATGAATGAGTGTGGTCCTTTCCTAGAGGTCTACGTGGTCAAATCCATCTTGATCTCTAAAATGATGTAAGGCTATCTCACCTTTGCAAGGAAGGCAAGTATATTCATCCTCACACTGTTGATGACTTGAGTTACATTAGATCGATGGTCCTTGAGTGGTGCCAATTTTAGCAATATCTGTATATTTTTGGTTATGGGTGTCATAAGCCAAGAATGCTATTAAATATTCTATGATGCACAAAATAGTCCAACAAAGAATTATCTAGCCCAAAATGTCAAGAATGCTGCTATTGAGAAAGCCTGGGTTAAAGCAAGTCATCCTGTTTGTTAAGAGAGAGTAAATAGCTGAATGAAAAGAATGGATTTTCTTCATTAGACCTGAGTTCAAATTCTGGCTCTACCATGCAGTCCCAGTGGGATTTCTCATAACTTTTAATTTCCCCATAAAGAAAATGGCAACAGTAATACATACTTTTAGGGTTACTGTGAGGAGTTTGTATGCAAGGGATCAGAATAAAATATTTTAAAATTAGTTAACATTAAAGTTAGTTAACATTAATTTTGAAATACGATTTTTATTTTTAAGTATATTTTATGACTGTCCATATTTTCATCATGAGTATATAAACATCTTCATTTTAATCAGAAAGATTAAAATTGACTTTAATCAAACATTTGTCACTTTAGGTAATCCTGAAATCTCTACTCATAGAGTAAAATGCAGGGAAAAGATGCGGTCTTTCTTTTCTTTTTAATGAACAATTCATAAAATGTAAGACAAGCATGCTGCCTTGACATTTAAAAAATGTTTATACTCAAAAACATAAGCAGCATGTGTCTGTACTAATTCTCAACACTGTACCAAATTAATATTGAAGATGCTTACATACTAACTTACACTTAAATGCCTCCAAAGAGCAAATATGTGTATTCCTGCCAATTAAAGTATTCTTTGGCTACAAGGCAATCACTGAAGGGTAACTCATAGATATGGTTCATTAAACTTCAGGAGTTATTTTAAACTTATTTAAATGCCCAAATAGTTTTTGGATACGGTCTTTTTATAAAATCAATTATAAAAATAGAACAGAAAGCTACAACAGAAAATGCAGATAATTATTGCAGCAATACATTTTTATCCTTACATAGGACATATGCAATTCTAGATACCAAAGTAATCTCAAAGTCTCATAAATAACTCTGCTATTCATTAAATATCACCCACATTGTGCTTTACTTTAAAAAATTAAAGTCAATGGAGGAAAAAATTGTAGGTCAGAATATTTCCAATTCCTAATCTAGAGCCCATTTCATAATTCTGTCTGTTGATTCCTAATGTTGTCATCACACGACTAACCTACAATATTCCTAAGTGACCATATTCAACATCACCTGTACTTAGTAAGATAAAGAGAACAGGTTAATAAATCTCCAGCAATATCTGAGAGATCTGATTTCTTTAAATCCAAAGTATTAAAAGAATATAGCTTACTTGACATACAGATGCACTACGAAAATACTTTTATGCTGGGGTCCTGTTTTTAGACAGAGTTAATTTTATATGGAATCTGTATCATTACCTACATCTTTTTTTGTTAGAGACACAAAGGGTCTCCAAGAAAACTTGTTTTTATGCAGGTAATCATTTCTATCCCTGTGTAAATTACTGTTTACATAACCAGTGAAACTACCTTTCATATGCATAAGAAATATGGCAATTATTTGCTATGTGAATAATCATAATTTTTTTTAAAAAGAAAATACAGGCTTAAAAGAATAAGGAATAAGAGAAAAAATAGTAAATAAGGAAGTAGAGTTATTTGTAGCTAAAATGCAAAGAATTTAGCCACTGAAAGATTGTATGTACTTCAAAAACTAAAAGGTTGCATCAATAAATTACATTAAACACTTACTAAAGGTCTTATGCAGATCATTAACCTAAGTTATAAGTATAAATAAAAAATACATGAAAATTCAAATTTTGAAGTGGTCTTTTATGGTATGCAGCATTCCTGGATATGTGATGAAGACAAATAGGAATTACTTCAATTATTTTGGTTGAACTGTAGAAAGAATATTTCAGTATAACGGATGAAAAAAACTTTAATTTCTAAGACCTATTGGGTGACTTAAAATATGTTATAAACATTACATAGATAAGAATTATCTCTCAATGATTAATAATTACTTCAGCCCATGACTTAATGAGATGGAAGCAGAGATTAGATATGCTAATCACTTAAATTGTCTCAATGTACACATTTAAATATGTATAATACGTAAGCATCAATAAGGGACAGATCAAACAATAAATAGCATTAATAAGAAGTTGAAGCCAGGTGCCGGTCGCTCACATCTGTAGTCCTAGCTCTTAGGAGGCAGAGATCTGGAGGATCATAGTTCAAAGGCAGCCTGGGCAAATAGTTTGCAAGATCCTACCTCAGAGGGAAAAAAGCCTATCACAAAAAAATGGCTGGTGGAGTGGATTAAGGTTTAGGGCCTGAGTTCAAACCCCAGTACCACAAAAAAAAAAAAAAAAAGATGTTGATCATTTTCACTGGAATGATAAAATGGATTCATAAATGCTCAATGCCAAAAACTTACTTAATGCTATCCAACTCCCAAAACACATTCATTTTGAATAAGTGATGATATCTGATCAACTGTGTTCAAAACAGCAACAAGTGCATGTATAGTTAGCAGAAAGGACACAGGCTCTGTAAACAGATTCACAATTGCCTAGGTACCACAAGTTCTTATCCTCTCTGAGCCTCAGCTTCCAAGTCTGTAAAATATACAGATCACCTATCTCATCAAGTGTTCTAAGGAAGTTTACTAGTAATGTACTGTGCCTGACTCAGTAAAAGTGCTCAATAATTTCATTCATTACTAATGTTTGCTGGGCTTCCACTCTATGCTGGGATTGCTATAGATGCTGGAAATAAACCAGGGAACAGAAAACAGTCGCTGCCTTTTAAAAGCTTACCCTCTAATGTTCATTCACTTTACCTTGCCCTAGGCACAAGTCTAGGTTTGTTGGTGATGAATAAAAGAGCCCCAGAACAGGCCAAAATACTCAATTCAATCAAAAAAGATAAAATTATGGTAACCACACAGTACCTGAATGTAGGGAAACAGAAAATCCCATGAGAAGGCAAGATATGAGGTCACAGGATAGAAAGGGAGAAGAGGAAAGGCTTCCCAGAGGAAGGGAAAGCAACTTAGGTGAGTCTTGACAAATGTCTAAATACTGAAAGGAAAGGTTTGTAGATTTTAGGAAAGGAATATTATGAAAAGGAAGGAGGCTGGAAACTCTGCTCACTGATGTAAATCTGAACAGCTCAGTTTAGCTGTGATTTCAAGTATAAATTACAGAGTTACAGAAATTAATGGAAATCAACATTAGGACCACATTAAAGCCGTTAATTGTTAAGATGGAGTTATACTCAACTTGGAAGAAATATGGAATCACTGAAGTTATCTGAGAATAGTGTGATTAATGTGGACATATACATTTCTTGGCAAAAGGATACACTGGAATGGGGGGAGGGAGATATCTGCAAAACTAACTTATGTACTTTAGAACATAGTTTACCAATAACCTCACAAGGAGCCAATCATTACAGACTTCTACAGGCACCTTTGATCACACATCTGTGACAAGCGTAGCACCAATGGCAATACCACACAACTCACCCTGAGCCACATTTCCTCTATCTTTGCTGTATCATACACTCTCTCTTCTAGCTCTACGCCTATCTTCTGGCTGTTACTAATACTATACCCTTAAAACTAAGTATCTTTTTAAAAAATTATTATTGTGTTGTATATTGTAGCATTTACAAAGGTTTTGACAATATATCATAGTTGATGTGACCCTTTCCACCACTCTCCTTTTATCCACGCATTCCCATCCTCAACCCATCCATCCTGATCCTGATCCAAATGAAGCAGGCAAAATACTATGTGATAGACTGGACATCTGGGAACATGAGACTCTCTCACAGCCTGGCTCAAATGAAACATGACAATTTGGAAGAGGAAAGCCAGTCTGATATTCAAAATAAAAATTATTTTTTAAAGTTACTTTGCTCCATTGAACACATTTCACTTTTTTCTTTGTCCTTGGTTTGGGAATCTTAAAATAATGCTCCAGATTCAGGCATTTTTCTTCTTGGGCAAAGTAGAAATGTGTATTCCTTAACAAAGGACATCACAGGTGAGTAGAATCTGTGATGAAAATATCTGAGAACACCTCTCTAGGAAAGTTTTAGGTGAAGAAAAAGGATATTATAACTAAGATTTTTAACTATAACCTTCTATGTATTTTTAAACTATGTATATTTTATAGTCTAGTTAAAGGAAATTAGAGTATTGTGAAATCATACTATGCTACTGAGTACCATAAACTGAAGAAAAGATTCACAACATTTGGAACTGTCCAAAATTCACTTACTTTCTCATAATCAAGAAAATTATAAATTTTATCAATCCTGCATATAGCTAGAGCTGAAAGTTAGTTTGTTTTATTAAGAAAAATACAGTTTTACTCATCTTTCTCACCCAAAAATAATCTTAAATTGAATTAGTAGACTTGGAAAGACAAGTAAAGGAATATTTAATTAAAGCCTATTAGTATCAGATCCTAGCAGATGTGATCAACAGGAAATGAAAAGGAAGTAAAGGTCCAGTCAGTCCAACACTGCCTCTCACTTCAGAAAACAGCAGGGAGCAGAAGAGAGAATGTAAGTAGAATTAAGCTTTGCCTTATGGTTTCCTTTCTAATCCCAATGTTCGTACCAAAAAACAATTCAGAAGCAACAGTACTTAGCATAAAATTGTATATAACATGGGAGACTGTAGGAACTCCACAAATGAGGGGATAGACAATGTCATCTATGTGTTATACATTCTAGGACAAATTGCATTATTAAGAGAGTGACTTTTTCCTACTAGTAAATATATATAGTGAATATATTGTCACTATAGAAATGGTACTATAAGAGTAATAGAACTCTCACCACCCAACATAAGCACTGTTAACATTTGCTTTATTCCTCACCAGAACATTTCTGTGATTTTTTTTCAGAATATCATTTTGTAACTTTTTTTTCATTTCTCACGTCAAGGACATTTTCTCCATATTACAAGTCTTCCCAGCAACCTCACCCTTTGTGATTTGCTTTCCACGTGTGTTGATATGATACATGAAAATATGATAACTTATTATACTGAGATTCTTTGATTATTGGGAGGTTAACACTTCTCCCTCCCCCAACCTTACACAATCCATTTTGTAAATTGTCCATTTATGTCTGTTTTTCATTTATTTTTATAGTGGTTAAGATCATCTGGCTCTGTCTTAGTCCATTTGGGTTGCTATAACAAATTAGTATAATCTGGGAGGCTTATAAAAAACAGAGACTCACTTCTTGTCGTTCAAGAGGCTGGGAAGTCCAAGATTGCCTTCTCCATATGTTGTCACATGATAGAATGGGCAAGACAGCTTTCTAGGCCTCTTTTATAAGGGCACTAATCCCATTCATGAAGGCTTCACCCCCACGATCTAATCACCTCCTAAAGGCCCTGCATCTTAATAGTATCACACCGGTGATTAGGAATCAACAAAAGAATTGGGGCGGAGGGCAGACCATACAATATTACAGCCATGAAATATTATAAAAGCACTGGGTTAGTAATATGCTTTACAAAAGGATCCTGGCATGTAAAATACAAAGCCTAGCATTTGTCTTTTGATTTTGTTCATGGTATTTCTTAGAAATATTTTTAAATGGTATTTTTGTAATTATAAAAGTAATAGTTGGTATAGAAAGTTTGGAAATATCAGAAAAATATTTTTAAAATAATCAAAGCTATAACTCTACCTCCTAGAAATGTATGTATGTGTGGTGCTTTGGAATATGATATATTAGTGGATAGACCCATTGATGCAAAAGGACCCTATAATGCAAACATGAATAACTGTGTTCAGTGTTATTCAATGTTTTAATTTAGAATAATTCCTGATGCACAGTGAAAGCTTAACATACTGAGCAAATGAATCTTACATATATTTATTTCAAAACTGTATTTTACACATTCAATACAACATACTACTAAAGCTTGCTTTTTGAAACATAATACATTACAAGGATATGTCCAAGTCACAAGTTTTTTTTCAAAAATATATTGGTAACTGATTTTTATCTAAATAGACAGATACATAAAACATTAATTTATTTGAATACTTTGCTATTGGAATGTTTTTTCATATCATAGATAACAGTGTAATGAGAATTCATACAACTTTCTCAGAATATGTTTCTAGACCCAGAATTACTGAGTCAAAACTATAAACATTTATAGGCTATACCATTATAGCCTATAAATATATACCTATAGAGATATACCATTATAGGCTATTACCCTATCACTGCCTCAAATAGTCATAGTAATATACCCTTCGTTGAGCACCTTACAGGTAAATTCCATTAAGACTATAGCTCTTTTACAAAATTAGTACCACTACTACCATTCACTCCACAACTCAATGAAAAGTGTTGTTCCTCTGGCCAAAATATTTTCCAAAAATAAATAAATCCATCTAAGATAGTGAAGAGCAAACAATGTTTTCTTTAAAAAAAAAAATACAACAATCCTCTGCTAACTGATAAGGAGAGCTGCTCAGTGGCTGTAACCATTAACCAGATATGGTGACAGTATCAGCATGCATCTCATTGTTTCTAGAGTTAATAAATACTCTTTTTTCTTAAGTACTGAACAAACTACTAAGTTTGTACTCATTTTTGCTTTGAGAGTCCCCAAGGCATCTTGCTTGTAGCATTTAAATTTTTTGGCTTCACTTGAAAAAAGAAATGATTTACAACACAATCTGACAATAAGTAAAACATGGAATGAAGGCTTTAGTATGTGGACATTTTTAATTCTTAATTTTTAAAACTGATTCTAAAAAGTACATTTGTCTAACAGATGAGTCATCTATTCTGTTATAAATTACAGTCATATTCTTTGCATTTCTCTTCATTTAACTGACAATATCAAAATAAATAATATCCTATTCAATTGTTTGGCCACTAAGTATGAATAGTATTCAGTTTTTGCTAAGATTAGGTCAAATGTTCCCCACATCCTGCTTCAGACTGCTTAACTTTTCCATTTGTTCACACAATTTAACAAATGTTAACAGTTGCAATGTTATTTTTAAATGCTCTAGAACTGTTACTTTTTTTTCATTGCATACAGAATTATCTCATTTTGATAAAACCAAACTATTTCAATGTTTGTAAGTAAGATGCACTTGTAAGGACAATAGAAAACAGTCCAGAAGAAGCAGTTACTATCTTTTGGGGCGCTTAGCCTGAGGACTAGCTTGGGGCACTGAATGTGTTTCTCTGCTACAATGTTTATCTGTTACATTTTTGCTCTTTGCATGTCAACGAAGATTTTCTTTTTTTTATGATGTCATTCTTCACAGAAGTGTGATCTAGCCCAATTTAAAGGTGGATTCAGTAATACCGGTAGATAAGGAGCCTCTATCCTAGTTGGCCCATGTTTCAAGGTTGATTAGAGTCAGAAGCTTGCTCTATAAAATTGTTCCCTTCCTTGCAAAGAGCTATCATGAAAAGAGGTCAGAAAAAAAAAACCCTTTAATCTTATTTAGATGACATTCCTGAGCTGACATGTTCTGATGAATAAGAATCATTTAAATGCGTATTTTCTAAAAGTACATGTTTCCAAGTCAACAATAAGATTCTCCAGCCAGAGGAACTCATTAAACAACCCCCGTCTCTCTACTGTACATGGTAAAATATAACTACATGTTTCATAATGTAAAATGAAGGGCGCCCCAAATAACAACTAAGTTCTTCAAAGTTACTATTTGCGGGAAAGATTTTTCTTGGCGGGGGGTGGGGGGGCGGGTAGCAGTCCTTTCACAACTGTTTCAGAGCAAGTTCCAACACAAATACCTTTTTCTTCCTAAGGAATCATTTCGTGGTTTATTTGCTGGTCTAAATTACCTCTTCCTCAGCCTTAGGAGGGGGCGAGCAGAGAGCCAAAATGTCTTTAAATTACTGGATTTCACAAGGAATGACAAACGTGTGTGTGAGAGAGAGAGAGAAAGAGAGAGAGAAGGGGAGAGGGAGAGAGAAGAGAAGAGAAGAGAAGAGAAGAGAAGAGAAGAGAAGAGAAGAGAAGAGAAGAGAAGAGAAGAGAAGAGAAGAGAAGAGAATGATTTATCCTTTTACAAAACCCGGCTTTCAGAAAAGATAAAATAATTTCCCTACTGAAATCAAGTAACTGAAAGTGGTGCAATCGCTTCTCCATTTTTAAGTCCAATAACAGCCCAAAAGTCTAGTTTTGAGTCATGTCATCAAACTGGAGCGGGTGGGGGGTGGGGAGGGCAGAGGCAGCAGGGAAGCAGGGCTGGGAACAGGCAAAGGCTGCTCGCCGCTTACCGACTCCTTCCCGGGCACACATCACCGCATGACGACCGCGAGTCCCAGGATGCAAGAAAAGAGCCGAGCCCAGACCCCAAGAGTGGGGGCCAGTTATGCTTCCACACCAGCCATTTGCTTTGGGAAAAACAATCAAACAAAAACCCCACTTCTCAGGCAGCTCCCAAACTCAGTGGCCAGAGCCAGCGCTGGCGCACCCGGAGATCCTACGACCTAGTTCTCCCTCGCGTCCTCCTCCGCCTCCTCTACCTCCTCCTCCTCCTGGCCTCCCGCCCCGGAGCACCCCGCTTCCGCGAAACGCCAATCACCCGCGGCCCCGCCCCGTGACGTAGCGGGGGAGGAGTCTGGCGGCTGCACGGTCCCCAGCTCCAGCTGTTGGTCCAAGCTGAGGTCTGCCAGACGCAGGTGCCCCAGTGACCTGGAGTCCACACAGTGCCATCTCCGACTTTCACCTTGTAGTACAGACTGCCGGTACTATTCTTGATTTCCTGTAATTCTGTCAAACAATTCACTCATTTACCTAGACTTGAGACGCTTGACAATTATGTTTTTAGAAGATGAAGAGATTAATCCGAAAATTAATGTTACAGTTTTATAACTAGAAAAGAAATTGAGAAAAAGACCGCAGATCTGATTTGGTCTTCTTTTCTCACTCTATGCCCTTCTTTTCCTTTACTCAACGTGATGTGACTTTGTCCATCCATTTGCCAGGGTCCATATGCTTAAGGCTCATTTAAAAAAAAATTACGACTAAATAAATTGCAACCACCTCTCTGGTCTCTCAAAACTTCTAACCACCTAAATGCTTTGAGAAGGAAAACAGCTATTAGAAAAGACAGAACTTTCAGAATAATTCCGTACAAAAGCAAATACTCACTGGCTGCCTATTGTTTTATGCCATTCAAACATAAGAAGTGGAATAACTTCTAACTCTACCACTTTGTGCTTCTATCTTCCATTCTCTCAAATGTCTCTCAAACTTGCAGCAAGAGTGAGAAAACTAAATGATCACGCAAATGTTTGGCTGTTAATGAAGTACTCATTAGAACAGGCACAGGGAGCTGCAGAGGCCTGAACACTCTCCCAAATCAAGAGAGACCAAACAAGTTTTTGCACCCACAGAAAGGTACCTCTGCCATAAGGGGAGGAACAAGATCTGGGTGTGGCTTCCTGTAATGCCTGATGGAGGCCTCCTTCTGCAGGCAAGGGCAAATCTCTCAACCCTTAGTCAATTCCAGGGTAAACTCAGTCTTAGTATATAGCAGGCTTTCACTTGTGTGGCCTCTGAAATTCCTTGCCCTCATTGCACTTTTTTGCAGTTGCATGACTATTTCTAACATGATTTATGATGAAAACAATTTTCTACCTGGTAATCAGTCTTCTGAAGATACTTGAAACATGGGATGGACCTCCCTGACTTCCCCCAACCCCAGATCGGCATGGATGCAGCCTCAGTGGAGGACCTTTCTGGGCATGTGCATACCTGGACCCACAGGCATGCAGCTGACATTCTCAGACTATTTAGATTGTTTAAATCAGTGATTCTAGCTCGCTGTGCATCAGAGTCAGCTAGTGGTGCCAAGGCCCCACCCGGCCAATTAAACTGGAATTTCTATGGGTGGGGTGTGGGCCATTCCTGACTGTCTTTTTTAAAGTTCTCTTCATGATACTAATGTACAGCAAGGATTGAGAATCACTAAGACCTGAATTATTGTCTTAGAGGACAATGTCTTCCCCATTATGTTTAAGCAAAAACATACATAGCTGAATAATGTGAAATCATTTGTAATACAATTTATCCTTATATACCATCTTTATACATTTGTATATTTTAATATAAATGTAGAAAATCTGTAGCAAAAAGAATATCAGAATTATTCACTCAGGGGAAAGAGGGAGATGGGAGTAACTGACTTTCTGTTTATATCTGTATCATTTGAATGAACAAAAGGAGTTTGTATCTTGTCTGTAATTTAAAATATATCTAACCAAAATTTAAAATTAATTCTTACAAATAAAGCCCATTAGAAATGGCCATTGCTTAAGTGTGTTTTCAGCTTGTTTGCTAGGGTTTCTGTTTGTTTGTTTGCTTTCAGGCTTTTTTACTTTGTGTTTGCACATGCTCCTCTGACATCCAATTTTTCTCTTGAGTTATTTCCATTTTGTTAAAAAAAAAAAGCCATGAAAGCCCTAAGTTGAGAACAGGGAGCTGGTGGCTCACTCCTGTAATCCTAGATACTCAGGAAGCAGGTATCAGCCGAAGCAAATAGTCCTTAAGACCCTATCTCGAAAACACCCAACATGAAACAGGACTGGCTGAGTGGTTCAAATGGAAAAGTGCCTGCCTAGCAAGCATGAGGCCCTGAGTCCAAACCCCAGTACCACCAAAACAACAACAACAACAAAAAGCTAAGTCTAAAACAAGACATTAGTTACTTCAATCTAAGTAATCCATATAGTCATTTCTAAAATTAAAATGTATTCACTTTCTTATAATTTCAGAAACATTCAATTTTAGTGTATTTCTCATGAAGCCTTTTAAAAAACAGTACTGAAAGTATACATTATAGAGCTAAGAAAATATCTTTTCCAGAAGGAAATAGCTTCATAATTAATTGCTAATGGGAAAAGCATGAAATAACAGTTCCTTGTCTAGACGTACTGGATTTTAAATCTTAGCTGTGAATATATTTAGATAATAAGAGCCATAGGTAAAATGGATCCAATAATATCTATCTCAGTGTTATTAAGCTTATATGAAGTCAGATAGCTGAAGTGCTTAATGCTGTGTAAAAGACATAATAGGTATTTAATAACTGACAGTTATAAATTCACTGGATTCTATTTTCTCCTCTCTTAAGTATTCTCAAAAATTACTATGGCAGCAGCAGACTAAGAACTATCAGAAGAAATTTTTATAAAACTGTAAACATAATTCTTCCTACTTGATCATGATACTTGTCCAGTTATATGTGAAAGAGAAATATTTCCATTCTTTGAGTCCATTCCTTTCACATGTTGTTTGAAAATATTGTGCATAGATCAGTGTTTCCTAAAGTGGCACACAAGCTGATTTTTTCATGATTCATAACCAATAACCACTTCTTTTTCTCTGTACTTATTAACAGGGGCATGACTCAAACATGGATTAGGACATTTCCCACGATAAGATTTTGGATTAACGAGAGAGAGAGAGAGAGAGAGAGAGAGAGAGAGAGAGAGAGAAAGAGAGAGAGAGAGAGAAAGAGAGAGAGAAATCAGTGTTTATAATTATTTCCCTTGTAGATGAGCCCTGATTTTAATAACATTATCACAGGATTTTCTGTCTCCATGTTTACTCTCTTTAATATTTGCTGAGTGCTAATGGACCATTTCAATGTCAACTTCATTCAGTCTTCTTCTCAGGGCTATCAGGGTCATTCTTCATTCAGAGATGAGAAATTCAAGGCACAGAGAAATGGAACTTACCCAAGATGTCAAGATAATGAAACAGAGCCATAAAATGGCAACTTCCTTCCTCCTAAAATCTGTCTAAGCTTTTTTTCAGGGCAAAAGTACAGAACCATAGGACATGACCTAAATGACCTTGAGAGCCCAGGATATCATCAGTAGTTGCAGGAGGGACAAGAATTATCCAAAAGTTCCATCTGCACGGACTACCCTACCAAGACCAAGACCCCTAGGTACAACCAATCAGCCCTCTGTTTCCCTTTATCCTGAGCTACTTAAATTCTTTCACTGGAAACAATAGGGGAGACAGATTAGAGTAAGACTCTCTCTCCTTGTTGGTTCACCTTCAGTAATGCTCTTTTTGCAAAAATTCGATGCTGTAATATTGGTTGGGTTCTATGTGTGTCAGGCAGTAAGCCCTTGTTGTGTTTCAATAACAGATGAAAGAATTGGCCTGAGAACAAACCTTCTTAGTCCCAGCATTATATTGAGGCTAAGATCACAGGTTTCATGAATTAGTATAGTGCACATTAATTGACTTTTGGGGGAAGAAAGTAACTATGGTATGACTCTAACTGCCTTTTTGAGAACAGAAATTCTTTATTTTTAGAAATAACAAGACTGTATATATTATTGTTGCTAGTTTCAAACTTACACACAAATTTCAGGTGTGTACATTTTTTAAAAAAGGAATTACATTACTTTTTGTATATCAGCTGAGTTCCTTTCTTCCATAATAGAACAGGTTGTCCTCCAGCCTTGTAAAAATCTTTGACATGCAATGATTACACAGAATGCCAGGAAGGAAAGCTCCACATTGGCAGACATCCCAGCTGGCTCCAGAGTTTCAATAAGCCCTCAATTCCTTTTTGATCCTGTTTGTAATGTAAAGAAAAACACTGACAACAGGGCAATAGCAGAATTTTTTCTATGATCAATGGCTTTTCATTCTAGGAAAGACAATTCATCATTCTCTTACTTAGATAAGGATAGGTCTTAAAGATTAGGTCTGAACAGGTGTAGTTGAGACCAAGAAGTATACATTTCTCTAGGTAAAATTTATTTCCCGTATTGACTAGAGAGGCAGGATTTGGGGGGCTTTGGACAGATGAAAGGATGGGAGATAGTTTTACATAGAGAGAAAATGAGATCTAGCCTTCAATAAATGATACATAGTCTTGGGGCAGAAGTGGGAGAAGACTAATGACAAATTCCTATTGCCAAGTGACTTCAGAAAGTATGTTTAATATACACTTCTAAGATGATTCATCTTCTGTGGTACTGTATTCTTCACAAATCAGAGTTCTCCGAACAACAGACCAGGGGTATATTGCAAGATAAGAATCTTTCAGCTCCCAGGACTGTTGAAGGGGAGGGGGTAACTGAGGTCTCTGGAGATCATCATGGACAATGAAACCTTAGTCCTAATGAAGGAGTCTGCATCCCAGGTTCCCAAAGAGCACAGCAGGTAGTACTCTAAGGGAATGTTTGGTGTTGCTGGTGAGGGGGCCAGGCCAACACATCTCCAAGCAGGCTACTCTATTTCTCTATTTTCACATGTCTTGGATACCTGTCTCCATTTAGAGCTGATAGGGCCTTTCAGTGGAATCCAGGCCAGCTGTGGGAACTGCTCCTTAACGCACATGTTCTTCAAATTAGATATTGACATGAAAATTTAAATTTGATTCAAAATCCATTCACATTTTTGCAAGGAATTTTAGTATTATATTTCTCAGTGAAATATTAGGTTGAACCATATGCAACTCCAATATCCACCCACTTTTGACATGTAATAATGTCAAGTTTATGAAGTTCAACTAATAAAAAGAATTGTTAAAGTATTTAAATACAACGTCTACCATTACAAAATGTGACAAGGTTGTAAAAACCATTTATAAGACATTGTCACATACTTGAGTGAACATAATTTTCACCAATGGTAATTATCAGGGATTTGAAGAAATCATTACTATTGATCCAAATTATGTGTAAATGTCATCATATCCTTTGATTTCCCTTCCATAAAAGGCTCAGAATATGTACATCCACAGAGATGGAAAGTAGAGTGGTGGTTGCCAGGATACAGGGGAGGGTGGGGAAATGGGAAATGACTGCTAATCAATGTAAGGTTTCTATTTGGCATGATGAAGATATCTTTGGAATTAAACCACTTCAAATGGATGTATACTTTAAATACATGAGTTTTATGGTACATGAACTGTATCTCAATAAAAATATTATATCAGAAAAAATGTTCCCCCCAGCATGCAAAAGATTCTCAATAATATTTTTAGGCTCTCTAAATATTTTAGTGGTTTTAAAAGCAAGTTTTATATGAATTCAAAGTCCAGTATCTTCCCCAATACTTTGAACTTTAACATTTATTATAATTCTGCTATATAAAGAATATGCAATGAAATTTTACACTAAGCCCCATGTAAATCTAGCAGTTTGACTCAGTGAGTTATATAAATATTACCATTTTCTGAGTGCCAACACATGAAAAAATACTGAAATGTCTATGCTATACAGTCCTCCATCCCGTAGCAAGTCTTTTATGCCTGCTTGCTGTAATTCAAGCCTGAGGAATGTCTATGCCTGAGGAGAAATGGCACGGAAAAAAGATGGTAAACTCAGAGGCAATGTGACCTGCTGGGATTAAAAATTCAAGGGGAGCATGAATTACAGCCAAGGGGTGATCAGCCCCACTTTATTTGGGAATCTTGAAAACAAGAGGGAGTTCTTGATGTTTCATTTGCACTTTAAGTGATAAAGTAACAATGAAAAGCAGGAAGAGTTTAAGATATTTGAGACTCTTGGGTGACAGGTCAAATCTACAATCCTACAAAAAAAACTGGAGCAAAGCGAATTGGGTCTTTGGTTTCAACCCACTGTACTCAGAACTCTCTATATCTTTACTTATTCATTTTTTTAAAAAAATGTTTTTTTCTGTTCCTAGTATAGCCACAGTTCATGGTCCCAAGAAGCATCTGACGTGGGTAGCAGCTCCAAAGCACTGGATGCTGAAAAAATTGACCAAGGTGTTTGTTTATCATCCATCAAACTGGGAAAACGTATGCCTCTCACCATTTTCCAAAGGAAGAGATGTAATACCCCCTGATAGGAGATGAGCTAATGATTTTCTTGAGCACTTTATTGAGACTGATGCAAAGTCAGAACTGATATAACCTACCCTGCTGGTTTTAGGAATGTCATCAGCATTGCCAAGACTGAAGAGAATTTCCATCAGATCTTTGACACCAACAGTCACCTTGCTGATTAATACATCACACCTGAGGAGGCCAAGTACAAGCTGTACAAAGAGAGAAGGATTTTTGTGGGCACAGAAGGAATCTCTCAGCTGGTGACTCATGATGTTCACACCATTTGCTACTCTGATCACCTCATAAAGTGAATGACACCATTCAGATTGATTTGGAAACTTGCAAGGTGACCTATTACATCGAGTTTTACACTGGTAACCTGTTTGTGGTGAGCAGAGGGTCAGAATTGGGAAGTATTAGTGTGATCACCAACATAAAGAGACATTTGGATCTTTTGATATAGTTCACAAAAAAAAATGCTAAAAGGGAATAGCTTTGCCACCTGACTTAACATCATCTTCATTATTGGACAAGGCAACGAATCTTAGATTTCTCTTCCCAGGGAAAAAGGAATGTGATTCATCATTACTGAAGACAGAGGTAAAAGGCTGGTGGTCAAACAGAGCAGTGGGTGAAATAGTCCCTAGATGACATGCTGGAGACTACAAATTGAGTTATTGTACTTAATTAAAGATAATACACAAGATTAAAAATAACAATAAAAATAATTTGAAAATAAAAACGTGTGTACCAAATACATGGTAACCAGCATTCCAAGTTCAGGGAAAAAAAGAGTAAACAAAACAAACAATCTTTGTCCTCATTGGATGAATGTAAAATATTTAAGGTGACAGATGGTAATAAGTGTGATGGAGAATATATCAGGGAAGGAAAGGAGAGTGTCAAAGTGTGGGGAGAGTGATGGTTCTTCATTTTGGAACGTTTTATCAAGAAAGTGACATGTGAGCAAAAATCTGAAGGAAGTGAGTAAGCAAGCTGTCAGAGTGTTTGGGGAAGGAGTATTTCAGGAAAAGGAACCAGTCAGTGCAAGGCCTGGGAGACAGGGATATGCCTGGCATGTTGAAGGGACAGTAAAACACCAGCGTGTCCAGGGCACTATGATTGCGGCAATAATATTCAGGAATTGGGAAGTGGCAGAAAGTAACACCAGGGACCTAAAATCTTAGAAGGCCTTGCAGTCCTCTGCGAGGACTTTGGATGATACTGTGAGTAAAACAGGAAATGTCTAGGTACACTTCCTATTAAGTGGAGGACCAAAATAGTCTGATCTACGTTTTAACAGGAACACCTCTAGCTATTTGTTGACAGTCACTCATAGGGAGCAATGCTGAGCAACTAATTGAGAGGCAATTTTAATAATCCAGGGGAAAGATGATTTGGGCCTAGAGCAAAGTGGCAATAGTGAAGGTGGTGGTCAGTTTCTGGTTATATTTTGAAGGTAGAGTTAACAGGATTGTCCATACATTGTTGTGTGACTTTTAAGAGAAAGAACAGAGTTATCCAAGGTTTGGGCTTGAACATCAAGAAGACTAAAGTTACTTAATTATTCTGGTTATTACTTATCTCCAAGTTGTTACTACCATTACTTATATCTGGTCATAACGGGGAAAGAAATTAATAGGTGTGTCAGAATGCTAAGGTTTTGCTTTTTCTTAAGTACCTCAGTACCTGATAATCAACCTCTTGTAATCAATAATTATGAAGCATGTTATTCCTTCAAGGGTAAGTCTACTAGGAAGGAACAATCTTTCTGCCCAAAGCCTGTTACATAGTTACACAATTTTCCTTTACTGAACTATCTCTAATTTAGATACATTAGTGAAAACATTTCAAGATCTTTCTGATTTTCAATTGAGTTTCTCTACTGAATCTTATAAAAATATCAAAATAGGAAATAATGATTTTAGAATTCAATGTGAAGTTCACAGCACTGTCCTCCTTTGCTGCTTGGCTTCCATCAGCCTGCTAATGTCAGGGGAGGGAAGGTACAAGTTCTGAAATCCATGTACGTAATCACAGTCTTCTATCCCTCTGTAAGTACTCTCCTCTTTTACACTTTGAAAACCTTACTTTTCCACTAATCTAGCCTCTTCTCAGGAAGTTCAATGACTCGTTCAAAGAACATGCATATATGGGGATAGGAAACTGTGGATTTCATGTATTGAGAATTTTTTTCTTAATTTAGATGCTCAAAAGTGGAACAAAAGACTAGAGTGACTGACATCCGTTTATTTTATGTTATCATTTTTATATTTACTCACATCTGTATACATTGTTTGGGCCACCTCCCCCCCATCCCCCACCCTGCTTCCAGGCAGAACGAGACAACATAAGACATTTAGACATAGTGTTTTGCTAGTTTGAGATGGAGATAGCTATACAGAGAGATTCCTAGCGTTTCTTCCGTGCACATACGTACTGCAACCCACATTAGTTCATCTCTGCCAGACCTCTTCGCTACTTCCAGATCACCTTCCCATAGTGGCATCTGCCAGTTTAAGATTACTATATTCACTCCTATACAGTGAGCACATCAACCACATTCAAATTTTAGGTTTCCTTCCCTTTCCTTATTCCTCCTGTGTGCATTTTCCCCTTAGTGTGTGATCCATGTCCAATAATATTACTGCATTTGTTTTAGGTCTCTAATCTGCATATGAGGGAGAACATGCAATTTTTGGCCTTCTGAGCCTGGTTGACTTCACTTAAGAGATGTTCTCCATTCCATCCATTACTTGCTAATGGTAAGATTTTATTCTTCCATTGTGTATAAATACATTTTCTTAACCCATTCATCAGCAGTGGGGCATGTTGGCTGTTTCCATAACTTGGCTATTGTGAATAGTGCTGTAATAAACATGGGTGTGCAGGTGCCTTTGTAATAACTTGAGTCACATTCCTTCAGATATATCCCTAGGAGCGAGATTGCTGGATCATATGGCAGATCTGTGTTTAGTTTTTTAAGAAGCCTCCATATTGTTTTCCAAAGTGATTGAACTAGCTTACATTCCCACCAGCAGTGTATGAAGATTCCTTTTCCCCCCACATCCTTGCCAATGTTTGTTGTTGGTGGTGTTTTCCATGATAGCTATTCTAACAGGAGTGAGGTGGAATATTAATATGGTTTCAATTTGCATTTCCTTTATGGCCAGGGATGGTGAGCATTTTTAAAATATTTTTTGGCCATTTGGACTTCTTCCTTTGAAAAAGTTCTGTTTAGTTCAGTTGCCTACTTCTTTATTGGTTCATTGATTTTGGGGGAGTTTAGTTTTTGGAGCTCCCTGTATATTCTGGTTATCAGTCCTTTGTCTGATGTATGGCTAGCAAATATTTTCTCCCACTCTGTGGATGGTCTCTTCAGTTTAGAGACCATTTCTTTTGTTGTGCAGAAGCTTTTTAATTTCATGTAGTCACCTTTGTCCATCCTTTCTCTTAGTTGTTGGGCTCTGGAGTTCTACTGAGGAAATTCTTGCCAATACCTACTGCTTCCAGAGTATTCCCTGCTCTTTCCTGTATTAACGGAAAGGTTTTGGGTCTGATATTAAAGTCCTTAATCCACTTTGAGTTGATACTAGTATAGGATGACAGGCACAGACCTAGCTTACATTTTCTGGAGGCAGATAACCACTTTTCCCAGCAACATTTGTTAAAGAAGCTGTCTATTCTTCATCGTATGTCTTTGGCGTCTTTGACATCTGTATATATGCTCCAATGTTAGAAAACAATATAGGGGAATGAGATACAACAAGGTCATTTAACTTTTAGCTAGAGATAAAAAATAACCAAATTCAGCAAAACCTTTTGCTTTCTGATAAGGGGTTCTCTGTTTCTCTAACTGAAGTTTTTGCATTCATTGCTGAAGGAAATTTCAATTTGCAAATAGTAAAATGGACATCAATTCCATGTTGAGCCTGCTGCCCTGGGTGAGGCAGGAGAATGTCTAAACCTCATAGTTCTTGTCTATCAATCTCTGCTTTTGAACATTTTTCTCTCTGGGAGCCCTGGGCATCCCCGTACCTATTATCACTCTTTCTCAGATGGCAGAAAAGTGTGCACAGACTTCATATGTTTATTCAACAAATGTTTACTGATAGCCTGCTATGTGGCTGATAAGGTGCTAGGGCCCCAAAAGTGAACAAAGTATTGCTATCATGACCCTATAGACTAGACTAAGAGAAGAGAAGAGCATAAATCAGATAATTGTAATGCAGTATGAAAACTGTTGTGATGAAGGAAGCTGAAGTACCATGGGAGCAACCTAGATATGGGCAGACAGAAAGATTTCCTGGAGAAAAAGATATCTAAGCTAAAATGTGAATGATGAAGAAAAGTCAGTCAAATGACAAGGGTGAATAAGAATACGACTTTCAGATAAATGAAACATTCTGCAGGTGAAAGAGTTATCATATGTGGGATTTATAAGCATGTTCATATTACTAGTCAGCAACAAGGTCTTTAGATATTGGGGCCTTTGGTCTGATTAGGCTAGACATCTCAGTTATAGTTTGCCATTTTAGGCTAGTTTTTGGATAGTAGAGATGCTGAAGTATTCAAGAGATGAAACAAAGACCTGAAACAACAAATTGGCAGTGAATGTGAAAAGGAAGGGATACAGTTGAAAGCCTGTGCAAAGTCAAATCTTCCCAGTATGATAAGAAAAATGGGAAGACACAGAGATCCACGCAATAATTTAGCAGTGTAGACTAAATTTAGCATTGTTAGCTAGCATTTTTGCTAACAATTTTTGCCATATCCTATGGGCCTCCTACGTGATTATGGTCTCCATTCTCTTGTCCCTTTTCCTACTACAAGCCCACCTTATTAATCCTCAAGTAACTCTATCAGCTACTTTCTCCTCAGGGAGTGTTGGAGTGGTTTTGTGGGGAATATCATGAAAATGGACCAACTGGTTCCTTTGAAAAGTATAGTATAAACTTAGTGGATTCCACACTCTTGATTAGCAATCTTTCTGTTTATCTCTAAAATTCCCTATCAAATTACTAGCCATAACAAATATTTACTGAGTGAGCACATACCAAGGGCTAGACATCATGCAATCTAAATCCAGCCTCATAACCTTCACTTTCTACAGGTGACTACACAATGTACTAAGATGGGTCTAAGCCATATGATGTGTGAAGCCCATTAAGTCCTCTCTATTTCTGCGTTTCTATGTAAATTGTCTTACCTTCTTTAGAGAAGTTTCAGTTCTCTCTGAAGGTAAATAATATTCCTAGCCACTAGCTCTTCCCACTTCCCAGGATTTATGTCACCAACTCTTGCTTCTCTTTAAATCATTTCTCTGTTTCTTTTCACTGGATTATTCCATTAGCCAATAAATACTTAAGTAAGAGATGAATATATGCTTCTATGTACTTAGAAAAGACAAGAAAAGAAGAAAGGAAGGAGAGAAAGACTAAACAAAAGAAGGAAAGGGGAAAGAGAGAAGGTAGGAGGGAAGGAAGAAAGGAATAGTGTGAAAAGAAGATAAGAAAACCAAAGAAATCTTGCTTTTCTAAGAGTTATCCCTTCAGGTCAAGTGATGACATCTTGAAGTTTTTGGTTTTTTGCTTGTTTGTTTGTTTTTCAGACAATGTCTCTGCTATGTGGTCCAGGCTGGCATTGAACTCATGGTTTTCCTGCCTCAGCCTCTCGAGTGCTAGGATGGTTTGATCTTTCTATAAGGAGTCATCAATTTTCCCTGGAACATGTGTTAAACACATACTAATTCCTTAAGCCCTGTAGCATGGTTTATTCTCTTTTCTCCTCTGAAACTGCCTAGTGAAACAGTCAGAATTTCAGTTGTCAAATTCAGTTGCTTCCCTGTCATTCACCATTGTTACAACTGACTTTGATTGTCACTCCTATTGTCCCCTTGAGGACTTACTGGTGTTCTTCCTGTTTTTTGTTTTTTGTTTTTCCCTCACTGCTTCTTTTAAAAAGTTGTATTTTTCTTTTAAATTAAAACAAAAGCAAAAACAAACAAACACACAAAATACCTTAGTAATGCTCTTGTAGGGTTTATCTTTTCCCTTTGGCTGTAAGTGATCTTCCCAAGGACTGTTCTGATAATATGATTTTCATGGATCTAGTTTTGGTCTCTAGGCTGAGGATTTCTAAGCTTCTTTTTCTTGATGAAGCCTCTTCAGTTGCCTGTCAGTCACCTCCCTCTGGGTACAATTTCATCTTGGTACCTCAAATCCAATATGTCCTTCCTTCTACACATGCTCTTCTTGTTTTTACCTTCCAACTTCCTTGTCAGGACTTCCTGTGTCCAAAGCTGGGCTTTAGTTATGCCCAAGCACATCTAG
This sequence comes from Castor canadensis, assembly GCF_047511655.1. NCBI lineage: Eukaryota > Metazoa > Chordata > Mammalia > Rodentia > Castoridae > Castor > Castor canadensis. Next base: position 116,388,454 of record NC_133394.1, read on the forward strand.
CAAACTAGTGGGACAGCAGAAGCTGATGGGCACAGGAGTCCCAGTAGCTCTTAAGACTTACTCAGTCAAAAGAAAGTTCCAAGCAGGCTTGCTTGTCATACCAAAACACTCCTTGTAACAGTGATACAGCTCAATATTTGTCTTTCCAAATCATCTTTTATCTTCTGCATTAAAATACCAACCTAATGCCAATTTGTGAACATTAATAAATGTTTATGACAGAGGTAGAAACCAGGTGTTAACAGGACTTTAGAAGAGAGGGAGTGAATTCTGTTAATAAGATGGGGTAGAGAGCTAACAAAATTTTACAAAGGATTTCTCATTTCAGTCAAATGTAAAATATGATTAAGAATAGCCTGGGAAAAATAGAGGAAAGGCCTCTGGCTAAATGGGTCTTTAAAGGTATTAAGAAGCATAGGTCAGACCTATCCTATAACAAACTAATCTCTAAGCAATGGATAGTCTAGACACTACTGTGTAAAATAAATGAAATGAAGGCCTGAGGTAAGGAACTGGCAGTTAGTGTGGAAAGGAAGATATGCAATCAAGAGTCTGTGTAAGGTCCAATCTCCCCATTATAATAAGAAAAATGAGAAATGACAGAATTTCACCCCAAAAATTTAGGTTGTGGGGCTCTCAGGAATGTGGCCACTTCATAGCAGAGGTCAGTGAGGGTGTCCTAAACTATTCACATGAGTCCTAACTTGGGCAGGCTGTTCTAATGGAATGCAAGGTGATAGATTTTGGTCTCATAAATAATCCATGACTTAAACAGTGGAAGGAAGGACAAATTAAAGGCACACTAATTTAGGGTACTTTATTGAGTCTAGTACAGGTCTCCATGTAGAATGTAGTGACATCTTTGCCATCTACTAGGTGAAATACTAAATCTGTTTCTTAAGAGATTTTTCCAGTGAAATATTGCCATTTCAGGACATTCTTTCATAGCAGTATCATAATAGAAAGAGAGTGACCATGGAGAATCACACAGTGCACTTTCAAAGGGGCTGTCATTTCCTAAGCTCAGTAGTGGGTGTATTCACCAAGTTTCTCCAGAAAAACAGAACCAATGAGATTCTTATGAAGTAGCTCACAAGGCTGTGGGAAGATTCAAATCCAAAATCTTCAGAGTGGGCCAGCAGGCTGGGGACCTAGGGAAGAGCTGATGAGGGAACTCAACCCCTCCATGTTGCTATAATAGTCAGGTCTGGATTGGACTTGATCTCCACTGATCTTGGCTTCTGAGGGCCTCAGTACCTAAGAGGTTGGATTAGATGGTTTCTAAGGTTAGTTTGGCTTCTAACACTGTAATTACCTGACCCAGTTCTTGTTTCCTCTTGTTCTGCTCTATAATTTAGTAACAATGTCAACAGAAGGGCTATCTTGGAAAAGTCTGTCTGCTTTCTTCACTCTGGATATGAATATCCTTCATAAAACTTCTATAGAAACTTCTTTATTCTTGACTTCAAAATTTACTATATTTTTGGAAAGGTAATGATGTTGGGTTTTATTATTGGTCTTTTTGGCTTTTGTGAGTCCAAATAAACTTCTATGTTCATCCATTTCTGCCTACGTATATTTAATCCATACTCTTCAGCCTGATTTTCCTTTACCTGAATGTCTGCGATCACCCTGATAGTGAGTTCCTCCTCTTCTGAACTTCTGGCTGATTCATTAGCTGACACTTCCTTTATTTTTCTTTTCCTTTTGAAACTTAACTAATCTAGATAAATACAAAAGATACAAAACAGATATATACTATCCTATTCTTTAGAAAGAATTACAATTACCATTTTGAATTATATTGTTTCTTTGTTGAACTATTTTAGCCCTAAAATCCTCTTCAACACTACTATAAATCCCATTTCCAGAAGCCATGTGTGTAACCTTACAGATTCTTTAAAAATATACAAACATATGCCTTTTTTGTTTTGTTTTGTATTTTAACTCAAGCACAGGACTGTTGTATGGCTTGCTAATATATAGTTCAATATATATTTTGAACATCTTATTTTTAATAACTAAACATTATGATCTATTCTAAGATATAGTGACTAAGCCCATTTCTGTTAAGAGCATAGAACATTCCATTATATAACTATATGCTATTTCACTTAAAATTTTCCTATTGATGGAATGCTGCAATATGTACATATACTGTGTACTGTAATAATTGGTTTATGAAAAAACTCTCCTATTACATTGTATTTTCTTGAGTTTCAAAGATATTTTTAAATAATCTATTTTCTCAGGAAGCAATACAGAGTTAAATAATAACTAAAATGATAAATTATCTTTAAGTGCCAATGAAAAGAATGGTAAATTGGCAGAAACCAGAAGCTATGTACTTGAAAACATAGGTCTGAAAATGAGTTTTTTGGGTTAAACTGATTAAGGCTTACAGCAATAGAAAAGTATATATGCAGAAAACAAGGCATATCCCAGTGGAAATTTGTAAGGAAGGCAAATCAGAATAAAAATGGAGGAAAAATCATAACTTCTAAAATAAAAGTCCTCAACAATTCTGGGATAAACCCAGAAGTTTTCCCAAATTCCAATAAGTCTGTCAATTAATGTTGTTTGTCAGAATAGGTGCAGGGCAAACTCCCTTTGCTGTGATAATAGGCTTGGAATACTATTTTAAGAGGATAAGGGACCAGAACTTATATTTGAATGGCTCTCACTAATGGACCAATGAACTAGAAGGACTCCTTAGGCCAGCTGAGCAGTAAGGGAGATGGGAATGTGAACCTGGAGGAAGGAGATGCAGAAGGGAGTTTTTTTTTTTTTTCTCATTGCCTGATATTCATCAGACTGCAGAGAAAGCTTGCAAAATATTCGATCTCCAGAAATTTTCCGAAGTCTTTTTCTAGCCTTCTTCTTAAGTTCTCCCAAGGATATAACACCCTCATGCTAAACTTTGCTGCTGAAAGCTCATTGTGTGGGCATGTCTTTGGCAGTCTCCCTGGGCCTGATTTCATCACCTTTATGCTTGAAAATTGCCTAATCATTGACTTTTGACTGACTCCTTAACATTCTCCAGCTTGACTAAACTTTGGCAGACTTCCTCTTTGATTCTAGGCCCTTAACATGCATTTTTGTAGAGTATCTTTAGAAAACCTATAAGGGTAAGTATTTTCTCTGGCCTATTAAATATAAGTGTTTTTACAAGGGAGAGGTGAGGATAGGTAAGACACCCAAAAAATTAGCTAGCATTTGTTGCCCTTAACGCAGAGAAACTAAAGCAGATACCTTAAAAGCAACTGAGGCCAATAGGAAAAGGGGACCAGGAACTAGAGAAAAGGTTAGATCAAAAAGAATTAACCTAGAAGGTAACACCCACGCTCAGGAAATCAATGTGAGTCAATGCCCTGTATAGCTATCCTTATCTCAACCAGCAAAAACCCTTGTTCTTTCCTATTATTGCTTATACTCTCTCTACAACAAAATTAGAAATAAGGGCAAAATAGTTTCTGCTGGGTATTGAGGGGGTGGGGGGGAGAGGGAGGGGGTGGAGTCGGTGGTAAGGGAGGGGGTGGGGGCAGGGGGGAGAAATGAACCAAGCTTTGTATGCACATATGAATAATAAAAGAAAAAAAAAAGACTCAGAAGGCTGGGCGCTGGTGGCTCACACCTGTAATCCTAGCTACTCAGAGTGCAGAGATCAGGAGGATCACAGTTTGAAGCCAGCCCAGGCAAATAGTTTGTGAGCCCCTAACTTGAAAAACCCTATCCCCCCCAAAAAAAAGTGCTGGTGGAGTGGTTCAAGGTGTAGGCCTTGAGTTCAAGCCCAAGTACCACAAAAAGAAAGAAAGAAAGACATAGAGGAAACTGAACATAGAATTAGAGAAGGGATGATCCTGAATATTTAGCAAAAACCAATTTATTGATATTTGCTGCTTAGTTAGTGGACAGAGCAGGTGTGTATCACAGGGAAAGGTATAGGATCTATGATTCTGTCACCAAATCCAAGTATCCTATAGGGGATCTTCGGAAGAGTTCTTTGGAAGCTGAAAGGATATGTATGCATTTTAAGAAAGATTAAAAATTCCTTTCTACACAAGGAGAGGAAGTTTGCAGGAGTCTTTATTTGGAATTATTTCACTAGCCAGTGATTGGAGTGATTATGCTCTCTGCCAAGTTCAAATGTAGTAATTTATTTAGCTATACTGGTCAAGCTCTACACAAGGAACTGAGTAGGTACAAAATCAAAAGCTAGAAAAAGAGAACCTTGTTTTCTGAGTTCTTACTATGTGCTAGATGTTTCCCATGTTATCTCATGAATTCTCCCAAGTAATATCTATATCTCAGTATATAGAATATAGAGATAAGAACTGAGTTCAAGTAACTTCCTCAAAATTATTGTGAGTGTATAGAAGAGTTCGAGCCCATATTTAGGTCTTTCTGAAGTCAGAGTTTGTTTTCTTTCCACCAAGATAGCATTTTCAGTCCCATTAGACCTAAGGCAATTTTTGCAATAAATATTTTGTGAGGCTCTCTTTACTACCTTGAAATAAAATTTATTGAAAATAATCCCCATATACATTCATTTTTTTAAAGTGCAATCAAATCTACCTAAACATGTGTGCACAAATGTTGACAGCTGTACTCATGATAACTAAAAAGTGCAGACATCTAAGTGTCCATCAACTGAAGAATGGAAAAATAAAATATAGTATATTCATAAAAAAAATAAAATATAAGTGTTTTTAAAAAATCTATTGTCAATTTTACAAATTACAAATATCTTTCTCCCATCCTCAGCAAAAAGATCAACTGGAGGTGTCACAATACCTGACATCAAATTATGCTATAGAGCCATAGTAACAAAAATAGCATAGTACAAACACAAAGATAGTCACAAAGACCAGTGGAACAGAATACAAGACCCAGAAATCAACCCACACAGCTATAGCTATTTGATTTTTGACAAAAGAGGAAAAAAAAATATGTCAAAGAAAAGTCAGTCTCTTCAACAAATGGTGCAGGAAAAACTGGTTATCTACATGTAAAAGACTGAAACTAGAGCCCTTTCTCTCACACTGTACAAAACCAAATTCGAAATGGATCAAAGATCTTAAGGTAAGATATGAAACTTTGAAATTACTACAAGTAATTTCAGAATATAGACATTGGCAATTATTTTCTGAAATTGCCTAGGAAATAAGAGCAAGAATTGATGAATTGCATCAAATTAAAAAGCTTCTGCACATCAAAGGAGACAATTAGCAGAATTATGAGACAGCCCACAAAGTGGGAAAAAAATCTTTACCAGTTATTTATGAGGTAAATGATTAATACCTTGAATACACAAACAGCTCAAAAAATTAAAAGAATAATAATAATTATTATTAAAAGAATAATTCAATTAATAAATGAGCAAATGATTTAAACAAACAGTTCTCAGAAGAGGTACAAATGGCTAATAAATAATAAGAAAATGTTCAACATCCTTAGTTATTAAGGAAATGCAAACCAAAACAACACTGTGATTCTATCTCACCCAAATTGGAAATCAAGAAAACAACAAATGTTTGAGAGGATGACAGAAAAGGAACCTCCTCAGACACTGTTAGTGGGAATGTGAACTAGTGAAACCACTATGTAAATTGATATGGAGGTTCATCAAAAAGCTAAAAATAGGCATACATTATGACCTTGCTATACTACTTTTGATTATATATTTGAAGGAGTATAAATCAACATATAAGAGAGATACTTGCACACATGAATATCACAGCACCATTCACAAGAATCAAGCTGTGTAATCAACCTATGTGTCCAACAACTGATGAATGGATAAAGAAAATGTGGTATATATACACAATAAAGTATTATTCAGCCATAAAGAAGAAGGAAATTATGTCATGTGCAGGAAAATGGATAGAACTGGAGATATCATATTGAGTGAAATAAGCCAAGATCAAAAATGCAAACACACTCATATGCAGAATCTAGTTTTAAAATGATAATAATAGTAGTGTAATTATTTTACATTTAATTCATTTATTTTACACAAATGTAAAAAGAGGGACCGTCGGGGGTGAAATCAGCAAGAGGGGGAGGGCAAAAGGAGAGAATACTGGAGGATGAAGCAGATCTAAGTTCATCATGTATATATGTATATGAAGATAGCATAATGAAACCTGCCAAATGCTGTTTGAAAAAGGGGAGGACAAAGAAAGGGGGTGAAGGGAATACAGTGTAAAGCACACTGTATACATCTATGAAAATTTTACCATGAAACCTTTTTGCACTATTAATGCATCTTAATTTCATAAAAAGGCTCTTCCAGCTATCTCTTTGGAATGTAATCATCAAAAGAGATAGCAAACCTGTGTCTCAGTTTCTATGGAAGTATAGGAGCCTAACTTTGGTGGGCATCTAGCTCCAAGTTGTAAAAACTGCCTTTTGTTATGAAGATATGAGAAAGTTTCATTTCTTCTGGGTAAAGCCAATTAGTAAACATTAATAGCTTGTGTTCTCCCAACTCCAACACAAAAATCCTCCTGCCCTTCATCTCGGTGGAGGTCAGACTGAGTTCTGCCTCCCTCCCCTTTCCTTGGCATAGTGTTAACAGTCTTCCATGCCTGTTTAAAGTTCAGTGCAATTATGGTTTGGATATTTTCAGTTTTCTACTCTTACTCCATAAAGGTTCCTTAAATGAAATATAAGAAGGACATTAATCAAATTTCAGCAATTTATATTATATGAATTGCCAATATTAGTTCTTGAGTAACCTAGGGGCTTTCATATATTTTAAAAACAGTTGTTCACGTGGTATTCTGAGCTGCTTTCAAGCTATTTAACCAGCAAATAATCTAGATATTTCAGACAATCAGGCAGGAATATTTTAAGTCAAAGAGACAATTTTGGAGCATCTTTTAAGTCTTTAATGTCATGGTTCAGCTACCCATTAAAATCAGTTGGGGAACTGATGCTGCTGGGTCCCATCCGTAAGGACTGTGGTTTCATTGTTCTAGGTATGATCTGCCCGGAGAGATTTTGAAAAGCTATTTAGTTGATTCTAATTTTCAGTAAGTGTTGTGAATCACTGTCTAAGATTTTCATGGTTTTAAAAATCAACTCTTCTCTTCCTGAATTAAACAAATACTCATGGGGAATACACTTTGAGTCAGATACTAAAATGAATGGCCTCTGCCTTGCAAGATGCTCTCAGAACAATGGGGAGGCAAAACATAAATAACCACAGTGCAATAAAGATCACAAAAGAAGTTTATTCAAAGAGTTATGGAAACACAGGTGAGGCAGCAATTAAGATTCTTTGGGGATTGTGTCTGATTTGTTAGGCCAGTAGGTGTGCATGGAGAATGCTGCCAGAGGATGGGGAGAAGATGTCAGGTTACGTAAACAATGGGAATGACGCTCAGGGACTAGAGGAGTCACCATTCCCTAACATCCTCAAGGCCTTTTTTATTGCTGCTATTGCCACACTGTGACCATTTTGGTCTAAATTGAGCAGACCTGTTAGCAAGGGATGACAATTGCATTTTCCAAACCTTCACTTTTTCTGCAAAGTTTTATACAAATCTGTGGATCTCAACACTGAGATCCACTCAATACTGGTTTACATTGAAACCATTAGAGGTGTTTAGTAATAGCAAAATAACATTGATGGTCTAGTCTCAGAGAGTGCGATATTATTGGTCTGGAAGGAAGGGTCTGGCTATTGTTCATCTTGAAAGCCTTGCATGTGATCAACATGAACAGTATCAAAGGGCATTTTGTGGGGCACAGTATTGTTCTCAAACTGAATACTGGTGGTATGGTTTCACTTCTATATAAACTTAGTAAACCTCACCAAGCTGCACATCAAATTGCTGAGTTATATGGTATGCAAATTATAAAGCTATTTAAAAAACAAAAAAGCACAGCACACATTTAATGTGAAAACTCAATCATTAAATATTTCCCTGGCTTGAGCAATGAGCTTCTTTGATTAAGAAGTATTGGCTAGAGTCCTAACAGCTCACAGATGTGGAGGTTCTTAGTACAGTGATTATGAGGAGTGGCAATTGAGGAGGGTAGTCATACAATCACAGAATCTTCACAGAAGGACCCAGTGAGCACTTGCCATGCCATCTAAAAGAAAAACACTCACTGAAGATATGGCATGTAATATCTTTTAGGTCCAAAATTGCAGTTCACTCAAGTATTTCATTTTAGCAGAGCAATTTCAGAGTTTTTACTGCTACACTGAAATAACTGTTTTATGTTACCTCCAGTCCTCTTTTTAAATCAAAATATCCATTCATTTCAAAGATCTCTTTAAGAGAGATCACAGATGTCTTAAGCTACATGAATATTATATTTATCAAAAATAGTGAAATAAGGAGGTATTCACATTTCTTAATTACATATAAAGGTCCAAAAGAAAGACAAAGGCCTTCAGTTTTTTTAGTTCATTCATCAGAATTAAATGAGACACTCATCCAACTAACTTCTAAGGAGCTGTTTTTATAGGCAACCATGTCTGTATAGGTTTATACAGAGAGGATAGAACTCAACACCTTCCTAATGTTTGCCAATTGCCATTCGTAACTTCTTCCAATGCAATAGAACCAAAGACAATACAAAATGTAAACATATCATTTGTGGTTGTAAGACAATAAATTCATTTGAACTTTAAGCTCCTTTCCTCTCAATAGTTTATGAATAGGAGTAATGAAATATATATCGTAATATAAATAACTAATCATTTATTTATACATACAAATAACATAATAAAATTGAGGTGAAATTTGTCTACTTCAAGTTATAAACACAACCTGAAAAGCAGGTTTGAATTGAGAAAATAAATGTGAAAATGTACAGACATTTTTTCTTTTTTTTAAGTTAAAGAATGATATAAACTCTGAATAAAGTAAATATCTTTTCTTGATTCCTCAAACACTTACTAGAAATTACTAATGAGTCTAATGTGGCCTGTTCATTTATAGTAAAAGGATGAAGCTCCAGAATTTTAGGAAATCCAAAAGTTTTCATCTGAAATTAGTAAAATTCAACTCATAATGACGGGGAATAGTAATTCCTAGATAAACCCTGTGGAACAGAAAATTCTATTTATTTTCTAAATCTTGGTCAGGAGTCTATAGGAAGAAATTATAATGGTGTAATAGCTAATAAAATGGAGAATCAAAGGCAGATTTTTCTGCACAGTCAAGATGAAAGAATACCTGATTCTTTCTTTAACCAGCAATATCCCTGGAATGGAAAGGGGCTGCTATATCACCACAATTTATTTTAGGTCTATTGTTTCATTTCTTTCAGTTTGATATTCATTAAGGGTCTTCCAGAACTGTAATTTGGCTGACTGAAAGAACTTGTGGATCAAGAAAGAGCACCCTAAGGAGGATTGATCCCTATCCTGTGATGTTCCGGTTTCTCAATCAGTCTCTTCCGAGTTAGCTTAGAATGAGTCAGTCTCTTCCAAGTGAAATAATGAAATCGAGATTGGGGATCTAAAGAGCTGAGGCACAGAACCTTTCTTGTAACAGTTCTGAATTAGTGTAACCCAGAGGCTTGCTAAACATCTACAAATATTACCTGGACCCATTCTTGAGTTTTTCTAGGATGTAACTGTTAGAATTACAGATTACAACTCAACTTTACTGTGGCAATAACATGGAAAGAAGTTGCTTGGATTACAAACCTCTCAGCTTTTCCTTTTAATGCAAATCTGAATCAATACTCATTTAAGGCAGGTGCAAGGTGATAGCTGGAGTTCAGTGAGCTGGAGCCCATTGGTGGAACCAGTGGGCCATCAGGCATTGGGATCCTTATGAAAATGTGAGAGAATTGTTAACAGTTAGAAATTCTTCATTTTCTTTTATAAGGCATGATCATGGTAGAGACATCTACATTTTACCAAATTTTGTTTCCTTCTCTTCCTAGCCACACAGTGACATTTTATTTTCAAAATTCTCTTATTGTTACATGTGCCATGAGACTGGGACTGGCTGATGGAGTGTAGCATCTGTAGATCTGGCACATGAAAACCTATAATCTTTCAGTTGCTATCTCTTTCCCAACCCAATGCCTGAATGGAAAGAACTCTGAGGTCTTAGAGAATAGAAAAGTCACCCCTAAGATGCCTAGATATTAGACTATTATGTGATGTTGGAGATAAAGTCTGTGGTGGTTCATTTTCAAGGCAAAACAATTAACCCTAAGTGGAAAAACTACTGGTCACTTGCTAACATAACTGCTTGGGGATGTAACAAAGCTCAAACACCTGGAAAGTCACTAACAAGGTGTTGGGGAGGGGCCATGATAAAATGAGGAAATGGGTAAAAACTATGTACGTGCTCAAAAGCAAGTATTATAGGGAGGTGTTCCCACTACAAAGAGACAAAGGGAGGTGGAGACTTAAGCCAGCTTCTAAAATTTGACCAATCCCCAGAGAGGCATATTTTAAAATAGCCTAATAGAAAATTTAGGCGACTATGGGAAAGAATGTACACCCCATAGTACTCCGCCAATGAGGAGCCGGGGGAGTGCCTTGCACACTAAAGAATATAATACTTGTAACTGCTTTGGGTGTGTCTGCCAGCCAGACACCTGATCTTGCAAGACCATAATTAAAGTCTTACTTTTGCTGTACTTCATGTGTCTCTGAGTCCATTCTTTGGGTTTGGACAGATAAGTGTGTTCTAACATGTGAGTGAAAAGAAAATGAATATTATGTTAAGATACAAAAATGTTTGTATTGTTTTCTTAAAATAATTAAACTGCTCTCACACAAAAATTAGCACAAGTAATTGGAATCTCCTACAATACACTCTAAAAAGATGTTGTTGGCTTAGTGGGTGTAGTCAGATGGAAAGCTATGCATTCGTGTTATGCAGGGCCTATGGCAACTTGGAAGGCAGATTAGATTCTATTGCAAATGAGACTGGATCTAGGTAGTGGGATGGAAAACTAATTATAATCAGTATGATTGATTGTTATTTGGAACATTTAGCATGATGCTGGGTGAAGGAGACGGGTTCAGGTAAGATTTGGCAGGGTGGTTTGCTTTTTTTTTTTTTTTTTGGTGGTGGTAGGCATTGAACCAATGGCCTTTTCATGGTACACAAGAACTCCACCACTGGCAACAACCCTGCCCCAGAGTTAACTGATTTGAAAGCAAAAATTGAAAAGAATCAATATAGTCACAATGTATCGTAGCTATCTTAAAATATTTAAGATGTCTTGAATAAGATTTTGAACAGAAAATTCAGAAAAATTAAGAGAATCAACATAATTTATAGCCATTGCTAAAATTTTGTATGTTCCTTTACCCAGGAATTTGCACAATTATAAACATACATAAAACATATACCATGGATCAACAGTTAAAATAAGATTTGAAAAATTTCCTCAATCATTATTGCGAGCAAGTTTACATTTCATAAAATATTCTTATACATAATTATGTTTTGTGTGCTTACTTTATGGCGATCATAATTTATTGTCAATAACTTATTGCTAGTTATGTGTTATTATAAACAATGCATATATTAGAGCCAAATATTTTATTCTTTTTTTCTTGGCAGTACTGGGGTTTGAACTCAGGGCTTCATGTTTACTAGGCAGGCATTCTACCACTTGAATCATGACCTTAGCCCAATATTTCACTCATATATTTATAGAACTTGAATTTCAGGACCAAGGAGTATATACATTTTGAAGACTTTCTATATGCAATCACAATCCTTCAGAAAAATTTTACTTATATATATTTGCCAATAGCTAGGAATGCATATTTTAAAAATTTGCTCAAGCATATTATTTATATAACAAAGTACCACAAACTGGGTGTCAAAATGAAGTTAAATCTATTATCTCAGAGTTCTGGAGATTATATGTCTGTGTTAGTCTGATTTTCCTTACTATGATAAAATACCTGAGGTCAACTTAAAGGGGGAAATACTTGTTTTGGCTTATGGCTTCAGAGGTTTTAGTCCATAATCACTTGGTTCCATTGGTAAGGGCCTGTGGCAAGGCAGGATACATGTTGGGGAGGGCATGGCAGACCAAAACTGCTCACCTCATGGCATCCTGGAAACAGAGAAAATGAGAAAGGGGTTAGGAACAAGATATACTATTCCAGGTCACGTCCCTAATGGTGTACTTCTTCCAACTGGGTCCCACCTCCTAAAGTTTCCATCACCTCCACAAAATGCCATCAAATTATGAATCCATCACTAGATTAACCTACTGATGAGGTCAGACCCCTCAAGATTCAATTACTACCCCAAACCCATCAGCTAAAACTATACCTTTCTAAGGAGACAATTTAGATCTAAACCACAACAAGGTCAAAAATCAAAGCATCAGAAGAGTTGGTTCCTTCTGAGGTCTGTGGAACAAAGATGTTTCAGGCTTCTCTTCTTGGCTTGTAGATGACTGTCTTCTTCCTATGTCTTTTCACATTATCTTCCTTTCATGTGTATCTCTGTGTGCAAATTTCTCCTTTTCATAAGGACACCAGTCATATTTGATTATGGCCCACTCTACTGATTTTGTTTTAGCATGCTTAGTTCTGTAAATACCCTATCTCCCAATATCTCTAAGGTCTTGGGGGTTAAAATTTCAACAGTGAATTTTGGAGGGACATAATCCTTGCCCACACCTCTGTATTATCTCTACTGCTCTGGCCTTGCTCACTGCAGGTCAGCTACACAGGACTTTGATCATTATCTTGACGAAGGCAGACTTTTTCCTGCTTCTGCTTTCATGTTACCTTCTCATCCCTTATGCTTTGTATCAAGCCACTTCTTGACCAATCTAAAGTATACTTCTACCATCTCTATTACATTAGATGTTTCATTTTCTTGAAGACACTTAAAAAGGACAACATTGTCTTAATTACTTGCTCATTATCTAAGAATTCCTCCCCTGAAACTAGAAGGTAAATTATTGTTCATCACTCGCTTTCCCAGAGCCATTATAATACCTCATGTACGGTACATGGTCAATAAAAATTAATGAAGAATGAATGAATAAATGAATGAATAAACAAATCCTGTAAGATGGTGCACAAACATAAGAGTTAATGAGAAAGACATAGCATTTTTGCTAGCTTGAGATAAAGATAACTATAGGGAGAGATTCCTAGCATTGCTTCCATGCACATGAAGACACCTGTTTTAAAACCTCTCAAAGTAGATATTTAAGGACAAGCTCTTACTAATCAAAAGATAAATGTTAAAGGGTCTGGCTGTCTTTCAATTTGTGAAGTATTTTATTGAGAATTTTGGTTTTTGGCAGTGCTGAGGTTTGAACCATGAGCTTCACACTTGCTAGGCAGGTGCTTTACCACTTGAGCCATACCTCCAGCCCTGTGAAGTATTTTAAAAGCAATATTTGTCATTAAGTTAAACTTTGTTACACCTGCATTCCAAAGGAAAGAATGATTTCTTCTTGGTACCTAGTGTTGCTTGAAAGAGAAATCAAGCTCTAATTTTGTGTCATCCCTTTGCCCTGGTTGGTGTGCTATTTTGTCTTACTAATCTGTTAAGTGACCTTAGGGAAGTCACAGCATGTAGCATGTCTTTTTTCCTCAGGACAGGAAGTGAAGACCAAGACCATTAGTTCTCCACTTTTATCAATGACTGCAACTACCTACCTATGTGACCTTGGACAAGGTTTATATTACTTCCTATCATTAAAACATAGATAATAGCCACCACACAAGAATGTAGCAAGGATTAGTACAATAAAATAAATGAAGTATTTGGCATACAGTAGCTGCTTGATATTATGTCTCAATTATTATAATATATAATCTTTAGCTTTTTTAAAACAGACCTTATCCATCAATGGATTTGCCAACAGATTTAGATTACATAGTTTTCCAGACTCCTACTCATTTTAACTATTACTCAGTGACCTCTTTTTCACAAACTCTCTCAAGATAATTAATTGCAGTTGAGGCAATGAGAGTTGTACATATCTATCTGCATTATGAATGTCAAAAGCGGTTAAGATTTTAAGTGGCAGACAGCTAAGGTACCATGGAAGTCCAAAGGAGGAAGAAATTGCTTTCATCTTCAAGGGTTGAGGCACAGAGTAGAGAAAGGAATTTGAGCTAAACTTTGAGGGTGTTACTACTAAGTAGATTTTCTCTGCATAGCCCAAAGATTAATTACTTTCTCCTCTAGAGTATGCCTCACCACTTTGCACTTTTATGATTAACTTTATAAATTAGATTCTGATTCTTGTTAGATTATAGTTATTGCATGCTCTTGTCTTTCCATTACTAAATTTCCAGCAGCTGATTAAAATCCCAATTGTAATGAGGGGAACAACAGAATGATGTTTGGACGTTAGGCTTCGTCCCACCATGAGAACGTGGCTCTGAACTGACTTTAATTTAAGGCTATACAACTTACTTAGCTTGGGTTAATGATTTTGGGTGTTGCCAGAAAAAATACAGGACATCCAGTTAAATTTGAATTTCCGATAAACAATGAATAGCTTTTTAGTTTAAATCTATCCCATGCAATATTTAGGGCATACTGAAAATAGTGTATCTGAAATTTTACATTTAACTGGGCTTTTTGTGTTTTTATGTGCTCCACTGTACAACCCAGGTGGGGATGAAGTCAATCTAGTTTATCTTCCAAATCAGGGTATTTTTTGTAGACTGCAAGTCAAAACACAGGGACAATGCTCTGAGCATGGTTGTCCTTATTAAACGGTTTTCTAAAACGTGAAAACAGAGTTCAATGAAATTGGAAACAAAAATCCAAGCTGCATCGGGAAACTCGTAGCTCTGCCTGCAGAGTGCCAGCAAGGCCCGGATGAAACGTCCCACCCAGGTGTAAAGACCACACTTGCTCCCGGGGAAAGGCAGCGGGCGGAGGACTCTGCGCATGCGTACATCTCAAGGGGTAGCTGCCCGTCGGCCCCGCCCCGTAGAGTCACGTGGGCCAGCGTGCGGCGAAAGAAGGGGCCGGTCACGTGACCCAGGCCCCGTGCCACGCAGGGATGGAGCCGGAAGAGGGTGCGCCCTTGCGGCGGCTGCAGAAGCTGCCCCCTGAGCTGGGCGCGCAGGTGAGGGGTCACTTCGCGGGCCCCACAAAGGGAAGAAGAAGGGCTGCGGCTTCGGGCGGCCGGCCCCTGCCTTCTCTAGGGACCGTCGGGGGCGGCCACGTCGCAGGCCCGACTCGGCTTAGCTGCCCTGGGCTTTGCGTGCAGATGCGGGCGGCCCACCGGCTCCCCGCGCCCGGACGGGGAAGGCGTCCGGCGGGAGTCAGTAGTCTGCAGCCGCCTGGGCACGTTACATTTCATTCTTTCATTAGACACAGATCTCCGGGTCGCTCCCTGGATACCTGGCTCTACTTGGTGCTGAGGTACCGAGGGGACCTGAGCAGGTCCCGCTTCCCCCAGAGGGCGGTCAGGAGTAAACTTGGAATAACTGGGCGACTTCGTTTAGCAGGGACTCCAGGTGAGAAGCTCTTGACACCTGGAATGCAGGGAGGTGCTTTCCAGGCCTGGGAGGATGTGGTAAGGCAGTGACACTCAGATGGTCAGCCAGGTGAAATTCCATGGCCATCTGTGTGGGTCAGGGTCCCATGGGGTGAGGAGAGATGGGGACTAGGACACAGCTTGTGTCCCGCTGGAGCGCCTTCATAAAAGGCCCGATTTTAGCCCTCTTTTCTCGTTTGCATTTACAGAGGAGAAAGAGTGTGTGTGTGTGTGAGAGAGACAGAGATGGGGACATAAGAGAATTGGTTGCACTCCTGCCACAGTCAAGAAAATGCCAAGTCTTTTGTTTGGCTTTAAAAGTAGGAAAGTGAAATATCAGCAGAAGAACGGAGTAACTGGTCTGAGGTTGGCCAGCCAGGAAGTGGCAAGCTCTTCTTTCCCCTGGACCCATTCCTGTAACCGCCTGTCACTTGGTAGCACTACCACTCTTCCCAGTCACTTGACTTCGTTCTTTCCACACTTCTTTTCCTTTTTTTTTGGTGTTACTGAGGTTTGAACTCAGGGTTTCCTACTTGATAGGCAAGTGCTCTACCACCACCCCTAGTCCTTTTGCTTTTACTTTGCGTTTCAGATAGTCTTGTACTTTTGCTTGGAGGGCCTCAACCCTCCTCCATCTCTGTAGCTGGGACTACAGGAGTGCCTCACCACACCTGACTTCTTTTGCTTCTTTACTGCCTCCATTTTGAGTGGTCTCAACGATGTAACTCCTCGTAATCTTTTGCATGTAAACTGAAGATGGGGCCTTTGGTCTCACCCTCTCTTCTTTTGTCTCCCAACCTGTTGGCAAATTTATGGAAATTTGTGAGTAGGTTTTTATTGCAAATAATGCAAATATGTGAGTAGGGTTTTTGTATTGTGCTAAAGGCCTTTATAATTTGGTCCCTACTGAGCTTTCCAGTTTTGTCTCCTCTCATCCTCCTCTATCTCCATAATTTCCCACTATCCCCAAACTGGGCGGTGTGGGTTTACACTTTGATCCTGTGTATATGTATGCAGCTGCTTGTTACTGGAAACGCCCTTCTCTCCTGTTTGCCTTTAAGACTTAGCCTGTACCTTTTTTCCTCCCTGTACAGCATTCCACCTGCTTAAATGCCTGATATAGCCTTATCATTGTGAATTGCATTTATTAATATTTTTGTGTTTTTCTGAGAGAGTAAAGCTCTATTATAGTAGGACCTATTCTTAGTGTTCTCATCTGTAAAACAGAAATAATCACAATACTTAGCTCAGGATGGTACTGAGGATCAGTATAATGCTTGGTACCTAGTTAGCGGTTCATAAATGATAAATGTTGGGATTTTTGTTTGTTTTTCCATTGCCTTAATAAATGCAACAAAATATTCAGGACGCTTATGAATGAATAAAAAAACAAGATAGCATTTTAATTTTTTCACCTTGAGCTCTGTGATTTGCTTTAGCATGGGGGGAGTGTAGGAGATAAGATGGGCTATATGTAGAGAAGTTTTAATATTGAGTATGTTGGTTGATTTATGGTACATAAAAATGCTATTTGTCATAGCATTAGCCACTGTATGGAAGTGAAAGTCACCAGTTTCTCCTGTGTTCTGGTACGTGTGGTGTAATAGGGGAAGAGTGACTGCTCAAAGTGGAAAATGATCCAGAGGATGAGAGTTGGAAGACTTGCCGCTTAGATGCCTCCTGAGAAAGATAATCATGAATCTTTGCCTACAATGGTTCTGGCACAGTAGGTTCTCAAATAATATGTATTGAAGGCTTGGATCATGGGAACAGTAGTTTGATAAGAACAAGAAAGGCTAGTGCTGTTTAACTACCTTGTACATGCCATGAATGTGCCATGTACTCTGCACTTACTCTTCAGTAATTCATAGGAAATTGTGAGGCTGGATGATATCCTCTTTTTACAGAAACAGAGATTTAAGTAAAACTAGAAAATAGTGGAACTGGGATTCGTACTAGCCAGTGTCATTCCCAAATTCAGTCTTTATGTTCAGTTGTGCATGGGTTAGGATCGCCATGACTTGTATTAAGGTAGGGTAGAGGGAGCGGAATGTGAAAAAGGGAAAGAATGGTACTGCGAGCTTTCTTGGAGTGGAGCAAAAGAAATAAATGTGAAGGTTGTGAAAATGGAGGCGAAGCAAAATAGTTTATTGAGCTTCAATAAAGGACTTTGATACAACCATCAGACTCTTCCTTTGGTTATTGATATAAATACGTGGAGGGATCCTGAGGTAAAACCTTTACACTTACTGTCTTCCTTCAGGCACATTGGAAAAACAACAGTGTACCTTGAAAATCATTTTAGCTTCTGAAGGTGGACATAATAATAGCCTGGAATTTTTGTAGAGTCCTAGTTTTTAACTAATAAGAATCTTAAAAATTATATTCAGCTTAGCTTCTTTTGCAGATATCAGGAACCTCTAACATTTGTTTGGTACAAGGAAGACGCTTTGTAATTTTCCTTAATTTCTTTCTTTTTCTGTTCAGTTTCTTCACAAAGTCATTGATGGCATCTGTGGCCGGGCTTATCCTGTGTATCAGGATTATCACAGTGTTTGGAATTCAACAGAATGGAAGCATGTTGTGGAAGATGTTGCCAAGTTTTTCAAAGCTGTAGTTGGTAAAAATTTATCCCATGAAGAGGTAAACTCACTCCAAATTTCTATACCTAATAATCAATAATGTTACAGGGTGCTGGTGGCTCACACCTATAGTCCTAGCTGCTCAAAGATCAGGAGGATGGCGATTTGAAGCCAGCTTGGTCAAATAGTTTGTGAAAATACCCAACAAAAAAGGCCTAGTGGAGTGACTCAAGTGGTACAGCGCCTCCATAGCAAGCATGAGGCCCCCCTGAGTTCAAACCTCAGTGCTTCCAAAAAAAAAAAAGAGGCCCAGATTTCTTTAATATTGACCTTTAGAGCACTATTTCACACAGGGTCATTATTATCAGTAAGTATTGTCTATATTATACAACAACTAAAACCTCCTAAGTAAGTGAGAAAGCTGATTGTGGAATTTCTGGAGTTTTGCAGTTTTGTTTTTAGTTATTTTTACTCTTTAAATTAAATTATGAAA
This sequence comes from Castor canadensis, assembly GCF_047511655.1. Classification (NCBI taxonomy): domain Eukaryota; kingdom Metazoa; phylum Chordata; class Mammalia; order Rodentia; family Castoridae; genus Castor; species Castor canadensis. Next base: position 116,407,006 of record NC_133394.1, read on the forward strand.
CATTTAAAGAATACAGAAGAAAACAGGAAGCTATGTAATCAATACCTGTGGTCCCATTACCATGATTAACAGTTGTTAACATTTTAAGTTTTTGTTTGTTTATAGGCTTCTTGTGTCCTAGGTAGGACATCTACCATTCTACTGCAGAGCTGTACTCCGAACCCTGTACATTTTTTTTCTTTTCTTGGTGGTTCTGGGGTTTGAATTCAGGTCTGTGCACTTGCTAGGCAAGTGTTCTGGCCTTTCTTTTTACTTTAATTGTTGGATAGGGTCTCGTGTTTTGCCTGTAACTAGGAGTACAGGTGTTAAACCTGTACTTGATTTATTGGTTGAGATGGGGTTTCAGCCCTTTCTGTTTCATAGATGTTTGTTAACACCTGTTTGGTGGTTAGTCATTTTCATCTTTCCTTTTCATAGTTACTTTTTTCCTGTTACTCTCATTTAAAAAGTTGTTTGAAAGGAGAATGGAATTAAATTTTTGCATTTTTTGGCTGGGTGGCCTTTGTATTTGTTTTCTGACCATTTATTTTTATTTTGATAGACACTTCAGCAATTGAATCAGCTGAATTCATTGCATCAAGAAGCTATCATGAAATGCCTGAAAAGTAGGAAAGATGAAATCAAGCAGACTCTGTTGGGAGAAATAGTTGATATTTCTTCTGCACAGCTACAGGATTTTGATTGGCAGTTAAAGGTAAGAATGTATTTATGAGTATTTGGGGTTTTTTTGGTTTCCTATTTTGGATGTAGAAATATTCTTTTTATAATATATATCTAAAATTTGTTATTTTGAGAATATGTCATTCCAAAGAAATATCAAAGATCATTTAAGAGATACCTTTTGCATTAACTTGGACATAAGAACATTACAAGCATCCAAGCCTTGTGTAATAACACTGCATTGACAATAAGCTGAACTAGACCTTTAGTCATTAAGACGTGGGTATCATAAATTGTGGAATAGTATGTATTTAACACATATCTTTGGCTAGAGTTTTTAAGAGTTTTATAGCTTTCTCAAGATTGGTAAATGTAATGTTAATTGCTAGGAGGAAAATCTATCATATGTAATTAAAGCAGCAGTTTTCAAAACATTTTGAAAAGAGGGTCCTGATCAGTAGGGCTGATAAGGAGCAATTTTACTCCAACTTTCCATCCTTTATAAGGTACCTAGACTAGTAAATAGGAGGAAACAAATGTATTCTGTTTCTTGATTTTAGCATGGCCATGGATAAATTGTCTCATATTGTCTTTGGATTAAGTGGGGCAAAAGTTGGGAAAATAGCAATTAGATTGGTTCAAAACTGGATAGATAACAACCCCGAACAGATGAATTTGTGTTAGCCAAGGTCTCTGCAGTTTTGTCTTGGTTCAGCTCTTCTTTAACATTTTTATGAATATGAAACTTAACCAAATTTGAGGATAATACAAAGCTAAAGATGTAGTAAATAGACAAAACTAAAGCTTAAAATTATTTTACAGCTTATTACACTGATGGACCAAGTGAAGCAAAGTTAATTAATCAATGATAACCTAAGTAGGGGATTTTTCATTTAAATAAATACTTTATATCTTCATAAGTATGAAAGATGGGAGAGATGCTAATAATAGCATGTATGGGAAATAATTAGTTGCTTTGGCTTGCCAAAGTTTACCTTAATTGATACTGATCCAGCCTTAAGTTTTATTGGTAGAAATGCAATGCTTCAAGCAATGGATAGTTCTAATAGGTGCTGTTTCCAATAATAAAATATTTGATAGTTTAATCTTAGTTCTGGTCAACAAACTTAAGAGATATTTAAACAAATTGGAACCCCACCAGAAGAAAATGACCATGAATGTAAAATCATGGTACATGATAATTGCTTTGAAATACATGAGACCATGTATCTTGCAAAGATAAAACCTAGTAGAAATATGACAGTTAGTTTAAAAAGACTAACAGTCATTTGGATGGGAGAATAGATGTATGTGCAGTGACTCCAGAGACGAAGGCAAGGGCTTGGATATGTTATTTGTAAGTAGATGGGTTTGAATTCAACCTAGGGAATAACCTAACAACTGAGTATCTGGAAATGATTTTAACCCTTTCTTGAGTAGCCCACTCCTCATCTCTGGTGATAGCCAAGCCTAGGCTGGAAAACCATTTATGGGAGATATTGAAGGACATTATTCATAATATAGATCAGTGGAAGGTGATAATATGAGTCTTGTTGTGGGTTGAGCAAATGGAGAAGATAATGTTAGGGTTTGATTCCACTGTGCCTCACGTGTTTTGTCGGAGGTTGCTTGCTAGGTAAAGTGTCACTTACCATTGCACAAGTATTTTTTTAAAGGGATAAACTCCAGAGAAAGATGGAGGGTTGTCTGACTCAAATTCCAAGAATACTAATTTCCCTTTGAAGCTACATTGCTTGTTTCAAAAAGTATTAGTACAGTTAATACTGTATTAGATTTTTAGATTTCTCCATGATACATGTACTCTGGAGACAAACTCTTAAGAAGTGAAAAAAAAATGCATTGAGTGTTTATATTGATGGCTTTAATTTAAGATGGTAACTTGATAACATATTTATCAATAGTTGTTAGCTGATGATGCATTAAATTTCTTAATTTCTAAGTTTTATGTTTATATATAAAGTGTCATCTTCTTGGTATTTTTAACCTTTTTAAGAATTCTGTTTCTCACTGCCTTGGATGCATTCAGTACTTTCCAGAACTTTGTGATTTAAAAAATGACTATGATCCTTGAAACAAGAGCATCTTAGACAAATTCAGATCTAGATATTTGCTTCTCCACAAGACTGCCCACTGATGGTCCTTTTATCCCACCTACTTCCTCTCTTGTATTCACTTCCTTTCTTCTTCAAATATGAATGTGTATTGTTTTGACATGGATGTAATTGATTTTTTCTTCCTTTCCCAGTACTGGACACCAAACTAATACTTTTTAAAACGGACTGTTACTAAGCTGTGGCACATACTTAATGTTGTTCATTTTACTACTTATTAATTTTTTTCTTCCTAATCTTAAACAGCTTGCACTTTCTAGTGACAAGATTGCTACTTTACAAATGCCACTTTTAAGCCTTCATCTAGATGTAAAAGAAAATGGTGAAGTAAAACCTTACTCTGTGGAAATGAGTAAAGAAGAACTCCAGAATCTAATAAATTCCTTGGAAGCAGCTAATAAGGTATTTGTTTTATTTTATCATATAGTTTAAATGTCTTAAGTTTTGCTTTGTACCCTTAGAGCAATAAAAGAAAAACCCAAGGTTCACTTTTAATGTTTCTCATTTCTCTGATATTTTATGTCAAGCAAAGAAAATAGTCTGTGGACATGTTCTGATTTACAGTTTTAGGTTCTGAATTAATTATAACCTTAATTTTGAGTTACTTAATTTTAGGCATAACTAGTCAGCTGTTTTTGAAAGTAATAATGTTACTCTAACAGCTAGATTTGTTTTACTTCAGTGCTCATCAGTGATAATTTTTTTTTTAATTTGGGGCCATGAAATTAGTTGATTATAAAGAGGTTTTGTGATATCTATGATCCTGAGAAAAGGGGTGTATTTTTGAATGGACAAGTGGTACAAAATTATTTGCAGTCTTCTAAGTACAGGAGATAAAATACGACTTGTAATTGTGACAAAATCAGGTTGAGACGATAGAATTGATGAATGTTTAAAAACTTTACAGTTACAAATCAGTGACTAAATTGACAGTAAGCACTCCATAATGTTTAAACAGAAGAAACTTACTGTGAGGATGAAATAAAAACAATTATCTTTTGTTATGTGTGTATTCCTTTATTATCTGCTTAGTGTTTTTTCACCTCCCTGGCCCCTATTAGTTTTCTTGATACTTGTCCCTTTTAGAAACTCTAATAAATGTCACCTTTTTCCTAATACTCTGCAGTTACTCACACACTTTATTGCCTCCATGATTGGTTTTCATGCCCAGTAACCAAACTGGTAGCTCAAGCCTGGCTTGCCTTTGGATGGGGCTAAACATATGAAATTTGTATGCCTGAGTCTGTTGTTGATGCTGGTTGATCTGACACAGGTCTTGGCAGGCAAGTGCCGCCAGTTACTCTGCACTGTACTTGCTTGTTAATAGTTCTCCATATCAGATTTCAAAGCATTTAGCACATAATTTAGCCTTATTCTTGTATAACCTGATATTTATTTCCCACTCTCCTCTCCCCACCCAATTTGTGTTTTAAGGTGGTCCTGCAGTTGAAATAACCAGAAATTATGAATAGCAGTGCTCTCAGATTTCCCTGCTATGAAGGAGATGGTAGAGTGAACACTGTATGTCAGAAGCCCTGCCACGGTTGACTGCTACCCCAGGCTGAGAAAGCAGCAGTGTCAAGATTACAAAGATGACAATCTATCAGTGTCCCTAAAGAACAGGAAATTATGTGGTTGGTAGGAACTGCATAAAATGAAAGATAAAAAAGCTATAGTAGCAGTTTATATTTTCTTAATGGTTGTTTTTGTCTTCATTTATTAAATATGTAAGAAATCTTTGTAAACAATTTTATTGAAAGCCAAAAATGTGTCCTAAAGTAATGTAAACAAGCAAAGCACAAATATACTTGAATTTTGCTTAAATAATTATGTGAATAGCAAGGACGTGTATTACAGATATATAACTAATTTGTGATATTTAGAAATAACTTTTTTTAAAGAATGTATAAGCTGCATATATAACTCAGGAGATTCCATATCTTTCTCATATTTCAAAGAAATGATTGTAAAATGTAAAATTTTGTAGAGAAAACTCTTTGTTAGACAAGAATAGGAAAAAAAATCTAAATTTGTGTGAACAATTTTGAATTGATGAAGTGTGGTATGTAAAATCTATAACATGGAAAAATGAAAATATTTTTGTTCCTGCATTTCCATGTGTGATGGGGAGACTATGCTGTGATAAGAAGAGTAGATGCCACCATATAGTGTGTGTATTGTTATTCAAATGTCAGGTAAGACTATCTGCAGGTCCATTTTTGTTACAGATTCTTAACATTGAGTTTAACACTTTCAGATGTTAACAGATTCATCGCTAAACAAAACCATTTTTAACCTCAGCTGACTAAAGATAAACATGAGCAAATAAAAGTGTCATGTTTCATTTTTGACTATCACTTTATTTCAAATGACTTTCCGCATAAATCAGGAGTCAGTAATGTATAACTAATTGATGCCTGTGATTTGCACACTTTAAGGACTGCTAAAGCATCAGACTGTTCTTTGAGATGTCTAGAGCAATTTTTGCTGTTTTCATACAGGTGAGGGTAGGCTGAGAGTTTTATAAGTGCCTGACTGGTCTAAACAGTGCTACTTACAGTGCGTCTGCTCTAATGCTGCTGTGTGAACTATTTCAGAGGTACTCAGGCCACAGTGTTCTTCAACATACTACTTCATCAGTGACTTTTGATTGAGAAAAATGTATCAACTGAAGTAAATAGTTGCTTAGTGTGGCTGTCGATTTACTACTTGTGTCCTTGTGGGTCAATACCATGTTGCAAATCAACACATCAAGTAGCACTGATTTTGAAATCTCTTTGAAGCAGCCTTCCAGGCAAACTCTTTTTCACAGGAAAAATCTCTTGCTCTCTAGTGCCCCGCTATCATTCCATTAACCTGATTAACAGCTTAATTGAAATACAATCGGCATACTGCATAATGCACTTATTCAAAGTGTGCAATGCGATGTTTGATGTACAGATACTCATGAAAGCATCACCGTTAAAATAGTGAACATTTTTGCCTCCTCTGTAGCCTCTGTCCCTGCATCATTTCCCTACGTAGCCATTATCTGTTTCCTGTCACCACGGGTTAGTCACATCTTCAAAAGTTCAGTGTAAATGGGATCATACAGTATCTATTTTTTTGTTTATTTAGGTGCTGGGACTTGAACCCAAACCTTGTGCATGTCCTCTGCCACTGAGCTTAGTCTGTATTCTTTAAAACACAATGACTTCTTTCACTCATTTTGAGTTTTGTCCTTGTTGCATATACTAATAGTTCATTTTCATTGTGGAGACGTATTCTAAGAGTTCTGTCACATTTTGTTTATCTGTTTACCTGTTGATAGATGTTTTGGTTTTGTTTCAAGTTTCTGGCTATTACAGTACACAATATTGTGAATGTGTACACACATCAAAAATGTGTGGACATGATTTCTTTTGAGTAAATACTTTGGAATGAAATGGTGTGTCACATGGTAGGTTTATGTTTATCTTAAGATATGGTGACAAATTTTTTCAAAGTGCTTTTACATTTTATATTCCCACCACAATGTATGAAAGTTCCTATTTCATCTTGACAACACTTGGTATGACCAGTCTTTGTGATTTCAGCTATCCTAATGTGTGTGTAGTGCTATTCACTATGGTTTTAACACTCATTTCTCTAATGACTAACGATGTTGAGCATCTTTTAACATGCTCATTGCCATCAAAGCGTCTTATTGCAGCAAGGTGTCTGCTCAGGTCTGTTGCCCATTTTTATTTGGGTTCTTTGTTTACTTAGTATGGGTTTGAGAGTTTTTATTTTCTAAATGCAAGACCTTTATTAGATGCATGCCTTGGCACATATTTTCTTCCAGTCTTGAGGTTTTTCCTTCTTTTTCCCCTGTAAATATACCCTACTTATTTTGAAAAATTTTAGATTTACAGAAAGACTAAGGAGATGGTGTACAGAGTTCCTGTATTCCCCAAACCCATTTCCTCCATTAACTCCTTAACATTGGTATAGTACCTTTGTTATAATTAATGAACTAACAATATATTAAATAAATTCAAAACTTTATTCCGATTTCCTGAGGTTTTACCAAATGTCTTTTTTTATTCCAGAAATTAATCCTAAATACAATATTACATTTAGTTGTCACATCTTAAGTTCCCCTTGTCACAGTTTCCCACACTTTGCTTATTTTTCATGACCGTAACCCTTTGAGGAATGCAAGTGAGATAGTTTGTAGAATGGCCATTATTGAAATTAGTTTTGCTCTTAGACTGGGGTTGTGGGTTTTAGGGAAGAAGATCAGAGGTTAAGTGTCATTTTTCACCATAAAACAAGAGTACATATGATTAACATGACATATGGCTCGATGTTGAATTTGAGCACTTGCCCAAGGTAATATCTGTCAGATTTCTTCACTGTGAAGTTACTCTTTATTTCCCCTCTTTCCATACTATATTCTTTGGAAGGAAATTACTATGTTCACCCCGTACTTAAAGGAAAGGGGAGTTGTGCTTCCTCCCCAAGAGGTTGGTGTGTCTACATAAATCACTTGGAACTCTTCTGCACAGATTTTCCTTCATAAATCACTTAATGTTAGTATAGGTTCATGGATATTTATTTTATGCTTTGGGTTTTAATCCAGTAAAGGTTTTTATTACTCAAGTTGTCTCAACTTTGACCATTGGAAGGTCTTTGAGTTGACTCCTGTGTCCCTTTGACAACTCCCATCAGTGAGGGCTGTTTTTTGTAGGGGAAGCATTTTTTTTTAATCTTGCTTTTTTAAAAAGTATCTTCTGACAGCACAAGATGTTCTAGACTCATCTTGTATATTTCTTGCCCAACCCTAGAATCAGCCATTTCGCTTAGGATGCCTGGTTCCTTTTACTGATGTTAGAAATCAAGCCAGGTGTGCAGAGCTCACTACTACTGGAGGATGTTTCTCTTAGGCCCTCACAGAACAAAGAAATGTAAGTATATATCCAAGCCCATGTATATGCACATATCTAAATATATAACCATACATATCTATATTAAGTTTATTCCAGTGTCTGTTTCTCTATTCCATTACCATGTAGAATCATTCTAGCCTCCGACCCTTTTTTATCTATAAATTTATACTCCAGCAGTGAGAAACCTGACTCCTAATATGCATCATCTGTTTATTTAATTCCAGTGCACATAGGAAAAAGTATGGGAGTTGAATTTGTAATCTGTAGGCCTGGGAGAACTTACATGTGAGCTTTTGCCTTTAGTTTTGTAGACCACTAGTTATTAAGTCAGTTTAGATTCATGGATATGTATTTTATGTTTTGGTTTTAATACAATCCACCCTCTTCAGTGAGGTGGTTTTATACATTTGTAATACAGTTAGAATTTTTTTTTTTTTTGCCACAGTCTGTATAACTTTCTAGGATCCCTCAATTGCTAAATGATTTTTAAAACTTATATACCTGTGTTGTACAGTACAGTTCTATCACTTTGGACAAATGCATATTGTCACTTATCAAGCATAGTTCAACACCATAAAAATGCCTTAGTTTCACCTATTCATCCCTCTCTATCTTCATGCGAGCCTCTTACAACCACTGGTTTTTCAAAATACCTGTTTAGTGTTGCCATTCCCAGAATGTCACAATTGGAATCCTATAGTATGTAGTTTTTTCACACTGGCTTCTTTCACAGAACAGTATGTGCTTAGGTTTCCTCTGCATCTTTTCATGGTAGTTCATTGCTTTTAAAATCTGAATAACATTCCTCTGTATTTATGTATTAGCCATGCACCTACTGAAGGACATTGACTGCTTTCTCTTTTTGGCAATTGTGAATAAAGTTGCTGTAAACATTCCTAGGTAAATTTTGATGTGGATACAGGTATTCAGATTATTTGAGAAATACTTAGCAGTGTGGTTGCTGGACCATATTTTAAGACTATGTTCAACAAATAGCCAAATAGTTTCTCTCTCTCTCTCTTTTTGCAATACTGAGGTTTGGGATTTGAACTCAGGTGCCTTGTGCTCTACTTCTTGATCTACAAGATCACTAAGATTTCTTAGTTATTTTTCAGATAGGGTCCCACTTTTGCCTGGGGTTGGCCTTGGACTGTGATTTTCATCTTAAAAAATTTGTTAAAGCTTGTTTTGTGACCTACTGTGTGATCTGTCCTAGAGAACGTTCTATGTGTTGGTGAGGAGAATATGTATTCTGTTGGGTAGAATGTTCTGTATATATTTTTAGGGTCTGTTTAGTCTTTAGTGTTGATCACATCTTCTACTTCACTATTGATCTGTCTGGATGTTCTGTACATCATTGAAAATAGGGGTATTGAAATCTATTAATTGTGTTGCTGTTTACCCTTCAGTTCTATGTTTGATTTATATATTTGAGTGCTGTCATGTTAGATACACATATACTTATAATTGTCATATCTTCCTGGAGAGTTGAACCTTTTATCATTGTTTAATATCTTTCTGTGTATGTGTTGTCTTACGTAAATTCCCAATTAAAGGTGATTTATGGGTTTCTTTTATTAGGTACTCAATCTCTTGTTCCCTCTAGTGTCTGAGTGTGGTATTGCAGGTTCTCTGTAGCTGCTGCAATTTGCCTCACTCTCTTTACCATCAGCCCTCAGACTTCTGAAGTACTCCGTGCTCTAAGTCCGTCAAGAGACAAATCACCTGAGCAGTCCTGAAAACCAGAACATTGGACACATGCTCCACTCTTCTCTTCCACCTAGGGGAGGCTAGTGAGCTGTTGTAGCCTCTTCTGTTCTTGGGCCTCTAGAGCAGCAGAAAGCAGTTTCATCTTTTCTGTTCTCAGCAGGCCCATGGCATGTAGAATATGCCCTGGCCTGTCAGCCCTGTGAGGCAGAAACCTGTCATGTAGGCAGTCCCATGAAAAGCTATAACGTTGGACTTAGGTCCCAACCTTTCCTTTCCTGGGAAAGCCATGTCAGGGGATTTCCTTCCGTTGGATCCACACTGAGCTGGGTGGATAGGCTGTAGCAAGGGAGTGTCACAAATTATCCTGCTGAGAATGCTAGTTTTGTTCTTACCCAAGGCCTGAATATTTCCAAGTTAGTTCTTTGGATTGCTCACAAAGGGAATTTCTCTGTGTATTGTCGTCTTGGCATCTCCTTGATGGTGGGGATGAAGAAGATGAGTCAGGCTTCCTGCTCAGCCGTTTTGCTGATGTCACTTCACTTTGCATTTCTAGCATCAGTGAGTGAGAATTGGTATTGCTGTGCATTCTCAGAAGTCTTTGGTGTCGTCAGTATCTTGGATGGAGCTGTTCTACAGTTGTATCTACGTGGAGATGCAGTGGTGTCTCATTCTTGTTTTAATTTGCATGTTGAGCTTTTCATATGAATATTTTCTATCTGTATGTCTTTCTTCAGTGAGGTGTCTTTTCAGAACTTTTGCTTAGTTTTAATTAGATTGTTTGCTTATTGCTGATTCTTTAAGCATTCTTGTTTTGGACACCAGTGCTTTATTTTCTCCCAACCTGTAGGTTGTCTCTTTTTTTTCTCAACTGTGTCCTCTGAGGAGCTGAAGTGTCATCTGCCCACCCACTCCCAGCTGTCACACACACAGTGCTGAGGATCTAGGCCAGGGCTTGAGCATGCTAGGCAAGCACTCTACTACTGAGTTCATCTCCTGCTCCAAACTGAAGTTGTAAATGTTGATGAGGTGAGGTTGCTCAATTCCTTTGTGAGTTAAGGGTTTGGGATCATATTTAAAAAATCATTGTCTAACTCACATTAAAAAAGACTATATCCTATGCTTTCTTTCAGAAATGTTATAGTTTAATTTTTACATTTAGGTCTATTTTCCGTTTTGTGTTACATTTTAAATGTGGCATAAGGTGTAGGTCAAAATTGACTTTTGGCATATAAATTGTTTCAGTCTCATTCATTGGAAAGATGATCTTTTTTTGCACTGTTTATGCCTTTGTCAAAAATCAGCTGTCCATATAAATATATACATACATACATATATGTATCTAAAACTCTGTTTTACTCCAGATGTTTGTTTAGCTTGATAGCTTATACCATGCTGTCGTGATCACTGTAGCTTTGATGTCTTGCAATCTGGTGGTGGTTGCCGTCCAACTTTGTTCCTTTCCAAACTTGTTTTGGATATTTTACGTCTTTTGCATTTCCATATGAATTTTAGGATATCCTTGCTTTAGGGTTTATAATGTATTTCAGATAAGAAAGCTAACATTCTTATTTTTATTTCTCTTTATTTTATTTCTCTTTATCACATCTTTACTATTTAAATTTTCTTTTATCACTTGTTATATGCAATTTTTATTGTCATGCATTGGCAATAAAAATTTTCTTTAAGTTTTTTGTGTCTGCAGTTTGTTTTTTTCTTGGATCCATAGATTTATAGTTTTCATTAAATTTGTTAATTTTTCAGTCATTATTTCTGAATATTTTCCCTATTCCTTCTACCCTCTCCTATTTCAGAGACTCCAATTACATATATATTTAGACTGAAGTTCTCAATGGCTGACTGATACACTTCCTTTTTGTAAATTATTTTTATCTGTGTTTTATTTTGGAGAGTGCTTATTCTTATATCTTTAAGATGAGTTATTTTTTCTGCATTGACTAATGCACCATCAAATCCAGTATTTTTCTATTTCAAATATTCAAATGTTTTTCTTTCTCAGCTACGGAATTTTTTTTCTCTAGAAGTTCATACTCATCTTTTTTTGTAAGTATCTTTCAAATCTCTAATTTTTCACCATACAGCATATAGTTATGATAACTTTCCAATCTCTTAATTTTAACACTAATGTAGTTTTGATTGGTTGTTCTCCTGATGGATCCTGTCTTTGTTTTTCTTTGCATGCCAGGTATATTTTTAGTTGGACACCAGACATGGAGAATTTAACCTTATTGGATATTTTTATATTCTTATAAATATCTTGAACTTTTCTTTCCCCTCTTTGGAAACAGTGATTCCCTTTTGGCCTGCCTTTTCTATTGTTCTTGCATGATTACTCTTTAACTGCTTGCTGAATTAGTAAACAGTTTTTTTTTCTTTTGTTTAATTAATGCTAAGCATCTATCTTAGGTTTCATACGTAGCAAATCCTAAACATATTATAAATATATATATATGTGTGTGTATATATATGTGTATATATGTGTGTGTGTGTATATATATATATATATATATACCTTTTCTAATTTAAATAAAATCAGTGGCCATTTACTTCTCCCACTGGACAGCATAGTCTTCTGGAAATATTTGCTAATACTGAATGTCACAAATATCTCTGCACGCTGGAGCTCAGCTCATAAAGTGGTGATTTGCAGTTATTTTGTTAGATGAATGTTAATGTTGTCCGTAGGCTGGAATTTAGACTTTTTGGAAAGCTATTCTATTAAACGCCAATGAACGGATAAATGAACTTCACACCTTTAGCCTGCTCATTATTTTATTATCAACATACTCTTTCTGAAGAGAGAAAGTGAGTTTGGAAGTTGGAGGTCTTCAAATGAGGAAAGACTGACAAATGGACCAACTGTAATATTCATATTTACAGTGGAGATTTTAAGAGAAATTTGACATTAGGCGCCTCACAAATGGATGCTATTTAGTTTTACACATCATTTTTTAATACAAGGAGACTGTTCATTTCTTCATTTTTTTCCTCTAATATATAAACATTTGTTCAAATGTTTGTAAAGCATGTTTCTTAAAAGAATACTAAAAAAAAATCAAAGTGGTACAAAAAAGAACTGGAAAAGTGCTGGCATTCCACACCGCCCCCAGCATTTGTTGAGTAATCCTACAAATAATTTCTTTCACATAATGGGATTAAGCTTTGTATTAAATTTTATAATAAAACCTTTCAAATGATGGTTCAGAAATTTAAGCATTTTTAAGGATTATAAGAATGTATGCCTGAAAACTGCATGTTTTAAAATAGTACAAAGTAAGCTTTTTGTATGTAAGCATTGTAATTAAAAAATTTTATTTGTGTCTTTGAAATAAACAAGCTAATGTAAACTGTACATATTTACAGCAATAAACTACATTTCAGAAGCTGCACAATTTCTTCTATAAGTACAGCTGATGTTTTCTGACACCAGCCTTTCAAATGTGTTGTCTGTCTTTCATTTGCTGCAGCATTTAACATTTTTTAGTACCAAAGCAGACAACAACATGGTCTATAGCAAAGCCACACGGTTAACAATATACTGAGGGAGTGACAGTCCTGTGACTGTGAGGGTATCTGTGAGTCCTGAAATCGAGAGCACAAGCATCTCTTGTGTCCATACCTGATTGCATGTAAATTGATTTTGTATTTTGCAAGGAAATGCACAATTACTCAATGAATGATTTAAGGATAGAAAAAAGGCCATGAAGGGGAAAAGGGTCAGGAATCAGAGGCCACTTAACAGGTCCTTATCCATTAATTCACTGCTTAGAGGGAAATCTATGTCTTCTTTCATTTGTATCAATCACAGGCTTCATGGGTTTTGTTCACAGAAAGCTTTTGAGAAAATAAAAGCATAATACCTCATACTTCAAGCACATAAAAAAGAATTAATGAAATGGTTAGGCTATTTTAGTCAAACCCCCTTAACAGAAAGGAGACGAATAAGCAGTTATTGTATGAAAGTTTGGTTTTGAATGTAAAAGGCGACTACAGAAAATCACTAGTACCATTAGACAGAATGGCAATTTCAATCAGAAAATGCAGCATATGTTGATACAAAATAGAAAACTTTAATTATAAAAGTAAGGAGTCCGTCTTTTCCTTTCTTGGTATTTGTTAAAACTTGTCTATTTCATTAAAAAAATTTGTACAGGTTTCCAGAAAGTATACTCTTTCTTGCCATTTAGCTTCTTTAATGGTCCCTTCTAGGTATACAAAAGTACTGCCTGCTTATGTAAAAAAAAAAAATGCTTACGGCCAGAGCAGAAGAGCATTAAAACATTGTTCATATTTCTTTGCAACAAAGTTCTGCCTTCTGTAAAATGAGATAAAAGAATACCTTTATTTATAATAACTGTGTAATACCAATCAGGATATGAGTTAGCTAAATCACATTTAGGAGGGAAGATAGCAAAATTGATTGTTGGAGACTTAAAAACACAAGGGAGAAAACACTTAACATGCTCTGATATATTTGGTGAGTTTAGCATAACGGATTTTGAGGGCAACAGAAGGTATGTGTTTCTTTCTGTATGTCCATAATAGCACCTGCTTTTGAAACCTGCAACTATTTAGTACATGATATTATGAACTAAAATAGCAAATGACAGTTTTGGCAAGTTTGGCTAATTTTTGGATTCAATCAAGTTTTAGGTGAAGTGGTAGCCAAAGAGGTGTTCCATTGCTGGCAGGATAGTAATTTTCTATTCTTAAGCTTAATGAGTCTTGCTTTCTTAAACCTCCAGGTTCACCATGTAAAGGTCTTTGCCTCAGGTTTATTCCCCTTGGGAAAATTGAGAGGAGTGAAATGATTATTTAGAGATGATGAGCAGACAGGGAGTTTTTCAAGCAAGCCAGCCTCAGCTCAGATGCTTTTCTGTCAAAAATAGTCGTATTTGAATTTAAACAATATTAAACTCTCTGATTTTCACCTTCATTAACCTTTCAAATAACATGCCAACATTATATCACATTAGCCACTAGGTCTCCATCACAATGTCACAAAATGCTGGCTGGTGGTCAAAAACAAAAACGTATCTAAAAAAATGTAAAAAGTTTTGGTCCCTGTAAGCATTTATGTTGGGAATTGCCAAAAACCTCAAGCAGTCTTGACCTTGTAATAATGCCACATGGCATTTATTTAAAATACAGAGTTGGGCAACACAGTTGAATATGTGTGTAGAATCATAAGCATTCCCTTAGAAAATTTGTGGATGTTCTGAATATGAGAGGCTCTTTGCGTATATGGTTCTGTTTTTCATGACATTGCAGTGAGTTAGAATGATCACTGGACTTCTCTAAAAATGTCTTGAGGCACTTTCACAAAACCTAGTCAAGCTTTATCCATTGAGAATTTTAAAAAGCTGTAGGAAGCAGATCAACAATGAGTTAAAAAAAAAAAGAAAGCAAAAGGAGACACACCGTAATTCAATATATTTAGGGAATATATGTAGAAAAGTAAGTTATCTAGTAAAGCTAGGGTGACTGGTTCCACCCTGAGATAAGGTTTGCAAATTATATATTTCTTTTATGCAAATAAATAAATACTATACATAACAGGACAACAGGAATGTTAGTAATTGAAAGGAATTGCCCCATAAAGAACATTTCACTTTTGAAAACTTTGCCTTGAGAAGCAGTGATGAATGTTAAGATGTCTATCCATCTTGGATAGTTCTGAACCTTCTATTTATAGCCTGGCAGAAATAGAGTTTGGCATGCAATACCTTTTTGAAGTATACTCTTAGAATTCACATTAGAATGTTCCATTGATAATACAGTATAGTCTCAACTTCAAGAATAAGCACCCTATAGAGCTTAGATTCAGTGGGCTTTTAATAAGGCAAATATGGATAAACAAGGAGAAAATTAAGCCATGTAAAATTTCTTTTTCCATCAAGAAAAAGAGGTAGTAATTAGGATGGAAAATTCAGTTCTGCTAGAAATGATAGGATCAATAATGGTCATGTTATAAGGATTCGGTTTGATTAGTCATACACAGTGGAAAAAAATTTCAGTGAGCATTCTGCATGACACCAGTGAGGTGTAACTGTTCAATTGTAACTTATCATTGAGAGGTTGTAGGCATAGACTCCATGGGACAAAAATAACTTGGGGGAGACTGTAGAAGTTACCTGTCCCACAAGTTATTATCTGTAATCCCAAAATATTGTCTGTTATGGAAATGTTATTCTGTACTGTTGAATTTACTATTGAAGGTCATTAGAACAGCATATGTACACTCTACCATTGGCATAGCAATAGATACTTTGGACAATACAAAAGAATTAGTAAATGGTATGTTTACTCTTAAGGACTTTGTACTTTGTTTAGAGAGAGAATACTTACTTACAAAAACTACTAGAAATAACAGAAAAGCATTTTTATGGACAAAGTGGCTGTAAGAATTGAGGGCATGCTAGCAGGAGTGAAAATAGAAGAAGGGATGTATACAGATAGATTTTTGGTTGTGGTGATTTGATTCCCTAGTCACTATTGGGGGTGGGGCTAGGAAGAATGAGCAGTGGAAATAAAACATAAAACTTCAAGCAAGCAATAAGAACATTTTGGGATAATGTGCAGCTATTGGAGTGAAGGGTTAGGAAGCCCTATTCTTGCTTGAAGCTAATGAAGGAGAATAATGAGAAGTATGGTGAAGAGAACGATGGAGAGACTGTGATCAGTCATAACAAGTCATTCACAAGGAACTAAGACATTTTTTTCAATTTGTTAGTACTCAATTTATTGGTATTAATTTAGACTCATTCAGATTACTGAAACTTCATAATTACAATGGCCATATAATTTATTATTCAAATGGACATTTTGACCTCCATTAATCATTACACATTGGGATTATCTTAGGCAAACTGGTCATATGGTCCCCTAATAATAATGTGAACCTAAAAGAACTGGGGCACATTGTGCAAGCTTTTCTTCTATACTTGTTCTCAAGAAAATAATGAAAAGTTTTGATGTTGGTTAGGGGGAAGGTGGAAAGGGAAAAAAACTAATCTGGACACAAAATGTCTACTGAGCACGTTGTCTAGCTGTTGGGAGTGGGAACTGTCTTCTTCCCTCCAACTCTCCTTTTATCTTTGGACTACCCAAAAACTGAACCATCAAAGTAAAAAGGATTAAATCAAGGCAGTGTGGCAGGGTGGAAATTTTGTCTTTGGAGTCAAGAAAATTTGGAATGAATACTAACTTTATCATAACTGGCTATCAGATCTTGAGTAAATCATTTCACCTACTTGAGTGGCTATTTCCTGACATTGGTATTGTTGTCATAATTTCATAAGGTTGTAGTGAAGATCAAATCATTAAATGATGTGTGGGAAAGAGTTTTCTGATACTTTAAACCAATGTGTGACAGTTACTGTTGGTTGTCTACCCAAAAAGCATTCTTCTTTCTTTTTTTAATTTTTTTTCTGACGTTAGGCAGCTCTAGCAATCGGTGTTGTGAAAAAATCATAATTCCATTTCTCTTCTCAGTGTCTGGTTCAGGAATGGATGTACACATATACACATACACACATACACATACACACACATACACATACACATACACATATGCATTCAACCCTGGCCAAAGGAACAAAAGGGAAGGCTGCTTGGGGCAAGTTAAAGAAAGAGATTTTTGCCCTTAAAAAGAGATCCAAGGAAGGACTTATCCCTGTTTCTGCCTCTCAATATGAGTGTGTGTGTGTGTGTGTGTGTGTGTGTGTATGGTGTAGACATTCTGTGAATGTAGTTGGTGCTTAGAACATGCAGAGGAGGAAAGAATGTGTTACGGAAGGGCTTAGTCCTTGATGACATCATTATTGTACTATTGAAACTATTGAAATAGCCAATCCAGAAACTATCTCACCTCTGAGTTTATTGTTATATGGGATAATAACATTTTGATTATAAAAGTTGCTTTTAGTTGCAACTTTTGTTACTTGCTCCAAATGAATCTTAACTGTATATAACTTTGTCAGAATTAAAAGGCTTAAGAGTATTTTTCTTCAAAATGATACCATTAAATATAAATCTATTTCTAGGCTTAAAAACAATGGGAAACCAGAAAAAGAAATCAATTGACTCACTGCTTTAAGATGAGTGGTGAGTATAAACGTAAATGCAATGAGGTGGTTGGACCAATAGTCTTTGAAGTATGCTTGAGGTTCAGTGGCAGAATGATCGTCAATTTTTCAAAGAGGCTGCCCCATTTATAGACTGGTCTACAACAGAAGGGAGGAATTTCTAGGCATTGTCCTAACAATTTTGAGTGGTCAGGAGGTTCTCAGGAGAATTATGGAAGTTTTGACTTGGAAGGTATCTTAAAAAAGAGAGAAAATGTTAGTTAACATCTGTTTGCAGAAACCATGGTCTATGACCATGTTCAAAGACTGGAATAGTGAGGATGCATGCTTGAAGAATATAAATAGACATATAGGCTAATCATAATTTGTAAACTTTCATTGGATATACCTAAAATATTTGGCAGATTTAACTGGTGAAGTGGGGACATGGGAGGAGGTAGGGAGACAAAGAAGGTGGATAATCTTTCTAAAGATTGGGAATCTTTTCCACCTAAATCATATCTGCCATTACATTTTCAGAACACAGACAATAGTGGGGTTAAGGACTAGGGAGAGCACAGCAACAACATTTGATCCAATACACTGTCTGAAAGTTGGTTTTTCAATCCACTAAAGAGAGTTTCATGGCTTTTACTTGACTGAATTATAGAGAACGACTTAAGGACTTCTATATCTTCCAGAGATTTAAAATAGAGACCAGATCACATTGATATATTTTATCTGAGGCGCTTTTTAAGTCCTATGTTATAGAACATGATAAAAATAGTAAAATAATTTTTGCCACTTGCCCACATAACTGTGTATATTCAATATATCTTTAAAGGAATATGAACAAGTATTGAACTCGATTCACTTGACACCAAATGGCTTACTCTCAAAGACATGCTATGAGGATTATTAATAAATTGGCAGGGCTACATTAGCAGAAGCCACAGTGTTCCTGCATCGTTCTGTTAAACTCCCATATAAACGGACCTTTCTAAAATTAACTTTGAAACTTAGTTGTGGAAGAGATCTTCGAAGTTATCTGGTGGCATGTCCAGAACCACATACAGGCTAGTGGCAGTTGCAGCACGAAAACACATCCTCAATCCTAGTTGTAAGGTGCCACCTATTCGTTATATCTCTCTATCCACCATGCAGCTCCTTCTTGTTAACCTTTCAAAGTTATACTGCATGTTGTTTGGTATATGTTTAGGGAACTCTGTTCTCTAAATCTATAGAAATACTGTCTAAAGGAAATAGGTATTCTACATAATTTTATGGTGGCAATTAGCTAGTTTGCATTGTGGCTTGTCCAATTATCAACTCTATTTAACATCTTCTAGAAGGCCGAGGGTGAGTAGGTAAAGAGATACACAAGAAGTAGAACTCTGTAATAGCAAGAGGGTATGAAAAGGATGACATGAGTTAATTTCCTAATGGATAGTCTGTGACCAGTGATGCATTGCTTGAATGATAAGCCCTTTTGGGAGGAATAATAAATTTTCAAATGGTGTATAATTAGTACTGAAGGAGGGCATGAATAGATAAGTTTTATGAAGAACTAATACAGTATGAATTTACCACATTTCAATTCTAAAGGAAAAATTAGGTATAGATAGTATAAATTTCCATAGGTTTGAGCTAATGATTTTTATTTCCACTATGTTATGAAATAAGCATGGAGAGAGAAGTTTATGTAAACACATGTTCTCTTTACATAAGGAACAGGAAAGCAGAAAATAAAAATAACCCAAGGCAGTTCAGAGGAGGCTGCTGAGAGTAAACGGCTTACCTCCAAAGACCTTTGAAAGGCAATAGGAGTAGGAACTGAGAAAATTATTACAATTCATTGATTTTGAATTATATTGAAGAAATACAATATAAAAGTACAAAGAAGTTGAAGCATTCAGCTGTTTATGGGCAAGGTAGCTTATGAGGTTGAAAATGAGAAAGAGGAAAAACAAAGGAATCAATTCCATTGGATTAAACATGAGGCAGGTACAGTCAGGAAGGAAGGAAGACAGAAGAAGTAACCTATTTTACAAAAGTCCAAATTGCAAAATGCACACACACATCATATTTTAATAATTTGCACATATAAAAATATATTGGGGAATGTCTTCTCTTCCCTGTTTTTCTTCAAAGGGAAACAGAGGAAAAAGCAAGAGCCAGGTAGCAATAATGGGACTGTTCTAAACTAATGAATCAGTGACCCTGTACACCTAAGGCAAAATAGTAATTTATTTGGCCTCTCTTTTATTGATTGTTTTGATTGTCTACAGAACAGAAAGTACAGGTAGATTTGTTCAGGAGAATGGTAATCCTTCCCAACTGGTTCAGGAATATCCCTTATTTCTCCACCTTGAATTCTCAATGAAGCCTTTGAGATAAGTCCAGGATACACAAGGGATCTCAGGGCCAATCAGGAATGGTTGTGAATCTCTTGACATACCAAGGACTTTATAGTAGGCAAAGAATAAAAGGAAACAAAAGTAAAACCCATAAACAACTGTCAGACCTTTTCAATTTGAATAGGAAATTCTTGCTCTAGGAGAAATTAGGACAAACACAAAATTCTTCATCCTTATCCTTATAAGAACTTAGTATTTTTTGGTTTGCAATTGTTTTATTCAAAAGAATTTCTTTCAAAAGCTTTAATGTGGAATTACAGCCTCTAACAATTTAAGTTTTCTTTTAGTTTAGTTGATATCAGCTTTCTAAAAGAAGCTTGGTTAGAGTGTGCACAGTGTGTTCTGGACCTAGAACTTGACTGACCCGGTTCAAAGAAAGAACTTTTCTTATTCAGTTGATAGCACACCCTAGTGGACACATTTTGGAAGCAAATGATCTCACAATGATGGCTCCCCATGTATACTTTTCTGGTGCTTATAATGCTGGCAATAAAACGTTCCACCTTGCTCCTTTCTTACCTCAAGGTAAGAAAGTAATGTGTTCCTTCTAATGCATTACTAAGAAAATAGTCTTTCCCCAATTTCTTGTATATTCTAAATTTCTATAGGCAGGACCAGCCTCTCTTGGGATGCCAATTTGCATGGAAACACATCTCATGGCATAATATCCCAGAACTCTGAAGAATTTTTCGGGAATACCAACACTTGGGGTGTATGGGTGAATACTTTTGAGTACTTTTAATCACCATACCTTCTTTAAGCTTAGCCAGCGCATATCACATGTTTTCCTACCCCTAGCTGAAAAATCTTCATTTTAATTCCCAGTTTATCCCAATTTCTCTTTCTCTTTAAAAAGTAAAGACATCATTATCTCTAGATCTTTCAGTAATGAACCAGCTAGTTAGTGTTATCAAGACCATTTACTATTCTCTTCTTTTGCTCCTTCCTATTCTTTGGACATTTGACTGTCTACCCTGATCAGACCCATCCATCCCTTAGAAGTTCTAGGAAACATAGTGGAAGAGAAGTTAGACGCTAAAGACGCTAAAGGGTCAACTGAAGCTTTGAATCACTGATGGATTTTGAGTATCTCTTCCATTCCAGACCCCCTCAACAGCATGGATAATTCAGTATTTAAAGATATTAATGGCCACAAATGACTGATAACAACACATCTATGCTTCATAACAGTTCAAAGAGCTTCTTGCCCCAGTTCCTGTTTCTGCTGGTGCACTGCTCCTGGGCTGTCCCTTTCAGTGGGGTAAGGGCATGAGGCAGTGATCACAGACACCTGGTTATGGCTTAGAGCAGAGTTACACAAGTGTACACACAAAATGGTAGAGAAAGATCAAGAGCTGAAAAGATTCTGGTTTGGGCCCAAATCACTAGTCATTTCACTTCATGAGTAAAAGCAAATGCTTTATAAGCTTACATTATTTACAATGCTTAGGTTTTTCAAACATCCACCCAAAGCTGAGGACCACCACGCCACAAGGTACAGTTCAATAAACTATGTACAGAATTTACAAGGAAGTTTACATAGTAGTCTACATTCCATTAACAAATTTACCTTTGTGATGCCTGCTTGTTTTCAGGAAACACATTTTTTTCTGTTCTTTTTATCCCAGTAACTGTGAATTGAACCAACATAAACAAATGCTTGCACATTCTTTTTTCCTCCCTCCTGGGATATATGATTATAATTTATTTCAGAAAAAAATGGTGGCACATTACCCTTTGGTAAGATACTGTTTGAAATTTTCCATAAGAAACCTTGGAGACTGTTTCTTTCTAAAAGCATTATACATGTATCCTTTTTATTTAACTTGGCAAATTGTAATTGAGCTCTTTCCTAAATGAATATTTATAAAATAGTCATTGATTTTTAGAAAGATGGAATTGAGTCAACATTTCTGTGCATTGTACATAATATTTTTTTAAAGGAAAGCCTATCCTTGGACTCTTTAAGCAAAGTTTATTTTCCCCACCATATTTTTCTGTTTGCATTTTTGAGATTCTTCATTGACTGTAATGCTCAATAAAGATGACATGTATGAAAACACATATCTTTCAGTTAGCAGAAGTACCAACCAGCTGCTCTTTCTATCTGGCAATAGAGGATGGAGAAAATACTGTTTAATTCAAGCAAAAGTAGGTCTTTACCTGGGTCTTTGCCTCACAAAGTTGGTAAGGGTAATGCACTTTACACCTGATACTTTAAGCTGAGGAAGAATTATGACTAGAAGGAATGTCAAGTGAATAATGGGATAATCTGGTAGATCTACACAGGTTGAGTCTATAACACAATTTATGTCACAGTTGACGAACTGTGAACATGGGGTTCCCTGGACGTGACTGTGGCATAAAAGAGTGTATCTGTGTAATTTTTAGTCTCTTCTGCCACTTAAGTAATGCAGGGGATTATGGCTATTTTCATGGCAAAAAGGAAACAACTCAATAGCAGTAAAATAATAACCCTTGTATAATGTAATAATACGAATCTTTCAAGAATAGGGGAGCAGTGTGAGGGTATTTAAGAGTGTTACATAAACTTTTAAGATTTGTGTACAATATTTTGGGCAAGTCAAGGGAGACAACTGAGAAAGAAGAGCCTGGTTTTTTTTCCTCATGCCATGTTTGGTCTATAATGGGAGGAGTCAGCCAGGATAGGGGCTAAGGAGGAAATGATTTGTCTGGGAAGTATCCAGAAGAAGGAAATAGGAACAGAGAACAGTAACCACAAGCATGGCAGCTCCTCAATTCTTCTGGCTCCCTTGCCTCTAAAATCAGAGTTATTTGATAGGATTTGCATAATGGTGACTATGATCCTTCTACCACCCAAATGTCTTACCATATTGTGCCCAATGGGAAAATTCAGGCTAAATAATTTTACATTTTACAAGGGTTAGGACACAAGAGTTGAAACTTTTTTTCTCAGAAGATGCATTACATCTAAAACATCAGCAAGGAAACACTTTAGATTTTTAGAGGCAAGATAAAAGTAATAATGCAGATACGAATTACCTCAATCTTTTCCAAGAAACATGATCTAAGCAGATATGTAAAGAGAAATGATTTTGTTAAGGGACATGGGTTACAGACACTTCCTTTCTGATTTAGCATTTCATCCTTTAAAGCTTTCCAAAGTGCTTTGACATCAGAATGATTCATTCTCTTATACCCAAAATTTCACTTCCTGTCTTTAAAACAAATGGCTGCACAGTGGTTCCTAGATGGTCACTGAGAGTATTAACTGAACAATCACTGGCATGACTACATTCCATTCCATTTGGGCATTCTACAATGGCAAAGCATCTCACCAAGAGACTGAACAGTGTTTTAAATAGATGAGTTCATGCCCACAGACTGGGGGTTACCTTGACCAAGGAAATGTGTTCGTGTCACTAAAAACCTAAATGAAAGTTTGGTCCCCATTACCTTATCAATTACTCTCGAAACCACTGAGATCATTTTTCTAGGTAAAGGAATTTTTAAATTTTTACTAATGTATATAATCTCCAGCCATACCTATTTACCTATTTGTGGGTTCCCTTTTCCTCTTGATTTCCCCTTAAGCTCATCAGAAGGAATTCAGTCTTATCTTTCCAGTTATGACTGTAATTTCCAGCAACTCACACTATTCTACACATAGATCTTCCACATAGCTTTAGAAAAAAAATCCAGATCATCAAATGAGGCAATTATCCTATTACTTCCTCAATCCTTGTTTCAAATGCTAGGATTAGGTGCGAAATTAATCACCTTTATCATTGCTTGGTCAATTTAGGTCTTACTCAACCTTGAAAAAAAGAGCATATACAAGTTTCACATACTCAAACTGAAAAAAATGAGATTTTAATGACAGAAAATGGGAAAGATCTCAACTGTAACTGGTTGGGCACATTTAGAACTGTGTGTTGCATCACTGATGGTGTGAGAACCATGACCCAGAATAATCAAGAGAGAGATAAGGCAGAATAGGAATGACGGTGAATAATGAGTGTACATGGGGTTTCCATTTTAGTGTTAGAAGGCCCAGTACTTTTTCCAATATTGTTTTTATCTGTGGTGTTACTCCTTCAAAGGTCTTAAAATGGAAATGGCTTTGGAGGAATGGTATACCAACATAGGTGAGTCGCATTTCCTGGATTATTCTCTTCCTAGTTTGAAATGCAGAGCTGACAGTAGAGTCATAAAGTGCCAGTGGAGACCTGTGTGACTAGCTTGTCACCATTAACTATGGCTCTCTAGAAGGCTAAGAAATACACACTCATTGATTTAAGATTTTGCAGTTCAGATAACTGCCCAGGCACCCTTTCACAGCACATAAATCTTGCCTCATTCATGGAGAGGGCAATATTTTTCTTTGGCAAAAACTGAACCTCATCCCTTTCCTCAAAGTCCTCTCCTCCCCTTTCTGTCACTGTGGAGGAGCAAATAGAAGGATTTCAGGCTTGTGAAGTAAATTCAGGTCTTCTCATCGGAAATGGACAATAAGAAAAATGGTCATTGGCTCCTCAAACTTTTTATTCTCAAGAAGAAAAAGAAAAATGGTCTCAATGACTACCAGTTTGACCAGGCTGGATTCTAATGTCAATTGAGCATTTGCCCAGGAGTCTGAGAAGGAAGCATTTCTAAGGATGCTCAGCCTAAGGATAGATGAAGAGGGCAGGTTAAGTTTACATAACCTTTGTCAGCATTTGCTGATTTCTTCATCCTCTTCCAGGGAGCTGAGGAGATCTTCCCTGACTTGGGGGAATCAGAGTGGAGTGGAACTTTCCTTTCTTTTCTAGGCTCCTTTTGGTCTTTCCCCTTCCTGGAAATCTGTAACTGGTCAATGGCTTTGTTTTTACTTCTGAGATCCTGGAAAGTGTGTGTGTGTGTGTGTGTGTGTGTGTGTGTGTGTATTTTGGCAGCAAGAAATTGTTACAGTTTCCCAGGAAGCAATGCAGGTGGACGGTGAGGTCCTCTTTTCATTTAAAAAATAATTCAACAAAATCCAGGACAACTAGGAGAGACAGCTAAAGACCTACCTAACTTCTTTCTTTGTGTTTGTAAACATGGCAATTAATAGAGCTCTTAAAGAGCTAATAACCTGGACCACAGTAGACTGGAAAAATATTTTTTTGAAGTAAATATGGTGCAGTAATAAAATTGATATGCGAGACTTAAAACCAATTGGATGGCTGAATCTCTTACCCAAAAAAACAGCAGTATCTCTGTTGGGGACCTGTGGAGTTAAAAAAAAAAAAAAACAAGAGAAGAGGAAAATAGTCTAAATCGAACCATTAGACAAAACTTAGTGTACATAATAAAGCCAATAGACGACGTTAAAAAGAGAAAAGGTGATGGGAAAAAACATTCGGGACCACTTGTCTATGGAGTTCACGTCAGTCAAGTCGGGGATTTTGACTTTGAGCTGGGAGGCGCGCCTGCGGATGCGCCCCTTGCTGGGCACCCCGTGTCGGTCCAGGGCGCGCCCGTAGCCCTCGCGGCTGCTCAGCGGCTTGCGGTACTGGATGCTGGCGCTGTCGTATGAGTACATGGTGGCCTTGGGGTCGCTCACGCTCGTGAGTACTTCGGTGCCACTTGTCTCGTTCCTTATTTCCAGGGTGCTGAGGAGAATGTTGCCATGGGGGTCGACCTGATGGCAGAAAGGACAAGTTTAGACACAACTGCCAGGATGTTGGCTTGTCATTTTTAGCCTGTTCTATGCCCCCACGGACTCATTATTCCTTCTCTATGGAGAGCTGGCTCTCTGCTTCTCCTGGACATGGAGGTTTTCTTTCTATCTATCTAATCTATCTATCTAATCTATCTATCTATCCATCCATCTATCATCATCTATCATCACCTACTTACCAATCGATCCATCTATCTATATCTGTCAATCATCTATCTTGCAAGCTATCCGGCCATGTATGTAAGTGTCATATGTCCCCAATCACAAAACATTGGTGTGTTTGTTTATGTGTGTGTGTGATTTCTTCTTGTTGAATACAAGTGGTACATGGGAATAAAACTAGAAAAAATAAAAAGTAAAAATTCACAATGCACCTTCACAATCATTAATATCTTGCTAAACTTCCAGTCTTTTTTTGTTCATGTGTATTTACAAATACAAATATTTTGCTTTGCAAATCCACTCTTGTCAGTTATTAATACAGCCTCGTCCTCTTTCCATGTTAACAGATATTCTTCTGTGACATCTTTTTATTAATAACTTACATGGATGAATCATAATTAAATCAATCTGTTGTTAGATGTTAAGACTTGTTTTACTTCTATAGTTTTATCAACAAGTCTGGAAGGAACAACTTTTAGTTAAATTGTTGAACATGTCCATAACTATTTCCTCAGGCTAAACTGCCAGAAATGGAATGAATAGGTCCAAGGATATGCCTGCCTATACTTGAACTTTTGATTCTCCACCATTGCTCGTTGTTGCTTCCTGCCATTCCAGCGATTCCTGTTCCAAACTTGCACATCTATTGCCTTTTTAATTTATGGAGCTATTATTTTTGTCATTAATTATATTGGTTAATCCTATTGTATAATTTATCTCAGTTATTTCTCACACTAGCACTAAGAAATACATAATATTATTATCTCAGCTCAGCAGATGGTGAAATAAGCTCAAAAAGGTTAGGTAAATTATCAAAAATTAAACAAATGATCGCCCAATTTGGGATTAAATATATAGGATTTGCTTTGTCTCAAACATTTTTGCTCCTCCTTTTATGTTAATCAAGTTGGTCTGTTTTCTTCAAAGCTCAATTTACTTTTAAAAATTTTTTATTAGAATATATTCATTATATAGAGGGATTCATTTTGACAATTCCAAATAGGCTTATGTTGCACATTGGTTAGATGACTCCCACAAGAATATGAGGTCCATCAACCATATACCCTCACATTAATCTTCTTCATTCACCCCTCCCTTTTTCAAGTACTCTCCCCCCACACATTGTACCTATTTTACAGACCTGTCTTTCATTATTAATATTTAAGTTGATGTTCAAAGGGGTTTCTCAATATATCCCCACTGTGGGTATACTTTACTTTGGTCTGTCCAGCCCCTTCTGTTGCTCTCCCTTACCCCTTTACCTCCCACCCCCCATTTTACAACAGCTTTCAATGCATATCCTTATATCCTCTACCTTCACAGATGTGTTTTTACAATATTGTTGATGTTCCATCATTCTCTTTTCCTTTCCTTCCTTCAATCCTGCTTTCTCTGTGTACCTTTAATCTTTCAGGATAATAGTAACCTCAGGAACTTTCTCCAAACATTTATTGAGTGCTCACTATTGTTCCAGAAACAGTGTTAGGAGTCAAGGAATTATGTTGGGTAAAATAAGCATTCTTACATTAAGAAACTTAGCACTGACTTTTAAGGCAAAATTTATAAATTCAGATCCAACAGGGACCAAGAAGCATGAGTGAGTAGAGGCAGGTGAGTATAGATAATTGAGTGGCACTAGGATGTGGTAAGGACTATGGTAAAGTAAATATCTAAAGAGGACACTGAAACTCAGATACAGCTAATAACTACAGACCATTAAAGAACCTTATCTAGATTTTTGTTTGAGGACTCTATATTAAGGTAGCTCCATATTGTAAAAATGCTCCTCACGCCAAACAAACATATCCATGTCACATTGGGCATTTAGATGGCCAATTAGAGACCTCTAGTCTTTTTCATTCATTTATCCTTTAACATATAATACTTGTATCAATCTTGAATTTTAGGTAAAAGTCCTATTTTCCCACCCAGACATAGAAGTGCTGGGACATAGATAAAAAGAGCTTGGATCAGGGCAGTGCAGTAGAAAGGAATGGAGGGATCTGTGAAAAAGAAAGATCTGCCATATGACCCAGTGATACCACTCCTAGGAATATACCCAAAGCAATGTGAGTCAGCTTACAACAAAGACACCTGCACTCCCATGTTTATTGAAGCACTATTCACAAGAGCTAAGCTATGGAAACAGCCAAGATGCTCCACTACAGATGAATGGGTTAAGAAAATGTATTTATACACAGTGGAATTTTATTCAGCCACAAAAAAAGAATGAAAATTTGTCATTTGCAGGTAATGGTTGGAACAGAAGAACATCATCTTAAGTGAAGTTAGCCAGACTCAGAAGGTCAAAAGCTGCATGTTCTCTCTCATATGTGGGATATAGACCTAATACAAATGCAGTAATATTATGCAACACTGCCCTCACTAAGGGGAGGTCACACATGGGAGGGGTAGGGTAAAAGAAGAAAACTAAGAAATTGAATATGGTTGATATATTCTCTATACAAGAATGAATATAGAAATCTTAAACTGGCTGAAGCCACCATAAGAAAGGGACTAAAGTAGAATGCTGATAATAAGAGGAGATATGGGTAACACATATACACATGGAAATATCACAAAGAAACTCCCTGTATAGCTACCTTTATCTCAAACAAACAGTAATGTCATGCTTTTCTTTTGATCTTTTCTCATTTTTCTTGTGCAAAATCAAAGAACAGGAAGGCAGAACAGGTCCTGTCCAGGGGGGAGAGTTGGTATCAGTGGAAGCGGGTAGGAGGGTGAATACAGGAAAAATAATGTGTACATGTGCATGTAATTGCAATATTGATACCTGGTGTAATTATTCCGTGAATCAGGGAAAGGGGAAATAGAAGGGGAGCAGTGGAGGGTGTGAATTCAAGAATGATATAGTTGATAAATTGCAAGGACCTTTGTAAATGCTACAGTGTACCCCCACCCGCACAACAGTAAAGAAAAAAAAAATAAAAGTAAAAGAAGAACTAAAACACAAGTAGAATTGACTTGATTGGATTTACAGGGTAAGGGAAGAAAGGTGATTTTGGTTTTGATTGTCATTTTTTGGGGATGAGAAGACTAGATTATCATTAGCAGAAATGGGGAGTTCAGTGTGGAGTATCTGAGGAGTAAAAGCAAAAGTTTGCTATTTTGGTCAAATTTATGGCATACATTAAACATCCTGAGTGTCATGGCTAATCAGTGATTGTATATCAGTGATGACTAGAATATGCTGAGATTGATACTATTTTAAGAAGTAGGAGATAGATATAGAGTTAGTGAAAGAGATATTGAGAAACTAGAGAGGCTAGAAAAGAATAAGAGAAAGTAATAATGGGGAACTAGAGGAGGGTCACCAAAAGGAGAGAGTGTTCCAGAGAAAACAGAGAGAAGGACATTGTAGGAAAGGCTCATAGATTCATCAATAAAACCATGTGTGGTTTTAGAGTAAGAGCTGAAGCAGAACCTAGATTGCAAGGGATTAAGATTGAATTGATGGAAAAGAGGTGCAGGCAGATCACATAGATTTCCTTTTTTCAAAAGTTTGTAGTTAAAGGTAAGAAAAGAAATAAAACATTACCTCGCACATGTGAGTTAGGGTGTCAGGTAAAGCTGGAAGAGATCAAGTTGCCATGGGAAAGGAAGGCTGATAAAGGCAGATTTTGTGGGAGTGAGTGAGGAAGTCAAAGATGAGGCAGTATAGCAGATGCCTTCTGAGTTGGAAATTTAACACATGGAAATCTGAGTGATAAGGACATTTGATTAGGAGGTGCTGATGTTTCTTTAAGGACTGAGACTAGGTGATGAGTTGGCTGAGTCTATGGCTTTATGGTATGTGTATTTACACCACACAGTGTTAGTCTGTGATTGGAAAGTCATGCATGAGAACATTTGTATTATTAAGACTGGTAGGGTTGAAGTGACAAGGAGCAAATGCTGAATTAATTGAAGGGGGGGGTACTTCAGAAAGTGAGTAGTACAACAAATGATTTTTTTCTAGGTGCTGCATAATAGTTAAGAAAAACATAAATCATAGATTTTTGTCCTTAAGAGATAGTCAGATAATCTCTTTAGAGATATATGACTAAAGCATAATAATATTGGAGTGGTGGTGAAGTATTTTAACCAAATGCTAAATGGCACAGTATAGACCATAATAAAGGGTTCATAAAAATGAGAAACCACTAGAGGTCACAGAAGGCCACATGAAAGTATTGGGCTTGTATAAAGTCTGAAAAGATGGGTATATAGCAGAACAAAGGGTTTGGAGTCAGGAGCCTGTGTTTTCATTCTTGTTTTGTTGTTGATCATCCTGGTTTTCCTATTAACTGGTGAGAAGTGACCTTGGAAAGTCTGAACCTCAGTATCCTGAAATGAAAACATTCAGTAAATGGAATGTTTTCCTTAGATGATCTCAAGGATTTATTTCCTATTCTTTGATTATGGAGAACATTCCAGGTGAAGGGAGGGCACAACTTTCTAAAACACAAACCAAAACTTGTAAACCTGAATATCTTGATCTGCATTGTATGCATCCTTATGCTATATTACTATGCATCTCTAAAAAAACAGTTACTAGAACTTAGAATCAGTCAGTGAAGCACACAGGTGCTTCTGACTGAATAGAAATCATGGCAAATAAGGTACATTCTTGTATGATACTTTGGTACACTTTGGTGAGCTTCAAATGTACCACGAAATGTGCTAGTTCATGTAAATCCTTCATAATATTCACTGCCATTGAGCTAGAAATCACAGCTTTACATGTTTTGACCTAGATAATAGTGAATCCAGTTCTGCAACTCATATGAAAGCTGATTTCATTTGCTCTATAGTTAAATCAACATTAGCATGCTGTTTCTAAGGAGAAACATAAAACAATTCTTTTCTACTTTCACTGTCTTTCCCACCCAGTTTAGGATGCTGATGTTAGAGTCTCTCTCTCTCTCTCTCTCTCTCTCTCTCTGTGCGTGTGTATGTTTGATGGCATACAACAGATACAGCTTTCAAAAAGTAGAACCCACAAGGAAAATGGCTATTGTTTGTTCACACTTTGGGAACGCAGAAGAAGCCATGATGTACCTTCCTTCATCTGCAGTGGTCAAATGCCACAAAGACAATGAGGAACCGTTAACATCTGTGTCCAGCATGATGCAGACATTGCACATTTTTAGACTTCAAGAAAAAAGGAATTGAAACAAATGGAAATGTTAACACAATGGGTTAAGAGCAGACACAGACTACAAGATTTTTCTAAAACATTGTGGATGTTAAAATGACTGTTCAGTGGGACAATCATATCCCATCCTCATGTCACCCTCAAGGAAGGACATTCCCACTGCAATTTGCAGGAGAAATCAAAGGCCAACTCACATCAAGCTTTTTTTCTCCTCCCTTCCCACTGCTCTGCACAGACCTATCTGGTGGGCATATGTGGATAAAGGAAGCAGGCATGGATGACTCTGTGTTTTCTGGATTTTTCTCTCCCTCTGATGAGATCACAGAGCTATCTGCAAAGAACTGTCAAACTGCATGTTAAGATATGCATGGTAATCCTGCTTTGCTCACTAGTAAGGATTGTAGTTTTCATCCCTTCCAGTGACTGGGTGGCAAGTCTGTATTTGAGGGAATATAAACTAATACCAACCCTCCTTAAACTGTTTCATGAAATAGAAAGGGAAAGAACACTGCCTAACTCATTTTATGAATCCAATATTGCTCTCATCCCAAAACCAGACAAAGATACCTCCAAAAAGGAGAACTACAGGCCAATTTCCTTAATGAATATTAATGCAAAAATCCTCAATAAAATAATGGCAAAATGAATCCAACAACACATCAGAAAGATCATACACCATGACCAAGTTGGCCTCATCCCAGGGATGCAGGGGTGGTTCAACATATGCAAATCTATAAATGTAATACAGCACATCAATAGAAGCAAAGACAAAAACCACTTGATCACCTCAATATATGGAAAAAAGCCTTCAACAAGATCCAACACCACCTCATGATAAAAGCTCTAAGAAAACTAGGAATAGAAAGAATGTACCTCAACATTGTAAAGGCTATATATGACAAACCTGTAGCCAACATCATACTTAATGGTGAAAAACTGAAACTATTTCCCCTAAAATCAGGAACGAGAGTAGGGTGCCTACTATTCCTACTCTTATTCAACATAGTACTGGAATTTCTAGCCAGAGCAATTAGGCAAAAAGAATAAATAAAAGGAATCCAAAAAGGTAAAGAAACTGTCAAAATATCCTTTTTTGCAGATGATGTGATCCTATTCCTTAATGACCCAAAAAACTCTACCCCAAAACTCTTAGACACCATAAACAGCTATAGCAAGGTGGCAGGATACAAAATCAACTTACAACAATCATTAGCTTTTTTATACACCAACAACAAACAAACTGGGAAGGAATATATGGAAACGATTCCATTCACAAATGTCTCAAAAAAACTAAGATGAATCATCTTGGGTTGTAACACATTTGTACATGAAAGCAATGCTAGGAACTTGCTGTATAGCTATCCTTAACTCAACTAGCAAAAACGCTTTGTCTTCCTTATTATGCTTATGTCTTTTCTTCAACAAAATTAGAGATAAGGGCAGAACAGGTTCTGCCTGGAAGTGAGGGGGAGGAAGGAGGGACCGGGTGGGGGAGGTGGGCAGGTGGAGAAATGAACCAAACAATGTATGCACATGTGAATAAATGAATAATAAAAAAAAATTTTTAAAAACCTATATTCCTCAAACCAAGACAACTGATACTTTTTAAAAAAAAGTTTACAACAACATTTCATCTAAATTTAGAGAAAAAGAACATTGTTATTAAGACTTCAGAAAGACCAATAAATAAACCCTTTCTTTTCACTTCAGAAAGGAAGCAGAGAATGTGGCTATAGATCTGCAGCTCCAAGAACTTGCTAATTCTTCACCTTCATTCACCCCTTATTTGACCAGCATATGTTCAGTACTGCAAGAGGTGATTTTAGGTGGAACATGGGTAAACATTTAAAATGCTATTAGTTCATTCACTCACTGTCATTTATTCAGTCAATGTTTATAGAGTACCTGCTATGTCTCCGGCACTGGCCCAGACACTAATGGAAAAAAATTCAGCTCTTTCACATAAAATAGGAAAGTATATCTGTCATTTTAGAAACTGAAAGATCTCAGTGAATAAAACTCATGATGTTGTGCTCTCCTGTGCAAACACTGAAGCTCCCTCCCTCCCTCCCCACATTGATTATAAATCACTTACTGGACAAATACTGTGGCCTCTTTCAAATACAGGTTATCAGTGGTCTCTTTAACAGCCTCTTAAAAGTTTGTACCCATGGAATCCCGAGATCCACTTTCTTGCCTCCTGAGCCTTTCTCTTCTCTTCTTTCCAGAAGGTCATGATACCTGGCCATGAGATTGGCTGACCACAGGCAAATTTGGAGGAGCTTACATGTAAAGAACAGCCTAGGGTTTTACTACATAGGGACTGATGGGAAAGGATAGTTAGTGTCTGGCTGGTGAGCATGCTTTTTCCTTCCTGCAGTGCAGTGCTTATAAATAACACCTTGTTTTTAATTCTAAACATTCCTGGACCCAACATTCCCAGGAAGACAGTGGTGAACAAGCAGACAAGATTCTCGAACTGTTGAAACTTACTTTCTTATGGAGGACGATATGCAATACCTCCTTCCCCCATTAGTTTTTTTTAAGCAGGTAGCATTATGAAGGAACAAAACATATATATATATAAATACAGATATGTATATATATACAGATATATATATTTATACAGATCTATATGTATAGCTATATATACATTTCTTTTAATGTATTTAGAAAATACAGCCATCACACTAAATTCATGATTTTGTGCTTGCTTTTCTTAACATTACATTCATGTTCCCTTTTTTATTATAACAAGTGAAAAATTCAAAGTAATTCACATTTCCTTATATTCTGGAATGACTGTACAACAGAGTGCAAGATGGTTCTGTGTGGATATTTAAAGGCATCTCAGTCTCAAAAAGGCCACCTCCCTTCTTGCCTATTGTGTTCTTCCCCTTGGTGTCCCAGTAGAATATTCCTCCAGGAGGGAAGGGCCTTTGTCTTACTCAAGCTGAGAAAAGTTCAGCATAAAGCAGTGTCTCCTGAGGGAATGAATGAAGAAATAATAGTACAGGTGGCAAAGGGGCATGGTGGTTAATTTTATGTGTCAACATGGCTAGGCTATGGTCTCTAGTCTTTTGGTCAAACACTAGTCTTGATGGTGCAGTGAAGGTATTTTATATATGTGATTAACATTTATAATCAGTTGCTATAATAACTTGGTGATATGGATGTGAGTGGGCCTCATGCTAATCAGTTGATAGCCTTAAGAGCAAAACCCAGAGATTCCTAGAGAAGATGAAATTCTGCCTCAGAACTTTAACATAGGAAACCTGCCTGACTTTCCAGCATGACCTGCAGTATTGGACTCAGGGTTGTGACATTAATTCTCAGTTGAGTTTCCAGCCTGCAACCTGTCGTACAGATTTCAGACTTGCCATCTCTCAAAATTGCATGAGGTAATTCCTTAAAAGAAATTTATTTTTTTCATGCGTGTTGGTTCTATTTCTCTGGGGAGCTCAGACTAAACTCTGGCAAACGTCATAATGGTGGTTCTCAAATGACTCAAGTCCAGGAAATGCTGATGTAATAGTTGTGTTTCTTCCTTCAGTAGAAATTCCAAGCAAATGTACATATTTATTTTCTAGCTTGGTTTCAGCCTTTCTCCTACCCTTCCATCTCACTCACCCTCTCTTTCTCTCTGCTCTTAACATCCCCAGAGAGTACCTCAGGTTGTAAAAATAAAATGTTGCCACTCACTAGATTGAACAGTTCTGGATCTCTTCAATATAAATATATAGCAAAACTCACACTTCAGTGTAATTGAAATAAAATAGAATCTTGTTTTCAGTGGCAGTTTTAAAGCCTTGTTGGGGAATACCTCCGGGCTTAATGTACTTTTCAAACAGCATGCTATTTCCTTCTTGCTAGCCAATTTAAATAGATTCATAGTTACTCTGAAGCAGAGAGCTAGCTGGAAGCCACTGCGGTGATGCTGCCTTTAGACTAAGCCTACAGTCCGTTTCATGAAGCTGTCCATGGAGAGTGGCTGTCTTCTCCTGAGAGAGCAAAGAGCTTTATTGGACACAGCCTCCATCACCCCACTGCCTCCCTTCAGAGAATGTACCACATTCCTGCCGTCTCTGTCAGTCACCTGCTCTTACCATGTCTGCCAAACCCTGATTCCTTGGCTTGGAATTTTTGAAGCCTTTTTGGCGGGGATGGAGATGGGGAGATGGGAGGATTGTTGGGAGGCTCAGATTGTGATTTGCATATCTCTTTGGGCATCCTGACAAGGGCGGGCAGAACTGAAAACTTTCTTATTGTTTTGAGAAAGAACAGATGGTGAAGTGCAAACCTATATAAACTTAAACTAATGCCTATTATAATATTGGGGGGGTCAGAAATAAGGACAAAAGACAAAACTAAAATGAAGAAAGTGGCAATTTTTTAGAACATGGCTTAGGTAGTTAAAATTATTCCTATTCCTTTTTTTCCACATTTCTCCTATTCTACGTTTTGCCAAACCCAAATGGTTCCACTATTAAATATATCCTGATTCCAGCCACTTCTCTCCATTGTCACTTGCCACATAATTGATCATCTCTTGCTTTTTCCAAGAATGCAACCCTGTGGTCTTTTCTCTGCATGGCAGCCTGATGGTCCTTTAAAAATGCAAAGCAGATAATACCTCCTCTGTTCAAATATTCTATCCACTTCCCAAGTCATAGAATCAAATCCAAATTTCTCATCCTAACCCATCAACACTTTGTGAGCTCACTCCTGGAGGACACCTCTGTCCTCATGTCTTAGCACTCTGCCTCTTGAGTTCTTTGCTTCAGCCACACTGGCGTTTTTTAAATGAAAGGGTCTTGTTATGTAGCTCAAGCTGACCTTGAAATTGTGATCCTCTTGTCTCAGCCTTCCAAGTGCTGGGACTACAGGTATATACCACCAGGTCCAGCCTGGGCCATATGTTCTTTTTCCTCTTTGACTGATCCTTCATGCTCTTAAGTCCTCAGAGCATTTTCACTTGCCAGGCCACTCTCCTGGAATGTTCTTGCAGAGATTGTTGCCTAGCTAAATTCTCATCATTTCTTCACAATGACCATGATCATCATCTTCTGCCATTCTATCATGTAGTTGTGCCAGTTCCTTCAAATGAAAATAAGCTCCAAAAGGGTGGGTCCCTTATTCTTCCCATCGCTGTATGTCATTGTCTTTCCAGAGCTGAGTCTGAGGTTCTGTTAAGGAGAGACTCAGTTCATGTCTGTATAAGGAGAAACTCTGAAACTCAAACTTTGAGCCATTTCTCTGAGCTGTGTTTGAGTTTCACTGGTCCAGGAGACCTGGGTGGCTAGCATCTCTAGGATCTCTGGGACAGTGGTTCTCAGATCTTAGTGTGCATGTGAATCAACTGGGAAGCTTGTTGAAAACAGAAGTTGAGTGCATTTATTCTAGATTAAATGCCTTTCTAGTCTATATTTTACATAGGCATCCCAAAAGATTTTTGTGGCTTGTTGTGTTTGGATGATAACACAGAGAACAAGAATGAGAGAGCAGAGGCCAGGTAACAACAGAAATATCTAATGCTTCAAGGAAATACTCTGTATTTTGACCCCTGGAGTTACAACGTCACAGTCAGTGTGACTCTTCAGCAGAATCCCCAGTGTCCCTCATGACTTAGAGTGACTTTGAGGAGTCTCTGAGCACAGACCACCCAT
The DNA here is from genome assembly GCF_047511655.1 of Castor canadensis. Lineage (NCBI taxonomy): Eukaryota > Metazoa > Chordata > Mammalia > Rodentia > Castoridae > Castor > Castor canadensis. The sequence goes on from NC_133394.1 coordinate 116,443,588, forward strand.
GCATCCATTTCATTTACTTGCAGATGGCAAGCATTGTGGCAGCATACACAACTAAAAAAATTTCAGGTTAGTTTAAAAGTATCCCAGAGGTATCTTCCTTAAAGTCTTGTTGTGCTGTGAAATCTATCTTTCAAAACTCTAAATACCATCCCTAGCTTCAAATGATGCCTGAGGGGTTCATGAATCTATAGCTTTTATCACCTTGGAGAATGAAACTCTCCTAATGTCTGGATTCAGCATCTGTACTCATATAAAAAATGCTTCAGTGCAGCTGTTGGAAATATAAATCAATACAAGGCTTACACTTCTGAAGCTTCAGTACAGATACCCTTTGACCTGACTGCCCAGCTGAGACTATCAAAAGTAATTTGCAATAATGAACAATGCCACTCTATGCTCCAGGATACCAAGGCAAGTTCTAGGTATCCCTCAAATGAAAATTCTCTGGGATCAGAAAACGTATGTCATTTTCATTTAAATTTTTACAAGCATTTAAAAGGAAAGAGGAGGATCATCTAGCCACTATAAAAGGGGAAAATCTAATATTTTCTATGATTTAGAATTTAACCATAGGGTAACATTTTTTAAAAAACACACTGTTTGCATTGTTAATTTAACTGCTAGAGATGATACACTGAACAGATGAAGTTTGTTATCCATACATTATCTCTCTGAGCCTCTGGTTTTAGAAGAGGATAAGGAAGTTAGGATCTGCCATACCTAATCACTTACCGAATGATTATAAGTTGCATGAAGAAGTTAATAAAATCTTAGCCATAGCCCTCCCTTGAAGACTATATTCAATACTATATGACACTGAGATTCAGAAAGAATACCACAGGATGAGAGAAAGCATGCTTAAAAAAGCATTAAAAATCAAGTGAGGGGTTCAGTGGTGAAGTGCTCATCTAGAATGCACAGGGCTCAATTCTCAGCAACACACACAACGCGGGTGACAGGAACAGCAAGACATTCTTGGGTAGAAGCTAAAGTGGTCTCTTTTTCTTAATTATTAAGAATATACAAGAATTTTACAAAACATTATGACAAATTGCTCAAATCTTGGGTGGCCCCTAAAAACCTTTAATGGAGAAGGCCTTTCTGGTGCTTATTTATTCAGTTGACAGGCACTTCTTTGGTATTTGCCCTGGCTTAGCCACTGTGGATAGAACAGTAAACATGGTGGACCCTGGTGCTTATCCTTGGGAAGGTACAATCTAATAAGAGAGATGGATGCTAAAAAAAAAATTACACAAACAAACATGTACTCATTATTGTGAAAGTCCTATGGTAGAAAATTACAAGATCCCATGAGAACAATGAACAGGGGTTCATTGAAATAGAGATTGGTGCTGTCAGTTAAGGTATCTCCATAGTAACACCTTTCATGGTTAAGAATTGGTACAACAGAGAAATGGAGAGAGGAATAACAAGACCTTCAAATGAATCCTACTATGACCTTCAACTTTTCTAATCCTTTCTTCTGTTCTGTGTAATGTGATATGAATCCACCTAGTGAAATATTCAATTCTGTCATTTCCTTTAGTTCTTTTTTATAGTGTCATTTTCTGAAACACCTCATCTCTTTATGTATGGTACCAGTTTTCTCCTATTGATTTCATTTTAAACTTTCTATTTTGAAATTATTGTCAATCCCCAGAAAGTTACAAAGATAGCATAGAAGTGTTATGTGTATACTTCACCCAGTTTTTCCATTGATTATATTTTGCATAACAATGACACAATAGCAAAATAAGAAACTGGCATTGATGTAATGTGTGCATAGTTCTACATAATTTTCTTGAATATGTGGTGTTATGTGACCTGCACTGCAATGAAGACACAGAGCTGCTTCATTGTGATAAAGATCTCGCTTTTATTGATTCTTTTTAATCACTCACACCTCGGCACCCCCATCCCTCCCCAGTATCACAATTCCTGGCAACCACTACTCTGTTCTCTATCTTTGTAATTTTGATATTTCATACAGGAGAGGATGTGCTATATTATTCTTGTATTAAATAACAAAAACTTTTAGAAAGGAAGGAAGGAAGGAAAGAAGGAGGGGAAGGAGAATAAAAGAGAGGAGAGGAGAGTACTGTCTTATTTTGTACATGACATCAGCTGAAATCTTTGCTTTTTTTCCCTTTCATTTTCCTTTTCCTTTCCTGCTCCTCTCCTCCCTCCCCTCTCCTCTTTTCCCCTCCCTCTCCTCTTCCATTCTCCTCTCATTTCTCCTGCTTTACCCTCCTCTCTCCTTCCTTCCTTCCTTTCTTCCTTTCTTCTTTCCCTCCCTCCCTCCCCCTCTCTCTCCCTCTTTCTCTTTCTTTTTCTCTCTCCTTTCTTCCTTTCCCCTCCCTCCCTCCCTTTCTCTCTCTCTTTGCTCTCCCTCCCTTACTTCTTATTTTCTTTTTGTTATTTCATGCAGTAATCATACAACACATAAAGCATGTAGTTTTTAAAGATTGGTCCCCCACTGCCCTCAACATCATGTCCATGAGGCCTATCTATGCATCTATTGATAGTTGTTTTTAATTGGAATAGTATTCCATATTATGAATGTACTATAGTTTGTTTAATTGTCCACCTATTGTAGGAAATTTTGGTTATTTCCAGTTCTGGCTGAAATATCCATCTGAAATATATTAATTATAGTTATTTCACAGTAGTTATCTTTTAAGACAATGCTGGAGGCTTTTGAAGGCAAATTTCTATTGATGAAATATTTTCTCTTATTTTTCTCATATTTTCCCATTTCTTTTCATGTTTAGTAATTTTGGTTATATATCAGATGTTTTGAATGATGTACTGTAGGGATTTTGGATTGTGTTATCTTCTAAGAGGAATGTTGGATTTTGTTTTTTAAAGGCTGTTTTATTACTAACATATCACCTAGAATATGTGCAAGCTTGATTTTATGTGTTGTTAGAGTAAGCCTGTTTCAGTTTTCCCCTTAACTCAAGGGGAATCACATATTCTCATGACTTAGTCTTTTTCCTAAGATCTGATCTTTTTGGGGTTTTAATGGAAAGTCCAATGTGTTTATCACACTACTCCAAATTCTGATTTCCATATGATAGACATCAACCCCAAACTCTACATTTTGTTGTTCTCCTCTCCTCTCCCTTCCCCTTTCTTCCCTCTCTCCTTACCTGCCCTCCCTTCCTCCCTCCTTCCCTCTCTCCATCCTCTCTCTTCCTTTAAAAAAAATTCAGCTCATTTCTTTCTGAAAATTTCAGGAACTCTAAAAGTATCAAAATTGACTCCTCCAAATAGCACAACTTTGGTTTTATGCTGAAGTTCAGCTGTGGAAAAGCTGTATAAAAATAGCCTATGGTTCACAAAGTATATTTTTCTTCTTTTAAGGGTAGATTATTTTCAAGTTCTTTCCTGTTTACAATTACTATCTTTTGTTTTTATGTAGAATTAAAATTGTTTTAATAATTTTTAGGTACCTTAGAATTTTATGCAAGTAGTCTGCCTTATCTTAACATGCTTTTATAGCTTTACAAATAATTTAGAGTAAGTAATAATGAGTCTGAGGTTGATTTCCAGTTCTAGGTATATGTTATGGTTTAGTTACGGCATATTCTGTCCTCAAATGTTTCATGTGTTGCAAACTTGGTTCTTAGTGTGATGATTTGGGGAAGTAGTTCTGCTAAGAGGTGGAGGCTAGTGGGAGGTAGTTAAGTGAATGGTAGGTATTACACCCAGGAGTGTTGTGGGATCTCTGAGTTACTCTCTGGCTTCCTCCTATATGCACTCCAGCTATCTATCATAGTGCTAGAGTCAGCACTCTGATGTGTAGGTTTTCAGCTTCTAAAACTGTGGGCTAAATCAACCTGTTTTTTTTATAAGGCTAGCGTGCCTCAAGTGTTTTGCTATAGTAATGTAAAACTGACTGATAAAGTATTTTATTAATCTATGCAACCTTCAACCTAACTTCATAAATCCTTACTTCCCAAATATCTACAATGAGGGATTGGTTGAATCTTAATACTAATATTTTATGAGTTCCTTTTCTGGTATGAGAGTTCTGGGTACAATGCTGTTGATGAATTCAGGAAGAATCTTATTAGGAATTTTGAATACCTTACCTGAACTTTATTCATCTCCAGTTTGTTCTTTTCATTAGCACTCTGGTCTTGTTTGCTAGCTCCCTTTTTCTGAGGGCCTTTCCCAAAGAATATATAATTCACAAAAGCATATTCCAGCAGAGCCAGGAACACGAACACAAAGCAACCCATTAGATAAATATCTATTGCTTTGACATAAGGGATCTTTGGCAGGGTCTCCCTGAGGTGAGTGCTGATGGTCGTCATTGTCAGCACAGTGGTGATCCCTGTGAACAGAAAGACAGTGTTTAGCTTGAGGTACCTCTGTGAAGCTACAGTTCGTAAGACTGAGAGGACTGAGAAAACATGTTACCCTAGAATGATGTCAGTACATGATAAACCATTGGACCAAAGGGCACACATTTTAAAAGACAAAACTGTAGGTGCTCTCCATACTCCATTAATAAGGCATAAAAATAGAATGTGAACTTAATAGAGGGTTGACACTGTTTAAGAAGATGTACTAAGGAAAAAGAAAAACTTGAAAAGGTGTATGAAAATCCAACTGGAAGCTTATTATCAAATGTCCCTCATGTGGCCACATCTTTCTCTTTCTTTTTCTTTCTCTCGGTATTTCAGCCATCTCTGCCCTAAATCTGTCCTTGTGCCCGTACCAAACTTAAGTCTTGTGACTAGCTTGAGGATATCTACTTCAACCTGTGAATCTACGTGGCACCAAATTCACAAGTTGAATATTGCATTTTAAAATAATGTGTCATTCATTGTAAGAAATCACCAAAAGAAGAGACATATAAGACTGTTTGTGATTTGCACCAAATATTTGATTCATGTATTTTCTATATACAGTATAATCTTTTTGCTTTGGGTTCTAAATATCACCTCTACTTTGATTCCAGAGCCTAGAACAAATTAGTTCCCTGATATCAGGAAAAGGTTTCTTTAAAAATTGATCTTAGATCTGTTAAACATGTAAAACTGTAAGATTGTAAAAGGCAGATTGTGTTTTATTTACTTTGTTAAATATAGCACTATTACTAGTAAGATATAAGTATAATATAATACTGGCTGCATAATAAATATTTTGTCTTAATGATGGCAATGATGCAATAATAATTGGGAAAAATAAGAAATGGAGAAAGAAGTCAGAATCTAGTATAGATTGTGTCACAACACCAATATTACACACTCATAAAGCTTTACAGTTTTAGACTCCTCCAGTTATGCGTCATCTTCTATGACTGTCATAACAGTCCACTGAGCATGATGGGAAAGTGTCTTGTTCTTATTTTATAGCTTGGTAAGCAGAAATTCTGTGCTGTAAGTCACCAAGGTAAAGGACAAAAAGGCAAAGTGACGTTAAACAGTATTAAAATAAGCAGAGAGATGAGAAGGTAATACCTGAAATTTGATGCAGATCTTTAAAAATAATGATGGGAAGCATGAGATGGGTAGCAAAGACAAAGGAAAGCTGGCAAAGGGAATAGAAGGCAGGGAAATAAGAAGAAAAATAGTTTGTGTCCACTTGGCAATTGGATTGTTCTTGATGCATAGATTCTCTGATTTGAAAAATAGGATAGAATAGAAAGTCAGGAATACCTTACAAAAGTTAAGATGGTTCAAATCACTGATTAATTCAATTGTGCCAGACTGATATCAAATGCCAGTATGAGAAGTCTTATTTATTTCTTTGAAGAGAACTCTATACTTCACCTGATGCAATTCTTCCTAATGTGCTTGGCAGTAATGAATAATTTACTTACAAATTATCTAATTGTATTTCTGCTTTCAGTCTTTGGCTTGAATTTTTGAGCAAAGAGGGTTAGTAAGTGAATGTCTTTTAAAATTATGTATGTTAAAAAATATCTTAGGCTTACATTCTGAGGAACAAGCATCATTATGTATTGACATCACTAGTATCTTTAATCAAAATATCATCTACTTTGAGGACAGTTGTGCAAAATGAATCACAATTCACAAACTTGCTGGTTAGTGTTTCCTGATGTTGCGTGGATATCGCCCAGTACTCCCTAAACATGCATATATGCAAGGTTATACCTACATTTAACTAATCTGTGCAGATACATATGTGCACCAGGGTAACTACTTATTTGCTTTCTTTAGCTTTAGAATGTTCAAAGCTTGATATGACACTGTAAGTATTTGGGTTTATGAATCTTTATGCTCAGCCAATAGAAGTAGGCTAAAAGGATGACAACTAATCTAGTTGCTATCATTTAATGCAGTTCAGCAGTCTCAGAGAAGAGTTGTAATATATTATCTCAGTCAGAAGTGATATTCTTTGTGTGTGTGTGTATGTGTGTGTGTGACAGAGAGAGAGAGAGAGAGAGAGAGAGAGAGAGAGAGAGAGAGAGAACAAGCCTTGGAAAGTGATTATTGAAATGTCTGAGAATAAAATAATGAGGCATATCTGTCTATGCCCAGATTCATCAGACACACCTTACATGTTCTAACTTTCCAAGGAACCATTTAAAGTCTCAAAACAGTCTTTCAGCTTTCAGAATTACTCAACCATGGCAAGATTAATTCTGAATTTTGTTCCATAAAACAGAAAATCATTTTTCTGTCTTGATCGCAGATCGTTAATATAGGTGATGAATTGTCTGTTTATTGAATATAATGAGCTTAATCTAAAGGAGACTTAGACTTTATATTTTTAAACTTTAGTTAACATTCAAAGGAAAGCATTTCCCAACAATTGATGTAGCTTGTTAGTAGTTACAAGGTTTGTTTAGCTTTCTCCAAGTGTGTTGAAAATAATGAACTATGAATGTTTTACACAGTAAAAAAGCAGGGGACAAGAGGAAGTCACTACAAATCTGATAAAAAATTAGTGCAATGAGAATCTTAGGATGTAGTCTACAAACCCCTGATGGGAAACACACCCCAATTTTCTTTTTTAAATTGTAAAATGCTGAAAAGGATATTATGTTGTAATACACTCATTATAAATACTTTATGCTTAAATATTGTATATTTAAGCACTTTTCTGTCATCTAATTCTTTGAGTTTCTGTAAGAGAGTTCTTGTTTGTGATTGCTAATATTGGCTATTTGTTTGAAGTTTCAACCTTTAACTCTCTGGAATACTAAGAATGCATTACCTAGTGCAACCCTGGCTGCAGATGCATCATAGTTGATCCAAAAAGACACCCAGGACAGAATTGTAATCAGTGTCGAAGGCATGTAGGTTTGCAAAATGAAGTAACCGATGTTTCTCTTTAGGCGAAAACTTAGTGACAGTCGTGGATATGCCCCTGAGTTGAAAAAAGTAAACAAGAAAAGAAAACCCAAATATCATTTGATTAGAATCATCATCTCCTTTATGCAGTCATTCCTAGGTGGTTTTGAAGAATCATCCTTACCTGTTGTGAACTCCACTTTCTTTGACACCATCTTGTAGTCAACAATTGAAAACTGAGGAAGCTCAATTTTATTAACTCCGGTTACTGCTCCCTCTCCTCCATTCCAGTAAAACTCAATGTCATCAGTGGTATAGCCATCTGAAATGAAGAAACACAGCCTAGTTATGTAGAATTCATGTGGTTTAGAAATTCATTTTGAAGACAGCCTAGGAGCTAGAGGGAAGAATCTCAGTAAGTACTGGCAAGCTAATATTGCTTTTAAGTAGGATGGAATATAGTGTCATGTTGAGTTCTATTTTTGATGGGTTGGTAGTGGCTACATTGAGAACACAGATGCATCTGGCTTTAGAGGATATAAGATCTGGATCATTTAGTGATAGCTGATATCACTGCTCCATTTTTCCCTCTTGTGTCGGCTAATGGGCACTCTTGTTACAGTGATGGATGGCTGGATTCCAGGGATCTGGAAATAGATTTTGGCATTATCTAACAACAATAATGACAGAAAGAAGTAATAATAATTGAACACATATTTTTAAAAGGGGAACAGAAAGGATAATGGGATAGGGTAGAACAAAAAATCACTCCACCAGACTAGAAAAAGTAGAAGACAGAATTTCAAGGCTCAAAGACAAAACAGATCAAAGAAAGAACAGAATACATAGACAAAAGACTGAAGATCTATGAAAGGAATATGCTGGAACTCTATCAAAAGACCAAACCTATGAGAATCATGGGCATCAAAGGAGAAGAGGTACAAGTCAAAGGTATAAGAAATATTTTCAACAAAATAATAGCAGAAAAATTCCCCAATCCAGGTACAGGGAGCCTCCAGGGCACCAAATAGACATGACCAAAACAGAACCTCTCCATGGCATATTATAGTTAAAACAATTAGCATAGAGAACAAGGGAAGACTATTGAAGGCTGTAAGAGAAAAATCAAGTAACTTATAAAGGTTAACCCATGGAAATAACAGCAGATTTCTCAGCAGAAACCTTAAAAGCAAGAAGGTCATGGAGTCAGGTATTTCAAGTACTGAAAGAAAACAATTTCAATCCTAGGATCGTCTACCCAGCAAAATTATCATTCAAAATAGAAGGAGGGATAAAACCTTCCATGATAAACAGAAACTAAAACAATACATGACCTAAAACCAGAAGTACAGAAGATTTTGAAAGGAATACTGCACACAGAAGATGAAAGTACACATAGCCCTGAAAAGATGGGAATTACTAAATCATGAGAAAAGTATACAAATGATCACAGAATAGCATAGGATTATGCATACACACATATCCTTACAAAACAAAAAATAAACGGCAGAAATCACTACATACCTCTCAATATTAACACTGAATGTTAATGGCCTCAATACTCCCATCAAAAGTCATAAATTGGCAAACTGGATTAAAAAGAAATACCTGATAATTTGTTATTTACAAGAAGCCCACCTTATAGACATTGCCTAAGGGTAAAAGGGTAGAAAATGATTTGCCAAGCTAACGGCCCCAGAAAATAGACAGGAGTAGCTATACTTATATCAGATAAAGTAGACTTCAAACCTAAATTAGACAGAAGAGACAAAGAAGGTCACTTCATACTAATAAAAGGAGCAACACATCAAGAGTAAATAATAATCATTAACTTATATGCACCCAATGTTGGTTCACCCAACTTCATTAAACTCGAAAACACAGAAACACCCCAACACAGTGGTAGTGTGAGACTTCAATACTTCTTCATTACCAACAGATAGGTTATCAAGACAAAAAAAATCACAAAGAAATCTAGAATTGAATGACTCTTACAGACATCTACCGAGTATTCCAACCTGCAAGAGCACAACATACATTCTCAGCAGTGCATGGAACTTTCTCTAAAATAGACCATATTTTAGATCACAAAAAAGAATTACAGGTCAATCTCTTTAATGAACTTAGATACAAAAATCCTCAGTAAAATACATATCAAAAAGATCATATACCACAATTAAGTCAGTTTCATCCCAGGGATGCAGAGATGGTTCACCATACACAAATCATTAAATGTAATACAACATATTAACAGAAGCAAAGACAAAAACCACATGATCATCTCAATAGATGCAGAAAAAGCCTTTGACAAAATTCAACATACTTTCATGATAAAAGCTTTGATGAAACTAGAATAGAAAGAATGTACCTCAACATAATAAAGGCTGTACATGACAAGCCTAAGGTCAACATCAAACTAAATGGGGAAAAACCTGAAACTATTTTCTCTAGTCAAGAAGTAGACAAGGATGTCTACATCCTCCACTCTTATTCAACATAGTCTTGGAATTCCTAGTCAGAGCAATAAAACAGGAAGAAGAAATAAAAAGAATTCAAATAGGAAAAGAAGAAGCCAAGCTATCCCTATTTGGAGAAGTCATGATCTTTTACCTAAAAGACCCCCCCCAAAAAAAACTCCACCAAAAAATTCCTAGACATTATAAACACCTTATCAGATAAAGTAGACTTCAAACCTAAATTAGACGGAAGAGACAATGAAGCAGGATACAAAATCAATTTACCAACAATGAACAGACTGAGAAAGAATATAGGAAAACAATTCCATTTACAATAGCCTCTAAAAATATGTAGGAATAAACTTAACAAAGGAAGTGAAAGACATCTACAATAAAAACTATAAACCATTGAAGAAAGAAATTGAAGAAGACTACAGAAGATGGAAATATCTCTCATGCTCATGAATTGGTAGAATCAATATTACAAAAATGGCTCTGTTACCAAAATCAATCTATATGTTCAATTCAATTCCCATCAAAATTACAATGATATTCATCACAGAGATTGAAAAGTCAACACCAAAGTTCATTTGGAAGCACAAAAGACTTCAAATAGCCAAGGAAACACTGAACAAAAAGAGCAACACTGGAAGATATCACAATACTTGACTTCAAACTATATTACAGAGCCACAGCAATAAAAACAGCATGGTACTGGTATAAGAACGGACATAAAAATCAGTGGAAGAGAATAGAAGACCCAGATACAAATCCACACATCTATGCCTGCCTGATTTTTAACAAAGGCTCCCAAAACATATGATGGAGAAAAGACATTTCTTCAACAAATGTGGCTGAGAAAACTGGATATCTGCATGAAGAAAACCAAAACTAGATCCATGATTTTCCCTCTGTACAAGTCTCAACTCATAGTGGATTAAGGACCTTAATATAAGATCTAAAACTTTGAAGCTAGTGTAGGAAAGAGCAGGAAATACACTGGAATTAGTAGGCATAGGCAATGACTCCCTCAATAAAACTCAAAAGGCTCAGCAACTAGGAGAAAGGACTGACAAATGGGACTACATGAAACTAAAAACATCTATAACATAAGAAATGGTCACCAGATCTAAGTGGCAGCCTACAGAATTGGAGAAAATCTTTGCCAGCTATCTATCTGACAAGGGATTAGTAACCAGAATATATAGGGAGCTCAAAAAACTAAATTTCCAAAAACTCAATGACCCAATGAAGAAGTGGGCAAAAAAAACTGAACAACTTTTTTAAAGGAAGAATTTCAAATGGCCAAAATCACATGAAGAAATGATCAACATCCCTGGCCGTAAAGGAAATGCAAATCAAAACCACATTGAGACTCTACCTCACTCCTATTTGAATGTCTATCATCAAACAACACAAGCAACAACAAATGTTGGTGAGCATGTGAGGAAAAAGGAATCCTTATGCACTGTTGGTGGGAATGTAAATTAGTACAGCCTTCAGCCACAAAGAGAGAAGTCATTGTCTGTGCCTATTAATTCCAGGGTATTTCCTGCTCTTTCCTGCACTAGCTTCAAAGTTTCAGATCTTATATTAAGGTCCTTAATCCACTTTGAGTTGGTATTTGTACAGAGTGAAAGACATGAATCTAGTTTTAGATTTCTGCATGCAGATATCCAGTTTACCCAGCAACCACTGTGGCAAACAATGTGGGAGCTCCTCGAAAAACTAAAAACAGAACTATCATATGATCCAGCAATATCACTCCTAGAGATATCCCTGAAGGAATGTAAGTCAGGTTACAATAAAGGCACCTGCATATGCATGTTTATTGCAGCTTTATTCACAATAGCTAAGCTATGGAAACAGCCAAGATGCCCACTACTGATAAGTGCATTAAGAAAATATGATACTTATATACCATGGAATTTTATTCAGGCACAAAGAAAAATGAAATTTTGTTGTTTGCAGGTAAATGATGGAACTGGAGAACATCATCTTAAGTAAATTAACCAGGCTCAGAAAACCAAAGTTTGCATGTTTTCTCTCATATGCAGAACATAGACCCAATGCAAACATAAGCAATATTATGAAAAATGGATTACGCTAAGGGGAGGTAACAAGTGACAAGGGGGGTAAAAGAAGGAAGTTAAGAAGGTAAATGTGGTTGGTGTACTTCTTATACAATAATGATCAAGATGTTTAAAAAAGAAATATACATTATTTAAGAAAATTAAGATCTTATTCTTTGAATAGTCAATAATATTATCACTAATATATATATAAAAATTTTAGGTATGATATTAATTTTTGATAATACTTTGATATCTATCTATCTACCATTTACATATCTATCTATTTATTTATCTATCTGTGCAGTACTGGGGACTGAACCCAGGGCCTCACACATGCTAGGCAGATGTTCTACAATGTGAGCTTCACCCCAGCCCTTTGGTTGGATCTGTTTTTGAGATACAGTCTCAAAAACTGTCTGGGCAGTTTTCAAACCAGAGATCTTCCTGCCTCTGCCACCTGAGTAGCATGCAGTCCCACATCCAGATGTGGCGATATTTCATTAATTTAAGGGCAATATGTGGAGCAGTAGAAGAATCTACCCTCAGGTCTTCAGTGTGGAAAACCCTATGTTGACAATCTGTTCTCTTTCTACTAGTCTAGTCTCAGTTTCCTGCGGTCTTGCTGGGTTATGGTCCTATATAAGAGTAACTTATGTAACAAGAATGCATGGATATATTTAAAAATCTAAAAATAATTTAAGCACTAAAATCCAATTTTTCTCTTTACCACTTAGAGTCAAAGAAGACCTTTTCATTTTATTTTTATGTTCACCTCAATAAAAAAAGTATAAAATCTTTTTTTCCCATTAGAATTACCTACACTTGTGTTTCAAAGGTAGCCATATAAACTCTTTGTAGTAAGTATTATGCTGACCTACTTTTGATTAAAGCAGTAACATCTTTTCAAGAGTTAAAAAAATAATTTTAAAATTTGGAAGTTGAATGCCAAGTGCCAAAGAGTCACCACTAACTTACTAACTTACTGCAAGAATGAAGGGAATTTTAAGCTATTTTTCTTCCCTGCCCAGTCTTTTTTTTTTTTTTTTTCTTTTTCACAGAAGTAAAGCTATTTTGGTTTACTACTTTGAGCAGTTCTAATTTCTCTTCAAAAAACTGTTTTGAATTCTTATTTCCAAACTTTTTGTCACCTTCTAGAGGCTGCCAATATATAATATATTTCAATGTATTTTATTTCTCTTTAAACTGTCTTCTAGGTCCAATAGCTTGCCTTCTCTTTATGGGTAATATTCGTCATCCAATGACACACTCTACAATGACCAAATGCAGATGCAGAAATAGAAGGTGTTTACTGTTGAATATGATCTCTGATGTGTGAGACACTGTGAGGATCTCTTTACATATTGGATTCAGCTTGGTCTTCATGGGACTAAGTGGCATAATGTTGATTTATGAGAAGTTTGGCTATGACTCAGTGAGACAGGCTCGTACATCTGCTTATGAATCTGATAAGAACCTATGAACAAAATCCACAGAAAAAGGTAGATGATAAATAGACAGACAAATAAATGGATAATCTCTATGTCCAAGAATGGAAAAGGCTACTTGTGGATTCTAGGTTTAGTAAGTTAACTACATCATAGATACAACCTCTAGCTGGTGCTTACACTGTAGGAATCTAGGGGAAAACCATGTAAGCACTAGTTAGAGTTGGTTGTCAGCTTGGGGTTGAGAGGGGAGGGGAGAGTAGCTAAATCAGCCAAACATTTCAGTACCATACATGACAAAAAGCTGGGATATGACCATCAATTAATGCAGATTTTAACAGTACAGTTATCTCCCCTTATCTCCAGTTTCACTTTCTGCATTTTCAGTTAACTATGGTCTGAAACTATTACATGGGAATCCCACAAACATGGCCATGTCTAAGTTTTAATTTACATGATGTTTTGAGTAGCAAAATGAAATCACACACTGTCCTGCTCCATCCCACCCAGAACATGAATCATCTTTTTGTCCAGCTCATCCATGCCCTGCTGCATATGCCACCTACCCATTAGTCACTTAGAAGCATCTCAGTAATTGATCAACTGTTGTGGTATCACAATGCTTGTGTTCAAGTAACCCTTTATGAGAGGGAGTGAGAGAGACAACGTTCATGTAACTTCTATTACTATGTTTTCATTGTTCTATTTTATTATTGGTTACTGTTGTTAATCTCTTACTTTGCCTAATTCATAAATTAAACTTCATCATTGGTATACATGCATAGGAAAAGTATGGTATATACAGGGTTTGGCACTAGTCACACTTGCAGCCATCCAATGGGGAACTTGGAACCTATCCCCCTGCAAACAAGGAGGGACTACTGTATTTAACAGTTCATGCAGTCAGTGGCCTGAATCTTTATTTCCAAGTTTGCTTGCACTTTGTTTAACTAAAACCCACTAGGCATAGTGTTCAAGGCACTGAGATAATTACAGATGATTTTTTTGGTGGGGGGATGCAGGAAGAACGCTCAATCCATTTCAGGTAGATGTTTGAGTTTTCATGGCAGTGATAATGGCAGCTGGATTCAAAGAAAAGAATAGATGTCTAGAAATAACACTATTATTTAAAGGTTACCCAAGAACATTTTGCTACAGAGAGAGAACATCAATTTGCTCACACCTAAACAACCTATTTACCAAAGGTTTTCCTTTATGAACCAGTGACTTCACACAGTGTCTCAAAGCCTGAGCACTTGGATACCAATAATGTTGTTTCCTAGCAACAATAACCACACAGAAGCTCTCAGAATTTCCTTTCAGCCCCTGGGGACTTCTTATGATGTAGAAAGTGCAGATAAAATTAAGTTGATGTCAATAGATGAAGATTCATGGAGCTAGTAAAATGTAGAAGTATCTGAATGTTAGTATTCTTTTTTGCTATTTGAATTACTTTATACTGGATACATTTTCTAGTCTAGAAATAAAAATCCTCACTGTGGGGGATGTGTGTCAGTGACCAGCCAGAAGAAGCAAATGCTTCTCCATTTTTGGAGAAGTTATAGCAACATATCAAGTTTCATGGTGTAGCTCTTGATTGGGACAGATCAGTCCTTAAGTATGATCCTCTTTTCTATGATGATTGGCTCAAGTTAGTTATTGATGCAGTTTGTTATGTTTTGAATGTATCCCCTGAAGTTCATGAGTTAGAAACTTGATTCTCAAAGAAGCAGTCTTGGGAAGTGTGACCTTTAAGAGGTGTTTAATTCATGAGGCTCCATCCTTATGAATGGACCAATACTGCTAACAGTGAAGGCTGGTTCCTTATAAAAGGGCAAATTTGGCTTCCTCTCATTCATGTGCCCAGTCTTTGTCCTTCCACCATCTTGTTGTGATGCAACAAGAAGGCCCTTACCAGTTTTTGGTCCTTTGATCTTGGACTTTCAACTTTCAATACATTTTCTGTTCATAAAAAACCCCACTCTTTCTGAGCTATTCTGTTGTAGCAGTGAAAGCTAGATATAGAACTAAAATGATTAACCTCATAGCAGTATCCCTTGGCCACATAAATTTCTTGGCAATAGACATATGATCTAAGTTGGTCCAATGTTAGAGAAACCCAGGACTTCAGTTCAATAGTTGGAAAAGAAATAATTTCACTTTCTTTCAGCTGTTGCAAATAAGAAATCCTGAGTGGAGTGGCCAGTGCAGACATAGGATCCTTCTTGTTTATATCAATATTTGTACCTAGATAAAATATTCTAAATCTCACCCATACTCAGCATTTCAGTTGTAGTTAGAAAATAACCTATTGAAATTAACATATTTACCATTCCACAATTTCTCCTACTCTTCCCACGAGTGGAGAAATACTAAGAATTTTTTAATATCTCTGCTCTTGTGCTGTGTAGATCCTTCGCTTTGCAGAGTTATTTGACATGAGAAATATTCAGAATTTGTTAATATCTCTGCCCTAATTCTGTGTAGATTCTTTACTTTGCAGAGTTATTTGACATTTTTGATTGTACATCTCAGCAGCCAATATGAGAGTAAATTGGGTCTGATCCTTCCAGTGGCTTAAGATTTGATACAATAATTAGTCTAACAGTTGCTTTGGATTTCTTTCTCATCCATCTCTGTAGCTCCATGGAATTACAAGGAGGAACAAATAAACCACAGAAGCCAGATTTTGAAAGCATTCTCCCAGTTAAATTTGAACACATAAAAAATCTGCTTAATGTCTGACTCCTGTCTAATAGTTTCAGTGGCCATCCAGTTCCTCAGGATGGCCACCTCACTAGTCAATGCAATAGCTAATTAGATTTTAAATAATTGTTAGAAATGTATCCTTATAATAAACAAAAGATTCATCTTCTCAGAGAATAAACTCTTGCCATGCCTTATGCTTTTATAAAATAAGTCTAGTAATTTTTCTACCTAACAGCACCTTCAATAGTCAAGGATCTCTCATACTTTGTTTTTGTCTTTTTCTCCAGGCTCTGGATCTTCCCAGGACAGTTGTTTTATGAAACTGTTTTTGCTTATGAGTTCCCAGTTTATCTATATAGCACTTGAAATATAGGACCTTAAACTGAGAGGTAGTCATGTTTACCTTGTTTTTTCTACCTCTCTTTGAGTTATCTGGCTCCATTCACTCTTAACCATTGTTCTGACCTGATTATTGAGTCATTCCTGATTGATGTAAGGACAGAATTAAGTGGCAGCATGATTTGGAATTGCATTATGTTCTCAGATTTATGATGTTAGAGTCTGGCTTGTTTTCTTGTTTCTGAAAAATCCCCTGAAAACTGCCCTTATTTCTAACTAGTGCTAGGACTTTATGCAATGTCAGGATAGGCAGGGCTTCCCTCTACCTCACTCAGGCTTTGGCATCTGCTATGTTTGACAAATTCCAGAATGACTAGGGCTTTTCCCCTTCATATCTGACTGTGTTCAGTGTTTCCTCTATTAATCTCTGTCTATACTAGTTCATGCCCATTAAAAAACTTAACCCCAGACATGTATTCTCCATGTTAAACAGAATTTACATATCACTAAAAGCTACCAAATTGCAACTGTCTTGTTAACATGTTACTATTGGTTCTAATATTGTTTCCTTTATGCATTTTGCAGCCAATAATTTAAGACCCTTGAGGAACTTGTAGCATGTAGACCTTTTTTTTTAATCTGTAGTGATTGATGCCTACATGGTTGGCTGAACCCCAATCACTAATGAGTCTCTTGGGTAATGACCAAGATCTCCAAACCTTTCTTTACTTGGTATATATCCAGATTCTCCTAAATTTTCCAGCAGGGGGAATCCTGTTGTCATCATCAGACCTGACCCTGATTGTGGCTCATGCTGGCTTCTAAGTTGGCTAAACATCACTAATTTCTTAACATGAAATTGCCTGCTAGGTGGATATGGCAGGTTATACCCTTGGTATACCCAGCTGTTTTCTAGGGGTTGATCCCCTATCTGATCCCCTATCTATCCCTTATTCTGACCTTCTCTTCAATTTTTCTAGCCTTGGCTGATGAAAGTTCTATACACTCCTTTTTCTGTCCAGCTCATGGTATTCTTGGTGTGACTAGCAAAGACCAAAACTTTTCTTATTTTAGTCATTTGTGTTCTAATAAAGCAGCACACATTCAATTAGCTTTTTCAATCAGTGATTTTTTTTTTTCCCTTTTGGACTCAGGAATAGGATCAAATACAGTCCCCAGTAAATTTTATCGACTTCAATTTGAGTCACTGTTTTAGTCTATTGAGTTGTTTGTTTGGATTCAGATGCTCATCCTCTTAGTTTCACATTATCTGCAAATTTGAAAACCATGCCTTTTCTTCATAATTCCTTTAATTGAGACAAATGTGGAATGGCAGAGACAAGGAGAGAACTCTGTAACATTCTCCTGGCACTTCTCCTCTAGACTGACATCAAAAAATTTAAGCAGCACTTTGTGGGTTGACACATTCATTTATTCATTTAATATTTGCCTAATTGTTTTCACTTTCAGTCTTTTTCTCTATATCTATCACATTTCTTGATTCACTTATTTTCCACTTCTATCAAATGAGAATGTGAAGTCTGTTTTGACTTGTGTTTAGAGGAATCAAGCTGTCTCCATAGATTACTGATTTTCTTTCTATGGCTAGAATCTTGCCTGGTCTGAATCAATCTTACCAACTTGAGCATCTGCAGAATTTACCTCTCTTACTTTCTGGAGCAAAGGATGGTGTATTTCATCCTATCAACACTGATAGCCATGTGCAATGCTAAGGACAGTAGGCTCATGATAAAAACTTCTCCTTTACCATGCCCAGCTTCTTACAATAAATACTAATGGAGTGATAGCACATTAATTTATGTGGGTACAGATGTTTTAGGGAAATTATTGGCCAATGAGCAGGATCAGAGTTGCTCTGTGGCCAAAATCAGTGGTGAAGTAAGAGATAATTATGCCTGGAAATGCTAATCCTATGATTAAATGTTTACCTTGATATATTTGTTACCAATAAAATTTTCTCAAAACAGCTTTAAGCCATTTACATTTTATTCATCTTAACAGTCAAAGGAGAGACTAGTGTATGTCTTGGGAGAAATCCTTACCCTTTAATATCTGTGGCATAATAAGAAATAAATATCTGATCTTTTCTTCTGTTGCTGACACAGATCTTCTAAATCCCTTGGAATTTCCTGGGTGGTAAGAACAGCTTTTGTTCTAATGATATGATTCTGATAGCACCCAAATAGCTTCGGGATGAAGGTAGGTTGCTCAAGACCAAATTCTGTTTAGAAGCCTGAAACTTTCAACTTCATTCCTAAAATCCTTAGGGAGAGAAGAAGGTCTAGAGGCTGAGTTAGTAATAAGTCATACCTACAAAATGAAACCTCCATAACAAGCCCTAAATGATGGGGTTTGAAAACCTTCTGGGCTGGTGAACACATCAAGGTGCCAGGAGGGTGGGAGGCATCTGGAGAGGGCAAGGGAGCTTTGAGCCCCCATTTCCACCATGCCATACCTTACCCTACATATTTCTACCATCTGGCTGTTCTTAAGTTTTATCCCTTACAATAATTTCCTATTGTCTAATAAACTCTTTTCTTGATTTCTGTGAACTCCTCTAGCAAATTATCAAACATGGGAGCATGTTTGTGGAAACCTGTTTGTTGCTGGTCAGAGAGCATTGTGGGTGACCTTGGGTATCAAATACGTGTCACTAGTGTCTGAAGTGAGGGCGTTCTTGTGGAATTGAGCCTTTAAACCTGTGGAGTGTGACTGGATAGCTGTTGTCTGAATTGAATTAAATTGTTGGTCATCCAACTGGTAACCAGAGACTAAAAAACTTGGTTGGTGTGAGGAAAATGTGCACATTTGGTATTAGGAGTGTTGTGAGTGAAAACACCTTAGAATTTTCTGTATATATTAACAATTACAGAGTAGATTTTTCTGGTATACCTATAGTCAAATTTTCTTTTATAGTCTTAAAACCCTGTTACATTGTCTAAGCCTTTAATGAACTACTTGCCTTCCTCCTTAAAAGAATTACTTGGGTGAAAGATGGAGATAAATTGTCACTGTTAACTCTAGTTCTTAATTTCTGCCAAGATCTGGGTATGACCTTCTAAAAAAGATGAATTTCACAGTCCTGCAACCAAATAAAGCATGTACTCCTTGCAAAGTTGCTGAGAAATCTCTGCCTCAAAATTTGGGCAACTTTTTACTTAATATTGTGTCATAAGAGGTGACCAAGTTTTTGTGATTGGATGCCACCTCTGCCAGTCATTTCTGCTCTTGTTAAAATCCCACTCCACTTGGAAACACTCATTTGGTTGCAGGCAAAGTCCTTTTATGCTAGTATTCTCCAAAAAGTGAAATGACCATATTTACTTGGATATATGGAAAGAGTCAACTCTCTATGCAGAGAATCTAAATTTGTGTATTGGTATCAAAATGTTGTTAAAGCTTGTTTTAAAAACTGATTTAAGATTGATTATTGCTTAAGAATGCCTAATCTTTCAAGTTGTCAAAAGTGTACATCAGTAATTTATTGGAAAGAATCAAAAACAAAATCAGCCCTAGCCTAGAAAAGGGAGTCACCTCTAATTTTGACAAACACCTTATAAACCAAATGTGCCTTTATTTTCTAAAGCATAAATTACCTTTGAGGCTAAATAAGAGCATGAACAAGTAAAGCAGAAACCAAGGCATAACCTTCACATAGCATACATTTTGGGCCTGAAACCATAGATTAATAGTTTGGATAGTAATCTGAGTTATTTAATTTGTTTTTTATTAGCACTTATATACTAAATGTAGGGAACTATTCAGAATATATTTATGGAACTTTTATGGAATCCTAGTTTTATTGCTTTTGAAGTCACCTTTCAATGATCATTGAGCTCTGTTTCATTTAAATTCTTTTTTCCTTTTTAAAATGAGAGGCTCATTTTTCACTGAGAAATTTTGACGATATAAAGTAGAGATTTGTCAATAAAACATGTTTTTAGAAAACCCATTAAAATCTAAATAAACTTCACAACCAATCAAAATCAGTCATGCTAAAATTTTTGCAGTATGTGGTTAGGAAAAAACAAGGGTAATAAAAATGTATGTGTATCCATAACCAAAAACGTACATAGAAATAAATAGTAGTGGTAATTTATGGATGTTGGGAAGATGGCTGATTTTTTGTTTCAAAACTTTTATAAGATGAACCTTCACTGCTTTTAAAATTAAAATCTTAATAAATGATTTTTATGTTCTAGAAATTACTAAATGTGTTTTGGGGAAGTACATCAAATTGGTGAAAATGATTCAAGTACCCTGTAGAGGGCGCCCAAGGCTTTTCAGATTCCTAGGCAGAGACTAGATCATGTCAGATGATTTTATTCCTCTCTGTTAGAGGAGTTTTAGATTTTTTACGATGATTTTCACTTTGGATCACTGATTCTCATGAGATTTTATTTTGAAATTAATTGATATTAAATGATGCTAGAACAATTATGATTGATATACATTGTCACAAATTCAGATTTTCAGCTGGGAATGTATTTAAATACAAGGAATTCTAATTGATAACTAAAATAACTGCAACAAATAACTTTTTTTGGTAAATTTAATGCTTAAGTTATAATTTTTTCACTAACATCTCATAAAGGACAGTCTGCTATTTTAGATATGCATATGAATTAACAATAATCTACGTGCTACAAATGATATGAACCTGTTCTTCACTTCTCTCAGGTGTGAGGGTGTGGCCATTGGCCATAGGTGCATCAAACGAAAACCCATTGAATTAAGTCAGCTTTCACTTTCTATTTTTATCAACATATGTGCCTAGATCCTGATTTCTTTTAGGTGTAATTTATGGATTTTTTTAGCCTAATATTCCTTTTCACTCACTCTCAGATGATATTTACTGAAATCCACTCCATTCAGTTTTAAAATCTGATACTTTTTCCATCTGTGGTCCTTGTCGTGGATTTTCTTTTGTGGTTGTTCTTGTTGGTACTGGGGTCTGAAAGCAGGGCCTTGTGCTTGCTAGGCAGATGCTGTACCATTTGAGCCATGCTCCTAGTCTTTTTTTATGATTTGGTTATTTTTCAGAAAGGGTTTGTGTTTTTGCCTAGGACTAACCTAAGCTTTCTGCATAGCTGGGATTACAGACATAAGCCACCATGCCCTGTTTATTTGTTGAGACTGGGTCTTGTTAATATTTTTGGCTGGGCTGGCCTCAAACTGTGATTTTTCCAATCTCTGCCTCCTAAGTAGCTGAGATTATAAGCATGAACCACCATGCCCATTCCTTTTTCTCCTGGATTTTTACAGCTATATTATATACTATATGCAAAATTCAGAGAGTAAAAAAGAATAGATTTTGTTTCCTAGCAACATAGCTTTCTTTCTGGCAATTCTCAGCTGTCTTCAAATACTCCCTATTATTTGGATTTCCTCTAGTATCATGCTGGAGAGCCTTCATTACTAAGAGGCAATGAGCTTTTGTGGTTCTTGCATAATTTTTTGGCTTTTGAAATCCACGTGAACAGAATGTTGTAGCGCTGACAGTTCACAGTTGTTTGTATCTATAGCTTATCTGCACTCATTCCCAGGTGCTAGATTGGTGTCACAGAGGTGATTGAAGTAGGCCTGTCAGGCACATTAATATCTGTGTTTTAAAAATTGCATTGTGTCTGGGCATGACAAAAAAACCAAACCAAATCAAAACAAAACAAAAAAAAACCCAGTCTCTGATTATTATTGGTTTTGCTAGAATTGATTTTCACTCTGTGTAATTTGGCAGTTACATTGATGAAACATGTGGCTTGCTGCCTTTTTATTTATGTTGAAGGCTTTATTTCTGATGCCCATGAAATAGCCAGACAGACAAATATAAATTTAACTTTAGAGCTGCCTGGTAGAGAAGAGTTAGGGTCAGAGTTAGAAAAGGACACTGCTTAATAGTTATTGCCCAGTCTTTAGTCTGGGAAGAAAAGCAGTGATGATAATTTTCACTTTTCAGGGGGGGATAGTGAAAGTGCAGACTTTCATGACCTGATTGGGATGGCTGAATGCTTCCAAGTTTCTATCTCTGGAAATGGGGCCAATAATCTGTGCTACCTGACTCACAGGGAAGATAAAAAGGTCATTTTGTAAAGTTACAGCTGCAGAGTGCTTCTTAGAAGCCATCCATCATCAAAACATTTAGCAGCACTACACAAGCATTGCATGTTACTTCCTGGTGGGTTTGCAGCAGTGGATTTACTCCTTGGGTGATTTCCATCCCTTGGGGACATTTGGCAATGTCTATTTTTGGTTGTCACAACTCGGGAAGAGGTGGAACTAATATCTAGTAGGTAGAGATCTGAGATGTGGCTAAACTCCCTACAATGGCCAGGACAGTGACCCACAGGAAGAATTACCTAGCCCAACATATCAATAGTGCCAATGTTAAGAAACCCTGGCCCATATTGGTTGCCATGATTGGCATAATGGTTCATGTTAAAACATTTGCATTGGTGACATGATCAGCAGTGTATATGGTACCTAGGTTTATTCTAAGAGGGTATAATGTTTAAAAAGGAAAGATACAAAATTACTTTGAATAAAATCATAAGCACATGTTTTCACTAAAATCCAAATGCCTTATTCCCAGTTACCTTCTGACCTACACAGTAAGATTGTGGTCACACAATCATGGGGGTGGGTTACTGGGGAAAAGAGCCTTTGGAGAGCATGAATAATAAGCATGGCAAATCCTTTGCTCTTTGTTTAAAAAGTAACTGACTTGACAGTAAGACAGAATGGTGTGTATATAAGCTAACTTTCTGAGAAATTCTCTTCTTTCAAAACTCTCCCAACACAAGCACTAGTTAAAGACACATCAGGGTAGGAGTGAAAGGAAGAGAAATAAAAAGGAAAGAAGAGTTATGTGTGAATTTGGGAAGGGCTCTGTTTGTATTCTGTGCTTTCTAGATGGGTTCTGGGGTGGGGATTTGATGTTAGCCTCTTTATAATTCTGAGCTACCCAGAAAATACAGGGAACCCAAAAACTCAACAGCAAAAGAGCAAATTAAAAATGGGCAGTAGACCTGAATAGACATTTCTCGAAAGAAGGCATATAGATGGTCAACAGGTATATGAAAACGGTGCTCAACATCATTAATGATCAAGTGAAAATCAAAATCACAATGAAATATCACTGCACTCTTCTGAGAACTGCTATTAACAAAAAGACAAAAACCAAACATTGACCAGCATGTGGAGAAAAATGAACACTTGTATACTACTGGTATATAAATTAGTATAACCATTTTGGAAAACAATGTTTAGATTCCTTAAAAAATGAAAATAGAATTACCATGTGATCCAGCAGCCTTACTATGGGGTACATAGATCCAAAGGAAAACAGTTCATGAAGGAGACATTGGCACCATCATGTTTATTGCAGCACTGTTCACAACGACCAACAAATAAAAACAGCCGAAGTGTTCATCAGCTGATGATTGGATAAAGAAAATGTGGTACGTATAAAAACTGGAATATTATTCAGGCATAAAAAGAAGGAAATCCTTTCATTTGCGACAATCTGAATAGAGTGGAGCGCATTATGCTAAGTCAACTAAATCAGGCACAGCAGGACCACCACACGATCTCATCCACTCACATGTGGATCCTGTAAAGGCTGCTCTCATAGAAGTTGAGTACAGAATGGTGGTTACCAGAGGCCTGGAACAGTAGAGGAGATGGGAGGGAAGGGAAGAGTTTAGTCAATGAGTACTAAGTGACAGTTAGACAAGAGAAATCAATTCTGATGTTTTGGTATACAGTTATCATTACAGATAATTCTAGTTCACTGTATATCCAAAAATCCAGAAGAAAGGAGTTCGAATGATAAATGTTTAAGGAAACATATGTGTAAACTGAGTTAAACATTTCACAATATATACATGTACTGAAATACAACATGGTACCCTCAAATAGGCACAGTTTTTATGTTTTTATGTATCAACTAAGATAATTTTAAATTAAAAAGCATTCTGAGATATGCGTAGAAGCAAGCTTTTCAGAGAGGTTGTTGGTTCTGCTATTTGGGAGAATGGACGTATGCTCTGTCAGCTCTCTGGAGCGCCAGGGACCACTCCATCTGGGTTTTCCTGTGAGTTATGATGATGAGGAAGGGAGGAAGGACTTCCAAGGAACCCTGCTTGCAAATGTGCACCGGGAGAGAACCTGCAGTCCTGGAGGGATCTCTATCACCCCGTTGGAAGGATGGGTCCTGAGAGAGATCAAAGACCAGTGAAGTCTTAGCTACTTCTGGTTATGAATTTTCATTTTAAAAGGAAGATTTTTGGCTCGGATTCTTTCAGTGGCTTAGAGTAGTCAGTACTCCTGGGAACTCTTGAGAAATTTCATATAACTATTTATCCTTGAAACTCCACTGTTTGGTTACTTCTCTGTTGAAGATTACCTTTTACTAAAAGGTATTACTTGGCAGTCAGCTGCTGTTCACACTTGGTTAAATGCTACATACAGTAGATCTTTTAATTCTGAGGCAAGAAATACATACATCATCAAAAGAAATTGTGGAGAGGTTATTATATAAAGAATCTTGGATAGCAGATTAGAAATTCTGCCCAAGAATAAACCCTAGAAATGAGTACTACTGATTCTCCACCCTGTATTGAAAACATCCATGTGTCTTTGTGATCATAGTTATAGCTGCCATTGATTAAGCATCGTTTATAGGTCAGGTATTGAGCTGGACATTTTACAGACAGATATGAGCACATTATTCAATTCTGACAAGAGGCATTTGGGAAGATGTTATCTCTAGTCTAAAAAATGAGGAGAAAAAGGCTTAGAGGGTTTAGGTAGCATGGTCACAAGCCAACAGTATTGGCTTATTTCCAAAATCTTTCTTTCTGAACATGCTACCTAGTTTTATACTAATTACTTCTGACTACTAGTTTGTACTTTTGGTTTCAATACCATAAGAAGAGTTACCTTATATCCTATTAGGTTGAACCATATGATAAGGCTGATATTTGACCTTTTTGAACCTAAAGCAGTAAATTTATGTAGTTAAACTCACTAAAATATAGATTATTAAGCTATAATGTAGTATAGCACAGTATATTTACTACTTTACTATGTACTATAGTATGTTTAGTGATTGGCTCATCTGAATTAAGATTAGAGGAGTTCGCTGATTGCGAATCGCGTAGGTCTATTGACTTCTGCACTGCTAATCTGTAATCTTGAATATAATGAAGAATTTGAAAAGGAATGCATAAGGCATCACCCCAGGACAAAGTTAAAATAGTATGGTGTGATGGAGAGAAACACTCATGGGTATGAATCTCTATCCTCCTTCCTGCTGTAATGACTCCTTATCTCTTGTTTCTGGGTGGTGCTGTTTTAAGATGGCAGGACCTCTATGAGTCTGCTCAACAGAATGTACTCAGGATAGACATTTAAAGCAAGCAGGATAGAAACTGTCATTGTGAGAAGTCACTGAGATTTTGGTGTTTGTGGCTGCAGCATGACCTTGCTCTCTCACTAATATATCAACCTTATCTAATACATAAAAAACTTCTTTCAGATTTCCACTTTTCCTGTCTCTATTATCTTATTTCTGTTTGTGATTGCTCTCCTGGATTGCTTCCACAACCTCCTAACTGGGTTCACTAACTACTCAAATTTCGATCCTTTCAAATCTATCTTGTACACATCCACCAGAATGTTTAATTTAAAATACAAATAGGACAATGTTATGCCCAGCTTGAAATCTTTTATTAATTCCCTAATTACCTATAACAGTAATTTTAAACTTCGTTTCCTGGAACAGTTAATTGATGTTTTGGGAAAAAGACTCATGTCCTCAGGTGTAAGAAAATTCAGCAGTACATCATCTTGGAGATAGACATACGTGTATCAGTTGGATATTAAAATATGTGATAAAGAAATCAGTGAAATTGTTTTAAGTAGTCCTTTTCCTGAATTATAGGGTCCCTAAATATTTTAAAAAGAAAGGCTTTTAGCACCAGGATCTTGCTATGGTGTCTGGCTCTTTCTGGAACCTACAAGATTTTTTATGATCACCTTGCTTACTATGCCACCAGCTTCTTTTCCTACCACCTTCTGCAGCTGATGCTTCAGAGTCCTGTCCACCGAAGAGATCTGACTTTGGTGCTGTTCACTTTGCCCAGAGTGCCATGGCCCCACTTCCATGCAAGTCACTCTACCACTCCTGGTCAGCCTTTTTGACTGAGTTCAGATGATGTTTGCTGCAAGAGACTGTGATGTAAGACATAAAATTAAAGCTCAATATTATGTGTTATCTTGGCATCTGGTGAAATCAGAAGGGCCTTGATTGTCCCTCTTGCTAGTTCATTGCTCTACTCTGCTCCTGTGGATAAATTCCCCCCAATAAATCACTCTCCTTGTTATGGGACAAGGTACAGTTCCTGCTGAGCCCTGAGCAGTGAGATTCTGCTTTCTGTTGGCCTGAAAAATTATCCACAAGTCAATCATACACAGCTTATGGAAGACTGTTTCTACCCTCTTGACTCCTGTAGCCTCTGACTGGCCATTCTTTTTCTGAGCTCAACCCCCATACAGCCTTTCATGGTTCATGGTGCCCTCACTTCACCTTCTCCCCCAGGCTGTCAGTGAGTATCTGTAACTAATTGCTGATCTCATTTGTCCACATGTTTAGCCATCTCCATAACTCTAGAGCAGGAATCGTTCTCTCATTAGTAACTAGAACAGGGATCTTAGACACCTTGCCTCACAGTTACTCTGATCCCATAAACACTCTGAATGCTGACCATACTTGTCAGATTTATTATAATTACTTCATGTTTTCCTGTATCTGTATCTATATTAGACTATGCATTCCTTTATGTTAGAGGCCAGGCTTTACTTATCCACTGTCTTGCACAGAGTCACCAAATGCTATTTATAAATTGGATGATAATATTCAACGATGTATATAATTAGCACTTTTGCAACTCATGGCTAAAGACTCCACATGACTGGTATTGTCCCTACTCTACAAATGAAGAAATCAAGCCCTAATTAAGCAGCATGTTAAGAAGCTGCATGTTCTGGAATTTTGAACCTGGCTCTGTCTCTTAAGACTATCATCTTATATGTAGTCACTGAGTTTGTGAGGTTATAGATGACTTGGTGATATGAGAGTGAAACTCAGGCAACTGGACTAGGGCAAAAGAATTGCTCAGCACTTTGTATCCTGAAGAGATGTACAAAGAGGTGCAGCTACACATCTGTCCCTAGTATATTGAGGGAGAGTATACTATTCCACCCCAGCCCAAATTAAAATCAAGGGAAGAAAGCAGAAGAGCAGAGGGAGAAGGAAAAACAATTGAGAAAATAGGATGTGAGTTGTCAGCATAGAGATTCTTGTGTTGATTTTATATTTTTAATTTTTAAAAATGCTTTCAGACCAGGTCTTACTATGTGGCCCAGGTTAGCCTGGAACTCCTGGTTCAGCCTGGAACTCCTGGTAGCTGGGATCACAGTCATGTGCCACAGAGCCCAGCTAGCATAGAGAATCTTGTGTTTTCCTCTTCACTTCTTCCAGGCCAGAACAGGACAAATAACTTCAAGCTTAAGAATACCTGCAAGAAGAAATGCTTAGCACCTCATTCCACACTGATGTTTTCCTTAGGCAAAGGCTTAGGACATGTCTCTGAGTCTTCAGGAAAAAGGATGTGAGATTGCTACCACAGGGTAGAAAGAAATAGGGGCAGCAGTGGAGTAGACAGCACTTAGCTATTTGGTAAGATTAGGTTCCCAGTGACTGGAGGGGACTATCTAAGAAGGCAACCTGTAGAACAAATGGAGCCAGCAGAAAAAGGATTGGTGATTTCTAAGGTCAAGTCCTCTTAGTGCATGTGTGTGTGTGTGTGTGTGTGTGTGTGTGTGTAGAAGAAGGATGGTGGTTGGTAGTGATAGCTGTTTATCACCACATCCAGAGAACATTTTGTGAAGATGCCCCACTCCTCTCCTTAACTCACTCACATATTCAAATTTTATGCAGACTTTGGGTGCCTCCCTGACCTCAGAGGACATCTTTGGTCTGATTGGGTTAGCTGGAGAAATAACAGCATTTGGCATAAGATTGCAATCACTCAGTCACTAAGAAGACTGTGCTCTTCCTCATGTACATCCTCCTTCCAAAGTCCAGTCTAGATAGAAAAGCAGGTGACAGAGCAAACTTTTCTCTTTTCCTTCCCACTGCAATTCCACGTACTGCATGGCAGGGGGTGGTAGATAGGAACAGATTGGAATTTTAAACTGGACTGGGATTTTTGCCAGTAACTGATAGTTGCCAGAAAGTTATGCTCTGGCTAACTTTCAAAGACAGGAAAGAGAGATTCAATAGCACACTAGGGGCCAGGAGAAAAATCAAACTCTATTTGTATCCGGTGAGTTCTGACTATTCAGTAAACCAGTCACCTATGTGAGCTGTTAATGTGACGGCCTCTATTACTTCCTGTAATGTGGATTTAATTCAGTGAGCGGGATGTGGAGGAGAGTTTCGTATTCTTCTTAGGTGAATGCCTGGGACCTTCTGACCTACTAAACACAGTCTATGTAGAAGCAGCTTGGTGGTGTCCAAAGAGTTTAGAGATTGAAAGGCAACTATTTGCTTCTCCTGGAAGGCAGACCCTGGAAACACAGCCGCTGAGCTCTGTTCTTTGTAGCTCGTGTTCTATATGCTTACTTACCTTGGAGCACAGGACTTGCCACCTGATGTGCACAGCAATTACTCAGAAACCCTAAAGCCACAAATACTATGAAGTTGCTTTCATCATAAAACACCATTTTATCTAACTTAAACTTTTCCTAATCATTATTCTGAGTGTAGCCTAAAGACTTGTTCTTAACTAAAGGTGAGCTACTGATTTCTTTACTGTATTTTAAGTAGCCATTTTTTGTTAAGTTTGAGTATAAAATTATTTCTAAGTCTCTCTCTCTCTCTCTCTTTCTCTCTCTCTCTCTCTCTGTAAGTGTGTATTTGTCTCTCATGAAACTTTAGGTATGAGAGGGTTAGGAAACTACAGAGAAAGATCTCTGTGGTATGTCTGTATTTGTATTTGAATTATCACTCTGTTTCTTTGAGTTTGAGGTATGAAACAGTAAAGAAGGAGAGCAAGGACTACTAGAAGAAAAATCACATCTTTACATGTTCACACTCAGAAACTATTCTTGAAGTCACGAAAAATGAATGCTTTTCTACTGACACTATGGATGGCAATGTCCTCAGTCATGAATATTATTACATTCTCATGGTATCAATCATCACAGGCATAGGAGGATCCAGGATAGGCCTGAATGATAGCTTCCTTCCTTCCTTCCTTTCTTCCCTCCTTCCCTCCCTCCCTCCCTTCTTCCCTCCTTCCTTTCTCTCTCTCTCTCTCTCTCTCTCTCTCTCTCTCTTTCTCTTTCTTTCATGGTAGTACTCAGGGCCTCATGAGCCATGCCCAAGTCCTGTTTTGCTTTGGTTATTTTTGTTAGGGTCTTGTGTTTTTGCTCAGGCCAGTGTGGACTGTGATCCTCCTCCTTATCCCTCCCATGTATCTGGAATTACAGACGCATACCACCATGCCCAGTTTGTTTATTGAAATGGGATCTCACTAATGTTTTGCCCAGGTTGACTTCAAATTGCAATTCTCCCACCATGCTTCTCCAGTACCTGGGATTACAGCCTAAAGAAGTTCTGAGTAGGCAAGGTATATCAGAATAGCAAGGGAATTTGGAAATTAATTACCTCAATTTGCCAAGTGAAAACTAAGGCTCAGAGAGATGAACAGAGTTGGCTGAGCCAACACTACTGAGCAGAGGAATGTCAAGTTTGAAATTACAAAAAAAGGTTAGAAGAGGATATGAATAGATTTTTCTGTTGGCCTAGCATTTGTTGTTGTAAACTGCTACCAGTTTAATTCTTGGGAAGAGAAATTTAACTGACAAATTGCTTATAATTTTTTAGAGGAAATTAACTGTATGTGTGTGCATGACAAGTGATTTCATGAATCAATGAGCCCAACCTTTCATTTTACTGAAAGGGGAAGGGCTGTGACTTGTCCATGATCAAAAACCTGGTCCCCAGCCCTATACTCTTCTCTCTCCCTTCTAAGCTGGTGGCCTATATTCATTTCTTACTAGTACTGAAGAAAAATTTTAATATTCCTTAAAAACAAAAATTTATTTCACTACAAAAGATCAACTTAAACAATGTAGGGTTCATGCACTTCTGAGAGTGTTGGCTTTGTGTGTGTGTGCGTATGTGTATGTGTTTGCTGTGTGTGTGTGTGTGTCTGTGTGTGTGCGCATGTGTGTTTGCTGTGTGTGTGTGTGTGTGTGTGTGTGTATGTGTGTGGGTAGCTGGGAAATAAACCCAAGGTCTTGCACTTGCCATGTGACTCTCAGCTTTTACAAGAACTAGACTAAGGATTTGATGCAATGTGTGATGAGAAAAGCAGATTCAAATATGGGTAAAACAACAACAAAACAACATCAACAGCAAAACACAAGACCAGCTGTGAGAATCTGTGCTATTGGGTGCTTGATTCTGGTTTCCTGAAAGATTTGGGGGAACCATCTGAATTGACCTAGAGGAAGATTTATCAGGTTTCTTTTGCCATTATTTCATTTCTTTGGATAATTCTTTCTCTTATGTTAACCATATCCCTGACCTGTGCGCTATATGCTAGTAGACTAACCCCTCTCCAGCTGAGAGAACCACAAATGTCTGATATTGCCAAATTTCTCCTGGAGGCACAATGCCTCTCTAGAAGAAATGATGGTTTAGATCATCAGGCCTGAGCCCACAGGTAGTGGGGAGCACATAGTACAAATCAGACAAGCAACCAGAAGCCTGGAGAAAGTGAGCACAGAAGCTCTCAACCCACTCTCGACCTTAGAATATTTATGTATTAACTTCTTCTATTTAGGCTGCCTAGACACCCAGGCTGGGGTTGAGATCTCAGTCATGGGAAATATTCTCAGGTATTGTCAAGGACTTCGGCTTTCTTAGCAGTAGTAGGGTTACGATACTAGTCTTGGAGCTCTCATTGCCAGAGTATGGCCTACCTGCTGTTGCCCTTGCAGATCAGGCCAATAACCTGATTCACCTTTATCAGCTTGAGAAGAATCAACTTAGAATGTAACACATTTGTGCATGGAAGCAATGCCAGGAATCTCCCTGTATAGCTATCCTTATCTCAACTAGCAAAAACCCTTTCTCCTTCTTATTATTATTTATACTCTCTCTTCAACAAAATTAGAGATTAGGGCAAAACAGTTTCTGCTGGAAGCGAGAGGGTAGGTGGGGAGAGGGTGGGGGTGGGGGGGAAGGAGGGGGTGAGGAGAGAGGGAGAGGACGGGGGTGGGGGGTAGGAGGGAGAAATGACCCAACCATTGTATGCACGTATGAATAAATGAAAAAAAACCAAACAAACCTGATTCACCTTTAGAGTACTAGTTTTGGAAAGAACCTTACCAAGTGTGGCAAAGACTGCTAGGTAAAAATTGTTTGCTCTCCACTTTCTATTTTTCTGCTTCAAGAGACTAGATTATGATTGTGTAGATAAGAGCAACTGGTTAGGGCATGGCTTAGCCAAAAGATCAAAGGAACATGGGATATCTTCTTGGAACAGCCAATGAGCCATTTTCCCATCTTGAACCACCAACCTACTTCTGGACTGTTACACAAAAGAAAGACATGTGCCTTTTTTGAAACACTAAATTGCAGGTTTTATCTGTTCTAGAAACCTGGTCTGAGTCCTACCTCATATACAGGTAAGCATGAAAAGAGGAACAATGGGAGAGATTAAGGCAAGAGACAGAATAGGTGCTACAAAGAGATGCTGCACAAGGCAGCAAAGAGATTTCAGGGAGCGCATAACATTTCCTGGATTAGACCTCTCTTGCATCTGTTGATTCATTTCATGTAGAAGGCCAATTATCAGTGCTTTCCTTTTGGGGATAGGTGAAGTTCTCTGTGAACAGATAAGAGCAGTGCAGTGAAATTATCTGTTTTTTTTGACAAATTGAGAGCACTGACTTCTTAGAGTTGCCTTTGGTAGATAGAGTTGACTGTAAATTATTTATTGAGCTTCTATTTTCTGTCAGTGCCTGGGGTGGTGTGCCATAAAGTAGCATATGATAAGTTCATCTGTAAGCAGTGGAATCTCTAAGAACATAGTGCTTGAAATGAACTGTGAGTGAATTGCAGTGCCTGCTAATTATTTAGTACTGATATGTGCAAGAAGTATTCAGATAAGTAGAGCATACCCAAAGGAATTTGATACAGGTTACTCCAGAGGCACTTGCACACCCATGTTTATTGCAGCACTATTCACAATAGCCAAGTTATGGAAACAGCCAAGATGCCCCACTATAGACGAATAGATTAAGAAAATGTGGTACTTATACACAATGGAGTTTTACTCAGCCGTGAAGAAGAATGAAATCTTATCATTTGCAGGTAAATGATGGAACTGGAGAACATCATTCTGAGTGAGGTTAGCCAGGCTCAGAAGACCAAAAATCGTATGTTCTCCCTCATATGCGGACTTTAGATCTTGGGCAAATACAGCAATGTTTTTGGGCTTGGTCACATGACAGGGGAAAGCACATATGGGAGGTATGGGGATAAGTAGGAAACCCAAAATGTGAAAGTATTTGATGTTCCCACTGCAGAGGAACTAATACAGAAACCTTAACATGACAGAGGTCAATATGGGAAGGGGATCAGGAACTAATGAAAAGGTCAAGTAGAGATGAATCAACTTGGGTTGTAACACATTTGTACATGGAAGCAATGCTAGGAACCTCTCTGTATAGCTATTCTTATCTCAATTAACAAAAATGCTTTGTCTTTCTTATTATTGCTTATGTCTTTTCTTCAACAAAATTAGTGATAAGGGCAGAACAGGTTCTGCCTGGAAGCAAGAGAGGGTGGAGGAGAGAGGGAGGGGACCAAACAATGTATGCACATGTGAATAAATGAATAAAAAATTGAAAAAATTATGGGACTAAAAACTATCAAAACAATCATGCAAATAAACAAAATTGGAAGACTAAAAAAGAAAACAAAAAAACCCAAAAAGCAGAGGGGTGTATAAAAGACACTTCAGGCAAGGAAATAGTGGGAATTGGAAGTAAGCTGGAATAACCAGGTTGGCTGATGCAAGACTTTGTATAGCAGGGCGGGGAATGGGAGATGTCATGCAACCTTGGAGCCCCTGGTAATAACCATTTAAGGAACCACAACTTAATGCTCCCCAAACATCCTAATAGTCTAAAAAGCAATAGAAATTGAAACTTAATAGCACACAAAATCAGGTACATGGTGAAGCCAAGTCACAGGTTTAATTGTTCCATGACTCTGAAAACTTGGCAATTGTTTACATGACAGAAACCAAAATTAAAGAAACATCACAAATACCATCTCATAGAGCAGTCTGCCTCTGCCACATGATCTTGTTCTTCTGTTATGAAGAACATGAGGAGAAAATAGTTTTGGAAAGCAGAAATACCATTAAGATGTCTTCCCATTTCACTTTATGTTAGTCTCTTAATACTAGGCTTCTCTAGTGGCAGATGAAAATAGAGACTCAGTTTGGAGTCAGATTGTGGATTTTAAATGGTTGAATTTATCCTATGGACAAAGAAGCAATTGAGGCTTTTTAAAACCAGTGGGTAGCATAATAAGAATGTCTTTATGGAGAAATTAATCTGGCTACAGTGCTTAGAATAGATAGATAGAGCACAAAACTGGAGGAAGAGATGCTAGTTAAGAATTTTGTTTGCAATAATTTGTGCCTATGTTGTAATTTGAGAGCCATTGGGAGCATTTTGCTACCTAGGTGAGAGACAATACATTTTCTAGCAGAGATTAGCTTATGGGGATTCACCTGCAAGCATAGTGAAGAGATCCAGGTCTCAGAAAAACTGCTCTATATACAGATAAGTTTGGGTGAGAGAGGAAATCAGACAAAGCAATGGGTTTATGAGCCAAAGAACTGCATCAAGCAGGACTCTATGGGGAAATCCATGGATAGTATGAGGGCTCTGAATGTTAGGTTGGAAAATGCTAAGCTAAATTTACTTGTGACATACTTTTACCTACTGTGTCAATCAGGGTCCCAGCAGGAAACAGATGGCACACTCAGTGTAAGCAAATTGAGGAGTTAATCAAAGGGCAATTCACTACCATAAGGGTAAGGCTAAGAGAAACCAACAAGGGAGAGAGGAACAGCTAGGCACTCCAGGCAAGCAACAGCTTGGGATTTGTAGGTTACCAACTACCATAGGCCTAAAAGTTCAAGAGAAGAGAGCAAATTATCTGTGCTCCAAATCCAGAGGGAGAAGTGGCAGAAGAAGGCCATTAGGCAGGAACCTGGTAGGTAGAGGGGATGGACTCACTTCATGCTAGTGAGGGAACTATAGGAATAAACACCTTGATCTCACTTTGCTGTCATTCTTTGGTATTCCCATCCATGCCTCTCATTGATGAAAATAACCAAATGGCAGAGGATAAGCAAGCCATGCACACAATCCATATGAGTCACCTTCCCAGGACACAGACCAGGGTGGAGAAGGGTAGAGAGAGATGGGAGATGACATAGGGGGTGGACAAAAGGGAAGACATGTAACATGAGCCTTCCTGGTGTTGTTTATTCCTTCTTCCTTGTATATTGAAAATTATCCTGGAGATGCTAAAATTCAACAAATTCAAACTGAGTTGTAATGAACTAATGAATGAATAAATGACAGATTAAAAGGTAGGAAGATATTGAAAGGACAAATAAATAAGAAAAAAACTATCTTTTATACTTTTGCTTAGGTTTTGTCATACCTAAGATAGTGAGGTATCTGTCTGTGTTTTTGCTGCATGCAGTCATACAAACAGAGCTGAGAATTTGACAGAAACAGTTTTTTTTTTTTAACTGTAGGTCAGAGGGACCTGGGTTGGGAGTTGGAGAGGTGGAGGAATGCCTTTTTATCCATCATGCATTTTACTTGGTCCCCTTTTTCTTTCCTTTTCCATCCTATTGCTTTTGTTTATTTGTAACAAGAGCATATTCTGTGGCACACATCAACATCTTGATATTATTTTAGAATTTCTTGTTGCCATGTAGTATGTTGAGTACTCAGTTTTTCCTATTTCTATTTTAGTTTGTTCTGCTTTATTCTTTAGGATTCTTGTCTTTTCCTTGTATTTAATTTTTTATGGCAATTATTTTTCTATCTGATTTTAAAGAGAAAACAAATCTTAGAACAGTCTAAAAGAATTTTTATGCTCAACTTCTAAGTATTGCTTTCAACTTGGATTTTCTTGTTTTATCTTTTATCCCTCTAACTTTCATGTTTCCAGCTTTTTATCTCACTGGATCTAGCCCTTTTATGTTTTTTTTTATTTATGCTGGTTTTATCTTTAATCTTTTATCCCTACTTTCATGTTTTGCTCTTCTTAATCTCACTGGTTTTAGCTTTTCTTTTCTATTCTTCTATTTCTTAGGTCATATTTTTATTGAAATTTATATTTGTAGGTGAAATTTTGCTTTATTTTCTTATGTTTCAATTTTTCTTAGTTGTAATTTTATGCTTTGATTTGCCTCAATTTAACTTTGTTCTCTGTCTTTAGAGAACTATAACTTTCTTTTTCCTTCTTCTTCTCTTCTACTTTTCTTTTTTCTTTATTTTGTAATTATAAGAAGCTTGGAAACAAGAAAAGAAGGTTGGATATTTGAAGGTTTCCTTCCTTTCACATTTTTACTACCCTCCTAAGGGCCTCCCAGTTCATTGATAGATAATCCCCCTCACTTTAGTGACAGCACCACTGGCAATGCTACACTCTGCAAGTCCCTCCTCTGCCGGTTGAGGTCCAAAGGCTGTTCTATTGCTTTTTTGATGCATGGTGTTTGTATTGTGTATTTTTTGATCATTTCTAACTCTGATGATCAGATAAATGCGTCACTGGGTGAGAAGTAGGTTGGTGTCTTTCATCCCTGATCTCTGTAGTTTGCTGAGATTCCTAGCTCATAAGGCAGAATTTTCTCCTGTCCTGATTCAGTGTTCTGGGAAGTTAGCCATGATGAATCCTCATGTCTATTGCTCCTGTCAAGGTGAACACTTTGTGATCTTCTGTTTATTTACTTTATATCCCACAGGGACAGTAACCACCTTTGGTGCTCTAAGTACCAAGTCTGTCAGGTGGTCTAATGGAGCCTAACTTGAAATCAGTAGGAAAGGAGTAGGATTTCTTCCTATGGGTCATTTTTTTTCTCAAGATGGACCTCTCCACCTAAATAGAAAATTACCCTCCAGCCCATTCCTACCAAACTTTACTTTAAAATGACAGAGACTGTGATGCATTCTGTTTCCATTCTATACTGGTAACTTGGGGACCAGAATCATAGATTATTTTATAAGACAATTTCTGCTTAGAGTTTTCCTTAAAGTGACATTGGAAAGTGGACATGTCTCCCTTTTTTTAACCTTGAGATAACCATTTCAGCATCCTGAAATCAGAGTGAGATTAGAAAATAGAGACATGTAAAATGGATTGATTTTTAGGACTAGGATGTGCCCTTTTAACCCCATCACCAACATACACCTAGCTTCTCTGATTTCTAACTATATGCCATAGAATATGGTGCTCAATGATTTGTGGTATATGGCGCAGTGGTACAGAAGATAGGATCTGGAGGAAGACTGATTTCAAATCCCAACTTTGATGCCCACTAAATTGTGCCACCATGGATGAGTTAGTTCACTCTTTTTTTTTTTTAACCTCCTTATCTTTATCACTACAATGGGTAGAAGAAATTAGTTAAGATATAAGGTACTTGTGACCCTATTTGGCACATTATACTCTCAAAAATGTAAAGTACTAATACTATTTAAGACCAAGTTCAAAGTTTTCCATCTTCATGAACTATTTCATGATTGAATTTACATACGTACACACACACATACACACACACACACACACTTGCACACACATTCTCGCCATTAAGAGTCTCGTGCTTCAGTTCTCCTCTGTGTGGCATCTTGTGTATATCTTTTTATGGGCTAGCGGCATCTGTTTACACATATTCCTTTCCTGCTATCCAATTACCATCTTGAGGTCAAGAGTCGTGTCTTATTCACCTTTATCTTCTCAACATCTCACACAATAGCTGGTACACAGTGTGTGCTTAATAAATACTTAATAAATATAAGGATGAACATTTGTTGCCTAGGGACTTTTAAACAACTATGTCTCAAGTACATTATGGGAAATGTTCTTTCTTTTACTGCCTTTGCAACAGATGGACAATATCCTAAACTATTGCGTCCCTAATCTGTTTTGTGAGTAACTAGCTAGAAAGGTCTTCTCTGAGATTGAAATTGTGGCCAGATTACTGGAGCATTAAATGATTTTTAAAAATGTCTCCCAGAACTTTATAAACTACTCATTTCTTTGAAAAATGCTCAAATATTATATAATTCCATGTGAGAATCTCATCAGTAGTCTAGAAAATGTGTTCGAATTCTGAGATACTGTCACTAGAGATTTGAATTTTATGGTCAAAGTCACTCCCTCTGTCTCACTTCTCTGTCTTGATATCATCCTAATCCCTCTCCCTCCTAGCTAGATTTCTAGCACTTTCTGTAGTTTCTGTTGCCATTTATGTATTCTTCATTCTCTCTACTCTAATCTGACTTCTGGCTCCATCACCTAGATAGTATAAGCCAACATGACTATGACCCTTGTTTTGGTATTATCAGTTTTCACTCCTCATCTTACTTGACCTGTCAGCAGCATTTAACCCTGTTGAACATATTTTCCCTCTTAACACCATTTTTCTTTCCTTGTCTGACACCACTTTCTTCTGGCTGTTCTATTATTTATTTGCAAGCTTTTCACCTAATTCTTTGCAGACATATTTTCTTCTCTCAATGCTAGGTCCTGGGCCTTCCTCTCTCAGTTTTATATTTTTCTCATGGGGGATTATCTATATCAGTGGCTTTAGGAAACTCTCTACCTTGATAAATCCAATCTAGGTTTCTTGTTTGAGCTTCAGATCTGTAGTCTCACTGTCTATTTCACAACTCTAGTGAATGGCTTCAACCTACCTCAAGTTTAACATTTTTAACATGACCTAATCACTGCATCAAAACCTGTCATCTGCAAAGCTGCACCGGTCAGAAACTTGGGACTTATCTTTTATATCTTTTCCCTCATCCTTAATATCCAATTTGTCATCATTTTTTGAAACATCTCTTGAATCAGTGCACTTTTCTCCATCAGCACTGCTACCATTTTCATCATTTTTGCCTGAAGCAGCTAGCTCCTGCAATAATTTCTGAACTTGTCTCAATGCTTCAACTCTCTCCCTCTTCAAGCTGTTCTCCACAATGACAGCCTGGTGATTAATTTCAATGTGAACATTAATTCATGTTACCCTCTGACCTCAATGGTTCCTCATTTCTCTCAGGACACAGATCAAGACCTTCTGCGAAGTCTGCAAAGCACTGAATACCTTCCCTTCCTCATCCAACCTCCCCTTGAGAGGCTCCACTCTGACTGTGGACACTCTGGCTTCAGCAACTAAACACCCAAGTGTCCTCTTGTCACAGAGTTTTTTCAGATGCTACAATTTCTGCCTGAATCTAGAATTTTTTTTACTCATCTTAGTTTGGTAACCTTTCTATCTGTCCATTGGATGTTTCCATTAAATTCCTTGGTTTGTTGTTATGGCCAAAAACATCATGGGCTCTTGACTTTTGTTGTTGCTTTGTTTTAATCTTGCAGACACAATAAACAATGCAATGTACCATGTTTCCTTCTTTTTTGTTTGTTTTGTTGATTGGATTTAAAAAATATTATTTATTTATGAAACAGTATCTCACCAGGCAGCTGAGGCTGATCTTGAACTCATTATGTAGCTCCAGGCTGGCCTCAAACCCATTATCCTTCTTTCTCTGTCTCCCAAGTGCCAGTATTATAATTATGTGACACCATTCCAGGGTCATGTTTCCTTCTTGCTACAATTTCCTCAGAAGTTGTATTGTATGGTGGTTACCTGTTTCAGCTCTGGAGCTAAATTAATGAAGTTTGAAATCTTACTCTAGTATTCATTAGCAGTTTGATCTTTGTCAAGTTATTCAACATTTCTGTGGTTTCATTTTTGCACTTATAAAGTGGAAATATAATAGCATTTATTCTCAGAAGGTTGTTGTGAAAAGTAAATGAATTAACATGTGGAAAGCTTCTAGAATAGTGTCTGGAACACAGGAAGTCCTCAATGAAGAATTGGAATTATTATTTCCTATCTGGTCACAGCTTGACTTGCCAGGGTGTTTTATGTGAAAGTGACTTTTGAGTTACAATTGTATGGATTCTTGACTCAATGGTTCATTCTACTTTGCATGTAATAGCACATACATTTGAAGAGTAGCTTCAAATTCAGATTCTGAAGAAATATAGCCCATATATCATTACAATGTGTAATAATGGTAGGTTTTTTGCACTAAAATAGTAGAGATGCTACTTGTAGGACTAACTGTAAAGACATTAAGATTTTCTCAATGTCTTCTCAACTAGCAAAAACCTTTGTCTTCCTTATTATGCTTATGTCTATTCTTCAACAAAATTAGAGATAAGGGTAGAACAGGTTCTGCATGAAGTGAGGGGAGGAGGGGGTGGGAGGGTGGGAGAGGTGGGTGGGGAGAGAGGGGAGAAATGACCCAAACAATGTATGCACATATGAATAAATTAACAATTAAAAAAAAGATTTTCTCCATAAAATTGTATCCTCAAACAA
The DNA here is from genome assembly GCF_047511655.1 of Castor canadensis. NCBI lineage: Eukaryota > Metazoa > Chordata > Mammalia > Rodentia > Castoridae > Castor > Castor canadensis. The sequence goes on from NC_133394.1 coordinate 116,483,693, forward strand.
TAGCAGAAAGTATCTTAGAAACTAGGTTTTATCTGTGGTTTTACCTCCACAGATACATTGCTAAATTCCATCACTAGAAACCATGATTAGGAGGCATATTTTATTATCAACACAGATAGTGCCCTATTTTTATCTATCTATCTACCTACCTATATTCGGTGGCTGGATTCCATTCTTGTTTTCTTAAGCCAAATATATGAAAAATAACTCGAGTTGCAGCACTCCTGCAATCAATAGTTTAAAAAAATATGAGCAAATTTTGTTATTTGCAGGTAAATGGATGGAACTGGAGAACATCACCTTAAGCGAAGGTAGACAGGTTCAGAAGGCCAAAAGCTGCATGCTTTCTCTCATATGTGGAATACAGACTTAATAAAAATACAGCAATATTATGAAATAATACTAACACTAAGAGGAGGTCACATATGAGAGGGAGAGGGTAAAAGAAGGAAGGTAAGAAGGTGAATATGGTTGATGTACTCTCTATACAAGAATGAATACAGAATTTTTAAATTGGTTGAAACTACCATAAGGAGGGGAATAAGGTAGAAAGAAGAAAAATAGAGGGGATGAGCCAAATCAGGCTACAATGCATATATACATGGAAGTGACACAAGGAAACACCCTGTATAGCTATCTTAAACAAGCAAAAATACCATTTTTTTCCTCTTTCTTTTTTGCTTATACAAAATCAGAGAACAGGAGGGTGGAACAGGTCCTGCCTGGAGAGGTTTGTACTGCTAGGAGGTGGGGAAATGGTGAAGAAGGGTGAATATGGTACAAACACTGTGTACACATGTATGCAAATGGAAAATGTTGTATGTTGAAACTGTTTCAAGAATAGGGGAGGGGAGATAAAGGAGAATGATAGAGGAGGTGAATTCAAGTATGATATATTGTAAGAACTTTTCTAAATGCCACAATGTACCCCCACCCAGCACAATAAAAAAAATTAAAATTAAAAAAAATATGGACAAAGAATAAGGCTATTTCTTAGATTTTTAAATCCTAAAAATGATTTTTCTATTTTGTGTGTTCTTTATATTTTAGAAAAAAATCTTCCTTATCTCATATCACAGACATCTCCTAGGCTACAGACTCCTCTAGCAGAATAACAAATGAATTCTCATTTGTCTGTTCTTTTTCAAAAAGAAGCTTTCTTGTAGAGAGTAGAAATAACCAATACCTTTGTTGTACATCATGTAATTATATTTGGACAAATTAGATGATTCCTCTTAATGCTGGTCAATGTAACAGGCTCCCAGAGTGAAACAAAATAGAAATTCATTTTTACTTCATGTCTGATGCAGAAGGAGCACACACAGGAACACAAATTACTATTTGCTTAAAAAGGAAATCACCATCTGTTTTGTGTAGAAACTAATATTCAGGCCCCATCTTACTGTGGCAAGCCTTTTCACCTTGGCTTCTTTGGACCATAAAAGATCCTGAGTTTTGCTTAAAAACAATGTGTAGGTTTGTCTATTAACAAAAGAGCAGAATGGGAATAAAGGCACATTTTTTGTCTGAAATTGTACGTCAGAGCTAGCCTTACATAAAATGGTGTTAAAAACAAAATAAACAATAAGGGATTGAAAATCTTTGTATAATGTCCATAAATCCCTTAAGGATTTAACTTAGTACCTTCACTATAATAACCAAGACTTGACTTTATAGAATGCTTTCAGAATAATTTCCTCACTTTGGGTTATGTTCTTTTTTCAGTGCAAAAATGTGCTCTCTAAGGTTGTTAGGCACTTTGGGAAGCGGATTTAACTTTTAGGCCAATCAAGTACCATTTAGATTAAATGAACTAATGTATGTGCACACACTTTGAAAAGTACAAAGTGCTCTACAAATGCCAGAGAGGTTTTCAGTGCTATTAAATAAATGATAGAAGAGTTAAGGTGGTTTTCCTAAACACTACCTTCACTTGTAGCTACCGAATTAGAAATACCCAGGTGGAAAAAAACCCACAAATGACCCTATTAAGATGTTCACTGCCAAGGAGAGCATTTCAGCATTTACTCCTAACCATATTTGAATGTGGCCATATTTAGATACAGAGTCTTTACAGAGTTAATTAAACAAGTTCATTAATGTGGACTTGCTCCTGCAATATGAAATTTAGACACACACATGAACAGGAAAGATTCTGTCTCCAGACTGACTTTGCATTTCAGCCATAACCTTTCCCTGGGTTTGTGGCCTGCCAGTCTGCTGTCTTGAAGACTTATCACAGTTAAGTGAAACAATTTCTTAAAATGAATCCCCTCCCATATATAATCTATTGCCTCTGTTTTTCTAGAAAACTCTATGACATTTACACACTGAAATAAATGAGTGCAGGTAACCTCTACATCATACACTCAAGTTTAATGGTTTTAGAGTCTCACTGCATTCAATGTTGGCTTTGCTCCTTTCTAGCAACATGCCTTTGAGCAAGCCACTTAACCCTCTCAGTTCCTTACTTTCCTTATTTGCAAAATGGGAATGGTTGAATGAGTATTTAAGGAGTAAAATGCTTTTGTAGCATTTGGGATCATGACTTGTCACTTCATAAGCTATCGAGGTCTGCTAGCCATGATTATCATATTGTACTTACATCTAATTTCAGGTAGACTTCTTCATTGTGGGCAGTAGGAACTGGCTAAGCCTAGTTTAGCAGAAGGTTTTATGTGAAAGGATATTGGGTAGTACTCAGAATCATTGACAGCACCAGAGACAAGGCACTGAGCTACAAGGCAAGGACCCATTTCCACTATGGATATCATAGAACAGGTCTGATGAAGACTTCACTGCTCCTGTCCTGGTATTCATTAGTCATCAATACCATGGAGACTGGAGGAGGCCACCAAAGCCACTCCAGTAGCTCTTGTTATGGGGTACCTTTGTCATAATGGATTCCCTAGGTACTTTTCTTCTTTACACCACTAACTTCCATTTGGTGTCTACAGTGAGTGTGAGTGACTAGTGGAACTTTGATCTGTTTCATATCCAGCTGCAAGAGGTACTGGAAAAGCAAGCATCAGGTATTTTCAGTTTTGATAATGTGAACAGGCTCTGCCTTACAAGATGGGAGATACATAAAAAATAGAAATTCTGAGTGTTCATATGCATGTATGAAAATAGAATTATGAAATCTGTTAAATTGTTTAAAAGGAGGAATATGAAAGAATGATACAAGGGATGAACTTGATCAAAATATGCTATATACTTGTATGGAAATGTCGTAATGCACCTTCTCTGTAGAAGTAATATACACTAATGAAAAGAGAGAGACAGAGAAAAGAGGTGCTGGATGTTTAAATAATGGCCAATATGCACTACCATGGACATTTAGGACCTGTTGACCACTGGCTGCAGGAATTCTTTATTTTACTTCTGTTTTTTCCAATACTATTCCAGACCTCTTTCTGTCTTATTTTCAACCACTGCTGCCCATAACAACTCCCAAACTCTAACTCTAACCTTCCTACCGTATTTTCTTGTGTTAAAAGTTTTGATGTGTTAGATGTTAGCTAAAAGGTCTAACGTTATTTTGTAGCCTGTGAAGATGTTTCATTATAGCTCCTTGTAAATACCTTATGACAAGGGACAAACATTGGAAACCATCAACTTTGGAATCAGAAAGAATGGGGTTTGTATTTTAGTTTTCTGCTTAGTGTTACAGTTTCTTGTCTTGGGTCTCAGCCTCTCCATTTGCAAAACAAAACAAAACAAAAAGCAATAAACACCTGACCCAAAAGGAAGTTTGTGAGAATTGTACATAGCATGGCATGTAATACGGGACTGGGGAAAAATGGGACCTACTGTAATCATTTCTTGGCCTTCAGGGGCACCAAAAAGATCAATAAAACAACATTTTTATCTGATTTTATTAGACTTTCAGAAGAACAACAAATAAATGTCAATTATTTTGAGTGTTTCTCTTTTTTCTGGGTGTATTATTAATGAACATTACATTATGGAAACTTTCTGGATGAGAGAATCAGCTTTTAAAAAAAAGCAACAACACAAAAACTAGATCAACATTTTCAAAACCGCTTTTATTAAGGTCAATGACTTGCTCTCCCATGCCAAACCAAACAAGCATCCTCATAACATAAGAAGTACAAAGACATTTTCCTTATGGCATTGGTATACACCTCTCAATCCTAAACTCAATGTCTTCCCATTTCTCCTTTTGTACTCAGTGTAAGCACAGGTAGTTGGAGAGGATGGCAAACAAAATTGGGTACATAATTGGATATGGCCAGCAAATAAATCTTTGCCCAAGATTTGTCCCCTGGAAGAATATGCTTGGAGATCAAATTTTGAGGCTCAGAGTATCCTCTTATAATAGTAAACTGGCATCCCTCAATATATGTACTTACAAGTTTTCTTGAAAAAAAATGTTTTTTATCCTGAAAATTAATGCACATAAGACATGTTGACTCGCTCATTTCTTGACTGGTAAATGTATTTAATGTGCTGCCAGTTTGTGCTGTGTGCCAGGCATTATAGTTGGCACCAATGGTACAGGAAGGAGGAACACAGACATGACCTCTCTTCTTCATAGGGTTTACACACCAGTGGGGGAGCCAGACCTTAATCAAGTACAGTTTCCTTTTTAAGAGGAAGTGTTCATTCATTCATTCAACAACTAAATGTTGAATACCTACTAGCTGTCAAGAGGTGTGTTGTGTGCTGCAATAATAGCCACTTTTGCTGTATGCTTAGCAAGGGTCAGGCTCTGTTCTAGTTGCTTTACATGTCAGCAATGCTCCAAGCAGAGGTTTAGAAAGGTTAAATTGCTGCCTTAAAGTGGCATAACTGGAAAACGCAGAGCTGTGTGGTCTGACTTCAGGGCCTAAACTTAACCTCTGCTCCATGGCCTCTCAGAAGTCTGTCTTGTGACTCACACAGTTGATGAACCAAGTAAGTAGATCAATTCAAGTGTACAGCAGGAGAACTACTGCTCCCCCAGGGCCCTTGATGTATCTGCTCTAATGGTGCTAACAATTTCTATAAATTAGGAAAACAGTAATTAGGTCTACAGAGTTGAAATCTGGGGCCAGAAATGATTCTGTAATAGTTATAGCCACAGATAGAGAAGCAAAAAGCCATAGAAAGCAATTTATTGCCTTGCTGAATGACCCCAGGAAGTCTTTAGAAGATAATAATTCCCTGTTTCAGTCATTGCAAAATTAAACAATTCTATCCCCCTCATTTCTTCTAATATTATTTCCATTTGTGAAAACTGATTCTCTTCATTCTGAAGGGATGGTATGATCAATATCTGTTCATCTTTTTTTTTTTTTTTGGTGAGATTGGGGTTTGAATTTAGGACTTTGTGCTTGCAGAGTGCTGCTTTACCACTTGGGCCACATCTCCAGTCCACTTTGCTCTGGTTATTTTGGAGATGGGGTCTCATGAAGTATTTGTATGGGCTGGCCTCAAACCATGATCTTCCCGATCTCAGCCTCCCAACTAGCTAGGATTATAGGCATGAGCCACTGGCGCCCAGCTATGAACATCTTGAAAGGTATAGTAAAAAAATTAAGATGAAAATGAATTTATTCACAAATGTCTAAACACTTAGGGAAGTGTTTTTTTGTTTCGAGATAATACTGCTATTCTAATAAATGCTGAAAAAAAATTCGGAAGCTAGAAAGCAAATGGACTAGTAGAAGGTGTCAGCACATTCAAGAAAACCAAAATCTAAGCTGACAATGAGGAAAAGCTTAGAAGCACCTAAGTTTCACAGTAATTTTCAGAAAGGCTCAGCAGGTGGAAGCACTAAGTACCCTTTAAATCCAAGGTGAAAAGTGTCCAGTAGTAGGGAACTATGGCATATCTACACAATGGGACATGATACAGTTATATTAAAAAATGAGAAGAGCTCTATGATATGACATTGAGGAATGCCCTTCCTTCCTTCCTTCCTTCCTTCCTTCCTTCCTTCCTTCCTTCCTTCCTTCCTTCCTTCCTTCCTTCCTTCCTCCCTTCCTTCCTCTTGGCAGTTTTAGGGTTTGAACTCCAAGCCTTGAGCTTGCTAGGCAGGTGCTCTATCACTTGAGTCATTTTTGCTTTAGTTATTTTTCAGACAGGGGCTCAGGCTTTTTGCCCAGGCCAGCCTAGGATCACAATTCTCTTACCTATCCCTCAAGTGTAGCTAGGACTACAGGCATAATCCACAGTGCCCAGTTTGTTCTTTGAACTAGGGTTTCACTTTTTTTTTCTTACCTGGTTGACTTCATACTGCAATCCTCCTACCTCTGCCTCTCAAGTAGCTGGGATTATAGGTTTAAGTCACTGTGCTGGGCCTTAAATATATTCTTAAGTGAAGAAGCAAAGTGTAAAATGATGTATATGGAATGCCATTTTGTTAAGAAATGGGAAAAAAAATACATCTATAGTTACATGAGGAGTTTGTCAAAGAATAAAAGAGGAGCTGAGAAAAATGGTGAGGAAAAAGTAGATTTGGATGGCACTGAGGGGAAGTTCATGCAACTTCTTGGGATTCACCTCTAAATATTGTTTTCATTTTTGAATTATACAGCTGGATCACTACAAGACTATGGAGCAACAAGGATATAACATGGTATAGCCACTTTGGAAGAAAGTTTTATAGCTTCTTTCAAAACTAAATAGATTACTATTATAATATATTACAGAATAATCCTAAAATTCTTAAAAATAACTAACCAACAAATTTTGGCTACTAAATTAATTTTTACATGTTCTTGAGTTCTTGGGACTATGTGCATTAGTCATTTATGGCATGCCTAACTTAGAACTTTTTGCATATATGTGTGTTTAAACATCTTTAGCATGATTCTTATTATAGAGTTAATGTAAAGAAATTAAAGGTTTTTGTTTCTTTCACTTCTGCTGCTACTTCTAAGAAAAAACAGTTATTTCAAGGTTTTTATGTCAACCAGGTCTAACAAAAATATAGGCGTTATTTTATTGGCAGTGACCTTAATTTTGTTGTAAGTGTAACTTACATTTAGTTATTTTACAATTGGATCTATTAACAAATGTGTTCTCTATTATACAGAGAAACAGTTTAAGATTGCCTTTCTTCCTGGGTCTATATATTAAAAATATAAGGCTAATAGAATATTTTATTGTCCTGGAAAAAACAATTTTATTTAAGTTGACTGTAATCTAAGAGTTGCCTGAAAGATTTCCTAGGGTCATGTTAATCTAGAACCTGATTCTCTGTTCATCAAACAACAAGGCTATCTTAACGTTGTTCTGCTCTGAGTAGCATCTGTAAAAAATGGTCATGAGGAATGATTTTTATCAAAATAATTATTTACATTTTCTGTTGATCTTATCAAACACTTCTAAATGCTTAAAAAAGTAACCTTAACTAAATCAGAGTTCATTTAAGTATTTGCTCATGTAAAGGTCTCTTAAATGATCACCTTATAATTGTGATGGAACAACTATTATTTTAAGTAATTCTAATACAATTAGTACACTATAGATTTGTGGCTAAAAATACATAAACATGTATGTCTAAACTTTATTTAAATATTGTTCAAACATTTGTAGAGTCAAAAGTATGTCAGTTTAATAAATGTAAAATGACCAGCTAAAGCTTTCTTTTATCCAAAAGCATTACATAAAAGTCTTTGACATATTAAATGGTTAATGAAACTTTTGACAGTTCTGCTGTTTGTAACCAGTAACATTCAGAAAGACCTGGCTATTTGGGCAAACCTGCTATGTAAAACCTTAGCCAAATGAGTATTACTATATATATGAAATGTATTTGTGCAGTAGGAAATAAGGCTAGTTGGGATCACAGGCAGGATCACCTAACTTGTAAGAGATCTAAAATTTTGACTTTTATCAGTGCTGCACACATGTCATCTTACCTAGCCAAATATTCTAAATTTTACTCCCCAAAAAGCTAAATTAATATGTATATCTGACATCTATATAACTGTAATGTTAATTGTTGCTGGCTCCTTTGTAATGGATTTATACTCCCAAAATATATAAGCCTTCCAAAATATAAAACTTAAAAAAAAAAGCCATTACCATACAGATGTTCTGCTAGATTTTGCAGGCCATGTGTTCCTAATTATAACAAGGGACACTAAAAGTTGCTGTTTTAATGTCAGTCATAATTATTTTCCTAAAATGCTGTCTACAATGGAAATAACTAGATGTTCTGATGATTCCTGAACTACTTTTCAGTGTTTCAACCATGGCTATTCTAAGACTAGTTATTTGCAGTCTTGGTCCTTCTCTGGAGCATTTATAATCAACCTTCCCCAAATGACTCTAACAAGTACTTTTTTCTAAACTGTAAAACATATTTATTTTTTTTTGGCATTTTGTATACCCCTTGTAAAACTTTTAACTGTTGTCTGTTGACATTCTGCAACACTTTTAAGATGTTAGGGTATCATCTATAGTCCAGGCAAAACTAAAAATGGATGCCAGATAGGCCTACTTCTTCTAAACCTCTTTTGTTGCTTGTAATTTGGCCAATGGGTCTTAACTGGCACTAACTCCCACCTGACCTGCCTGATGGTTTCCCCTCCAACTTGCAACTGGGAAAGGCTATTCCCAGTGATGAGGGACTTTCATTAACCAGAATGGTTAATTGACGAAATCTTCAGAGGAAACTGCTCAGAGACAAACTGTTTGGAAACAAGAGGGAAAGCTGTCACAGTCCAGATGGAGTCACCTGTGCCAGATCTCACAAAAGTTACTCAAGTCAAAAGATTTTAAAGAAGTGATCTTACTACGAGACATCCAAGCCCTTGCAGTCATCTGTGATAGAAGGCAAACTCATATCTTTGGCCAAGGCCAAATATCTCTGCTTCTATTTAAGCAAAGATAAAAATGACTATTTTTGCTGGCTCCAAACATATTTTGTCTATGTTCATAGAGTTAATTTAAAATGGGTTCCCTTATATAGAGTCTATTTAACTGGAAATATTCTGACTTTTACTTACTCTGTATTCTATTTTACAAAGGTGTTTCTAGTGTTAGGCTTAAATAACAAGTACATTTGACTTTGCTGCCAGCTATCTGTCCCCTTCCCTTGCACTAATTTATCACTGGCCAAGAAACTCTAATTTCCTCAAAATTAAAAATGTTCAAACATAAAAATTATAAGAGGTACTTAAACTGCTTTTGCTAAAAAGCACTTACTCCTTACTTGGGTCCACAAATTAATTAAAAGCAGGAAAATACATGACATCTCTCCATTTTGTCTATTGTCCTTTGTTCTGAGCCATTCTCTCCTGCAGCCACCTTGGAATCAAGAAAGGACAAAAATGATCAATACCATCTTTATGACAAGGGATTGAAACTACCCCCAACAGTAAACACTTCTCAGGATGGAATACCCTCCAAATAACAACTCAGAAACCTCTCTCACAACAAAAACTGAGATAATGGTCAACCAGAACACACCTGATGATCTGTGACTGGGACTGTTTATACATACCTTTGTACCCTGTCCCCAGTTCTTTTGTCTACTTAAACCTATAGCCCATGTCTGTACCCCAAGATCCCTTAGATTCCCTTTCCATGCTGATAACCATTGGCCCAAGTGTGTTGAACTGTGTTTCTTGTTTTATCTCCCCAAACCTACATTCCTTTAGATAGGTCACCACTCAAAACCATGTTAACAACGTACTCATGCTGTTTTTATATCAACCAGTCCAGGATTGTGATAACATTAAGAGACTTTAGGAATGTGCTGTCAATCTCTGACTACCATTCAATGGAAGGCAGAAAACAGTGGTCTTCCTAGGCTAAGTGGATGCCATGGGTCCTTCCTCTGCTCAGTTATTGTTTCCTTATTCTGACCTTGTCTCTTTCTAACACTTCTCTCTTTGTTTCCCAGAGTCTCCAGGCTTTCAAGCAGGATACTACCCCAAAACAGATCAACTCAATCCTGTTCCTGCAACAGTCCCACTACAGACTTCTAAAGCAAGAAGACCCTGCCCTTTAGAGACTTTGACACCCATGTTCAGCAGGAAGTAGATAGAGGAACATAGGCATCCTGTTCCTTTTTATAAATATGTATCAAAAAGCAGGGATGTTAGGGTGAACAGTAATGGCGGCCATGTTATGATCAGATCTCTTCCCCCTTGCAGGTGGCTTGCAGGAAACTCCCCATCCAACCCCAAAGACTAACAAAGGGACAGTTAACCCTTATCTCAAGGATAGTTGAGCAGACAGTGACCTAACCACAACTTATCTTCCTTGGTTGCCCAGCAACAGTATTCTTTAGTGACCTTCTTGGTACTTTTCCACAAGACCCTATATCTACCCCAAGCCTATGCATGGCAGTAAGCTCTAGCTGTCTTGCTGAAGACCCCTTTCGCAGGCTCTCTTTCCCTGAATAAAGCCTGGGCTGAGCTGAGCTAACTCCTGTCTTTCCTTCCATGCCCTTCTTCAGTCTAACCGTATGTACCTAAATGAGTTAAAAACTTATGTTCACACAAAAATCCCTATGGATAGCAGCTTCCATGCCAAAACATGAAGAAACCAAGATGTCTTTTAATAGGTAAAATGCTAAACTGTAGAGTATTTGTACAATGGAATATTATTCAGGAGTAAAAATAAATGAACCATTAAACCATGAGAAGACATAGAGAAACCTTAAGTGCATACCGCTAAGTTGAAGAAGACAAACTTAAATATCCCAAGTATTTGATCTTCCAGATGGTACCAGGTTGAAAGACTCTTCTGGTAGTTAACATAACCAAAGAGGTTCGCAATAAGGCTCATCATTATGGAATTTAGTATGTTAGAGAGCAAAGAGAAGAGCCTAAAATGTTAGCAGAGGAAAAAATAAATTATCCACATGTAAATGATCAAGAATTAGAAGAGCATTGTCCTTCTCAGGAGCAATACCAGAAGGTGAAAGTCTCTGGAACACTGGCCTTAAAAATGTGAGGGAAACTGATTTCTAACATAGAAGTCATACTGATTTCAGTTCAATTGCCTGGGGAGAATAAAGGCATTGTCAGATATGCAAAGCCTCTAAAAAGTTGATCTTTTAAAGCAGTAGTTTCTCTCAGGAAACTACTAGGGAAGGATTCATAAGGATGAAATTCAGGAGGAAGACATGGAATTTAGAAAACAGACTCCAATACAGAAAACAGACAAATTTTCAGGATGAGGAGAAAAGAAATCCTAAGATGAGAGTTGTATAAGCAGGCCTGGAGACTAACCAGTTCACATGGGAGCATGAGAACACAGAATTGTGGGAAATGTATCCCCCTAAAGGTAAATTTGATACAGTACCTATGTGCTTGAGAAGAAATGTACAACTAAAACAAAGAATTTGTAGATAAGGTAATGATAGGAAACCAGTCTAGTGTACAGGGAAGAGAATTTAGGCAAAGCACACCAAAGAGTTCAACTGTTACAAAGTTCACTTGTGACATTAAGAAAAAATGTGAACATTGCCTATTCATGGACCAAAAACTTATGATATAACTAGGTATTATATTAAACATATTAAAATATTTACCAACTGGCCTAGCATGGGCCACAAGTAAAGTGATTGATACTGGATACTGGGGAACACTGAAGGCCACCAGGAATTACTGCCTTCATTGATGGATGATGTGGGAGAAGAATATCTGGGAAGTTTGGGAGTAGGGCTGTCACTTGAGAGCCTCAGAGCAATAGCTGTTTCCCAGATTAAAGATTAGTAATTCTACATTTAATACTGCTACATGCTGGTTGATTGTTAGACACCAATATTTGGGAGACAAAAGGGAAAGAAGTATGTGTGTGTGTGTGTGTGTGTTGGTGGGAGATAAGAGTCTGTGTGAAAAAAAGTGTATTGAATAAACTGAAACCCAAGAACTGAACCCAAGTGATGTTATATAGGAAGGTGAATGTAAATAGCAAGTAAACTAAAAGAGTTGAAATCACTACTATTGGTTAATGGTAGTGGAAGCAGATGAGGGAAAAAGGGTGTAAGTATTGCTGTTTCTACGAAAACTTGGAAAACTCTTGAATTCTTGAATTGTGTACATGTATGGCCAATAAAAAGTAAACATTGAAAATGAATGCCCACTATGAACCAGGATCAATGAAATTTCAATATAGGTATTATCAGACCCATTTTATATTAAGAAGCAAAAACGACTGGTGAAGCCAGAGTTCTTTCTCCAGTGTCACCTCACTTGCAAAAGTGGGTAAAGAAAGTATTCCTTTCCAGGTTAGAAAGCCAACTCAAGGCCATCTTATCAATCTTGTCAAGATTTAAAACATTAACTTAAAGCTTGATCTTTGATGTACTTTAAAAATTGGCTGGCAATAATCAAGTTATGAACTTACTTGTGGCAGAAATACCAAGGCTGTCACTCACTATTAATTCCCCCAAAATGTGTCTTGATCTTTTTGACAAAGAATATACTAAAGTCAAATGGTATTTGATGGAATTAATTACTGCATTCCTTTCCTTTGTCTTTCTCTTTCCCTTTTCCTCTCCTCTCCTCTCCTGTCCTGTCCTCTCCTCTTCCCCCTCTCCTTTTCTTCTCTCTCTTTTCCCCTCCCTCCCTTCCTTTCTTCCTTCCTCCCTCCCTTTCTCCTTTCCTTCATCTTCCTTCCCCCTTCCCTTCCTTTCTTCCTTCCTTCTCTCCCTTCCTCCCTCCTTTCCTTTCTTCCTTCCTTCTCTCCCTTCCTCCCTCCTTTCTTCCTTCCTTCCTTCTTCTCCCTCCCTTCCTCCCTTCCTCCTTACCTCCCTCCCTTCCTTCCTTCTTTTCTTTCTTTTGCTATGCTGGGGATTGAAACCAGGGCCTCACACATGATAGGCAAGCCCTGAACTGAGTTACAACCTCAGCCCCATTACATTTTTATATTGCTCAGTAGTTTTTGCTTAGCTAGAAATATTGAAAAGAAATGCCAGGAAAGATCTCCGAGCTTCCTATGCTCTGTTCACTAAACTTGCATTACTATGGAGAAATAAACAAAATGTCCCAGGCAAACACATTCAAACATGCAAACCAGTAAAGTGTGACTGTCAAAATGTCTGTCAGGCGATGGGTAAATTGGAATATATCTATATCTCAGAATGTAGAAGAAAACAACATCTTAAAGAAATCAAAATTATGCAGTGAGGTTAAGAGAACTTGAACATAGTACTTACGATTCTTTGTGTGCTTTGACTTTTATCTCCCTACATTATGGACAATCACCTTTAATGTTTTCTGGGTCTTTGGGATGTTTTTATTACAAAAGCAGAAAACCAGCTTCTAGTACTATAATCATGTACATGATGGCATGTGACTGAGCATGTGGTAACCCCTCTTTGGGTGCTCTTGATATCTAAATAGTTCTTTTGTTGCACCATACAGATTGTCAACCAGCACCAGATAGCAGGGGGTGGTGTTGAGAAATGTCTTATTGTGAATCAGCTTAATTCTTCAGGACTGCAGGACTTTTAGACTGCTTGCTTTCCTTTGGTACCATGATTTGATATCTCATATTCAGAATTAAAGAATTGGGTTACCTATCCCTCAGGTCCTCAATTAGCCTTTACATTTCATGAGTCGACCCTAGAATTTCTTTTAATTGTGCTTCATAATGTCAACCAAAGTGTTTAAGAAACACAATCTGTACCTCTAAAAACTGAGAATTTATATTTATGTAGAGGTTAAAAACACTAGCATTTGAATCAGAAAGGCATGGATTCAAGATCTTTGGCCTTAACTGGCTGTGAACCTTTGAGCAAATTACTTAGTTTCTGATCCTGTGTTATTACATTTAGAGGGTAATGATATATTTTATTATTTCAAAGACAGGTTGTGAGAATAATGAATTACTTACTAAACATGAATCACAATACTTGGCACAGAGTTAGTCTATAATTAAATAACAATGTAATTGCAATTTTTGATGATAATCAGAGATAGTCATCTTCTTTCTACTTCTTCCTATTCTAAGTATACTCCCTCATATATACAGACATTACTTTCCGTATGTAGGAGACACAATGGGCGGCCCATTTCTGAGCCTCTGTTTGGGATCAAAATCCATAAGAAATTCTCAGCCACTCTGTGAATCAGAACAGCTGACAGAATCCTCAGTGAGGTCATTATTTTTAGCTTTGGAACTGCTAGAAAGTCGGCAGGGGATTTTCACGGCATTCAACAAATTAGCAAAGGTCATCAAAACAAATCCACTTACTGAATTCATTGGTTTGAAATTCTCTCAAACCAGTGCTGTCATATTAAATTAAAGAGCTTTTTACTGGCCATATTTCCATAAAAAGGGTCAAGCAGAATTGTGTTTAGATTTGGTCCATTGTGACTGCATTTTAAATCACAATGTTGACCCCCAATCCACTTGTCCTCCTTACCCCTTGTCCTCCTTAGGTAATAATGCATCCTTTTTTTTTTTTTGTAGTCTAAAAGTTCTCTCTCTTTTCTGTCTGTCCAAGTTCAAGATCCATCTATCCATCTCCAGGAAGTCAATCTCAAATTCCCTAAGCTCTTTCACAGGGCCATTTTGGTGCTGACCTACAACAGACTCATTTTAAGTTGGGAGGGTGATTTTAACTCTGTTTATCAGCGCTGTATCAAGGTATTAAACATGACTCAGAATATATTCTTAGTGTTTTTCAGATTTGTGAGACAACAGCTTATAAATTCTCTCAAAAGATAAATTGATTGTGAACAAAGCCTTCTCAGGATGTAGGCACCAAGGGGGTTGGGTCTTGTCTGTTTGGTTTACTGCATGTGAAAAGATTTGATTAAATATTTCTTGGACACATGCACGGGGACTGGAAGTTGGATGAATGACACAGTATCCTCCCTGGCTATGTGTGATTTGCTCCTGTTTGGTGCGAGTCAGGTTATAAGACTCCAGATTATGTTTCTGCAAATTTACAAATGTAACATTGAATTCTGCCATCACTTTGCTTGCCTTGTATTGCTTTCTGTCAACTTAGTAGCACCACCACAACTATTACAGAAGAGAAACTGGGAATGATTTCTCCAGAATCTCCTCTGGCTTTGAGTTTGTAGATGAGAGGCATTGGTACTTGCACTGGCCTGAATGTTTGTGCCCCTAGAAAATTCATATGTTAAAATCCTATCCCTAAAGTGATGGTATTAGAAAGTGAGGGTTTGGGGAGGTGATTTGATGCAGCAGGCTAACATTGCTGATGTTGGCTTTTCTAACTTCTGCTTTCCAGCTTACCCAGTCTTCTTTGTATGCTTTTGTCCCTGTTATTAATATAATGGGACTATTAATATAGTGGGATGAATGACAACTGTTATTTCTCTTATAGGTTGTTGTGGGATGAAAATGAAAATGTATGAGGAGCATTTCATATGCAGTCATATGTCACTTAAGGATAGGGGCACATTTTGAGAAATGTGATGTTAGGCAATTTTGTCATGAAAACATAGAACATACTTACACAAATCTAGATGGTATAGCCTAATGTTCATAGCCTATTGCTTCAGGCTACAAACCTATATGTCAGGTTACTCTATGGAATACCGTAGGCAATTGTAACACAATGGTAAATATTTGTATACCTAAATAGATCTAAACATAGAAATGTATAGTAAAAAATACTAGGCAATAGGAATTTTTCAGCCTCATTATAATCTTATGGGACCATAGTCACATATATGGTCTATCATGGACAGAAATGTCATTATATTGTACATGACATACAGGCATATGTATGTACACATAGTAAAACAAGAATGTTATTATTCTCTAGACTTTTTTCAAAATTGAACAAGTGAAAATAGTAATGAAGCGTGATAAAGATTCAATAAAAGTGCTTTTAAGGCACTGAAGCATTTCTATAATGCTTGAAGGTAAATATGAGACATACTCCCATGTGGCCTGTCAATAGGAAGGGCAGTGGTTGAGACAGACATCATGCCATGGAACTGACCTTCCATGGGACAATGACAGTAATGGCAGTTTTCAAATTGCTTGAGCCATAACTAAGGCCACATAAGATGGAGGTTGAAACTGTGCTGCATGCAGAAGTCATTGTTGCAACCACATTTTATCTTAAGGAACTTGGGGCATTGTCACATCAAATAAGGCCCTTAAGGTCACTGAGATGACCTCTCATTCTGCATACTCCTTGGCCGTGAGCTAATTGAAGTCGCTGAATTGAAAGTGGTTAGGATTTCACACATGTGATTTATTTAGTACTAATGAATAGACCCTGCTATTCATTGCACTGACTGACACAACACTGGGCTATGGACTGGAGCCGGGGAAGAAGACAGGAGCCTGCAGGAGAGAATTGCTGAGTGTCTTGGTGGCATTGAACAGAACTTTCCACACACTGGGGCCTGATTTTCATGTTTATGAAATGTACAAAACCACTCTCACTTACTTTTCCTTCAGGATTGTTGAGATTATTGACTTTTTACATCCCTATCCAAAACAGGGTGCCTATGAACATACCCACACTCACGCACACCTCACTACTTCTCTACCCAGATTTCCTTTCTTTGTCATTCCTGAATAATATTTTACATCATTACTGTTTTGATTATTTTGTATCCCCCCATAATGAATTGTATGATACCTTAGCACAAGGGACTTCTTTTGCCTAGACCATTTCATGACACATAATAAAGACTTTAAGGATTTTAATATTAATAATATTAATTACTAGTTAAGGTGTGGCTTTTGATGTTCTGCTTGATTCCCTAAACTATTAAATTCACAAACAGACATTTTATTTTGAAAATAGGACAAAGGATGGATGCACCCTCCCATCCCCCCATCTTCCTTTCTTGAGGAAATTGAAGATTTAACTCTAGTTATATAGGGGTCATAGTCATTAAAAATGGAGGAAAGGAACTGTGGGATAGATTTTTTGCCATGTCACCTCCTTATCTATTAAGCAGACCAAGCAATCATTTGCATGGTGCCTTATAGAACACACAAAAGAATGTTGAAGTTACTCTGCTGAATTCAGGAATATACCAAAATAACAGCTGTGCTTAAGCTGCCAATGACAGGGAGGGAAATGTGTTTCCAGAGTCTTTTCGTGTGATCACGAATTAACCTCAATGGGATTGAGTCACGTCTGTGAATCTGACAAAACATGCACAGGAATTTAATGTTGAGTTAAAATATTAACAGCATACTGCTATAGTTACTGGTAGTATGTAATTGGCTAAAACTCCTGGGAAAAACATTGGTGCATCTGTGAAATATTACTTTTAAGATTGTAGCCTTTGGGAGACTAAGTTGTCATCTTAGAAGTACAGACAGTGTAGAGAATGGTGGGAGTGGTCCACACACAAGACACTTTTAAAGTGAAAGATTCTGAACTCAGAAATAGACAAAGCTAGAGAAGAGGGACAAGTAGTTTCTTCTGGCATGCAGTCGTTTGTCAACTCAAGAGCAGAGTGGAAGAGGGCTTTGATTAGTCAGCCACATGCAGAGACATCAGTTTTTTAGGTGAAAGCCAAGATATGGGAGAAAATGGTTAAAATTGAAGATGGGAGAGTAATGACGACATTGATAGCACAAGTAGCAACTTGTGCTATCAAATCAAGAGCAATGACAAGTATGACAAAACTGAAAAAAAAAAGAGCACTCACGACTGATGCAGAAGTTGGAGCAGCTTAGCACTGTGGGGGAGAAAGTAGCTGATTGCCCTCAGTTTCAGTGATAACTGTAACCACCATTGACTGAGTGGCTAAGCACTAGTCAATGCTTTTTACAGGTTATCTTCATGAGATCCTATAAGAATTATCCATCTTCCATTTTGTTTCCATTTCTCAGCCCTCCATGATTCCAAAACTTTCCCCCTCTGCCCATTGGAACACATGGCCATGATAAGCAAAATCCCCTTTGTCCTCAATGTCCTGGTCTTCATCACTTGCTCTTGCCAAATCCTTGGCCAAAATCTGCATCATCCCCATAATACCACTTTCACACAACTTATTTTCTATCCACTGCTTCTGTCTAATCCTCTCTAGTGTCCTGAGTTCTGTAGTCATTTACCTCATCAGACACTATGGCTCATGAATTTGAATGCTTTTGCTTTGTTTCATCCCCCTCACAAAGTTACTTTCCAGATCTCATTTTCTTGGTCCATCTGATATCTCTCTATCATCAAGTTTTTCCTCTCTTACATTGTCAATTTCTTTCTCTCTACTGGATTATTACCACCAGCATGAAAATATTCTCTTATTGCTTCTATCTTTAAAGAAAAAACCAAACAAAAGAACTCTCTTGACCCTATTTCTTTTCTAGCTGTCACACATTTTCTTTTCTCTTGAACAGTGAAATTTATTGAAGAAATTTAATGTTTGCTTTTTCCACTTGCTCTTCTCCCTTCCTCTTTGCACATTCATCTCCTTTAAACTTCCCTATCAGGACTCTGTATTGCTAATCAGATTGTCAGTAATCAGTTGTCAGCTAACTTGATCTATCAGGTGCATTTTCCTCAAATAATCACCTCTTTTGCTAGAACACTCCTTACCTTGGCTTACACCTTCTTTTCTAGATTTCCTTATACCTCACTGATCACTCCTCTCAGTCTCCTTTCTTGATTTGGCTCAACTGGTTACTAGGAATTAAAATGCTACTGCATGCCAGTTTCCTCACTGGTAAAATGGAGGCAATAATGACACTTACTGATAAAGTCATTGATTATATTAAATGAGTTATTATTTATAATACATTTGCACATAGTAGTTAGTTGTCATACTTGTATTTTTTATCTCCCAAATCTCTAAGCATTTCTTTGATCAAGGCTTGGCACTTGGACTTCTTCTGGAGCTGTACTAATTGCCCTCAGGATATAATACAGATTCATGGGTTTAAACACATCTAGAACCTTATGACGTCTCTATTTATATTTCTAGATCAGATATCTCCTCTTAACTCTAGACTTAGACTTTTAGCTGGAAGCTTAATATCTATTTAAATGTATTAATAGATGATATAAATTTAAAATCTTATCAACTGATATGCAGGGAATGGAAATATAATGGAGAGGGTAAATATCACAACGAAATCTCCTCATATTATTGATCGATGCTAATTCAAAAATAAAATAAAAAGTTTAAAAACTGAGATGGTCTTGATCTGCAGATTATCTCTACTCAGCTGATGGTGTTTTCACAGAGGATTGACTCCGAAAGACCTCTTTGAGATCTTGAATTTCTATGAGAGAATTTACCAGTAAGGGATGATTGTGTGTGATGCTGGAGTGATGCATGTCTCAGAGCTGGTGTCCTATCTCATCTTTGCCATGTTTAAATATCTGCATTCATACCTCTAAATATATTCAGCATACAGGTCACCTCGACTACCCTTGAGTTTTCTTTTTTATAGTCTCAATTTTGGCATGTGAACATGGTATCTAAGGCACCATCTCAGCAAGCTTTATCTTCAGCCTTTGCTACGCTTATCTCTCACTTCTAGTCTTATGAATATTACCCTACTATTTTCACTGCTATTGTTCAGCCTTAAATGGAACAAAAGATAGATTTAAAAATATTTCTTATCCATTAAATTCTTTTCAAAATAAAACTTTAAGACAGTTATCATATCTTTATGATATGATGTCACAGTTGCAGTATAAGACTCTTCCTTTTTAAACTACATGCAACTCTAGGAAGAAAATTTAGCATTATTATAGCTATAAATACTGGTCAGGAAACTATAAAAAATTTAGAAGATTCAGGCTTGATTCTACAAAATTGAAGGTTTGAAGTAAATAACCAAGCGGATGACAGGGAGAAGTATTATTTTGCATTCCATGAGTGCAATGGGGGTGCTTCCAAATATATCCAATTTAAAAATCAGAGGACAATTATGCAAAATATCTTCTCTTTGAAAGAACAAGGTACTGTTTTGGCATATATTGCATGTACAAATTCAAAGAGGAGGAGAAAAATCCTGGCAGCCACAGTGAGAACAGGGTAACATGTGTAGAAGCACTTACAACTGAATAACTGGATACTGAGTGAATTCAAGTATACTCTGAGGTGGTTGGGATGGAGGAAGATGATAAGGAGGTGAACATCAGGATCTGGATAAGGGCTGAAACCCTGAACCTGACAATTCCTAAGAGAGCTATTACCAAACTCTCGTAGAAAGATTAGGTTTCTCAAAGTTGAAAATTATGCCAGGAAGTCACTTTTATCACCTGTTTGTGAAAATACACCTAATCAACCAGAGATGGACCTTTTCTCTCTTGACACACTAATTATATAGAAAAGTGCCTTTGTCACCACCTAGGAAGACACTTATAAAATGTGGATCTTAAAGTTACAGTGAAGATCAAAGAACAAATCTCATCGACTTTTGCTTCATATGAAGCAAAAGCTTGAGTGTATCATGGGAAATGTTTACAGTTATGACTCTGAATCATCAAAAAAATGATAAATCACTTTCAGAATTCTTTATTGGAAAGAGTCACATCAAAAATGGTTAAAACAAAGCCTGGAAAATGTGTGCTATTCAGAGTGACTCATGGAATCCCAGGCTTTTGAATAGCTGAGTTTCCTTGTACAAAAACCTCTAGTTTGTGGACAGAGTCAAGTAAAATCAAATGGAGTGTTTATTTTAATTGAAATAAGTTCTTTCTACAAACAAAATATTCACCCAAGTATTATTTTTAATGTGGCTTATTTAGGAATTGTCTATATATAAAAAGCCCTAAATGTCACGTGCTCAGGTACTTAACAAAATCTGACTTGATTGGATTTCAGTGTTTGGGAGTTATTCAGATCACCCCTAAATTACTTTTCTGTTTTAGTTAATTTAAAACTCAAATTTTTTTGAATCAAATCCTGAGTAATCAGTGTGACAAAGGCTTTTAGCTAATTATACAAACCACAGTGGAAACAGGCTGGAAAAGTAGATTAAAAAGACCAGGTGAGACCCTATAGCTCACCTTGAGTAGGGTTTTGCTTTTCCTTACTCCAGATTTTTGTAACTCGAATTGTGGTCTATGGAACAATGGCTTCAGCATCACCTTGAATGTGTTCAAAATACAGCCTCTCAGGCCCCTCCCCAGAATCTGTATTTTAACAAACTTCTTGTTGGCATGTGACCTTTGACAAGCAGTGCAAGAAGCTCTGAGACAAGTGATGGGTTTCTGCTCTGGGAATTCTAAGGCAGTGTTCATTCTAAGCAAGCAACTTTGGGCTCTATACAGTGAATTGTTTGGTCGGAATTGTATAGGTTGACATAATACAAGTTCTGGGAGTACAATCAATTTGGAATCAATGTGGTCATTGATGTCTATCTTTCTACACAACGGAATGAGTACAGTCAGTACCTACAAGATGGGGTGTGGGGAAATGAAGATTAATGCAGAAGTTGTTCTTATATTCTTTTGGGAAGCTGAAGGAAATAGAGTATACCTGATTTCAGTTTGATATACTATTCCTGTAAAGTCTATTGCTATGTAGTTGTTCAAGTGTAAATTTTAACTAGCTTTTTTTTTGTGTGATAGAGAATGTTACTAACATGCCTAATGTCTCTCTCTCTCTCTCTATCTCTCTCTCTCTCTCCTGAATAGGTTATTCTTGTTCCCAGACATCATAATACAAATTAATGTCTCATTGATCACATTTATATTAACATATCTCTCTCTCACATACACATATTGTTTTAAAATAGAATAGCATCCTGTAACAACTTGACTTCTTATTTTATGTATTGACTTACATGTAGTTAAAGCACAGAATTCCATAGTATGGCAGGTTGCATTGGTCTAACTATTTCAAGGCATGTACTTTGTAAGAAAAAAATGGAGGATCTGTTAGAAGGGATAAAGTATAGCCTAAATTTTTCCTTTGATAATTTCAATGATGTCTTTCTTTGAACATTATGTTGTTTTCTGTTCTTTGCTGAATTTTCTTCTCTCATTGCTATATTTCAATTCTGCTTCTCATTTTAAAGAACTGGGTGATTCCAAGATGGCGGCTAGAGGTAGAAAGCAGAAAGCGACCCTACTATGGTGAAATCTTGGAGAGACCCTGGAGACACACTTTACAGGCATAATCACTGAGAAAAGGCATAACTTTGACCCCTCCACATCTCCAGCCGGTGCAGAGAATCTCCACTTCACGTTAAACGGAGAAACGAGGAGGGCCCCTGGGGCCACCAGTGGCCGGTGCCCATACGGCTTGGGAAGACGTGGACCAGGTGAGCTTCGTGGTACCGCGGTACCCCCACAGACAAGCCTGGGCCAGAGCAGCATAGTCCTCTGGACAGACTGACCTCCACCCGGGAAAAAAAGAGAAACTGAGTAATAAGCAATAAGAACAGTTAAGACACGCTGGAAAGAGGGTGGGGCGCCCTGAGCGCTGAAGATTGGGGGAAGGGAATCCTTTCCCGGACTGTAAATAAACAAGCCAGGTGGGCAGGAGAGGCTCTGGCGGGAGCGAGGTACGCGCCCAGCAACCAGGAGCAGGGAAGCTTGTGAGAGGAGGGAAGACCCACTTCCTACGTGAACTGTAAACAAACATGGCAGCCAGCAGGAGCAGTAGCACCGCCCAGTAAGCAGGAGCAGGAAAGCTTCTGAAAGTGGCAGTGGGAGGAAAACTTCAGAGGAGAGGGGGGAAGACCCACCTCCCACATGAACTGTAAATAAACATGCAGGCCTGACAATGTGGGGGCAGTGTCACCTTTCCCAGTGCTTGGAAAGGGGAAAGCCTGTAGCAGAGGCTCCAGCACAGGAGAACTCTGAACAAACAAAGCCTGTGGGACCAGGTGAGTGCTAAGCTCACCCTAGAGATCTGCATAAATAACGCCTCCAGCTACAGGCTGAGAGCAGCAGGCAGGCAAGCCACAGTTGCAGATACATTCTCAGAACTGTCTCCAGACGCTTTTTTTTCTTTTTCTCCCTACCTTTGATGAGAGAACAACCGAATTACACCTGCAAGCCGAAAAACTTACTGAAACTGTATTGCATTTGAACTGGGGACACTTGGTGGGGCTTTTTTTTTTTTTTGTGTGTGTGTATGTGTGTGTATGTGTGTGTGTGAGTGTGTAGTTTTGTTCTACTTTATGCATCCCCTTTGATGAGACAACTGCAGAACAACATCTGAGGCACCAACTCCAGGACTGGAGATTGAGATGGACACCCAAATTATTAAGACTGAAACTGCATTGCATATAAACTTGGAAGTTTTTTGGTTTTTTCTTTTTTTTTTTTAATTTTCTATTTTCCATTTTATTTTAATTCATTTTTATATATAGATATTACTTTCATTTACCTATTTTTTATTTTTTTATCTTTGATTTTCAATCCTGTCTCTGTCTCTCTAATGTCTGTTCAGCTTACTGTCGATTAGTACACTAACACTCCCTGTCTATACCTTTGAAACTCTCTTGTCTGATACCTTGTTCTGCTTTCTCCCTCTTGTCTGTATATTTGTTTTCCCCTTTTCTTTAACTTTTTGCTTTCCATCTCAGCTCACCCTTCAATTCTAAATATTACCATTGTTACTATTACAAGTCAGAAAATACTTAATTACACACAGTATAGGGACAGTAACAACACCAAGGACAATGATGGGAAGACAGAAAAAACAGGGAAACCAGTTTCCCCACAGCAAAAAATTAGTACAGGAACCAGAGGGGAATGAAGAGAACAGAAACTCAGATCCAGACTCCAACAAAATGAAGATAAACTATGCCAAAGGACCCAATGAAGCCCACAAGAATAATTTAAAAGAAGACATACTACAAGTACTCAATGAGAATTTTATAGAGATGATACTGGATAGGGTCAACCAAAATGTACAGGAGACACTCAAGAAATTCCAAGACAATAAAAATAGAGAATTTGAAAAAGCAAAAGAAGAAATAAAGGAAACCATAGAAGCACTGTATAAACACCAAAGGGAAAGAGAGAACACAATGAATAAATGGATAAATGAACTCAGGACAAAAATAGACAACAATAAAGAAGAAAACTGCCAGGATATGGAAAACCTCAGAAAAAAGAATGAAACAGACCTGCAAAACAAAATAGAAGGCCAATCCAGCAGAATAGAACAAACAGAAGACAGAATCTCAGAACTTGAAGATGAAATGGTAATTAAAGGAAAAACCGAAGAACTATTAATTAAACAACTCAAGACCTGTGAAAAGAAAATGCAAGAACTCACTGACTCCATCAAAAGACCAAACTTGAGAATCATGGGCATCGAAGAAGGAGAAGAGGTGCAAGCGAAGGGAATGTGTAATATATTCAACAAAATAATAACGGAAAATTTCCCAAATCTAGAGAAAGATATTCCCATACAAATGCAAGAGGCCTCCAGGACACCAAACAGACCAGATTAAAATAGAACTACTCCACAACATACCATCATTAAAATAACAAGTTCAGAAACCAAGGAAAGAATATTGAAGGCTGTAAGAGAGAAAAAACAAGTAACATACAAAGGTAAACCCATCAAAATTACAGCAGACTTCTCAACAGAAACATTAAAAGCAAGAAGAGCGTGGGGTGAGATCTTCCGGGAACTGAATGAAAATAACTTCAACCCCAGGATACTCTACCCAGCAAAGCTATCATTCAAAATAGATGGAGCAATAAAAGTCTTTGATGATAAGCAGAAACTAAAACAATATGTGACCACAAAGCCACCATTACAAAAGATTCTGCAAGGGATCCTGCACACAGAAAGTGACACCCAACTTAACCATGAAAAGGCAGGCAGCACCAAACCACAGGATAAGAAAAAGCAAGACAGTAGAGAGTAACATCAAGTTAGGTACACACAATCAAACCTTCAAACAACTAAGATAACTAAATGGCAGGAATCACCACATACCTATCAGTACTAACGCTTAATGTTAATGGACTTAATTCACCCATCAAAAGACACCATTTGACAAAATGGATTAAAAAAGAAGATCCAACAATTTGTTGCTTACAGGAGACTCATCTTACCGACAGAAATAAGCATATGCTTAGGATGAAAGGCTGGAAGAAGATTTACCAAGCCAATGGCCCCCGAAAACAAGCAGGAGTAGCAATACTTATCTCTGACAAAGTAGACTTCAAACCTACATTGATCAAACGAGATAAAGAAGGACATTCCATACTAATAAAAGGGGAAATAGGCCAAAAGGAAATAACAATCATCAACCTGTACGCACCCAATGTCAACGCACCCAATTTCATCAGACATACCCTGAAAGACCTAAAAGCATATATAAATGCCAACACAGTGGTTGTGGGAGACTTTAACACTCCATTATCATCAGTAGATAGGTCATCCAAACAAAAACTCAATAAAGAAATCCAAGATCTAAAATATGCAATAAATCAAGTGGACCTAGTAGATGTCTACAGAACATTTCATCCAACCTCTACACAATATACATTCTTCTCAGCAGCCCATGGAACCTTCTCCAAAATAGATCATATCCTAGGGCACAAAGCAAGCCTCAGCAAATATAAGAAAATAGAAATAATACCGTGCATACTATCTGACCACAATGCAGTAAAAGTAGAACTCAAGAACAAAAGTAAAGACAAAAAACATGCAAACAGCTGGAAACTAAATAACTCATTACTTAATGAAGAATGGATCATCGATGCAATAAAAGAGGAAATTAAAAAGTTCCTGGAAGTCAATGAAAATGAAAACACAACCTACCAGAACCTATGGGACACAGCTAAGGCAGTCTTGAGAGGAAAGTTTATAGGCATGAGTGCATATATTAAAAAGATTGAAAGATCCCAAATCAATGACCTAATGATACATCTCAAACTCCTAGAAAAACAAGAATAAGCAAATCCCAAAACAAATAGAAGGAGAGAAATAATAAAAGTAAGAGCTGAAATCAATGAAATAGAAACCAAAAAAACCATACAAAGAATTAATGAAACAAAAAGTTGGTTCTTTGAAAAAATAAACAAGATCGATAGACCCCTGGCAAACCTGACTAAAATGAGGAGAGAAAAAACCCAAATTAGTAGAATTAGGAATGCAAAAGGGGAGATAACAACAAACACCATGGAAGTCCAGGAAATCATCAGAGACTACTTTGAGAACCTCTATTCAAATAAATTTGAAAATCTAAAAGAAATGGACAGATTTCTAGATACATATGATCATCCAAAACTGAACCAAGAGGAAATTAGTCACCTGAATAGACCTATAACACAAAATGAAATTGAAGCAGCAATGAAGAGTCTCCCCAAAAAGAAAAGTCCAGGACCTGATAGATTCTCTGCTGAATTCTATCAGACCTTTAAAGAAGAACTGATACCAACCCTCCTTAAACTGTTCCACGAAATAGAAAGGGAAGGAAAACTGCCAAACACATTTTATGAAGCCACTATTACACTTATCCCAAAACCAGGCAAAGTCACCTCCAAAAAGCAGAACTCCTTAGTGAATATTGATGCAAAAATCCTCAACAAAATAATGACAAACCGAATTCAGCAACACAGCAAAAAGATTATTCACCACGACCAAGTAGGCTTCATCCCAGGGATGCAGGGGTGGTTCAACATACGAAAATCAATTAACATAATAAACCACATTAACAGAAGCAGAGACAAAAACCACTTGATCATCTCAATAGATGCAGAAAAAGCCTTTGATAAGATCCAACATCATTTCATGATAAAAGCTCTAAGAAAACTAGGAATAGAAGGAAAGTTCCTCAACATTATAAAAGCTATATATGACAAACCTACAGCCAGCATTATACTTAACGGAGAAAAATTAAAACCATTCCCTCTAAAATCAGGAACCAGACAAGGATGCCCACTATCTCCACTCCTATTCAACATAGTACTGGAATTCCTAGCCAGAGCAATTAGGCAAGAAGAAGGAATAAAAGGAAACAAATAGGTAAATAAACTGTCAAAATATCCCTATTTGCAGACGACATGATCCTATACCTTAAAGACCCAAAAAACTCTACTCAGAAGCTTCTAGACATCATCAATAGCTATAGCAAGATAGCAGGATATAAAATCAACATAGAAAAATCATTAGCATTTCTATACACTAACAATGAGCAAACGGAAAAAGAATGTATGAAAACAATTCCATTTACAATAGCCTCAAACAAAATCAAATACCTAGGTGTAAACCTAACAAAAGATGTGAAAGACCTCTACAAGGAAAACTATACACTTCTGAAGAAAGAGATTGAGGAAGACTATAGAAAGTGGAGAGATCTCCCATGCTCATGGATTGGTAGAATCAACATAGTGAAAATGTTGATACTCCCCAAAGTAATCTACATGTTTAATGCAATTCCCATCAAAATTCCAATGACATTCATTAAAGAGATTGAAAAATCTACTGTTAAATTTATATGGAAACACAAGAGGCCACGAATAGCCAAGGCAATACTCAGTCAAAAGAACAATGCAGGAGGTATCACAATACCTGACTTCAAACTATATTACAAAGCAATAACAATAAAAACAGCATGGTACTGGCACAAAAACAGACATGAAGACCAGTGGAACAGAATAGAGGATCCAGATATGAAGCCACACAACTACAAGCAACTTATCTTTGACAAAGGAGCTAAAAATATACGATGGAGAAATAGCAGCCTCTTCAACAAAAACTGCTGGGAAAACTGGTTAGCAGTCTGCAAAAAACTGAAACTAGATCCATGTATATCACCCTATACCAAGATTAACTCAAAATGGATCAAGGAACTTAATATCAGACCCCAAACTCTTAAGTTGATACAAGAAAGAGTAGGAAATACTCTGGAGTTAGTAGGTATAGGTAAGAACTTTCTCAATGAAACCCCAGCAGCACAGCAACTAAGAGATAGCATAGATAAATGGGACCTCATAAAACTAAAAAGCTTCTGTTCATCAAAAGAAATGGACTCTAAACTGAAGAGAACACCCACAGAGTGGGAGAAAATATTTGCCAACTATACATCAGACAAAGGACTGATAACCAGAATATGCAGGGAACTTAAAAAACTAAATTCTCCCAAAACTAATGAACCAATAAAGAAATGGGCACGTGAACTGAACAGAACTTTCTCAAAAGAAGAAATTCAAATGGCCAGAAAACACATGAAAAAATGCTCACCATCTCTAGCAATAAAGGAAATGCAAATTAAAACCACGCTAAGATTCCACCTCACCCCTGTTAGAATAGCCATCATCAGCAACACCACCAACAACAGGTGTTGGCCAGGATGTGGGGAAAAAGGAACCCTCTTACACTGTTGGTGGGAATGTAGACTAGTACAACCACTCTGGAAAAAAATTTGGAGGCTACTTAAAAAGCTGGACATCGATCTACCATTTGATCCAGCAATACCACTCTTGGGGATATACCCAAAAGACTGTTACTCCAGAGGCACCTGCACATCCATGTTTATTGTGGCACTATTCACAATAGCCAAGTTATGGAAACAGCCAAGATGCCCCAGCACTGACGAATGGATTAAGAAAATGTGGTATCTATACACAATGCAATTTTATGCAGCCATGAAGAAGAACGAAATGTTATCATTCACTGGGAAATGGATGGAATTGGAGAACATCATTCTGAGTGAGATTAGCCTGGCTCAAAAAACAAAAAATCATATGTGCTCCCTCATATGTGGACATTAGATCAAGGGCAAACACAACAAGGGGATTAGACTATGAGCACATGATAAAAGCAAGAGCACCCAAGGGAGGGGTGAGGATAGGTAAGACACCTAAAAAACTAGCTAGCATTTGTTGCCCTTAATGCAGAGAAACTAAAGCAGATACCTTAAAGCAACTGAGGCCAATAGGAAAAGGGGACCAGGTACTAGAGAAAAGGTTAGATCAAAAAGAATTTACCTAGAAGGTAACACACACGCACAGGAAATTAATGTGAGTCAATGCCCTGTATAGCTATCCTTATCTCAACCAGCAAAAACCCTTGTTCCTTCCTATTATTGCTTATACTCTCTCTACAACAAAATTAGAAATAAGGGCAAAATAGTTTCTGCTGGGTATTGAGGGGGGCGGGGAGGGAGGGGGTGGAGTGGGTGGTAAGGGAGTGGGTGGGGTCAGGGGGGAGAAATGAACCAAGCCTTGTAAGCACATATGAATAATAAAAGAAAAATGAAACAAAAAAAATAAAGAACTGGGTCTATTAGAAAAGAAGTAAAAGAGAAAGAGAAGAGCACAAAATCAAACTGTTGTTGTCTTTAAGCACACTGTCAAACATGGCTGCTTATTAAACTTATCTGGGAAGTTTAAAATACCAGGACTGATAATCCATGAAGTTTTCTTTTTCTTTTTTTTGTGGCATAAGTTTGAACTCAGGGCTTCACTCTTGCAAAGCAGATGCTCTTTCTTTTGAGCCACAACTCCAGTTCATTTTGCTCTAGTTACTTTGTTAATCTTTCTTAAATCATTGTTGTACTGGGGGTACATTGTGACATTTACTATAGTGCTTACACTATATCATAGGTGAATTCACCTCTCCATTATTCTCCTTAATCCACCCTCCCCCATTCCTGTATGCAAATGAAAAAATGTTCTGGTTATTTTGGTGATGGGGGTCTTGTAAACTACTTGTCTAGACTGACTTCGAACTGTGATCTTCCATAATTTAGTCTCCCAAGTACCCAGGATTACAGGTATGAACCACCAATGCTTAGCTTCCACAAATTCTGATGTTACTGATCTGTGGTGGGGTGATGGTCTTAATATTTTTTAAAAAACTCCCTTTGACATCCTTGATCTTAAAGATAAGAATAAAGCAATTTAAGTAAGGAAATTGAAACATAAGGGAAAATGAAATTAATATATATTATTTCATGATTCCTATGTAGATGTGGTTCACAGGAAAATCTAAGTCAAGGCCCCTCATGAAAATATGTCCATTTCCAAGGTTGTAGATGTTCAAGTATCACAATTATGAAAAATGGACAGACTTTGAAACTAGACGACCATTGCAGTAGCTAAGCCCAGCATGATACTGATTTGGAGAATGATATCTGTAGCCACATAGAAGGAAAAGGATTTCTGACCATTGCATGATCTGTTGCATTTATAGAAGTGATCTGGTAAAATAATGGCTATTCTGAAAATAGGTCACTATTCACTTTTTCTGGCAAGAATGTCAGAAAATAAAAACCCACTTAAGAATTGAATTGGGACAAATTCAGTGAAAAGGAGGAACAATAAAACTTGCTTTGTTCTCAAGTGTGAAACTACTGACCTTTTGTGATAAAGTAAGTTACTAGTTTGATGCTTTGATTTCTGTCTTGTGATGAGAATTCAACGGGACACTTTCATAAAGTACCTGGCTATAATATATAGTTAACAAACATTAGCTATCATTATTATCAAGTTTGGATCTCAAGAGAATCAAAGCCTTCAGTGTAGCAAAGGGTGTCCAGTTTATTGTAAAATGTGTCTTCAAGTACTTGATCAATTCCTAAAACTTTTAGATAAATTAATGAGCTCTGTTAAACACTTCCTCTTGTGAAGCACGTAGCAAAATGGTCATTCATCCTTACACCAAGAAGGGAAGAAACTCCCATTAATCTAAATCTTTCAATCAAATATATTTTCACCAATGTATACAACAACTTTCTCAATCATGGAAAATAAATTGTGTATAGGGTAGAAGTGAACAGCTATAAGGCTAACTTTATAGTTAAGTTGACTGCAAAGCTAATTTTCATAAGAGGAACTCCATTCCCCCACTGGCTTTTATTTTTTAACTTGTAAAGTATCAGACACTTTACAGCGAGAGTACTTTTCACAGTTTCAAAAGAGCAGGCTGGAAAAAGGAACAAATTAATTCAGAAAATATTCCCTTCCTACACCCACCCCTCTGCTCATCAAAAAAAGCTACAGGCACTAAAATTCATTAACATTTCTATGAACATAAATTTGAAATATTCATTTTCATTAAGTAGTCTCTACAATATGACAAAATCAAATTTATCTAAGGAGATATCCAATGCTGCTAATTTCCTTGACAATGGGGATATAAAGGAAGGGGAACCATGAATCATTCATGATGTTCAATTTACTTCTGTTATTTTTGGTGTTTAGCAACCATGAATAGAAAGTGTGCTGCATGTTGTAGAAGCTATTTTTAAATGATTTCAGATCAGAATTATTGGTTTGGCAGGCAGCAATAAAGTAAGAATAGTTCAAAGGCTTTTGCTTATAATTGTCCTATGCTTCATATTTTTTTGTGAGTATTTATATGTTCATGTATTCATAGCTTTTTTTCTGTATCCAACTTTTCTTTGTAAATCAAAATCACTTTAGCACTAATGTTTTAGGTATCATATTTACTGGTGAATAACTCCGAGAGTTCTAGATTTTGGGATTGGAAGTGAACTTGAAGGTTATAAAATGAAACTGACCTCCCACTGAGGAATGTCTTCTA
The DNA here is from genome assembly GCF_047511655.1 of Castor canadensis. NCBI lineage: Eukaryota > Metazoa > Chordata > Mammalia > Rodentia > Castoridae > Castor > Castor canadensis. The sequence goes on from NC_133394.1 coordinate 116,515,045, forward strand.
TATTATCACTGGTAGGTGGTCATTTTCAATTAATTGAAGTGTCCCTATGAAAAAGGAAGCTCTTTGTTAAGCAAGGATTTATTTCATGAATAGACACTACTACTCCTTAGAAATTATTTCTCTTAAATTCTAAATCTGCCATCCTGAAACTTCTGCCCACTGTCTGGTTGCTGTTGTATCACCAGTGCTTATTAACATAGAGAGCCATCTGGGGTCACCACTTAAGAAACGTCAGACAAACTGAATTGAAGGTATTGGAATATAGGACTTTGGATGTGATGGTTAACTCGATCCATCAATTTGGGTCACTAGATAGCTAAGATACTTGTTCAGCCATTACTCCCGGTGTTCCCATGAGGTGTTTGTTGTTTTCTTTGATGAGATTAACATTTAAATTGGTAGAATGAGCAAAGCTTCCTTAATGCGGATGGACCTCATTCAACTGGTTGAAAGTCTGAAGAAAAACAGAATGACCTTTCTCTGAGTAACAGAGACTTCCACCTGCTTACTTTTTAAACTGGGGCATCAGCTTTTTCCTGCCTTTGGACTTGAATAGAAACATTGGCTCTTCCTGGGTTTCTTGTTTGCTGGTCTTTGGGCTGGAATTGCACTATCAGCTCTCTTGATTCTTAGGCTCCTGCATTGAGACTGGAATTACCATTGGCTCTCCAGCTTGCTGACACACCCTACAGACTGTGGGACTTGTCAGCCTCCATATTTGCATGACCTAATATCTTATAATAAATCTATTTCTCTCTCCTCTCTCGTTCTCTCTCTTCTTGCCTTTATTTTGCTGAAGAATCTTGACATGCTGCATACTGAACATAAATTTTCTTTTCTATATCACCATGTTAAAAATATTCAGATATGACTTTACATTTTTCTCCCAGATGTCTTAGTCTCTTTCCTCTGCATAAAATTATTTTAACATGACTTTAAAAGCTGGGTACAATTTTTTAGACAATGGCAGACTTTTATAGACCTATCCATGTTTCACATCTAAATACTATACTTATTTTGATTTTTATTTCCAGTAATTATTACATTACACAAATAAAATTTATAACTTAATTTCTGCAAACTTCATATTCTCTTGGGAAAATTTCCATAATTAGATTAAGCCACTTGATTAGGTAGATACATTATTTTTATCACCTATTATCTTTGTGGATAAGAAAACAATTTTATTTTGGGAATAATCCAACATGACTACTGCTTGAAATTCTGTATGCATATTGATACCACGAAGGAATTTAAATTAACAAAATAAAAATATTGTGAGATTATCAGATAGAGTAGATGGTTCATTAGATGTAATACATTGAGATAATGCTAGCCTTAAGAATTGCCAAAATGTTTGAGGATCACTTCAATAAAGATGTAATAGAAAAATCCTCCGTGACCTTCTGTGAACCATTTAGGCCAAGTTGGAGGTAGAAAGGCAGGTGCTAAATTATAGTGGGTCAAGAGGAAGTTACGGCAATAGACAACAGGTATATACCATTTTCCCAAGTAGTTTGGAGAAAGTGAAGTAGGGGGATTAAGAAAAAGCTTAAAGGAGATGCAGGGATAGACTGAGGTGTTTTATGATGAGAAGCGTTTTCAGCCTATAAGCTGTGAAAAACCAGAAGTAGAAAGGGTAAGATTGGAATTGAGAGGTCAGGGGAGGATGTGTGGGTTGGCATAATACAGGGAAAGAAGAAAGAGATGGAATCATGACACAGGGGTCAGGTGCAGTCTACAAAGGGAATTGAAGCACCTTTTTCTCTGAAATACAGGGTGAAATATTTTTCACCATTCATTCAGAATGGTGAAGAATACAGACGTTTAGAAGAATATGGGTGAGAACACAGAGATTTTAGACCTGAAATAGCTTCTACTTTTTTGAATGTAGTGAGAGATGATGCCATTTCCTGACAGTGACAGGGTGAGATAAGGGTAAAATGCTCTGTAATTCATGCTACAGAAAATGGAAAAGGCTTTGCCACTTCCATGCTTAGTACCCTAAGCCTTGTCCGTGCCTCACGAGGCTGGTGGCTATCAAACCTTCATATGATAGCTTTATTGATTTAAAATTCCAAATCCTCTTTATACTAAATCCCTTGATTGATTTTTCTATATGTCATTAACTCATTTTATGGCATCCCAGGGCTATGAAGCTATTAATCTGCTCCAAGTTCAAGTAAAATTTCAATTTACCAAGCCTTTATGGACTTTTCAATTTTACTTGATTAGATGACATTAAGGATAAGCAAAACATCTTTAATTTGTCTCAAAGGAGCTAACCAAAGAAAACAATTCCCCAGCTTTGGATGAGAAGAGCACACAACTAGTATATTTTGTAATGTAGGCAAGGTTTCTACTCCATTGGTCACAGAAAAATATGATTGGTTCAATGCTCTGTGGGTAGAATGTCCACTTTATCATTCTTATTTTCAAACGGACACTACACAATTGTATTTGTAATTACTTTAAAGCTCATCTGTAGTCTTGATACATTGTCAATTCAGGGAGAGCTTTTCAGAAAGTGACACATTAGTTTATGAATAGTTTCAAAATTGGATGAATAACCAATACAGCATTTATGAGTCTTAGCATTTTATTATGCAGTGAGGTAGAAACAAGAAGTTCATTGAGACTCCATACTATTAGCATTTGTTACTTCATCACTTAAAATTATAAGTCTTAAGATTTAGGATCTCTTTATCCATCATTAAGAAGGGATACATTTTTAACTAAGATGTTAAAGCCACCACCTGAGGCTTTTTTTCCTTCTTTCCTTCCTTTTCTCTTTCCCTCTGTCTCTTCAATTTCCTCACCCTTCTTTTTCTTTCTTTCAGTAACATCAGTGGAACCAAGCCTGCTTCATTTTCAGCATCCAAAGGCTACCTTCTCTCTGCAGCTGTAAACATGTGACCCTATGAGCTTCAGCCTCTAAAATTAATTCTAACCTTTAGCAGAGCTAATTTTTTGGGAAATACAGATCAGTCTTTGGTTGATACAGCATTCTTAACCTAGCAGAAAGTGGTTCCAATTGGTGTTATAGTGCTAGTCACTGATTCTATGCTCTCTTACCCACCTGTCAATTGCAGGATTCTGTGACAGAGATTAGGACACCTGTGTCTGAATCCCTGATGCACCACTATTCTTGCCTGTGGCCCTGAATTTACTTTATTTCTCTGAACCCCATATGCCTCATCTCTCAAGTGTTGTTAGAATACTTTTGTCACAGAAGTGTTATATAATACCTTGCTTTCATTTGGCAAATACAAGGCAACTGTTCCATGTTTTTTTTTTTTTCTTTTCTCTCAAATTCCTGCCTTCATATATGCCTCATTGCACAAATTCCTATAGGCATATTTTTTGCTTTACTTTACATATGTCTCTTTAGCAACTGAAGTTCTTTGATCTGCTGGTGGATCATTTTGATGATGGGTTCTTCCTGCATTATTTCCTTTTAGCTGATTTTAGAGTCCCAGTTATTTTGCTTCCCCTCTAACTAGACAACAATTTGCATCTTAGTGAATTGACTTAATATTTGCCATATTATTGTGTCTGGTGCTGTATTTTATGATCATTTTAGCTGTTTGGCTGTCTGACCTTCCTCCATTGCCTCTCTACAAATGTTACATATACTTTCACCTTCATTTCTACTTTGGGTTTTGGTCATTGTATGATATGATAAATGCACCTCAAAGTTATTGACTTCCTAACATGAATAAAGAAATTTGTGAACTTAAAGAAAAATGTCAACTTATAGAGTAGGAAAATCCAGTATGAGTTATAAATAAAATATGAATTTGAGGAGACATGCTGTAATTTCAGTACTTATAATTGAAAACAAAGAGTCAATTCAAGTATTTTTCAAAATTCATTACTCATTTAAGTGAATGATGGAAGCTGTAAGATTTTAGAATTTTACTCAGGTGTCAGATCTGAATGTTGTCCAGTAAAAGCCAAAATTGAAAAAATCACAAAGTCAATGGAAGGGACGTCAAGGGCAAAAGGTAATCCAAATATATGAGCAACTCATGATTTATCTTTTCTTTCCATTCCAGTTTAAAAACTAATGGATTACTTGCTAAACTAAGGTACTTCTTTGTTTATAAAACATTACTAATTATTAATAAATTATTGGGATGATTGTTCAAATTTGGTCATTTTTAGCATTTAAACCAAAAGTTTTATCAACACTTTCATAACTAACACATTTCATATTTAACTTCTTTATATGGTGAGTTAAAAAAACTAGAATATTAATGAATAGCTTATAAATTTTCTCATTTATTTCAGTAATAGAATAATCTCTCTGTCTATATATAGCATTAGGTCTATAGAAGCATCTTTATTTCTATGCCTGTATACAATGAAACTAGAAAATTATTATAAATGCTTAGTATTAACACACTAGAGAAACACATTTATTCTTCAATAATACTATAGGGTCACTTGTAATTTTTCCATTTTCCTTAACTGTCTTGATTTTTAGATCCTGAAAATATTTTAGATGACATAAATACATATGTGACGGTCTCTCACATTACATTAAGTGACACAGTAATGGTCTGAATTAGCTGCTGCACTTTTCTACACATCAGAAAACCAAGAAATAGTCTATCTCTGGTATTCACAACTAATGGACTCAAATGCCTACAGGTTTATAGCTGAGAAACAAGGATGCAAAAATAGTCAATCAAATTAAATCTTAGTAATTAAAATATTCACATTGTTAAGGAAGCAATCAATGAAAAACAGCGCTAGGGGACAAACCAATGTCAGTCACTTAGACATGAAACCCATTAAGTCTTTGGCCCAAAACACAAGCCCCACAAGGCATCATTCTTCATCTTACTCTTTTCATGGTGAAGACGTGTCATTCACACAGACCTAACACAGCATATTTAATAAAAGACAATTTACAATCCTTCAAGTCAATAGATGATAGAACCAAAAATATTCTTACAGTCTTTTCATATTGAAATGTTTTCCTCTCATTAATGCAGCTTAATATCGGAAGGCTTTGAGTGAAACACTCAGAAGGAGAAATCATCAATTTATAAAATATTGAGCTAAAACAAGTAGATTTTCCTTAATTGTCCAAAATGATAACTTCATCGAAACAACCCATGAACAACCAATTTAAGGGAAAATGTTAGATTGTAAACCCCTTGAAAAATTGGCAGGAGAGTGCTGTAAAAAGTATACTGTACCAATTAATAGAGGAAAAAGTGGAATTTAATTGGGTCAAACAACCCCCCTCCTTTCTCATTCCCCTGTGCAAGTAACTCACAACTTTCAATCTCCAGGGTGCAGTTTTGCTCATCCAGAGGGTATCTTCGAAGATCCATCATACACGCAGCTGTGGTTGTGATCCTGCAAGGGTGAGAGGGAAAAAAAAATCATAAAAGTGGTAAACTTTCATTTCCAGCACTTCCAATCCAAGTCCTGTCTACCAGATGGTAGAAACTAGCCATTGGAATTTTGTGAGATCACAAGGGACCACTATGAGCAGTTTCTTGCCAACAAATTGGATAACTTAGATGGGTGAATGGAAATAGATAAATTCCTAGAAATATACAACCTACCAAGATTATTTGAAGAAAAAAAAAAAAGACTGAATGCACTAATAAAAAGAGATTAAATGAATAATCAAAACCTTTTAAAAAAGATAAGCCCAGATGGCTTTGTAGGTGAAGTCTATGAAATATTTAAAGAAGAATCAATGCTAATTCTTCCTAAACTTTTCCAAAAATTAGAAGAGGGAATACTCCAAAAATCTCTTTATGAGTCCAGCATCATCCTAGTTCAAAAGCAGACAATGTTACTAAAACAATAAAACAAAACTATATGTCAATATTTCTGATGAACATATATGCAAAAACCACAAAACATTAATAAAAACTTGAATTTAAAAGCACATTAAAAGGATTATTTACTCCAACCAAGTGGGATTAATTCCTAGAATGTAAGGATATATATATAATGATCAACCAACAGAATCTAAGCTAAAAGAAATCAGTCAATATAAAAGAAGTTAAGGACAAAATCAATGACTGTGATACATAATAATAAAAAAATAAAAACCACACGGCTATCTCAATAGATGCAGAGACTTGTCATATTTATCTCTGAAACTTGGCCTGCTTATACTCATCAGGTAGCATATAACCAGGGCATATAACTGTCCTGGAATCAAAGCTTACATCATACCTGTCAGTGCCATCTGAGTTTATGTGTTTATGCTAAACTTGAGGACCCTGACTCTAGATAGCCTACCTGTACTTCCATTATCCCTCCATTTTCTCTTATTTGGAATGTTTTTTCTGGACAGTGGAGTCTGAGAGTAACTGAAATCTCTATGGCTAGTCCATTCTTACATCCGTTTGTTAATCACTTTGTAATTGATAAAATGTTTTAAAAAGTTAAATGGTCTAACCCTGTAAAATGTAACCATAATTTAAAGCACTCAAAAGATCCAAATTTAATTTTTCCTTTCTACTTTAATCCTTAGCAGTTAGAACATTTGAATCATTCTATGCAAACAGAAGCACTCACTGCTATCTCTTCTTCGAGGAAAATACCTCTTCCATAGTAGCCAAACATGACAACTTTCTTTATCCTTTGCTTAATTGCTTTAATGATGCACCTTGGATTTAGTTCTATATCAGTAAATAATAAGCTGTCTTTAAACTATAATGCATCCATTTGTATGAAAATATCATAATTTATTTTCTTAATCATCCTTTGGTGGGCATTTACTTATGTTGTTTCTTATCTTTTACATCTTCAGAGGAAGATGCTCTCAATATACCATAACAATTATTTACTTTGTGTATATATATATATATATATTATATACTGCACTATAATATACTATATATGTGTATATATATACCTAAGTATATACTGATTACATATAATACATAACATATATATATGCCAATATATATTACATATATGAATATAAATACATATACACACATTACATGTACATAATGTATGTATTATAGTTATGCAGCATTTACTGAAAGGGACACATTCTCAGAGCTGCATCATTGTGCAAACATCATAGAGTGTCCTTGCACAAATCTAGATAGAGTAGGCCAATCACTTGCCATTGACTTTGATGTAATCAAGTGCTACAATGAGGTAGCCTTGTGTCACTAGGACACAGCATACTGTTTTTTTTTGTTGTTTGTTTTTAATTTTTTATTATTCATTTATTTACATGTGCATACATTATTTGGGTCATTTCTCCCCCTTGCTCCTCTCCCCTACCCTCTTTCTCCCTTCCCCCTCTCTTCCGGGCACAACCTGTTCTGCCCTTATCTCTAATTTTTTGAAGAGAAGACATAAGCATAATAAGGAAGACAAAGCATTTTTACTAGTTGAGTTAAGGATAGCTATACAGAGAGATTCCTAGCATTGCTTTCATGTACAAATGTGTTACAACCCAAGTTGATTAATCTCTAACTGATCTTTACACTGGTTCCTGATCCCCTTCTCATGTTGACCTCTGTTGCTTTAAGGTTTCTGTATTAGTTCCTCTGGAGTGGGGACATCAAACACCTTTCATGTTTTGGGTTTTCTATCTATTCCCATATCTCCCATATGTGCTCTCCCCTTGTCATATAGTAAACTTTTTAAGTTTATAGTAAACTTTTTAGTGTGTGTGAGTAGAAGGAGTATATTCTGAGATAATGATAAATAGTATAGTAAATATATAAATTAGTTTATTATTGTTTAGTTTATTGTTGTTATCAAATACTATGTAGTCTACATAATTATATGTGCTATGCTTTTATAACTGACAACACAGTAAGCTTATTTACACTAATAACACCATAAACATGCGAGTGATACATTGTGATCATTGGCTATGATGTTAGGACAGTTATAATGTCATTAGGTAATAGGAAGTTTTTAGATCCTATTATGGGAAAGCATGGTGGCATCCGTCACTGGCCAAAACTTTATGTGGCACATTGCAAATACATAATATATTTATACCTGAAGGTTCTCTAAATATACATCAGAGCTTACTTTGAGTTTTGAGGCTGTCAAGGTGAGTTATTGATTTGGTCATTTAGTCTAACCTAATAAGGTTACAGAATTGTTTCTTCTTAAAGACATTATTAGAAAATAACCCTCTTCCCTTTCATTTTCTCTTTGGCTTCCCTTATGAAGATAAAAATTCACATTTGGACACTGTTTTTGAAGTCTTCCTAGGCAGAACATTGGTCAATTTAATTGGATTTGTTTGAACATTAGGAAAGAGACCAAAAAGTTTTACATTTTACATAATTGTTATCATTGTGGGAAACTACAAATCATCTTATCAATGATGCATGTGTAACTATACATCATTGACCATGACTCAATGTTTTTCCACTCTCATTGCCGAGGCCAGTTTGCTTCTCCTGCTCCCAAATCAAAGAGAATCGAGTAATCATTTCAACTCACAAGGAAAGCACCCAATGCCTCCAGGAACTTGAGCTGTGGGAGCTGCTTGGCTTTCTCTAGAAAACACTGGCCACAAGTGAAAGATTTCATCATGGAATCTATTTGTCTCAAATTTCCAGTTTTTAAGAGGATTTCATTGGGTCATTGTGGATTAGGTGAGAAGTCTCCCCAAATTGTTGATAAGGGTTGACAGAAAGCTATGAAAATTCAAATATAGTCTCCAAAGATCCACTAGACTTTAGGAAGGGAGAGATCATTGCGACTCAGACAGGGACTACGTAGGCAGGTACTTACTAATACATGCTTTAGCCTGTAAAAAATCTTTGCACAGACAGTAGAACTCTGATGATATCAGAGTTTGACATTTCTAGATTTTGTAATGCTATGGCGAAGTGAGGTGAGTGTATGAGCTCTTTGTAAGAAAATAGTTGCTCAGCAAGAATTTCCCAGATCATCAATAAAGAGTTCTGTGGACAGAGTTTTCTCTGGCTCTTCCGTCTTCTGGGTGAGAAGCAATAATGAACATCACTAAGAATAATTGCTGCTTGTGTTTCCGTTTGTTGTCTTTGCTTAATAGGATGCCCAGCCATGGTTAGTTATGTCTATAATTAAATAACACATCCATCTGGAAATGCACTTATTCTGGCTGAAGCAGGTTTATATGATAAAACTTCTATGGAATTAATGGTGTTGAAGATCACAAAACTGGATAGGTTGAGGGCTTCAAGACTGAATTGTTTTTTGAATTCTTTTTCTAACTTTTCACACTCAAAGTATTCATTCCATGTGTGAGAAAATACTATTATAGGCAGGTAGTAAATTAAAGTACAATAGGATAGAATTGGCTACAAGCAAAAGAATTAACTAACTGTGTTTCTAAATGTAGAATTCCTACGGGTAGATTTGTGACAGCCTACAATCCGTCTGTTCTTTCAAAGACATTTAGAACAGCTTACATTATAATCCAATTTATTAATATTTTGAAGGTTAGGTCAGAACACTATGATGGGCTGATAGTAGAATAGTGGTCCCCTGATACTTTGGAATGAATAGAAATGATGTTGTAGTAGACCTCATTTATTAAGGTTTATACTATGTGGTCATTGACCTTAAGAGTCACTGGAATTGCAAATCATGTATATTTAATGGCTGAGGGCAGCTTGACACAACATAATCCAGGAAGTTCTGGCTCATATGTGGCTTAAAATCTCTTTTTCTCTTTACATATATATGCATATGCATACATACACACATGGGGAAGGCACGTTTACAAATAAGAATGTCAACGTAAATACATTTACAAATTATATAACATGGTTGAAATTTTCCTATAACTTTTACTTATATAAGGAAGAGCTCTCAAATTTAAACCTGATGTCTATATAAATTAATTGAATGACTAAGTGAATATGTATAAAAGGAACATGAGGAAGAAGATGGAAAAATTGTGAAAATGCTGAGCTCTACTTGTTCCCCTAAAACTGGTGAGATTGTTAGTGAGGAGTATAATATCAATATCATTATCACATTGTGAAGTGTGTTTGAAGAATGTCCTATGGCTTGTTTAGACTCTCAGTTGCATCCTTAATCCATGTTAGGTATATCACCCAAAGAAACTGATGATGAGTTAGTCTGTTCCATGACTGATGGGCACATAGACTTTTGTTTTCAGCTAATACTGTTTACTTTAATAGGTTAAAAATAATGTTATCTTCATAGTTCATACCAAATTTTATTAGGTGGTATACCTTGATACTTGAAGGTAAAATCCTTTGGGTAGGAGGCATGAATGATAGGAAACAAAAGGATATAAAGTATTGTGTGAGATTTAAAAAGAATTTTAGGTGTGGGGAAGTAACTGTGGAGTAGCAAAAAAATTCTTTTAAGAATAGCCACATTTGATATTCAACTTTAATATTTTTCTTTTTTTAAAAATTTTTTTCTTCTTTTTCTTTGGTAGTAATGACATTTGAACCTAGGGCCTTGTGCTTGCCAAGCACTTGAGCCAGACCCCAGCCCTTTTTCCTTTTTTGTTATTTTTGGTATAGGGTCTCACGTTTATGCCTTGGCAGCCTGAACTGAGATCCTCTATTTATGCTTCCTCTGAAGCTTGGATGATAGACATATGCTACTCTGCTCAGCTTTTATTGATGGAGATGGGGCCTTGTTAATATTTTGCTTGGACTGGCATGATCTCGGCCTCCTGAGTAGCAAGCAACTATAAGATTTTCATCTTGCTATGATAATACATTTTCCTGTACTCACTTAAACCAAGCCTGACAAACACCATTTGTGAGACACACACGCACACACAGAGACACACACAATAAAGCTCTGTGCAAATGTTTTATTTTTACACTTGGAAAAATAAAAATAGACTGAGTTCCACATCTTGATAGCATTCATGAAACAGTATTCTATCAATATTTTTAAAAGGCCAGTTGGTTTTCATTAAACCAATTCAGTAAATGCAGACTTAGTGCCAGAGATGTACAAATTACAGAAGCCCTTTGGGAAGCTCCAGTAATCTTGGGGAAAGTGTTGAATGCGCACCAATTAACAGCCCGTGGGTTTAAGCTACTCTTAATCTAAGAGGTCAGCGTGTCTTGGTTTGTGTTATGTTGGAATCATTTATTCATTTACAGTTCTAGAAGTCAGAAGCTTAAACTCAAAGTGTTGACTATGTTTTTTCTGGAGGTTATAAGGGAGAATCTATTTGCCTTTTCAATGCTACAATCTTTTCCCTTTCCTTGGCTCATGGACACTTTCCTCCATCTTGAAAGCCCATCACTCCAACCTCTGCTTCTGTTATCACAATTAACTCTGACTCTCTAGCTTTCCTTTAATTTTATAAGGACACTTGTGATTCCTTTGGACCTACCCAGATAATCTGGGATAATCATCTTTTCTTGAAATTATTGACTTAATCACATCTGCAAAGTCTCTTTTGCTGAATGAGGTAATATTTGCCAGGTCAGAAAATGGATGGGACATGGATAGCTTGTGTGGGTGGTATCATTCTGACTACCACAATCAAATTGTCTAATTTATTACTTACTATAACCCATTATGTTGATGTCATTTTCATCCCAATATCAAAAATAAGGAAACAGATATCTGATGAGGCACAGAAATGTTTCCAAGTTTATATGATCTATAAATGGTAATGCTTAGATTCAAATTCAGATATGCTGGACTGAAGAACAAATTATTTCCAGATGAGTCTAAGCAGAGAATATATGTTCTAGCAATTTTTTTCCCACAAGCAGTAAAATAAAGTTTGAAAAATTTAGGGTTGACCTTACCATATATTTTGGTATTCATTTAGTTATCAGGAATTCAGGGAATCCTTACCTAATCAATAATCAGAATAAAAATGATAGAGGATCTACCCGGATTCAGGCAATAATCTAAGCATTGGATATAATAGCTAAAAATGTTCAATTGCACATTCATGAGGTAATAAATTTTTGATTTGTTTGTTTTTAACAGTATAGCTAATACCATATGGTGGTATCTTACGGCATGGAAACAGTAGAAATAAGATCAATTCACATGTTATGAATAAGATTGGCAAAGCTCTTTATTGGGACCTCAACTTGAGCTGGCTGACTCCTGCTGAAGGGAGCTAACCACTGACCAGAGGTTGCCAGGCTTGCTTGCTTTTAACTGATTTTCTGGGATGGCTTAAAATTTACTTATTGTCATTGGTCATGGGCATGGTTTCAAACGATGTTTTCCTTTTTGTACACAAGCATATTGGCCTTATACTTGGTAGGCAAACAGGGAGTCAACTTCTGACATCACCATTTGCATAAATGTGGCCTTATTATTATAAGGACTTTCAGTGCTTGAATTGCCAAGAAACACAAGGGTGAGACAGAAGAAACACATATCCATTCCAGGAGGCAATAGGTCAAGTTAATCCTGTAGTATAGTCTTGAACAAAACATTTCTCAAATGATCAACATCTATATGCAGAGCTGAGAGTCTGACTCAAAGGTTAGCCTTTGAGTAAAGGGGATAAAAACAATATGAAAACAAAGGTGCCAAGGCTTTTATCCCATTTTGGTCATCCAGCAGATATTAACAGGGTCTAATAAAGAGTCAGTGTTTTTAGCAAAAGTGGCCTTCCAATTTCTGCAAAGTAACCTAGGTAACTGTTGCAAACAACATGCTGGGGAATTCCAAGATGGTGGCAAGAGGTAGGAAGCAGAAAGCGACCCTCCTATAGTGAAATCTTGGAGAGACGCTGGAGACACACTTTACAGGCATAATCACCGAGAAAAGGCATAACTTTGACCCTTCCACATCTCCAGCCGGTGCAGAGAATCTCCACTTCACGTTAAATGGAGAAACGAGGAGGGTCCCCGGGGCTGCCAGTGGCCGGCGCCCATACGGCTTGGGAAGACGCGGACCAGGTGAGCTTCATGGTACCGCGGTACCCCCACAGACAAGCCTGGGCCAGAGCAGCATAGCCCCCTGGACAGACTGACCTCCACCCGGGAAAAAAAAAAGAGAAACTGAGTAATAAGCAATAAGAACAGTTAAGACGCGCTGGAGAGAGGGTGGGGCACCCTGAGCACTGAAGATTGGGGGAAGGGAATCCTTCCCGGGACTGTAAATAAACAAGCCAGACGGGCAGGAGAGCCTCTGGCGGGAGCGGGGCGCACGCCCAGCAACCAGGAGTGGGGAAGTTTGTGAGAGGAGGGAAGACCCACTTCCCACGTGAACTGTAAACAAACATGGTGGCCGGCAGGAGCAGCAGCACCACCCAGTAAGCAGGAGCAGGAAAGCTTGTGAAAGTGGCAGTGGGAGGAAAACTTCAGAGGAGAGGGGGGAAGACCCACCTCCCACATGAACTGTAGATAAATACACAGGCCTGACAACGCGGGGGCAGTGTCACCTTTCCCAGTGCTTGGAAAGGGGAAAGCCTGTAGCAGAGGCTCCCGCACAGGAGAACTCTGAACAAACAAAGCCTGTGGGACCAGGTGAGTGCTAAGCTCACCCCAGAGATCTGCATAAATAACACCGCCAGCTACAGGCTGAGAGCAGCAGGCAGGCAAGCCACAGTTGCAGATAACACTCTCAGAACTGTCTCCAGATGCTTTTTTTTCTTTTTCTCCCTACCTTTGATGAGAGAACAACCAAATTACACCTGCAAGCCGAAAAACTTACTGAAACTGTATTGCATTTGAACTGGGGACACTTGGTGGGGCTTTTTTGTGTGTGTGCATCCCCTTTGATGAGACAACTACAGAACAACATCTGAGGCACCAACTCCAGGACTGGAGATTGAGACGGACACACAAATTATTAAGACTGAAACTGCATTGCATATAAACTTGGAAGTTTTTTGGTTTTTTTTTTTTTTAATTTTCTATTTTCCATTTTATTTTAATTCATTTTTATATATAGATATTACTTTCATTTACCTATTTTTATTTTTTTATCTTTGATTTTCAATCCTCTCTCTCTCTCTCTAATGTCTGTTCAGCTTACTGTAGATTAGTACACTAACACTCCCTGTTTATACCTTTGAAACTCTCTTGTCTGATACCTTGTTCTGCTTTCTCCCTCTTGTCTGTATATTTGTTTTCCCCTTTTCTTTAACTTCTTGCTTTCCATCTCAGCTCACTCTTCCATTCTAAATATTACCATTATTATTACAAGCTAGAAAATACTTAATTACACACAGTACAGGGACAGTGACAACACCAAGGACAATGACGGGAAGACAGAAAAAACAGGGAAACCAGTTTCCCCACAGCAAAAAATTAGTACAGGAACCAGAGGGGAATGAAGAGAACAGAAACTCAGATCCAGACTCCAACAAAATGAAGATAAACTATGCCAAAGGACCCAATGAAGCCCACAAGAATAATTTAAAAGAAGACATACTACAAGTACTCAGTGAGAATTTTATAGAGATGATACTGGATAGGGTCAACCAAAATGTACAGGAGACACTCAAGAAATTCTAAGACAATAAAAATAGAGAATTTGAAAAAGCAAAAGAAGAAATAAAGGAAACCATAGAAGCACTGTATAAACACCAAAGTGAAAGAGAGAACACAATGAATAAATGGATAAATGAACTCAGGACAAAAATAGACAACAATAAAGAAGAAAACTGCCAGGATATGGAAAACCTTAGAAAAAAGAACGAAACAAAACGGAAGGCCAATCCAGCAGAATAGAACAAACAGAAGACAGAATCTCAGAACTTGAAGATGAAATGGTAATTAAAGGAAAAACTGAAGAACTATTAATTAAACAACTCAAGACCTGTGAAAAGAAAATGCAAGAACTCACTGACTCCATCAAAAGACCAAACTTGAGAATCATGGGCATCGAAGAAGGAGAAGAGGTGCAAGCGAAGGGAATGCGTAATATATTCAACAAAATAATAACGGAAAATTTCCCAAATCTAGAGAAAGATATTCCCATACAAATGCAAGAGGCCTCCAGGACACCAAACAGACCAGATCAAAATAGAACTACTCCACGACATATCATCATTAAAATAACAAGTTCAGAAACTAAGGAAAGAATATTGAAGGCTGCAAGAGAGAAAAAACAAGTAACATACAAAGGTAAACCCATCAAAATCACAGCAGACTTCTCAACAGAAACATTAAAAGCAAGAAGAGCGTGGGGTGAGATCTTCCGGGCACTGAATGAAAATAACTTCAACCCCAGGATACTCTACCCAGCAAAGCTATCATTCAAAATAGATGGAGCAATAAAAGTCTTTGATGATAAGCAGAAACTAAAACAATATGTGACCACAAAGCCACCATTACAAAAGATTCTGCAAGGGATCCTGCACACAGAAAGTGACACCCAACTTAACCATGAAAAGGCAGGCAGCACCAAACCACAGGATAAGAAAAAGCAAGACAGTAGAGAGTAACATCAAGTTAGGTACACACAATCAAACCTTCAAACAACTAAGATAACTAAATGGCAGGAATCACCACATACCTATCAGTACTAACGCTTAATGTTAATGGACTTAATTCACCCATCAAAAGACACCATTTGACAAAATGGATTAAAAAAGAAGATCCAACAATTTGTTGCTTACAGGAGACTCATCTTACCGACAGAAATAAGCATATGCTTAGGATGAAAGGCTGGAAGAAGATTTACCAAGCCAATGGCCCCCGAAAACAAGCAGGAGTAGCAATACTTATCTCTGACAAAGTAGACTTCAAATCTACATTGATCAAACGAGATAAAGAAGGAGGTTAGCCTGGCTCAAAAGACCAAAAATCGTATGTTCTCCCTCATATGTGGACATTAGATCAAGGGCAAACACAACAAGGGGATTGGACTATGAGCACATGATAAAAGTGAGAGCACACAAGGGAGGGGTGAGGATAGGTAAGACACCTAAAAAACTAGCTAGCATTTGTTGCCCTTAATGCAGAGAAACTAAAGCAGATACCTTAAAGCAACTGAGGCCAATAGGAAAAGGGGACCGGGAACTAGAGAAAAGGTTAGATCAAAAAGAATTAACCTAGAAGGTAACACCCACGCACAGGAAATCAATGTGAGTCAATGCCCTGTATAGCTATCCTTATCTCAACCAGCAAAAACCCTTGTTCCTTCCTATTATTGCTTATACTCTCTCTACAACAAAATTAGAGATAAGGGCAAAATAGTTTCTGCTGGGTATTGAGGGGGGGAGCGGGAGGGGGTGGAGTGGGTGGTAAGGGAGGGGGTGGGGGCAGGGGGGAGAAATAAACCAAGCCTTGTATGCACATATGAATAATAAAAGAAAAATGAAAAAAAAAAAAAAAAAGAAGGACATTCCATACTAATAAAAGGGGAAATAGACCAAAAGGAAATAATAATCATCAACCTGTATGCACCCAATGTCAACGCACCCAATTTCATCAAACATACCCTGAAAGACCTAAAAGCATATATAAACGCCAACACAGTGGTTGTGGGAGACTTTAACACCCCATTATCATCAATAGATAGGTCATCCAAACAAAAACTCAATAAAGAAATCCAAGATCTAAAATATACAATAGATCAAGTGGACCTAGTAGATGTCTACAGAACATTTCATCCAACCTCTACACAATACACATTCTTCTCAGCAGCCCATGGAACCTTCTCCAAAATAGATCATATCCTAGGGCACAAAGCAAGCCTCAGCGAATATAAGAAAATAGAAATAATACCGTGCATACTATCTGACTACAATGCAGTAAAAGTAGAACTCAAGAACAAAAGTAAAGACAAAAAACATGCAAACAGCTGGAAACTAAATAACTCATTACTTAATGAAGAATGGATCATCGATGAAATAAAAGAGGAAATTAAAAAGTTCCTGGAAGTCAATGAAAATGAAAACACAACCTACTGGAACCTATGGGACACAGCTAAGGCAGTCTTGAGAGGAAAGTTTATAGCCATGAGTGCATATATTAAAAAGATTGAAAGATCCCAAATCAATGACCTAATGATACATCTCAAACTCCTAGAAAAACAAGAATAAGCAAATCCCAAAACAAATAGAAGGAGAGAAATAATAAAAGTAAGAGCTGAAATCAATGAAATAGAAACCAAAAAAACCATACAAAGAATTAATGAAACAAAAAGTTGGTTCTTTGAAAAAATAAACAAGATCGATAGACCCCTGGCAAACCTGACTAAAATGAGGAGAGAAAAAACCCAAATTAGTAGAATTAGGAATGCAAAAGGGGAGATAACAACAAACACCATGGAAGTCCAGGAAATCATCAGAGACTACTTTGAGAACCTATATTCAAATAAATTTGAAAATCTAAAAGAAATGGACAGATTTCTAGATACATATGATCATCCAAAACTGAACCAAGAGGAAATTAATCACCTGAATAGACCTATAACACAAAATGAAATTGAAGCAGCAATCAAGAGTCTCCCCAAAAAGAAAAGTCCAGGACCTGATGGATTCTCTGCTGAATTCTATCAAACCTTTAAAGAAGAACTGATACCAACCCTCCTTAAACTGTTCCACGAAATAGAAAGGGAAGGAAAACTGCCAAACACATTTTATGAAGCCAGTATTACACTTATCCCAAAACCAGGCAAAGACACCTCCAAAAAGGAGAAGTATAGGCCAATCTCCTTAATGAACATTGATGCAAAAATCCTCAATAAAATAATGGCAAACCGAATTCAGCAACACATCAAAAAGATCATTCACCACGACCAAGTAGGCTTTATCCCAGGGATGCAGGGGTGGTTCAACATACGAAAATCAATTAACGTAATAAACCACATTAACAGAAGCAAAGACAAAAACCACTTGATCATCTCAATAGATGCAGAAAACGACTTTGATAAGATCCAACCCCATTTCATGATAAAAGCTCTAAGAAAACTAGGAATAGAAGGAAAGTTCCTCAACATTATAAAAGCTATATATGACAAACCTACAGCCAGCATTATACTTAACGGAGAAAAATTAAAACCATTCCCTCTAAAATCAGGAACCAGACAAGGATGCCCACTATCTCCACTCCTATTCAACATAGTACTGGAATTCCTAGCCAGAGCAATTAGGCAAGAAGAAGGAATAAAAGGAATACAAATAGGTAAATAAACTGTCAAAATATCCCTATTTGCAGATGACATGATCCTATACCTTAAAGACCCAAAAAACTCTACTCAGAAGCTTCTAGACATCATCAATAGCTATAGCAAGATAGCAGGATATAAAATCAACATAGAAAAATCATTAGCATTTCTATACACTAACAATGAGCAAACGGAAAAAGAATGTATGAAAACAATTCCATTTACAATAGCCTCAAACAAAATCAAATACCTAGGTGTAAACCTAACAAAAGATGTGAAAGACCTCTACAAGGAAAACTATACACTTCTGAAGAAAGAGATTGAGGAAGACTATAGAAAGTGGAGAGATCTCCCATGCTCATGGATTGGTAGAATCAACATAGTGAAAATGTTGATACTCCCCAAAGTAATCTACATGTTTAATGCAATTCCCATCAAAATTCCAATGACATTCATTAAAGAGATTGAAAAATCTACTGTTAAATTTATATGGAAACACAAGAGGCCACGAATAGCCAAGGCAATACTCAGTCAAAAGAACAATGCAGGAGGTATCACAATACCTGACTTCAAACTATATTACAAAGCAATAACAATAAAAACAGCATGGTACTGGCACAAAAACAGACATGAAGACCAGTGGAACAGAATAGAGGATCCAGATATGAAGCCACACAACTACAAGCAACTTATCTTTGACAAAGGAGCTAAAAATATACGATGGAGAAATAGCAGCCTCTTCAACAAAAACTGCTGGGAAAACTGGTTAGCAGTCTGCAAAAAACTGAAACTAGATCCATGTATATCACCCTATACCAAGATTAACTCAAAATGGATCAAGGAACTTAATATCAGACCCCAAACTCTTAAGTTGATACAAGAAAGAGTAGGAAATACTCTGGAGTTAGTAGGTATAGGTAAGAACTTTCTCAATGAAACCCCAGCAGCACAGCAACTAAGAGATAGCATAGATAAATGGGACCTCATAAAACTAAAAAGCTTCTGTTCATCAAAAGAAATGGACTCTAAACTGAAGAGAACACCCACAGAGTGGGAGAAAATATTTGCCAACTATACATCAGACAAAGGACTGATAACCAGAATATGCAGGGAACTTAAAAAACTAAATTCTCCCAAAACTAATGAACCAATAAAGAAATGGGCACGTGAACTGAACAGAACTTTCTCAAAAGAAGAAATTCAAATGGCCAGAAAACACATGAAAAAATGCTCACCATCTCTAGCAATAAAGGAAATGCAAATTAAAACCACGCTAAGATTCCACCTCACCCCTGTTAGAATAGCCATCATCAGCAACACCACCAACAACAGGTGTTGGTGAGGATGCGGGGAAAAAGGAACCCTCTTACACTGTTAGTGGGAATGTAGACTAGTACAACCACTCTGGAAAAAAATTTGGAGGCTACTTAAAAAGCTGGACATCGATCTACCATTTGATCCAGCAATACCACTCTTGGGGATATACCCAAAAGACTGTTACTCCAGAGGCACCTGCACATCCATGTTTATTGCGGCACTATTCACAATAGCCAAGTTATGGAAACAGCCAAGATGCCCCAGCACTGACGAATGGATTAAGAAAATGTGGTATCTATACACAATGGAATTTTATGCAGCCATGAAGAAGAACCAAATGTTATCATTCGCTGGTAAATGGATGGAATTGGAGAACATCATTCTGAGTGAGGTTAGCCTGGCTCAAAAAACAAAAAATCGTATGTTCTCCCTCATATGTGGACATTAGATCAAGGGCAAACACAACAAGGGGATTGGACTATGAGCACATGATAAAAGCGAGAGCACCCAAGGGAAGGGTGAGGATAGGTAAGACACCTAAAAAACTAGCTAGCGTTTGTTGCCCTTAACGCAGAGAAACTAAAGCAGATACTTTAAAGCAACTGAGGCCAATAGGAAAAGGGGAACAGGTACTAGAGAAAAGGTTAGATCAAAAAGAATTTACCTAGAAGGTAACACCCACGCACAGGAAATCAATGTGAGTCAATGCCCTGTATAGCTATCCTTATCTCAACCAGCAAAAAACTCTTGTTCCTTCCTATTATTGCTCATACTCTCTCTACAACAAAATTAGAAATAAGGGCAAAATAGTTTCTGTTGGGTTTGAGAGGGGTGGAGAGGGAGGGGGCGGAGTGGGTGGTAAGGGAGGGGGTGGGGGCAGGGGGGAGAAATGAACCAAGCCTTGTATGCACATATGAATAATAAAAGAAAAATGAAAAAAAAAAACAACAACATGCTGGAGGTGTTATCTACAGTGAAGGTAGTGGGAACTAATAATGTATTGTTCAGCTGTGTGACTTCTCAAATTGGTGATTTTTAAGTCAACTAAGAGCCAGTGAAGATAGAGGGCTTATTTAGGTATTTTTTCAGTAACAATTACTTCCTATTTTCATTTGTCATTTATGCAGTTGAACCCTCCTAGTTTCATCTTAGTTTAGTCATAATGGCCCCTAATCTGTAACATTCTGGTCCTGTGGCTATCTGGTATTTTATGAAAAAGCTATAGAATATATGTTTTTAATGGGTAACAGGATAATGACTCAGAGTTGACTTGCCTTTTTTTCGCCTTGTGGTGGTCCCTAACTGTTTCATAATTCTTTTTGTTTTATGACAGATGGGATATACATATTTCTCATTTGGGACTATTATCTTCTTAATCATTTTTCTAAAAGCACAAATATCTTATGTCAGAGAAATGTTTACATTATTGAGAAAGCATAAAAATCATTCAGGACTGAAATACAAGAATGTTTAATCCTTTATTTACTCTGTTGGTGGCAACTTGTACCAAAGGTGCCTTAGCCTAAGTTTGTGACGTTCTATGAACAGATATATTACAAATGTGAGAGGCAGTGTGGAAAAGAGAAAGAGAAAAGGTTTATTACGTGTGCATACAGGTCAATGATTAGTGTATAATGAGTGCACAATTAATTGTGGCTATTATTTTCAAACTATGTGCATATAAATAAATAAATACATGTAAGATTACTATCATAAATATTGTATTTGTATTGGTCATACTACAGCATCTAAAATACAGAAAATTACAGATAAGAGAATAAAACAATGCTTAATCTCATTATATGTTTTATTATTAATTTCCTTTGTTATAAATACATTTTTTTTTCTCCTTTGGTCCTGGGAATTGAACCCAGGACCTTGTGTATAAGAAGGCACCCTACTTCTGATGTATACCCTCAACCTGCTAACAAAATTGCAATTACACTCCATATACAATTTATTTGTTTTTTGTATCCTCCAGTAACTAATTTTAATGAATATTCAACATTCTGTCTTATAAA
The DNA here is from genome assembly GCF_047511655.1 of Castor canadensis. Lineage (NCBI taxonomy): Eukaryota > Metazoa > Chordata > Mammalia > Rodentia > Castoridae > Castor > Castor canadensis. The sequence goes on from NC_133394.1 coordinate 116,536,431, forward strand.
TACCCCATGATTTACATAATCATTCATCTATTGGATGACATAATTAGGTACTCTTTGGTAATACTTTAACAAATTTACAAAGACAGATATGGTAGTACACACCTATAATCCCAGGACTTAGAATACTGATGCAACAGAATTATGAGTTGAAGACCAGCCTAGGCTACATCACCTTGTCACAAAAGCAAACCAGCAAACTATTCTGAATAAGTAGCATTCTTGCTGTGGTTTCTATTTTTCATTTTAACATTTTTATTCTTAAATATTTTTAATTCTTAATCTGTTAATTACATAATAACAGATTATAGTTTGATATGAGGATATGACTTGTGATGAGTACATGTAGAGTAATTAAATTAAGCTAATTAACATATCCATTACAACAAATACTTATTTTTTTGTGAGAGCACTTGGTATTTATTCTCTTATTAGATTATCATTTACTATAATCACCAATAGAAAAAAATTAAATTTCATATGGATTCATAAACTCCTCACTTAGTCAAGGCAATAATGAACAAAAAGAACCAGGCTGGTTTCATCATACTGCCTGATTTCAAACTTTACTATGAAGCGATATAATAAAACAGTGTTCTTCTGCCATAAAAATAGACTTCTGGACCAAGGGAACAGAATAGAGAGCTCAGAGATTAATCCCAACATGTACAGTCAATAGATTTTCAACAGAAGTCCAAACACAAACACTTGGAAAAGGACAACCCCTTCACTAAATGGTGCTGGGAAAACGGGATATCTATAAGAAGAATGAAATTGGACCTTTATCTCACACCAACTTTGATTTTTTTATTCCAGTTTTCTGCTTTCTTTTTTTGCTCTGTTTTGTAGACTTGGTGCTGAATGCTAATGACCCCCAGTGTAATCCCAGTCAGTCATTTTCAGATAATTAGCTAGATGCCAAATGTTGTGTAAATGGGAATGTTGTTATTCACTTCTGCTAGGCCAGGGTGATTCATGAGCCACTTTGTAAATATGAAAAGCCGTTCATAAGTCAGCAGAGGTGGGGGATGGACACAAAAAGTAATAATGCAGCCATAGTAATTAACAGACCCAAGTCAGAGTACAGTCAGCCCTGGCCATGTTTTATCATGGGAATCTTGCTGAGTTCAAGACAATTATTTTTTCTCAAATCATATCATTCTATTCATATATCTGTGGACTATAAGAGCATGTGTTAAGTTTCTGCCGTGTTTATCATTGCTTGGTAACCAGCTTGCTGAATTTTTAGGGAGTAGGAAAAAAAAAAGAAAAAGCTAAGGTTACCTCCTCCAAATCAGAGAATCTTCATTCTTATTATTTTGATTATGAGGAATTTCTGTAGTGAGATAAAAACAGTAGCAAGCTATTGAACAATAGGATGGTTCTAGATATCGATGTAAAGGTAAAAATAAAAATAAAATCCAAAGAAAATGTTTACTTCATGTGCAATGCCATAACTTGGTAATCAGTAAGGCTAACCCCAAAGTATCCCTTGGACTGTTTATAAAATGACTCAGAATTAAGAGGCAAAGCAAATAAATGGGTCTCTTTCAAAGTTAATGATTTTTTGGCTTATTTGTAAAATTATTGGTTTTGTATGATTATCCTTCCCAGAACAAAGAGATGACTACTAAAAGGTAATGAAAGTCATCTTGAAGTAGCATTCTAGGAGTGAACTAGATTCGGGAGTCATAGAACATTAAGATAACTGTGATATCAGAGGACAATGGCTTTACATTGAGAAAAAACCCAAACCAAACCAAACCAAAAACATACAAGGAACAGAGAAACCATAAACTGTAAAGTTCCCTGATCTCGGTGGGAATGAGAGAAAGCTTTGGGACTTTATTCTTTTTCTTTAAGTAGGCAATAAGCGTTAAAAAATTCTGAAATTAGAAAATGTTCCTTCTGACATAACTTTTAGCATTTTGGTAAACTCTTCATTTCTCAGTAGACTTTCCCTATGTTTATAAGCATATTTAGGGTTCTCTTTCCTTTAAAGCTTAGTGTCATGAGCATTTTCTTCCTTGGCATAAGTATTGCCAAGGAAGACATTTGAGTGGTTTTCAAATTTATCAGTTTAAAATAAAGTTAAGCAACATTTTTATGAATGTTATTTTTCCACATTTTGGATTGTTTCTATAGGATAGAAACTCATAAGTAGGATTATTATTATCTAGATATGACAATTTTATAGATTGCTACACTATAGTGAAAATAATTTCTTTAAGGATAGTGTTAAATTATAATACGAAGGTGTCAATTCTGTTCATCAGGTACATATTGAACTGTTTTGTTCCTAATAGATTAGACATAATCCTATTAATTCATTTTAATTTTTTTATTACTAACACAGTGAAGTATATTTTTAAAAATATTTGTTGGGCTGGTGGATTGCCTCAATGGTAAAGTGCCTGCCTTGCAAGCATGAGGCCCTGAGTTCAAACCCCAGTACCGCAAAAAACAAAAGCAAAAACAAAAACAAAATGAAGTATTTCTTAATAGGCTGCATTTGGAACCATTTTTCCTCAGAAGTCAAGATAATTAGTGGTGCATAGTTTTTGATTAGAAGAAGAACAATCATAGTATTTTACTAAGTGTCAGGCAAGAATGAAGGATATTTATTATTTATTAACTTTGCTGTTTTTTTCAGTTAATTAGATGAATAAGTATATGTTGAATTTATATCTCTATCGACATGTATTTTCATGTTTTACTGTCAAAGCTTTTGAGTAGGGAAAGCATAAAAAAAATCTTTAAAATAAAGCTTACGATGCTTTTTAGTGATCACAATGAAGAGCATCAAAATTAAAGTAATTAAGAGGTCATTATACATTCAAAAACACAAAAAATAGGAAAGAAATTTTTATAGATTTCCAAGTTAACAATTAAGCATTCTAGACTCTGCAGTCATAATAAAACATGATTTCTGGCCCTGTTCTTTGTAAATATAAGTTCCATCAATGGCCGTATTTTATGAGTTACAAGATAAAATTAGCTTTCTACTAGTTTTGTAAGTCCAATGTTAAATGGGTAAATTCCAGAGGAGTCATTATATCATTAAATCCCTTTTTAAATTTGGGGGTTCACACACAGGGTGTCATTGTTAGCCACACCTCTAGGAAGAAAAAGACATAGGGTGGGAATTATAGTAATTTCTGCAAGTTCTTCTACCTTTCCTCACTCATCCTTTTGGTTATCTCTCCATTTTTCCTTTCCCTCCTTTCTCCTCCCTTCTCTTTTTCTTTGATCATCTTTCTGTCATTGTTTCTTTAAAGAAACAAATAGGGCCACATATTAATGTATTTTTAATCTCTTTATTACTCTTCGATTTCATGTCCTCAAACAAACAGGAAAATACTCAAAATAACCCCCACTTACACCTGCATTTTGAATGTTATTTTCAACTGGGCATAACCACCTTCTTATTTCTTAATCCAGAATTACTATAAAAATGTAAAGGAAAACAAATTTTTTCTCTTCCTCACATTAACTTATACCTAGTTGACATTTAATAGTGAACAATGATTCTAAATTTCTGAAATGAATCCCTTCAGTCAAAAAATCTGCCAGCCTATGTGAATCTCCATGTTTGAACGTTCCTCACATTTCTCATCACAATTTGCAATTTCACTTCATTTGTTACATGACTTGTATCTGCTGTGACTGCTGCTTGGACAGATGGAAGTACCACAAGGGGAATGACATCCCAGTGACTCATTTACAGGCTCCAGCTCAGTTTATGGCTCAGAATTGATGTATAAATTGATGGAATTAATGTGGAATTTAAGGAAACATTGATATCATTACTTCTCTAAAGAAGGCAGAAAAAGACCATTGTGCTGTCTTTATTTAAAAATTATATAAATGTTGCTCAGAAAGCACATTTACAGCAAAGATCCGTATTTGCACCAACAAGTTTCTTATTAAAAATCATCTTGAGTGCATTGGCTAAATAAACAACCACACATCATTGGCTAAATAAACAGCCACACATCATTGGCAGCTGGATGATATCCAGGACCATGAAGCTGCTAAGAACATGCTTAAATTAATTCTGGTGTCATGGGAGCTCTCATAGGTTATGATTTTAGATGTAATAAGGCTTTAGAGAGAAGTGGCTAAAACACTGGTAAAAGTGTTAACAAGTCTAAATGTTGTGTATTTTAAAATATGTGAATGTGATATATTAGATCAATATTTATAAATCTTGCATTAATTAATTATCAATAATTTTGTGTAATTTTTTTGCTTGTTTTTTGTGGGACTGAGGTTTGAGCTCAGGGCTTTGGGCTTGCAAAGCAAGTGTTCTATTGCTTGAGCCACAGCTAAACTAAACATAGATCTGCCATATGATCCAGCAATCCCACTCCTGGGGATAAACCTGAAGGAATGCGACTCAGGTTACTCCAGAGGCACCTGCTCACCCATGTTTATTGCAGCGCTATTCACAATAGCCAAGTTATGGAAACAACCAAGATGCCCCACTACTGATGAATGGATCAAGAAAATGTGGTATTTATACACAATGGAATTTTACTCAGCCACAAAGAAGAATGAAATTTTGTCATTCACAAGTAAATGGATGGAAGTGGAGAACATCATCTTAAGCGAAGTTAGGAAGGCTCAGAAGGCCAAAAATCACATGTTTCTCCCTCATATGTGGAATACGGACCTAATACAAATGTAGTAATATTACTGGATGTGGGTCAAACACTAAGAGGGGAACATGCATGGGAGAAATAGGGAAAGGGAAGGAAACTTAAAACTCGAATATGGTTTATGTACTCACCTTAGAGGAGTGAATATAGTAATCTTAAACTGGCAGAGGCCACTATGGGAAGGGGACCAGGAAGTAGCGAAGAGGTCTGGTAGAGATGAACCAATGTGAGCTGCAACACATATGTGCATGGAAGCAATGCTAGGAATCTCTCTGTATAGCTATCTTTATCTCAAACTAGCAAAAATGCTATGTCTTTCTTATTATCTTATATTTTGTCTTCAACAAAATCAGAGAACAAGAGGGCAGAACAGGTTCTGCCTGGAAGGGTGGGGGCAGGTGATCCAAACTGTGTATACACATGTGAGTAAATGTAAAAACAATAAAATAAAAAAATAAAGACATTATTGGAACAATTGAAAGAAATAAAAGACAGAACATTAGATTCAAAGAAGGGAAAATAATCTTGTGGTAAATAGAGCATTTGAAAAGATACAGAACTTATGTAAATAGAAGATATTTCTGTTAGAAGTATAAATAACATCCCTCTCTAAAGATTCACTTCCTAGAATTTAGATTCAAACTTCCTACAAGTAAGTTGCACTGCTTAAGAAAGAAATTTAAATGCTACATTTAATAATGTGACTGGAAATATGAGAACAGAAGGAGCAGTGCTAGACTCTATGCACATATTATTTCCTCAAATCTTCACAGCGTCCTTATCTGTTGGCTGGTATTGTTGGGTTTGAAATCTTATCATCAGAGGAGGGAGACAGACATTGACCATAAGCTTTGGGTTTCTAGGTCTATTCTTGGTCTCTTGCAAAAGTACAGATCTGAATTTATAAGCACTTTACCTGTCTTTGTATAAGTGATTCAGAAAGCCCCTTATTTCTCATTTCATAAGGATAATCATGAAAGATTTTGAAATGAAGCAAAAAGATTTCTAGATATCTTGTCCAGTGGTCAGGATTAATTCGCCTTTCATTGTCTTTGAGCTGTTTTTAGTTCTGTACATTATAGAACATGATAGCAAACTATTTTTGCATGTAATATTGCATTTGCAGTTACTTATTGTCCTGGGGATATTGGTCACCTTTGATGGTTTGAAATTATTTGCCTATTCTTTTTAGTTTGCTATGTCTTTTCATTGTGTGTGCCTCTTGGGTTCTCCTTTGAACAAGATGAAACGTCTTACTAATTTTCATAATATTTAATAGGATGATTGGAATCTTTGACCCATGTTTATTATATATTTTTATATTATTTTATCTTTTTTTTAAGGATTGTGTTTGTAACAGTTTTGGATGTATTCTACCTTGGTATATGCAATGCACTAACAGAGCCATATAAAATGTGTATCTTATGTGAGACTTAAACTCAGAGAGACATCTTTTCTTGGTTACCTTAGGTGAAACCCAAGAGGTAAGAGACTGTAATTGCATGACTCTAATTGTGTCATCTGTACTGTTGCTTTGTTTTGTTTATGTTTCTGTTTGCTTACAGTCACCAAGTTGTTCTTATTAGTGACAGCAAACAATGAGCATTTGGTTCCATGATCTGACCATTTAATGACTTATGTAAATAGGCTAGTTGATTGTAGGGGTAGAATTCTCTGTTGGGTCAGAGACAACATTCTGGATTGTGATTCTCTTTTTGTTTTGTTTTGTTGGCCATTTTGACTACAAAACAAGAAGATTCGTACAGCAGTAGAAAAGACTGCAATCACTTGATATCTAGATAATGAATTTCTGAGTTTACATGTCTGCTCTTGACCTGTGGTAAAAGTATAGGCCTAAGATTGTAAGCATTCTAAATGTCTTTACATTTGTAATTTAGAAAGGTCTTTACCTCTCATTATATATGAGATTATTAATAGATTAGATTGTAAAGCTTCTTTATGTAGAGGAATTTCTGTCTTGACTGGTTTATTTAGATAAATAAATATTTATATAAATCAAATATTCATAGATTCTCAGAAAATTACTTATATTTTAAACACTCTCTAGTTAAACAAGATCATTTCTTAGGGAATTTAACACTGAAATTATTTGCAGATCCAGGTTCACCTAATTAAATATTTGATAAATGATTCTAATTAAAAATTTTAATTTAATATAAAACAACTACATCCTTTCTGATTTGTCTGTATTGAGAATAATGCAAGTATGCATTTTTTTCTACCTTGCTTTCCCTAAACTTACACAGTTTTATGAATCAAATATGCTAACTTTAATACTACATAATATCTAAGATTATAAAATATAAACATGTTCAAATAATTTGGATAATTAGTCTGACAAACTTTTCATCAGCATTATGTTTTAGAATAGATCAACTTGAAGATCATTTTCATGATATATAGTTTAAAATCTAGGGCTGATATTAAATTGATTTAATTAACAGAAAATAATTGAGTGCCTAGATATTTTCTAAGTAAAATAGAACACTTGAATATTAACTACTAAACATATTTTTAAATTTATATACTTTTGCTTCTTTTGTTTTGTGTTACAGAGTTGTTCTAGCTTTGGGGCATGTTAATGAATGTGTCTATTTCATCTAAAAAGATGTTAAAAGAATATATTTGGTTATAAAAATTATGTGTGTTCATGAGTTCTGCTAGCTAATTAAAATGCTCATGCATAATACACAAATTTCAGTGCCCCACACCTCAGTTTTCTTTGTGAAATGTAAGTTGATTATTTTGGTAAAAAGTTATACTTATTGGGACTAGTTGACACTCTTCAACTATTGACAACATGCAACAGTGACAAAGAAATATTGTGTGTCTTTATTATTCAAGAAAAAAGCATGGTTTCATTCTAAAGCCATAGTTCTGAAAATATTTAATCTCCAAACCTATTACACTCTTCAAATTTATCAATGTTTACTACATTGGAAATAAAAACTCCAATAGTTCTCTATTATCCATCAGTTCACTTTCATACAGTAATGATGTTGACATCTCAGCGTCATTATGAAAATGGTTCTCACTATGTAGATTCCTGCTAAAGAAGCACTATCCTAGCTGGGTACAAAGTCTTATTCCTGTAACCCCAGCTACTTGGGATGTAGAGATAGGAGGATCGCTTTTCAAGACTAACCCAGGTAAAGTTAGGAGATCTTATTTCAAGGATCAAAGTACAAGCTGGGTGTGGTGGCTAGTGAGCCTGTAATCCAGCTAAAGCATAGGTAGGAGTATTATGGTCTGAGGCTGGTCCTAGGCAGGAGACCTTATCTAGAGCAAAATAAAACAAAACAAAATCAAACAAACAACAACAAACTATATAAAAGGGTTGCAAGTATGGTTGAAGTGGTAGAGCACTTACCTACTAAGCACCAGGTTTACTAAGTACCAGTACTACAACAACAAAAAAATCCCCAAAATAAAACCAGTACCATCTTAAAGTGAAGTGCATGTAGATTCCAGAATATGAAAGATCATAATAAATGACAAACTTGGAAGTTGATTTTTTTGTCTTGATTTATGCCTGAGTCTTACCATAAACTATGAAATATTTTAAAATTTTAGCAAAGTTTGACTAATTTTTATGGTTTTTACTTACTTGATTTCCTGATCAATATCCTTTCCTACAATGTGAAAGATTACTGAGCACCTCCTGCTTCCAGTTAACAAAGACTTTGTTAGCAGAATAATTTAATTTTGTATTATTTGCATTAAATTTATTATGACAAAGATTAAGAAAACAAACAAAACATGAGTAATAAGTTAGCACCTGAGACACTATCTTGATCAAATGTTCAACTCTCTAATGATTTTTATTTTTCAATTCCTAAATCAGATTATCCCTATTTCTCTTTTACATATAAAACTTTCTTTTAGTTTTCCCAAAATCCCTGAATATCATAAAGTAATTTTGTAAGAGTTGTGGACCAAGAGTTGTCAAGCAAGTGCTGTCCCTGTCCCAAATTAAATTTGTATAGCTAAAATATCATTAATGTACATATTTTAGAGAGTGTGCTATGATTTGGGTGTTTAACACCTCCGAAACTCCTATTAAAAGTTAGTTGCCATTGCAGCAGTATTAAGAGGTGAGATCACTAGGTGATTACATTGTGCCTTCAAGAATGGGTTTAGAGCATCGTCAAGTGAGCAGCTTGGTATGAAAACGCAAGGCCCTGTTCCTTTTGCTGCCCCTTCCCCCATCCTCTTTTGCCTTCTATCCCTGATACTGCATGATGTAACAAGAAGGCCTTTGCCAGATACTGGCCATAGATCTTAGACTTCCTAGCCTCCAGAGCTGTGAGCCAATAAATTTTGTTGATTATAAATTACCCAGCCTGAAGTATTCTGATATAATAGCACAAAATGGACTAAGATAATAGGATTTATGGGAAGTTCCTGGAAATTTGTCAATGCTCTTGCTTTCCATAATACACTTTAATCTCAGGGGAAATACTGAACAAAAGTGCAAAATTGCAAAATAGTTGTCTTGGGTTTTCCTATATTGATCACAGTCTTGAACATATTAAGGAACAAAATATAATATTGTCAGAAAAAACTTCAGGTTATTATTTATAGGAGTCAAATTGTTTAAAAGTACAGTTGTTTCCTTATCTATAACCTTACTTTATTCATTTCTAGCTACCATCTTCTTGATAATAAAGTTCCATTCTGTCTCTACATGTGCTAGAGAGAGTGATTGCTGGAAAAAACAGTGAAGCAGAGCAAACCCTCCTGTGGTGCTCACCACTGCAGTTTTAGGCCTCAGTTGTTAGCTCTTCTTACTCCTGGCACAGAGTAAATGCCAGAGTCACATTCTCCAAAGCTGCCTGATAGTCTTTTTAAAATCTTATTTCTACTTTTGGGTAATGAAATACTATAATGTTGTTTAAACATAAGGTGCTATAAAAATCTAAAGCTAAAAAAGGGTTGAAAAAATGGTGGAACCAGTACAGATAGTTTGAATTGCAAAATAAATAAATAAATGTGCATCTAACTATGAACCACTGTTTTCTTAGATTTCCTCACTTTCTCTTCATTCCCATCACCACCCCAAGAGCAAGGTTTACTTGTTAGTGAAGGGCCAAGCTCTAGTGTAAAATTGCCTGATTCTAATTCCTATATCTAAAAAAGAATAGGAAGAACAGTCTTGTTAATCAATTAATAACTATCATAGCCCCAAACTTGGCCAACCATTAGCAACAGCCAAAGTCTCCCATTCTGGCCCAATGTGCTATGCTTTAGAAAGACAAATGAAACCCCTGGCTGTTCAAGGGCTTGTTGCCATGACCCAGCTATTGTTAGGCATCTCATTTACTAAATACCTTCTGTCTGTGGGATACCTTGCTTGAACTACCACTCTGGACCTTGCAATCACAGTATCAGTGTGGAATCTGAGAAGAGAGAGAGGGAACATATGAACATTGTGTACCCTAAAATTCAGGGAGTGAACTTCTCATACCTTCTCACACCATATCATAAGTGCAGATTGTACCACATCTTTCCCTTTCTTCTTATTGCAGTGCTGTTGTTGCTGTTTTGGTTTGTTTGTTTTGGTGGTACTAGGGTTTGAAGTCTACCAACCTTTTTGCTTTCATAGATAGACTGAGTCAATAAATTCAATTTGTCAACTTAAAAGGCAAATTGAGGCATACTGAGTGTAGGAATGAAAAGTTTATTTTAGCTAAAATGAGAATGGCTACCTAAGGAAAGAACACAAATTCTAGTTGTTCAGAATAAAGCACTCCCAAAATGACATCCGAGGGATCTAATTTTTTTTATGGATTAAAAATAAAAAGAACAAGGAGATTACAGCAAACCAGCTATTACAATTACATTGGTGCACAAGAATAGCATAGGACTTTGATAGGTCGTTGGTCACTTACGTGATATATTCCAGATAAGGACTGTGAGAGCAGGGAAAGATTTTCACTGAGGTTATTTATTCTCTTCATGGCACCAGGGAGTCTGTGGAAATCTGCCAACCTAGGTGGAAATGACCCAGTCTCACCCTATGGACACAGGCCTCATGCTTCCCTGAGGCTAAAGAATTTTGTGAACTCATTCTTGTGACATTTGAAATCCTTTCAAATTTCTACCAATAACGATTTTACTTGTGGATCACCACCATTCCAGGTTTCACTATAACTGTGATGTTATAAGATTGCTACAAGTCAGTAGGGTCTTATTTCAAAGAGATAACACTTTTTTTTGTGAGTGACCTCACTTAAAATAATAGGTTTAAAAATGGAAATAAAAACTGGTAGAAGAAATACAGTTTCCTGAAAATGTACTGTTTCTGTAGATTTTACTCAGACGGGGACTCATGGGGAATTGAAAGGGTCTCTGTGGACTGATATTTCTGTTTCGCATCATCACAGCAATAATGGATCCTCAGGGAAAAGTCAAAGAATTCCTCTGTTGCTGATGTACTTGTTTCCTTGGCTCAGAAGACAAGCCAAAAAAAATAAGTGTGGTGTTGATTTCTTCACTCACTCACTCATATTTATTGACCATTTTTAAAAGTGCACCACACTAATGAATGTGTATAGAATAAAAAAATATATAAGGTGCACACAAGTATATATAATATTAGAAGTTTATGTGGGTGCAGTGTTTGTGGTTCTAGGTAGACTACTTATGTTGACAGGCAGTCTCCATCAGCTGTTTACTTCAGACAAGTTACCTAACCTCTCTGTGGCTCAGTTTCCTTCTATGATTAAATGATACTAGTATTAGAGGACTGAAGGTGTGGCTACTTTGCAAGTGTAAAGTTCTGAGTTCAAACCCTAGTCTTATCAAAATAAATAAGTAAATAAATAAAAAACTGCCTTGAATATTTGGTATTAGAATTTCGATGAAACTACCAGGGACCCTCCAAATCACTGAACATTTCAGTCATGGACATACCACATTCCAGGGATGGTTAAGTGAGAGCACACAAGGGAGGGGTGAGGATAGGTGAGACACCTAAAAAACTAGCTAGCATTTGTTGCCCTTAACGCAGAGAAACTAAAGCAGATTCCTTAAAAGCAACTGAGGCCAATAGGAAAAGGGGACCAGGAACTAGAGAAAAGGTGAGATCAAAAAGAATTAACCTAGAAGGTAACACCCACGCACAGGAAATCAATGTGAGTCAATGCCCTGTATAGCTATCCTTATCTCAACCAGCAAAACCCCTTGTTCCTTCCTATTATTGCTTATACTCTCTCTACAACAAAATTAGAAATAAGGGCAAAATAGTTTCTGCTGGGTATTGAGGGGGTTGGGGGGAGAGGGAGGGGGCGGAGTGGGTGGTAAGGGAGAGGGTGAGGGCAGGGGGGAGAAATGACCCAAGTCTTGTATGCACATATGAATAATAAAACAATAAAAAAAAAAGAAAACAGAACTAAGCTAGAATCTCTATCTTCAAGATGCTAACAACTGTGTGAGTGACAAAGCTGTAATCCGTCAGTGTTTTATGATTAGTGCTAAGATAGATGTGTGTATGGGAATGTGTTAGCTACCTATTGCTATGCTGCATAATAAATTATCTTCAAAATTACCAGCTCAAAATAAGTCATTTGTCATCTCATAGATTTTATGGCCCAAGAAAGTGGGCTTGTTGTAGTTTGACGTCTAGCTCAACACCTTTCATGAGACTGCTATCAGGGTTTTGTATGGGACTGTGGTCTTATCTGAAGGCTTGACTGTGAAAGGGCCATACACCAGCTCATTGGCATGGTTGTTGGGGGGATTCAGTTCCTCACCTGCTGAAGGACTGGAGACCTCAATGCCCCACTGGTGGTTCACTGGAGGCCTCTCTCAGTTCCTTATCACAGAGTCATTTCCATAGAGCAGCTCTTGGCTAACTTCCATTATAGATAATATAGTTATTTCCATAAAGCAACTCTAGAGATCTAGTTTCCATTAAGTGAGTGAGAAATAACAAGATAAAGCCAGCTACATGGAAGTGAGTCCTTTATAAATCTAATGTCAAGAGTGACACTGCCCTCTTTTGCTGTAGTCTATTTGTTTGAAGTATGTCACTAGGTCCAGCCACCCTCAAGAAAATGGAATTGCACAATGGTGTGAATGTCAGAGTGTGGGGATCATTGAAATCCATTGTAGAAAATGCCTGACTTGAGAGCTACTAGTGAAACAAAGAATACAGCGGAAAGATTTTAAAAGTAGAACCAGGCAGGACATGGTTACTCATGCTTGTGATCTCAGCTACTAAGGAGGCTGAGATCAAGAGGATTATGTTTTGAGGCCAGTCTGGGCAAAAATGCTAGTGAGACCCCATCTCAACAGAAAAAAGCTGACATGGTTGCATGCCTGTCATTCCTGTTACTATGAGAAATGCATAAAACAGGAGAATTGTGGTCCAGGCTTTCCTGGGCAAAAATGTAAGACCCCATCTTCAAAATAACCAGACCAAAAAAACAAAAAAAAGAGGAGTGTGTTAGTGGCATGGCTCAAATGGTAGAGACCTTGACTAGCAAGCATGAAGCCCTGAATTCAAACCTTAGTACCACCAAAACAAACAAACTGAAACAACAACAACAACAGCACTACAAGAAGAAGAAAGGGAAAGATGTGGTACGAACTGCACTTATGATATGGTGTGAGAAGGTATGAGAAGTTCACTCCCTGAATTTTAGGGTACACAATGTTCATATGTTCCCTCTCTCTCTCTTCTCAGATTCCACACTGATACATGATTGCAAGGTCCAGAGTGGTAGTTCAAGCAAGGTATCCCACAGACAGAAGGTATTTGGTTAATGAGATGCCTAACAATAGCTGGGTCATGGCAACAAGCCCTTGAACAGCCAGGGGTTTCATTTGTCTTTCTAAAGCATAGTACATTGGGCCAGAATGGGAAGTTTTTGGCTGTTGCTAATGGTTGGCCAAGTTTAGGGCTATCATAGTTATTAATTGATTAATAAGATTGGTCTTCCTATTCCTTTCTGTCTGTAAGTAATACTCTTGTTTGCTCAATCATATTGTTTGTATTTACTTCTTTGGAGTGTCATCTATTTTATTAATTTCTTGTGTATATTGAGTGCATCTTATGAATTCTGCCTTTTCCCCCAAGCTATTTGCTTACTCATTATCTATACTTAATTATCCTCTAAGTTTTGCCTGTACCTCATAAGGTGTGTTCTCTATGCTCAATATTTCTTATAAATTTTATGCACCTTATTTTTCTTGTTTCTTTAGCACAAATGAATATAGCATATACACATTGCATCAAGGAACTTGAAGTATTCTGGTGTAGCTGAAGCACAAGGGAGTTTGCCAAAGAAAGCAAGAGATAGATGTAGAGAGGTTAGAAGACTTCATATGGAAACATGAACTTTATCTGGGAAGCAATGGAGAGTTACTGAAGGGTGTAAGCAGAGAGATAACTTCATTAGAAATATCGATAACTGAAATGAAAGTAATGTCTCATAAATTCCCAATGTGTGGCTCAAATAAGATGATGAATACATTTCAAGGTAGTCAAAAGATATTCCTGCGGTGCCATTTGTGTTGGCTTCAAGAAAGACGCAGCAAGCCTAATAGTCTATGAAGGAAGGGAATGACTTTGGTTGAGGGTGGAAACCATGAAGGCTGAGAGAAGGCCATTAATAAATTAACATAAATAAACAGACCTCTTTTGAAGCTGTTATTGGTATATTTAAGAGGTCAAAGAAAAAGATTATTCTTTGTGTACATGGAAAAGATTTATGCAGATTTAATAATTTAGATTTTGACTCTTTTTCAATAATGTAAAGTATTTATGCCATTTGTTAATTTGTAATTTAGCTCAGGTACAAATTTAAATCTTGGTTGTGCAAATTAATTAGTGATTAAGTATAATTGACCTACTACCTTCCTTCTCTCTAGTAATTGAACATCAATGGAAAGTACTATTTTCATGCAGGTAAAGGAAAATGATTTGGGGGATGGGTAATGAAAAATGGGTCTTTGAAATAACTGGTTGCTAACTATGTACCATGTCTGTTATGATGTTGGATATCTCATTTAGGGATAATCATAACTAGCCTAACACGTGTGCTATGTCAAAGATGAAATTGAGGATGGGAAGGATCTACTGAACTGACTAAGGTGGCAGTTAGGAAATGCTAGAGTAGAAATTTAGAGCCTGGCTCTTTATCAACAAGTAAACCTTGCTCTTGGGGTGATGATGGGAGTGAAGAGAAAGTGAGGAAATCTAAGAAAACCATGATTCATGGTTAGATACAAAATGCTTAGGAAAAAAAAATAACTTACCAGATGCTATAAATAAATTGTGTAAACAGCCTATTTTATGCTATATATGAAAACATAACAATTGATTTAAAAAACCATTTGATTGAGTGCCCAGTCAGTAAAAAAAGAAAGAAGCTATTTAAGTACAATTATTCTGTGAAGCTATGCATAGTAAATATGAGACTCATGAGAATGTAATTTGGAGGAAAACAAGCTATTTTTCTATCCAAGAATGGAAGACCATATGTGTCCCATATAAAAGTTCAAGGGTCTCCTGTGGTAGTGAACAGAATATAATCAGTCAGCTACCAACCTTAGGCAGTACACATGCCCAAATTTCACTTTACATTGTTTATTTCTGTAATTCTGTTTTTAAATATATATATTGAAAATTAATATATAATATATGTTAATAAAAATTAACACATAATTGGGCCTCTGTTATTTCAGAACGTGGGTTGAAAGTTTCTTTTCAGCTACTACCATTGCATTGGAAACTTTTTGAGAAGACACTGGTAGAAAAAGACAAATCTCCTTACGCATGCTGATGCTGGAGATCTTATCCCATTGGGGCTAGCTTCCAACTCTGTTGTCTATACTTCAATTATATTACATGACTGACACTACTTATGAAATGGCATTGTTTAATATTTTTTGATTAAGTGGTTTTGAAACCCATGATCTCTTTCTTTCACTATGGTACTAAAGTTTTATTTTGCCTTTGGGTGCAGTGTGTTTTGAGAATGCCTTTATTTAATTAAGGAACTCTTTTGTGCTTATATAATCCAATCTTTAGGGCATTTAGGTTCAAAGAACTAAAAAGAATCAAGAGGAAACACCAAGCATCATTGTTATTTAGTTTTGGTTATAGAATCCTGACAAGAGAATACAACTAGAAGCCATTTTAGGATTGTGTAAGAATATCAACATTAATGCTGAATAAAAATAATATATGTAATTTAGAATTGTATGGTACAAATTCTGTACAGAAAAGGAAAAAAATCCCACTTAGAAGAAGGAAAATAAAATGAACAGATATTCCTGCCTATATGGTAGAGTGCTGGGGACTGGAAAGAACCGTGTATGCAAGAGAAAGTACCACCAAATTGATGTTTATAAAGACATGCATGGGGTGCAGAAGAACTCCTCTTGGTGTATTTCTGCTTTATGTTTCTCCATGGTAGGCATTGGGATCATTTCTATATACCTGTCTTATTTGCATGTCCATGAACTTGCATGTCTAATATGCAGACCCCAGTCAAGAAGTCTGTTCATTACATGGGAGAGAAGTACCACAGATCCAGTCTCCTGGTCCCAGCCTGTTCTGATTGATTTGTTCAGTATTGTAAGAAAAACACCAGGAATGAATCTGTAGCCCATTTGAAAATTTCAGGAAAGTTAAATGCTCCTGATTCTGAAACCAAAGAATTCCATTTTATAGGTCTGAGCAAGCCCCTTAAACCATAAGCTAAACACGAGGCTGTGACTAAGGAGGTGGAAGTCAGAATGATGCAACGAAGGGTCATGAACCAAGTTACGGAGATGACCTCTAGAAACTGGGAAAGGTAAGAAAATGATTTTCTCTTGAATGCAGTCTGGCAACAAATTGGTTTTAGATTTCTGATGTTAAGAACTTGTATAAACTTGTGTTGTCTGAAATCATCAGGTTTACAGTAATTTGCCATAGAAGGAATAGAAAATAGTGCTTGACTGAATGTGGAACATTAATTTAATGGCAGAATCCAAGAAACAGAAGAAGATTGTGATGAAGCAGGTCTTAACTGAGCATGAATATGGGGACAACTACAGGTAGCAATTCAGGATAAAAGTTGCAAAAAGGGCACATACTTCTGAGTGGCACCATATTACCTTAATTCCTTCTCATACTTAGGATTGCTCTATGTATTTAACCTAACCATTTCCATTTGGGTCGGAAATAATAAAAGCTTCTTAGAGCTTTAGTTTATCATCAGTTGCCCTCGAATATTTAAAGTTAAATTAGAAATATATTATGTATCATTTCTAAGTAGCAAAGGAGAGCAAGGATTATTTCCCTTCTCATATAATTTATTTATTTCTCTTGTTTTCTTTCTCTCTCTGTTTAATACCCTTGGTAAGAATATTACTTAGGTGATATATGTACCTCCTCCCATTGGTTCAAGTAAATAAGCATTAGTATTAATTTGTTTATTTATTTGCTGTACTGGGGTTTGAACTCAAGGCCTTGTGCTTGTAAGGCAAGCACTCTTCCACTTGAGCTATGGCCCCAGCCTTTTTTTTTTTTTTTTTTTTTTGCTCTTTTGCTTTGCAGGTAGAGTCTAAAGTGATTTGTCTGGGGCTAGCATCAGACTGTGATTCTACTACTGCTCATGGTCTCCTGAGTAGCTAGGATTGCAGACATGACTCACCATGTTAGGTGCATGTTATTTACGATGCTAAATGAGATTACTTGGTTAAGGTAAAGTTTACCTCTCCCTTTGTCTACATAATGACATATGATCTGAATCACTTTTTATGTAGGCTCAATTCCCTTGAATCCTTCCAGAGTAGGCATGATTATTGGTGTGCAGAAAACCTAGTCCCAACTCTCTTTGCCTATGTGGGATGTACTATTGTTCAGAGAATGGCAATGATAGGTAGTAGGTCTGTTAGGGCATCTAGGAAGGGTTTTGCTTTCGTGATAAAAGGCACTATGGCATTGGCTCCATCCTTTCTCCTATCTTTTTCTACTGGGTTATATGCAAATTAGGTCACAAAAGCAGAAAGAGTTACAGAGAGATTAGTCTTGTTTTCATTTAGTTCCTAGACCCATGTCCACAGCCACCTAATTCTAGACTTCATTGTGGGAGAAAAGCAGACCTGCCTTTGTTTGTTCCTTGTTTAAGTTTCTCTTTCTTGCAGGCAGAATGATTCTTAGCAGACTGACTCTGTCCTACTAGTTTTGGAGTCATCGATTTGACAGGCTTGTAGACTGGTAGAAAGAGACTCAATCCATGTTGATGGGGTCGGAGAACATTCCCAGGACAGGACACAGGTAAGACAGAGAGCTGTAACTCAGGCCCTGGTAAGCATGCAGTGACAGGATGTGTAAGTGCATCTCGTAAGGGGCTAGAGCCATAAGAGAGCATGAGTTTTCTAATAACTGGAGAAGCCTAGTATGATTAAATGTAGCTGAGTAGGTATTTTGAGGTACCATGTAGACATGGGTTTGGGTTCGGGGGGAATAAAATGGCCTTCCCTGTCCATGGCTTTCAAATTTTTTCTTCGTTCTTCAACAAGAGAAGTATTTTACCTGCAACTCGTACAACATGCAAAAATTGAAGCAAAAGTTTCATGAAGCAATATTTACTGTAAATACTTACAATGCACTTAGCTATATTATATCTTATGCTCTTCCTTTGTAAAAATGCTTGTCATAACCTACTAAGTTGATTTCTCTCACTGACACAGTTTCAATCTTGAATGTCCTTCAAATGCCCAACTACTGAAGGCTTATTGGCCAGCCTGTGATGCTACAAGGATGTGGTAGAATGTCTAGGAGGTGGGACCTAGTGGAAGAAATTTAGGTTACTAGGGAAGTGCTCTTGAAGAGGATGTTGGGACCAGCCCCTTCCTGTCTATTTTTTTTAATGCTTCCTGGATGCCATGAGGTGAACAGGCTTCTTCTGTCACCATGGTATCCTGGGTTACTACAGGCTCAAAGCAACAAGACCATATGACCGTGGACTAAAATATCTGAAACCGTGAGCCAAAATAAATCTTCCCTCCTTTTAAGCTGATTATCTTAGGTATTTTGTCACAATGACAGAAGGCTGACTAACACACTCACTAATAAATAGTTACAGTTTAAACATCACTAGGTTGATTATATTTGTTTGCTTGTGAAACTAAGAAACTTGGACTTTATCCTGAAAAAGTTTAAGCACAGAGAGAACTGATGTTCAAATATTCAATATATGTTTTGAGTGACTGAATTTGACTCATAGACCCATCCTTCTATCTTCTATCCATTCTGAGAAAGAGGCTAGAAGAAAAAATTGTCTAGGCTCAGATCATACTTTATTTAGGCCCCAAGTGCCTCAGAAGGCAAGATAGAAACAAGGGTAATGAAAATGAGTAAATAGCACCCAGTACTGGTTGCAGGGCCACAAGTGCAGCTTGTGCTTGCTGACCCTCCCAGAGGCCATCCTCAATGAACAGTGAGACAGTTCATCTAAGTCACGAATTGTCACTATAGCTTCTGTTTCCATAGAAACAGGGCAGCTAGTGAAGCTCTTGGCTCTAAAATCTGAGGAAATATCCAGTAGCCAGATGGTCTGGCAATTGAAATTGTCATGCCTTTGTGAGCATTTATCATGAATTGGCACCACACGAGGAAAGAAATTCTTTCCAATGAGTATAGAGCAGGGATGGGAAAGTATGAATAGCAGGTGGCTGTTGGGAATTGGTGTTGAAAGGCAGGCAAAAGGCAGAGTCCCGGACATGGGGCTCCACTCAGTCCAACAATTCCCAGGGTCCTTCTGAAGTTATTACTTCTATCGCCTTCTCACCCATCGAGCACAGCCCTGTGAAATGAGTGCTTTTTCCAACCCCTCAGAGTCTAGGAACAAATGGAATTTTGACCACTTTCAAATTCCTCTTCAAAGAAATTAATTTCTTATATGTCTTCTATAAATGGAAAATGCTAACAACCATTGGCCAGGAGAGACACATGTAACCATTTTATACTCCCTGGCATGTGTTTCAGAGATTTCTGTACTTTGTCAATGCCACTGCTATGGGCAAAGTATTTACTGGAAAATTATACCTGCACAGAGACCATATTCTAAGACATTAAAGCACTAAAATAATAATTTACAGTTACTAGATGCTAAGTACTTAACATTTGGAAAGCCAGTATTAGGTATATACTTATATCCTCATTTTACAGATGAAGAACTTGGGATAAGAATTATTTGGCTGTGGATGCAATAAAGAGCCTGTGTTCTCAGTCACTAAACAACTTTACCACTGACTTTCCAAATATAAGGTGGTAAGATACAGGGGCTTTAGACTAGACATTCATAAACATTTTGTGTCGTAGATCCCTTTTGCAGTCAAGTCATACCCATGGGTATCTGCTCAGAAAATATACAGGTGCAAAATTAAAGAAAGGATTATAAAAGAAAACAGTTTATTGAAATGAAGTTAATTTTTGGGGGGGGCAGTAGAGGAGTTTGAATTCAAAGCCTTACGCTTGGTAGGCAAGCTCTCTACACTACAGTCACAACTCCAGCCATTTCTGCTTTAGTTATTTTTCAGATAGAGGCTCATGCTTTTTGCCTGGGCTAACCTCAGGCAATGCCTCCTGTGAAACTTGGATTATAGCCATGAGCCACCAGGCTGGTCTCCTTAAAATTTAAAAAATATAATATAGTTTTATATCTTTCTGTAATGTATTAAACAAGACAACACAGTGAGTGAAATAGCTACCATAATTTGGAAGTAGTGAATGAAAATAATGATATTTTGAAATACCCACGATAACTGTAATTGGAAAATTTGGTATACTGGCTCTTTCTGTTAGTTACAAGTCACGGTGCTAATAACATTACTAAGACCTGTCTTCTATATCAATCATGAAAATACATATTAAATTTTTAATAGAGATAAATGAAAATAAAAATATAAATTTTCCCCATTCAAATTCAGGAATCCATAGGAAACCGTGAACCATTTTTGTGGCCATGGAAAGAGCTCTGCATTTAGTGCCACGATATTCAACCTGAGGCTGTTTTATTCTCTCACCTCCACTCCATCCCATGGGACCTTTGGCAATGTCTAAAGGCAGTTTTGATTGCCATGACTGGGGTAGTATGGTACTAGCTTCTAGTAAATTCAGCTACAAAGATGTAGTTCCATATGCTACAGTGTGCAAACTGAAAACACCAATCGTGGCAAGGTTCAGAAATCCCATTTTAGAGCATGATTTAGGTCCCAGGTCAAATATTGGCCCTCATAATCTGAGTGCTTTTGGAAAATATTTCTTGCTCTATAACATGAAGGAAAGATCTACATCACAGGTTTTTGTGAGGATCAAAAAATATATGTGATAGTATATAATCAAGAGTAATGTATCACACAATTTTTCAAACTATGTTTTCTTGAGTCCTTGGATTACATGGGGCCATTTTAGGAGCTATTCTTGGGGACTGACATATGTTAGGAAGTCAGAATTCTAGGCACCTAACCCACAGTTACCCATAGAATTTCTACTTGTTACCTGTTTTATATATCGAGCTTCTGTGACAGATGTTATTGAAAACTTTCTATTAATCAATAAATGCTAGCCAAATTTATTATGTTAATCATGTAATATAATAAAAGGATGTCAACACCTTTGTTTCTTAACATTTAATCATGTCTCAAGATGCCTATTACTGCAAGGATTATGTTAGCAGGCATTACATTTGGTCAAAGTCTGAACACTATAGCTTGAGAAGAAAAATACACACTGAGTTTGCTTCTCTGTGTCATATTTTGGTGATTATTTTCTCTAAACAGGCAGTGAAGCACATCAGATAAAAGTAGCAAGACATTCATATTTCAAAACCACCTTTCCTCCTGCTGCTGACATGGAACAGAACTTTTTCTTTCTCAGTTTCATGCATATGGTAATCAGTTTGCTTTCCTTTGAACTAGATAATTGAAAGAATCACAGAATATCTGAAGCCTGTCCATGTATATTTATGTTCACTAACACAGTTATACACGGGATCAGCAGAAATACTACTGGATGTGTTGGTTTAAATTAAATTCTTTAATCAATCCCCTGAGAAGTGTTATCCAGGAGGTAACTGCCAAGTATGCATGAATCTTTTAAGTGCTTCATTCTATAAGCTTCTGGGAAGCCTGCAAATGGGAATTTTGAATAACAAAAATCAGTTGCTGAAATCGGACAAGGTGTCTGGTGGTTTCCTGATCCTGGTAACCTAGTAACACAAGCTTGGCATAGCAGAGCACAGATACCATAAACTTTTCTTGCCCTCCCTCCCTTTCCCATTCACCTCCCTTAAGTGTAGCAGAAGCAAAGCTAACATGCACTTTTTGCTTCCTTACGCCCAGACTTTACTATTATTTAGTCTATAAAAGAATCATGTGCAGTAAGTCATCATTCCAGTTTATCAACTGGGCAAGCCACTTTTAGTGAAATAGAATACTTTGCTCAAGGTCACTTAGCAAAAGCAGCCAAGGATAGGGACTGTTAAAGATCAGATCTTGAATGCCCCCCAAAGGCCTGTGTGTTAAAGGTGGGGTTCCTGAAGTGATGCTGTTGGGAGGCGCAGTGGTAGAACTTTTAAGATGTGGGACCTACCAGGAGGTCTTTGTGTCACTGGCGTGTGTCCTTGAAGGGGATTTCTCCTTTTTCTGTTTGTTTTCTGGCCATGAGATGAGTAGTTTTTTCCACCATGTGCTCCTTCCATGATATGCTGCTTTACCACAGGCTCAAGGTATAAGACTAACTGATCATGGTCTAGGATCTCCAAAACTGTGAGTCAAAATAAACATTTTCTTTTTATAAGTTGATTATCTCAGGTACTTGTTATAGTGATGAAAGCTGACAACAGAGGAACCCAGGTTTTTTTTTTTTTTTTTTATTTCAGAGTTTATGGTGATAGTCAGTACTAGAAATTACCTCTCCTAATTTAACCTCTCACCTCCTCCCTGCCCCAGCAACATGGTGATTATTTAAGCACTTCATTTACAGTTGTACAGGGGTAGGGTAAATTGAAAAGACATAAACCATTCTGGAGCACTTGGTTCTCTGTTGCTGCCTTACAGAGGTTAACTAGACCTAGGTGTACAGAGAAAATGCATTTAAGTTTCTCTGGGTCTATTTCAATAGCTCTTGGACTTTTCAAAGGCTTTGTTTCAAAGAAAGCATGAAGACAACATGAAAACAAACTTATCTTGTGGTTGACCTCCTTTCCTAGACTGAGAAAACAATTTCCTTGAGCTGGATGGGGATGGCCACTTTGACAGCTAAGGCTAAAGGGAAAGGCCCCCAAACTCCACACAGCAGGTGCAGCAGGCCAGTAGCACTGGTGCTGAGAACCATAGTCCTTAAGGATGAGCATTGGATGAGGGCCATGATTTCAGTTCCTATTGGTGAAAGCTACCTGTGGTGATGAGCAGCCCATGTATTGCTTTCAAAATCTTCTGTAGAGGTCATGGCCGTCTGTGTGCATGCCCATCTGTGAGACATTGCTTAGTCCTCCATTTGACGTAGTTGTGTATGCAAAAACCCTCTCCATATCCTGAAATTGACCTTTGGGGTCATGTGACACTTACAAAGGTGGTGAGGGTTTGTGGCGAGAAGAACTCCCTCTCCAGACAACATGGAGGTGTTGGAACCAGCCTGTCATATTTAGCAGTTCATAGGCAGTCACAGAAAATAACCCTTTCTCTGCATAGACAATTTTGTATCTCCTATAAGTGTTCAAAAAATGTTCTCCAGTAATTGTGAGATCTCAGAGGCAGGGTAATGATAATGAGCTCCAAGTCTAGTGATGGCTGTTGTATTGACTAAGGTAATTTAATTGCTAATTGTAAATTGAGCTAACATTAATTGATTTCTTAACAACATACTGAACACTATGTTAGATATTTTATGTTCATTATTGCTTAAAATCTGCATAAATGCCTGTGAGATGATATTGCTTTCAGTTTTCATTTTACAGATGAAATAGGGGCTTAGTGAAGTTAAGTAAATATGACAGACCAAAAAACTAGCAAGTAAAAGAATTTTTATTGGAGCAAAGACTTTGTACTTCTTGCTCTTAGTTCAGTAAGATAATGAATGAATAAAAACACAAAACAGAAAAGGAAGAAGAAGACCAGATAGTAAGAAGAGATAGAGAGACCACCCAACCATTTTGCCTAGATAAGGTATATTTATGTAAGCATGTATATGAATGTATATATGTATGTGCATCTGTGTGCATGTACAGACATATACAGAGAGAGAAAAAAACTGCTTTCAATGTTTCTGGGAGTGTGTGTGTGTATGAGTGTGTGTATGTGTGTGTGTGTGTGTGTGTGTGTGTGTGTATGTGTGTGTGTATGTGAAGGTTGTATGTGGTCTATCTTCAAATTTAATCCTCAATAGAAGAAAACATCAGCTCCAACAATAATATAATAATAACCAACAAATATCCCAAGGCTGACTGAGATGCCCTGATCTGTGTTCTCTTATGTAATGATTTAAAATTGCTTGATTCTTTCCCTCTTCCTTTCTCTTTTTCTAAACTATAAATTTTGAGCAGAGCAGGCACTGTAACTTGTCTGCTCATTTATCCCAGAGCTTAGTACAGCTCCTTACTAGCCCAGAGCTGCCCAAGGAGCACTTCAGATAGTCTGGCGCTACAGTCAAACTTTTAGTTACCACTATGCCCTATTTCTCACAGAACAATCTTCTCCCAAATAGATCACATTGTGATTTTAGGTCCTGGCTGCCTCCTTGGTGTGGGAGTAAATCAGATTATCCTTCTATATTGCATAGAAGATGGGTAGGAAGTAACTAGCCAGAGAAATTTTGCCTGACTCCAAGCTTAAGAGCAAAGCCGAGTATCTGTTGCCCTTGCATCATTCTGCCAATTTCTTATTTAGCATGCTTGTTGAAACATGAATAAATATAGCAGATTAGGATGCCTCCGATGACTAGGAGCTGCCTGGGAGGATTTTATTCTGCAAAGCTTCTGCATAACATGATAGATGGAAATGTTTAAGAATACTGCACATAAATAATAGATGCATATATTTACAAAAGAGGAGATTTTTAAAGACTTTTAAAGCCAACACATCAAAAAAAAAATTTTTTTCCTTTTTTTGTAGGGTGCTGTAGGTAGGTAATCTAAATTATGGATACTTAGTTTGTGGATAATGACTGAATAAACTAAAGTTCACTGCTGTAAGATTTTATCATCTATCATGTGCAATTAATTGCATGCCCCTGCCCTGCTTTGGGGCCCTCTTTATTACCTATAAGCAGTTCTATAAAATTAGACCGAGGCAAAGTCAGAAGGTGAGAATAAAATTTGTATAGAGTGATATTTAATATAGCACTAATTACGATAGCAAAACTTGGCAACAAGCTAATTGTCCAAGAAAAGATTAACAGATTTTAACCCAGCTAGACAAAAGAATATTATGTAATATAGTAGAATAATGTTTATGGTAAAATTTTGTATCATTTAATTCTTAAAATATGAAAGAAAAATACTTACAGTATTTGACATGTGAAGTGAATCAAATTTGATACCACTTCCTCCTGTATAGGATAACATTAAGTGATTGTCATAAGACATAATAAGTAATAATAAAGGATAGCATAGAAACTTGAATCACAGTGTTCTTATCTTGGTTTTTTTCATTCATAGAGAGAATGAAATTTAAAAGCAAACATTGTGGTACAAAAACAAATAAGTAGTAAATTAATATTTTAAAATGACATATTTTGGGTAAAGAATGGAAAGGAAACACTACAAAGAAATATTTCTGAAACACTGGATTCCCAATGTTTCAGAGAATAATGTGAAAGCAGAATTAAGGTAACTCAAGTTCTTATCTTCATTTTTGCAACCACTATGCGCTTGCTAAATATTTTGACTCTACTGCTAAATGCAGGAATATATAACTCAGGGCTTGAGTATCATGAACTGTACCTAAAAGTGAACGCGACTGAGTCTCAGCCCCATACCGCCCTACTTTCTAGAAGATGGGAGCATGCAAAGCTTAGTCTATGCATTTCAGAAAATACAGGAAATCCTTGGAACAAACTCCCATGTAGGTTGTAGGTTACAAAGTTAGTGAAAATGTGCTCCTTTGTGACTTAAATATATTTGATATTAGTAAAACCCATCGATGCCTTCATTAACTGTTTAGAACTTAGACAAACAAAAAAAATTTGAGGGAAGTAATATTTTGTCACACCACTGGAGTATCGTGAAACTACTAAGGAGGCTAAGTTTAGTTAATTTTATTAATTGTTGCTTTTAGTTTCTCTGTAATGCCTTTCACCCTTACTGCTTGTACTGGAGGTCATCTACTCTTATAGGCCCTCCTAAAACTCCAGTGAGGATACATTTCAGAAAAAAATTATATACAATTGTGTATGAAGTATCCTGGTATAGAGCCCTCAGAGTTGCATTTTACACAAGGGCGGCTGACATGGGACAGTGAAATTTCTGCCACTTGGGCAGGGATTGATTAAGTCAAAGAGAATTGCTCCATATTGAATGATGGCCAACAGGCTAATCAGAACCTCTTTCCGGAGAAATAGGGACTCCAAATGTCCAGATGAGGCAGGTTAACTGCATTTGAGCTTTCATTAACCTGTTTATTTTGGTTCTTTTTGATGTCAGACTTGGAAACACTGTCACCTTTGTGATTATCTGCTATGTTTCTGGCATTATATTTTTGACAGTAAGCCTTCTATAACCCAAGCTTATTTATGGGGATCAAGCTTAAGGAATGGCTTAGTTTTAAAAAATGAATATATAAAATAGAGATGTGGTATAACCACTAAAAGGGAATAGAAACAATTTAACAATGGGTAGGCTCTCATCATGTGAGACAATGTTGCTTCTTTTTCTTAGCATTTAAACATTTTTTTTCCTGTACTATCTACTGGGTGCGTGTGTTGGTGGCACAAAAAATATGAAACAACTATATTTTCTATTTTCAATCTGATTGGCTTTAAAAGGAAAGAAGAAACAATGTTCACATCCATTATTTGTTGCATAGAAGTGACTTCTCTTCTCTTTGTGCATGTGAGTGGTGTGGGGTGGGGACGCTAGTGAGTGTACAAACTAAAAGTGTCATAACCTGCTAGGATTAAACACAGTTTCTTCTGGGCTGGTTATCTTAATTTTTATTCTTATGTTGTAAGGTAAGTGGATCATTTGAAGTTTTTCCAGAGAAGTAGGAGACAAAGATAATGGTCAGGTGGTAACCTTGGACCACACAGGTGAAGTGGGTTAGTGCTTTTAACAATCTCTTGCCTATACTGAAAGGTTATTTTTGAAGACAAGTGTACCGAATGTTCCAAGCTCCCACCGTTGTCATGGAAACCTTTCAGCTAGCTGAATAGGTTAGCAGGATTTTATGTTCCCCACTTTGACAAATACAAGAAGACATGATCTCAGCTTTGCATTATTAATCAGAAAACTTCTGTTTTCAAGTCTTCTAACACAGTCACATTTTCTTAATGTTTTGTGCTTCCCTCCCCCCCTCCACAGCATAAAGCAACAGGCAAATTCTCTTTCAAAAAATTATTCCCACTTTAGAAACAGAGCCAAAATCGTGA
This sequence comes from Castor canadensis, assembly GCF_047511655.1. Classification (NCBI taxonomy): domain Eukaryota; kingdom Metazoa; phylum Chordata; class Mammalia; order Rodentia; family Castoridae; genus Castor; species Castor canadensis. The sequence goes on from NC_133394.1 coordinate 116,563,698, forward strand.
CTGGGCTGACCTTGTTGTGTTGGGAATAATACTGCTAGCAGCTCTGAACAGCTCCTGCAGATTAATTTAGGCTCCTGCCGAAACTCTTCTGATTTGTCCTGACTTTCAGTGGTTTCCTGGAGGTAACTCACTGGCTAATAGGCAGGAATTATTCCTCATTTTAGCAGCAACAGACTGCCAACAGTAGCTTATACGGTACAGGTAAGCTTTACAAAAAAGGCACCCTGAAGCTAAAACCAAAACAGCCATGTCACATGGGCAAATTCAGATCCAGAAAATATACCTTTTCCTCTTATTTGTCTGGAACACCCTTTCACATTTCTTTGTAGGGTAGAAGTGGTCTAAGAATCGAAAGGCAAATTAAAAGGCTACAAATTACATTGCAGGCACAAGACTGACCGATGTGGGAGGAATAGTTGAAAATGGAATTTGCTGGGCTTGTTCAGAGGCCCAGGACTTTGGAAAGCCTGGATGTGCATAAGGGGGCAGAGTCCATACGGGTGCTGCCCGTATGGTTTGTTAAAGAAGTACATTGTGTAATAATCCAGGGTAAAGTAGCAATTAAGAAAGTGGTTCTTCCAGCTATGTGAATTTGAGGGAATTCCTCTGTGTCCCAGCTTCTTTATCAGTAGAATGGAAATAGCGATAATGTCTTTCCCATAGACTTGTGTGGAGGGTTAAAGAGTTAATTCATGTAGATTGTGTATCAGCCGTAGCACATAGTACAGGCTCAATATGTATTCTTTTCAGGACAAAGCCATGGGGGAAGAAAGGAGTATTGAGAAACAAAGAAGAATGAACAATGAATAGAGAGAGAAAATAAAGAGGATAAATGAATGTGGGAAAATGAGGTGCATTTGGCTACAGTGCAGACCCATTTCTATTTGCTTCAACAGTTGCAAACATGCCCACACCATTCCAAGCCCCACTGGACCCATCTCTTGCTGGGTGCAACAAACAGACATGATTTTACAGAATTCATTTGACTAGCAGTGGTTTTCATTATCTAATTATGTTCCAATGAGATCCTGCTTCCTGTTAAATGTTCAATGCCTGTTCTGCACTAATGCAATGACGCATGCCTAAGAAACCTCAGTTTAATAAAGAAGTGGGTGATGACAATCAGTGCTCCAATGGGGTAGATAGGGTTGAGATTCAGGGACCACCCCCTTGCCATAACAGTTATATTTCTCCTGGGAATGAAATACTATATTTAAAGTACATTTGCACTTTGTTCTTGCAAGCCAAAGTAACACATTGACAGATGCAAATGGATAAAAAGGAAAGCAACCTAAGCATCACTAAGTAAATCTGGAAGAGTGCATAAGTTCAGGCCAAATCAATGATTTTGGAAACCATGAAAATAAATTGTGCCACAAGTCTAAAAACTTCAGTATTAACTTGAAGTGCTTGCCAAATGCAAAGCCAGGCATGAAAATCAAACAGCTTGGATTCTTGTTTTATATGAGCTTTTTCTATACTCACAAAATGGGTTTTTATATACACGCTGTGATTGTGTTTGTGCAATAGTGATAATCCACACAATGTAAGTTGTATCCCTCATTTATTGACTCGTGTTATATCTAATACATGCTATGAAATTTGTCCAGTAGAACAAAAGCTCCCCTCTGCCAGGTAATAATGATTTTGGCAAGTTTTTTTTTTTTTTACTGTTACAACCTATGTTCTGCATTTATTCTTTCAATATTTTCATGTGGGTCTTCTCATTCAGACTGCACATTCTTTTATTCCTCACGGATCACAGAATATCAGATATTTAACATGAGACTAATGAATGAATGAATGACTAAGTAATAAGTATTAGAATTTGGAAAGCTTAGTGAATGATGAAATAAAGAGGTACTCATCTCTTAGAAATGAATTTCTATTTCAATCAAATTTTATTTTTATAAATATAATACATGCACATTTTTAAAAAATGAAAATTCTAAGGAAATAAAGAAGCTTCTGTCCCTCCCCTTTGCACCCCTTAGTCTGGCTCTCTAAACAAATAACTGAATCATTGTAGCATTTGCTTCTGGGGCTCACTTTCACTTTTCTAAACATTATTCTTTTTCCACTACATTCCAACAACCATTGGCACCAATTGTGTGTTTGAAAATCCAATTAAATCTGGAGTTGGTTGACCATTTTACCTTGCAGCATATTCTATGGCAACTTTCTAAGAAAATGAACAAATGCAGGTAAATGTTAACAGAGGATATATGTACAGATGGAGGAACACGGTGACATTGGGTAGATCATAAATACATAGAATTCTAAGGTAGAAGCATTTTCCTCCAGGACTTAAAGCTACTTCTGCACAGCCCTATAGTTTCTTTCCTCATGGAAAATCTAGTGCTGCTCTGACTTCCATCCTTTGTGTATGGTTTGTTTCCTTCTTGGGATCTTTCAGATGTTTCACTTGTCTTCAGGAAGCTGTCATTTCATTGTGATGTGCTGGGGAGTACCCTTTTTAAATTTACTAGTTTGGGAAATTGTGGGGCTCTTTCAACATGGAAGTCCACATTTTTCAATCTGCTAAAATTATTTGATCTATTTGATAATTTTCCCTTCTACTTTCCTCCATTCTTTATGAAGCTGTTGTTTGGATGATTAACATCTTGAGTTAATATTTGATTTCCTTGACTGTACTCTGTCATTATTCACCTTTTTGCCTTTTCTTCCACTTTCTATGAGGCTTCCTTGGTTTTTATTTTTACTCTTTCATTGATTCTTTCCCCTTAAGAGCTATAATATTTTTAATTTCCTACAGCTCATGTTTTGGTTCTTTAAAAATAGCATCCTATTTTTATTTTATGGGTATAATCTGTTATCTCTTTCTGTTGATTTTTAAAATTGATTTATAAAAATGCACAAACTATGGGGTGCCATGTGGTTTTTCAATACATGTGTACATTGCATAATATTCAAATCAGAGTAAAAAATCTAGCTTATCAACATTTATCATTTATTTATGGCAAAAAGCATTCAAAATCCTCCCTTCTAGTTGATTAGAAGTAAACAATACATTACCATTATTTGTAGTCACACTACTGTGCAGTAGAACATGAGGACTTATTTTTCCTATCTAATTTTAAATTTATACTTGTTAATCAACCTTGTCATGTCCACCCATCTCTTCCTTCTTCTTTCCTCAGTCTTTTGTAACACTGTTCTCCTCTTCATTTCTATGACAACATTTTTTTGTACTCTACATGGGTGAGATCTTGAGGTATTTGTCATTCTGCACCTGGCTTATTTCACTTAACATAAGGTCCTTCAATACAATCTAAATCATCACAGATGACAGGGTTTCATCCTTTTTATGGTTGAATAGTATTTTGTATAAGTACAACATTAAAAAAAATTCATTCACTGGCTGATGGATACTTAGTTATTTCCATTTGTTGGCCTTTGTCAATATTGCTGAAATGAATATGAGAGAAGATGTTTCTTTAATGTATTGATTTAATTTTCTTTGGATGATATTTTGTAGTGGGAATGATGTATCATAAGTTATTTCTATTTTAATTAAAATATATAAATGTATACACATATATAGATATCTAATGTTGCCTGTAGTTTTTCTAAATTTCATTTTTCCCTCCTATAGAGAACTTTAAAAATTGCTATCACCCTCACTGTTAGCTCATGTTAAAAGTGAGGAGTTTAAATGCAGCTGATGATTTGCACTTGAGACTCGACCTTTGGGTTCACAGACTATCCTACACATGATTAATTATAGGTTTTCCTGTGAAGTATTTCAGTTTCTTTAGAGACAAATCACTAATAGATATACCTGTGCATGCCAGTGGTCTGTGAACAGAAGGGTGAGAATGGGGCTGGGTACTCCAGTACGAAATGATGTAGACTTTGCTTTAAAACTTGCTTTCTGTTTAATATTTTACCATGGCCCCATGGCCATGAGTCTAATTTGTTTTGTTCATTTTTTTTGAAAGCATGAAACTCTTCTAGTCTTTGAGAACTGGAAAGGAATATTGCCTAGTTATTGAAGTTGAATAAAGAAATCAGGTGTAACAAATCTTAAGGAAGCCTTTCCATCTATTCTCCTTTCTTCAACCCCAAAATCTCACTCTGTCATTTCAAGGGACAAGATGGCCCCAGTCTCAAGACTATATTCATTTCTGAGGGGAGTATTTGTTTTGTCACTATCCACCTCTGCAGACATGTAAAAATGTGGCTTTCTCTTCTCAGCTAAGTCACTAAACCTGTCCTTCAGCACATTTCACTCTACAAGGTGTTTTCAATATTCCTTTCCTGCTGTTGTTGTACCTCAGGTTTTGTTTCTTTGTTTTGTCATTGAAGGCTGCCCTGGCTTTTATTTCTCTTTTATCATTTCATTAGTGTTTAAAGAGTGTGCAGAGATAGACTCAAGAATTTCTCCATATTTTACCAGAATTTAAAAAAAAATCTAACAAAAGGGGACCAGGAACTAGAGAAAAGGTTAGATTAAAAAGAATTAACCTAGAAGGTAACACCCACGCACAGGAAATCAATGTGAGTCAATGCCCTGTATAGCTATCCTTACCTCAACCAGCAAAACCCCTTGTTCCTTCCTATTATTGCTTATACTCTCTCTACAACAAAATTAGAGATAAGGGCAAAATAGTTTCTGCTGGGTATTGAGGGGGGGAGCGGGAGGGGGTGGAGTGGGTGGTAAGGGAGGGGGTGGGGGCAGGGGGAGAAATAAACCAAGCCTTGTATGCACATATGAATAATAAAAGAAAAATGAAAAAAAAAATAAAAGTAAATTAATTAAAAATAAAAAACAAATTAACTACTGAGGGTGTAACTCAGTGGTAGAAGGCCTGGGAAACACGCATAAGGCTCTGGGTTTGATCCCCAGTACTGCAAAAATAATCAATTTAATAAAGATATTTTATCCACTAAAAAAAAAAAAAAAGAAAAATGTTTTGGTGGCTGTCACAGTGGTTCAAGCCTACAATTCTAGCTACTTGGCAGGTGGAGATTTGGAGGATCACAGTTTGAGACCAACCCCAGGCAAAAAGCTTGAAAGACCTCATCTCAACCAATGACTGGATGCAGTGGTGTGCACTTGTCATCCCACGTATTTGGGGCAACACAAATAGGAGTACTGCGGTCCACACTAGCCCTAGCATAAAGACACATCCTATCTCAAAAATGACTAGTTAAAAAAGGGCTGATTACATGGCTCAAGTGGTAGAGCACCTGCCTAGCAAATGTGAGGTCCTAAGTTCAAACCCTAGTATACAAAAAAAAAAAAAAAAAAAAAAAAGCAAAGTACTGGTGTCAAGTATTCATTGAGTGGCTTCTGCCTTTTCCAAGGTGGTAGGTCACCTGTTCTTCATTGAGATCTCTTTACTTGCTCCCGTACTCACTCATATTTACTGTCTTGGTGTCCTTGAGAATGTGATGAATTTATAAAAGAGTTCAAAGAAACTCCCTTGCCTCCACTATCTATCCATGCTTTACGTACTATTTAATTTTGCCATAAATTTTATTTTTGTTAATCTTTTAAACTTTTTTTCATTATTTGCAATTTGGAATAGATTTCAGTCTTTTTGAAAGTTTTGGTAGGACTTTGGATTGAGGTATTAGAGAAGTGAGCTGCTAAATGTGATATATATACCACCAGAAGAGGGAGTAGTGTGACCTTAGCTGTCTGGGGAAGCTCATCCTTCTGAAAACTAATGCTGCTCTGGAACTTTTCAAATCTTGTTTGATTCTTGCCTTGGCTACTTGCTATGTGATCTTGAGCAAATTATATAACCTTCTTCATTCCTTATTATAAACTGGTGCTAACAAATATCTACTTTATGGCATATCGATCAGACCAAACAAGATAGTTAAAGAGGAAAAAAATACTTAGGATGAGAGGACTGAATGAGATAATAAATGAAGAAAACTTAGAACAATGTGTAGCCTATAAAAGGATATTATTGACATCAGGTATTTCTATTATACAAATACACCCTATGATATTTCATAAAAAATAGTTTTTGTTTCAGAGATCAGGATTGACTTTGCTTACTATTATCACTGTTTTGTTTTCTTTTCTCTCTTGATTTGCCAGGTTTATCTTTATAAACATGGCGGATCATCCAAATATCTAACCTTAGCATTTTGGGATAGCAGGGCGCCATTGTCTCTAATTTTGGGAAACCTGCACAAAGGGAAAGTTAGATTTGGATGTGAGTGGAAGTGAATTGACAGAGGCATGCTGGGATTGTTAAATGTGCCTGTCTCAAAGATGAATGTTGGTAGCTGCATGATCAATTTGGCTGTGGGGATGAGAATTGATCACACTGATGGCAGCAATGAAAGTCCCATACAAGGCCACAGTCCTCTTAAATCAACTGCATATGGGCGTGACCTGAAATAGACTCACTTGTTTAAAGCTCTAAGGCAGCAGGCAAAAAAGCTGAATAAGTATAGGGCAACTAACAGATTGTAGTAATAGTTCCTGTGTAATTTGTTAGAATATAAATTTACAGGGTGAAACTAACCCTGGGTTGAGAGGCAAAAGATCTAGATTTTACAATACACTGGTGTATCATTCATTTGCAATTTAACAAGACATTTTCTAGGAAAAGAAATCGAACTACTTTTGATCATATATTTATATATATATTATATATATATATGATGTGATTATCACAGTGGTTTTATAGAAAATTTCATATTATTTTGTGCACATAAAGGAAATAACGCTGAATATTATAATTCATTAGGAATCAAGTTTTGACTGGCAAATTGTCACTCTTGAACTTTAAAATTTAAAACTTCATTTGTATTGCAGAGATATTCATTGTCACCTTACGTTTTCTCACAAAAGTTAGGTTTGCTATGTCTGTTAATATTTGTTGCTTCTCGATGGTAGCTCCATTGTCATGTTTGTTTTTATGGTGTGACAATTTAATAGCAAGAACTCCATAACTTTTAGCGAGGTACCAGTGGCTCATGTCTGTAATCCTGCTAGCTACAAAGGAGGCAGAGATCAATCAGGAGGATTGTGGTTCAAAGCCAGCCCCAGTTCAGGAGACCCTATCTTGAAAAAAAAAAATCACAGAAAAAGGGCTGGAGTAGTGGCTGAAGTAGTAAGTGCACCTGCCTAGCAAGTGAGAGTTTCTGAGTTCAAGCCCCAGTGCTAAAAAACAACAAACAAACAAACAAACAAACAAAAACTCCATAACTTTTGATTTATGGAGGACTAAAAACATCTAAATGTAAAAGGTCTGATGATACAAAGTAACAGAAGTACAGGATGAACAAATCTAGAAAGCTAATGTACAAAATGAGAATTATAGGAAATAAAATTGTAATGTATATGGGATTCAGGTTAAATAAGTAGACTTTAGCTTCTCTTGCTATGATAAGAGAACATGATAGATATGTTAGTTTGGTTCACCACGGTAATCTTAAACTCAAGATTTGTGACTTGTTATATTGTTAAGAAAACTTCCAAGAGTACATGGAACTGTATCTTGGCTGTGATTATACCCTTCTCTGAACTCTGATTACCAATTCTAAGCAGTTTTGGAATGAAGAGCATCCATCTGGTTTGTGATGATTTCATGTATGTTAACTTTAGCTACATATAACTATATATTTTGATATATATGACACTCTAAAATGAGGACTGTGGTACCATACACAATAAGAAGATGAGTTCTTTTACCTGAAGAGGCTATAAATATAAGAGAATTGAAAGATACACACTAAAATGCTGCTCCTCTACATCTATTTCATCCACTAAAAGTATTAATCCACCCATGCTCAAGGTTACAGTTTAAACAGCCTCTTCAGAAACCTCTCAGAAGCTTTACTCTCTCCAGTCTCATTTTTTCTCATCACACTATTTTAATTGGTTGTTTTGCTGATAGAAGAGGCAGGCATTGGAGTGAGGTGTGAGCTTGAGAAACCCAAAGGTTGCCACTTATTATCTTGATAATGGTAGTACCTTAGACTCTGTCTGTTTTTTTTTTTTTAAACAGATTGTTGGTGTCATTAAAAAGGGGTTGAGGACCATGAGAGTCTTTTTCCTCCTTAATTAGGGTGAACTGTTCAAGAGGCCAAAGAATGGATTTTTGCTAGTCTTTTTTTCCCGACTCCTAGCTTGTTGATTTGTAGAAATATGTTTAGCTAGTTAGTCATTCTTTGCTCCTCTGTAAACTCAGTTCTAAAATGAGAAGACATCCTCACCAGTCTGTCCTTCCTCTGCCTGTCATTGCCCACACAGCTGGCTTTAAGAGCCTGGTGTCTTGTGTCAGGCATGTGGGCGTTCAAGTCCCTAACTCCACCACCTTTTCACTGTGTTCCTTGAGCTTTTACACTAGTTAGGGCTTCATTTGAAAAAGAGAAAGAGCACTCAGAGTTCAAAGTGGGAGAATATGATGAGAGTTTCACAAGACCACTAGTTTTAAGGTTCAAACATTTTGTCAGGAAATGCTGAGGGATAGTGCAGTGCCCTAGTTCTAGGAACAGAACTGTTGCTGCGCGTAATCAGGAGGGAAGAAATTCATCTCTGGAAATTAGAAGGAGAAGTTGTGTAGATGGGGCCATTTTCAGAGGACCTGTTTCATTTTACTGAAGGATATAGCCATGTAAGACAACATGCAAGGACAGAGATGAGGAATAAAACTTGACCTCACTGTCTTCCCTATTTCTGGTCTCCTGCTAGGTTCTCCCACTGGCCAAATCCAAATGGCAACCAGTTCATACAAGTCCTCTCTTGGAGCAGAAAGCAGGTAAAAGGAAATAAAGAATAGATTTAGAGGAGTCAATGGAAGATATCTGAAATTATTTAACCCATGAGCCATGGTTTCCCCATTTGTAAAGCAGAGCTAATATTATTATTTACTTTTTAGGGTGTGTTGAGAATTAAATAAGATACTAGATGTAGAGTATACAGTACTATTCCTGGTGCAAAGCAAGCACTGATTGCACAATAGCTATCGTTATTCACACACACACACAGGACTGTTCCAAATAAGTAAAGTTTGACAAAGTGGTCAATAGTTAGATGCATTCTCTATACTTCTTTCAGGCCTTTTCTGTTTTAGCATGATGTAAACGTATGGAACAATTCAGAAATAATTTTGCAGATAACTGGAACTATTCATATAGTTCATTATAGAGTGAGTCCAAGAAGAGCCATCATCCAACAAGGTTTCTTCCATTGGTATGCACTCTTCTCCACTGGTCAAGCAAGCATAAGACTTCCCACTCCTTAATCCATTACTGTGCAATTGATCCTTCTAAATTGTACCTCACACTAAAATTGCACTATTATAGAGACTTTTTTGGGAAGTGTCCAAGTTATTCCATGATCAGATCCTGTTTTCTTCTGGCCCACCTCTTGCCATGTAGTCGTCTCATTGCTTCATCAGCAGCAAACAACAGTCCCTTCCATCTCTCAACATTATCACCCTTCTCTGAAGGGATCCCAGGTCAGTTACATCAAATCAACTTTGAGCTGCTAGAAAGAAAAATTTTCAGACTTTACTGACATTTATTTAATCAGCATCAGATAGGGCCTAGCAATCTATTTTCACAAGCCTCCCAGTAATTCCAGTGCACACTCAAGTTTGGGAGTGACAACCATGACTCTTAGTGTTAGATCATGTCATCCTTCTTCCTGGAATGTCCATTATGCTTTATCTTCAAGACTCACTTCTAGCATCAAAGTCTCCAGGATTGGCTTCCTTACTTAGTCTTCTTCCAGGAAGAGGACCATAAATATTTGTTGATTGATTAGTAACAATTTAATTTTAGTTTTCCTGAATCTATTTATTTGTTTAGATGGCTCACATTTTTTGAAGAATGAAACTAGTCTCAGAATAACATTTTGTGATGAAGCATTGTAGAAATATTTATTCAGAGAGCTAATGCATTTTTTTAGGAAAAAGGAGAAAAGTTTTATGTAGTCAGATTTCTCTTAAAAGTATGCCAGACAATTATGAATAACTACTCCTTCTCCTGCTAATCTCAGTTACTTATTTGAACTGTACTTAGTTGGTCTCATTTTATGATGAAGTAACTGAAACTCAGAGGGATTAGGCAATTTGTCCAGGATTGCAAATCTTCCAAGTAACAGAGTCATAGCTGGAACTCCTGCTTAATCTCGAAGATCAGGTAGGTACTAAAAGATTGTATTATTGTTGAAACACTGAGAAAGCAATTGTATCTACTTTTGCCTCATGGTTCCCCCTACCTTTTTGGGTTGCACTGGGGTTTGTACTCAGGGCCTTGCACTTGCTAGGCAAGCACTCTACCACTCGATCCATGCCCCCAGACCTTATTTTTCACATGGAGTTTCACTTTTTTGTTCTGGGGCAGCCTGAGACTGGATCACAATCCTACCTATGGACTCTTATGTATCTAGGATTATGGATGCTTGCCACCACACCTGGCTTGTTGGTTGAAATGGGTCTTGCTAACTTTTTGCCTGCTTTGGCTTTGAGCCACATCCTTCCAATCACCATCTCCTGAGTGTCTAAGATGATAGGTGTGAGCTACCAAGCCTGGCATGGATTCCCTTTTAAATTCAAGTAAAAGATAGAGAGAAAGGAGAACATTGTTCACTTATATACAGCACATTATAGCTCCAATCAGTCACTGGAGAAAAAAGCAGGAATGTATGACAAGGTCCAGCCTTAGTTCTCTCCCAGTGCCATGGTTGAGGAGTTCATTCAAATTGATTAGGTGTAAGATTTATGACAAATATTACTTAAAACATATATTTAATCTGTGATTTAGTTTTGCATACATTGGTAGGAATTCAAGGTTGTCTATAGAATAATGTTCCTCTGAGATGTTCGTATTGTAATATGCTTTTGTAAATGGAAGAGAAGCTGGCAATACAGCTATTGAGCAAGGAGTTGTGCAAAAATTTTATGGAACATCATCCATCTGTATATTGCAACAAGGGAAAAGTGCTGTGTGGCTTGATTTTTGTAGAACTGGTGAGTATTTAAGAGTGGGGAGAGAGGGTATCAAGATTATTGGGAAGCCTTCTATGTCATTTCACAGTAAAATAAGGAGATTTTTCTGATAGTATATTTGGTATAGAATGAGAAGACTCAACCTTCTTGACTGGTGCTGTAGACACAGTCTGGAGAGTGGTCTATCACATTTACCAAACAGCCACTTTAAACTTTCAATACTTTTGTTCCTTTTAAAATAAGATGACCCCATTGTCACTACAAGAGACTCTTATTTTTATTTTTAAGCAACATTAGCTCATTTACTTTTCCAATCTCAATAAAGTAAAAGATGTTACTCATTTTATGGAATCACATTAATGATAAGTACCAACATATTCAATAAAGTATGCAATTACCAGTCCATTAGCTATTTTACTAAAGAAATTGCATCATTGCATATCTTCTAAAACATGGCCATTATGGCTTTTTTTTTTATGTGCTGGAAAATTGTGTCCTAAAAAGTGGTTTCCAAAAATCTCTTTATTAGATTTCTGCCTGTACTTCACGAGACTACCTTAATGATTTGTTTTTATGTATTTTATTTAATCATCTTAATTTCATTCATGGACAAAAAGCAAAAGTGATGGGACCAATCAAGTGAGACTGTTACTGTAATAAATGAGGGGAGTAATGTTTGAGATTTTATTCCTTAAGGCATTTGAATAAGCTTGATCATTAGAGAAGAGCAATTTGTAAACAAGTTAAGGAAATGGAATTAGAGAACGAGAGTCTGCATCACAAAAAGACATAATGGTAAAGGTAAAGGAGGAAAATTTAATTACCACAATTACTTGACAGAGGTATTAATAAAAATAATGCCATGTTTTCAAAGTCACTTTCTGGATTAGTATTCTAGAGTTTTTGCAACAGCCAGTCAGTCTTTCTTACAGAAAATTCCATTTCTTAAGTCAAGCATGTTGGCACACATCTGTAATTCCAGCACTCAGTAGGTTGAAAGATCATGAGTTCAAGCCCGGCCTGGGCTACATAGCAAGTTCCAGGCCAGTCTGGGCTACATAGTCAGCCCCTGCCTCAAAAAACAAAACAAACAAATTCTACTTTTTTCTGCTTAATTATAGCTCATGGATTCACAAGTAAGGTTCTGTGTAGACATGAATAATAAATTTCTTTTCCTTTTAAAATGCCTCATACTTATGAAGACCAAAATTATATAAAATCTCAGCCTTCTCTACTATCTTAATTACTTTATAGTATATTTATTTAAGAACCTAGAAGCTAGAGCCATACTACGTTGGCCCCCCTCCCAGAGGCATGATCTTGGGCAAGTTACTCATGTCTTTGTGTCTAATTTTGCTCACCTGTAAATTGGAAGTAGTGATAGCTTTGACTTTTCCTAAGGTTTTTGTGAGGATTAACTTGTCAGTGTTTATAAAGGGCATAGAGGAGTGTTTGGAACATGATAAGTACTATAAAAATGCTTTACTATTTTATTGTTGAGTTTTTCCAAGTAATTTAAAAATCTTTTCATTTTTTATTTTAAATAAAAATAATATGTAGACATGGCAAAGAATTTGAATAATAAAGCAATATGTACAATTAAAAGCAAAGACAAGTACTGTTAATGGTGTCTCAGATAATCTTCCAGAATATTTGTGTCAGTGTTCGTTTTTTAAAACAAAAATGACCACTGTCTGAGGAGTCAGTGCTCCTCATTCTTTCAAATACAAAAGCATGTTTGGTAAAGTTGGATCCTGTACTCTGTTAAGATGGTCTAAGTATAGGAGTTCATATAATACTTTTAAAACCTAATAGCTGCTTTCCTTGTAGCACCCAGTAACTTCCCATTGGTTTCCCAGAGCAGTGCAATAATGCTGACTATGGTGTTTCTGAATTGTCTCTGGGGGAGCAGGTCCTCAACTCCCCCAGTTTCTTGGAGGTGTGTAAATCTTATTCCTTCTTCCTCTCCAATCCTCTGTTGACATCCAGAGTACCTAAAACATTTACCAGGGAACAGGAAAACTATCAGTTCCTTACATGATGATATTACATGAAGAATAATGTCTTCTTTTCTGAGTGACTGAGAACCTAGGATTCATAAAGAAAAACTGACAGGTTATCTGAAAATAATTGAATACTGGCCACTGGTACATGTTTATTACTATTTCTGTCAGGGTATGGTGCTTGTTTACATTTTAGCTTGCTGAATGTAGCAAAAATGTACTCAAGTTTGAACTCAGGGCTTCACACTTGCTAGACAGGTGCTTTACCACTTGAGCCATGCCCTCAGTTTCTTTTAACTTTAGTTATTTTTCAGACAGGGTCTTCTGTTTTTATCTTATGCTTGTTGTGACTCCAATCCCCTTATACATACCTCTTGTGAAGCTGAGATTATAAGCCTGTGCCACCATATCCAGTTTATTGATTTAGATGGAGTCTTGCTAACTTTTTTTTCTTGCCTGAGCTGTCCTCAAACCTTGATCCTCCCAATCTCCATCCCTTCATCCCCCAAGTAGCTGGTATAAACCAATATGCCTGGCCTCGGAAACAAAATTAATGAATCTAATCTATGAAATATTTCACAGAAAATATTAGATTTAAAATTCTTAAAGAGCCAGATATATAATTTCTGTTCCTTGCATAATTGAAGATAAGATGTGTGGTATTAAATATTAATGAGTGTCTCCACAATTCCTGTTTCATGCATTGAAAGTAGAAGTTGGAGGTAGATCTCCTGAATACTGAGTCTATATGGAGTTCTTCATCTCTGTGTGGGTAAAGATCTGACCCTTTGAGGGGAGAATTTGATTCCTGCATGTAAGGGATGGTGAGCCAACATTTGTGAGCACTCTAGTAAGGGCACAGAGCAAAGATGTCTGGAGTACAGAGGATCGAGGGGAGATCATGTTTAAGTGCCCAGGTGGCTAACCTCACAGAAGAGAAAGTAGGTACATTTGTGCTCTTTCCCATGGAAGACAATATAATCCATCCACGCAGTCCTCTCATTAGTCAGCACTTAGACACCGTTTTACCATTGCAGCTGGTGACATGCTCTAAGAGAAGGAGGCAAGAAAGAAGGAAAATACCAATCTCATTTTCCCTACCTACAATATTTTATTCCTCTAAGCCCAAACAATTTAGAAACTTATTTTCAGAATGAAAGCTCTATTCTTTCCATCCAAAAATCATAGTACACAGATTTTTTTCCTGAAAAAATAACCTGTAAAACTGTATATGATGCTGTAGAGCTAAATCACAGGAAGACAAGTAACAAGTTTTGTGAACTTGATTCTGCAAGGGAAATGAGAATGCTGATTCATTATTTAAACCAAGGTTTGAGCCTTTGTATTTGGATTTGCTGTGGCTCTTTCCAGTTATGTGGGCCATTTGACGAATATATGCAATTTGTGGTTCTATTGTGTGGGGATGGGAAGCTGGCAGAGGAGGCACAAGCAGGAGGATGAGGCAGAAAGAGAAGAGGGCAAGAAGTCAGCTAATGCTGCTAAGCACAAGGTGGCTTGCTTTGTGCTTGAAAGACCTGATCCAGATTAATCTTCATCAAGGACCTATTACTTTGGTAACACTGTTATGCACACTGAACATCTGAGCAGTGTGAGGCACTGAACGTTTAAATTACTTCTAACACTGCATATACTCTAATACTATGAAAAGAAAAGCACTTTTTCTTTGGTGTTTGGTGGCTCTGGATTCAGTCCCTTCCCACTGGGGACTTGCAGAGATGTTCTTAGATGTTAAAGAGGAGAGAATAGAGGTGAATCATCATCTTTTCCTCCCTGTCCAGCTCTCATTTGGTACAGACCTCCAGAGAAACTGTCTCTTTTCTCACCTTAGATGAATATAATGTTTATATACGCCACTCTTGGAAAACTGTATTTCCTGTTTATTGAGTTTGCAGACACAGCTTATTGGAATCACAGTTCTCGTCTCTCCTAGAACTGTCCTGACGACTATCGCTTTGGCAAAAATAGGGTCTTTGATTAGTATTTGTCACCAGCCAAGATTTTGATGTATTAGCCCACTTTTTACAAATTTTCATCTTTTATTCCCTTTTGCTTTTATGAAAATAGCTCAGAAAAATTTAGAATCTGGAAATGATCTCTGAGGAGCTGCCTGCAAAAGGAGGAATAATCATCCCAAGTAATAATCACAAGCAGGAAATTCAGCAGAGCTACAGGGTTGGATGAGGGGAACTCCTGACAAGGCCCAGACTGAACAAATTGCCTCTTGATTTCTCCACTGAGAATAAATTCATGCAACTCCAAGGATGCTGCATGCTGCTAATGTACTGTGTGTGTGACTAATTTTACTGAGTGAAATACAAGAAAAAGAGAGAGCCTTGCAGTACAACTGTACACACAGAAGATTGCCTTGGCCTGGATGCTGGACACTGTGGCAGTGCAGAGTATGTTAGCTGGGTAGGCTGTTCCCAGGCAGTGCTGAGCACAGCCAGGACCAGGGCCAAGCCGCCTGGGGAACTTAGAAGCCCAGGATTGCCTCCCCTCTGTGCATCACTGGGAAAGAGGAAAAACAATCACTGCTCTTGACTTTGAGGTGACCTTGGCCCTGATTAGATGAACTGAGTGTACTTGGAAAAGTTTTCCTTTCTTTAACTGAAATACATAAAATTATTACTACTAAACATGTGAATTTTACAATTTCAGATGAATTGGTGTGTTAAGTCCGGAGTTTCTTAAGAAGAACTCAATCTTGAAGTGTGAACTCAACCTTTTGGAGCAAAAAAAAAATAAGTAAGACCTATAAAAAAGATGGGCCCTGTTGCTAACTTCATAGGCCTCTTGCTGATACACATTTCCCCCCCTAAAATAGTGTGCCAGTATCTAGGAATACTAATTACATACCTAGACTTCATCTGAGCCATTCTACTCCTATGCATGAGCCACAGAGATAGGAGTTCACCTTCACCAAAAGACACTCACAGGAAAATTCATTTATAATTCCCAACACCTGTTAGTAACACAAAGAAATCCAGTAATAGGAAAATAGATAAATAAACTGTATTATATTCACACCATGGAATATTGCACAACAATAAAAAATGAAGTACTGATCATCAAACATGAACACCTCTCACAGATACTATACTAATTAAAAGAAAATAGAGCAAAAAATTAGAGTGACTGGCAGCATTCCAATAAAGTTCAAGAATAAGCAAAAGCTATAGATGGTGATAGAAGTCAGAATAGTGGTTATTTCTTGAGGTGAGGTATTTTCTGGGAAGGGTTACAAGGAATCCTTTGGGTTGCTGAAAATATTCAATGTCCTGATCTAAGAGGTAACATCATGAATGCTCACTTTTATAAAGCTGGATATTTTATAAAGTTGAAATCTCATATCAGTTTTAATGTATATATGCAGTTGGCATACTCAATTATAAAGCTAAAAATAACCCCAAAAGGAACCAGATAAATAATTCAAATTAAATAGTAGGTATACCAGGGAAATGAAATATGTTTGGGTCACAGATTACATTGCTGACAGTGGACTTATGCTCAATTCACGTTTCTTAGTCTTTTCACCACAGCTGAAGCTTCAGCTCAGGTTCCTCCTTCTTAGGAGAGAATGCAGATAGCAAAGAGTTGATACTTATTTAGCATGTAGGTTCAGCCTTTTACACTCAATACGATGTTATGTAACCATTTCCTAGAATTGCCATAGTTCATATAGTGGTGTTAGTAGCTTTGTGTCACTGTAGTGAAATACGGGAGGCAGTAAACTTTATAATGAGAAAAGGTTTATTTACCTCATGATTTCAGAGGTTCAGTGTTCATTGGTTTGGCTCTGGTGAGGGCAATGAACGGTGACACATCATCATGGCAAGGGAACATGTGTGTGTAAGAGCTACACTGACAAATACGAAGTCAGAGAGACAGAGAGGGAGAGAGGGAGAAAGGGAGAATGAGAGAGAGAGACAGTACCCTCCATGGGCACGTGCCCAATGACCAGAGTTTCTCTCACTACTCCAAGCTCCACTGCTCCTAGCAGTGCTGTCCAGGAGTCCAAGACTTCAATCTAGTGAAGACTTAGGGGTCACTCAGGCTGTAGCACTTGTCATTTCATAGTTTGAAACTTTATTCTTACACTCTTCACTTAACCATTTCATTTTCTTGTCAGCACGTAGCGTGTTGCTAAGTTTTCACTAAGAGTAAATGGATCCTCTTGGTTTTCTATGTTCAGCTTATTTCTTGAAGTTTGCTCCTTGCAATGGAGCTGTTTGAAGAACAAGAGTTGATTCTCCTGCCCTGTTTTCATGCCCTATTACTTCTCAAGGGTAGTACTATTTATATTCTCATGCACAGTTCATGCATCACTTATTTGTGAATTATTCCTCAACATGGTTTTTCAAAAAATTTTTTTAAATCAAAGTATAATGTCTTTAAATTTGTTTAAAAGAGCTTTAATTTTTAGTAGATTAGAGGCTGATCTTCCAAACACTAGCCAACTCTGCATTTCTACATTTGTGTGCTATTTGATCATCTATTAAATAGAATCCATATAATGGCCACATATATTAATCTATTTTCTCCCTATTTTGAAGTGAAAATTGATCAATTTTGTTTATTTGCTAAGTTTTCCTCATTCTGCTATTTTAATTTTACTGTATTTTTCCTTACAAAAATTTATTTTTACATGTTCAGATATAAGCATTTGATTTCTCACATCCTTCACTTCTTGAATGGCTTTGGGTTTCTTTCTCTTCTTCATCATTTAAATGTGCTTTCTTATATTCTTCTATAGTTTTAAAAAATGAAATGCTTGTTCTTAGATTGAGTTATTTATTGCTATGTAAAATGTGAAATATGAATTCAAATGAGTTGCTCTGCATATGATCATTAAATTATATAAAAACTGAAATATTATTTGCTGCTGTTCTTTCTGCTGAATTACTCATAAAAGCATAAATACATTTTAAGTTTTCAATTCCTATTCAATCGATCATTTTGTACTTGTTTTAAAATGTTCTACACCATGTTGGGTTTCTGTTACAATCATAAAAATTTTTGCAAAATGAATAATCAAGTCCTTCATTAGTCATCTCTGTGTATGTGTCTATCTCTATATCATCCTACTCTTTATTCTGCTCACTTGTTTGTGTATTCATATACTAATATTTTGGAGGTAAAGGTGTTATATTGAAAAATTCTTAGGCTATTCAGTGGAATCTGCAATAATCATTCAAATATATTTATTGAAGTTCCACCACTCACTATATTAAATCTTCCCAAGTGAATCTGCTTCTCTTCCCATTTTCCTCAGTCATAATGAATTCTTCATTTCTCTCTGTTTTCAAGACTTTGTACACTGTTCTGTATTTATTTCATTTTTATTGTAGTAATCAATACTTTGCACATCTCTTCCTCTAAGTAAATGATTATTTTCTATAGTATAGAGTTAATTTATCTGATTTTCCTCAACTTCTTGTATAGTCCCTGGCAAAAATTATGTGCACAGTAAATATTGAGTCATATTTACTAAGATTACTGATGTCTTCCACTATCCTTCCCACTAAGAATTTATTTGTTCCAATATCTAGATTTCATGTGCTCAAAATTAAGCTGATAGTCAGTGTTTAATATCACTTTAATATTTAAAAATGTAAGTATTTTCATTTCAGGTATCATTTTTTAAGAAGGCTATCAAAGCTAAAAACATTATGGAGAAGAGACTTTTAAGATGGTTAATTTCAATCCATTTCAGACAAGAAATTGTGGAGGAATGGGAAAATTTGTGCTACACAGATATTGTAAAAAGAAGTTATGGAGACTCCTTATATCTGAAGTTTTGTCAAAAGGTTGCCTAAGATATTCAAACATTTAAGGGTGGTTTATGGTATATTGAAGAATTAGAATTTTATTTTGCAAGTAATGGTGGGGAACTCAAAACTATAAAAAGGCATAATTTAGTTTCTCTGGTCCTCAGATACCTGATATATGAAGGTATGGGGCTCTTTCTATTTCTTCTCAAAGAGCTTTTCTAGCTCTAAAATGCTGTGAGTCTAGATTGGTATAGACAGTGGGAATGGAAATAGAAAATCAAAATACTGAATTTCTTCCTCATGAAAATTGATGAATCTGCAGAGTGTGTGAGGAGAATTGGACCAGAAGCACAGACTGGTTAGTACTTTATGGAGAAAGCTAGGCACAATCTAGCTACAGTAGTGGTAGGAGAAGGATGTATGGAAGGGACACATTAAAGGCAGAAATATTGAGTACTCAACTGACTTTCTGCCTTGAATCTCTTGAAGAATGCAAGAGAAAATAGTGCGAATGACTTCAAACTTCATTAGGAGCCTGTAAGGTCCTGGAGGGTGAAGGGCTGTGTCTTTTCACCACCTCATTCTCAGAAGCAAGTAGAAGAGTGAGGCACATTCTCAGGTGCCCAATGGCTCTTTTCTGCTAAAGGATGGGTTGAGAAGAGATGTGGCAATGGTAAATTACATGCCCAGGTGTAGAAATGCTTACAGAGTGAAAGGGGAATTTTAGCTGTGCAGTTGGCAATACCAAAACACATGCTCAAATCTAAAATGTTGATAGACTGAAGAAAGAATTTTCTTTCTTTTCAAATGCTCCAAATTAGGGTAACTTAAGTTTAAGACAGTAATTTTGCCATCAATAAAGACTCACAAAGCAAAAATGTAATAAAAAATTTCTAAAGAAAGTAGAAAATGGACTTATTTTAAAAATCAAAGTGAAGGCAGTAGAACAGAGTGTTTGTGAATGTGAAATAGCACTGTAACCCTTAAATGATGGAAATGCAGCCACCATTTGAGTGAGGAAACACTGTATTATGCTCTTCAAATTTGTTTTATCAAGTTATAAACAACTCAATAGCTTTCATTAAAAATATTTCATCATTCCCAAGGAACTCTGTCAAATTCAGTAAATAGGAAGGTCTGTGGTTAATTTTTCTCATCACTTTGTCATACTTGAAGTAATATTTGATAGCTATCACTAGGTTTCACAAAGTGAACATTTCATGAAAAAATAAGGAAGTAGAATTAATTTGTTCTTCAAAACTAGGTTAATGTTGTTAAAATGTAATTTCTTGTCTGGTCAGTAGACTTTTATCTGAGGTCTGTAATCATCTATAAATGTGTACTAAATATGATATTTACATTACTTTAAAACCATAGTTTTAAGAGTACCATAAATACATTTACAGCATGCAAATGTAAAATTTTCGCATGAAACCATTGTGTTATTAATGCATCATAAATTTAATAATAATAATAAAAACCCATAAAATATAATTGGTATGTAATTTCTAAACTATACAACATACCAGATTCTACTTTTTAGGTTTGTAAGAATCTTTTCTTTTGTTCTGTTTTGTGTGTGTGTGTGTGTGTGTGTGTGTGTGTGGTTCTGGGGATCAAACACAGCACTTTGTGAATGCTAGGCAAGAACTCTAACAGTGAGCTACACTCTCAGAAACAAGAATCTTATACATAAATTTTAATAAAGTAGTGCATTCTAGTGAAGTAGTAGAGTGAACTGACAGAAATGTAAATTATAGAACAGTTAGCTTAGTTGGCACGTCTGTATATTAGGGCTGAAAGCTCTGAGAACTTAGAATAGGAGCAACTAATCATTACTCAAATAAAAAGGAGATTCTTTATTGAGAATGTACTTATACCATAAACAAAGAATTTGTTCCAAAGGTAGAATTATGACAGAATCTGGGTATGAAGGGGAATAAGAAGGGGACCCTGGATAAGAAACTCAATATCAACAACACTGAGGAGTAGCAAAACACAAATTAGAGAGGGAAACTGGGCCCAAATTATACATGTCAAGTGCAAAAGTAGGTCCAAAGTGAATGGAGGTTCCTGATGTTCACTGATGTGTTTGAGTTAGAAAGTAACTTTATCAGCCGCATGGAGATTGTCAAGAGAGGCTACAGGAGGATAGTCTCGTTTTTAGTATATTTTTATAGAAAATTTTCTTTTTCTGCTTTGCCC
Source organism: Castor canadensis (assembly GCF_047511655.1). Taxonomy (NCBI): domain Eukaryota; kingdom Metazoa; phylum Chordata; class Mammalia; order Rodentia; family Castoridae; genus Castor; species Castor canadensis. The sequence continues at coordinate 116,584,647 of NC_133394.1, forward strand.
TTGTCTGTTTTTGGCTCATAGAAAGAGTTTAGAATTCCTTCCTCATCATTATTTGGAATAGTTTTTAAAAAATTGGTATTTATTTGTTAAATGTTTGGTAGAATTCAACTGCACAGCTACCAAAGCCTTGAGCTTTTCTTTGGCAAGACTTTTTATTATTGATCCAGTCTCCTTACTCATTATTGGTCTGCTCAGATTTTTTATTTCTTAATTATTTAATCTTGGTGATTTCAAGTATCTAGGAATTTATCTGTTTCTTGTAGATTTTTTAACTTGTTGATATACAATTGTTCATAATAGTGACTTATGATCCTTTGTATTTCTGTGGAGTCAGTTGTAATGTCTCTTTGTTTTATCTCTGATTTTATTTATCTGAGACTTTAGTCTTTTTTCTTAGTTTAGTCAATAGTATGTCAATGTTAGTTATCTGTTCAAAAAACTAACTCTTCAACTTATTGATCTTTTGTATTGTTTTAGTCTGTACTCCATTTATTTATGCTCAGATATTATTATTTATTTCCTTCAAGAACCAAAAATATGCTTCACAGAAATAGGAAAAATAATCCTGAAATTTGTATGGAACTGCAAAAGATCCTTAGTAACCAACACAATTGAGGGCAAAAATACAAAGTTTGGAGATTATACTATCTGACTCCAAAATATAGTATAGGACCATAGTAACCAAAACAACATGGTGTAAGCATAAAAAGAACATATCGTCCAATGGAACAGAATAGGGAGACCAAAAATAAATCTACTTATTTATAGCCAACTGATTTTCAACAAAGATGCAGGAACATACATTAGAGAAAGGACAGCCTTTTCAACAATCACGTTTGGAATACTTGATGTTCACAAACAAAAAAAAAAAAAAAAGAGAGAGAGAGAAAAGAAAGACCAAAAGGAAAAGAAAAAGAACGAAATTAGATCCTTAACTTATTTTAAAAAAATTCAACTCAAGGCCAGGGATGTATGAGGCTCTGAGTTCAATCCTCAGTAACTAACACACACACACAAACACACACACACACACACACACACACACACACATACTTCAAAACAGATTAAAAACTTAAATATAGGACCCTAAGCTATGAAACTACTAAAAGATAACAAAGAGAAAATGTTTCATTAAATTTCTTTGGGTCATGATTTTTTTCTTATGACCTCAAAGGCAATAAAAACAAAAATGAAATTTGATTACATGCAACTAAAAAGACTTTGCATAGCAATCAAAATAATCAACGGACTGAAAAGATAACGTACTAAGAATGGGAGTAAATATCAACAAGTTATACATCTGGTAAGTAGTTACAATCCAGTATAAATAAGGAACCCAAATAACTTAATAGGAAAAACCAAGTTATCCTATTTAAAAATGGACAAAAGACTGGAGCAGACATTTCTTCATAAAATATACAAATAGCTAACAGGTATATGAAATTATGCTTAAAATCATTAACTATTAATGGAATACAAATCAAAATCATAATGAAATATGACTTCACACTTGGTAAAATGGCTATTATTGAAAAGACAAAAGGTAAGTTTTGGCTAGGAAGTGGGGAAAAGAAAATACTTGCATAGTATTGGTGGGAATGTAAATTAGTACAACCATTATAGAATCATATTTATGGGTGATTCTTTTTTTCTAAACTTGCCATCATACTACTGGGTATATATATATATTCAAAGAGATAACTATACTCCTGTATTTATTGCACACCATTAATGATATCAAGACATGGAATCAACCTAAGTATCCATCAACAGATGAATAAATTAAGAAAATCTGGGGTATATACACGATAGAATTCTGTTCATTATAAAAAAGAATGAAATTCTGTTATTTGAAACAACATGAATGTATCTGGAGGATACCGTACCAATTGAAATAAAACTGGAACAGAAAGATAAATACTACATGATCTCACTCATATGTGAAACCTAAAAATGTTGATCTCACAGAAGTTGAAAGTAGAATGGTGGTGATCAGAGACTTGGGTGGTTATGGTGAAGAGAGGATAGGAAGAGGTATGTCAAAGGAGATATAATTACAGCTACATAAGTGGAGTATTTTAAAATGTGCTAAAAATAGGCAAATATATAGAGAGACTTAAAGTACATAGGTAATTGCTATAGATTCAGGGATGGGGTGGGAAGAAGTAGGAAATGATAGTTAATGGTTATATTTTCTTTTTATGTAATGATTGTTCTCTAAAATTGATTATGCTCTAAAATTGGTCATGATTACACTACTCTAATCTTACTATTGGGTTGTACTCTTTAAATGGCAGAATTGTACAAAACGAATTATATTTCAATTGGAGCCATTTCTAACAATAAATAAAAACAGAAGGATAATGATTTATATTATGGCAGGGGAAACAGGAATATAGACAAAAATGGAATTTTTGAGTAAAGTTTGAAGAATTTATAATCCATTGACTATACTGTGTGTGACACAATAAGGATGAAAGAATGTCTGATGAAGAGGGCTGAATCATAGAATTGTTGTGGACATTAATACAGAAGTGGAGTATGTTGGAGAAGGAGCAGGCACGAAGGAAGAAATTGTGAGTTCTATACTGGAACTTATAATGTGATTATGTATTAAATATGGTGTACATAAAAGACATCCAAGCAAAGATATATATGATCAAGTTTAGGGGTTAAAGTGATAGATCAGAGAGAGTTTTAATCAATGATTTTTTCCATCACAAAAGAGAGAATTCATGGATGAGCCAATTGAGGTTTAGTTTGTACGGAAACCTAGGGAAGATGAACATTTGAAGGATTGCTAGATGATGTGAACCAGGCAAATAAAAATAGATAGGAATGATTGTCTCAAAATGATAGAATGCTGAGCATAAATATGTAAATATCTAAAATATGTCTATAGAATAATTAAAAATAGTCATCTGATCTCAGTGAAACAAAATATCAGAAGTTTCTTTATCACCCTCAATGACCATGCGATGAAGGGCGGAGAAAATTGGCTCTGGATAAAGGGTTTTGTGGACACTTGTTAAAATATGAGGTGGAACTTTGTTCCTGATGCTGTCTTGAGAGGTGACAGAAGAGTCAACTTTAAAGACACAGATAAAGCCCAAATTCGAAGTCTTTTTTACAGGTTGCTTCAGGTTTTGCTTTTGTTTTTACCATGGAGTTAAGTGGAAAATCTTAAAATCTTTTTAATTTATAATTTTAGTCCTCACAGAGTACCTCCCTGTCAAGACTCTGAGTTGAGGGTTCATTATATGAAACTGGACAGCTTTTTGGCTGCCTTCCATTGGGTATTCAGAAAGTGTTCCAAAGCCAGTGAAAGCCCAACTCCATTTAAGGGGGACTCATTTGAAGGTCTTATCAGACTTTCAAAGTACAAATTCCCAAGATGGGTTCCACTGGAAGTTCATTCTTTCAATAAGCAACCGGTATATACCTACAGTGTTTTAGATGCTGCTTTTAAACGTTGGTATTTCCAACCAATAAAATGGAAAATTGTCTTTAATAATTATGGGAGAATACACGTTCATTAGAGAAAATGATCAGTAAGCTCAATGTTAGGTATTGGAATTCATGTCTTCCTGGACTTGACCCACCAAACTGTATACTTGGATAGCTTTTCCCAAAGCATATCTATGCTTGAGCCAGAACTGAAACTGTTTTATCACAATTACTGAATTTTTAGTGCTTTCCAGGGGGATGACTCAATATCTTCTCTTTTCCTGCTGCTGTATCTCCCTAAATCACTTTGTCACTGAAATGCTTAGATATTCTTATCTCTGTATTTGAATTTCAGTGGTCTTTTTAAAAAAATCACCTTCCAGAGGTAATCATGGCATTGTCCTACCATCCATGTTTTATGAGAAGCTCCAGTGGCATCCTTCCCAACTGTATTCATCTTCCTTTTGGGCTGTTCCCACTTCAAGACTCAACTTCCTTCCTTCTAGTCACTTAACCATCACTATTGCCACACACACTCAAATAATTCATTGACAACACTCTTTCTTTTGGCTAGCCTCAGTTCTTTGGGGAAATGAAAATTAATTCTTCAGCAGAATGTTGGGATGTTACTTAATTTTGTAGTAATCCATTGTGTATTACCTATAGAATTCAGCATTTATTATACTCATAATTTTTATTGCTAAAATGTTATCTTTGAAAATTATTAGTCATGTAAAGTATCCCCTATAAAAAGATTTTACTAGTTTTTTTTTTTGCAATTGCAACAAGTTACCACAAATTAGTTGGCTTAAAACAGCAGAAATTAATTTTCTTATACTTTTGGAGGCCAGAGTCTTAATAACTATCCAGATTTCAAGGTAACTGTGTCTCCAGAGGCTCATGGGAAGAATCCAGTTCTTGTTTTTTCTGGCTTCTGGTGGCTCTCCAAATCAATGTTATTCCTGAACTTCTGTCTAGTACCTGCCCATGTCCAAATTGCCAGTTCTTTGAGAAAGGGGGGTAGTACTGGGATTTGAACTCAGGGTCTCATGCAAGTGCTCTATCATTTGGTCCATGTCCTAATTCCTTTGCTTTTAATTTTTCCAGAAAGGGTCTCACAGTTTGCCCTGGGGCAGCTTCAGACTATGATCCTCCTACCTCTGCCTCCTGAGTAGTTGGAATTATAAGTGTGTGCACCCCACCTGGTCTTCCAAATTACTTTTTTTTCTGTGTGCATTGTGTCAAAGCTCCTTTTTATTAGGACACATGTGGTTACATTTTGGGTCCACCTGGATAATCTAGGATAAACTTCTTTTATCTCAGGATCCCTAAGTTAATCATAGTATTTGCAATATATGGTAATATGTGCTCTTTTACCACATAATTTGGCATTCATAGGTCCTGGAATTAAGAAGTGGCCAGATCTTTAAGGGAACATTATTTTCAGCCCACTACAGATATTAAGGCTACCAAAAGTGCATTTTTACTTGAATATACTGTTATTTTTTAAAAAACAAAGATAAATATAAAGCTATCTGAAACTTTGATGTTACAACAGCCATTCAAAAAATAACACATATCTAATGTATATGGTATAATCAGTGCTGAGAAAATATTTTGTTTCCTATCCCTATCCCCTTTCCTTATCAATGTTGGGCCTTTTTAAAAATTACATGAACCATAAAAATGCCAAATGGGAGTTCAGCATGAGTTTCATTCACTTGTTAATTTCTTTCCTTAAACATGTATTGATCATCATAGGAATGTGAGGTTTGAGCCAGCCACTTCAAATAATATAGTTTATTTCATTCTCCAAAGAGCCATTTGAACTACAGCTTAATATATTGATTAGGATCTAGGGCTTTGAACATAAGCTAGATTCCATTCCTGGCATCACCAGTTATAGGCCATGCAAAAATTATCTCACCTCTGTCAGTTTCCTCATCTGCCTGTTACACCAGCCCAGTGCTTGGTACACAGTAGGCACTCTATAAATGGGTGGCCGTTGTTATTATACTTACTTAAAGAGGAAATTAGGATCACTTGAAAGGCTAAGTAACTTACTCAGTTTCATCTAATGTGTGCTACAACCTCCTGCTCTGTCTGCTACATCATTCTAGAGGAATCTCATTATGGGTCTACCTCACTGATATGGTTTCTGTAGGTTATAATCCAGGGGCAGAAAGCACATATATTGTAGAGATACATAAATATCTCTATCCAAAGGGAATTCCCATAAAAAACTATAAACAATCAGCTATTTGTTCCTGAGTCAAGCATATATTTACATACAGCATATAAAGTCTCTCTCAGGTCTTCTCGTTTCCTTAATTCTCCTCACCTCTCTTCTGGACCACATTGTGATACATATACCCATTCTCATAGAAGCAAAATTCTTGTATGCTCTCCACTTGTACCAGACTTAGGAGCTCCACTAAATCCGAATTGATTATATCTACAGCACAGTATTTAGAAATTGGGCTTGCTATATTCCATTTTTTCCTGTAGACCCACTGTCCACAATTTACCTACTCTGCTCTGTGCCCCAGGATGCTACTTAGTATAGACTGCACCAAGAGATTCCATGTCCTCATGGCTTTCTTTTGGATCTGAACAATGGAACACAGAAGTAAAAGATTGGGTCGGAGGGCAGTGAAGTTGGGGTGTCTACTTACTCCAGCTTCTTCCTGATAGGCTCCTCAATGATGGTGTCAGGTATCTTTCTTCACAAAGCTACTCTCTCCTTTCAGATCCCCACTATTGCTAGTCTCAGGTGGTGTACCATTTGCACATGGGTTTCTCTAAGCATTGCCTCATCTTTGCAGAGTCCCTTAATTAAATTCCCTTCAAATGCCTCAGTTTGAATGTGACATCTGTTTTTTATCCTGGCTACCTAGGAATTTTGAATACTATTCAGATATTGGCAGCTCCAGAGGACAGAGAATGTTGGGGTTTGGATTTGCATATTACTTTTAGATTTGCACAAAGATCCTCTGTGTCTTTGTATTCCCTGACCTGAGATGCACGTTCAACATGGAGAAACATGTTAGCTTAACTTTAACCCTTAATTTGTAAACAAGTCTTTGGATTTTAGGTGGTAGGAAAAAGTGTGGAGAATTTCATTATTGTGAAAACATAATTTGGGGGAGAATATGTAGAAATTATTCTATTTTCCACTTTTTCATTATAGATTTTATCCTGGTACCCTCTCTGAGAATGTGAAATAACTTTTCAAACCTCTTTTCCAGGTTTATCCCAGTACAGTTGTTAGGGATAAAGAAGTTTGTACCAATGCCCATGGTATCTTCCAGTTTCATAATCTGAGACATTATATAGTTTCAAGAAAATAGTGACTTGTCTCATATTTGTTGTAAGCATAAAGGGATTAATGAACATTGTAATGGCAGCTGTGGTAAATGACACAGATCTTCCATTATCACCAAAGGATTCACCTGCCAAGCCCATCCATGACTTGCTCTTCAGTAAAGTGTATTGCCTTACCCAAGGTTGTATCTTCTTATCAGGCATATCTAATTCCTGATGGGAATGGCCATGGGAGTATACAAGGTCAACTTGGAAAGCCCATAGAATTCCAGATCATCCTGTGGAGTCAGCTGAGACCCCTGTGGCCACTGCCACACAGTTCAGCTTCTTGCTCTTCTTAGTGCTGCTTTACAATATCATGTTAATCAGCAGCACGGGGCAAGCACTTTTGTAAGACATACACTTTCCAAAGGGGAAAGTTATAGATGTAGAAAACCCAGGGAGCTATCACATCAGTGAAGTGTTAACGCTCTATTAGCCTGGAATGCAAGTTCATCCTTTTCAAAACTAAAAAGATTGTTATATTTTACATTTCTCACCATTGAGAAAGAAGGGAAATACCTGCTAAGCATTTTTACCTTCTGAAGGCAGCACATTCCACACACTTTGAGACTCATGAAAACTTACTTCTTTCTGATCTCTCCATTTTAGAATTGAAATGTCTATCTTATGCCTGTGCCACTGTATTTTAGAATGATATAAGCAGTTCAATTTCGCAGATTCACAGATTTTTGTTTTAAGATGAATCATATCCAAATTTCATCCATACTTGATTTAAATGATGTTTAATTGAGATTCTGGACTTGGCATCAATGCTGGAATGAGTTAAGAATTTTAGACTGTTAGGAGAGTGATTAATATATTTTATATGTGAGAAGGACATGTGGTAGTGTTATGGACTGAATTGTGTTTCCTTCTAATTTGCATCTTGTAGCCTTAGCTTCCAGTACCTTTCTATATTTGAAGATAACACCTTCACAGAGGCAATTAAGTTACAATGCGGCTGTTAGGTGGGCCCTAAAGCAATCCAACAGGTGCCCTTATAAGATTAGGACAAACAAAGAGAGATACCAGGACATACACAGAGAGATACCAGGCATACATGTACATAGAGAGCCAACCATATGAAGAGACAAGAGGGAAGCTATCTGTAAGCAAGGAGAGATTCTTCTGGAAAAGACAAACTACTAATTCTTGATTTTGAACTTTTAGCTTGCAGAACTGTGAGAAAACAAATTTCAGGCATCATTAGCAAACTAAGAGATACCATTATTCAGTTATTGGAAAATGTGAGTGTACAAAGTCCAGCTCTGTTGGTTTAACTTTGGACAAATATGCGAACATCTACATTAGATTTTGTTTCCTGAAGGCAAGACTTAAGAGACATGTTAACTGTATGAAAGACTACATGGAACATAGTAAACACTTCCCAAATGTCAACAATTTCTTTCAATATTATCTCTACCATTTCAGGACTTGGCATATATAAAATGCTTATTATTTATGTATTTACTGAATGAACACATTTCTGCATCAATGGATGAATATTTCAAATATTCTTCTCCAAATAACATATAATTAATGAGGCTGCAAGACCAGATTTAGCTCAAACAAGACATTATGGAGAGGAACAGAGGGAAGAAGGCACCTGTGGCATCCCTCTCAAATGCTTGACATTGAATGATAAAAAGTATAATGACAAATTCACTCGCATATTTTCCACTTTCTGTATATGCACTTCTATTTCAACATAAAGTAAACTGGGTAGATACGGAAGGAGTGAGTTGATATTTTATGGCAATAGTGATTATTATCCACTGCCATTCTACTTTTTTCATTTCCTCAGTTCTATTCCCTTCTAGCCATATGGTTTAACTATTAGTACAGAACAAATCCACTAAAAATATTAGGGATATCTGAAGAGTCTAAGCGTTGTTTATACCTACAATTTATAGCAAATTTTATTAACTTTACATCTACATAGCACAGTCATTGAGACTCACAGAAAAGAAATGTAGTGAGACTAATTATTGAGATTTTTCTTTTTCAGTCTGAAAAAGAAAGATAAAGCAGAAGAAAGAAAGGCTCAAGGGGGTATTTGGATAAAGACTTTTTGCCTGGAAATAGTCTTTTTTTCTGAGTTTTGTTCAGAGGAGCTCATTGAAAAGATTCTGCCAGGTATGTATTTGAAGGAAAGAATAAGAAGGCTCTGAAATAAGAATGAAACAAAGGTGATTTTTTTTTCACAGAAGGGGATAGAGTTTTAAACATTTATTAGTAGTAGGGAGCTGTGCTCAGCTTCTTGGCAATATTCCTGATGTCTTCCTGAGGTATTTGGCACTTTATGTTTCTTTACCTGGTATGGTTATTCCCTCCAGTATTGTTCCTTATCTCCTCTAGGCCTATGCTGAACTGTTTCATTCTTAATCTTCCATTCCCGCATGCCCTACTTCAAATTACAGCCCTCACCATTCAGCACTGCATATTCACTGAATCAGCATAGCACTTATTTCAATATGACTAGATCACGTATTTCATTTCTATTGTCTATTTCCCCATTGTAGAAATGTAAGTTCTTTTTTTAAAATTCATTTATTCACATGTGCATACATTGTTTGGGTCATTTCTCCCTCCTGCCCCCCACACCCACCTTCTTCCCACCCCACTTCCAGGCAGAGTCCATTCTGCCCTTATCTCTACTTTTGTTGAAGAGAAGACATAAGAAATAATAAGAAATACAAAGCATTTTTGCTAGTTTAGTTAAGGATAGCTATACAGAGAGATTCCTAGCATTGCTTTCATGTACAAATGTGTTACAACCCAAGTTGATTCATCTCTAACTGATCTTTACACTGGTTCTTGATCCTTTTCTCATGATAACCTCTGTTGCTTTAAGGATTCTGTATTAGATTCTCTGGAGTGGGAACATCAAACGCTTTCATATTTTGGGTTTCCTACCTATCCCCATACTTCCCGTATGTGCTCGCCCCTTGTCATGTGGCCCAAGTCCAACAACATAGGAATGTAAGTTCTTGAGAGCAGAGGTAGATACAGTCCCTGCATGTATGTATCTGGGTGGTGAAAGAAACCCTGGTGATGTATGAGATGAAATGTTCGCAAGTGGAATGGGGGTTTGAAGTGAGATTTATTGCAAGTTAAAGAAAATAAAATACTTCATATTTTTGGATGATCAATATTCATACTGCTTATTCATATCTACTACATAAGAATTTAATTGAAGAAACTTCTGTGGAAAGATGTAATAATTAAGATTTATATGAACTATTAATTTGAGCTAAAAGGGTTTATAGTGATTAACAGAGGTAATCAGAATTTAAAATGGCAATGATAATCATATAAATGGAATAAAATTCTATTATCTATCAAAGCGAGGTACTTTCACCTTCACTTTACTTAAATTTGTGTTTTATTGAGATTGTTCAATCTTCTAGATTAGTGTAGAATTATTAATTCTGTGTTTGAGAGAGCTGGAATTTCTATAATTTATCTTTCCTTTTATATTTCAGTCTTGTCTCAAAACAAGAGAAAAGAGGTACTTGTGATTTTGAAACTTTCCAAGAAAAATAGAACAGACCTCATCCATTCTGAGTTATTAAATCACAGAATTAACTCAATTCTACCCCCAAAACAAACCAAAGCATCAAAAACACCTAAGAGTGCATCTTAAAACTTTTACAGGTATTTAAATTCACCTGAAAATTTGATGAATTGAATCTTCAAATTTCTAATTCCCAAATTAACATCCCTATATAGTTCTGTCTACCATTTCAGAAGCATGAACTCCTTAAGAGTCCAGTTGAGAATCTCTGTTCTAGAGAAATACAAAAAAGTAAACCGTCCAATGTTACCATCAAAGACAATAGGCAAGGGAAAGTCAAGTAGATGATTATATTCAGTCTATGAAAACAGTAACATTTATTGATAGAACTGTCCAATAGAAAAGGAAACAGTCTGTGTTTTATATAGTGACAAAGATTTTATTTGACCAGACTTTAAACTCTTCAGAGGCATCTTCTCTACCAGGTCTTATCTTTGCAGAACCCACTTTAACAAAATTCCCACTTAGTCTAGTGAGAGTACTCTCTACTCTTGGTAGCTGATTATTCTTGACATATGAACAAATTTCTCATTCTTACTTTTGATGTATAAGTCTTTGGCCTATGTTCAGTAATGATCACATCAAGACTGGTTAGAAAGAATCCTCCTGCCTCTGATGTTTCTTCTTGGTAATTTTATAACCATCAATCTCACATTGATCCCTAACTATTAATCCTTATTTTTCCCTTTTACGTTTGAAGTTAAGCTCCATCTTTTTCTCTTAGTGTTTAGCATCAATTTTTATTGTCATAGTTGTTGAATAAAGTCTTCATTACTGCTTTAGCAAATGTCAGAATCATTTTATTCTTTAGTAACAGGCAAGTAAACAGGAAACCATCTGAGGTGTTTGGGAATTATAAAGGGTATACTTTAAGTTTTACTTGAGGCCTAAGTGGAAGAGTTCTTTGTGGTTGGCCATTTTAAGACAGAAAATGATGGGGAGGTGATTTCTTAAATTCTGATATTTTCTGGGAGCACAGGGCTCAGATGAAGCTTAACATTGTCAAATTTTATACTCTTCAGATTCTTGCTGTGAGAATTCAACCTTCAATAGTGCCAAGTTTTAAAGATTTAAAAATATAATAGCTTATCTTTAAAGAATTTATGTGAAGATTAAAAAATAAAGTTCATATCTTCTCAAAATTTGAGGCAGTGATTACAGAAAAGGGATTTCAGAGTCTGTTATGGACTAGGATGTTACTTTTAGCCTTAGTGGAAGAAAGATTATTATTGTCTAGAAGTTTTCACTCTCTGTTTTTCTCTGTAAGAACTGATTTCTTAATGTCAAAGTCTAAACATATAGAATCCTTTTTTCTTACAAAAAAATAAAGCAGGTTCTGGTACCAGAATCTCAGCATCTCAAACCATAGTAATTTTCTTATAAACATCCCCAATTTTCTAAAGCTACAAGTCTTATCTTGAATTTTCCAAAAATCATGAACTCACTCTTTTTTCTTTTCCTCAATACCATTTTCCTTAAATAAAATATGTACAATATCACAACAGTCTTTAGTGCAATATATAACTGTCAGGCTTATTAAAAAAGAAAACATCAAAATAAGAAAGTTTATTAAATAACATAGCAAGAAAGATAATGAACTATTAGTTCATTAAGATACTCACATATTTATATACATATTTTATATTATTATTTTTCTTACTCACCTACATTTCATATTGTGTTTCTGCAAAGAAAATATTAAGGCTCCCCTCTTATCTATTATTGCATATGCTTATACCCATAACAAATGAGAAAGACTGTGTGGGCACTGCTGGAAATCCTAGAGTAAATTAGTTCTCATGACTCACAATGCAACTGGAATGGGAAAGAATTAAGGAAACTTTAAAAAAACTTTTATATGTCAGGTTGACTTGGGGGTACTACTGCTCTTGAAAAAGAAGAGAGAAATAATTTTTTAAAAAACCCAGAAGGTAAAACAAAAAGGTGCATGCTGTTTTGTCACAGAAATGTTCCCAGTGGGTGATACCAAGGGTAAGTAGTTGCCTCAGGGATATTGCTTCTTGTTGCTGAACTATGAGGGAACTAAGAAATTTCACAGCTTAAAATGAGCCTGGATGGCAAGATGTCATTTAATTTCTCCCTTGAGCACTCATGCTACTAAGAATCTAGCAGAAACAATTCTATTATGAAACAGAGGTGAGAAGGGAAATTTTTAATATTAGAAGAATCTTTGCTTCTAAATAAACCACAAAGTTTTTTGAATTACACAATTTAAAAAAACCTTGTTAAAAGTATAGAAGCTGTATAAGTTAATTTATAACAAATTATTCCAATATTTAGTGGCTTAAAAATAGTAACAGTTTTATTTGCTTAAATATGTGATTTTTCAGTCTGGAGTGGTCTCAGCTAGACAGTTTTCAGTTACTAACATGGCAGCAATCATCTTTGTCTTGACTATGTCTAGGTGATCTATGATGGCATCCTTCACATATTTTGTGGTTGATGCTGGCTGTCTTTTGAGATGTGCCTCTATAGCTCAGTAGAAGCCCTGACTTTTTCACTTGGTGGCAGAATTCTAAGAATTTGAAGCCTAATATGCGAATGTTTTTCAAGCCCTGGGTTACTTCATATTTACTAGTGTCCTATTGACCAGAGCAAGTTATACTACCAAAGCCGGCATCAGTGTGAGAATGGCTTACACGAGGATATTGATCTAGGCATCAAGATGTATTGGGGACTATTACTGTAACAATATGCCACAATCATATAGTCAATCCTCATTACTCACAGATACCAGATTTGTGAATTCACAGATTCACAAAATTCAGTCACAGATAGGTGCAGAGGTGAGGAAAAGTTAAGTTGCCCAACACATGGTCCCAGCAAAGATTGAACAAGACAATGCTCTAGCATCTTGTTTCAGTTCATAATATAAGCAGGAGTACTTTTTGTTCTTTTTTGCAATGTATCTTGTGACATGGTTTTCAAAATTTTGTTTATATGAAAAGTGCTCACAAGGGAGGGGTGAGGATAGGTAAGACACCTAAAAAAATAGCTAGCAGTTGTTGCCCTTAACACAGAGAAACTAAAGCAGATACCTTAAAAGCAACTGAGGCCAATAGGAAAAGGGGAACAGGAACTAGAGAAAAGGTGAGATCAAAAAGAATTAACCTAGAAGGTAACACACACGCACAGGAAATTAATGTGAGTCAACTCACTGTATAGCTATCCTTATCTCAACCAGCAAAAACCCTTGTCCCTTCCTGTTATTGCTTATACTCTCTCTACAACAAAATTAGAAATAAGGGCAAAATAGTTTCTGCTGGGTATTGAGGGGGTGGGGGGGAGAGGGAGGGGGTGGAGTGGGTGGTAAGGGAGGGGGTGGGGGCAGGGGGGAGAAATGACCCAAGCCTTGTATGCACATATGAATAATAAAAAAAAAAAAAGAAAAATGCTGAAATGCTGGTTAGTGCTTCTAGCACAAGAAGACTGTGGTCTGCTTTATAGAGAAAGCATATGTGCTCTGTAAGCTTCATCAGGTATGAGCTACAGTACTCTTGGCTGTGAGTTCAATAGCAATGAATCAACAATATACATTTAATAAGGTGTCTTTAATAAGAACCACACATAAAACAAGGATACATGTCATTTTCAGTTGATGCAAATATGTCCAGAATCTCATAGGGATTTAATCCTGTATTTCTTTTGGGAGCTGTTTCAGTATTTTCTAATTTGGTGTTTGTGGCTACTTGTAAAACTAACTACCATGGATAATAAGAAATAGTGATATATAAATTCTTTATATGTAATTTTTCATGTGATGTAGTTTTCAAGACATATTCCTATATTATGTCTAGGAGAAGTTAAAGAAAATCATAAGTTACTCCTGATAAATTTCAGTTGAGGAAGGATCCAGTGGCAAGACCAAGATGAACTGAATTAATTCAATAACAATTTGATTTAGTCAATAAGTTTTTATTTGATTGGGCAAGGCAAAACCACTTGTAGGTGCTATGATTGCTATAAAAATTTGAACACTTGATTGAATCCTAAAGATGCTCAAAACCTAGTAAAGGAAATAAGGCTGTATGAATGGGATTTGGGCTAGGGAAGAGATTTTTGCAAAGTGTTAAGGAAGAAAAGTAATCAGAAATGTGTTTTGCTAGTGAAATCAGTGTAGCTTTCATTGGAAATATGATAATGAAAATATGGGTGGTGTTTTGATAGATAAAGAAGAAAGAAAGTGAGATTTCTTTCATAAGAGTCATGAGCATAAATTATGTTGGAGAGAGAAGGGGAAGGGCCTTTGATTTATTTGGGTGTGTATCACAAGGGCTTAGTGCAGTGGTGGCATAAAAGGTGGTGACAGCTACCATTTACTTATCATTTTACTCTGTTCTTGATGCTGTGATACATGGATAACTGATGATTTCTTAATAGAAAAGAAATCTAGTCAGAGCTAAACTTTGATGAGAAGTTCTCTTTGGAAGAAATTATATTAGATTTAATTAAAAGGAAGAAGTCACAGAAGGGACTAGGGAAAGAATTAACATATTACCACCAGGGTAAGATTACAGGTAAAAGGAGCATTAGAATCCCAAAAGAGAGTAGAGCTTGTACGGACACTGGAGAGTTCCAATCCACAGGATTGTGGAGTGAACTGAAAAACATAGAAATCAAAGATGAGCATGAGGTTCTAAGCTTAGATGAATAGCACAATGGTGGTACCATTAACTGAGATTGTGAAGAGAGAAGGTTTAGGAGAGCTTCAGGATCTGGCATTAGGCATGATCATTTTATTTCTGGTAAAATCTCTAGCTGAGACACTTATTAGGAAATGGAAAATTCAAGAGACCCTAAGCTGACATGTATATTTGAGAACCCTCTCTAGAGAGGCCCCTGCTATGATGATAGAAAAGATCGTCAAACTGGAGCCATAGAGAAGAGGGTAAGAATCGATGTGTATCGATCTACCATTTGATCCAGCAATACCACTCTTGGGGATATACCCAAAAGACTGGGACACAGGTTACTCCAGAGGCACCTGCACACCCATGTTTATTGCGGCACTATTCACAATAGCCAAGTTATGGAAACGGCCAAGATGCCCCACCACTGACGAATGGATTAAGAAAATGTGGTATCTATACACAATGGAATTTTATGCAGCCATGAAGAAGAACGAAATGTTATCATTCTTTGGTAAATGGATGGAATTGGAGAACATCATTCTGAGTGAGGTTAGCCTGGCCCAAAAGACCAAAAATCGTATGTTCTCCCTCATATGTGAACATTAGATCAAGGGCAAACACAACAAGGGGATTGGACTATGAGCACATGATAAAAGCGAGAGCACACAAGGGAGGGGTGAGGATAGGTAAGACACCTAAAAAATTAGCTAGCATTTGTTGCCCTTAACGCAAAGAAACTAAAGCAGATACCTTAAAAGCAACTGAGGCCAATAGGAAAAGGGGAACAGGAATTAGAGAAAAGGTGAGATCAAAAAGAATTAACCTAGAAGGTAACACACACGCACAGGAAATCAATGTGAGTCAACTCACTGTATAGCTATCCTTATCTCAACCAGCAAAAACCCTTGTCCCTTCCTTTTATTGCTTATACTCTCTCTACAACAAAATTAGAAATAAGGGCAAAATAGTTTCTGCTGGGTATTGAGGGGATGGGTGGGGAGAGGAAGGGGGCGGAGTGGGTGGTAAGGGAGGGGGTGGAGGCAGGGGGGAGAAATGAACCAAGCCTTGTATGCACATATGAATAATAAAAGAAAAAAAAAGAATCGATGTGTAAAAAGTGCCTTGAATGGACTAGGAGTAGGAAGCAGGCAAGTGCAGAATGGAGGTGATAAAATAGAAGAGCCAAGAAGTGTTAGGAAAGTGCCAAACTATAAAAAGACTATTTGGATGATTAGAATGTCTTTAAAACCATAAGGGAATTGGTTTGAGAATATTGCAGTGATTGCAAGGGGTTGAGGTATATTCAGTATCTACAGAAAAAGATGAATGACCAACTGAGGAATTTTCTTTAGGATGAAATTTCCATTAGAGGTATGGTTTGAAGATACATTTTGCGTTTTGGGGAGAGAGGAGGTTGAATAACATAATGAGTTTAATCAGAGTTAGGAAGAGGAAAGTTGGTCTCGCAGAAATTTAGGAATATAAAAGAATTCTCTCAGCTTCAGATGAGAGCAATGTTTAAGTGCCCACTTGTGAAAGCTGGGTTTGAGGAGGAATCTAAAGAATTCTTGGATGTATGTGGTAGTTTGGAAGACTTGAAGAAGAACAGATCAAAGACACATTAGAGATAAACAATAGAACCAGTAAGATCAAGAATTAAAGAAATAAAACCTATACCCTGTAGGTTGAGTCAGAGAGGAGAATTTCATAGCTGTGATTCTTCAAGTAGAGTAACCCCAGGTGTGTTGGTGTATGTTTATAAGAAAATGAGAATGAAAAGGAATGGGTTTTAGGGAAATTCCTGTACCTAACATCTGTAACCAGTTTCAAATCTCACACATTTGATGCAGTAGAAGTTTGGAAGGCTTATATGGCTATTTTATATTAACTTATCCAGCTCCTTATAGAATCACATTTAATGAGTTGAACTTCAGTGTTATACTATCAGATTTTAATATACCACAATTATATAAAATCCTCAGCATATATTTTCATTAACATTTACATATTTTATTTCATTTGTCTTTCATAATCATCCCAGAAATACTGCTTTCATCTTTAAAATGAACATGTGCGGAAATGAGAGTGGGAAAGTATTAAAAGCATTCTAGGTGTCATATAGGTCATTAATCATAACAATAAAATTTGACACTAAGTACATTGATTATGCATCCATCCTACTGTCTTTCTGCAAAACTTTTAGAAATGAAGAGAGTACCCAGCAGTGGAGGTCTTTCTATGACCAGATATTTCAGGTCTATTTGTTTGTCTCTCGCTCAGATGTAGAAGACACATGTTATTCTGGGATAGTCTGTTATAGTCTTGTAGACTTATGGCATCTGTACTAGGCAGTGGAGCAGAGTTTATTGTTTGTCAGACATGAATTTTGGATGACACAATCACATAAGATCATTAGCCTTGGGAAGAAAAGAGATTCATAAATGAATAAAACTTAACCACTTCTTCCTAACAAAGTGAGGGAAGCCAACATGAAAACAAATAAACAAGAGAGGAAATGAGGAAGGGAAGAGAACATGGGAAGCATCTCCATGACTTGATTACAGAAGTGAGGCTTTAGTTTTTAGATGGAATTTGTGATGTTGAAGAGTTTATTCTAGAGGCTGGGGTGTGGCTCAACGGTAGAGCACCTGCCTAGCATTTACTAGGCACTTAAACCCCAGCACTGCTCCCCCCAAAAGAGTTGCTTCTAAGTTGTGTTTGGGGGTATATACTAGAGAGTAGAGTGAGCTGACAGACCTCACTCCTGGATAATTTCTTCCCCTTTCTTCTTGGGAGTTTTTGATTCCCCAGGTGGTGATATCAATTTGAAATTCTGGCTTCAATAGAGTATATGGCTCTGTATAGGTACTTTGTATTACATATTAATTATTATTACTACCATGATTACAGGCATCAGAAACATGGAAAATTATATAACAATCATGGAGTCACTCTCCACAGTAAACAGGTAATGTTCTAGACACAGTTGAAAATGCCCTCTGTGTGTTCATATCACAATTATTCATTTTAGGAATTGGTGGGTATCATTTTCAAAAATGTCTTCATTCTTTAAGTATGTATCCATAAACAATGGTAGTGCTAAACAAGGTTTTGAAATTTATGTGACTCATATCATGGTATGCATATTTGTTATAATGAGCATAAAATATTTATTTATCAAGATCCATGTACATCTAGTTTATTTAATCTACAGCATAGTGTTTGGTTGTATAACACCACATTTTATTTTTCTATTCTCCTGCTGAGAGAGATATAAGTCATTTGAATTCTTCTCCACTATTAAATAAATGCAACAATTAGCATTTCTTTGTAATTATTTTTAAGCACTTAGATGAGAGTATGAACTTACGACTGGAATCCCTGTGTGAAGAATGCATAAATTCAATTTGCTAGCTATGACTTAGTTGCTTATCAAAGTGGTTGTATCAAATGTACACTCCCTCTAGCAATGCACAAAGGCTCCTATGGCCAATATATTATTGTCAGATTTTTTAAAGCTTTGTCAATCAGATGGGTTTAAAATCAACATCCTAATTATTAGAAAAGTTGACTGTCTTATGAAATGTCTGTTTGCTATTGGATTCTTCTAATTCTCATCAGAAATTCTTGGGTAATCTTTTATTCTTAACAGAGATTTTAATCTGGTCACAGATTTTATTACAATGAATTGTTTATATTAATAAAAATGACAGCAAATGGTATCATAACATAGAACCCTGATGATGAATGAGGCTCAAGATAGTTTTGCTACAGCTTAACAACATCTGTGAGGTTAATTCTGGGGTTATTGCATAAGAAAATCAATGCTAACTCCTTTCCCATCTGGTGTTTTCTATAATCACTGTAACATTTTTTGTTTATGGGGTATAAAATAAGAGAATATCATTTTATGATTGGTCTCAGACACAGGTCAAAGTACGTCTTTTCTTCTTCTCCACAGCATTCTCCAAATATCAGATATACAAAAAGTATATTAACTTTTGTGATCATATAATGAACTTTGAATGAATTAGAGAATAAAAAGGTTGGATTACTCACCCTGGAAAGTCTGGCTTTGAACTGTAAAAAAGAAAATATTCTCACAAAATTTGGCATATTTTTTCAGCTTTCTTCTCAAAAGGTCATATTTATTCATGATCTATTTTTTCCTATTTATTTCCTGTTTTGTAACTTGAAGAGTCTATTCTTCTTTATGACTAATGTATTCACTCCACTCCCTTCTGTCATAAGAGACAGGCACACTTGCCATTCATTTAGCCTAAAAGATTTCATAGAATGTGATATCAGACACTTGAGATAATTTCTGCCATCTCAAAGCTCCTGTATGGATAATTTGAGGGGAGCTGTGCCATCCAATATGAATGAAGAATTTATCTGAGATGGCTTTTGAAGAGGTAGTATTCATTCCTACTCCAAGGCCATTCTAGAGCTCATGCTGTCCAGTGTGAAGAAATCTCCTAAAGTGGGCTTATTTCCCACAAATTGGTTAAAGTATGAACCTACATGAACTCCAACAATTAAAATCAATTCATTGAAATCCCTAGGACATGAAAATTAAAATGAGTGATATTCTGACAATATGATTGGTTCTTCTTTTTTTGATGGTATTAGGGTTTGAACTCAGGGTCTTAAACGTGCTAGGCAGGTGCTCTACCACTTGAGCCACTCTGTCAACCCTATTTTGTATTGGGTATTTTCAACATAGGGTCTTGCAAACTATTTGCCTGGGCTGACTTTGAGTGGTGATTCTTGTGATCTGTGTATCCTGAGTAGCTAGGTTTATAGGCATGAGCCACCAGGTGCCCAGTGGATTGGTTCTTATTCTTATCCTCATTTATAATAATAGAGAAATTCAATGTTATTTAGTACATGAATGTGTATCAGTTTTTAACTGATTCAGGTTACTCCTCCTTATTTTTCCAACTTTGGCTTTCTCCTTCTTTTACCTAGCATAGTATTTTGGACTGGTTGCTACTCAAAAAATAAATGGATTTTCAGTGATATTTTCTGAACACTTTAAACATTTGACTATCTGCAGACAAATTTTTAGAATTAGATTGAGTTCAGAAAGGTAGCTGAAAATAGAATCAACCTAAACAAATTAATAGCAATGCTGGATATAACTAATTAAAAATATAGTAGAAGAAAGAGGGCATTATTTTCAACAGCAGCATAAACTATAAGGTGTTTAGGACTATCACAAAAGGTATGTGTGAGCTTTTTAAAGAAACAGTTGGAAAAAATCTGGTAATTACAAGTCAGAGTCAATTGATCAAGTGTTTCATAAAATAGATCAATTGCATCCAAAGAAGACAAAGGAAATTTATATAAACACATACATATATTATAAATATAGACAGCTCAGTACATAGATAATTCACAGTTGAACTGGATTTATATGAGTTTAAGATTATCTTTGTGCTATATTAGCAGCTACCAAGGATGCAGAAACAGTTTTTCATATCTGTTAATTATTCTATAATTCCCTGCTTGCTTTTAGAATTAGGTCTGACTAAGAATGACATAGAACCTAAAACAAGATTGACTTTAAAATTACAGATGCTTAGTTTTTTCTTACTTAAATCTAATCCAGGTCTCAGTATTCTTGGAATACTTTCCACAATTATCAGGGACCTGTGCTATGTCTACAATGGTGCTTTCTCATCTTGAACATGTGAGACTTCTACCTCCTATTCTAAGACAGCTGCTTAAACTCCCACCACTTGAGCCACAGGGCTGGCAGAGTGGTTCAAGTGATGTTCCATCCAGCAAAAATGAGGAAAGGTGAATAAGGCTGTACCCATTTCTTCTGAGGATCATATCATGATACTTTTTGTTATCTACCATTGGGCACATGTCCCATGGCCATATTTTGCTGTAAAAGAAGTTAAGAAATACAGTCTTTCTTGAGCCAGTAATATGTTTATGCAACATTTAGGGTTCTTTTCCTGAAGAAAAAAAGAAGAAATCTTTGGAGCTCTCTACCAGTCTGTGCAACAAAATTCATTAGTTGTCTACCTTCATGGAAATATTCTGCTGGCTGATGGGTTTAGAAAAAAAAATGAGGGCAAGGAGAATGTTGTTATCCATATGACAAGAATTTTCTTTTGCAGTACTGGGGTTTGACTCAGGGTCTACACCTTGAGCCATTCCACCAGCCCTTCTTTTGTGATAGGTTATTTTCAAGATAGGGTCTTGCAAACTATTTGCCTGGACTGGCTTTGAATTGTAAGCCTCCTGATCTCTGCCTCCTGAGTACCTAGGATTACAGGTGTGAGCCAATGGAGCCCAGCTGATATGGCTGGCTTTAAGTTGAGATCAATTTTGGAAGAAAATTTTTTTCAATATAACAATAGAAACATGAGTTTATTTAATATAATATGTAATGCTTGATCACTTTTATAGCCATATTGTGAGAGATTTCAGGATGCACAGAAGATGGTAATGAAAGGTAATATATACAAGAATACAAAAATGAGAATCATAGGATGTCATCTGATAAACATTCTCCTGATATCAGTACAGTTTGAATTAGAAATTAAAAACTTAGAACAAAAATAAGCAGGGAGAAATAAAAAGATAGAATGAAGGAGAATAGAGGTTGAGATTGAGAGAGAAAGAATGCAATTTGAAAATATATTAAATGTTGATGGATTTCTTTGTATTGAATGTTGAACTTTTTCTGTGGATTTGAAATATTTTCAAACAAAAACTTGGAGTACACACACACACACACAGATACATAATTTCTACTAAGTGTCAACCACTACACTAAGGGCTGGAGATAGAGTAGGCATAGCCAATGAAGAGATAAACATATGCACATTGATCAGTTAAGCAAACAAATAAAAGTACCTTTACTAATTTTGGTAAAGGCAAGAAAGTGCCAGGTCCCAAGAAGGAATCTAAGGGATATGGGTGTGGGTGTTTAATTTATATCAAACAGTTAGGTGTAGCTTTCTAGAAGTGGTATTTGAAATGAGAACTGTGAGTGAGGAGGGGTTAAGCAACAACTAATGAAGTGAAAAGAATTCTGGGCAGAAGGAATAGCATGCATGTGTGATAGGCACGAGAAAAAAAGCTAAAGAAGGGTTCATTATTTCATCCCTAATCTTTGCTGCACCTGAACATACTCTTACATCTGCTGCTACCTGGAGATAGGAGGAAAGTAGTGAGGCTTTGGGGAGCAGCACTGCTGGGGAAATACTTCCAGTTTCATAGTTATATCTATTTTTATCTATCTATTGTCATTTATCTATCTATTAGCTATCATCAGTCTATTGGTGGTACTGGGGCTTGAATTCAGGGCCTTATCAGACAGGTGCCTCAGTCCTTTTTGTTATTGTTGTTATTTTTTTTATTATTGTCATGCTGGGGGTACATTGTGACATTTTCAAAAGTTCTTACAATGTATCAAATATATCATAGTTGGATTCAACCCCTCTATCATTCTCCTTTATCGCCCCTTACCCTGTTCCTGGAATACTTTCAACAGGTCTCACTTTTCCATCTACATACATGTGTACACAGTATTCGTACCATATTCACCCTCCTATACCCTTTTCCCACATCTTCCCCCCTCCCACTGGTACCAACACCCAGACAGGACCTGTTCTGCCCTTCTGTTCACCGATTTTGTAAAAACAAAAAAAGACATTTTTGTTTATTTAAATAGCTATACAGGGGGTTTCCTTGTCACATTTCCAGGTATATATGTATTATAACCCAAATTGGTTCATATCCTTTGTTTTTCTCCTTATTAATTTAGTCCCCTTCTTATGGTGATTTCAAATATTTTAAAAAATTCTATATTCATTCTTGTATAGCAAGTATATCAACCATATTCACCTTAACTTTCTTCTTTTACTCTCCTCTCATATGTGACTTTCTGTTAGTATAACCTGTTTTTCATAATATTGCTTGTATTTGTATTGGGTCTATATTTCACATGTGAAAGAATACAAGTGGTCTTTGGCTTTCTAAACCCAGCTAACTTCACTTAAGATCATGTTCCCCAGTTCCATCCATTTACCTGCAAATGACAAAATTTCATTCTTTTTTATGGCCGAATAAAATTTCATTGTATATAAATACCACATTTTCTTAATCCATTCATCAATAGTGAGGCATGTTGGCTATTTCCATAGCTTAGCTATGGTGAATAATGCTGCAATAAATATGGGTGTGCAGGTGCCTTTGTAGTGAGCTGACTCACATTCCTTCAGGCATATCCCTAGGAATGTTATTATTGGATCATGTGGAAGTTCTATCTTTAGTGTTTTGAGGAGCCACCATATTGTTTTCCATAATGGTTGTACTAATTTACATTCCCACCAGCAGTGCATGAGGGTTCCTTTTTCCCTACATTCTCACCAACATTTGTTTTTGCTTGTGTTCTTGATAGCCATTCCAACAGGAGTGAGGTGGAATCTTTTTTTTTTATATGGAAAATTATTTTATTTTATTTTATTGTTTTATTATGCATATGTGCATACAATGCTTGGGTCATTTCTCCCTCTTACCCCCATCTCTTCCCTTACCACCCATTCTGCTCCCTCCCTCTCCCCCCCACCCCTTCAATACCCGGCAGAAACTATTTTGCCCTTATCTCTAATTTTGTTGTAGAGAGAGTATAAGCAATAATAGGAAGGAACAAGGGTTTTTGCTAGTTGAGATAAGGATAGCTAAACAGGGAGTTGACTCACATTAATTTCCTGTGCATGTGTGTTACTTTCTACATTAATCTTAATGTGGTTTTGATTTACATTTCCTTTATGTCCAGAGATGTTGAGTATTTCTTCATGTATATTTTTGCCATTTGGACTTTTTTCTTTGAAAAAGTTCCATTCAGATCATTTGCCTGTTTCTTCATTGTGTCATTGATTTTTTAGGGAGTTTAGTTTTTTGAGCTCCCTTGTCAGATGTATAGCTGACAAAGATTTTCTCCCATTCTGTAGGTGGCCTCTTCAATTTACAGACCATTTCTTTTGTTGTGCAGAAGCTTTTTAATTTTGTTTGTCATGCTATTGTTATTTTTTGAATAGGGTCTCACATTTAGGTCAAGGCCAGGTTGGATCACAATCCTCCTACTTAAGCTTCTAGAACACTATGTGTCACCACTCCCACCTTTTTATTGGTTGAAACGGGGCTTTGCACACTTTTTGCCTGGCCTTTAAAGTATTATCCTCCCTTATCTCTGCCTTCTGAATAGTCAGTATTATAGGTGTGAACCACTGTGCCTGGGTCCAATTTTATATTTCTTTATTGTTAGATTTTGAAGTAATGAGCACATCACTTTTTGTAAGAATAATTAAAGTTAAAATAGTTCTACAAAGGTCAAGGAGGCACTTCTCCCTAGGAAATGCCTGTTTGCATCTGAAAGGCATCTCCGCCATCAGGCAATGCAAATATAGGCTATAAAACCCACTCCCCACCCTGACCCATGGGATCACTGGTTTCCGGGTCCTCCTGCATTCTCCAATATGCAGTCTTTCTCTTCTCTTTTCTCCAACTAAATTCTCTACAAATAAAATATTTCCGACCTCTAAAAAAAAAATAGTTCTACAAAAAAGGGTTCCAAATGTCTTCTGTTTTTCTCAATGCATCTCTCTTCCTGTTCTCTGCCCTTGCTTTGCACCAGGAGGCTGATATCCATGGCTATCATTAGTGCACTTCTGTTGCCCTCTAGCTAGTGGTTGGTTTGCCAATGGGAGACCTAGGCATAGGATCAGACATGAAGGATCTTCACAGTTGACTACATTGCTCTATAAGGAGTTCACATTTTATTCCAAGTGCCTTCTCTACACAGCTTTGTGGATTCTTATAACTGCTCCCTTCCTTTACCCTCTCAGGCTGTAGTAGGCTGAATGAGAGAACACCAAAGCGTTTAGGTCATAATCTCTATAATTTGTGAATGATATTTTATTTGGCAATAGGGACTTTGTGATGTGATTAAGGATACTGAGATGAGAGGATCCTCTATAATCTGGTTGGTTCTTATAAAAGAGGGACAGAAGGTCAAAGACAGATTAAACAAAGGGAAATAAAAGACAATGTGATATTAGGTCTTGGCCTATGGCATGAGGACAGCCCCTACTAGAAAGTGAAAAAGATAAGGACATGGATTTCCCTGTAGAACCCAAGAAATTATGCTATCATATTGACATCTTGACTTCAGCATAGTAAAACTGATTTTAGACTTTGGCTCTCTAGAACTATGTAATTATAAATTCTGTAAATAATACATTGTGTTATTTCAAATCTCTACTAAGCTAGTGGTAAGTTGTTACATTGTTGATAGAACATTAATATCCAAGTCAAGTGTAATAATTGATCTCTACGTTACTAGCTTAGGGTTTGCACCATTCCTGTTGATTTTCCTAAAGGCTGTCCAGAATTTATAAATAGTTCTTATATTAAACTATCCTCCATCAAATACTTTGAGTGTGTCATATGTTCTGTGTAAGAAACATCTATGAGTTTCTGTTTCCTTCATTTTTTAAATTGGATATTGTAATTAATTAGTTCTTAATATACCTCATGACTGTGGGCACAAATGAGTTGTTGAAATAAGCACACTTGTCTTAATCTATAAAGTAACATAAACATAGATCTGTTAGCTAGAAATACTATCCTTGCTCCATGTTAATGGGCTCTACTCCCTTTGTTGCCCCCTTTGAATGAATGTTCAAGCTGAAGTGAATAGATAGGGTTGCATAAGCCTATATTAGTTTCAACTTCAAATCATAAGAATTGACTATGATTAATGCTCTTGGGGCAAACCTGTGAAGGAAAATTGATTATGGGGATGTGGAAAGACATAGTGCCCAAGCTTGACATGGAACTCTGAATATCTCTGGGTTTTTCAATGCTGTTGCTATCTGAATGTCTGTTAATTCCTCCTTGTCACCTTCTCCCAGAAACCATCCATGCAATCTGAATTAGGTGTCCCACAAATGTTCCCAAAACCCCTGTGATATTTCGTGCTGATGAAATCTATGCATTGTGAGTTCTTTTAGGATAAAACTATGTCCATCATGTCTTTTAACACTCAGCATAGTGGTGAGTTCACAGAAAAGTCTCAACAAATATTTGATAAATGCATTGTAACTGAGTTAGTAAATAAAACGTAAGTGTCCAAAGTTAAATCTGCAAATTTATTGCATGAAAGCATCAATGTGCCCAGTATTAAATTTTATCCATTCATGACTTGTTGAAATTAATAGCTTTTTAATAGTGCTCAGTAGTCTTATTTGAGATTGTAAAATAAAAAACAATGCAGGGAAAATGACATGATGTAAAAAATAGTTACCTTAGATGGAATAGCTAGATGTCAGAATCAAATGGAAATGCTCATATGAAATTGAAAATTTGTAGATCCTTGAGAGACTTTCCTTCTGCTGTCTAAATTTAAAGTGGATAATTTATCATTCTATAAATAACTTTTAGCTATAGCTCATTCATATGCCTGACTACCTCTGTGTGCATTTCAGCTCTTGGCTTTAGTGAGTGTACAAACTGAAAGATTAGATAATTTGTAAAGATTTTCTGTTGGAGTTGAGTGTGTCAAAAGTCTTGAGCACATATTATTTAGTACACATTATTTCTTAGGAAACACTGGTCCTGCCACTAACAGGTATTCTATTGTAGGTCCTTTATTTCTCCCTTGCCGATGTATATTTAATCACATCAATGGAGTAATTGTTCAAATGAGTAAGAAAAACAGAGAGCACTTGGGAAATGGAAAAAAATTTACTTAGCTAAGCCTTTGATACATTTCTGTCATACCACCAACAGAAAATTGTGCTTGTTTTAAAAGACAGTGTGTTCCTCATCTTTAATAAGATTTAAACTTTTGGAGGGCGATTACACAACCATTGGGAAGGAGCACTCCTGAGGTTGTAAAGGGTGCAGGGAAGTAGTACTCATTCGCCTTTTTCCGTGTGATTGGTCATGTGACTGGCTCACTGAATGCTAGTTCACATGATGTGAAATTTTTTCACTGAAAAATCATTTTTATAATCAGCAAAGAATTTGTTTGATTTACTGGATTCTTTCCATGCCATCAATTCACTAACATATTTTAATTCACTCATTTATTTAGCACACTCTCTCTCTCCAACTACAACAGGAAAGGCATCTTGTTTGAAGTGAGAAGAAAGACACCACAAACATGTATGCACATGTGAATAAATGAATAATTTAAAAAAAAGAAAAATACCACATCGTCCCTCCCATTATGAAGTTCGTAGCCTATTAGGGAGACTAAAATTATACCAAAGTTGGACAATGCAATAAATGCTATGAGAGTGCATGGCAGTTACACACTATAGAAGCAGTATAAAGAAAGGTAATGTTAGGAGATATGGTTTACTTAGAAACTGCATTGCATGACTGAAAAATTTGGGGTGAGGGATCATATTTGTGTATGAATTTGTAAAATGTGAGATTAGATTTAATATAGTATCTCTTCTTGTTTCTTTAGTGAAAATGACATAACTGGGGGCATAACATTTAAATTTTGGGGGTATAGAAAGGTCTAAAATAATCTAATAATGGTGACAAGGCTCAGATGTAGAGGTCAACTCGGAGCTTCAGTGATATTTGAGTAGCTGAAGGAAAAGAGGCAAATTTGAGCAATGTAGTCACATTTGCAGACATTAGAGGATTCAATATCAAGTCAGTTCCTCAGTTCTTCACAACATAGGTCCTTAGGTCATGTGTGCCTTCTCAGAATGGATCCATCTATTGGGTAGAAATCAAACCGCCACAAGAATATGAAGCATTCCCAGCAGGAGTCAGATCAAGCCCAGGCAATTTCTGGGAGTACGAACATGTTAGCAGTCACTGTTATATCATATCAACCTCTCCATGAAGACTTTAGGTCTTTTCCCAACTCTCATCCTTTTAATTATTGATATGTACCTGAACCTTAGAACTATCCAACTTTTTGTTTAACAGTTCTTGTGAGATATAAATTCTTCCATTAGTGTATATAAGGACTTTTGTATGTTATTAGTTTTTAAAAATTGTGCTAAACTATGTATTATCAATATTGTCATTAAAGTATTGTAAGTGTATAATTTGGTGGCATTAGTTATATTCACATTGTTGTACAATCATCACCATTATCATTTCCAAAAATTTTTAGTTATCCCAATAGAAACTATGTGCCTATTGATCATTAATTCACTACCCCTTTTCCTCTGAGTGCCCAGCACTCTCCAATCTGTCTTCTACCTCTAGGAATTTGCCTAACCCAGATATTTCATGTAATTGGAACTCTACATAGTTTTCTTGTTATGTCTGGTTTATTTCACCTGGCATTATGTTTTTAAGGTACATCTATATTATTGTATGCATCATTCCTTTTCCAAGTCTGAATAATAGCCCATTATTTGTATGTACTACTTTTTATTTACTCACTCATATGCTCATAGACACTCTGGGTTGCTTTCACTTTTTGCCCATGGTGACTAATGCTGCAAATCAGAGCAATCAATTTTTATCATCATTAGTCAGTCACTCTAAGTAAATCCACAGCCTTAACAGACTAGAAGTTAAGTAATTTTCCCAAGGTCACTGAAGAAATCATAGATAGCAATAGCATCTAAAGACTACATTCCAGTTGCACTCTGCTTTCTAAGATGGGTATCTCTATAATAATCATGTAACTATAATTTCACCTGTGGTAACTTGGGTTGCAATTAATTGGAGTTCCATGTCATACAGAGTCATAATAGAATGGAAGCCAATACAAATGCAGTTGAACAGTTAGCCACATAGCTGGGAAGAAGGCACTTCTAAATCAGTGTGTACAACTGGCCGTTGTGTATCGTTTCACAATTGTCTATAAAATACTTTTTGACATCACTAGATCAAAACAGAGGCATAATGCTTTCAATTCATGAAATACCAGATTTTATAAAATGAAACTGATTGCTAGATAAATTCTAGCCACTTGTATACAGAGCCTATAAAACAATTGGGGAAGCCATATCGATTGTATAATACTATCCTGAAAATCATCTTCAGTGGAGACATAATTTCTGAGTCATCTACTTTTCTGACAGGCATAAGACGCAGAACATTATGGTGAAAGTAAAGAATAGGGAGCAGCTCTGAAAGCACTACTATCTTGGTATATTTTCTGTCCACCTAAACAGAATTCACATTCAAATGTATAAACAAAACCAGAAGTTGGCATTTTAAACAAAAGAGAAACAGAAAGAAGCTAAAATTAAATGTAAAGCCACATTAGCATCAAGTTAATGGTTTGACTAGGGAGATAAATGAGCTAACATTATATGACATTTGTGCAAGTTATGTCACAAGTTATCAAGTTTTGTCTTTTAAAGTTATTGTAAACACTGATGAATTCAATTTTTTTAAATAAAAATCTTATTCCTTCCTTCACTATTAAGAAGTTCATCTCAAAGTAACAGATTTCCAGAAAAATGGAAAACCAACTAATAGAAAACAATGCCATGATAGTTTAATGTTTTTTGGGATTGTAAATCCAGAGAATTTTTTTTTTCTGAAGCAATGTGGGAAGCATATATACAGTAGAAATCAGAATTCAAAACACTAAAATCTATTTTCTGTGATTCTGAAAATATAGACCATTTGGCCCTGTGTTTATATGTTTTGTATGTGTATTTATCTGTGGGTTAGACTGCGTGGTTCATATCCTTGATTACTCTCACTTGCTCTGTGACTTTGGAAAAGCTGCCTTCAAACTATGAGTTTCTCAATAAAATCATAAAATTAACAAAACCTAGATCTTTAGAGTTTTGAAGATTAAATGAAATAATGAAACTCACATTCTATAGACATAGTAATCTGTGAAAGCATAGTAGCTCTTATGTTTATTTTTCAATGATAATATTCATGATGTTTGAAAATAAGGTTTAAATAAATGAGCTTCAGATATTTTATTGGGCATTGTCTTCAAGCATTGTCTTGATGAGAAGGACTAGTGTTGTGTTGGAAAGAGGAGTAAGATCATTGTATAATTAAGGAGATCAAATGCTATCCACCTCCCATGTAAGGAAATCCATTTCTACCCTGGGCATTCTTTACTAGGGTTATATACAGAACATGGCAGGATAGAGTCTCCATGAATTTTTAAAAGAAACCATGAACAAAAACCCAGCACCAAGCATTTTCACCTTAGCTCGCTCACTCCCACAGGTTTAACTAATCCTTCTTTCTTCACTGTGATTTCCTATCAGAGTATCTGAATGAAAAGGGAGAACAAGTTCCATCTTGGCAAAGGAAAGCCCAAAGCCAAAAAGATTGATTATAGTTTTAAGACCCTCAATGTTTATTTTTTTATCCTGTGACCCTGTCACGCAACTGTGAAGTGTTTTGTTAAGAAAATCCCCATGGTTCTTTTGTAGGTAAACCTCTAAGGTCTAAGCTAACTCTGGGAATATACTCTGGGTTGGACTTTTTAAGCATCCACAGATAAGTTGAGAAGGAAAAATAAAAAAAGAATGGGAAAGGCAGTTCTAAGCAAATTAGTAAAATCATTGGAAATACCTCATACTTAGCAAAATTTCCTTAAAATGATTTTTTTGAGCACTACATGGAAGCTATTTCTTTCCCTTCTATTACTTTTCTCTGATTTGGTAATTGCAGAAGCAATTAATAAATTAATAAAGAAAAATGCTAGCCTCTTTTCAAGATGAAGAATTTCAACAAAGGAATATAATAACAAAATCTAAGAGCATGACCTTCAGAGCTAACCCTAAAAGGTGCTTTATAGACTTTCAGAAGATATTTCAGAAGGTACGTCTGTATAAACCTTAAGCTGGATTGCTTTTAAAATTTTGAAGTGAAATTAAGATATGTTCATGTTTGCTTTTAACAATATTAAAGTACATGAAGTGTAGGAAAAATGAATTTAGACATCAAAATGTCCCATAATCCTCACAAGTCAATATAGTTTATGAAAATGACACAAAACAAATTGTGTGGATGTGACTTAATCATGGTTTCTAATCAGCAACTGGTAACTCCTTTGCCACATTTTCTCTCAATCCCATAATAATCCTAGTGTCTTCTCTCCATAAAAACTATTCTCAGGAAAGAATCTTATATCAGTGAGTGTAACTTTGCCTTACATCTTTCAGGAGAATTTGGTCGCTTAGCCGTGGATTAAAAGTAGAATCTATTATTTCACAATAACAAGTTAGTAAGACAAGATGTGTGTGCCTCCAGGTGTATCCACATGTACATTCATGTACATGTGAAATGGTGATGGGGGGAAAGAGAGGACGGTATTCCTAATGCCACAGTAGGTGGTCATGTACTTACTTCAACAGATTAAAGCCCAATATGACCCAAGGGAATTGTACTTGATTAAATGAATAATTTTCTTGATGAGTGTGCTTGGGGACACATACTTTGTGAATATTTGACCTATGGTCAGAGCTTTAGTCCTATCAGCATTGGGACTTTGAAGTCCTGAAAAGGCTAAAGCATTTTTCCAGTGACTGTTGTTTGTCACTGTATTCCCTGCCTGTATTTCTGATTTTACCTTCACATACAGTCTGAATAATCACTACATACAGTCAATTCTGAGTAGCACACATGAGCCAAGCATTTAACCACAAATCCCAGGCCTGATGCATTAGTACACTAATTTTGGAAGCAGTTGTAGATAATTTAATCAGTTCACAAGTTCATTCTGATTTACCACTTTTATTCATATGCATCTACGTCCTTTAAACCTGAAGACCAAATTCAATTTTTTCTTTTGCTCAGCTTTTGTCTTCCACAGCCATAGGTTTAGAGAGGGGAAGGATCCAAAGAGAAGAGTGACAATTATAATGCTTGGTCTTAACTTATCTGTTTAGGTTATTTTCCTCAGACCTGTCTATGGTCCTCTGAGGTCTTTGCTTTCATTTTCTCAACCCCAGAACGATCAGACGGAAAAGGTTCAGAGCAACAGGGGAGCTGATCCAAGAGCAGTGCTGTGAGCATACATTTGTCCTGCTCAGAGATGAAGCTTTGCCTCCAGCTATGCTCTCAATGGATGAGAGAAAAATCAATATACATGCCAATCTGGTGTTGTGCCCATGGGACCACAGAGGGAAGATATGTTGTATGCTATCCATGTGTCACAAATGAGGGTTGCCACTAGCAACCAGGGTACCTCCATGTTAAAACAGTTGCTGAAAGGAAGGTGTAATGGAGAGACAAGCCGTAACAGCAGAGACAAGTATTCCCAGTCTTTTTATGTCCCTTTCTCTGTGCTTGCTTCAAAGTCTTACTCCTTCTGCCCCACTCCAGCATTGTTTGTATGATATGTTTGGGTATCCAGCAAAGAAGTGGATTTGGGGGTGGAGGAACTAATTTTCTGTCTGAAATAGTAGAAATAACAGACTCTCTTGCTCTTGTTAGTCAGATTATGGTAGTGGAAATTAATGGCATTTGACAATTGAGTATGAACCATTACAGCATCAAGGACAAATCACTCCATTTGCTGTAAGTTGTTCAATTCCTTTACTAAAAACTAGGAACATAAAATAAAAGCTGTGCTTTTACTGATAAGCCCTCCCTCAATCAGACTCCAAACCCCATTTTCTTTAAATATTGATATAGGCGATCCTTCCAGCATCTTTGCCTCTTAGTCTGTTGCTCTCCTCCAGGGATTGTACCACCTGGCCTCCCTCAGCCACTCACATGTAGGTACAGATTTAAAAAAATAAGAATAACTCAAACACAAACATATCACTCTCCATGTGTTTCCTCCTATGTTTTAGATTTGCCTTCTGTTTCTTCAATTCTAACAATCTTTTGACCCCACCAAGACCAACAAGGTATTGGTCCTACCACTTTTTTCATTGTACCTTATCCTCTCCCCAGTGTGTTCTTACTTCCTTCCAAATGCAGTTGAAACCGAATGGTCAGACATTGTGATAATTTTACATACATCCCAACTCTCTTACCAGTTTCTCTCTTTGTTGAATCACTTTTGCTAAAGTATAACCCTGATTATATATCTATACATCTGTCTATTCTATATATCCATCTGTGTAGCCAAAAATGGATAGAGAAAGACAACAACTATATTGGTTGATCTTACTTTAAATTCATAATCAGAAAATGAGCCTGATTATGTAGACTGATGGCCATCCTTAATCTAGGATAGACTCTCTTATGGATGGCTATTTCTTTCTTCTATCTCATTCTCCCAACACTGAACATTTCTTTTTAATTCCTCTCAACTGATGTATTTGCATAGAAAATAGAAGCCATCAGAAGAGAACTTGCACATACTCTCAGACCAATGACAGCTACACCTCTGCTTCTATAACATACCCTGTACTTTGTCTCCTAATAGTAGGTGAGCCATATGTGTCAGCTATCTGAGATCAGTCTCTGAACTTGCATATTGGGTTTTGCAGTCCTTACTTAAAACAAGGATACTACTCCTTTCTCCTATGTCATATACTTTTCCCTTAGTCCTGGACTGTTACCAGCTGCAAACAACTATAATGTCAGTGTTTCCTTCTCCTATGTTTCTCTTGCACACTTATTCCTTTCAGTTAGTTTTCTTGTTTAACATGTGACCCTATCAAAAAGGCAGAGATTTTTTTAACTTATTTGAGCACTGCTTTTTCCTCAACATATAAAACAGTGGATCATAATATGCCTTCAGGTATACACTGAAGGAGTAAGTCCAAAAGCATGATTTAGATATTGCTTTCCATGAGCTAGACATGTGCTAAATAGATTTCTTAGCATTTTTCACACATTGATGCTAGAAAGAAAGGATTTGAATTCTTGTTCAATTCTTGTTTTTAGGCTACAAAAAAGAAAATTATTTTTTTTCTAAGAGCATGGATGAGCTGGAAATCATATTCAACACTATCTGATTTTGAAGTTCAGTTTTTTTTTCAAATCTCACAGACTTAATTACTATACTTTAGATAATGTACATTACTTATGGCTGTTGATGTACCACCTTTTATTAAGCAAAACTTGTAACACATGAACTTCTGTCAAGGGTGAGTGTCTTATTCTCTTTTTGTCACTCTCATTGCTCATTTACATTCAGAAATTTGTAAAACAAGTTTCAGGTTCTTAGGTTCTTTCTCATTATGACTGCTTCTACCTGTATTAGTTTTCTATTGCTTCTGTGGCAAATTAACAAAAGTTTTGCAACTTAAAAACAACACATTCATTGTTTCACAGTTCTGGGAAACTGGGACTTACAGGTTTACACCCAAAGTGTTGTCAGGAATCTGTTTCTTTCAACGTTGTAGGAAAACATGTTTTTTTTTCTTTTCCAGCTTTACTTGGACTAAGAGAAAGGGCAAAATGAAAGAAGGGAAGACTGCAAAATGTATTCACTCCATCTCAAGGTTTCCAGAAGTCTCAACCCACTTCAGCATCAACTACAATCCAAACTCTTTTGTAGGTCTCATCAGTTCAGAAGTTCATCATCTACCCATCTAAATAGTATAAATTCGATATGAGTGCATCTTCAGAATATTGTCCTCACGCTGTGTCACTCTGATTCTGGCTCTCCAGCCTCCCTCTTATAAGGGCCTTTGTGACTATATTGGGTCCACTGGAGAATCTAGGACAATCTGACTACTTCAATATCTTTAATTCATTCCCATTTTTAAATTCCTTCTGGCATTTGAAGCAACATATCCACAGGTCTTGGAATTGAAACATGGGCATCTTTGTGGGGAGGACATTATTCAGTCTCCTACAGTGAGTCTTCTGCCTCAAAGATCCATGCCTATAAATTGAATGGGCAAGTGATGCCCACACAGATTTTTCCTGAATAATCCCATCTCTATTCCTGACTTCTCCTCAAATGACTGAGGGGATTCATGCATCACAAATATTATGTCTTCAAAAAGCTCTCTGTTACTTCTGGATAATCTGAAGTAACACAAAGACATCTAGCTCCGTCTTGGTCTATACCAGTTCTCTGGCAATTATGTTTCTAATTTAGCACCTTTTAAATTAATTATCAAGTCCAATTTCCTTTCTGCAGAGCAGTTCTTCCCTCAATTTTATTTCTTCAATTTTACTTTACTATAAGCAGCAAGAAGAAATCAAGTACTTCCTTTAACACTTTGCTTGAAAATCTTCTCAGTTAAATATCCATATTCATTGCTTACAAGGTTTTCTTTCTTCAGAATGGCAGGACAGAGTTCAGACAATCTCTTTTTCATTATATAATAAGAATCCCCTTTCAAAGTCCTCATTTCCGCTAAGCCCTCACCACTTTTAATAACTATAATTCTACTAACAGTTTGGTGTTGATGGTTTAGGTGCTCTCTAATGTGATATAAGTTTTTACAACCATGTTCTTAATTTACCTCTGAGCCCTCACCAGCAGGCTTTGATGTCCATTATCTTTACCAAAAAATTTTCAAGGTAAGCTAGGGTTTTTCCTACTATGTTACCAAAAAATTATTGCCATTAACATCCATTAGCCATTTCTAAAGCCACTTCCAAGTTTTTAGGTGTTATCATAGGCCTTTTCCAGGTACCAAAACATGTGTCACACTATCTTGCTTGCTTCCCATCTTCAAATCCACAATTCTGAATTTAATCCATGGTTCTTTAAATTCTTCTTCACCTACCCCTGATATTCTTCATAGTCTAGAAACTCACTTCCTGCCTCCAATACAGCATCTGTGCTTTGATGGGGTTTTCCTACACTCTTAAGCTTGGATACCCTAAGACAATTAATCAGAAGAAGTTTTGGGTTATAAGGAACTTCCTTGGATCTGCTGTTGCCTGGCAACCTGTCCCATTTACCTCTTGTCATATTGAAATTTGTCTGTGATGGAGGGCTGAGATGCGGAAAAAGGCAGAGTTGGGATGTGCTGTGATTAAGGAGTATTTAGCCTAATTTTATACTGGAAAGAGAATATTTTTGGAAGGGTTTTTAGTTTATTGTACTCTTTATTTATTTATTTTGGCAGTAATACGGTCTCATGCTTGCTAGGTAAGTGCTCTACTAACTTGAGCCACACTCCCAGTCCTTTTACACTTTATTTTTTTCAGATAGTCTCATGTTTTTGTCCAAGAGTTGGCCTCAGATAGTAATCCTCCTACCTGTGCCTCCCACATAACTGAAATTACAGAAGTATATCACCATGCTCAACTCATTGGTTGAGATGGGATCTTGATAACTTTTTCCTGGGCTGTTCTTGAACCTCAGTCCTCCCAATCTCTGCCTCCTGACTAGTTTGGATTGCAGGATATTTCACCACACCAAACCTCTCAGGTTTTTATGTGAATGAAATTATTCATATTACAAGGTGTTGTATGACACATTGAATTACAATATAAATGACCAAACTAGTAATATATTTTTAATTTTGTTAAAAAATATATTGAATATATAAGAAAGGTACAAGGCTGGGGTTTAGGAATTATAAAATAAATAATACATGGTCCCTTACCTCAGAAAACCTCTATAAAAAAGAATCACAACTTTTATGTGTAGACATATTATTATATGACTTGGAAAGGACAAGGATAGAGTTGAGTCAGAGGCGGTGAATATTAGAGTAGTACCACTGATTCAGACTGGGGAAATTGACGATTTAGCACTATCTTTCATCACAAGATTAATTTGTGAATATAAAGAAAATACCAAGAGTCCTAATGAGTCACTCCATCAAGTCAACAAAAACAAACAGATGGAGCTTGCCTGTGGTACTGGAGTTTGAACTCAGGGCCTACACTTTGAACCACCCCACCAGCCCTTTTTCATGAAGGGTTTTTTCGAGAAGGATCTTGCAGAACTATTTGCCCAGGCTGGCTTCCAATGGCAATCCTCCTGATCTCTGCTTCCTCAGTAGCTAGGGTTATAGCACCTGGCAGAACAGTGCTTTTTTAATGTGCCACATTGCCATTAATAAATTGAGGGCAGAGTGGGAGGAATTAGAGCCTGGAAAACACAGTTAATAAAAGGAGAATTCTAAGACAAATATCCAATGAACAAATCCACTCAAATATATAATGAACTGTAGACTAAGCATACATACAGGAAGCCTAGGCTTTGCAATAAAGCCACATGTGATGAGGATAGATGCCTCAGGGAACTCTAGCAGTTCTCAGTGATGTCTATCACCTCTGAAGAACACCTGATTGTCACTACAGGTTCTCAGAAGAGCGCTGTCTAACACATCACAGACTTGGTTCTAACTCTCCTTCTGCTACTGATTTGCAATCCCACATAAATTACTTAGGGTCAGTGTACCTCCATTTCGTGCCTGTCATTGTATAAGTGTTCACTGAGGGAATTTATGTATGAGGCTCAGAGGAGCTAGCACTAAGAAAGATCATGAACACTGCTCTCAAGGGGCTCACATTCTAGTAAGTGTGACAGAGGATGAGGTAAAGATGGGCTTTACAGAGCATTCTGTGTAAGACGTGTACAAGGCACACAAATGCAACAGGGGGCATGTTTAATGGCTATCCCACAACTTAATGGAAGAAAAGCAGCTGAATTTCTATTTTAAAAATCACCATTATTATGATTTGAAAAAAAATCAGTACACAGATTTTACTCATTTGAGTATGCATTTTCTTAAAATTCTAACATGCCAAAACCTTGCCCCAGTCCCTGTAGACATACCTTTTCTTCCAGGACACTTCTGTCCTCTGGTTACCCATAACTATTCCAAAGCTCTATTCTTTTCTTGCCCATACTGTTTCCTATTTGCATGTACACAGGGCCCTTCATGTTTTACCTTCTGGTCTGCTGCCTGAGACAGCATCCGTGACTGTAGACCAGAGTCACACAGTACTGGATCTCCCTGTTGCCTTTGGTATGCACAACATGAGGACCATATGAACACTGTGATGATGTAGGCCATGAATTTGGTTCTATATGGACTCTAGACTCTTCTGAAAGTCCTTGAAAGTAGATTGATAATCAAACCATATATTCTGGTTGATGACAATTCACTTACATTCATGTCTCAAGATTTCAATCTGACAAATAATCTCTTTTCTGCCCAAGTATTAGCTCCCAGGGAATGTTTTTTTCAGAGTTTACCATGTACATATTTAGATACATATCCCTTGTTTGCCAAGGTGAAGTTCCAGTTGGGCCAGTCTGTTTCAGGACATATTATTTGATAAGTGTATAGTCATTAACTGTCATGGATTTTGTTCAAAAGTCTTAAATGTTCAATACAAAGATATTAGCGTTCAAGATTTTAATTCTTACCAACATTTACACATTTTGGAGCATGAAATGATGAAATATTTAAAAGCTAGTAATCAGAATTTGGGATATTGATTTAGTAGGTAAAGTGCAATACCATCTACTTTATCTATCTCTGTGTACCTGATGTCAAGATGCAGATTCACGATGAAACTAACAAAATGTTAACTTAAGGGCTTCTTCACTTGGATTGGACTCTTCCAAGACTTTAGGAGAAGCCTAGTAACTGTATATTAAGTTGCAGAACCTTTAAACTCCTAAAGCCTACCTATGCCTCTGGCCTGATCCCATGGCACTTCTTAGTCTGGGGATGTGACTATTTAAGGAGCGTCCTATTCCTTAGACATTACATGTATTATGTTCTTAAAGAAGCATGGCCAAGTTCTCACTAACACAAAATCTTCTTCCCTTCAAGTACATTCATTGAACCCACTGCCAGTAACTCTTAGAAATATCCTCATTGAGAAAGTAAAATATTCTGTTCAAGTTTTGAGAATATACTCCTCTTAGTTAAATTTTGTGCACTGAAGTACATGTTTGAATAACATGTACCTGGTGATGCATCATAGGGAAAATAGTATTTGCTATAACAACATAAAACTCTCCTATTTTATTAAACTAAAGTGAGCAAAAGAAAAATTAAAATTTAATAAAATGTCTTTCTGGCATGAGAAGAGATCAAATAACTCCAAATGATAGCTTTAGGTATTTTCTCCCATTTTCATAACAGAAAAGGCAGATGGGAAAGATAAAAGAAGACGACTGGCAGAAATAACTACTTACTCTAGAGTTTAACCAATGAAAAAAGTGTAATCGTCTCAGAAAGAGCATTATATAATGTGTGGTCTTTAGACTCACTAAAGAAACATAGTCCTTATTTAGAATACACAGCTCAGGCTATTTTCAGATTCCAGGCAATAAGACTGATGGAATGATGTCAATTCTGTTCCACACTTGAACTTATGTCCTGCTTTAATAAGCTTGACATGAATTTTGTAAAGAAATAAAAGCGATATGTTAATGAGTTTGAGATGAGAGTGCTAAAGTCAAAGCACAAGCCATTTCACAGTTAATGAAACTGATGAAAATTTAGAGAGGAAGGATATAGTTTAATGCTGTCCTTTGTATCATCCTTTCTGTCTCATTTTGAGTATTGTGTCTGAAATAATGTATTTTGCATGAAATTTAGAAGATAAAAAGAAGTTGCTGGCTTTTTCTTGATCATAAAGATTGCATTCAGATATCAATTACATTTTGTGTAATCTTGTCTTACCATTGCCAAGTGATGAATTCTAAGTATCTAATGAATCATGGATTGGGGCATTAATTCAATTTAAATCCATTATGCACACAAAACACACACACACACACACACACACACGTTCCCCATTTTTGGGTATATTTTTTGTACAAAATTATTATATTGATAAAAGTTTAGACTAAATGCTGTCAATGTGGGTTGCTATTTCATTATGAAAAAGCTTAGATTTAGATAAAACATTCTGTGAAAGGCTGCATATGGAGAATTTATTACTTGAAAAACAATTTACATATATGTATCATTTAATTCTCCCTAAAGCACTAAGAAATGCTTAAGGTTATCCCACTTTACAAATGAGAAAATTGAGACAGAAAGATTACATAAGTTGTCAGTGTTCACAAATGTGAAGGAGCCTTGCTTTAAATCTTACTTTTGTCATTTTTTGAATGTGATACCATCCATCTTTCACAGAATTGTGGGGAGAATGGAAAGTTCATGTTTATTTATATAGTGCTGGCTCCATGTGGGCTGAAAATATCATTGATATATGGATAAGCATTTGGGTTGTGAATTTTGAGTACCTTGGTTAGAATTGTAGCTACTTTACTTAACTAAAGTGAACTTGAATCTATTCAACATCTATATATTTTAACTCCATCTATAAAGTAAAGATGAAAATAGCATTCATAGTATATAATTGTTATAGAGATTAAATGAGTTAATGTTACATGCAGTGTTAGTCATTTAGAAGAGTCCTGCAGAACTTCATCCCATGACGTTTAGCTATAATAAATACTGACAGAGTCTTTTGCCTATTGGGTCCATCATTAATTTTATATTTTTCAGTTTTGATATTTGAAAAATTTTATTTTAAATAGCAGATCTAGTATGCTTGAAGCACTGTACTAGAGAGTTGGGGAGTATACTCTTATGTGGTGGGAGAAACTTAACATCTAATTACAAATGAGCACACATACATTCATGTGTATATATGTGTGTGTGTGTGTGTGTGCGTATGTGTGTGTTGGGAGTGTGTGTGTGTATTTGGGAAATTATTTATCTGTTTGATTGTTTGTTTTGAGGTACTGAGATTGAAGTGAGGGCCTCATGTTTATTAGGCCTGTGCTCTAATACTCAATCATGCCCCAGTCCTTTTGCTTTTTGCTTATTTTTTCATAGGGTTTTGTGCTAACTTTGCCTGAGCAGGCTTCCAAGTTCAGTCCTCCTGCCTCTGCCTCCTGAGCAGATGCAATGATGGTGTGCACCTACCATGCCCAGGTGAAAAATTGGAATATAGTTTTAAAAGACAGGTTTTGTTCGGATGGAATCTGTTCTGGTTTATTTTTTAAATTATTTAAACTTTATTTTAATCCAGAAGCCATTTCCAATCTTTTAGGAAATAAGCATCTTAAACAATTAATAACATAATAAGACAAAATAATAGTGGTCAGTAAATCT
Organism: Castor canadensis; assembly: GCF_047511655.1. Classification (NCBI taxonomy): domain Eukaryota; kingdom Metazoa; phylum Chordata; class Mammalia; order Rodentia; family Castoridae; genus Castor; species Castor canadensis. Next base: position 116,625,650 of record NC_133394.1, read on the forward strand.
TATACTCATGTATTTTGGGAATTTTTTTAATTTACATTTTATTTGGCTAAATTTGAGTAGGCTTTTCTTTGCTTTTCCTTTAAACAAAGGAATATAGTCATCATGAAGTCAAGTGATTCAAAAGTCTCTAAGGCTGGTGGCAGTGGCTTTCAGAGTCCATGGAGAGGGTACTTGCTAGTGCAGGTGCGGATACCCTTGGGCCTTCTTGTCATTTCCCCCCGGATGGGTGGGAAGTAGACACGAAGACACATGGCCCCAGTGTCTGTCTTTCAAAACCTCTTCTAAACTTACAATTAGTTCTTCTGATTCTGGTTTGATAGTGCTTATTGTATTTTTTAAAAAAATCCAAGATCAGCAACAAAGAGAGGTCATGAATTATTGCTTGGCATAGTGTTTAAGTCTACTGAATAATTAACTTAAATTTCTAAAGGTTTAAGTGTTGATGTGTTACAATTTGTGAGTTTTGTGAGTCAAGGTTCTCTATGCGAATGAAGAAAAGCTGATTTGCAGCTTACATCATTTGGGTTTTTACTTAAATTACTGGAGTTTAGATTTGTTATTAATTTACTGTCTTAATTCTTTGTTTCTGTTGCATTTTTAGCTTAGATCATACTTCTGGCTCTTCCTGCTTTCTTTTCCTCATAGAACTGTTCTAATATTTAAGATCCTAAAACTACCATGCTTCCTAGTTCTTTCCTAATATGTTTTTCCCTTTCACAGTCAAGTCTTTTGAAAGAGTAAGCTAATTTCCTTTGAAGTTTTCTTTCACTTCCACCTCCTGATCAAAAACACTTTTTACCAAAGATCCTACCAATTTGTTAATTAACAAATCCACTGACATTCACTGAGTCGCATTCCATGAGCTTTCATTTATGTATTTAGCAAATAATTGTAAAGCCCACACCATGCATTTCACTAGTCACCAGGAAAAATGAAATTGGTGAACAAGGTAGATGTGAGTGGCTACACTTATGGAAGTTAAGGACTAGATCAGAAGACAAAAATAAAGATGGAAGATCAATCTATTTAGGTAAAATGGTGGTGTCTGAGGGGATTACAGTTTAGCCCAAAGTGGAAGGATTACAAACCACCATGTAATTTAGAGAAACTGTATCCCAGAAAAGGAATAGCAAAAAGGGCTATGTGGCACAGAAGAGGTAGAAGTATTGGAGTTATTGCAAGAAGGAAACTATTAAAGACATTGTCTTCTTATCCTTGTTAAAACTTGTTAATATCGGCTTGATAATCCTGCTCTCTGCTGATTTTCTGAACTTCTGATCATTTTCTTTAATTGTTGTCCACTGTGTGGGTATTTTTCTTTCCATGTGAGATTAAGAGCAAGAAGTAAGCCATAAATGCTTTGCTGTGAGCTTAATGTTTCTAAAGACCTGTTTTTCAAAAACATCTGAAAATTCAAAGAATTTGAATTTGCTATGTTTAGGAAAAGCTACATTACAGTCATTGTTACAGACTAAGTTTCCCATGCTCAGTCTGGTGTAGCACTTGAGAATGTAAATACTCAAGATGAGACCGCAGAATTTCATTTCACACTTTAGACTTACTGAGTCAAAAATAGTTCCACAGGGTCCCCAGGTGATGCAATGTATATTAGAATTTGAGAACCACAAGTGGGGCTGGGGGGGGGGTGGGAGGTGGTGGGAGTGGTGAAGGGTTGGAGTCAGACTGGCTGGCCTGTAAACCCTTGTACCACTTCTTATCAGTATGAGCTTGCCCAAATTAGCCTCTTAGAATTTTAGGTTCACGTCCTTTTTCTCTTTTCTTTTTTTACTTTATTGTTGTGTTTGGTGGGGGTACATTGTGGCATTTACATGGTTCTTACAATGTATCAAATACATCATACTTGAATTCACCCTTTCTACCACTCTCCTTTATCCCCCCTTACCCGATTCCTGGAGTAGCTTCACAGGAATCATTTTTGCATTTACATACATGTGCACACATTTTTTGCACCCTATTCACCCTCCTACCCTCTTTCCCCATCACCTTTCCCCTTTGGCTGGTGCCCCTCCACCCCTCCCCCGACCCCAGGCAGGATCTGTTCTGCCTCCCGACCTCCAATTTTGTAGAAGAAAAAAGATAACAGGAATAACATGACATTTTAGCTTGTTTGAGATAAAGGTAGCCACACAGGGAGCTTCCTTGTGGTATTTCCATGTATATAGTTATTATAACCCCAATTGGTTTATCTCCTCTAATTTTCTTCATTGTACTTTAGTCCCTTTCTTATGGTACTTTCAGCCAGTTTAAGATTTCTAGATTCATTTTTGTATAGAGAGTATATCAACCATATTCAAGTTATTAGTTTTCCTACACCTCCTGTATGTGACACCACGAAGGTGTGACCAGTATTTTATAATATTGCTGCATTTGTATTAGTTTTATATTACACATATGAGAGAGAACATGGTGGCTTTTGGCCTTCTGAGCCTGGCTAACTTCACTTAAGATGATATTTTCCAGTTCCATCTATTTACCTGTGAATGACAAAATTTCATTCTTCCTTATGGCTGAATAAAATTCCATTGTATATAAGTACTACATTTTCTTAATCCATTTGTCAGTAGTGGGGCATCTTGATTGTTTTCATAGCTTAACTATTGTGAGTAGTGTTGCAATAACGCAGGTGCCTTTGTTGTAATCTGACTAACATTCCTTTGGGTATATCTCTAGGAGTGGTATTGTTGGATCATATGATAGATCTATTTTTAGTTTTTATAAGACGTCTCCATACTGTTTTTCATAGTGGTTGTACTAGCTTACATTACCATCAGCAGTGTATAACGGTTCCTTTTTCCCTGCATGTTTGCCAACATTTGTTAGAGATTGTGTTTTTGATGATAGCTGTTCTAACAGGGATGAGATGGAATCTTAATGTAGTTTTGATTAGCATTTCTTTATGGCCAGGTATGGTGAGCATTTTTTCATGTGTTTTTAGCTATTTGATGTCCCTTCTTTTTTGTATAATGTACCATTACCAAGCTTTGAAGTCAAGGGATTTAAAAGCATTTGAAAATAGTTTTGGTATTTCTCAAAGCACATAAAAAGACTGAAAATTATCAGGTTTATTGGAAAGATTAAAAGGGATAATGTGCATAAAGTTGTTAACATATGCTGTGTAGTGATTTACAGTCTGCACTCAGTGCATTATAGTTAAGCTTCTCTTGCTTGCAAGCCAATGAAACATTAGCCATCAACTTGATGAGCTTAAAGAGAGGTGTGTAGAGTTCGCACAGAACAGGGGACATTGCTCCCACCGTTGTGTAAGCTGCTGAGGGATGTGTGCTATGACACACAAATGTTTCCTTATTTCATTTTCCCGATGATGGCTCCAGCTGCCTTTTCAGGAAAATATTGCCAGGTATCTTCACATTATTATAGTAACTAAGCCTTGTAAAGCTAAAGGATTAAGGGATTCCTATCAAACAGGAATTCAAAGTTACTTATCTCTAATTGAACTATTTGTTCTGATTTTATCCTGCTGAGGAAGGAAAAGGAGATCAGAAGGACTACAAGTGCTTTCTTTGCACTTTCCACAAGCTGTCTTGAATCATGAGTGCCAACATAGCCACATCTAACTAAATTCAAGAAACTGGACACCAGTGGAACTCTTTGAGTATATCTCCATTGCTCTGTTATAATGTGCTGTATAACAGAGACTGGGAGCTCACTGCATGAAAAAAAATCAACGTAGCAATCTGACTTAATTAAAAATTGTTTCTTGAGAACCTGTAGTTCTAGGGACTCTGTTTGATCCTGGAATAATAAAGACAAGTAAGACTAGACACTCTTCCTTTAGGAACTAACAGTCCAGACAACTGAGTGTGTAGATAAAAATGCTTAGCTCTGAAGAAAAAATCCCTGTCTAGAAATGCAAACCAGATCCTAAAAATCCAACAGAGCCTCATCCTTCTTATAGTCCTGTCTTCAAGATGCTCCAGAAAGGGGCTTGTTAAAAAAATTTGAAATAATCGTTCCCTTTCTCCTAAAATTTGGATTGTTTGTCACTGCTGTAGCACTGTGGATAAGAAGCCCATTAACTTGACTCTTATGCTTACCCCATACACAGTTCTTCCGTTCACTCCATGGCTGCAGTGCCCTAAAAGCTATTTCCTTACCTTGATGTCTTCTCTTTTAAGTAATCTAAGCATCACTCACAGTCAGATCAATTGTCATTTTCTTCAAAAATCTCTATTCTGTTTATAATTTTCCATAGAATATTTAGGCTCCCATCCTTTGTTATCATATATCTTCTTGTACATTTCTACTTCCAGGATACTTTGTCCATTACACTGAAGTTATTTCTCAGCAACTTGTAATGCTGCTGGCTCACAGCTGGTGCTTCAATTGTTGAAAGGACATACAGGGATTAACTGCCTAGGGAAGTTTCCTGACACAGACTTACATAGCAGGTTGAACTCATGTTAATGGATGTCACGTACTGACCTTAGCACAAGGGAAGTGTGAATAATTTGAGTGTTATGAGTGATTTTTAAACATGATAATTGATGAAATATTACAATTTCACAAAGCTAACCTTGGCTTACTAATATTTATGCCCTCCTTAGTCTCTTTTATATTTTCTGTCACACATCATAAAATGAAGTACATAGGGAATCATTTTTTAATCTTCCTTCTAAAGTCTATTGGATTTCTGAGAAACCAATGAGTGCCAAGAATGACAATTTTTTTTGAAATACACAAATTTCCACAGAGGAATATTGGTTGAAGTCCAAAAAGCTCAGCATCATTTTACCTTCTACCCAAAGTTCAATATTCCCTTTTGAAGGTCAATTATATTTGGGGTAAAAAAATCAACTGAGTACACATCTGGTGAATAAAATGGGTTATCAATCTAAACAATAACGCCTTGCATTTAAAAAAAACCCAAAGTGGCTATAAAGTATGAAATTTATTTCACTGAATGGCTAATTCTGAACTAGCTGAAGACAATAAACACCAATGTCTTTTGTTTTCTTAGATAGTGGTTAAGTTTATATAGAAGCTACAGAAATATTTAAGGTCACCATTTCTTCAAGAATTGCTTTTTGAAACATGTCTTTTTTTAAGTTTTGTGCATTTTGAGCACATTTTAAAATATACTGGCAGAAATTTATTCATATCTATTTATTCTCTTTCTGCTACCTTGGAAGACAATGTCTTTTAAAAAGGTAGTGATTTGATAGCAAAGATACTTGCTAAGAATTGTGTTTTACACCATATTTATTTATTAAGTACTTTATGTAATTTATTATTACATCCTCACAAATACCAAATAAGCACACACTGTTTGCTAATCATGATTGAGTCACTGGCATGTTTAAAAAGCACCCAAAATAAAATTCATGTACTCTTGGAAAAGCTCATGTCTGGTACTTTGTGCTAATGACCAAAGTACAAACAGATACACCATTTGAATAATGGTTGTAATTTCTATGATTAAAAGAAAAATAAAGGTAAGGCAGAGAGTGATGGAGAGCCTCTGTGATCAGATGGCATTATGGTGTCTGAGTGAAGTGGAGGAGTCTGATTTGCAGACATCCTGAGATGTCTCCCCAGTGAGGACAATAAGAGCCCTAGAGAAGAGTCAGCATGATGATTTTGAGCGTAAAGGCCCTTGTGACTGGATTGAAGACATTGATCAGAAACTATGAGCAAATGAGCAGGGCGGGGCAGGTACCATTGTATCAGATATGTGGTCTCACTTTGGATCGTCTCCTGAGTGAAGGAAGAGTCATTGGAGAGCTTGTATTAGAAAAGAAACATTATTTGGCTTATGTTTTAAGCATCGCTATGGTCACTGCTTATCTGATAGCTTGTAGAGCAGTGGTTAAAATCTCGGCGGTCATCAGCTTGGGAGGGTGCAAAAAATGGTTCATGGTAGGTAGCATGTACTAAATTGTGCACATGCCTGTGTGTGTGAGAAAATGCATGTGAAATGTGACAGTTCACATTTGCTTTCCTGGAGGGCAAATTCATCTCTTACATCAGCTTCTCAGATCTGTGTCCCCAAACAACTCCTGCTTATGAAGGAATGAGAGCAAGCAAGTCAGGCAAGAAATGGTTCCAACTAGAGAGAGAGTAACAATGGAGGTGTTGAAATGTAGTTGGTTCCAGGATTGGGTATTAAGACATAATTAATAATATAATAATTTATAATCACCCTAACATATGTGTTCACTTATCTCCTAATATGGATTTAGTTTAACAATATTGAACGACTTGAAGGAAAATTTGGACTTGTGTCTTTGCCACTAGAATGCTGCCTGATCTTTTTATCCTACAACATAAAGTTGCTTATGTACAAACTATATTGTTATGAGGATCATATGTACCCTGTAAGTAAGTATGCTTAGTAGATAAAAGAGGTTTAGTACTGGGCCTACATGCAAAAGCACTTAAACTATAGTTTCTAGAGCTTCACAATACAGCTTTCTCTATTTACTAGCTTTGCAACATTTTGAAAGTCAATTAACCACCCTCTGACCTTTATTTCTTCATTTAAAATAGGAATACTAATTTACTTTATTGGGATTTTTGGAGAATGCAATAAGATAATTCATGCAAAGTGTTTTTTATATACCTGACATACAGTAAGCACTCAACAAAGCCTAGTATTTTATTAGGTTGTTTTGAGTTCATTGTTTGGGTAAAGCTCCTCTAAGAGCTAACTAAGTGCTAAAGGAATCTCTCTAATAAAAGGAGCTATTATGGTTTGACTATGAAATGTCCCCTATGGGCTCATGTTCTGAATGCTTGATCCCCAGCTGGTGACACTATTTAGGAAGGTTGTGGAAACTTTGTGAGGTGGGTCTTAGCTGGATGAAGTAGGTCACTGGGGACATGCCTTTGAAGGTTATAATTGGTTTTAATCCCCTCCTCTTTCCTTAGTTTTCTGTCCACCAAGAAGTGAAGAATGGCCTCTATCATGTATCTCCACTGCCATGCAGTTAGTTCTGCCCAAGCACATTGGGCCAAAAAACCATGGACCTAGCCCTATGAAACTGTGATCCAAAATAAATTCTTCCCTTAAATTGTTTCTGTCTGATATCTGGCCACAGCAATGATAAGAGTAACTAATATATGGGGGGATACTATAAATAATATCATGAGTTAATATCATCCTCTTAAGTTGAAGACGTCACTGTTTTTAGAAAGATGTTTACTGTGCGTTTCATGGCTATTGTCTATGCATAATCACCATTTGGGAAGGTTAGGACACTTAAACATGTAGAAAACATTGATTAGAACTCTGAGTAATTTCATGAGACCAGGATATACATGGCTACTTTTACCTACATCTTTTCTTTATGCATATTAGTTCCCCTGGACTATAGGAATTGTTTTTAAGTATATTTGAGATCACCCATACATTTTTAGACAAATTTCCCCCATAAATCAATGTTTACAACAACATTGCTAATTTAAACTGAATTTAAAATTATAATAAAGGATCTTTCCATGATTTTTAGGTCCATGCTATGATACTTAGTAAGTATTATGATGGTTTCTATATGTACTTTTTGATTTTCTAACCAAAAGCTGAAAGATTATTTAAATACGTTGATTACAGATTAGTGCTCAAGATTGACTCTGCAGGTTTGTGTTAATGATGTTTGCTTTGAGACCCTTCCTCCAAATTTGTGCCTTGACCTTGTAAAACTGAAGGCACATTTGAAAAAAATACTGGTCAGAATTCTATTTGTTAAAACATTTGAGTTATCTGTTCAGTGTCAGTATAATATTATGGATGGTTACAATATTTGAGAAGACATTCAGTTAAATACTCTAGGAACCTTCTTGAAAGAAAGCCTATATATATATCATGGGCCAGTTATGACCAGTTTTGAGTTTCTCTTTATGTTGTCACTTGGCTAAGTATAGCATAGCCATGCCTGGTGCTTCTCCATAAGACATCTGAACAGAAGGATCATGTTCCAAAGTGAGCAGCAATCTGTTGCTGTCAGCTTTAAAGTAAACTTCCCTATTACTTGAGAACTGAAATTTACAAGGCAAACTTTTGATCACCATTTCTATCCCTTTAAGATACACTTTCAAAAGTGGATTAATAACTAATATTGATTGCTTACATCCTATTTTTGGATGCTTAAATACAATGGCACACCATATGAAAATTGTCTGAGGTCATTTGCATTGTTAGCATCTTTGGTTGAGGAAATTAAAGCACCAGGAGACTGAATATTCCAAAGTCCCACAGGTAATAGGAGGAACTGGAATTTGAATGTAGCTTTGTATGATTCCATTGCTGTCCCAATAATGTAATAAGTTTTTATGACAGAAGAGTGAACATTAAAGTTTCCTCTATCTTCTATTAGGATGTTTGGATGTTGACCTTTAAATTTGAGACTGAAATTAAATTCATTGCTGTGTGTGACTGATTTCACATGAGCTGTGACCTTTAACTCCATAGTCAGAAGGCAATACAAACAATTTTCCAAGAATTAATAGCCTTGGTTCTTTCTAGAAATTTACTTGGGAAAAAGGAAAAAGAAGAAGAGAAGGAAAGTCATCATTTTCTGAGAGGACCAGAGTTGGTTTGCAGTAGCTGTTCTGTCTGCAAATAATCTCATGAGGTATGTCCTATAGCAAAATTGAAGAATATTAGTTAACATTTAGGTTCTAAGGACTACTCATTTTCATAAAAGCACAAAGAAGAATACTGATAAAAGCTCTTTGGCAAATGAAAACCAAAATTATATTTTCCAAATGTCAAAGGCAAGCAGAACATTCTTTAAGGCACCATAGAAACAAGTCAACTTAAAAATAAGTGGAATGCCTACTTTAGAGGAGTGAAAGCAGGTATGCTAGGCCTTAGGCAGAACAGGCACACTGTAACACCAGTCATGGCTTAGGAAGAAATAAAAAGTGAAATATACAATGATGGCATAGAAATTACACATTGTGATAACCAAGTGGATCTCAGAGTCCTGACCTACTCCCCAACTCTATCACCTAAAGTATGTAATGTTAACTTATTCAACATATCTGGGATTCTCTGATCCTATAAATTTCTCCCCTGATAAGGACCTGTGAGGCTATCAAATGCCAGGCATATCACCATGAAGGGTGAGGAGGAACCTGAACACACTGTCTTGTATCATCATTAAGGTTTGCAGGTTGAGGACACAACCAGGTTAAATTAACCTTAGCTAAGATAAGTAAACTTATTTTTTCTGACCATTGAATGTAGACTGGCTTCTATAGTCTGACCTAGGTCATGGGAGTTCAACTAAAATTACTAAAAAGACACCAACTGAATTAGGGAAAGGACTAACTAAGCAGGGCTTGACACTATGGGTAGCATGCTATGAAAAGTTACCACTACAGTTGATTTAGAACAAAGTGAAATAAGGTAAAGTGGAGAGTTTCTCACTATTTTTTTAGAGGAATCCAATCTTTTCTATCCATCCCTTCAATCATCCATCCCTTAAGCAGACATGAAATTATGTTTTCAGTGTACCACTTCTTAAGAGATAGAGAAATCTGTAAAATAGATTCTTTACTTACAGAAATCTGTTAATTTAATTGGAGACATAACCTAAACTTACAAGACAAATTCAAGGTGTGGCTTTTGTAAGATTACTAATGTCTAAAGGGATGAGAATTTTGGTAGACTGGTGTGATTATAGAGTGGGTGGTTGAAGAAGAGTTTCCTTCAAAACTGTTCTCATATACAGAATTGGAAACAAAGGAAGTAGTTCAATGGCTTCTAAAGATTGTGAAAGTTTTTAAGGTATGGTGGGAAACACATTATAGAGGCCAATCATCACATCTTTACAGAACAAGAATCTAATGTGGATGGATTGAGAAGCAATAAAAAACTAGAGTAACTATTAGGGTAGAACTTCCACTTGAAGTCTGTGGATGACTGGGTGGAGAAATAAAGTAAAAGCAAGTAGACCAAGTATAGTCTTTCTAGAATGCTTTTTGTATGAATGAAGCTGTAGATCAATGAAATGAAATGGTCTGCAGCATTATCTACTTGAATGTAGAATCCACTAGCCTGCAGATAGTTATGTGAGTTGTACAGGAAGTTAGCTATGACTTCATTGCCTGTAAGGCAACACTTGCAAGGATGTAAAGAGAGGGTGTAGACAGGTACGGTAGCAGGGCAATGATTTAGTAGCTTAGAAGTAACAATTAGGATAAGAGAAGATATCCACGTCGAATTTGGCAGAATGAGGAAGGGTGGGAGCTTCATGGGAGAAAGTATAAATAGGTCATGCTTTTAGAGGAGCAGCAGTTACAGGCTCAGATGACAGATGAACAGTGCTAATTATCCTACAGTAAGCATGGCATTACCAAACACAAATCAAAAAAGGGCAATCGAGCTGAAAAATCAATGCTAAATCAATTATCACTGATATATATATATATATATATATATATATGAGTGTGTGTGTATATATATGTAGTCTCTCTATCATCTTTCCGTCTATATAGAAAAGCTGTTAATGTACCATTTTATCTTTCTATAGCATTGTTTTTAACACCAACAATTATCTCACCACCTTGACTCTTCTGAAATGCTTGGGGTTCACACAGATGTCATGGAAGCATGTGATAGATGTTATTTCATCTCTCTAATGCCTCAACTATGTTTCTGGTACTCTAAGTGAAGCATCCTCCTGAATTGCCTCATGGATATTACCTGAACTTTGATAAATAGTCTAATATATAGTCAGCCATGGTGGCACACATCTGTAATCTCAGCATTCAGGAAACAAAGCCAAGATCATTACAAGTTCAAGTCCAGCCTGGGATTATATAGTGAGTTCAAGGCCAGCCTGAGCTACATAGTGAGACTGTCTCAAAAAACCTACATCTGGCCTACTAGTCACAAAAGGGTTGATCCACCTGTAAGTATAATCAGTACACAGGAGGGCACTAGAATTTTCACAGCAAAAGGAAGTATGTGAATAAATGACTTAATAATTAACGCAAGAGAGTATGATTAGATATAGAAAAGAACCCTACTTCCTTTGCAATTTATGAACCTGGTCTGCTTTATGTGTTGAGGTTTGCTTGTAAAACCAAACAAAAAAAATACGTAAATATCCCTGAACTGTTATCTTAGGATCTGCTCTATTATGGGACTAGTGAAAAAGAGCTCTTTCTTAAATACATAATTAAACATTATTTTAAAATATCAAAGCAATTTACTTGCCTTGCTTTAATCATCATTATTTAGTCACCCCCTTTTCCTGATTTGAACCACAGAATTGTAAATAATATGGATAGGAAAAATAAGTTCAACTTTTGCATTATATACTAAGGGCAAGAGGAAGAGTATAAGAGGGAAGCACCAGAATAATTACAAAAGTTTATATTAAATCTACCCATTATGCCCTGAAAGGTTTAATATTTTGAATCAAATAATATTCCCTATGAAAATAAGAAGCAAAATTTCTTCACTTCTAAATATCAATAAATTTTAATCATTTTGTAAATGTCAGGTTACACTAAAGAATTTCTTATAGTTTTTTAAGATTAAAACATATTTTATTCTTTATTTGAACATCTGAGTGTCATACATTGTTTTCTGGAGTATGAAACCATGAATTTCTCTGCCCATGTTTTCCTGCATCATATCATCCTGGAGTTTAGAAGTCATCACATCAAAAGCATACCTGGTTATTCCCACCTTCTTCAAAGAATATCCAGAAGTCTTTCTCATGATTTTCTAGGATAGTCTAGGAAATGTGTTTCATGTTCCCATAAACATGCCCTTATAGCCTCCAAAACAAGAAGATCATTCACTTTTGGGTACAAAGGTAGCAGTGCCTCTAGAGTCTAAGCAGAAATGGGGCTCTAATCATGTCTTTTTTATTACCCAGTTCTGTATTATGTTAACTTGCTGTTCTGGTTTCGGTCACAAGGCTTTATCATATTGTAGAGTCAAGGAAAAGACTAGATCATTGATCATCCAGTCATCCTGGAGCACTGAACTAAGTAGCCCTAACTAAGAGATGCAAAGAGCCACTCCTTGCCATAAATTTGGAGCTGAAGCTACCACTGACCTACCCCACTGTGAGGCAATTACAACCCACTATGCCTGCAGGAGAAATCTCACTTGGAAGATGAGCTAATACACAAAATTTGTTAAACACAAAGAGAAAACAAATATCATGAAATCTTACCCTTAAGGGAAAAGCAATCATAGTAATGATTGCAACAATAACAGATATTCATAAGCACAAATTATGGCCAATGCCCTGTACTAAATGCATTTCATATATTTCTTAATATTCTCTTAACAACCTTATGACACAGATACTTTTATTGTTAACCTCTTACAGGTAAGAAACATGAAAGACAGAGATTAAGTAACTACTAAAATTAGAGATAGTAAGAGATGGGACCAGAACAAAAACAGGTAATCCAAGTCCAGTGTCCTCATTCTTAGCCATTTTTCTCCATTGCAACCTGAAAGACTTTTGTTTTATATATAGTTAATAACCCCAAATATGAAAAAGTAAAAACTACCCTGATTTGATCATTATACATTGTTTACATATCATGAATTATCACAATGTACTCCATAAATAATAATAATACATAATAATAATAATAATTATACATAATAATGTATAATTATTATGTTAATAAAATATTTCTTGACAAATAGTAAAAGGCATAAATAAAATAACAATAAGCAATTATTTATGTGGTTTTATGAAAGAACACAATATAAAACAAGGTGATTGAAATAAAAGTTCCAAACAATTAGACAAATGACACATTCATACAACTGAACCTTGAGTTAGTGAACTAAAAGTTTAAGTTGAGGAGATGTTCAGAATTCAGTTTAAAAAGGAAAATAATCATCAAAATTTTAAAAAATATTAAGAAACACAAATGAAATTATCCAGATGCTCCAACATACGATGAGTAGAGATACAGAAGGGCAGAATAGAGAGAATGACAGTAAACCAATATTTGAAGACATGATGGCTGAGAGCTTAGCATAATTAACAAACCATTTAAATCTTTTTGTGGTAATGGGATTTGAACTCAGGGCCTTGTCTTGGTAAACAGGTGTTCTACTGGTTAAGCCATGCCCCAACTCTTTTTGCTTTTGTTATTTTTTTTTCAAGTAGGGTCTCATGTTTTTGCTGGGGTCCTGGCCTCAGTCTGCAATCCCCTATCTAGAGCCTCCCATGTGGATCACGGTCATGCACCACCATGTCTGCCTTGTTTGTTGAGATGGAGTCTCACTAAATTTTGTCTGGTGTTGGCTGGAATTGTGATTCTTTAGATCTCTGTGTCCTAAATGGCTGATATTAGCCCTTTTTGCTCTGGTAATTCTGGGGCTAGGCTAGGGTCTCCCTTTTTAGCCCAGGTCAGCCTGGACTGTGATCATCCCATTTCAAGCTTCCTGCTGTCACTGGGATACCAGGCATATGCCACAACGCTCTACTTTTTTCCATTGAGATGGAGTCTTGCAAACTTTTTTGTGTAGGTTGGCCTAGAATAGGGATCCTCCCAATCTCAGCCTCCTGCATAGCTTGGAATGACTGGTACATGTCCCACAGCAACCAGCTATTGGTGGAAATGGGGGTCTCACAAACTCCCCCATGACTGGGCTGGCCTTGAACCATGATCCTCCCAATCTCAGCTTCTCAGGTAGCCAGGGATTATAGATGTGAAACACAAGTGCCCAGCTGATCAGGGTATTTCTAATCAGCTGATTTTCGAGTTTATCAAAAAGGAGATCATGGTGGGTCTGATCTAATCTGGTGACCCCTTAATAGAAGATGGATGTTCACCTGTGGGCCATGTGCCTGGGACCAGTGGGCAGCCTTAGTAACCTGAGGTCTCAGTCCTATAATTGCAAGGAACTGGATTCTGCCGGCAGCAGTGAGTGTGAATGGAATCCCCAAGCCTTTGTGAGATTGTAGCACTAGATGATGCCTTGATTTCAGCCTGGTGAGGTCCTACACAGGACTATAAGAAAATAAATAGGTGCTATTTAAAAAAATGGCTGATATTATAGACATGAGCCACCGCATCTGTCTTCTATGAGTCTTAAATTATAATAAAATATCTCAGGATGCCAATCAGCCAAAACAAATCACTAAGAAACCCCACACCAAGCCACATTACAGTCAAATCAAGTATATTATTAATGACAAAAAAAACCTCTGAAGTATAATATAAAAATGTAGTTTTATTAGTATCATGATGTTAATATTCTTAATTTAAAAGATGCTAGAAATGAACCTCTAGAGTTCTGAGTAAAAGTGCTATTGAAAATAGAACTCTATGCCAAGTTTCATATAATAACCTATATGAAATATAGATATTTTCTGATCTATAAGCCTGACTCTCACTGCTAACCTCCTAGGAAGGAGAAAAACAAGGTGAAAAGGAAATCAGAAGTGAAATAAAGAAGAGTGACAACAACAAAAACCAATAATGCCTGTTGTAAATACAACTGAGTATTGATTCTTAAGAGACCACACTAATAATTATAAATCTACATGCTCAACAGTAAGCTGTAACTAAAATTCTTGACAGTAAAAATTGCAGAGGGTAGTAAAAGAAGATCTGTGAAGGGACCAGTGATGCATGAGTTTAAATACAATATGCAATCATTATTTGTATAATTTTAAGATGTACTTGTTCATATCTATCTATCTATAAATATATGTCCAGAAGCTAAAAAGGTGTAATTTCTATTTTCTCATTTTTTAAAGATTCCTCATGAAAGAAAAATAAAACCAAATGTAAAAATAAAACATAACACACCAATGATCTGAGAATCGCTCTTATGTCTGAAATTTAACACCTCAAGTACAGACTGCTTAAAATATCAAGACATTCATTGCTGCTCCACCCTGACTTAGTCAGATTCTCATTCAGGAAAATTACAGGGTCACATTTACAAAAATAAAATCCTAGGCTACAACTTATATTGGTAGATTAATTTGTCAGATGATATAGAACTACATTTTCACCTTTAGGTATCTAGGAAATATCATCTATAGATCTAGACATATTTAATATCTAGGGATGTTTAAAAAACTTTTCTTAATTGGGTTTATGTTTTGTCTGTTTGAAAATTAACTTTTTGTAAGTTTTTTCATTGTCTCATTGTTGCTGAGATTGGGAAATAATATTAGATTCTAAGCATTCAGGAAGCCTGAATGATGGACATTGTAAGTCATTCTGAGATACCTGATCAAATACATGACATCGCTTAATTTTAGATGCTGCTTGTAGGGTATGAATAGGTAGGTCACAAATTTAAGTAGAACCCATCCGAACTTTGTAGATGTGCCCTTGACTCCTCAGATACTGAAAAATACCATATATATTTTTGTCCAAGTTTTGTGTATTGGTGAAATAAGGTATGGAGATAACAAAAATATGCAATGGCCTTGGGGTAGCTTCCATGTTAATACCTCATATACAAACATTTGCAAAGAGAATATTAGAAACTCTACTATTTCCATGTAGTTAAAATCATATTCTCTTTTAGAGTATTGAGATTTTTTTACCTAAAACATTTAAACAACCTTTTTAATATGCACAGTATTGGAATATCTAATTCAAGATAATGAACTAAAGAATAAGCGAAAAAAAACCCCACTGTCATACAAACATATGACTAGAATAATTTAGAGTGTTTGGTTTCAGACAATTTCCACAAGTTGGTTAATAATGTCCCATAATGCAAAAAGCTTTGCCAAGGATAATAAATCATATGTGAGGCCCTAACAGTCCCTCATGAAAATACTAGTCAATAGTTCAGTAATGACCTAAGCTAGAAAGATAACCGATGGTGTACACAATATACCATTTGGTTATAATCCTTTAGACAGATAATTAGCTAGTTGCAATACAGTGAGTCTTCCATAGCCAATAGGGTGAACTTCCAACATGAAGCCAAAGTCTGTTCTGACAAAACCTGTGTGCTTTACATTTCAATGTCTTTGAATAAGTTCTCTATCTGCTCTGAGGTCCAGTTTCTTCATCCCTTACAAAAGAAAGTATAAAAATGCCTACTGGAACTGGTAAAAGTGTTAAATAGCATTACAACAGTGTTTAGCAGTAGAAATCTGCTATTGTTGCAATAACTATTAACTCTTATCAAAAACAGTATGGGATATAATAAAATACTTAGAAAAAAATCAGAAAGCTCAAGTGAAGACAAATCTCAAAAAATGTAAAGAAATAGATTTGACTGCAAACTGACACATGTAAGTTAATTCAAGGTTAAATTAAAGGACTGGGGCTGTAGCTCATGGTAGTATACTTGCCTAGTTCACACTGGGGATTTGACCCCCAGAAATGTAATAAAAAAATGCAAAACAAAAACAAAATTATTTTCAAAAGCAGACAAATAACTAAGTCTTTAGAGGTTGACTTGGTGTAAAACAGGAAGAGTAAGTAAATTATTTTGGAGCAACTTATTATTTTACTTTTCATAAAATGTTCAATATCTTTTTTCTTGTATTGTTCATATTCTGTAACACTTTCACTCTTAACATCAACATTGTTTTATTAGAAATATTATCCTCCATTTAAACATAACATTTTAACATGCTGTTGCAATGTTAAAGTGACTCAATATATTCAAGAATAAATATTTTCTGCTAAGTAAATCAATGGGAAAACAGAATGTGCACAACACAGACATGGTTTGAAAGATTTTGCTATATTGTTTCCCTTCTTCTATGTGAGTGACACACCTGATCACAAAAATACTTGAAACTTCCTCTATATCAGGGAGTTAGTCTCTTTCTTTATATAACAAGTAACTGCCAGGTGATGGGGTGGACCAAGGACAGAGGAGCACTTGACATTTCCTTAATTCCCAAAATTTAACTTGAATCAATGATCTTATGTTTATATATGAACTTCAAATTCCATAAACATGAGCATCAATAGATAGGCTGGTGGAGTAGCTCAAGTGGTAGAGCACCTGTTTAGCAAGTGTGAGGCTCTGAGTTCAAACCCCAGTACTGCCCACCCCCCCAAAAAAAAAGATGAGTCATGATTTATATTCTAGACTTTTGGATTTCAATGCAAGTTTTTGATTTTCCTGATGAAATTAGGAAAAAGAAGACAATTTGAAAATGGAGTCACAGGTTAATGAATTGTGCCTTCCTGAATGTCCTTGCAGGAAAGAACGACTCTGGGATACTCCAGAGTTGTCCTTGTTTATTCCAGAGAGGAACTGTTTTATTTCATAGATGGCCTATTTAACTGGCATTGTTGTTTACCTTCTTTGGAATATACTATATAGGCTTTGTTTTTGGCAGTACTTGTGCTCAAACTCAGGGCCTCATACTTGCTAGGCTTGTTAGGCAGATGCTGTTACCACTTGAACTATTCTACCAGCCCTTTATATAGGCTAATTAATTTGCTATTATTTCATTTTGTCTCTTCAAAGACATTGAAGACTAGTAACACATCCACGTTTGAGAAAAGTAAATGATTGAAGAGCATGGTGAATCATTTTTATAGTCATGAAGCTGAAGCATTTTAAATTTCTTGACAATAAAGATGAAGATAAAAACAGAACATGAAAGTAGAACCTGGAAGAAAACAACTCATTATAATGTATTTTGTCTATGTTCAACCATAACGCAACATTCAACCAGGGTTCCTAATTTTCTTAAGCTTCTTAGCACAAGTTAAGTCTCTGGGCATCTCATTCAGCATGTGCATTTCTAGATAAAAGAGAGAAAAAAGGCTCATCTTTAAAAAGGCCATTTTTATCTTTGTCTAAAAATGGCATTCTTCATTGCCCTTTTTATATGGGGTGAATAAAAATGACTTTATATTTTAGGCACATGCAGTTTCTTTAGTGCAGAATTATGCTGTGATACAAAAGATGAAAGTACATAATACTTGAAAATAATGAGCAATAACAGTTTCTTGCACCAGGATAATGGTTTCATTCTTCTCTGGTCCCACTAATCTAATGAAAAAAAAAAAAACTCAGGTCATAGAAAAGAATGAAATTCCTCTTCATTGTCCAGTTTGAACAAGCCTGGGGAAATTCTAAAGAATAGGAGCAGATATCATTAAAGATAATCTGAGTGATTCTATAAAGGCCACAAAAGGTCTGTCCATTTAATCTTGAGAGTAGCAGAACCTCCCCAGGAAGTGGAACAACACATTAAAGAGATAGGCTGTTAACCCACAGAGTAGATCCTGACAATAGGCACAGTTACAATTTATTGAGTGCTTACTACATGACAGGCATTTGCTATCATTTTAAATGCATTTCTCATTTAATGATCTAAGCAAGTATGCTCCATTGGTCCTGTAATGATCCTGCTGAAATTATGACACAGACGTGTTGATAGGTCTAGAGTCATTGGATGATTATATTCAAAGACTGCCTCCAACATCCATGCTTTTAATTGCTATAAATCTTCTACCTTAGCCGTATAACAATACTGAGTTATTAGTGGGCCTTAGAATCCATTTAGTCACCTCACACTCAGGGTCAGAGTTCATTTTGTAGCATTTAGGATAGATTTGTACTCATTCAAGTTTTGTTTAAACAGAACTTCATTACTACTAGTAATGAAGAATCTGGAATAAGAGAAGTGTAAGAGAAAAACAAAATAACAAAAACCACTGTATCACTTCATATACAACAATCCTTATAAGAACTTGGAAGATGGTTATCATTATACCTATTTTACAAATGAGGAAATTGAGGCTCAGAGAAGTAGAGTAACTGATCTTAAGGCATGGCACCTGGAGGTGGTGGTTCTGGTTCATCTAATTCCCTTTCCACCAGCTTAGTAACAAGGTGCTAATTCTACTTTTTAATAGTTATGTAGCAGAATTTTTCATAGTGAACATTAGATTCAGTAAACTAAGTAAATGGAATTGGCATATTCACTGAAAGATCCACATGTCAGGCTCGATCTTCTGTTGGAGGCAACCCAGAGTAAGTCTAAGGCTTCTTTGAAATGACAGACTTTCAAATATCTCAGGTGACTTATATTTCCTTGTTACCTAGTCTCTTTTTCTTCCTTTTCCCTGGTTCCTTGTGCATGTTCCCTACACATACACAAATATTTTAATAACCGTAGTTATGCTGAATGTGGTGTCACACATCCAGGAGGCTGAGCAGGAAGATCACAAGTTCAAGGCCAGCCTGGACTACATAGTAAGAACCCGTTTTTAAATAAATAAATCAACAAAACCATTGTTCTTTTTTTGTGACATTTTCAAATGCAAGCATCTCATCTGTGACTTTACAAATAAAAAAGTTTAAGGAGCTATAATCTCCAGAGCTTTGTCATCTCTGTTGCTTAGGGACAGAGTTTCAAGTCCTTTGCCATCCCAGCCATGTTTTTTGTATTTTCTAAATGTGTAACCCAGGACTGAGAAAACAGTCTAGATAAGAACTGGCCTAGCGCTGAATATGTATTTCTTCCAGAATAATGCTTGAACATTTAGGCCATGAAGTTATATTGTTCAGTTTCAAATTCTGGCTCAGTCCCTTTCCTATTTGATTTTAAGCAAGTATTTAACTTATTGGCACCTCAGCTTCCTCATTTTAAAAGGGAGAAAATGGCACTAGTTCTTTTAAGAGGTCAGCGTGATAGTCAAAAACTACCACCACAGGGTCCTCTGAGTGGGAGTTCATACCTGCAGACCAGGCCTTCTCTCTTACTGTGCTGAGTGAGCATCTCCTGCTCCTAGCTAAGCTTAAGCCTGCAATATGTAGTAGGTCTGACATCTGCTTGCCTGCTTTTGCATCCTGCCTCAACATTTCTTTCCTTTCTCTCTCCCAAATTATCAAATTTTCCTTCTCAAATATATCTTCTCACCATCACATGATGTGTTCATGTGATGAATTCCACTCATACCTTTCTCTTCTCATTTATTTCGACTACATTGTTTCCTCCACCACTGTACCCAATTTGGTCTTGTCAAAGTCAACAATAACCCTGGTGCTATTAAATCTAATGGTAAATTATGAGTAGTTTTTAAATTATTTCACTTATTAGCCATACTTAATGTAACTGAGTTGTCCTACCTCCTTGAAACACTTTCTTCACTTGAGTTCTTAGAAACTGTGCTCCTCTGGCTTCCTTCCTACTTTTAATGGCTCTTGATTTTTAATTTCCTTCACTATTTCTGCCTTTTCTTCCTAAACTTAAAGGTTGAAGGATATTTCCTTTGTGTTGAAGTTGGACCTCAACTCCATTTAGCCTATTCTCACTCTTGGTGAGACAATTCATGACTGGGTTTTACCATCTGTTTATATGCTCATGGTTGTAAGTCCAGATCTCTCTGTGGCCACTAGACTCTCACTGCTAATCAACCTTTTCACTTAAAAAATTATATTCCCAAAATCCAGCTCTTTCACTTCTCTCTAGAAGTATTTTACCTAGTTTCCCCCAACTCTGTTCTTTCAGTTCCTGAGGTCAAACCCCTAGCAACTATTTCTTTCACAAACTGTCCAAACTATGAGAAAATGCACTGGTGAATTGGTTTCTACTCCTCTAAATAACTTGGTGTCCTCCTGTAATGTGTTAATTATCCTGGCTTCACTAAGTTCTAATCATGCTATTCCAGATAGAATATATTTCTACTTCCCTGATGGGATAAGAATAGGACAGAAATGAATAGTTCTGGGTTGGGGTGTAGCTCAGCAGATTTGATTCCCAGGACTTCAAAAAAAAATAAAGAAAAAAAAATAGTTCTTCTTTCTTACTCTGGTAAGTTCATATTATATGTTCTGAATGAAGCAATAGATACAATTCATATAAATAAGTTTAGATTTTAAAAATGGTCCTATTAAGGAGCTGTAAATCATTTAGTTGTGTGCTCCTTTGCAGAAAGAATTTTCAACTCTGGTCTAAAATATGTATTTATAATTATCTTATAAGCCATATAAAAATTGTGTATGTATTCTGAACTTAGGTTTAACCAAAATATTAATTTCCCACTTTTCCAATAATGACTATCAGGGAATAATTTGTTACCACTTTTTTATGTTTAAACATGTGGCCTGGGATTCTAGTGGAATTCCTAAATAAGGGTTGTGAAAATATTTTAAGTGCAATAGTGTTGTTGCACTTAAAATACTATTTTAAGGGAAATACTATAACAATTATTTGTGTGATCAAGGAAAAAGAAAGGACATAAGAGTTGTGATGTAAGACTTCATATGCAGGCAAAATCTTAAATGAGTTTATGTGATATGGATACATATAAATGAGAAGTATCATGTCTGGGAGGAATATCAATCTGATGTGTGGGTTATTTGAAACAATAGGTCTTGAGCTGGACAATGGTATGATGAAATGGTGCTTTGGAAAAACAGACCTGCTAGTGGACTGCAGAACAGAACTGAAGGAAAAGAGAACAGAGGCACAGGAACAGGTAGAAGACTCAGAAGTGGATGAAATATGGGTGAAGACATTGGGAACATTTGTTTGGCCTAAGGCACTTTTGAGCAAAATCAGCAGATATCTTTTAAAAATAACTTTTATAATTTTGAGTTTTGTGATTTTTTAAGAAATTGTGCAAGTGACTTGTAGCTGTAATGTCCATTTGGAGGCATTTAATTAATGATTCTAATTTTTATCTCAGTTTTCTTTCCCCTTTTGGTGCTGCTAAACCTTGCTTTTCATGTCTCAAATATTTTCATAAAACATTGAAAAGCTGGCTGGTACTTTGCCTATTGTATTGGAAAATAAGATATTCTTGAACTGGAAGAGATGGAAATCCTTTGGTTTTGCATTGGCCAGTCTTTAGTTAAGTAGTAGGAATATATAAATAACATAAATAAGGTCACAGCAACTTAAGTGACCCTCATCCTCAGTATTTCACCTTGTTGCTGAAATACAATAACTAAACTTTCAAAGCACTCCATTGTATGGATTCTGGAACAATAAGTTTTTCTGTCTTTAGTAATACTTTGATATTCAAGAAGAAAAAAAAACAACTCTGCTTTAAGCAAGTTCATAGAACTTTGAAAAAATAAGAGCAAGAATTTGAGGATTTTTAAAAACAAACTACAAATAGCATTTATGTTAATTTGTCTTCTCGTTGTTGTTAAATTGTTTACCACTATTTTGCAACTAGAAGAAAATGGGCAGGCAACCCTCAGTTCCCAGTTCATGGCAATTTTATTATGGGCTGGCTCCATCACAATAGCTGTACTGCAATCTTTATTAAAAATAGCAAAAAGATTTAGGAAAGATAAACTCGAGGTTTTCCTAGGTGATATGAAGAAGCAGATACTGATTAACTGGACATCTAGCTGCTCCTTACTAAAACTCCCTATGCTCTGGTAAAGCAATCCATGCTCTATTTGGGTAAAGAGCATTTATGTTTTTCAGCAGAGGTGGATAAAACCAGAGGTATGGAAGAAATTTTTCTTTTCAAAATGTATTCTGTGGGTTGAATTTTTCAGAGGCACTGGCCAGTCTTTACTAATACTGGAGGTACTAATTCCAGTAAATATGGTAGTCATTTTTCTATTATTTCTTTTATATGGAATGACACAATAGATGGTTTATTATAAGGATATCTATTAACTTTGATCAGATTTCTTAGGTTGACATGTAAAACTAAGTTAGTTTTTTTTTTTTAAAGCTCTAGCCTTAAAGAATATTTTATAGGAATACAACCCATGTTACTCCAAAGGCACCTGCACACCCATGTTTATTGCAGCAGTATTCAAAATAGCCAAGTTATGGAAACAACCAAGATGCCCCACTACTGATGAATGGATCAAGAAAATGTGCTACTTGTACACAATGGAATTTTACTCAGCCATGAAGAAGAATGAAATCTTATCATTTGCTGGTAAATGGATGGAACTGGAGAACATCATTCTGAGCGAGTTTAGCCAGGCTCAAAAGACCAAAAATCATAAGTTCTCCCTTATATGCGGATTTTAGATCTAGGGCAAATACAGCAATGTGGTTGGACTTGGGTCACATGACAAGGGGAGGTATGGAAATAGGTAGAAAACTCAAAACATGAAAGCATTTGATGTCCCCACTGCAGAGGAACTAATACAGAAACCTTAAAACGACAGAGGTCAACATGAGAAGGGGATCGGGAACCAGTGTAAAGATCAGTTAGAGATGAATCAACTTGGGTTGTAACACATTTGTACATGAAAGCAATGCTAGGAATCTCTCTGTATAGCCATCCTTAACTAGCAAAAATGCTTTGTTTTCCTTATTATGCTTATGACTTCTCTTCGATAAAATTAGAGATAAGGGCAGAACAAGTTCTGCCTGGAAGTGAGGGGGGAGGGGGAGAAAAGGTCGAGGGGGGGATAGAAATGACCCAAACAATGTACATACATGTGAATAAATGAATAATAATAATAAAAGAATATCGTATTATATTTTAACGACATCCTTCCAGAGATCTTCTGTGACATTTCTGTTTCAGTCTAAAGTAAATTACTGCTTCCATAATGGTGATGGGATTGGGCAAAAATCCATAAGCAGTATGTTACACTGATAAAAATATGATACCTTCATTTTGATGTCCTAATACTTAAAGATAAGAAATGTCATACCAGGCTTAGTATTATATAACATACAGTCCACAGTGGAATTTGAGAAGTCTTTTGAGAAACACTTTAGCCTTCACAAAATTAAAAGTTGAATCACAGTATAGTCAAATGTGATAACTACTTCAGAATCTGGGATACACAACACTGATTGAAGGGAGTCTAGTTTGAACTTGTTGCCTTGAAAGTTTTACAAAAGAAACTCAAGTCTTTATTTTGATGATGGTGATTATTATATAAGCAACACATGTTTCTTTTCTAAGTGTGATGCAAGCATCACACATTTTATATGTAATAAATGAATGTTCATTTGGCCATTTACCATATGTTAATGAATATTATAAGTTTTTGCTATTATTAATTTATTTAATAATATTCCATAAGATAACTAATATTGTTAATCTCTATTCTCTAAATGAGGAAAGATCATTATAAATGGAACATGGATAAGTACTTTTAAACTTTAATAAAATTTATAGCTTAAAGGTATTTTAATGCCTACTTAAAAAGTAATAGTTTTCCACATACAGAACTAATGAAAATTCCTTTAAAAATATGTATATGCATACACATATACACATATAAGTAAAAAATGAATCAGTACTTTTAGATAACATGCAATTGTAGCAAAAATCATGGAAATGGCACTAACATACTGAATTTAGAAATGATGGCTTCTGGAGAAAATTGCTCTAAAATGTTTTCACATGTTGAAAAACTAATACATCTTCTTTGGAAGTAGTGTCTTTTGTAATATAGGATCGAAAATTTGTAATATCTCTAGAGTATTTGTTTTTCTTTCCCTTCCTTTCTTCCTTCTTCCCTTCTTTTTATACCCCGTGCTTCTTTCCTTCTCTCTTTTCTTCATTCTGGCAGTTCAAAGTTAGTACTCTTCCACAGTATATTTAATCAAGTCTATGACTTCAAGGACATACAGTCCTTCTTAAAATATTTTTGACCACTGGTTTTGTTCAATATTCTCCATGAATTTTATTAAGGAAGATTAATTATAATGATGCCTCCATAGATCACATGGTTACACAACAACAGGGATAACTACATAATTTTTCAGTTGCTCATTAAGTATTTGAATTAGTCACAAACCACATTTATCAGAAAAGAAGACCCTAAGAAACACTAATCATAAATTTTTCCATGTACATAGATGAATAAAGAACAGTAAAGGCAAAAACTTAGGCATAATAGCAGCCTTTCATTGGAAAACGTTTTAAATACCTGCCTCTATCTACCTGACTATTGGAACTCTAAAATAAGAGTCCACTAAACTGTAAGAGGACCAGGAACACTTCCCTTTACTGGGAATTTGAAAGAAAGTCTCCAAGCCATTTCCTAATAAACCAATTTACCTATTCTTTATGCATGGTATGTTTTTTTCCTCCCTTCCATTCTCAATAACAAATTTCTTTCTTTTACAAGGTACATTTGTCAATATCAGCCACCCTTCTGCACACACTGCATCAGCTCACGTATTTATTCTCTGAAATCACTCCACAGTTTTTTTCCCAGCCTGTCTTACAGTGAGTTCTGTGGATCTCCCAAGACTCTGGAATGTAATTGTAACTGGTCTATGGGAGCCAAGTTGTGGAGAGAGAAACAATTTTTCCAGGGTATACAACAATATAAAGAGCTAATATGAAATATTTAGGACTTCCAAAATGCTTTAAAAATCAATAGTGGTGTGTATTGTTATATTTTTGGATCTGTATTATCAAGATAATTGTCTCTGCTTTTTACTTTGCTTTATCATGAAGAACAACACAAGATGAGATAGTCCTCCAAGGTATAATTGGAAACTTTATCTTTCTTTTATACTCTATAAGTATAGTCATTGATTTTATTTTCACAGCAACCCATGGTCAGGCCCTGTCAAGAATATCAAAAAAT
The DNA here is from genome assembly GCF_047511655.1 of Castor canadensis. Classification (NCBI taxonomy): domain Eukaryota; kingdom Metazoa; phylum Chordata; class Mammalia; order Rodentia; family Castoridae; genus Castor; species Castor canadensis. Next base: position 116,651,118 of record NC_133394.1, read on the forward strand.
CAATTCAGAGTAGAGCTGGCTAAGCAAATACAGTATTAGAGTTCTCAATATCCACACCAGGCCACAGATTTCTGGTGAATAGTAGATTCATTTCCAAAACATGAAGCCCAGAAACTTCTCTTTGAAATTTGGACTCAGTAGTGTATCTTAGAGAACCCAATAAAGTTGTGATTTCAAAAAGCTCACACTTCTGGCAGAGCTGTTCCCATGTTTGCTGTATACCTTCTGCAGTTGTTTTCATTTCTATAATGCATTCCCACTCATGCTGTGTTCCTTTTCCAATTATTTTCATTTCTATTATAGGGAGCAATAAAATCATCATACTCATACAGCTTTCTTCCTAAAAATGATCTTCAGAGAATGAAACAGACAGGACAGTAAGGAGCTTGATGCAGAAGTTAAGAGTAAAGACTTTGAAGTGAGAATATGTAGGTTAAACACTGCTTTCATCAAACACAGAGGCTTTGAAAAATCACTTTACAAGGTACGGAACAGTTGGCAAATTATGATACCTTCTAAACAAAGGAAAGAATGTGAATATGTACATATTTGTTAAAATATGAGACAAATCCCAAAACAAATAAAAATGATTCTGTATGGGTAGAAGAATGGGAAGGGAGAGGGTAGGGACAATGATGAAATTAAGACCTCTTTTGTTTAATAGATTGACTTTAGAAACCAAGTAAATATTTTTTATAATTATGAAATAAATTTGAATATAAATTTAAAAACACAAAATGGAAAAAATGAAGTAAGACTGTAGTTTAGCCATAGAGTAAGGATCTTTTCCTAAATTAAAATGTTATTAAAATATTCATCTGTATGATCCTGAGGGGAGACATCTTACCCTTCATTTATATATATTTAATAGGATAAAGTAATCATTTTAATATCACTAGGAACCAATATTTTCTTCTTTCTTCTTACCTTCCTTCCTTTCTTCTTTTCTTTCTTTCTTTGATTTTTGAGACAGGGCCTCCTATGAAGACCAGGCTTCAAACTTGAGATCCTCCTGCCTCAGCTTTCTAAATTCTGGGATTACAGACTTTGTGCCATTATGACTGGATGAATTAATACTTTCATTGAAAGAAAGAGGAAGCAAATATAAAATTTCAGTCCATTATATCCCTATAATCCTAGATTTGAGTTTAAAATATTAGTATGAACTCATTATTTCTTCTCTATTTCTGTGACAGACAGTGTATAAGTTGATGCATCAGAAAATAAGGAAGCTCTCAAGACTACTGTGGTCATGTCAAAGAATATAATAGACAACTTGAAAGGGCTTCCACTGGCTGAAGAGAAAACAAAGTAAGAACTGAAAATAACAACAGCTATAGTGAATTGAAACAGGTATGGATAGATAGATAGATAGGCAGATAGATACTAGTAGTCCATAGTACCTCAGAATGTAACTTTACTGAGGATGGGGTCTTTTAAAAGGTAATCAAGTTAATGTAAGAGTATTAGGGTGGGCCTAATCCAATATGATTGTTGTCCTTATAAAAGGGAGAAATTTATCACAGATATAGTTAGAGAGAAGACCATGTGAAAATATGACAATGGCCACCTACACACCAAGAAGGGAAACCTAGAATAAGCCTCCCTTTCTTACCCCTTAAAAGAAGCCAGTTTTACCTTTTCCCTGTTTTTTACTTCTAATACCAGAACTGTGAGGTAAAAATTCTGTTATTAAAGCTACCTAACTCATGGTACTTTGTTATGGCATCCCTAGGAAATTAATACAATTGTTAAAAATAATGGGATTATTGTAATGGATAAATGAGGTCGTCAGCATCTGAATTTTTTTTATTAATTCTCTTATCTTAAAAGAAGAGACAGCCAGTCATTTTGTGTCTCTTTATAGAAATATATTACACTACTTTTGAAATGGCCTTGTCAGAACAAAATATCAAGAACAACTAATCTAAATCTGATCAAATGTCAATATAGGAAATAGAGGAACACATTTACAATATGGGCATTAATATAAAAAGGACATGGTTTTATTAAAAATTAATTTCTAATAGTATTAAATAGAGGAGTGAAATGATATAGAGCTAAAGAGATTTAGCCATTATAGCAATCAGATTCAATATTATATAGTCTTTGTACCTACTGTAAGAAATGAAATGAATGATATAAATTGGGAAAATCACTTTAGATCTCTCAGTATTGATATCTTCATCACTAATTTACACAGATCATAATGTTGTAGTAAAGATTAAATATGAAACACAAGTGGAGCATTAAACATGGTATTGAAATATAATACGGTTTCAAATTTATATACATGGGTACTAGCTAAATCCCATGATACAATTGTTAGTAATATTAATTAAAATGATATGGCATGTACTTCTTACTGCTTGTATGCTACAATATGTGTATAGAAGCCTAAATAAACACCAAACAAAACATGTACTGATCTCTAATGTGAGCCAGGATTGGTCTACTTATTCCATTACCCAAGCTCACATAGCCCTCCCTCAAATCCATCAGGCCCTGGGTTCACCTGTGGTGGAAGATGAAGGAAAGAACATTGTTGAACATTCAAAGGAAAGCAGGGTTAAAATGGGAAGGCAAAAGGAAGGACATTCTCAGGAGGTTAAGTACTCCAATAGATATCTTTACAGATTAAATTATCCCATGCCTAACACTTTTAGGGAAAGATCAACACAGTCGTTAAGCCCTCACATGGCTAGGCCTTGGAGAGAATCAGTGTTGCAACCAGCTGGATCATGTTTGCATAAGAGGCAGACTACATCTGGTCATTAATAGCAATAATTGCTCTTTGGTTAAAAGCCATCATTTAGATGTAAAAAATGTTGCAGCTGACAACTACTGAGTCAGGTGACTCCGTCTTGTACATATAACTTCATTTTTATAAACATTTATTGGTCATCTCAAATATATTGAGAGAGGAGATATAAAGATTGAGAAAATAAAGTTCACATTTTCAACAAATACCAATCTTGTTAACATACCAGGAAAATAACTCTAAAACAATATAAAATGTCATAAGAGAGTAGCAAATCTCCTGCATCTGTCAGATTAAAATGCAGTAGGGCATTTGAGTGAGAGTTTTCATCTGGTAAGAAAGATTGTGAAAGTCTTCATGGATGTATCAAAGTTTAAGAGTGGGTTTTTAAAAAGGAGTAAATTGGGAGGAAGTATTAGGATGGGGAAAGACGGGGGGCAGAGATGTGAGGGCATTTCAATAGGACTCTAGGGTTGCAGAAAAAAAATACAGGTGGTCTCATCATATTTGAATTTTGTGAAAACAAGAAGGAATTTTTGCAATATTTAGGATATACATGCTTAGAGAAATAAGTTGAGGGTTTTTAATTTAGACAGAGAATGGAAAATAATTTTATGGAGGTTTTGGAACCATTGAGTTTTGTTGTGGGTGATGTGATGTAGCATACTCTCTAAGAAAGATAAGGATGACAGTGATATGAAGGAGAAAAATTGAGGGAGGAAATTGGCTAGGAAGTGATTGTGAAAATGTTAATTTAAGTGGTAGAAACAGTTTAGAAGTAGAGAAGATGGTTGAGATAGAGAACAACATTCTTATGATTTCATATAAATTAAGTTGTACCATTGTATATTGAATTTTCATGTAGAATACATTTGTTTTACTTTAATGATGTGTTCTTATGCTTACACAATACCTGACCAAAGGGGATTTGGGTTACATTCAGAAAATGTCTTTGATCCTGCGATTATTAAAAATTACTAAGTAATATACGGCCTCATTCATAATGACTGTTAGCTGGACTTATAGAAAGGGATAAGGCCACCGGTTTCATTCTCCTGATTACTCATGTCTAAAATAAGTACTCTACAGTTTTAAAGGTGCCAAAACATATGTTATGTGATGAAGATTTTCTACTTTGTGTGCTTAGGAATGATAAATGATAGCTATCTTTTAAAAAGCACAGATTTTCATTTCTACAATGAGAAAATGTTATATTAGAGGAATTAAATTGAACATGACTTAATATATAGGAAGACAGAAGCAATGGGATTTAGGCTCAGGAAGGGAGTTTAGGGGTAATTTTTGCTCAATACCTTCTCTTTAAGGTGGGGATTTGAAATCCAAGAAGGTGAAATGGTTGGCTGAGAGGCACAAACTGGATAGCCTCTGGTCTCTTTCTGCTCTCACATAATGACAGATCTTCCAGGTTGTTGGGGAATTATTCCCAGAACCAAAATAGTGAATGGATGCACATATGAGGCACTCAAATGAGTGCTTTCTAAATCCATCCACTGTATCTGTGTTCTAAAAATTAATATCCCTGGGAATTAGAGAACTACCCTCAAGATACAGTTTTCTAGTACCCAGTAAGGCTATATAGGGCACAATTACTTTAGAAGAATACAATTTAAGACTTACTATGTATTCTTTATCTTATTATTTATGTAATAAGATCTTTTTAATAATGAGTTAGGAGATCTTAATCTCTCACTGCAGATGGAAAAACTAAGTCACAGTGAGATAGATAATTTGCTCCAAGTCAGGCAGTCAGGAAATTGTGATACTCAAGTCCTCTGACTCTAGTTGTCATATTTTCTCTGCTATAGCTGTAATATCCACAGGATATTTCTAACCTGCTGGGAAAAGAAAACCAAACCTGTGAGGGAAGGTCTTAATAAAGTCATGTGAGGAAGAAGATTATGTGTCAGTTGTGGTGTGAAGCTCTTATGGAGGAAGTAGGTGCCACAAAGAGATCAGAGACCAGACAATAGATGAATGGTTTCTCTTTATTTGGGAAGGAGAGATAATAGTTTTCTGCTTGCAGGCTAAAAGTGATGCAGACCTGGTTTGGCTCTAAAGAGAATAAAGCAATATTGTATAATTTGGAAGGAGTTATTGACCCCTAAATATATTTGAATGGGATGGGAACAATATTGGTATGGAAATCAGGATACCTGAATTTTAGTCCCAATTCTGCCATTACCTCATTATGGTCCTAGATAAGGCCCTATGCCCTTCTATTTCCTAGTTGTAAAATGAAGTGTGTTCAACTTCATGATTATCTAATATGTTCTTCCTTTATATAATCCCATTGATAGAGACTGCCAATCATTTGGAAACTTCCTGAAGTGAAACGTTATAAACTGAGAATTTGACCATTCTTGCAAAAATAGTTGCCCTGTTTTTCTACAAACAAACAACAAGCTTTTTATATATTCTTGACTAATCAGTATAGTTATAAATGTAGTGACTGATTAGCCTATTAAGTTAGGACATGAATTATTTTCCCAGAATATAATATTTGATAGAAATTGGAGAGATAACAAAAATTACAACTGATTTACAGTGTATGAACTGTCACTAATGATTGACAACTGACCTAGGATTAGTAGATATTGCCTACCACCATTATCACCAGACTCAAAAGACCTGTCACTTTATTTCATGATTTTTTTCAATAACACTTTTAGCTCAGAGATTTAACTAGAATTGAAAGCTCTTTGTGTACTGAAAGAGTGAAAAATTCTAAAAATCATTTTGCCAGGATCAACTGATGCAATTCTACTATATAAATGAACACCAAAGCTAGAAATCAAATAACCAACCACTAGGTAAAGATTATAAATTTAATCTCAGTTTTACTTTTTTACTTGCATAGTCTTTTTGGATTTTGGTGAGCTTATAGACATTGACTATAGAATTTTGAACTGTTACTAGAGTTTTAGCTTGGTGTTTGTGGCAAATGGAAGCATTTTAGGGAGGTAATGAACAGTCCAAAATGGTAAGAAAATTGGGTGCCAATATTGTGGATCTACTATATAGCTTTCATTTGCATCGCAAAAGGTCACAGATGTGACACCAAACCTTAAAGAACTTAATCCTGTAATAACAAGTCACAGTTCAGATATTTCTTTGTAAAACCAAAAGCTGATTTTTTTTTCAGGAAAAGGGGTGATTCTGATGATTGAATTTAAGGCCCTTGATTGGCAAGCACTCTACTATTTGAGAGCCACCCCACCATACCTTTTTCTTTAGTTTATTTTTCAGACAGCGTCTTGCATTTTTGTTCAGATAAGCCTCAGACTGCAAGCTTTCTACCTTCAACCTCCCCAGTAGCTGGGATGACAGCTACCATGATGCCTGTCCTTGGAAACTGATTTTGAAGCATGACTTAAAAGTTTAAAAAGCCCTTAACTACATGAAGTTTAATAACAGATCTGCATAAGCATATGATAGTCCCTTTCTATCTGATTATTAAACAAAGAAAACAAGACAAAACTCACTATGGTATAAAACATTGCTGATATAAATAAGGATGATATTCTCCTTATAATTGATTCTTAAGCAAAATGAAACAAAAACACTATGGTACAAAATATTGCTAATATACATTTAAAAAAACCCGAATAAATAAAGATATTTTTACATACTAGAGGACCTGATAATTTTAAGAAGTCAGCTCTTCCCAAACTGATCTATAGTTTCAATACATCTTAATTATAACCCCAGCAGGCTTTTTTTGTAATAAAAATTGACAAGTTGGTTTACAGGGAGATTCAAAGAACCCAGAATATCAAAAAAAGTTTACAGGGAGATTCAAAGAACCCAGAATATCAAAAAAAACAAAAAAACAAAACAAACAAAAAAACCTTGAAATAGAAATATAAATTTAAAGAACTTAAACTCTTTGGTTTCATGACCTTCTATAGAGCTATTGTACTTAAAATAGGGTAACACTGCCTAGGGAAAAACAAATAAACAATGGAACAGAATAAAGCCTAGAAATAGACCTCCACTTACATGGTCAAAACTACCAACATGATCCAGTCAGAAAAGGGAAATCTTTTCAATAAATGATGCCCAAATAACTGGATTGCCACATGGTAAAAAATTCTTCCCATACCTCATACAAAACACAAAAATTAATTTAATATGAATCATAAGTGTAAATATAAAAGCTAAATCATAAATATTTAAAGATATAAAAACACTACAGATTTTCTCAAAGTTGCTACAAAGTATTTTCCTGTTTCTTTAGAAAGCTGTTCTCTAGCTCCCTTTCGTGATTAAGTAGCTCTACCTGCAACATTTCAGTTCAGTCTGGGTGTCTCAGAGACAATCAAGCAATTGACTAAAAATATACAACTTCTAGAACAAGCTAGATGTGAGATTCATCTGGCAAAAACACATGTTCTTGTTACTTTGTTTATTACTTCAAGAGCAGGGACAAAAAAATTCATGTACCCTTACTGGAAAAGTTGCCTATATTGAGATCAAATGGTACCAAGCAATTTTCTGTTTTTTAATGTAAGTTTAGTATGCACAGGAGTGCATCTCCTACTTGCTTCTCTTTCCACTTCCAAAAGTAGGAAATACAACAGCAACATTAAAACACGCCATTTACCGGAGTCCATAGAGAACTGTCCCATCAGGATGCAGTCGGATCATTCGGTTTTTCACTGTCACTCCATGCACAAATGATTTCTTGTCATTCAGAAAGTAAGTGTCTGGTACCCAGAGTTGGTCAGCTACTCTGTTGTCTAGGGTGAGGTTTAGTGGGATTCCAGAATATGAAAGCCTTTTGTCTTTCCAAGACTGCTGGAAATACATGGTGAGTGTATAATCCTGTGAAAGAAAGGAAACCAAAATAGAATTTTACTCTTATCATCATCTAAGGCTTTTTGTTGAGACCCTGATAGCACGTGGTTTTGTAGATACCCAGAGAGCTGCCCTCCTGATGTCCCCCGCATATGTTGACATGTATTCCTCCAAGTGCAGGGCAACCAACAGGTTAAAAGCAACAGAGCAATACATCAGTACATGCACAAGCATTTCCCCCTATACAGAACAAATGCATACAATTGAATTTGGAGGGGGTAGATGTTGAGATTTGGACTGGAACCTCATGCTTTCTAGGCAGGCTCTTTCCAACTTGTGCATGACTACAGCCCTCTTTGTTTTAGTTATTTTTCACATAGGGTCTCTCATTTTTTGCCAGGTCACACTTAGACTGCAATCTTTCTATAGACATGTACCACCATGTCTGGATTATTGGTTGAGATGGTGTCTAGCTAAATTTTTCCTAGACTGTCCTTGAACTGCAGTCTTCCCAATGTCCACTTCCCAAGTAGCTGGGATTACAGGCATAAACCACTGTGCTTGGCCTGTAATTAAAACTTAAGGTTTGAAGTTAAGGTAATAATATCAAGGGAAGGATCATAAGGAGAAATCCTACAAGTGATCAAGTTTACAAAAGTATTCAGTCCTGGACATTATACTTACTGCTTTATATGTGAGTGAAATATTTGATAAGTAATAATTAAAAATAGATGCCTTTAAAAGAAGAGGGTATTTTTCAAAGTCCAAGTGCTTTTTCAATAAATACTTCCCCGTTTGATTCATTAAGGTTATCAATTACTGTTATCTGTATCTTTCTAGTGAATTGCAACTTGTCTATGGGTCATAAAAGTAGATAAAAAGCACATGTAGATGGAGGTGTTTATTTGGCCTGCAGACTGACATCAGGGTAGAAATGATAAACAATTTCTCTCTTACATCATTATTGTTGTGTTTAAGGAATTGGTTTGAGTTCAGAGTTGGGTTTGTACTTAAGAATGTGTTTTCTCACCTCCTGCTAAAGGTTAGAATGAGAACATCCTGTACTTTTCTTTCTAGCTAGGTTGCCCTTGGCAGTGAGATACAGGAAGATTTGGGCTCAATAAACAGATCAAGCTACAGGGGAGGGATGATGATACATATCTTGTGCTTTACTTTGTTGTCTGTTTTAAAGAACTCTATTAATACAAAGTATAATTGCCCATTGAAAGAAAATAAATTGACTGCAGTAAAATCATAAAGTCGTTAAGGTATGGATCCCAGCATAATAAAAACAAAAGGTTCCATTTTTCTTTCAAAGGACTATGTCAATAGTGACTTTTTGAGTGCCTTAGCAGCTAAAAAGAAAATACTGTGAAACTCTGGCACATCTGTGTACTAGCCATGGTAAATAAATTACATAGAAGCACTGACTTAGATCCTGAGCCTTGCATCTGAGAAAACTGTACCTCATCTAGATTCATAAATGAATATCTAGGCATTTCTCAAAAATCTTAACATTTAAGACAATATCATTTACTTAGAAACCGTCTTGCAATAATTGAAAGATGTTCATGTTCAGTGACAAGAATATTCTCTTTTCACTATTAATCATACACTCTCTTTTAAAATTCTGAAATCTTACTCTACCTTCCTTTCATGTGTGTGTGTGTGTATGTATGTATTTATGTATGTATATACTATACACACTGTATATATGTGTATATAGAGCATATATATCTTCTTTATATGTACATGTAAAGCCTTTATATATATCTGTATATATACATCTTCTTTATATACAGAGAAAGAATATATACTCTATGTATATCTATAGAGAGTATAAATGAATGTTTACATACATATATACACACACATACACATACACACATAAAAAGAACCCCTTGTGTATATACAATTCTCTCCTCAATTATTACTATTCCACTTAAAACTTCTTTAAACTCTTCACATCATGTCTTTTTGGAACAAAATGAATTAAATCTATTCTAAACCTTTGATTCCAAAACACCTTGATTCTAATTTCTAACACATGTAACTAAATTCCCATGTAACTCTAGGAAACTAACATAGCCTCCAGCATCTCAGATGTCCCATTTCTAAAATGAAAAAAAAAATAGCATTTTGCTGGCTTATTGTGAGCGTCAATTGAAAAAGATTAAGGTTAAGGTACTTTATAAATTGTAACAGTAATTTGTAACATATATATATGTTCTTCTTCCAAACTGTTAATTCCTAGGTATGGATGAACAATATACTTCTAAATATTTGGAGAGCCCACAATTAACTTTTATAATAATTGTTATTTTTAAGAAATGTTCATGAAAGAATTTTTAGGCAGATGAATCCTCTTGACCATGAAAATAAGCAATTGTCTGTAATTAGTTTTAAATCTTGGGTTGGGTTCTTATGTGTAATTCATCTGCTGTTAGAAAATTCATAACCAGTCAAAGTTGTGTTATTGTAAACTTTGCCATGCGGTCTGTACAATCAACAATGGAATGCGCATTTCTATCCTCTTACTAATCCTTGTCAGCATCCAGATTTCCATATGTGACAGAGGCATTCCTCACAGTAAGAGCTGGTGGAAATTTATTCTCTCCAATAAGTAAAGTTTTAATGTATGATGGAGACATTTTGTCATGAACTATAAAGGAGCAGTGTCTTAAAAATTGTTATGACAGTAGATTTCAAATGTTCTCACCACAGTAAAAACACACAAGTATGTGAAGGAATGCATAGGCTAATTAAATCAGTTTGTACTTTCCATAATACATGCATATTTCAAAGCATCATGTCATATATGATGAATATATATGTATATAGAACCTTTATTTGACAATTTTAAATAATGAAAAATAATACCACAATGGCAATAGTAAATGCTGTAATTACTCTAAAAATGAGTATATAAAAGAAAATACTGTAGACATGAGATAATGTAAACATGAGTAACCTCTGTGTAGATATGTGTATGAGGGATAGACTTTTCCTCTTCCCTCTCTGGAGACTGTTTTGTTTCCTGTGGAGAAATAAAGAGGTATATGTATGTGTTGAGACATTTGCTATACACAACTCATTCTGTTTTCAATAAATATTGAATAAAATCATGTCATCTTTCTAATTTAAAACAGTAATTTACACAATTTGCAGAGAGAAGTAATCCAGTGAAAATTTATGTATGCTATCATGTTACATCCAGAAATGGGACAAGAACCCTTTAAACCCAGTCTTGTGCATTTTTAGAGCTAGTCACTTCACCTAGGTCCTGATCCTATGCTAAAGTGAAATATGGACATAGAGGATTAATAATCTTAGAAAAACCATTTCAAGATAATGATGATCATAATAATGATGAATAGTCAGGAAGACTTAACAAACAGCAAAATCTCCTTTTTTCTACTATTTGTATATGACATTTGGATAATAATCTCTCTTGGAGTGTGTGCTCTGGGGTCTTCACAACTGTCTCCCATCTATTATCGCTTTTTGTTCTCACAGCAACTTTATGAGATGGGTTAATTTTCTAAAGGAGAAAATTAAAAGTATTGACTATATTTTAGATAAATTATTCTCCCTATCTGCACATTAATATAAGTTTTTATGGTGAAATATGAATATAATAAAACCTATGACCTGATTTGGGTACATGCTATTTTCAGATGGAAAATAAAGGCTTTAAATGGCCTTATTTTGCTCTGCAATAAAAGTTTCCTGTTAATTTATCATTAGTTGAAAGAACAAGCACTCTAAAGAGGATTGAAATTTTTCAGAAAGAAATTTTTACTCTTTGACTAAGAGCATTAAAATAATTTTTTCTTCCAGGTGTACACTTGGAAGTATTACAAGTATTCAACCAGCTTTCTCAAGTGTGCAAGCTACTCGATGATAGGATGTACAGCATATTTAGAAACTACAAGCCATAAGGGATTCTCTGACACTGAGTTAAATTAATAGGATTAGCAAGTATGAGATCAGTAATGAAATTGGTCAAGCTAATTCAAGCATGAGAGAATTTGATTCATTGAGGAAAGGCAAGAGAGAGAATACCAAATTAGTACTGCTCAATGAAACTCCAAAAGAATATACATCTAATATATAAATATGAGCAAAAATCCAAAAATTCATCATGTTAAATAAAAGTCATTTTTTCCTTCCTTCAGACGTATGCACAAGTATGAAAATAGAGCAATGAAATGTGTTGAAATTGTTTTAAGAAGTGGGGAGAAGGGGATGAGGAAGAGTGACAGAGGGGTGAATTTAATCAGGGTACTTTGCATGCTGTTTGGAAATATCACAACGAAATCCCTTTGTACAACAATATATCCTAATTTTTTAAATGTTATTCTCTTTTTGGGATGAAGGCAACATTCTAGTTTAGATATGCAGTTTAAAAATAAGGGTGATATTTTCCTCCAGCATACTTTTAGTAGTGTTTGAAGATAGTTTTGATTGTCATAATTGGGGTAGTCCTACTGATGCCTGTGGACATAGGTCAGGTATGGTCCTCAACATACTGGCATAGGCAGCACAGCCCCCACAACAAAGAATCAGCTGGCCCAAAAAGTCCATAGTGGAAAAACTGCTTCTTTAGTGCATATTGCTTGATGAGTTTGCACATGTAAGGCCATCACCACAATCAAGGCATAGACACATCCTTTAAATCTACAAATTTCCTTGTCAAGGTTGAGAAATCCTACCTTATATGACATATCCTTCATTTTTAAAATCAATAAAGCCCTTCAAAATCTTTTACCATCACTTTATAGTATGTTTATTCTGAGTTTTTGATGTATCTCTTATCATGTTGTAGTAGGGAATGTTAAAACAAGATGGGTACCATTTTGCCATTTTCCCATAATAAGTCATTTGATAAAAAATCCATTAATTATCTTGCACTAAAATAAGGGAAACAGTTATGATTTGTAGGCAAATATATTGAGGTATGTATTTTATAGAATTTGCTCCAAGAAGATGCCACAGTGGGCTGGAAAAGGGAGTCTCTTTGTTTCCTGACTTTGCAATCAGCTCACATCTCAGACAATGTTAGTAAAAAGACAGCGTATTCCTTTAACGTGTAGTAACATTGCATCCAAAAGGATCACATAAGAAATCTCTTTCTTAAATTATTCTTGAGAAAGCCTTACACACACCCTCACAGACACACCCACACCCCCTCACACATACTTATATCTGAAAGAACCAAGGCCCTGGGTCATATTTATATTTTAATTTTTCATCTACTTTAATGTACATTATAAGAGGCTCCAGGTACAAATACCTGTTCCCTGTAAATATTTATATTTATGCCAGTTTAGTTGGGCTCTGAGATCTGCCCTATCCAAAGCTAAGTTTACTTTCTCTGAAAGCAAACTGATTGTACTGGAGCTGTGCCTCATGCCTTCCATATTTGCAGTCTCTGCCACAATGGAGGGTACCCTACCTACAGCTCTTTCTAATTGAGCAAAGCCACGTTCTCTATGACATGACTGTGCTCATCTTCAAATTTGGAAATGCAGAGTAGATAGCTAATGCAGGAGCAGCTTGAAATAAATGTACAAACTGAATGAAAAAGATGAAATGGGCCAATGGAAGTTTTCTCCAAGGGATTTACTGTTGAACAAGGAATCTAAGACAGGAGCTATGGGACTAAGTACAAAGGTCATGACACAGAATTAAGGCTGTGCTGCAATTATAAGGTTATAAAAGAAGAAAACAGCCTGCAGAAAAAGAAGGAAAATGGAAAAAGAAGCAAAACATGACCATAAAAGGCAAGGTTTGTTGTTAGAGAATGAATGATCAAGTCCATGAAGACTTTTAATTTTTATATTTAGTTCGTTCTGAGATCTTGACGTGGTCAATTCTTTATGGTTCAGTTGTATCATTTTATCTAACCCAATTTTCCTTGGGCTAAGTTAAATCAATCTTTATTTCCCCCAACCAAAAAAGGCCATAATAATGATGGTAATCAGTGGATGCATATATCAGAATCCCATAAACAGTAATGATACATATTAAAGGCCAAGGGAACTTCAAGCTGTCACTTGGCCTGTCTCCCCAAATTTAAAAGTAGGAGCTACTTATGAGGAATCTGAGATCAACATTTGGTTTTGATTCTGATTATTAACTAGAAGAGCAAAGAGCAAGAAGAAACACATGTTACTTCCTAGCAAAACAATTCCCTTTCAGACACAAATAAAATTATCCAGAAAAGCAACATGGAGATGACTCAGTATAACAAGTAGTACCCCTTACAAGGACAATTAAAAAAAAAAATAAACCCAAAGCTTGTATTTCACAAAAACAAAGTTTAGTGAAAATGGTCTGATAAACAAATCAATTTAAGCTATAATGGAATTGAATCATAAAAGAGTTATTTCTAATACAGCCTTCTACTTAAATGAATATTTTGCATTTGAGTGTTATCCCATAAGTATATTGTGTAGAAGAAATTCATCATTGTATGCTGTAGGTTTGCTGTTGATTTCTACTTTTATTTTACATCATTTAGTGTTATGTTAACTATTGATACTTGCTGGTTGCTCTTATTTCTTGGTCATGTTTTGTTACAATACCTTTAAAATACATGTATTCATTATGATTATTACCAAAGCCCATATTATTACTTATTATTGATTTTTCTCATCAACTGTAGCCCAGTATGTGCCTCAGGGAACATAATCTTCTTTTACCTTTATTTCATCCTAAATAGCCCCATTTGTTTAAACCATCTGTGCAGTCAGACTTTTTGTCACTCTTGTGTTATGTTCTGAAAAATTTGGACTTAATCAACCAAGTGAGCAAACAAAAGCATTAATGTTATGTCCTATACCAAATGAGAAGCATCTAAGAGTATTACATACGGACTGCGTAATACATATGGTATGTATGACATTGACATGCCAATAGAGTATGAAGATGTGCTTCAATGCAATCAACAACACGAAACTCACTATATGAGAATGCAAATTCATAATCTAATATGTACTCTAGAAACTATAAAGATTCATTTTCACTAGAAATATAAAGACCCCTTTTTTAGCCATTGGATCTGATTTCTTAAAGTTGATTTTATAAAATTTGTTTCATACAGTAACAATTTAAATCTCTTACATTCTAGAATCTAAATAATCAGAAGCTCAAATAGAGTTGCTTCTATGATAAGATAAATTGAAACATTTGACTTAAAGCAAAGAAAATTTTCCAGAAGCTTCTCAGTCAAAAGATCTTTTGTTAAGCAAAATGACTAATTTATTCTGTCAATATTAAGTTGTTGTTTACTGCATTTAAAGAATTATATTATGCCAGATTCTGAACAGTTGAAGATGCAGGTATAAAGATAACTAATTTATTTCAGATGAGTTTGTGTTTTGGGTGTCAGTAACACATACATGTAGAGATTCCAAGCAATTAGTTATGATAACATAGGAAGAAAGGGCTCAGCACAGATACCTGAATCATCAGTGATAGGTGAAGCTGTGGGAATGAATTAACTCAATGTGGAGACCGTCTAAGCTGAGAAGAGAATAGAACCCTGGGAAACTTAATTCCAGTATTAGTCATGAATGTATTTGAGCTCCCCCAACACCCCTCACCTACTTTTTTTGTTATAGCACTGGCCATATAGTTTTGTAGGAATATCCTCAGTCCCACTAGATTCTGAACTCCCCAGAAAGTTCATATTTTTATGTGGATCATCAAATACCTTGGTTGAATGTGAATTAAGTAATGCTGCATGTTCGGGATGCTTTGTATCAATGCTAAGTATGTTAGTACTTAATCATTTTATTACATTCCAGTTTTTCAAAAAATTGGTCATCTTAGATAATATTCATTGGAACTATCACATAACTAAAATAATAATCCCGAGTTTCCATTTTCTAACAACTTAAGGTTGATTGACCTATAATTCCTGAAAAATATTAGCAAATTTATAAATTTCTGAGAGTCTATGAAGCTAAAAACAAACTTACTCTTTAATAATTAATTGTGATTTTATATAAAATGTTAATTTGGATTATATAAAAGAAATTTCATTCATATATTCAGCAATAACTCATCAGTTTGGAAGTATAAGCCAATTTATACTAAAACTTTAAAAATACATTTCTACTCAGTAAAACTTTGGGCTCATTTACAAGTTAGTCAATATTCAAAATAAATATTAAATTGATGACTTATTCATCAAGAAAATGATTTATAAACTTCACTGATATTTAAAACCACATAATTGTATAACACCAGTTTTTAAGTCCTTAGTTCCAAAGGTTCATAGAAAATTATTGTTTGCATTTCCCCCCTATATTTAAATAGCAGCAGAAATAAAATCAGATGCAGGGAAGCTCCAGAAAGCCAACAGAGTTCAGAGGTGAGCAAAACTGTAAAAGGACATGAGAATCAGAACTATACCAAGATTCTGTAAAACCCACAATTCAAAGAGATGAAAAAAGTCATGCATCATTTTTGAGCCCTTGAAGGCAGTTTCCTCTCTTGTGATTTGTGATATCGTGATGTATACTGAGCTTAAGAAGTAGTTTCTGCAAGGATTCTAGATCTGGTGCTGTTTGGTTGGAGAAGAACTTAGGTTCTAGAAACTCTTAAAGCTCTTATGGTAGAAAGGAGGGATCACTGACATGCAGTAATATTCCTCTCAAGAGTCAAGCAGTTCTGATATCTTTTAGAGCTTTTAGTTATGTTTTCAGGAAGGAATCCATGAGGCACATTCATAAAACTTAATTTCAAACATTGTAACAAGAAGATGGATTTTTATCAAATTAAATTATCATCCTAAACAGATCGTAGGGGATGGTCTCTAGGGGTTTCCTGGAGAGCTCTCTAAGTAGCCTAATTATAATCCCCAGATGTCACCTTCATTGTGTTCACCTTCTTGCCCCATCCTTTCTATTCTGTGTACCATTTTGCATATTTCTTTAAAAAAATTGATGTTCAAGGAAAATTACCATCAATGTTTTGGTGGCCTTTTCTCTTTCTCTCTCTTTTTTAAATAATGAAGACAATTCTACATGTACTACTTTCTTAATCAAATGTATCATTACTTTTCCTCCCACAGCTATTTATTTACTTATTTGTTCATCTGCTTGCTTATTACTTCTCATCTATCCTCCATCTTAGTTACTTTCATTAAAAAATGAATAACTTGGTGGGTAATATTTTTACATGTTTGCTCATGGTCATAAAATTACATAGGAATATATAGAGAAAGTGATAGAGCTTTTGGGCCAGACGTGATGGTGCACACCTGTAATTCCCAGTTACTCAGGAGGCAGAGAGAGGAGGATCTTGGCTCAAGGCAACCCTGAGCAAAAGTTAGTGAGACCTTATCTCAAAAAGCAAGCCAGGTGTGGTGGGGGTACAGCTGTAATACAAGCTGCTGGAGAGAGGGGTGGAAATAGGAGGATGGCAGTCAAAGATCATTTCCAAGCAAAGTTAAAGTGAGACTCTATCTGAAAAACAAACTAAAAGCAAAAGGACTGGTGGATTTAAAAACATGGGGAGAAAGAAGGAACGGAGATATAATGAAGGGGATGAACTTGTTCATGGTACATTGTATACATGCATGGAATTATCACACTGAGATCCCCTTGTATTATTACTGTATGCTAATTCAAAAGCAAAATAAAAGGAAAAGAAACAAAGGACTGGGAGCATGACTCATGGCAGAGTGATTACCTACAGAGCACAAAGCCCTAAATTCAATCCTTAGTACCACACATAAAATGACAGAGCTTTTGTTATTGTTTTAAAGAATAGTATTATATTCACTTCTGTGAATCTTTCTTTTCATAATGACAAATTTCATACCAATGCATGGAAATATAAATTATTCTAGTTGTTGGCTACATATATGATATGGATATACTGTATTGTTCCATCATTATTCATGGTTATCGAAGCTGTTTTAGGTTTTTCTTAACAACTAAAATAATGCTGCAACAAATGTCACTCTCTTTTGCTCTCTCTTTGTATACATATGTATATCCATCTATAGATATGGGTAGGTAGATATAGAGGTAGGCATAGATATTCTTATATCCTTTGTCCACTTAGTTCACTTCATAGCTAACTTGGCTTTATTGGGGTGTGATGTAAACTTAGTGAAATAAAAAATAATACCAAAAGGTACATGTGTATTATGTACTCTGAGACATGTTTTTTTTTTTTTCCTGAGGCCATGCTCTGGAACTTAGTTTGATAATTCGCTAAAGTAAATAAAAATAAAACCATAGCTTCACCTTTGGAATCATCATTTTCTAAATATTGAACTCAACTCGAATGCATAAAAAGCATCAAGTAAGACCTTAAAGTCAGTTTTACAGAACCAAAAAGCTAGATAAATATCCATAAGGGCCATCTCACACTCATTGTTCAGACTTCTATTGTCTCTGACTCTGGTTGTAAGTGTCTTGACAGAAATTGCTGTGGAAAGACCTTGGCAATGTTTGCATATTTTGAGAAAGAAGAAAGAAAATTCTAGGAATTTCTTTGTGAGAGAATAAAATATGATTTTTGAATTCTAAAACTCACAATTCTGATAAACTTAGTTTCCTTCTGATATAGATTCATAGTCAGTCTTGAATCTGTACAAAACATACACACATAACTACTGGCCCCAACTAGAGATAAAACCTGCATGCTAACTTCATGATAACATCAATTGAGCTATCAAGTGAGTCTTTAACTAAAATAGACAGTATAGTAATGAGATGTGGCATTAGGAATTAAGAGACTGGGAATCTAATTGAAGCCTCATTGATTATTAGTCTGTGATCTTGGGAATAAATCGGTCCACTAGTTTGAAATATAATTACCTTATTTGTTATACAGATGAACATGATTAGTAAGACTATGAAAATAATTAATTAAAAGGCTATATGTAATCGCCCTAAAAACTATAAAAACTGTAAAATATATACTGTAAGAAACTGTAAATATATGCTTGAATAAATAGGGAAAATCAACTTGTTTAAGGCATGTTACAGAACAATGCAGTGCCTAATACATATTTTCATTGTCTTTGATGTCATTATCTCTTTTACCCCACCTAAATGCATACTGATGAGTTGTGGCTAGTGGTAAATATTTAACTATCTGAGCAGCACTTCTTTAGGTGCTTTCCATATGTTATGCTATGTATTTAAAACTTAAAACCATCTTATAAAGTTGGAATTAATCTCTCCTTTCTATAGTTGAGGCTTTGCCCAAAGTGATTGTATTTAAAAGTGTAAAATCTGTGATATGAACCCAGGTCTGCCTGACTCTAAAGTCTTACTTCTTTCCACTATATCATTTCACAAAGGACAGCTTACATGTGTCCCATAGCACAAAAGGTCGTCCTCCCAGGTTGGGGTTTTTATCTTTCCCCTGAGGCTGACTTCTGCCTTGCTCTTTAACAGATATCAATTAGTTATTAGCGTTCAGTCCTAGTGTAGACTTTTCAGTCCTCTCTGATGTTTTATCCATGGACCTCCCTTCATCAGCTGGTGATGATTGATAATGAACACCACTGCCATATTCTGATCTGCATGTGATTGACATCACCAGGGAATGCTAAATACAATGAATTGTTCAATCACTGCCTTAGAGGATTCCTCAGGTGTTAACTGAAGGGAAGCCAATATTTTTGTTCCATAATAATCCTCAAGGAGTACAGAGAGTAGAATAATTTTCTTATGGTATGATGGTGTTCACATTCAAAAGCCTGCCAAAGGATTTATCACTTCCACGTAAAAGCCTCATTAATCATGAGTTATGGTAACAACTATATTTCCCTTGCTAGAAGTTATTCCCAAGTGACACTTAGAAGAAAGACAAACATCATAAGTGTCTAGAAGCTAAGGATCTTGTAATTTAGTTCGCATGTGTGTAATAACACTGTAGGAAAAATGGATGAGTGTCAACTGATTGAGGAAAGGGATGCTATGTTTTACTTTTATACCCTAGCACCAAACTGGTGAAATTCTAAATAAAAGAGCTATCCATGTCCCCAAACAGAACCATACCCTCCCTCCCTTAAATCTGGTCCTCCATCTCCACCCTCATTCTCAGTGAATGGTACAGTCGTCCATCCTGTTGACAAAACTGGAAACTCAGAGTCTTTCTTAACTTATTTCCCTCCCTTGTGTTCCACATTAAGCAAATCAACAAAATCTGACATTTTAACTCTTCATTCTGTGTAAGTTTCTACTATCAAGGTCATTTGATAACCGCAATAAAATCCTAACTAGTTTTCCCTTTCTAGTCTTTAGGTCTATTGCATGTCACATAAAGTGATATTTTGATTTTTTAAATTGAAATGTGATCATGTTCATTTTATAATTAAATATGTTGTAGCTCTTCAGGGTTAGGGATAATAAGAATATAAAATTTTCTTGGCTTAGAACATTCATCCTTTCTCACTTGTTTCTTTACATGGCTACCCTGGATCTATACAAGACATAGACCAGAAGTCACACTATACCCTTTCTTCCTGGTCAGAAGCCAGAAGCCTGGATTGGTGGCTCCCGTATGCTCTTGTATCATCTCTATCATCTGTATTAGTCTGCAAAGAAATGGGTTGGTTGCTCTTACAGTATCTCCACAGACTTTGGGCTCCACGGGGGCATACCCATCTTCTTTGTTTTTAAGTTTCAGCCAGGATTTATTTTAGTATAACAGGATAAAGTATAGACAAATGGGGGGGAGGGTTGGAGAGAAAGAGAGGGAGACTATTTCCTGCCCTCATGAAGGAAATAGGAGCAAAAACTCCCATACCTATCTTCTTAAATTCCCAGTACCAAGGACAAGGCCCAACAAATATTTGCTAAGTGGACCAGTAAGTGGATTAGCATGGGAGTAAATCTAGTAACAGACAGCCCACTTAAGAAACAGCTAAAAATGGTAAGTGATGTGAAACACCTTATAGCCTAAGTAGAGGCAGAAGGAGTATGAAGAAGAGTAGAGATAAAAACATTGAGAAGAATTAGAAGGGACTAAGTTGGTTGCTGTGGATTTGAGAGATAAAGAATGTAAGTTCTAGAGTAGGGTGGGGATTTAGGAAAGGTTGATGTATTTGGGTTAGATATTAATTAGAAGTGCTTGAGGTAGAGCTATAAATGATAAATATAAGATATAAATGACAAGTAGAACTCACTTTTGAGCCACCTTATTTTATGTACTTTTAGTGTGCCTATTTACCCTCTTAGGGGTGACATATGCTTTAAAGCTAGGCATCAGCAACAAAATAATCCAGAAGAAGAAACTGCCCTAAATGTTTTGCCATCTGATCAATCACATTCCTAATTAAATTATGAAGTCACACTCCAACACATTCTTTTTTTTAGCATACGTAAAAGCCGTTGATTTAGTCACATTTTAAGTTTTACATTACTTAATATGTTTTTAAAAATACTACCTTAACAAAAAGTCATGTGGGCAACTTGGTTTGCTGAGAATGAACCCAAGGATCTGGGGCTGTGAGTTTTATGAGTTTGGCAGTCAAAATCCCAGAAAGTAAGCTCTTCTGTCTAGTAAAATGAGTAGGTCGACCTAGTTCAAAGATTCTCACACCCAATGTGCATAAATACTACTAAGATGACTTGGACTACTAAATATGACTCTGAGGATCACAGTCCTGAAATCTATGCTTTTGATAGATGCTTTCAGTGTTTTATCAAGCTATTAATTCTCATATCACAATGTGAGCAGTGGTGCCTTGTGCATTCCATAAGGGGTCTTCAAATTCCTAAATGAGCAATGTCTATGCTGTAGTTAGGCCTACAAAATCTGTTCCTTTCTCCACTTGTAAAGTCATTTCCTATTTTATCAATTTCTTTTTATACTCTCTTTCTACTGCCACAAAAGGAATATGAGCTGGAAGCGCTTCCAGTATTGCTCTATGAAGATACATTTTCATGAATACCAAAAAGAATAAAAGGGAGAGAGAAGAAAAGGAGAGCAAGAGAGAAAGACTTTTACTATATTTACTTTCTAGTACTGTGTATCTTCCTGTCCTTCCAATTTACTTCTACTTTGCATGCTTTTTAAATATGTAAATTCTGGAACATTCTGTCAATTGAATCCCCAGATCAGAAGTGAGTGAAGATCAAGAATCAGCAAATGATGTGGTTCCTGAAGTGCTCTCTGCAGTACAGAATGAAGAATTTCATGTGTGACAAGCAGCTTGAGCTCCCTCCAATCTCCCACACCTTGGCTGTGGCCTTTTCCCATCCTGAAAGTGGGAGAGATTGAAAAACAAGAGACTTCTGTAGAAATGGCATAGAGAGCCTTAGGGTAGAAAAAAAGGCTGTGCTGATGTATTTTTTTTCATCTGCATGGAGCAATGTGTATTTTGGTACAGTGTTAAAAAACCTCAAGCAATTTCTCTCATGTCACAAGTTTAAAGAGTTATCTGTGAATGAGTCAGCCTAGGAGTTGCCATAGTAACAATCTTCATCTCTCTGGAGCCAGTTCCCTTCTGATGTCACCAAAATACCTTAGTTTGGGGAGTATCTGACATTCCTGTTGCATTTAAATATTCATTATTTTATATATACATTCTCTGATTTTGTGAGATTACCTGACAAGAAATCATATTTAAAGATCTATAAATAGACACACAATATCATGATCACTTTTCCCACAAGATGAAAGACAAGACCACAAAAATCCTTCCTGGGTTCACAGTACAATCTCTGTGTTCCCCCTCATTTATCTATGCTATCCGTCTATCTATCTATCTACCTGTGTATCTATCTATCTATCTATCTATCTATCTATCTATCTATCTATCTATCATCTGTCTATCTATCTTCTTTCTTTAGTGTAAGTTTGTAAATGCATATGTACAATTGGTATCATCTATATTTGAATATTTGATGAAGAAACTTGGACAGAGATCATGAAGCTCAAATTTCAGGATATTGGTTGATCGTGGGCAGCCACTCATAGTTGGTAAGGATGCTGTAGTTTAGTATGGAGTGATTATAGATAGCATTTGTATGGAGTCCTAGTTTATACTCCAGGAAAGCTTTTCTTGAGGATGCCATACATCCAAAAAAAGAAGTCTGGGAAGGTTTTCAATAATCCATCACAAGTATTTTTTCAACATCTTCCCCCTTTGACTACCTGTTCACCTAGGTATATCCTGACACAGACATTAAGGTCCATTCATGATTTCCTTACATTCTTGTATTTTCTCAGTTGTATTTTTTCCAGTTTATGAAAGTCAAAATCCTACTTATATACAAGGCCCAAGCCAATACTACCTTATTCATAGCTATTCCTAATCACCACTCTAAACCAAATTACTCTGCCCTTTATTTTGATGATTTTGCTGCTTTTTTAATTAGGATATATTTTCTATACAGGGGGGGATTCATTATGACAATTCTGAATAGGCTTACATTGTACATTGGTTAGATTGCCCCTACCATCTATCCTCTTCAACCTCCTCCCTACTCCACTTAAAGCAATTGCAAGAAGCTTCATTGTTCTATTTCACAAAAATACATGAAGTCCATCAACCATATTCCCTCACCTTAATTTCCTTTATTCACCTCCCTCTCTCCCACAAGTACCCACTGTACCCTTTTTTCCAGGCCTGTCTTTTGTTTTTAATTCCTAAGTCAATATTCAAAGGGGTTTATGGTAGATCCCCTCTGTGAGTACACTTTACTTTGGTCTGTTCAACCCTTTCCATTATGCTCCCTTACTGCTGCCCTCTCACCCCCCCATTTTCAATAGCTTTCAATAATATCCTTCTATCCTCTGACCTTCACAGATGTTATGATATTGTTGACACTCTAGCATTCTGCTTTCCTTTCTATCCTTACTCAAGTTCCACTATTACAAACATTTTCTACAAATAAGTTTGTATAGATCATGTTTGTTTCTGTGTATATGTTTATCTTTTGGATCTATTTTCCACATATGAGAGAAAACATGCAGCCTTTGCATCTCTGAATCTGTCTTACTTCACTTGAAACCAATGCACCAATGAAACCACATGGTGTTATTCTTCCTTATGGCTTTTTAAATGTCTCTACCTTAGCAGTTACACATTTTGCTTGTTATGTGTGATCACTGTTTATCTATACATTTCTCTCCCCATTTTGTGCTCTCAAGGGTATTGCTCATGTCTCATTCTTCTCTATGTACCCACACGCTTAGTACATAGACAACAAGTGAAGAGATAGAAATGTAATGAATAGATGTTTACTAGATTTAAGTAACTTGTTGGGAACTGAATATCTTCTTACCATGGTTCATAGCTCAAACAGCCAAATGAGAACCTCTGAGATTCCAGTTGTTCATGATATTGTAGATAGTCCTAAAGCACATAGCCCTATCTTGAGGCTGTTCTTGTTTCTAATACAGTGTATTTGATTAAACTAATTCTGAGTTAAGCACAATACTTCTTTAGCTATAATGGATTCTTTAAAATCCATTGCTGCACTACACTTTTAGAAACTTTAACAGTATAGTGTCATAATTAAAGTATAGGATTTGGAGTTCAGTATATCAGAATGCAACCCCAACTCTGCTACCAAGTCATTTCTCTCTCCTGAGATCTAATTTCCTCATCTATAAAATTAGAATGAATTGAGAAATGTAATAAAACAACTTAGCTCAGCACTTGTTATACAATTATGTGTTCAACAAATGCTATGTCTACTATAAGTATAACTCAAGGATAATCCAAGGGGTTGCTTTATTTCAGATTTTCTCACATCATTGGCCTTCTCTTGGTAATTGGTATACTGTATAAGAAATAGCCCTCTGAGGATGTGAGAGGTTCACAAATACTAGCTTATAGGCACATTTGTACGTACTTTGGCAAGCTAGTTTCCCAGGCTAGCTACAACTCTTTTTACAGAGAAAAGACTTATATAGATTATTCAGTGGGCTATGGATTGGTCTTAAAGATTCATTCTGCTCATTATGTGTACTGGATATGGACTCTCTTTTGAGTTTGAAGGAAAGGCACATAGAAAGAGACACAATTAGTACCATGCAGAACAAAACAAAGTCACATGGAAACAAAGTAATATGTAGCAGAATGAGTTAATGAGAAAGAGTTGTTGGTAAAAGCGCAGGACTCAGAAATACAGATAGAGTAAAGATGGTGAGTTGTTTAGGTCCCTGGATAGTAGAGCACAAGGGGTAAATGCATTACAGTTGTTTTGATGCCTGAAAACTGTAGAGCTAATGCTGGATCCTGAATTGGATCTGCTATGGTTTGGATGGTGAATGGCCCCCAGAGGCCCACATGTAAGGAATTGGGCCTCAGGGTGGTCATATACGGAGTTGCCGTGGACCTTTAAGAGATAGGGACTACTGGAAGTCTCCTCAAGTGTTCTGGAGACATGAACTTGAAAAGGTCTTGGGCTCTGTTCCATTTCTCTGCTCTGGTTGGAGATGGAGCAGTTAACCCTGACATGCTCTCCTCTCTATTGCCTTCTGTGCTATGAGGTGGTGCAATCATGGCGGCTCTTGTCAAGTCTGCACTATATAATTTTGGATTCAAAACTGTGAGCTAAATAAACCTTTTCAGTTTATCACAATACCTGACTTCAAACTATATTACAAAGCAATAGCAATAAAAACAGCATGATACTGGCATAAAAACAGACATGAAGACCAGTGGAACAGAATAGAAGATCCAGATGTGAATCCATACAACTATACCCACCTCATTTTTAACAAAGGTGCCAAAAACATACGATAAAGATAGCCTCTTCAACAAATGTTGCTGGAAAAAGTGGTTATCCATCTGCAAGAAACTGAAACTAGATCCATGTCTATCACCCTGTACTAGTATCAACTCAAAATGGATCAAGGACCTAAATATCAGACCTGAAACTCTGAAGTTACTAAAGGAAGGAGCAGGAAACACTCTGGAACTAACAGGTATAGGCAAGGACTTCCTCAATACAACCCCAGAAGCCCAGCAACTAAGAGAAAGGATGGACAAATGGGACTTCATAAAATTAAAAAGCTTCTACACAACAAAAGAAATGGTCTCTAAACTGAAGAGAACACTCACAGAGTTGGAGAAAATATTTGCCAGCTATACATCAGACAAGGGACTGATAACCAGAATATACAGGGAACTTAAGAAACTAAACTCTCCTAAAATCAATGAACCAATTAACAAATGGGCAACTGAACTTAATAGAACTTTTTCAAAAGAAGAAATTCAAATGGCCAAAGAACATATGAAAAAATGTTCACCATCTCTAGCCATAAAGAAAATGCAAATCAAAACCACACTAAGATTCCACCTCACCCAGTTAGAATAGCCATCATCCAAAACACCACCACCAACATGTGTTGGTGAGGATGTGGGGAAAAAGGAACCCTAATCCACTGCTGATGGGAATGCAAGCTGGTGCAACCAATCTGGAAAAAATTTTGGAGACTTCTTAAAAATCTAAACATAGACCTGCCATATGATCGAGCAATCCCAGTCCTGGGGATATACCCAAAGAAATGCAACACAGATTACTCCAGAGGCACCTGCACACCCATGTTTATTGTGGTGCTATTCACAATAGCCAAGTGATGGAAACAACCAAGATGCCCCACTATTGATGAATGGATCAAGAAAATGTGGTACTTTTACATAATGGAATTTTACTCAGCTATGAAGAACAATGAAATCTTATCATTTGCAGTTAAATGGATGGAACTGGAGAACATCATTCTGAATGAGGTCAGCCAAGCTCAGAAGACCAAAAATCGTATGTTCTTCTTCATATGCAGACTTTAGATCTAGGGCAAATGTAGCAATGTGGTTGAACTTGGATCACATGATAAGGGGAGAGCACATTTGGGTGATATACAAATAGGTAGAAAACCCAAAACATGAAAGCATTTGATGTCCCCTCTCCAGAGGAGCTAATACAGAAACCTTAAAGCAACAGAGGTTATCATGAGAAGGGGATCAGTAACCAGGGTAAAGATCAGTTAGAGATGAATCAATATGGCTCATACAACAATGTGTACACGAAAGCAATGCTAGGAATATTTCTGTGTAGCTATCCTCAACTCAACTAGCAAAAACACTTTGTCTTCCTTATTAGGCTTGTCTCTTTTCTTCAACAAAACTAGTGATAAAGGCAGAACAGGACCTGCCTGGAACTGAGGGGAGAAAGGGGGAGAGAGTTGGGAGAGGGGGACGGGGGGAGAAATGACCCAAACAATGTATGCAAATTTGAATAAAAGATTTGAAAAAAAAACAGTTAAAGGCTGTTCCAAAATAAATACCATCATGTATTTTCTCAAAAAAATAAAGTTAATTTAATCAGATATTTTGTTATAGTAATATGAAATGGACTAATGAAAGGTCTTAGTTCCCACTGAGTCTCAGGTGTATAGATGCTAAACTGCAGTTCTTTTGGATTCTTTCATGTGTCTTCAACTTAAATAGAAGGAATCTACTCATTCTCATTTCAATCTGGAAACGCCTACCTTAAGATCTCAATATTTTTTATTGGAATGCAACTATTGTTTGAAAGTTACCACAAGGCAATTACCTGATTCAACTACCAACTATCTTTTGAGTAGGCACTCTGTGCCAGGCACTCTTCTAAGCACTGAAACTGCAGGAATTAGTTCCTCCTTTCTCTGTGCTACTTCTACAACTTACATTAAACATAGTATACTGTCTTGCATTTATCTACATGAATGTCTGTACACCATTCTAGTCACTGACTTCTCAGAAGGAAGTGTCTATGGTTGTTACCAAGTTATGCACAACATCCAGAATATAATAGGTATTCATAAGAAATCTTAGATGTTTCATAAATTGATCACACAGGGCTAAGTATGATTGCTTTGTGACAATGGTATAATTTTTTGGAGAGCACAGTAGAACATAGAGATCAATCTTATAGTATTTCTGACTAGGACGTTGTGAGTTCCTTCTTTCCAGACTTCTGTTAATTCATTTGGCATATAAGTAAGTTTTTGCAAGTTTAACATAACTGAAAGTTCTGTATTATGTTCCATGTATTAAAATCTTTAATTCCTTTAATATTCATAGTCAAGTTTTCTCTGAGTTAACTATCTTGTGAGATTTTTGGCATTGTCAAAATAAAAACTTGGAACAAGCATCGTTGGCATTTCATGGAAACTATTTTTAAAATACAATATCAAAGAAAACATAATGAGATACTTATGATCCATCTAGTTTTGTTCACTCCCAGCAATACCAAAGAATAAGAGGAGATTCCCTTTACTTGTAACTCCATTTAGTTATAAAAGAATGAACATTTACTGCAAAATTTTGAGAACAGAAGCATATTTTTAATTTTTTTAGGTTAATTATTGTAACCAGTTGCAATCTTAGTTGATGAATTTAATTGCAAGATTAAATAACTAGAAGTTCCTTGAAATGATTTGATAAGAAAAGTAGTAGCCATAATATACTATAAGAGTTACAACTGGTATCCAAAAGGAAGACTTTAGGCTAGTTAAGTACCATCATTCAAGGGGCTTACAAGTTGAGGAGGATGGAAGTATTATTTCTTGAATATCATCAGTGAAGCAGACACATTTTAAACAGTTTTACTGAGATGAAATCTATAGGCAATAAACTACATGAACTACAC
This sequence comes from Castor canadensis, assembly GCF_047511655.1. Classification (NCBI taxonomy): domain Eukaryota; kingdom Metazoa; phylum Chordata; class Mammalia; order Rodentia; family Castoridae; genus Castor; species Castor canadensis. Next base: position 116,679,324 of record NC_133394.1, read on the forward strand.
ATATTTTGTGCATAGTGTTTGATGAAATTGCACATGTGAGGCCATCACCACAATCAAGGTATAGGCACATCCATCAAATCTACAAATTTCCTTGTGACATTTGCCCTTGTTTTATTTTAAGTGCATTCTGCAGTATAATTGACTATAATTGACTATATAATAGCTGTGTAGTGTGTCTCTAGAATCAATTGGTATACAGTTTCATCGTAAGTAGAGTTAGCTCTAGACCGGACACTTTGCTATTCACTTTCTCTGCAGTACATTATCTAATGCAGACCTTTTAGCATTTTATAACATCAGATATGAAAATTAAGGTTTAGAGAGAATGAAAAGAGTAATTAAAACTTTGGGAACTGGGTCTTAAATTCAAATTTACCCACCTCTAAATTTGTAATCTTTCTACTGTACCAGGCCTTCTGCAAGTGGACTGAATGGCAGCTCCTACAAAGATGGATCCACATCTTAAATCCTAAAAACTTATTTGGATAAAGGGATTTTGCACATTTAGTTGAGGGTATTGAGATAAGATCATTCTGAATTATTGTGGTGGACCTAACTCCAATGACAAGTGCTTCCTAGGAGATATACAGGGAAGAGATTCACAGAATGACAGAGGGTGAAGTAAAAATGGAAGCCAGAGAAGAGCTGTGTGCCCACAAAACAAGAAATGTCTGAAACCACCAGAAACTGCAAGAGACAATCAAGGGTTTTTCCCCTGACATTTTCAGAGGACAATTGTTTTGCTGACACCTTGATTTTTGAAAATTTGGGCTCTACAACTTTCAGGGAACAAAATTCTGTTGTTTTAAACCACTCTGTTTATGGTGATTAATTACAGCAGCCATCGGAAGTTATCATGCACACTAAAGTTGCTCATTTGAATTTTAGATTTTTTTTTTTGGATAGTCACTAACATAATTAGTCACTCAGCCTTAGTAATAAGTTAGAATTTTTGGTTCTAGAATTTTACATATTTTTGTTTGGTGGTACCGGGGTTTGAACTCAGGGCCTCACGCTTGCCAGGCAGGTGCTCTACCAGTTGAAGCAACTCTACCACCCTGGTCCTGGCATTTGAGATCCTACATTAAATTTGTCATGGTAACTGCTTTCAATGTGGTCAGGGAGAAAGGATAAATATACACAAAGCAATGAGAAGCATCTATTCATAAATTTAGAAATATTCAGTGCATATTATAAAGAAATAATTTTACCTACTGAGGATGAGACTTTCCAGTCTCAGTAAGATTGTGAAGAAGTAATAACTACTTTTACCACCTAAGAGAGGAATAAGCTCAGTGTACTCAAGAAACAAGAGAGAGGCCTAACATGTATCAAGGATTTCAACACTGTGAGCTGACCTGTCATTATCATTATTATTATTACTCACCCAACTAGAATCTAAGCAGTATATTTAGAATTTGCTGACAAAAAAACACTGTGTTAGACTTTTCTGAAAATGCCAATAGAAACACCAAGGTACAGGGCCAATTTGACCCAGCAATGAAGCAAGTGATTGCTTATGAGATCGAATAGAAGCACCTCTGAAATGTTTTCTCTATCCCTGTGCCATGCAGTGTCCACACTGCATCTAGAACACTAGGAGAAAACACACTAGGAAATAAATATATTTAGTTTTTTTATCCTTTTGCTTATTCTAAAATATTTCTAAAAAAGTGTGTGTGTGTATGTGTGTGTGTGTGTGTGTGTGTGTGTGTGTGTGTGTGTGTGTATCCTGTCATGAAAAATCAGCATTGACATTTTAAGGCAGAATGTCCCAACAGGGAAAAAAAATAATACAGGTAAAAAGAATGAGGACTGTCACTGAAAACACATTTGCATTATCCAAAATATGTCTGGAGTGAGCATGGCCAGAAGGGTAGTGCTCACTCGATTGACAGTTAAAATAAGAGAGAGCAGAATGTGGAGTCTTCCTTTTGTTGCTACAATCCTTCCTGTTCTGACCTGCCAGCCACTAGGTGGGGGAAGCATTTTAGCTTGTCACTGTTATTCCATAATATCATACAAATGTACTTCTTCTGAAAGTACTGATATAAACTGTCCAAATGTAGTTCACAGCATATTTATTCTTATAATAAAATAACCCATAATTCTAAGTCCTAGCAGGAAGGTCAAAGCAATGCTTTCCATGAGGACCAGTGGGTATGATTGCAGAGATGATTTTGATGGAAGGAAATTGATAAAGAAAAAATATATCTATGCTATAATATACAAACAAATGATAACAAAGGAAGCTGAAAATGAATAATTCAAGTGGAAATTATTTATTTTTCACATCCCAAGCACATCTTGTGTGCTTCTAAATAGCACTCCAAATGTATGCCTCTTTCTCCTACTGATATTAGTTTAAGAAACTATTTTCTTTTGAGTAATTTGTAATTCTAGCCGGTTTCCCTGCCTTCAATTTGCTTACCCCTCTAAACCTATGTGTCGCATCATGGTTCGAGTAATTGTGTCATAAAATGAGAATCTGATCATGCACTTACTTTTCTTATATAATCTCCCATTGCTCTCAGAATTAAATTCATATTTCTTGAGATGATTTTTTTTCAGACTATTTATGATCTACTTATATGCTCAGACCTATTTCTCATTTCCCTCCCCATCTTGAACTCTACAGCCATGAAATCTTATTTTTCACTTACTGAGTAGACCATGGTCTTCTTGTGCATTATTTTACATACTTATATACTAATATTCAGAGTCCACCTTTATCATTTTTACTTATCTCTCTTTGCCCCAACCCTGCCTGAACTCTCTACCTATGTCTCCTCTCCAGCAGTCATTATTTAGTCCTAAATTGACATGAACTTTGATGTCCTTTTCTCTGAGGATAATTTCTTCACCCTTCAAGAATAGAGACACTCTTACAGTACCTTATTCTTACCTTATTTTAACCCTTATCACATTTGTCAAAATTACCTGCTTCGATAATGTCTTCCCTCTATAGTGTAGGCTCCCTTAGGGATGGAATTGTATTTTATTCACCCATGCTTTGTAGGATCTGCAAGTAGTTATTATTTATTACAAATAGTTACTATTTTCAAGAAATATCTTCTGAATTGATCTATATGTGAGCTTCTGTGTTACAGGAGTTATTGTCTCAAGGCTATCATTACAGAACTAGTCACTTCCTAAGTGACTAGTGTTAGGATGATGTTGAATGGTATTGACATTTATGTGAATTAATCTTGGTGTTAATATGTGCATGAACATCTGGAGGTGAAACTAAATATCTAAGAAAGTGAGGTCTTTGATGATAGCTTAAATGTAATTAATAAAGATATGGGGATAAAAGGAGCACACAAAATAAAGCAAGAAATGAATTTTGTAGTACCTAAAATATACTATGCATAATGGCCACTATTTCCCCAGCAACCACATTTATGAAGTATGAACTACCAAGCAACCCTAGCCACAGCTGGTAAGATTAGGAGCAAACATCTTGTCTCAGCTGAGACAACTAACTACTTTGTCTTAGAAATTTTGAATTTGAATAAAGAAATTTCAGTTCTGTAGAAAATTTTAACTTGAGAGTTTGGGCATGGTCCATCATCCACTTGTGTAGACTGAAAAGCAGACCCTTACCTATAGAGCAGAGAATGAAGCCGGCATTTACCCAGGAGAAAGGAGAAATGGAGGAGTCCTGATGGGTTTCTTAGCCTTTCCCACGGCCTGTTGCAGTCAATGTTCTGGTTAGCATTTGATGTCACTGCATAGCTCTGAAATTCATCTGAATGTATCAGAATAGCAATATCATTTTTTTGCTTTTGTTTGTTTGTTTTCAACAGCTGTAGTTCATTTTCTGTGATTGGTACCCATGTATCAATTTTAAGTGTTATATCTTTTGTGGGGCTATTGGTAGTACATTCTGATCTTTAAATATTGTTCTCATCAATTCTCTTGGGCCTTGCAGGTGATTATTGAAGGAGTATTTATGGACTTTGTCAAAAAGTCTGCAATATAGGTATTTTTAATTATTTAGAATATTATATATGCCTTTGTGGGTCTAGAGGAAACATACTCTTTTTTGATAAACCAAATTTATGAAAACTTAAGTTCTTTTTTTCCCCACAGATCAGATTAATAATGAGATAAAATATACATGACCCAAATTGGGGGAATAACTTTTTTTCCTGTTGGAAGTTAAGGAAAAAGCAGTTAGGGCTGGAGATGTGGCTGAAGTAGTAGGCCTGCCTAGCAATCATGAAACCCTGAGTTCAAGCCTTAGTACCACCAAACAAATAAACAAAAAGTTAGTGGGGAATGTGAATGTCAAAGCCAAGTAACTCACAGTTTGTTTTGCATGTCACTGCTAAGGGACGTTTTACCTTATACACTATGAATGTGATCATTGTTAAGATAATTCTGATCCTCTCTTTGAGGTGTGTAAAAGAGTTTAAGTGCACTTTTGAGATTTTTTTGCATTCCCTAGTAACTAACCTACTTGCAAGATACTCCTATTCATTCTGCTATTGCAAGTTTTACACTTGTACCAAGAAAAGACATTGAACTATATATTTCCACCAGAAATGTTTAGCACAACAGAACTAGTTTTGCTCAATTACATTTCCTTATTATGCCCTCAAACCTGATGTGAGAGGTAATGTAAGAAAAAGTCAGACAAAATTTTTATATGGTAAAATTATGACAAATATTACATCTCACAGTGTTCACAGGATTTGTATTCCTCCTTAAGGTTATTTTGCTTTTGTGTATCCTTGGAATCTTGTGGATATTTTTTCTTATTTGATTATGCTGCCACGAAAGTAGAATTGCAGAAGTCTTCAACACTTTATATAACCTGTGTTTCCAAGTGATTTTCTTATCTCTGTTGTCCTACCTTTATTTTTCCCTAGCCCAGATATACTATTCTGTTGATATAAATACAAACAACTATGTAAAAAGTAATTATATATTCATATATTGTTACTTATGTATATTTAGTTATATATAAAGAGTCGCTTTTTTTTTCATATCCTGTGTGGAATGTGATAGAGCTTCCCTACTCCAAGTGTGACCAACGGACAACAACATTTGCACAACTGGCAGCTAGCTGAATAAACAGACTCTCAGGCCCCACTCCAGACCTCCTGCATCTGTATTTTAACTAGACCCTGGTGATTGATATTCACATGCAAGTTACAGCAAATGGAAGTAAAGCATTAAGATTAAGCTAACATTAATTTATTTAATTCAGTAGTGAAAATTATGTACTGGTTTAAATTCTGACAACATCAAACTATGATCTTAAACCAGTTAGGGAATTGATTGAAATGAAAATTCATAAAATTTGTCCTCAGAGACTGATCCAGCAGGGTGGGAAGAGACCTTGGAGAATATATTTTGTCAAGTCTCCAGATAACTGGGATGTGAGAGGGTTAAGCCCTAGAGTTCATAACTTTCCTAAGGATATGATTTCAAAATACCAATACAAATGTCATAAGCATAAAGCTTCCTCAGTTGTTCTCTGATGGATAAATAGAAGTAAATAAATAATGTAAATTTGTAAGTTGATAATGAGTTAAAAGGACTAAGATGATATGGAACTCACAGACCTTAGTCTGTGTTTGTAACATTTGTTTGTAGCATTTCTGATTTGCTGAGGTCTGATGAATATTAGAGATAGTGTGTTTATTTGCTATTGGAAACTGTTTTTGGAGGCATCTCTGTTTTGAAGATTGCCCTTTCCAAGGACAACCAATTAAGTTTGAATGAAAGATTAATAGTCTGTGAGGACAGTGAAAGACTCATAGTCCTGATCAATTTAAAGAGTAAATAAATCCTTAGTTAAAAAAAAAAAGAACCAAAAAAAAAAACCGAACAAACACAAAGGAAATGGTTGGAAAGACATGGAATGGGAGGAGGATGTCCTTCGAATTATTAGTTATACTCGCACTCTAAGTGTTTGGGAGCCACCTATTTAAGTTATTCGTAGTAAATTGGTCAGGCCTTAATTAACTCAATGGCAGTTATCAAATCAGACTAATTTAAATATATAAGGGAATCCACTCATTCTTCTAGCTGGGAGAGCCAAAGGAGCCCAGCTCACTCCAGGTATCAGATGACTTCAGAACTCTATGTTGTTCCATCTCATAGTGTTCTCCTCTCAGATGAGCCTGAAGATTGGTTTCTAGAAACACCAGGAATATGAATTCTTTATTAATTTTGATTCTTAAAGGAAAGAACTTTTTTCCTGACAGCTCTGGCCAAGGCCCCAGGAAAACTGTCACTGGTCCAGCTTTGCTGACATGTTTATGTTTCTAACAGTTGCTTTTGCCATGCTAAGACAGAATTCAGATTGGTCAGACTTGAGACTGGGGCTATAGTCACTCCTCACCAGAACCACACAAGCTGAAGACTGAACAGAATTACTGAGGGAAAGGGGTTGGTGATTAACATGGAGCGAGGGGTTCTAGGCAGGTATGTGTATGGAATCTACCACAGTGGTCAAGCTGAATTGGCTCAGTATCTTATGATATTAGTCAATAAAGGCCTCTTTCAAGACATTGACTCCAGGCAGATCTCAGTGTAATAAATATACTACTCTTCTCATTTTTTTTCTCTCTCTCACTTTTGAAATATCTTTACTATTACTCTAGTGGCCTGAACCAGCAAATTTCTTAGTTGCTAAGTGTCCAGCAAGGATTGTCTTAAGAACTGAAGGCCATAGAATCCCATCAATTTTGTTTGGTTTCATGGACAATCAGTGATAAATTTTAACTTGCTACCTAATGCAAACTTCAATACATACTGAATAAACATTACAATGGCTACCCATATAACTGTTATGTGGGCACTTATAGGAAGTGATATTACTAAAAGAATAGTGGAATATATAGATTAAACTGCAAGATTTTATGAGACAGCCATATCATCAGAGTATATTAAACCTACCTTTAAATTTTCCCAGAATCTGCAAACCATTCCATTTTGGCTTTTATTCCATTATGTTTTATTTCTTGAGCTTCTGGGCACGTTCAGGAAACATTTTGAGTCATTCTTTGTTTTATTTATGATCTCTCTCTCTCTCTCTCTCTCTCTCTCTCTCTAGCACAGGCAACTCCTGCTTCCTAAGCCTCCTACAATTATTTTTGTCCATTTCTCTCTTTTATTCAACTATTGATTCCTCAGCACTGTTATTTTTCAGGCTTTGTCACTCAAGGTGATCTTAATGTGACAGAGGAAAGCCTATAACATCACATAAGCATAAAAGAAGAACATGTGTTGCAGGAAAATAGAAAGCTTCACAGAGATAGCATTTGACATAATTTTTTAAAGAATGAGCACTAATGAGCTAGGCAAATAGGATTCCAGACAACAAATTTAAGCATTTTTAGCCAGGTGTCGGTGCTAATGCCTGTAATCCTAGTTACTTGGGAGGCTGAAATCAGGAGGATTGAGGTTTGAGGTCTGTCTGGGCAAGTAGTTTTCAGGACCCTATCCCCAAACTAACTAAAATACAATAGACTGGAGTGGTAACTCAAGCAGTAGAGTGTCTGCTTTGCAAGTGTGAAGTCCTGAGTTCAAATTCCAGTCCCACACCCTCCCCCTAAAAAGAATCCGGCATGTTCACATGTTCCATAACACAAGGCATAGGGGAACAGCAAGTAGTAATTATGTCTGTATTATATTGTATTTTGATGTAAATGTACAAGGGAGCCACAAAGGGATTTTAATCAGGGGACTTTTTGGACAGATGACCATTTTATAAAGATTACTCTGACAGCAGTACAAAACGTAGACCAGGGAAGAAGGCCATGGAAGTTAGAGGCAGAGGGACTACTAGTCTACTAATGCAGGAAGGGATGACAGCTTGCACTAAGGAATAGGCAGTGGTGATGGAAATAAGTATGCATTAGGAAGGCCTTAAGAAGCATTGGGATTTGGTTGACACAAGATTTGAGAATGGTGTTTTCACTTATTTCTCTTCCAACCAAAAATATCTCCAGTGGCTTCTAGTCTTTTGTCACTTAAGCTGTACCAAAAGGAGAATCCTTGGTGGTGCTGGCCCTCCTTTGTCTCTGCCTTCCCCGGGAGTCACCGAGGAGTTATTACGAAGGATGACTGATTTCTTGGTGCTATTATCAAACCACTGGTAGGCTAACTCTATATAGCCTATCATGGTAAAATGGAACTCAACACCTCCCCTGTAAAACTGATCTCAGCATTATTAGCCAAAAAAATCCAATAGTCATTCCTTGTATATTCCAAAATGACAACAGTTTTTTTTCATTTTTACTATTTCCTCTTTAATTTATATCTGTAAATATATTTAAGTATTTTTTCTCCTTTCTTCTCTGTCCAGCCAAAAGTTTTTGCTAATGCCCTTTTCTCTCCCATACTACATATTATGCTACGTATTTAGAAAGAAGAATTCTTTCCTTTTATCATTACTTCAAAATCAAACTCAAATTTTCTAGAAATATTTTGTACTTATCTAGAAATTTCACAGATGATTTTATATTATTGGTAATTGCTTCAAGTTTATAGCATATTTACCTATTAAGAGAACATGCCTTTATTTTATTTCTAATTATTGTTGTTTTCCTGAACCGCACATTTGATAACATAAATCTATTATTTCGTTCTCTGATCTTTTTCCTCTCAAACAAGCTAGTGGGTGGTTGTATTTATATTTCATGTGACAAAACACCACTCCCTAATTAGCAGTAAATAGAGGGTACAATTATACAGTACTTGTCCTGATAGGATAAACAGCACTAGTCCTTTGAAAAGTATGAACAAAAGCCGTAACATAAACTTTATTTTAGTTTCATAGTGATTCAGTGAAGTGTGACTAGTAATTACTTACCAACCTTTTGGTGGAAATATCCTAAATTACTAAGCCTAAAAGAAAAGACTTAAAAAATATAAATAGTAATACATATATGAAATCACTATTTATAATCGCAATAACACTATAATCAGTTTGAAGTGGTAAGATATTGACAGAAAGTTCTTAAATATTAAAATTAAAATAGAAGGTTTTATTCCTTAAAGGTTTTTTATCATGGGAAATACCAAATTTCCTTGCTAAAACTAGTGGATAAAAATTTGATGAGGAACAGGATATTGGCATAGAAATCTGTAGTAATTTCAGAGAGGAAAATTCTAACATGTAACAGAAACTTGGAGCTTCACCTTAAGCAAATGATCAAAGATAACATCATCAGTGATGGAATAAACCAATATCATGGGCCCTCTGATGGCCTGTGATGAAAAATGGCATTATTTCTGTGATATCCCTGCCAAAAAAGGCATAACACAAATCTAATAATGAAGAAATATCAATCAAACTGAAACTGAGAGATGGTTTATAAAATAGCTTCTCTGTTCCTTAGAAATGTTAAGGTCATGAAAAACAAAGAAAGACTGATGAGAAGTTCCATGTTAAAGAGAGGTGATCTCTAACTGCAGTCTCACTCTGGATCAGATGCTGGGCTGGGAAATATCGCTACCTGTAAAGGGCATTATTGGCACATTAGGAAATTTGAGTTTGAACTTTGGATAGTTTAAGAGTAACGTGTTAATGATAGATTTCCCAATTCTGATCATTGTACTATGATTATGTAAGGAAATCTCTTGCTCTTAAATGTAAACAAAATGGGAATTCTTCATATTATTCTTGAAACTTTTCTATAAGTTTGAACTTATGTCAAAGTAATGCTGTACAAACATATGCCTTTTTATTTACTTTATAACTTTTCTTCAGGTTTGTAAGAGACTGCACACTCATTCTAGTATTCAAAACACTTGATGAACAGCTCTGGATGTTTAAAAAACTCTTTTAATTAGAATTTATCAAAAGACTTCATGTGAATTAAAACAATGAAATAGCAGGAAAGAAATTTCCCTATCTTGTTTCCTCCTCAAGTTTTAGCCAGAATTGGTCTAACTAGAATTAGGGTTTTTGTAGATATTTTCCTAATTCTAAATTATATCCTTATTTTCTCCTCTCTTAATTTGTCAATTCAAACACTAATTGCAGAGTTTCTGCTCTTGTAATTTAAGACAACTCACATGTATCTTCCTTTCCTCACAACATAATTATGGCATCATTTTCTTCTACTGATATTCTTTGTTACTACAATATTTTCTTATACTTTTATTATTTACCTTATACATAGTATCTCTTGAATATCTACCTTGTAAAATAAAGATATTTCTGTCTATGTGTCTTCCTAGACCCTTCTAATTTCTATCACCTATATATTTGTTTCCCTCTTCAAGGTTGATTTTATAACATTAATATTATATTCCATACACATCATTATATCTTTTGTGCCTTGTCCATAAATTTAACCTAAAAATTACCTATCAAAGAATAGCATCTGCCTTCTTAGGCTAAGTTTTGCACAATGATTGTATTTCTTACCTCAGGTTCTAGTGTCAAATCTTTAGAGCTTAAGGAATGGTTAGTAGCCCTGCCTTTCCAACATTGTAGCAAATTGTTTAGATTGCTTCCTATTAGGGTCATACCTTTTGGTATAGTTTTATGCCATGATTGGCTTTGTCTGTAAGTGCAGGTATATGTGTGGATGGGTGGGTGAGTGTAGATGTATGTGTGTTTGGAAGATGCAGGAAAACAATATATTCCTAATATCTTACATCTTGTGACTCATTGATTGCTTTGAATTTATTGTGTTTCTCTTTTTAAAGAACTTTTTAATTTTTTTCTTGGATTTTCTAGTTTCCTTTATTTTCTTGTATTATTTGCTTTCAACCTAATTTTAAGTATCTTCAAAGTTTCCATGGTATTTTCTTTTTATACAGTGATCCCTGCTCTAAGATATCTTTCTTGGAGTCTTCCATGATTCTTTGTGGATTGGTTCCTCTTTAGACTATCAGAGAGCTGTCAATATTGGATTTCCCTTTGCTGCTTTTACTAATCCATGGATCCCATATCTTTTTCTTTTTAAATTTACCGACTCAATTTTCTCATAAACATTCTCAAGTGATCTTCTGAAAGTTTATGATAGGCAAATTTCTTAGTCATTGCAAGTCTTTACATGTTTTTAATTTCTTAATTTACTGATAGTGTTGTGGATGTTGGATTTTAGATTCAAAATTATTTTCCCTCAAGACTTTGAACTCAGTTAACTATGAATGCTAGTCTCCAGTGCTGCTGAGGAGAACATTATTCCGATACGGTTTTCATTCTTTGGTAGTGATCAGTTTTTCTTATTGTTTGTTTGACTTTCACTTTACTGGAGACTTTTAAGATCATTTTGTATCTTTAATGTTCTATAGGCTCTCAGTGTGTGCTACTTTTGTCATTTATTATTCTTTCTATTTAGCAAGTGATTTAAATAGAAACATTCATGATAATCTTCATTTTCAATTGAATCTAGGACCTTTTGAACTTTCCTTCTCATCACCTATATTTGTTTTTCAACTATATTGTGGAGAATTCTCTTGATTTTTATTTTCCCCTTGTTTTTGACTTTCTTTAAAAATTTCAGCTAGCATAGTTTTAATTATTAACGTCTGTGAACTGTTTTTGATCCTTTATAGCATTCCCAGGTTTGAGGATGTGTCTATGGATAGGAATTATATTTTTGTTTAAAATACTCCTGCTTGCCATTTTATTTGTTTCTTCTAGGGCAAGGTGTTCCTGATTGTTCTGCTTGTTTTTATCATATCACCTACTTCTTTCAATTATATGGCAGTTCTTGATTGACTGTAATGTTTAAAAATAAGCTGTTGGAAGTCTGTGCACATGGGGTAGTTGGTAAAAAGTGAACCACTATATTGGGATGCCTTTACATGCCCAAACCATTAACAGCTACACCTGTTGCTAGAGTTTGCTTTTGGCTCTTTATTTATTAATTAATGTTCTCCCTTTCCCCACACTACCAAATTGAGAAGAAATATATGACTATTAGATATTTTAAATATTATAGTGGGAAACCAAGAAGATGGAGGGAATTCACATGCAAAGGTTCATATTCACATTTCAATTATTCATCCACTTCATCAATTCACAAACATATATTATTAGCCTACAAATTATTTTGAATGTACGAAGGTGTGCTCAAGGTTTAGGGAATACAGGAGTTAACAAAATAAAAGTTTTGTGCTCCTTTGAAGGCTATTATCTTCTGTAAAGGAGAGAAAATTAAAAAATATAACAGCCTGAGTATGATGAAGAAAATTAAAGCAGGGCAGGATATATTTGGAGTGCTGGGTTTGGGGGAAATGAGATAGTTCTATACTTATTTCCATATCTTTCTGCTTCATTTTGTCTCCATTGAACTGTCTCATTACCCCCAAACCCATCACTCCATACCTGTTCTGCCCTGCTTTAGATAAGCAGAAGGATCAGGAGTGCAAGACAAGATGGGATTTATGCTAAAGGGATTCCATCTGTGTCTCATTCTTGCCATGGAAATTCTCTGGGGTTTTCTAGACAGACTGACTTCCTACAGAGGGCAGGGCTCTGAATTATAGAAGGTGAATGTTACCTTCCAGCTTCATTAAATGCCATTGATCTACTTGACTTTGTTTCAGAAATGTGTTGACATTTTGTAGTTTATTCACGAGACACTATTTTTCCATTACCATGAGATTGCAACTCACAAATGTTCATTTTAATAGACTCTTCAGGAGTATAGGACATAAAAAAGTGGGACATGGTTTGGCATCATGAACTAAAAACAAATCAAATATCTCTGTTCTAAAAATCATATTTTAAACAATGTTTAAAGAGAGTGAAATACAAACCAAAAAGAGATTAGTTTCTCATAGAGATTGTAAACAAGTCCAAAGACATTGGAGAATTTTGATTATAATACTAAGAAGAGGATGCATGTGTCACTAGGCTATCTTTCACATCAGCAGGAAAACAACAACAGAGAAACCTAGCATTCATCACAGTGACGCTTATATCAAATAAGAACACAAAAACAAAAACAATTTAAGAAAAGAAGAAATGCAATTAGAATGATACTTTCCTAAATGAAATTAAGCCATTGCCATGTTTTATGTATTTATTTTATTTTTCTTCAATGCAGTTAAGTATCCAATAAATACATGATTTAATAAATTATAGCAAATAAACCAGCACTCCGCAATGTGAAACCTCATTAAACTATTTCTTTTTCTAAGGCAGTAATCAAGAGACTGTCAAATTAAATGGTGAATTAAAATAAACAAGGAAAGGCAATTATATGCAAATATGGGATTTTAATTTTTTATTAATTTATTTTTTAAATATTTGAGTTTACTTCAAATAACAGATCTGAAGAATGACAGTACTGAAATTCTAGAAGTATTCTTTGCAATACTAAACAACTACTCAAATTTTATTTTTTTAAGTAAAACAAGCTTTATTTGAAAAATATAGTTAAAATCACTGAAGACTTTAATTTAACATTGCTGGAAGTAGGAATCAACAAATTTATAATTAAGAGTAGGAAATTTCAACTCCTTCTGTCAATAATTAATTGAAAGTCTCAATTTGGAAATAATATGATTAGATTTACATTTTTTCACTCTTGTAGCATTGCATGAAATCTTTTCTTCTCCATTTTTAATTATATTGTTGTTGCACTGGTACTGCATTGTGATATTTATAAAAATTCTTACAATATATCATAGTTGAATTCACCCCTCCATCATCCTCCTTTAATCCCCCTGCCCCCATTCCTGGAATAATTTCAACTTGTCTCATTTTTCATTTTCATACATAAGTACATATGAGCCACAAAAAATTGCTTTCTCAGCAGAGAAATCAACAATAGTTCTCAGGTATAATATCTGTCAACTAGAGTCTTTAAATTCCCGCTATATTCAACCTTATTTAAGGGTTCAGTTCTTTGCATGAGTTCTTGCGAAGTTAGTAAATGATAAAAATGTAAACTGAGCCATCCTGGTATTTGTTCATTTACTGTTTTCTAACTCTGCATCATTCATTTAAAAGTAATGAATATTCTCTACATTTGAAGTCTGGCAAAGTTGCCTTCTGCCTCCTTACCATTTCAGAGACAGACAGTGATCCAATCCATGGTAAAATAACTACACTATGCAAAACTGACTTGCACTCAGAAATAATAAGTCTCTCCAGAACAATCATTGGATTTAAAGAACTAGAAAATGGCCGTTGCATTTTCTTCTAGAGCTAAAAACAGCTGAATCTTTCTGTGAATATAAATACATTAAGGCTTGACATTAAGGCAGCATAATATAACTGAAGATGCCAAAGCACAAACGGACCTTCAACTTCAGTTTATGCCTCTTTGGAGTTAGAACTCTGTTCAAGCTCCAATGGACATGCTGTCTTTAATTACACCTAAAGGTCCTTAGTAATAGCTGATTTGCAACTAGCTTTCTTGATATACCACTAAGTCCTTCAATAAACATGGACCTATTAAGCTGTTACTGTGTGCCAAGAACTTTCTATGAGTTGAGAGGTGGGAAACAGCAATATGTAAAACACAAAACAGTCCATCTCTTCTTGAGCCTTTGAACATATAAAGATGCTGTTCTCATGATGCTTATAAATTACTGCGGGAGAAAGACAGTAATCTAATAATTATACAATTAAATATATAAATACAATGGTAATAAGTCATCAAGTAGAGGTACTATGTCCTTGTAAATGGGTATATAGTAGGAGGATTTGATCCTTCTTGGTTTAGAAGGTAGAAAATGGTCAGAAAGTTCTCAAAAAGAAGGAATATTTGAAAAGAGCCACATAAATAAAGCAAAAGTAAGACAGAAGTGGACCTCAGACTGAGAGGACAATTTGTGAAGAGGCTGTGTTGCAGCAGGGAACGTTGTGTTATTTTTCATGAACTGAAAGAAAAGCCATGAAAGCAGGAGCCCACACATCGTGGGGGAGTGTGTGGCAACATGAGGCTGCAGAGGTGAGCAAGGGCCAGCCCACTCAGACTGGATACAGTTTGTGCTCTTTATCCTGAGAACAGTGGGAAGGTAGTGAAGCAGGTGAGTGACATGATCAAATTTACATTTTGGAGAGAAAACCCTTGGACTGATGTGAGGGAGACATTGTTGGGGAGCAGGGGCTGTGGGGATCAGTTATTTTATCTCATATCAGCCAGGCAATGGATGATAAAGCATGCAATTCTCTGGGTAGTATTTTAGCAAACTTTTCAATACCTTGATGAATTAAGTGTTTGAATAAGGAGACAATGATTTACACATTTGAAAAGTAAAGGCAAGCTATTTACTGTATATCTATTAGGTCATTTATACATTTATGCATTTATCTAACTGCTTTTTTGTTTTTATTTTGCTTTTCATCTGCAATGACCTACTTTCATTTTTTGGAAGGTTGATTCTTTCTGTCTTCTTGCCTGAAGTACTATTCCTTTCATTCTGCTAGACTCAAATTTTATCATTTCTTGGCCTTAGTTTAAGTATCTCTTAAGGAAACCTTCATTGACTCTATAAATCCAAGAGAGCAACCTTGATGGCATTCTCAGTGGACCAGATAGTCCCTGGCTATTGACTACTTCTCATCATAACTCATCTAATTGTACCCTTCTTTCATTCAACTCTAAGTACCTTGAAAGTAAGAACTGTGTGCATCATATCACCGTTTCATATTAGGTACCTACAATGCCTGGTACATCATAGGAGCTGAAAAAGTATTTGCTAATTAAATAAATGCATTAACATGTAATTTATCTGACAACACTAAATCCACATGTATCATTAAAACATCTGCTTTTTTAACATGACAACGCATATTTGGCATTTGATTTATGTTATTTGTGGAGGGAGCATCTGAGTTACTTCAGTTTGGGGTCTGCTTTGTCAGCAGTTATTTATCATGCCTCAGTTATGATGAATGCTCTAGGAAGGTGGCTCTGTAATGGACATGCAGTTAGTTGAAGAGGATATTTAATTTTAAATCTCAAAGCTTAAGCAGTGTTTTAGTTTACATGGAGATATTCCACCTTTAATTGTGACACATTAGAGCTTTTGCTGTGCTGTGGTTACTTTGAAGTAATTGATAATTGTGCTGAATTGAAACTTAGCTACAGAGTCATCAGGGCTACCCTGTAATGGAATGAGGCATGTTTGATTCAATGATTTTCCTGTCAAACATGAGAAACAAGGTTTTTTTATTTGCTACCAGAATATATATATATATTATATGTATATAATATATATATTATATATATGTGTGTGTGTGTGTGTGTGTGTGCATGAGAGAGAGAGAGAGAGAGAGAGAGAGAGAGAGAGAGAGAGAATAATATTTGAGTTACCCATTAAAGTACATTGTGGGAAAAGCCATGATCAGCAGCAACAGGAAATAATTCAATCACTGCTCTAATTAGGATGCACCATGTCTTTTCCTGAATTGCCAGGAAACATTCACAACAGCATTTAAAATTGTATTTGCATATTTCTGATATAATTTTATTCTTCACTAATTCCTTTAGCTTTCATCATAAAAAATAGATTGCAAGTAAGTGACAGTTGCTCAACAATGTACAGTTTTGTATTTAAGCAATTTACCTAGTCAAGTCAATAGGATCAAGCCCAGAGTGGTATGATACAGACAGAAAGGAGTAATGGAAAAGGTTATAGACTGGTGAGATCAAAAGAGCAAGCAAATGGGCTGGGGTGTAGCTCAGTGGTGGAGGTCTTGCCTAACATGTACAGGTCCTGGCTTTTATCCCTGGCACTGAGAAAAGAAAAGAGAAAGAAAAGACAGGAGTTTCACATAGTGATGTTTTAAAAACAACAAAAGCTAATCCATGGCACTATTCCCATCTCCCAGGAAATAAAGTTCTTTGCCTCACTTCCAGATATGTCTAAACATTACAGAAGGGAGAAATCTCTGATATAAAATAATTCTCTGAAAAAGAAAAAAATCAAAACCCTAACATGCACGAATTGGCCCCATGATATGCTTTTGTACTCTAGGTTAGATTTGCTCCTTCTGGAGTTTCACATAAATGGAATTATACCATACCAGTCTTTTTTTTGTCTAGCTTCTGCTGTTCAGCATAATGTTTTTGAGATGAAGCAATATTTTTCCTTTTATTTATGACACTAGTAATTTGTGTCTTATCTTTCTATTTTGATTAGTCTATGGAGGGATTTTTTTCTTTCATTGAGTTTTACTTTTGCCTTTATTTCCTTTCTTATATTTAATTTGCTTTAATTATCTCTTTGAAGTGTCTTAAATTTGAGCCAAGATCATTGATGTGAACTATTTCTTCGTCTTTTTTTAGTACAAGCATTTAAAACACTTAATTTCGTCTTTACTACCTTGTCTACATTCCACAATTTTGATTTGTGGGATCATCATTTTAATTTAGTTCCAAATGTAACTATCTCAGTTTTCTTACTGTTAGTGTTTGAAGGTCACGCCTTTTTACGACCTTTTACTTTAGACTCTCAACTTTATGTCTAAAATGGATTGCTTATAGATATTTTGTCACTCTTTCTTTAGAGTGTTTATATACAGTTTATATTTAATATAATTGATGATTCAGTTAATTTTATTTATTTTTTATTTTTTTTCAAGTTATGGTAATGATTTTATTATTTATGTATTTATTTTATTTCCTTTATTCATATGTGCATACAATGATTGGGTCATAGCTCCACCCTTCTCCTCACCCCCTCCCTCATGCCCCCACCTCCTCATTTCCAAGCAGGAACTGTTTTGCCCTTACCTCTAATTTCGTTTAAGAGAGAATATGAACTTTAATAAGGAGGACTAGGAGTATTTGCTAGTTGAGGTAAGGATAGCTATACAGGGAGATTCTTAGTGTTGCTTCCATGTACATATGTGTTACTTTCTAAGTTGATTCTTCTCAAACTAATCTTTTCTCTAGTTCCTAGTCCCATTCTCCTATTGGCCTCTGTTGCTTTAAAGTTTTTGGATTAGTTCCTTTGCATTGAGGACATCAAATGTTATCTTTTTTTTTGTGGGGGGGGGGGTTACCTACCTATCCTCATACCTCCCTTGTATGCTCTCGCTTTTATCATGTGCTCAAAGTCCAATCCCATTGTTGTGTTTGCCCTTGATCTAATGTCCGCATATGAGGGAGAACATACGATTTTTGGTCTTTTGGGCCAGGCTAACCTCACTCAGAATGATGTTCTCCAATTCCATCCATTTACCAGCGAATGATAACATTTTGTTCTTCTTCATGGCTGCATAAAATTCCATTGTGTATAGATACCACATTTTCTTAATCCATTCGTCAGTGCTGGGGCATCTTGGCTGTTTCCATAACTTGGCTATTGTGAATAGTGCCACAATAAACATGGGTGTGCAGGTGCCTCTGGAGTAACAGTCTTTTGGGTATATCCCCAAGAGTGGTATTGCTGGATCAAATGGTAGATCGATGTCTAGCTTTTTAAGTAGCCTCCAAATTTTTTTCCAGAGTGGTTGTACTAGTCTACATTCCCACCAACAGTGTAAGAGGGTTCCTTTTTCCCCGCATCCTCGCCAACACCTATTGTTGGTGGTGTTGCTGATGATGGCTATTCTAACAGGGGTGAGGTGGAATCTTAGCAGATACCACATTTTCTTAATCCATTCATCAGTGGTGGGGCATCTTGGCTGTTTCCATAACTTGGCTATTGTGAATAGTGCCGCAATAAACATGGGTGTGCAGGTGCCTCTGGAGTAACCTGTGTCACAGTCTTTTGGGTATATCCCCAGGAGTGGTAGTGCTGGATCAAATGGCAGGTCTATGTTTAGATTTTTAAGAAGCCTCCAAATTCTTTTCCAGAGTGGTTGCACTAGTTTACATTCCCACCAGCAGTGTAAGAGGGTTCCTTTTTCTCTACATCCTTGCTAACACCTGTTGTTGGTGGTGTTTCTAATGATGGCTATTCTAACAGGGGTGAGGTAGAATCTTAGTGTAGTTTTGATTAGTATTTCCTTTATGGCTAGAGATGGTGAGCATTTTTTCATGTGTTTTTTGGCCATTTGAATTTCTTCTTTTGAGAAAGTTCTGTTAAGTTCATTTGCCCATTTTTTTTAATTGGATCGTTAATTTTGGAAGAGTTTAGCTTTTTGAGTTCCCTGTACATTCTGGTTAACAGTCCTTTGTCTGATGGCAAATATTTTCTCCCACTCAGTGGGTTGGTCTTTTCAGTTTAGAGACCATTTCTTTTGTTGAGCAGAAGCTTTTTAGTTTTATAAGGTCCCATTTGTGTATGCTTTCTCTTAATTGCTGAGCTGCTGGAGTTCCATTGAGGAAGTTCTTACCTATACCTATTACTTCCAAAGTATTTCCTACTCTTTCCTGCACCAACTTTAGAGTTTGGCATTTGATATTAAGTTCCCTGATCCATTTTGAGGGTGATAAACATAGATGTGTTGTTGGATTCGGATTGCCATTATTTTGTTGAGGATTTTTGCATCAATGTTCATTAAGGAGATTGGCCTACAGTTCTCCTTTTTGGAGTCAGATAATTTTAAATCTACCATATTGCTTATTGTTATTGTTATATTGTTTTTCTACTTTATATCTACTATTTGGTTACTAGCTACTGCTTTCCATTTAAACTTTTCAGTGATTTCTCCCTATTTTACAATTTGCATTTATAGTTTATCACAGTGGGAGACAATACTTTAAATCTCATTTTAGAGATGAAGTAACCAGAGGCACAGGAAGCTTTGTATACTTCCCCCATGGTTATGCAGTCTGCTAACCAGTTTTCCCAACAGTTTTTGTTGAAGAGTTTGTCTTTTTTCCATCATATATTTTTAGTGTCTTTGTCAAAAATGAGTTGGTTATAGCTGTGTGGATTCATATCTGGGTCCTCTATTCTGTTCCACTGGTCTTCATGTCTGTTTTTGTGCCAGTACCATGCTGTTTTTTATTGCTATTGCTTTGTAATATAGTTTGAAGTCAGGTATTGTGATACCTCCAGCATTGGTTTTTTTGCTGAGTATTGCCTTGGTTATTTGTGGTCTCTTTTGTTTCCAAGTGAATTTTAGGGTAGATTTTTCAATCTCTGTGATGGGAGCTGGAATTGCATTAAACATATAGATTGCTCTTAGTAGTATAGCCATTTTTACTATGTTGATTCTACCTATCCATGACCTATATGTGATGTTGAAAGAAAAATATAAGTTTAGTCTATGAGACAGCTCCTAGGAGAACAGTATATGGACAAAGAGAAAGTATGAAAAACAAGCATAAAGAAGTTGCAGAGACTACATGCCAAATTTTTAATGGATAATAAACAATAAACAAATAATTTTAATGGATAATAAATTAATTAACAAAGAAGAGATAGAATCTTAGCAACTGTGGTAGCAGTGAAATAAAGAAAAACTCACTTTTTCTATTTCATGGGCATTGTTGACCATGGGAACTAGTTGAGAATGATTTAATTTGTATATTCACATGCTCTGATACTATTTTAATCGTGTTTGTACATCTGTGTATATATATCCATATACATTTTTGGTATAGTCTTTTTACAATTCTAATTCTTTATAAATTATGAGTATTTTGATATCATCCCAATATGCTTTCCCTTAATAAAGTTCTTTGGTGCACTAATCCACGTAGAATACTATAATCAGAAAACGAGGTTTAATATAAGGAGACATTTTTATGTTTTTTATAAGCAAACTGTATCTGACTTTGTCATATTTTTATAATTGTTAAAAATAACATGGCAAGGGACAGCTGTATTATGAACATGGAAGCAGAGGCTAACCACCTACGGAGAAAAAATTTTTAGCTCTTCATCTATCTTATGTAGAAATGGGAGGTTTGCTGCAGAAAAAAAAATATAGATGGAAAGAAATATGTACTTCTTTCTGGTCCCTTATTCTCTTCTCTTCCTCTAGTTGGTCTTCATTACTGATAGTCCTATGGTATTTGTTAGAATTTTCTCTCTCCTCTCACTTCACCTGTGCACAGTCCTATTTGTTTATCCACTAAATAAAAAACAAGATCCTTAGCATAGCATTAAAACACTCTATCACTCTATAATCTGATTTTTCATCTCCTTTCCAGACTTGCCTGTCATCATTCTCTTAAATCAACATCATAGTCAATGTAAATCTGATGATTTTTTGCCATTTTTAGATACATATTTAAAAATTGTTTTCCTGTAAGCCCAGACATTTTTTCCAGCTTTATTGAGGTATACTAGACAAACTCATATATATTTAATGTATTCATTGTGAAGTTTTGATTTACATACATATTTTGAAAATTAAGCTAAGCAGCATATCCATAATCTCACATAGCTACAATACTTTGTGTGTGGTGAGAACACTCATGGCTCACTTTCTTACCTGTTTTGCTTCTGGTCCAGTAAAATCAACCACAGTCACAATGTTGTACCTTAGGTCTCCAGAACTAATTTACGTTGCATGGCTGAGCCTTTATATCCTCGGGACAAGCTGTTTTACCTTCATTCTGGTTCTACCTCTGCAAGCTAATTGTCTGCTCTGCTTTTATTAGTTTAATATATTTAGATTCCATATATAAGTGAGATCTTGTAGTATTTACTTTTTTGTGCCTGTCTTCTTTTACTTAGTATAATGACCTTCAGTTTCATTCACATTGTTGCAAATGATAGAATTTCCTTTTTAAGGTTGAATAGTACTCCATTATGTCTGTCTGTCTGTCTATCTATCTATCTGTCTTCATCATCACCTGTCTACATTTTCTTTATTCATTAGCTGACAAGCTCCTATCTACATTTTCTTTATTCATTAGCTGACAGGCTCCTGTTCATTTCATATCTTGGTTATTGAAAATAATGCTTAAGTGAACATGGAGCTGTCAGTAGTTTTTCACAATCCTGTTTTCATATTCTTTGAAGATATTCCCAAGAGTGAGATTACTACATCATATAGTAGTTCTATTTTTATTTTCATTTGCTTATTTTTCTTTTATAAATTTCCTTCTTTATTATTTATTTTTATTATCATATTATTGTTGTACTGGGGTACAGTGTGACATTTCAAAAGTTCTTAAAATATATCATATTTGAATTCACCCCTTCCATCATTCTCCTTTATCCCCCTTCCTCTCACTTTGGAATAGTTTCAACATGTCTCATTTTTTCATTTTTGTGCATGAATACATAATATTTCCACTACAATCACCCTCCTACACCCTTTCGTTTTATCCTCCCACATCCCACTGGTACCAACCCCCAGACGGGATCTGTTTTACCTTCCTTTTCTCAAAGACTTTTTTTGTTTAAGATAGCTATAACAGGGAGTTTCACTATGACATTTTCATGTATATATGTATTATAACCTGAATTGGCCCATTTTCTCCTTTCTACCTTAGTACCCTTCTTATGGTGACTTCAACAGGCTTAAAAATTCTGTATTCATTCTTGTATATAAAGTGCATCAACCATATTCACCTTCTTAATATTTTTATTTTTTTGAGAAACTTCCATATTATTTCTAGGAACCATTGGTTTAAAGAACTGATAGCCCTATCTGAAGCCTTTATTACCTCAAGTTTCTTGTTAAGAGGTTTTTATTTTCCTGAAAATAAAAATACATACATTAGAAGAAGGAACTAAATATATTTTATCCTTAGCTCACAGTAGTATCTTTTATAAGGTGACTAGTGAATAAATTTTACTTAAAGGTGTGAATAAACAAATAAATAAATAATAAATATAGACTTATTGAATTTCAGTGGATGTTTCTGATGTCAGAAGTTTAGAGTTGTGGAATATCCAAGAGAATCTGAACTGTACAACTATTTGCTTTCAGACCATTGTAGAATGACAGTCTCTTATTTTTGACTGTTAACGTGGACATTATGACAGTGACTAAAATTTTTGTTTCTCATGTTTAATGCCAAACTTTTATACTCCATTGTGTTGGGACTGGTACTCCACCAAACTTGTCAGCCTGGTTAGTTCATTCATCTTAGGTTTGCCAATGGAGGGAACTAGAGGGAGACTATAGCTGAAGGAGGATGAAAGTGCATGCACCTTCTTAAGGGTTTTCAGCCCATTATGGATCCTGTAAGTCTCACTTCAGCAATGTTTTTCCACTCAAGCAACAGCAATTTTGTCTTATGACAGAGGTATTTGAGTTTTTACAGCACTGGGAGAATGAGCTCCTTCTTGCTTCTCCTCAGAGATACAGTCTTCTGCTTAGAAGCACCTACTCCTCTATGGCCTAAGATCTGTCCCCACGGGGGGCATCCTTTAAACATGGAAATAGTAATAATTCTTCCTTTATTTCACAAGTTATGGGATTAGTAACTGCTTTTCTAAATTCCTACTCCCAGGATATCTTAAAATTCTCTTGTATTCTCTCAGTTGCTTAACTAACTTTATACCTAGTTAACAAATGTATATCACATTTCATCTTCTCAAGTATTTAATGAGATTTCTATCTTTTGATTAATCCTAACTGAAAATCATGAAGACCTCATCAAATACAAAAAGAAGTTATGTTCTTGCAAAAAAATGAAGAACCAAAAAGTTGGAATGTTATTTCACTTTGAATGAATCCAGCAAATTGAAATTCAATATCGTCAACTAAAATTTGAAACCTCTCTGCAGAAAAGTATTTCCCTAGTCACTGATGAGTCCACGTTTTCAAGCATAAATCCAGTTATGTGATTTTGGAGGTATAAGCTCAAGGCAATATTACAGAAACAGGATGATCACATACGAAATGCTGACAGCGCTTCCTCAGAAGTTCTGTTGTAGGCTGTTAGAGGAATCTGAGGCCAAACAGTAGTTTGGAGAAGAGTTACAGATATAGATATTGTGGAAAAGGATTAGAGAACCAAGGAATACAAGTATCTTATTTCTGTATTCACAAGATCATGCCTAACATTTACTTAACTATTAAATAGGAAAAATAAAACCTTTATGAAATTATTTTGGGATTTATTCAAATCAAGGGACATTTGTCAAAATACATATTTC
This sequence comes from Castor canadensis, assembly GCF_047511655.1. NCBI lineage: Eukaryota > Metazoa > Chordata > Mammalia > Rodentia > Castoridae > Castor > Castor canadensis. Next base: position 116,703,228 of record NC_133394.1, read on the forward strand.
ATGTTCATTTATTTTATAAATCTCTCTATAAGAAAACCACCTCAAAAATTCAAATAAATATCATCTTCCACTTACATGAAATCATTAAATATGACTCAACTTCATGAAAATTAATTTTATATATTCATCTTTTGAGATAGAATCCATTTCTGTTTGTAAGGTACATTTTCATAGATGAATTATATCTTTGATACATCCTACCTTAATATTTATGTCTACATGTTATATGTATTTGAATGTATAATTTTGGAAAAACAAATTCTATTTTAAAGCATCTAGGCAACATCAATATTTAAAAGAAATGCAATAAATTCTTCTTGGAAAGGTGATGAATTTTTAATTAGTAACTATTTTCAAAGCCATGGAAATTTTGAGGGGATAATGCACACTAAGGATTCACCCAGTTTTATTAAATCTTAACAATTTGCTACATTCAATTTTGAATTTTTAGAGTAAATAAATGATTATTGATATAATTGATGACTCTTATATGCCCCAGAATCCAAGTTTCATTTCCAAAGTTAATTAAATTCCTGAAATGTATCTATGTTGATATATGATAGCTCTAATTCACTCATTCTGACTTCAAGTATTTTGTTCTGAATATGCCCCAATTTACTTATCCATCCTTTATAATGGACATTAAAGTCATTTCTATTATTTTCTTAAACAAACAAGGTTGCAGTGAATGTTATTGTGCCCATCTCTGGTGCATATGAGTTAAAGTTCTCTTGAGTATATAGTTGTAAGTGGGATCCCTTGGACTGAATGTTATACACATATTCAACCATATTAGATATTATTTGTATGATCCTGACAGCAATGAAAATTCCTTCTTGCAGGGCATGAGTATTCTTGTTTCTTATCAATATCAGACTGACTCACATAGTGATTTTTTCAGATGTTTTTGATTATTAGTTACATTGAACCCCTGTTTTGGGTGCTCACTGGCACTGTGATTTTTTTCTGCAAATGACCTTTTAAAATATTACCTATTTTTCTACTAAGTAGTTACATACATAGAGGTTGAAATGCTGTGTGTTTATACATACTTTGACAATCTCCTGTCACCTGGTTTTTGTATTTTAGCCTTTAGGTTGAAGTAAAAAGTTTAACTTTAATGTGGAATGTCATCAAACTTTGCAAATGAATATGTGGATTTTTATATATTGCTTTAAAAAATTCTTTTTTTCTCCTGATGATATATATTTTGCCTGTATTTTCTTCTAAATTTGAATATTACACTTTTGGTTTTAGACATATGTGAAACTTATTTGTGGGTATGGTATGAATAAAAATAGAATTTTATTTTATCCTGTATTTATAACCAATTCCAAGAATATTGTATTGGGCAGTCAGTCTTTTTTAACTTAAATTTACAAAACTATACTTGTAATAAGCTTGTGCAGCTTGAAATGTTACTAGAAAAATTAAGGCTTTTTAAATTGACACATAATAATCATACATATTTATAGGGTACATCGTGATAACTCAATACATGTATACAATAAGTAATGATCAAATCAGGGTGGTAATTAGCATTTCTAGCTCCTTAAACATTTATCATTTCTTTAGGTTGGGAACCTCTAAAATTCTCTCCTCTATCTCTCTATAAAATAAATAATAAATTTTTGTGAGCTATAGCCACCTTACTATATGTGCTGGAGAACATTAGAACATACTCTCTCTTAAGTATGTGTTTGTGTACATGTTATCCAGCCTCCCCCATCACTCCTAACTTGGTTTCTTCATAATCTCTAATGACCACTATCCTACTTCCTACTTCTATGAAACCAGTGTTTTAGCTACCACCTAGATTGAGAATGTCTTTCTGTGTAAGTTTACTTTTTTATCATGATCCACCATTTCCATGTTTATTTTAATTAATGCTCCTTTTAAAAATATATTTCAGTATATATGACACTAGCTTGGATAGCAAGTTTTGTTGCTAATGTGAGGCAGATATTTGGCTTAGAAATGCATCATCCAGGTAGTATATCTCCGTTTAGCTAGTCAGTTTGTTCACACACACAAACACACACTTGCATGTATATATTACATTAGGGTGTGTGAGTGTGCATGTGTGTGTACTTACATGCGTATCTGAGAGTACTTCTCCAATAATGTCATATTTACTCAGAAGAGTTGAGGGAGTATTTCTTCAGGGACCACAAATTCATAATCTGGGGTCAATGATGGAATTCTGAATGTTGTTTCATTCCTGATAAAGCATTTTCTATTACATTGGGGAGCTACATACTAATCAGGGAGTCAACAGAACTTTTGACAGGGTTTTAATTCATTTTAAAAGCCTTTAAAAACAATAAAAGACATTAAATGTTTTATTACATGAAAAGTTATAAAGTCACTGATGTACTCGTAAGTAATCTGACTTCTTATGACTTTAGGTTGGGTCCTTCTAGTTAGTGAATTGCTCATTGAGTCTTGTGAATGTTCTTTAAACACTGAACACTACTGTGATTTTTTTGCTTTTGAACACACCTACATGCTTATTAACGTAGGTTTTTACACATGCCATAAAATTCTAAACATCTCTTCTGACCCCAAACCAATAGTCAGCAAAAATGAAAAAGGTAAGTTCATACATACAAATATTTTATATCTTATGTGTTTTGTTTTAGTTAATGTTTATTGAGTGTCACCTAGATGCCTGATGTTCTCTCATAGGTGCTGGACATACAAAACTGAATAAGTCACAGAACTTGGCTTTACAAATTTCATAAGGCAGAGGCAAAAATACTTAGAAAGGTTGTGTGATAAATTATTTTACAATAGTGACCATTCACTAATTGTTTCATCTGTGCTAGATATTTTATTTAAAATAACCTAATTATCACAGGAATCCTGTGTGCGTCTTTCTCTTACACAAATGAGGAAACTAGAGCTCATAAAGTCTAAATTATTTCCCTAACACATTTCATAACCAAACCTTATTATATAAAATTAATTTGGGGTTATTCTTGACTAGTAATGTTTCATACAACCTAGCACCAAAAAGTAGCCCTCATAGGTACTTCTAACTCTATTAATTGGTAAAACCAGAGATGTTACAAAACCCTGTTTTTCCCTGAGCTCCAACTTGCTAATAAATAGAATACTGGATAGGAGTTTGACAGTTGAAATATGTAGATGATGAAGAGATACTCCTATTCACAGAGGTAGAGGGTATACTTGAACTCAGTCTTGACAAATGGCTTCTCTAGTAGAAACCAGCACTCCTACCTGCAGTCAGAAAGGTTGGAGAAGGGATCCAGATCAGAAAGGCTTACTCGTGTAAAGACCCAGAGGCTTGATGTTACATGTAATTGGGGAATCTGTGTTTTTGTATTGGTGAGCCTCATACCTAATGTACATGACTCAATGACCATAATTCATCTGTTTTACTAAACAAACCACACATCCTTCTTTCATTACTTAAAAATAAAAAATTCTACTAACCTTAATGTCGTGGTTCCAGGAGCTAACACTTTACTATGCTTGCCCAAAATCATCATAATTATCACAGTAAAAATATAGTGCCAATGAGCCATAGAATCTAATCAGAAATTTGAAAAGAAAACCAGTAGATGTATAACTTTTACCCTCCCACCTAACTTAACAACCAAGCTAATTTACTACTACATCTTCCAAAAGATTTAGCAGTGAGAATTCTGCTGACTTAGGAGGCCAGCTAAGTAAAGAGAGTGAAATGAAGACAAATCGCAGCACTAAGCATTACAGTATAGTGATATTCTCTGTGTGTCTAAAGACATAATTTGAAATGGCTTTTACACATCTTTGCTGCCAGGTTGAGCACTGGCAGATGTCTGTGGCAACTATTTTGTAAGTGAATGATATTACATATTAAAGGCTATCTGCAGGGAGCCAATTCAAATAATTGAGATAAATGTCTTGGGCTGGGTTGAACTTCCAAATTTCTCACTAGCAGAACAGAAAAATAATTCCTAGGGAAACAAAGCAAAACAAACCTTTCTCTGTGAATCCCACAATCGCTGCCTTAAGTGACTAGTGATAAAGTACATTAGTTTTTGCTATTTATTTTATGAAGTATCTAACAGTTAAAAGTCACAGGATATTTGCAGAAGTATTTTTTAAGGTTGAAGCCTGCTCCTCCTCAAATTAACAAAACAAAATATCAATATTGGAATTTTTCATATTATAATGTAGAAAATATTCTGAAGTTATCTTTGGTGAAGGTGACACAGCACAATTAACATGGTCACTTTCAGTAGGAATAAAAGGAAGTAAATAAAATGGAAGCTAAAAAGAATGAAGGCATATTATCATGGGCTGTCCTTTTTGGGGTTTTCTTAATTTGGTTTGGTTTAAGTTTGAGATGGAAAGTTTCCTATTTAAAATAATCAGAAAAACTTCTGATAGTTGTAATGATTTTGAAGTATTGTCAGTATAGTACTTTTGCTTAATTAAAAAATTTTAATTTGTTAGGAAAGTCCAGCCTATACTATAAAAGTTATGTACTATAAACAATGGGGTTTTTCTGAAACTAGATCCATGTCTTTCAACTTGTACAAATATCGATTCAAAGTGGATCAAGGTCCTAAATATAAAGCTTAAAACATTGCAACTAGTGCAGGGAAGAGTAGGGAATATACTGGAACATATAGGCATAGGAAATAACTTCTTAAATAGAACTCCAGTAGTTTGACAAATAAGAGAAAGGATTGACAAATGAGACTACATGAAACTAAAAGACTTCTGTACAGCAAAGGAAACTGTCACCAGATTGAGGAGGCAGCCTACAGAATGGGAGAAAATCTTTTCCAACTGTACATTTGACAAGGGATTAATAACCAGAATACATAGGGAGTTCAAACATCTAAACTCCAAAAGAATCAATGCCTCAATGAAGAAATGGGCAAATGAACTGAATGGAACATTTTCAAAAGAAGCCCAAGTGGTCAAAAAAAAAAAAAACATGAAAAAATGCTCAACATCCCTGGCCTTAGGAAAATGCAAATCAAAACCACATTAAGATTTTACCTCACCCCAACAAATGTTGGCAAGGATGTGAGGAAAAAGGAATTCTCATACACTATTGGTGGAAATGTAAATTAGTACAACCACTATGGAAAACAGTATGGAGGATCCTCAAAAAACTAAAAATAGATCTGCCATATGATCCAGCAATTCCACTCCCAGGGATATACCTGAAGGAATGCAAGTCAGGTTAAACAAAAGCACTTGCACACCCATGTTTATTGCAGCATTATTCACAGTAGACAAACTATGGAAACAGCTCAGCTGCCCTACAACTGATGAGTGGATTAAGAAAAAAATGGTAATTATGTACCTTGGAATTTTATTCAGCCATAAAGAATGAAATTTTGTTGTCTATAGATAAATGGATGGAACTGGAGAAGATCATCTTAAGTGAAGTTAGCCAGGTTCAGAAAGACAAAGGTGAAATGTTTACTCTCATATGTGGAATACATATCTAATGCAAATACAGCCATTATCATATATATGACATATGTGCATATATATAATATATATACATATATACAAAGAACATGTTTCCATAAGTGGGATTGTTAGAGGAGACTGAGGGAGGAAGAAAAGAAGAAAAAAATGATAGAGAATGAAATACATCACATCAGTGTAGAAACAAGACACAATAAAACACACTGAAACTGTTGAACCATACAAACTGTTGAACTGTTGAAAAACGTGAGGAAAAGTTGTTGAAGGGGGTTAGACTAATTTAAGCACAATATATTTATAAGTAAAATATCAGGAGAAGATCCCCACTGGAAATTGAACAGACTGCTAAACAATGAAGGACAGGAATGTAAAATAGGTCATGTTAAGGAGAAAGCACTAGTGGGAAGAGGAGAGTAAATGAAGAGGGTAAAAGCAGGTGAATATGGTTGATATACTTTCTATACAAGAATAAATATGGAACATTGAAACCTCTTGAAATCATCTAAAGAAGGGGAATGGAGTAAGAGGGAGAAAAATAGAGGAGATGAGCCAATTAGGGATTTAATACATATATAAATATGGAAATATAACAACAAAACCCTGCCTATAAATATCATGTATTAACAAAAGTGTTTTTTAAAAAGATGAAGGACATGAAGGAAAAACTGATTGTGGCTGGGGGGGGTGGGTAACAGAAGGAAAGGGAAGTGCATAAGGAAAGGGTGATGGAGAGTGAGCATGATTGACCTATTTTGTATTCATGTATGAAAACAGAAGAATTAAACCTGTTGAAATTGTTCTAAGAGGGCAGAGAGGGGATGTGGGAGAAAGGTGGAGGGGATGAATCAAATTAAGCTAAATTGTAAGCATATATGTGTCACGACATATTCCCATTTACAACTATTACATGCTAATGAAATAAATAAATAATAAATAAAAATTAATATGGATTTTTCCATACACAAAAGAGTATTGCATGAAAATAATTATAGCTGATTCTTTAACAGGAAGATTTTCTAGAATTTAACCCCCCAAAATGAAAGTCAATTATATTGCCAATGATTTAAAGATAAGTTGAATATATCTTTAAAATCATTATTTTTATAATTTCATTTATTTTTCTACTTTACTGTTGTAACAGTATTATTTGTTTATAGTAAGTCTTTTTAAAGAAAAGTTTTAAAGTACTTAAAGCATTAAGACAATGTGAAAAAGTAGAATAAAAATATTAGGAAAATAATATTAAGGTTAGTATTTAAAGTTTAAAGAACAATCAGGGATTACTATTATCTATATTTGTGAAGCTAAAGAGAGGAATAACTTTAAAAGTTAAAATACATATGAAGGAGTCAGATTAAAGTACAAAAAGATTTGTATTTTAGATGTATTAGTTTTTAGTGTAAATGTCTACTTGCAATTAGAACTTCATACCTCAAGCTTATGAGAACCATGAAAACTAGAGACAGTAAGCTTAGCGCCATCCTCAGAAAGGAATGGTTGAGGTCGTTAAATTAGTTGAGATTTCTTATTTTTATATAGAAGAAAAAGAATATTGGATTGCCCCATATTTAGGGAGTTTAAAGGGAAAAAATTCAATCAAGGAACAAAGAAGCTCTAGGAGAGGGAGCAGGTGTGGCAGGAGACCATGAGGACATCACACTTGAAGAGAGTTTAAGCAGGGCCAGCTTCAAAGGCATCACATGGGCCACAGCACTTAGAGGGTCACTATGTTTGTTTTAATATTCTGTTATTGTGGTTTTTTGTTTTGTTGCCTTAAGAAGTTTTGAACAAAGTGCTCTGAATTTTCATTTTGCACTAGGCATTGCAAATTATTCAAGCTGACCCTGGTTTCAAAAATAAAAGTTGATTTCAGCTTGAAGGTGGATTGACAAATGTCTCCCAGGATTCTCATTAAAATGCCTATAACTATATGAAAAAAGACAAAAAAACCTGGCCATATGTCATAAACTAATAAAAAAAATGCAGAGTCACATGCCAAAAATCTGGGCAGAAATTCAATTACCTGTCTCTGTGATGAAGATGAAGGGAGAAATACATTCTTCTTGGACAAAGTGCCTAATATTGCACACATGCTAGAATCACAGGCAAACAGCCTCAAAACATATAGGTGGAGATAAGATGAATACATTGATTTTCTGACACTTTCAGTACCTATGATAGTAGGTAGGGACTAGCAAGATGCGAGAGAAAGAGGCCTTTATCCAAAGAATATTTAGGAATCGTGTTTGAAATTAACCAAAGCCAGACTCCACAACACCTCCTGAGCCAGTCAGCTATTCCCAATTTCTGCATGTATTCAAACAAGTGCTCTGAGAATGGCCTGGGCAGGGAGCAGATTGGTGAGAGAGGTTTAGACACCTCTGAATATTTGGCTGCCTGATGACACTATCATATACATGCTGCTGTGGAATGGCAGAGAGAATTTTAGAACCAAAGAAGAGCAGAAAACTGCATACGCACCTCTAAATCAGCCCCTACTCATGAAAGTAGAAGAAACTCAGGCCTGAAGGGTTTAACAAATGGCCGTAACCATGGAGACATATATCTTATCTTTTGGCTTAGATAGCACGGACCTTTCATGACTGTACAAGATCTCAGGATACTCTGTGTATCTTGTATGCTATTTAGAAGCCAAAATGTGGTGTTGTCTCCTCCTTTTTGACTGAATAAATTGAAAAATACAAAGTGATAACTGGGAGATTTGAATTTATTGGCTGATCCAACAAAAAACTTGTGTTTCTAGGTTGTGTTGTGCTGACTTGACAAGGGTTTTTATCAATCTGAAATCTGGCACAACTGCAGTAATGGTAGTAACTAGGAATCTAGGCATTAGAGGCTGGGAGAGAAAAAATGTTATCCTTGTGTGATTCTTTCTCTCCACATATCCAAAATGTACCAATCTTTGAAATTGGCTTAAAACTCACCTCTTCATTTGAAATTTACTTTGACTAATTCTACTAACTTATTTTTTCTATTCTCTGAATTCTCATTGGCTGTATCGCCATTTATTTTGAACACATAATTATGTGTTCATAAATATATATTTCTCTCACAGAACATGTGATTGCATATTCATAATTATATATTTTCTTTCATGTAACATGAGATTATGTATTAATAATTACCTTTTTTCTTTCATTTGATATGTAGTTATGTGCTCAAAATCAAATGTTTTCTTTCTTCACTGTGACATTCAGAGTCTTGTATATAAGGATTCACACTTTTATGCACCCTCTCCGCCCTCCCCTCCCTCCAACTTCATTCCAAGCTTAATATAGTGGTTGACATATAAAGTGTTATAAGAGAAGACCGAAAGTGCTACAGGAAGGAAATAAAGAGATAAAAGAAAGATAGATTTAGATACAGGTCTTTTTTTAGCTGAGAGAAGATAATTTTATAATTATACATATTTATAATTTCAGAGGTAAGTATGTGATTAGCTTTCTCAAAAAAACTGTAATCACATTTCATGAATAAGTATATTAGCTCCACCAAGCAGGGCTTATTTATTTTACTGCTGTGTCCTCAGTGTCCAATAGTGTTTAGCATAAGGTTGGTGCTCAATAAAAATTGATGAATGAGAAAATAAATGGGTTAACTATGCATACTGGGTACCTAACATAGAAGAGGAAAGAAATTCACAGGCACCATTTACTTCACAGACATAAGGGTATATGGGTTGATGTTCTGTTGCTGTTCTTGTTTGGTGGGACTGGGGTTTGAACTCAGGACCTCACACTTGCAAAGCAGGTGCTCTACCACTTGAGTCAGGTTTTCAGTCTATTTTGCTTTGGTTATTTTATTTTATTTTAATCATATTATTGTTGTACTGGTGGTGCATTGTGACATTCACAAAAGTTCTTACAATATATCATTGTTGAATTTAGCACCTTTTTTTTAACCACAAGACATTTTTGTTTGTTTAAGATTGCTATGCAAGGTGTTTTATTGTGACATTTACATAAAATATGTTATAACCCAACTTGTTTCATCCTCTCTATTTTGCTCCTTTCTAGCTTAGTTATTTTGGAGATGGAATCTGGCAAACTATTTGTTCAGGCTGGCCTCAAACTTCAAATCCTCCTTATCTCAGCCTCCTAAGTAGCTAGGATTATAGGCACCCAGTGCAGGGCTGCTGTCCTTGAACAAGTGGAAAATCTGAGGTTCCAAAACTGTAAACATCTGAGATAAGATCACATAAAATATTAAGTGGTAGACCGGAAAATCAAACCAAAACCAGCCTGACTCCCTCCAAAGGCCATATATTTTCTTCTATATAGTGACAGGGTAAAATATTGCTTTTTATTTGTGAAAGAAAGCCAGAGAAAAATTGGACCTCAGTACAAACAAGATTTAAAGTTAGACATAAAATTTATATGATGATAATATTATACTCGATATCTAATAAGGATTTATCTTTTTGATGGGAAGGTGAAGGCAGATGAAACACCAATTTCAAGTTTAAGAGTTTTTGGTTCTCTACCTATTAAAGTGGCATGAAACTAAAAATCTTCTGTACAACAAAAGAAATGGTCTCTAAATTGAAGAGGCCACCCAGAGAATGGGAGAAAATCTTTGCTAGCTATATATCAGAGAAGAGACTGATAACCAGAGTATACAGGGAACTCAAAAAACTAAACTCCTCCTAAAAAATCAATGACCCAATAAAGAAATAGGCAACTCAACCGAACAGAACTTTTTCAAAGGAAGAAGTCCAAATGGCTAACAACAGATGAAAAAATGCTTACAATCCTTGGCCATAAAGGAAATGCAAAGGAGTAAGATTTCACCTTACTCCTGTTAGACTAGCTATCATTAAGAATACCACCAACAACAAATATTGGCAAGGATGTGAGGAAAAAAGAACTCTCATACACTGCTGGTGGGAATGTAAGCTAGCACAGCCACTTTGGAAAACAATATGGAGGCTTCTTAAACTAAACATAGATCTGCCATATGATCCAGCAATACCACTCCTAAGGATATACCCCAAAGAATGTGAGTCAGTTTACTACAAAGTTACCTGCACACCCATGTTTATTGCGGCACTATTCACAATAGCCAAGTTATGGAAACAGCCAAAATGCCCCACCATTGACGAATGGATTAAGAAAATGTGGTGTTTATACACAATGGAATTTTATTCGGCCACAAAGAAGAATGAAATTTTGTCATTCCCAGGTAAATAGATGGAACTGGAGAACATCTCTTAAGTGAAGTTAGCCAGGCTCAGAAGGCCAAAATCTACATGTTCTCCCTCACATGCAGATTATAGACCTAAAACAAATGCAGGAGTATTATGGGACATAGGTCACACTTAGTGAAGGCCACTCATGGGAGGGATAGGGTAAGGGAAGGAAACCAAAAGCTTGAATGTGGTTGATGTGCTCACTGTACAGGAATGAATGTAGAAATCTTAAATTGGCTGGAGCCAACATGGGAAGTGGACTAGGGAGGAGTGAAGAGGACTGGAAGAGATTCACCAGTTGGCTGATGCATGGAAACAACACAAGGAAACTCCCTGTGCAGCTATCTTTACTCAAACTAGCAAAACCCCCATGTTTCTCTATCTTTTATGGTTTTTTTCTACAAAATAGGACAAGAAGAAGGCAGAACAGTTTCCCCATGGGGGGAAAGGGGGTTGGCACCAGTGGGAGTGGGGAGGTGGTTGGGAAAGGGGTAGGAAGATGAATACAGTGCAAATAATGTGTATACATGTATGTAACTGCAAAACTGTTATCTGTTGAAACTGTTCCAGGAATCAGGGGAAGGAAGATGAAAGAAAGCAGTGATGGGGGTAAATTCAAGTATGATATATTTGATACATTGTAAGAACCTTTGTAAATTCTATAATGTACCCCCACCCAGCAAAATAATAAAAAAATAAAGTGCCATGGAAAGAGATTAATCTTAATTTCAAATAAGTTCTAATATATATTTGTAAAAGCATGTGCTGTGATACTCAGAAATTCACATTTCTGTTTTCGTCCTCATAGCTGTTGCATTTATTGGACACAGATCTTACCATAGATGTTCCCACCCAGAAGCTTAATAATGCCAGATATTTGTGAGAGGCTGTAAAATTGTCTTTAACTGCCAACTGTACCCCCATATTTTAAGTAACAAGTCTATGAAGTGACATGCCAAAACTGTAGCTAATTTTTACCTCAACATGTTTCTTCTAGTTTAGCATTGAGAGGTACAATCTTTTGAAGAACAACTGAAAATTAATGCATCATCTTTTCCAAGTCACAGTGAGAGATTCTATAACAAGACCAATCCATTTTTGCTATTACAGTCATAAAAATCCTTTGCCTTGTGTTATAATATCTTTTCATTGTAAACTTTATTTGTAGTTATAATCTGAATTAACTTGCTTCATAGTGAAACTCAACTTCTTCAGAGAAATATAGGTTAAAAAGTTCCTGCCATATGGTGTGAACTCAATAAACAACTCATTGAATGAATTAAAACTCACATACTTTCATATTTTCACAATTTGCTCTTTAAATAGGGAATTAATGTGGCTTTATCTTAGATTTCATGGGCAGATCTGATGGTGTTTAATAAGCCATCTATTTTTCAGTACCAAAAAAGATATTTCTCAAACTTGACTTCCACCAATATGTTAAAATATTTTAATTAAGTGAAAATTGAATCCCATCTTATTTACCATGAGCAAAAATGTTTCACACTTATTAAACAGATTCTTTTCAATGCCTTTGGAACAAAATATCTCTGTGGCTTACTGCCATAGAGATAGTAAACTAGAGACTAATAAAATAGGAACTATAATAAACTTGTTCAATAATTGGTTTTGATTATGTAAAATCTTGACACCACCATAGTTTTGAATAAATAATTTTAAAATAGCTTCATTTGAAAGATTTGTATTTATAGCTTGTGTTTATTTTCTGTTATAATTTAGCAAACAAAAAGAAAGTATGCCTTTGCTTATGATCAGGAAAATGAAGTTACTGCTACTTTGGAATAAGGCTTTATTTAGTAATGAATAGGTGAGGTTAGAGGTGTCTTTTGAAGTTTGCAAACAGTTTTAAAATCTCTTCAAGGAAAATGGAAAAAAAATACAGCAAAGATGCAAGATAGGCTGATGATCTCAGTAATTCTTTCTTTCTATTAGATCTGTTCTAATATCTTCAAATGGAGATAACACAACCTTGCTGTTTTCTTAGGAATAGTCCAGAACTCTTAACCTCCACCAGCTGACTACTTGATTTTTTTTTATGTTTCTGAGCTAAATTGCCTCACTTCTACATCCTGACTGATTTTCTGATTACGGCCTCCTTCTTTACTCAGATTCAGTGCTTGATATCACTGTATTGACCCCAAACCTCTTACTTCTGGCTTCCTTCTTCAACTACAATACTAACACTTTTACTTTGTTGCTTCTGACTGTTCTATTTTAGCTCAATGTGCTTCTTCACTGTTTTCGTTACACACCAACACTAGTTCTGGGGACGGGAAGTCCACTGTGTTTACTAAATAATAAGGACATAGAAATGTACAATCAAAGACCTGGCTTAATTCTTGGGATTAAAAGAAATAGAGCTCCCCAGAGATAAGAAAGTTTCATATCCCGCCATGCATTTCCCATATGTAGATAGCTCCAAATCCTATCATGCACCTTCTATATGCAGATAGCATCTCTATATCCACCATTCTCATTAGCTGCAAGACCCAAGGTAAGGTACTTTTCCTTAGATAACCTTCTAGCCTCTAAAATTCAAAATGTCTGAAACATTATTTATCATATTTCATCTTCCAGCCTAAGCCTTATTCATGCCCCCAACTGTAAATGTCCTATTCTAAAGTTGTCTAGCATGTATCTTTCCCTTCCACCCTTCCACTATGCATGAAATTTGGATGTTTGAAGGTTTCAGAAAAAATTAAATCAAGCAATTGTTTCATCTGCTTCACAGAGTCTAATCAATTGCAAAATCCTATTTAGATATTACAAATTAGGACTGTCAATATTAAAGGGCACTTTAATGATTACTGAAGTTGCATACCTCCATATTATTTATCCTGTCCTGTCTTCTACCATTGATTTACTCACAAACTAATAATGTTTATTGTAAATAGCCTTCTTTGTGGTCACTCAGCCTATTCCAAATAATCCTTCAAATCACATTCACATTAGTCATCCCCTAATAAATATTATTATATCACTCCCCTGTTAAAAATATCAATAATATACTATAACCTACCAAAAATATATCATATTTGTATGTATTTTAATATTTTCCAAGAACATGCATATATTACTTCATTTTTTTTCCTTTTTCTTTTATTATTCATATGTGCATACAAAGCTTGGTTCATTTCTCCCCCCTGCCCCCACCCCCTCCCTTACCACCCACTCTGCCCCCTCCCTCTCCCCCCCCAATACCCAGCAGAAACTATTTTGCCCGTATTTCTAATTTTGTTGTAGAGAGAGTATAAGCAATAATAGGAAGGAACAAGGGTTTTTGCTGGTTGAGATAAGGATAGCTATACAGGGCATTGACTCACATTGATTTCCTGTGCGTGGGTGTTACCTTCTAGGTTAATTCTTTTTGATCTCACCTTTTCTCTAGTTCCTGGTCCCCTTTTCCTATTGGCCTCAGTTGCTTTTAAGGAATCTGCTTTAGTTTCTCTGCGTTAAGGGCAACAAATGCTAGCTAGTTTTTTAGGTGTCTTACCTATCCTCACCCCTCCCTTGTGTGCTCTCGCTTTTATCATGTGCTCATAGTCCAATCCCCTTGTTGTGTTTGCCCTTGATCTAATGTCCACATATGAGGGAGAACATACGATTTTTGGTCTTTTGGGCCAGGCTAACCTCACTCAGAATGATGTTCTCCAATTCCATCCATTTACCAGCGAATGATAACATTTCGTTCTTCTTCATAGCTGCAAAGAATTCCATTGTGTATAGATACCACATTTTCTTAATCCATTCGTCAGTGGTGGGGCATCTTGGCTGTTTCCATAACTTGGCTATTGTGATATTACTTCATTTTGACACTTGCAATAATCGACACCCAAAGTTACTCAGTGTCATAAGCAATTACTTCACACTCAACACCTCAGGGAACAAATATTTTTGAATAAGTCAATCAAGCTTTATTACAGTAACTGAGATAATCTCACCAGATTATAGGTAAGGTAGATATTTTCAAAAATATACTATATAGTATAATTTTAGTGTCCTATGACACTAATATATTAGTGTCCTATTAGAGATTCATACATTTCAATACAAGTTTATTTGTCAAAAAGAAGCACTACTAAGGTAGAATCTGTGATGCAGTGATGTCATCATTTAACTGTTCCCTAAAATGGAAACCACTATTCACTAAAAATGCTCATCATAAAAGCCAAAAAACAATAATCACAATCATAACATTTATCTAAATTAACTAATGTAGCATATATGGCTGAAAAGCAATAGATTGTTAAAATTTAACTAGATGGAAAATTCTCCTACCTATTTTTTTGTGGAAAATAATTATTAATACAGATGAACCACAAATATTTGTCACCAGAAATTTATACTTTTTATTTAAAAAGTAGTGATATGTTAAATATCTATAGTGTGCTATTTACATTGACATGATTCTTATAAGAATTGAATTTACCTAATGACAATGGAACTATCTGAGCCCAAAATCATGAGGCATCTACTCCAGCAGCTTTTTCAAAGTTTCCTTTCTATTGGTACCTTTGCATTTCTTTCATGGATTCACTTATTACTTAAAAGTAAAATGTATGCCTGGACACATTAATTCAGATGGCTACTGAGAACTAAGCTAAAAGTATGCTTTAAAAATTCAATGGCCTCCTCAACCTGTTACAGAATTAATTTTTAAGTGTCTATGAAATTCATCTGAGGGCATGCTGATTGTCAGTAGTGGGAGGGCAAATTCAGAGAAGATGAATAATCTGTTCTTAATATAAAATTGTGAAATTGTGCATGAAAAGTGGATTCAAAGTCAATTCATTTAAATTGGAGAGGACAAGAGAATTGGGTTAGTGCAAACACAATCACTAGTTTCCAGATAATGGAAAATGACAGCAAAACCAAAATATTATTGATGAAAAAAAATCTCAACTCTTAGCAGCTTTTATTAATTTTTCTAGATTCTTCTGTCATTATTGAACACAAAGCAATACTACCAAAATGTCTTAGAAAATCTGGGGTCTTTCAAGTTTTACAAAAATTGTAAGTTTAAAAAATAATTCATAGATATTTGGGATCACTGATAATAGAGTTACTTTCATTTTACTCTAGACTGATTTTCCTCCCAATGCATAAATATTACCTAATTCTTACAGAGCACTATATGATGAACACCATCATAAGGGTTTTATATATGTAAACTCCTTCACTTTATTTTAAAACTGGTATTGTTGGCCCCATTTTGCAGATGAATAAACACAGATACAGAGAGATTAAGGAACTTTCATGAGTATTACACAACTAAATAGCAGACAGTAGGCATCAAAACGTCACTAATGTTATGCTGAAAACAATGATACCCAATGAAAATGTTGTCTTTTATTAATTTTCCAAATTCTGTTGAGTGAAATGATTATCTAAAAAATTCAGTGGAACAGACTAGCTAGAATTAGTCCAGAAGAAGGTCACTGGGCTGGTGTGCAGTTGAGAGAGGCATTAAGTAGAAGCTGGATATAAACCTATAAGAGAAGTTGTAGTAACTATACCAGGGACTCTGTCTAGTTCTAAGAATCTAGAATTCTAGGCACCTTGCTTAATATTGATAATAATGCAACTACATAAAGAAATCTTCATTATCAAAGGAATTTGAAATTTTCTGTATTTTTTTTTGTGCTGATATCCTGGGAGACTAAATTTTAAAGAGTCTATTCAACAACTACCTTAAAAAGCTTCAATTCTTTCCAATGCTCTTTAGCTGATAAACAATAGTGTTTCAGAGAAGATGTGTTAGAGCCCACTTTCCTGTCCAAAGGATGCTCATTCCCAGTAATACAGGGAAGGCTTTTTGCCCTCTAAAGTATCGTCCAATCACCACAACATGATAGAAAATGGAAGAACGAACAAGAAACACTACCTGAAGATCAAAGGTTATTCAGAACAGGGGTAGATACTGAAGTGAAGATCGCACACAGAAAGTGATCTAATATCTGGGATATAAACCAATGAATTTTAGTCATTTTTGTAGGACTTATTATAAGACATCCAGGCCTGTTTAATATTAGTCAGAGAAGAGTAAATATTGAGAAGCTGTGTGGAAAGATCTGGGAAGCTTCTTAGTAATATAAGTACTCTCTCTCTCTCTCTCTCTCTCTCCTCTGTGTGCATGTGTGTATGTGTGTATGAGAGAGAAAGAGAGAGAGAGACAGAGCAAGAGAGAGAGAGAGAATTGCAAAGAGAATATAAACCAAGCTCAGTACACAGCACAGAAGAGTCGTTAGAGTTTGCAGAACCTTTTCTGAAAAAACAATGGATGAACCCAAAATGAAACAATACCCTGCCAGATCCAAAGTCTTAATGGCAAGCATTCGATGTTCATCACCAAGATATTTTGTAAATAATTTATAATTTTCATATGTAATAAGCTTAAGGTAACTATGTTGTAAATTTAATATAGATTCTTTTATAGCATAGACTTTCCATAGACTTTTTTCCTTAACATAGAATATTAGTTCAATAAGCCTTTGGATTGTTGTTGAAGGTTGTCATGAGATAACTGTCTGAACATTCCTAGTTCTGATGCTAGAGTTAGATACAAAGATCAAGACTGGAAACTTGATTCTGTTTATTTTTGATCATGAGTAAATTAATTAACCACTTCAAACTCCAGACTCTTCAGTTGTAAATTAGGCATAGAAATAAAATTATTTCAAAATATTGCTATAAAGTTCAAATATAAAACTATTTGGTATATGAATGGCTAGAAAGATTATCACTTCAAATGTATGACTGCAAAAGATAAGCTAATCTGTATAAATTTACACCTTTTATAAATCAGTAAGAGTGCTAAGGTCAGAGGGCAACCAATCAACCTAAAATTTACAGAAAATCAGTCCCCTACAAGGAGGGACAGTATATAAGAACTTGCTTATTTGTGGCAGATGCCAGATTTCATACAAGCCAGTTTTAGGAAAAAACACACTGTTAAAAGTTTCAATGAACTTCTAAAGTCTGAATGTGGACTAGCATAAGAACAGAGAAATGAAAGCTCAAGGGGGATTTGCATTGGCTTACAAGACTTTTCCCACAATTCTGGGGAAGATTGGGGCAGATGAAGAAACTTACCAATTCCTCCATCATGATGTAAGCCTGGGAGAATGCACACCATGTGCTGCAGAGAGGGCATGCGTCCTCATGTAGATACTTTTTCCTGTCCCTCTGTTGAACATAAGCTTCTAGAGGAAGGCAAGCAAGCCTGTTATACTAAGTGTACAGTGAAGATCCATTGATGTTAGAGATATGGAACAGAAAATAATCTTTCTGGTGCAAGGTAGGCAATAGGAATACCTCCTGAATGTGACCACTAGAAGTGTCTGACAGTTGTAAAAGGGATTAGGATCATTGAAGATGTTTCATCCACAAGTACTTGCTTAAGATACTCTGAATAAGAACAACAGAGAATACATTCTTCCCCAATGGAAATTTAGCAAGCACTGAGTAACATAGAAGAACAGCAGCTCACTATTGAGGAGAGCAACATTAAGAAGACTGACAGAGAGGAAGAGAGGGAGAGAGAGAGAGAGACCCTGAAGGTCAGGCACAAAGGAAAGGCTTAACGCTGGACATAGAAAAAATACTGAGAAAAGTTTTCTGGCTTAAACCAATACTCATCCTAAAAAAGAAGTAACACCAGAGAAATAAGTCCATGATACACTAAATGTATCCATAGCAACTTAAATCTAAATTGCCCTTCTTATTTGGATCCCTAAACTGTCAACCCTGTTTGTAAATGCAGATTAGCAAGGCTTGTGAAACCAGATCTCTTTTATCCTATTCCTTCACAGCCAAGTCCTATGACAACTTGCCAAGGCTGTTTGACTCTTGATCATTTCTTTTCTCAATCTGTGAAGTAGAACCAAGTCCTCTGCTAATTAAAATGAGAGAGTAGAATTTGTTTGAGCTCTTACGAAGAACAGTACTCCATCTTCCTTTCTAGAAATATACTTCAGAGACAAAGGAGGTGCCTAACTCCAAAGAAAAAATGGGCACCCATCTGCCGCTTCATTCCCTTTCTGAAAATAAGCATCTTCACATCTAAGAACCAAGTTTTCAAAATTGGAATATAAAACACTACACTTATATATGTTCCCATCATTTGATTAGTCGCTTTAGCTCTTAAAATAGAAATGAGTTTTCATGTTGTTGTAATCTTTATTGCCATGACATTTGCATGGTTTTCACACACAAGCACTTAGAGAAAGTCACATAAGCAATGGATACTAAGCATCATCAGATAGGGTCAGTAGAGATGATCTCAGACAGAAGTTTTTTTTTTTTTCTTTTTATATCTACTGTTCAAATAACCCATTGGTTGTATTGGTAGCAAGGGATGTGGCTCTGAGAACAGAGTTTAAAATAAATGTAGCTTGAAAAAGCTGTACATATCCCATCTAAATAGAACAAAGTAATGATAATTTCTAATAAAATCTCTCTTTATAATTATCTTCTTTTTTCATATTTCAAAATCATTGATGCAAAGCTAACTTTAACTTTGCTTTTCAATTCCTCTTGTTCTGAATCTACTGGCTAACGCTTTCCTGAATTATAGCTTTTGATTTTAGGAAAATGATTGAGTTTCACATATGATTTATGCCCTCATACATTCATTCACTAAACATATATAGGACACTACTATGTACAATGAACTGAGGTAGACACTGGGGCACAGAGCCCAACTCAAAAACACCTGAGTACAGAGTTTGTCCAATGGGAGTCTATCATAGTGGAAGTAAACCCATACAAGACTCCTATTATACGGAAGACTATGTCTACCTTTCTTAGCATGCCACATGAAATGGTTCATAATTTCACTGCAACCTAACTTTGGATACAGGATAGTATATACCCTTTACTGTCTTATTTTCAGGACTTCATCATATGTTGTGTCCTATACCTTCTCGGTTTTGTGTCAGCATGCCTCCTCATTACACATTAAGATGTAGTTCTTAATGTCTCCTCTGTTATGGTTGTTTCTTTGTTTCCAAGAATTGGATAGAGTTGGCCTCTCATGGGTATTTCCATAGCTAAGAATAGGAGCTGTCTACATTTTATTCTTATTATGGGTGCTATGTAATAATCAATCCTTAGTTGATTTTTCCCTTACCTTTTCAACTCCTGTTCTCCAAAACATATGGTAGCATAAGCACAGTGCAGAGCTTATTAAAGTGTCATTTAAATCAGCTAATGCTGTAGGAGCAGAAAAAAGC
Organism: Castor canadensis; assembly: GCF_047511655.1. Classification (NCBI taxonomy): domain Eukaryota; kingdom Metazoa; phylum Chordata; class Mammalia; order Rodentia; family Castoridae; genus Castor; species Castor canadensis. The sequence goes on from NC_133394.1 coordinate 116,723,154, forward strand.
AGAAACAGACTCTATATGAGAATCAGGGAAGCCTTCCAAGAGGAAGGGGTTCGTTTCACTAAAAAATGCACAATAACTCAAAAGTAAGTCCAAAATTAGTCCAAGTTATCAAAACATTCAAGAGTCAGTCATGATATTATTCAAAAGGTCAGGAAAATGACATTACTAGTGTTTGTGGACTTTTTCTGCTTATCCCCTTATCTTAAAAACCCGCAGAGCTTCCTGAAATAAAAGTATTGTGAAATTTATGTCAGTGATTTAAGGCTCTTAGGCTCTGTAAAGTTATATGATTTTATAGAAAACTAACATGCAGTGATCATGATACTGCCGGAGTTATCCTTAACATGTTATTAAAGAAATATTTTCCTTAAAATTTCTTATAGAAATAATTTTCTAGCTATTTCATCTTTATTGCATTTTAATTAGAAATAGGTCCCCATTTCCTGAAAATATAAAGCAAAACAACATTCTCTTTAACTGTCCCTTACATTTTTGAAACCATAAACATATAACTTTAAAATCTTAAGTAGATACATATAATCCATTTACTTTATTATATTCCTCTTAAAAACATTCTCTGAATATAGCTTCTAAAGTAAAATAGAATATAAATATTCTTAAACTAAATCATGTAGGCAAATTTGCAACTAAATGCGTTTTCTGTAATCACTAAATAAGACACTTAAGAAACTCATTTATAGACGAGTATTTGGTTAGTTTCTTTAAAGTAAATTTAATGTTCATTAAAGCAGAGCACTGATAGCAGTAGATATCTCAGGTTTAGGTGCAGTTGCAAAAGCATACACAGTTTTTTCTTTATCCCAATTGTGACTTTTTTCTAAATTTATTTCTCTAAAACCCTCCAGTAGTCCATAGAGACTTTCACATAGGTATGGTGAGTGAAAAACCAAAAAACCCAGTTCTGAAATGTTTGCTTTTCTAACATTTAAAAGTCCAGCATGGGGCTGTGAGGGCAATAAACAATGAGCAATGTTCTCACTCAAAAATTGTTAGTTTGATTTTAGTATCAACTTTTTTTGTGTTTAGAAAAAGAATTGCAATTTTAATATTCAGTACAAACTTCCAGGAGTAGGTCATGTGAATTTCCAAAAACATAGTGAGGGAACAAAGTGGTAATACCTTACCTTTAAGGCATTTATAAACTATATCTGCAAGAGCTCAAAAGTGGAGTAATAAAGAAACCAACACAGTTTTATTTTATTGTTGAAGGAATGGGAGCCATTACCTACAGCAGTAATTCTCAAGCTTTCTTTACTTTATACACCTGAAGAATGTGGCCAAATCCATCCTTCCCACAAGATACAGTGGCTCTTTGTGCTCTGGATGCTGAATTACTCCTGCTATTTGAAAAGTACTACTCTGTAACTTATTGAAATATTTTTTCTTTGATGGAATTGTCAAACTCAAATTGTCCTTCCTATGACTGTGTCTACACAGTCTTGATGCCTACTTTGTCGTATGTGAAGGAGGCTACAGAATACTCTGTATCACTCTAGAAATCACAACCATGACCAATGGAAAGGAAACTGTTGGAAACTAGATACCTTCCCCTTGAAGTAAGGAGCTGTGTAACAGTAAGACCTATCCAATAATGGAATAAACCACTTTTAAAGTGTCAAATTCGGTGAAACTATACAAGTAGCTAGTAAGTGAATCTACAAGGGAGTATTATAGACTAAGAGAATGACTTATTTTCAAAACTCCGGATTGGCTTTGCAACACTAAGTATTATAACACAGTTCAATATCACAGTACCTCACCTACATGTTTAGATAATTATTTAAGCTTAGGTAATTGATACAAGCCTAAGTAAGTGTCTTTTTTTTTTTTACTCTTTATATACCTCCATGCTGTTGTCAGACTCTTATGAGATAATGGGTGTTAATGTTCATTTAAAAACCTAATCACATGGAGTACTGTGAAATCTAAAGCATTTATAGTTTCAAGTATATTATTTGAAAAATAATACAAAAGTAAGAAAAAATTTGGTAGAAACACTAAGGGAAAAAACAGTTCTAATACAGATAACAGAGAGGTTTAGAGCTATTCCTTTGTGAGAATGATAATATTCCTTTATAAAGTTTCATGATGAAATGCCAACACAGTAATGAGCTCTTTAAACTAGGTACAGTGAATCAATAAGTGCCCAAAGTAAATGATATACATATTGATTTGGAGTGGGGATGGAATACTTAACTCCAGGGAAGACTTGGGCAAATTTTAATGAAGTTGAAATGGAGATAAAGGGAGAAGGAAGAAAGAAATTCAATGGAAAAAGCACAATTTTGTGTTTTCTAACAAACTATATTCTAGAGAATCTTGCTCATAGTTATTGCTAGAAAAATGAATTATGCCCTTGTGTCTACCGTTCTTCAATTTAAGAAGATGATATGGAAAGAGAGCACATATACCTCTAAGTATATCCCAAGTTGGCAAGGCCAAGTGAATGATACAAACAGGGTACCAAGGCAAATTTCACAATCATAGATACTCATATATTGTGTTCATGCTGAGTTTCTGAAAAATAAGTAAAAAACTGAGAGATCTTGAACTAAAGAAAGAACTAATCATAAGCCTAAGTAATACAGGATAAAATATAAAATTGCTGGTTTATGTTGAGAATAATGCTATTTTTACAAGACATGATTAAGTCACATGGAATGTAAATAACATGACATCAAGAAGAGAACAAATACCCAAGGTTATTCACTTTTTAAATTCTCATCTCATATTCATTCATTTATTCACTAAATATGTATTGAGCACCAACTAAGTGCCAGGCAGTATTCTGGGTACTGGAGAATCAGCAATGAATAAAATAGACAAAACACTATGCTGTAGTGGGTCTGATATTCTAAAGGAGGAAGAATGATAATGAATGAATAAATAAATAAATTATATGTGTGTGTGTGTGTGTGTGTGTGTTGTGACAAAAAATAACTCAAGATCATTGGATAGGAAGTGATAAGGAGGAGTAGGGGGCTTTAATTCCAATGTATTTGTGGTTATAGAAGATTCACTTGATTGGATGCCATTGGAGCAAAGACCTAAGAAGGTATAGATGTAAATCATGTAGCTCTCTGGATTTCCAGGTGTAGAGATATCCAGCACATAATTCTAAGGCCTGGTGAGTTCTAGGAAGAGCAAGGTGCTTTTGTGGCTGGAACATAGGTATAGGAAGAGGAGTCAGACATTGAGGAAATGGAGGGGCAGATGGCATAGGGCCTTAGGCTATTAGGAAGAGTTTTACTTTTACTTTGAGTGAGATGGAAAACTACTAGAAACTTTTTAGTAGAAGAGAAACATGATCTGATTTTTATTTTAATAGAACTGCTCTGGATTTTATTTTGAGATAGAATATAAGTAGTCAAGGTCAAGGGGGAGTTTTCACTGAGTAAAATCAAGGTATCCAAGGGCTGTGTTCTACTCCAGTGGTTATTGTGAAAATCTCTTTTCTGATCTTTTCCTGTTTCTCTTGGCTGCCCACACTCCTTGGGTCATGAACCCTTCTTGCACCTTCAAAGTCTTCAGTTTTGTGGTGTCACCCTGGTTATCCTTTCATACTTACACTCCCTTTAACTCCCTCTGACTCCCACCATTCCTCCTTTTTAATCACATTCAGGAAGGAATCTGTTTTTAAAAACCTATACAATTAGATTGTGCCTACCTGAATAATCCATGACCTCTCTTTAGTGTCTTTTCCTTCCTAGTCTGTCCTGTCTCATTATCTCCTTAGCTTGGAGTTTCCATTCTAATCACTGGAAAAACAAAACAGAATAAGTAATGGAATAATAAAAAGACCTCAAGGATCTAAAAACAATATAGCATTTGGAAGGCTATGTTTTCCTTCCATGTATAGGAAGGTTTATATTCACACTGGCATGAGCACAAAAGGAAGAGATCCCTGAAGATATATTAAAGTGTGCTAGACCACCATCTGTGTGCAGGCAGAGGGACAGACCATGTGACATATGGTGGTATGTTTACAGCTCTATGATTCCATGACAAAAGTCCTTTAAATAGAATGAAGATGGGCTCAGAAGCAAAGTGAAATATTTGTCATTATTGTACTCTAGCATTTTATATTTGGAAAGATTTTGCATTGTTCCTCAAACATATGGCTAGTCTAATCAGAATTTTTTCCCCAACATAAAAGCTTAAGTTAATATAATGATTCTCATTTAAATTCCAGGTAAGGACCCATGGCTTATGACATCTGATGCATGTGATTGATCTTTGGGATAAAATCCTCATTAAGTTATCAAAGATAATAGTCATTTCCATTGAAGGATAAGCACAATTTGCAAAAAATGCATTAATATCTACATTTGTGACATTTCAAGACAGACTAACTAGTGGTGACAGCTAATGAAAGTGACTGAAAAATCTGAAGATTAAAAGATCAGTATGAATCAAGAATCAATTTATGAATTTCATGAGTCATGATGTCCCTGCTGCTTCCCCAAGCCTAACCAGCCTGTATGTACAAATGGCACAGCATTCAGAATTGGCATCAACTTCTAACGACTCTTGATTCCCATCTGCATGTGCACACTACCAATCACTTCCTTGTAAAGTTCCTACATGCACAGGAACCAGGCTGCTTGGCTGTGACCACTATTTGCCATGCACAGTAGTTTCTTCTTTTCCTTTCGTTGGTCCTTGGTTTCTAGGAATTGCAGAATCATTCACAGGTTGCTGCAGATAAAACTGCTGTTGTTCTTTCCAATTGCTGCCACCTTGCAAGATGCTCCTGGTGCTTTTGCTTCATCTGTCATGCTTCCGATGCCTGCCTAGTATCCCTATTACTTTGGGGGTGTTCTGATTGACAGAGTAGTTGAGGGGTCTACCAAAGTGAGTTGTTGCATAAATCTCTCTCATTCATAGAGCCCTAAAGCATGATATTCCACATCTTATTACATTTCAATAGAATAGTTTTGAAGTTTACATTCAACTATCCCGCTCTTTACCAAATGTTTAATCAAACAATGTGTTGTATCAGCGATTTTTTTCTGTCTGACTTTTTTGTTCTTGAACTCTCCTCTAAATCTCATTCAATCTGGTTTCTAGTAGGCATGCCTTACCAGTTCAAAGGATTCAACCCAGAAGTGTCTATCCTAAAAGGAGATACAGCTTAAGCTAAAGGTCAGATGCCTTGACACTTATAAAAGACTTAGGTTAATTAAACAGTAAAGTGTTAATACCTGTAAGAGTTGTTATTTGTACATTCCTTCTTTCTTTCAAAACCACATTTTAAAACTTTTTGTCCCCTAACATGTTTCCCAATCACAGCCAAAGGAGCTACCTTGATTGAGGCAGGCTTGGAAGAGGAGTCTTACCTGCTTGGCATTCCCCTACTCACACCCACAAACCAGACTGTGGTGGGCAGGCGGGGCGGGCGGTGGGGGGGCTGATGTGAGGCAATAAAAATCTCTTTTCAATAGCTTCCTGTTTAGGTAGAAATAGCAACTTTTTTTAGAATTATTTAATCTTATATCTTTTGCCAAGATCATTAGTGTACATTTGTGAATGAAAAATGATTTATCAGCTCTTATGTTACAAAAACATATTTTTAAAGCAGAAATTACTTTTCTCCCAAATTTCCTACTTGTCTCTTTCATTAGAAAGTCAATTTTGAGTCTTAGATTCCCTTACTATTTCAATTAAGTGGTAATTTGGGATTGTGATAAGTAATATGAGGTTTTTTTCTTTTGTACTCAGAAAAAAAAGTGGTGGCATAAATAATTACTCCTACAACTCTGTAATTTTTCACAATCTGTCAAGTTGAAGTAGCAAGAAATCAAAACTAAAAAACAAGCTTATGGTTTTGTTTTGTTTTATGGAGAAAGGGAATGAGTAGTGCTTATGATAAGGAACATTGCTTATTTATTACTCAGAAGATTAATAAATAATGTAGGAAATAATATAATAATGGGCATTGACAGAAAAAATATAGTAAGCAAATATTACTTCAATTATCTTATGGAGGTAATACCCTAAGATGATTTGTATTAAGAGGGATTTTCCTTAACAAACAGGTAACTTTGTAGAACCTATTTCAGAGGTAGTTGCTAACATGTACCTAAAAATAATACAATTAAATTATAAACATTTCTTAATACTAGGAATAATTAAACATTGCTTCTCTCCAACAGAAGCCAAACCCAGGTCTTTTTAAGGAAACAGGATAATATTGTGAAGGGTTCACTTATTTAATGGCATATTTTGCTTCTGCACATGGATGTCAATAGCAAATATGCTTTTCCTTAGATGTAACACCTAAAAGTGTCTTCTAACACTGTCCACTTTTTCCTGGGGGAACAAAATGGTCCTATGCAATGAAATGAGTTGATCATATTAAGATGTGATTACTACTACTGAGTGACATATAACAAGACCAGATTCTAGGAAACCTACATGCTTAGAGGAGATTAGAAACTTGTTTGGAAAAATTTCATAGAAGAAATGATATTTGAGTAGCCCAGGAAACAAAAAAGAACCATTAGGAAAGTGTGGCGTATAAAAGGATCCCCCAGGCCAGGCAGGTGTGCCTCTCACTGCACAGCATGCTGAGAGTGGACAGCTCTTCCTATGCTGTCTGCACTCTCCCGCCTACCCACACTTGCCCTTTGGAAGCCCACATCCTTATTGATCTTTAGTGATTAGTGAGGTAGAACTGCTGTTTATTTCCCTACTGTCTTGAGGTCTATAGAAGCCTCAGCATAAACTAGGGTCCCTGCTCTTAATTCTTGAGAAAGAGGAAGAGTAATCAGAGTGAGACAATAACAGCCCTGAAATATTCCAGTGCACTATTTCTAGCACTTCAATGATTTGTTCCGTGTTGAGTCTATCCAGGGAAATCTTCCAGTGCTTGATTTTGACTTACTCACTCCCTTTTAGTCTACTGTAAGATTCCAGTTTTACACAATTCCTGGATTTGAGCACTTCTGATGCTAAAAGAAAACACCATAAATTGGTGTTGTGTAACAAGTTTTGAGTGATTTAGTAATCTGAAATAGATTTATAGGACTAAGTCTATTGTAGGAAAAACTAGCTACAATTGATTGTATCAGACATTTTCTATTTCATGAAATTAATAGCATGGCATTCAAACTCCTTTGCTAACAGAATATAAAAGTAAACAAATTATTTTCAATTTTCTATCCTTCAGGCAGGTCATGTATAGCATTAATAACTTCCCCAATCATAACAGTAATTGCTCTATGTTTATCTAAAAAAGTCTGATAACATTAACAGTTCATGATGAGAAAGATTCACTGAAGGAAGAACATTCATAAATGTGATAGAAATATAATGACATTACCCAGAAATCATTATCTTGGATTATCAAAGGAATAAGTATGTCTCTGCCCTAAATCTGTTACTTTCAAATAATGTGATAACAGCAGTGATGTTTTCAGTAATTCTTTTTTATAATTGAAAACAGCTCAGAATTTATTTTTAAATACAATTACTACTACAGTCATTTTATATCTCATAATTCTCTACTGTCCATAACTTTCCATTACTCTCCATGATTTTAATGGTATAAAAGATAACCATAGCTTATATTTCAATAAATGCATCTTTTCTACCCAATAGACAAAAGTGGTTATATACCTGATTATTATGCATATTTTGATAATAAATAATATTGAATCCTTAAATTGTTTCTTTTTATCCATCCTTTACTTGTAAAATACTGTGTGCTTGAGAAGGTCTACTTAAATCTCTCTGGTACATTTTTAAAACATAGATAGACAGACAGACATAGATAGATGCTTTCATATATTCTCCACTCAAACTCTATAGGCACAAAGTATAGGGCTTACCTCACTAATTTCAAAATGAGAAAATACTCTCAAAAGGATTGATCCATAGTTTGCTTGAACCAGGCACTTTGGGGTAGATCTAGATAGGATACAGCACCTTTGGTGAGTCAAGCCTTGCCCAAGTCAAGCAAAAGGGCAAGTATGGGTACTCAATGGGACAGGAAGGGAGAATGACAGACAGACTGACTCTCAATAACAATTATCTAAAGACGCAGTTCAACTGACCCAACTTATAAATTCACTATAGACAAGGGATCCCCCAAGGGGAAAAAGTCTAAATTTGTTAAGGTTTTTCTTCTACTCGTTTCTCACCTCTACCATTTGCCAATCATTGTAATTAGTACTGAATGTAAAAACTTCATTGTGCATCAAAAAGAAAAACTAGAGTGATCATTCCAGTACTATAATATAGGACTAACAATAAGGATCACAAAAACAACACAAGACAAAACAACAAAAACACAGCATTGGCAGCTAGAAGGTGCAGGGGAAAAGCATTTAGAGTAATTGTTTTGCACATCAGGCAAAGAAGTCAACTCAAGTCTGGAGGACAGTTTTCATAGAGATAGTTATATTGCTTCCTCTTTCTCAAAATGCATGATTTCTTATTTTTGCAGGTAAGGGCAGGGCCTGGAATACTGTCTCTAGAGATATGGTAGCTAACTGGTCTTTTGGTGAATCAAGTAGCATAAGGAGTGGGAATCGGGGCACAGTCTGTGAATGGGTAGTGGCAGACAGTTGAGTTGGTAACAGAGTAGATCACAACTACTTGTGAAATAGGGACTGCAATACGAATTCCTTACTGCGTAATATAAGCTGGCCTCTCAATGACACCACTATATAGAAAAGAAACAAGTCATTCTTCAGGTCACCAAGAAAGCTTCTGCCTGCTTTCAGTCTTTCCGACCTCACTGGTATCAATTTTCTTCCTCTTCTTTAAGCCTGACTCTTTCCTTCTGGAATTTGTGTTAGCTGTTCCTCCAGTCTAGTATCACCAGTTATGTTGGTAGCTCCTTTTGATTCTTCAGGTCTTGATCTAAATGTCACTTCGTTAGAAGCCTCCTCCACCCCCCAATTAAAGTTATTTTTTTGACCCAGATGTTTGTGCCTCATCTGCCTGTGTGTGGTAGTGCATTTGCTTATTGTTTGCTTCCCTTGCTCAAGGGCAGGAATTATGTATGTCTCCCTCTCATCTCTATCCCAAGCACCCAGAACTGTGAATCCTCCTTACTTAGTGTTCCATAAGTGTTTGCTGAATGAATTCTTAATGCCTTGTGTTCTCTGAAAAGCAGAAAAAGTAGAATTTTCTACTTTAAAAGTATCTCATGGAAGAGACATACTGGCTCAAGTTTCTTGTTCTCCATCACTCTAAAAAACAATAAGCAAAAATTAAAATAAAACCCAACTTAATCATTTTCTAATAATAACATAACATGTAAAAATTACCATTCTAATGTAAGTATGATCAAGAAGATAATTCATTTGGGCCCTAGGAAGGTTCCAAGTTTGCAAAATAATGTAGCTTCCTTTATCAAAAGTCAGTTACTTCCTTTTAGATAGTGTGCAGATTGCCTTGTATACAGATCCTTTCAGTCCCTCAATTCTACAATTGGGTTTCATTATTGCCATTTTCTAGATGATGAAAATAAGCCTTAAAACAAGATAGCATTGGGATTGAAAGTCAGAGCCAAACTTTTTTCATCATGCTATGCTGTCTCCCCATAATATTTTTTAAAAGTTCATTCAAAAGAAAAATCCATATACTAGGGGATGACGTAAGATCACTACTCACATTGTTTCAAATTATATATTCTAGGATTTGATCTTTTTGCCTGGGAATCCCTAAAAATTAAGTACTACTCTTAGCAAATTTCAATATATCATTTGCCTGGTTGAGTCTAATCTGAATCTCAGCTATGTCTTCTCAGGTCCTATTGGATGTGTCAGAAGCAGTATTGAGGTACCATACTTCTGCAGTTTCCTGGGCTTTGACTATTAACCAAGGTAATCATCTTGGAAGAAATCAGAGCCATATTTGAGAGGTCAGGTGAGATACTTTTGTCAACTCCAAGTTATCTGCGGTACAATCCAGGATGATGAGCCAATGAAATGAGTGGTGTAACATGGCAGGCATCTGGGTATTTTTATTCACTCCATAAACCTGCACTATGAACGTCTGTTCCAAGCATAAGCTTTGCTTAGCAGGGTCATTGTTGATGCTTTAATGCCTGCTGACCTCTTTATTGGCAAAGTTCTAAATTCAGATTAGCTGAAGTGGTCATAATTTCCCAGTATAAATCAAATAATTTGCAATAATACTGCCTATTCCCTAGCTTTCACCATTTTAATAGTAAGTTTTCAGTATAAAAGAATATATTAAAGATTTAGTTTTCTTTTATAAAGGTAGATGTTTTAAATAAGATATCTTAGAAATATGTAGCCAATTATTCTTTAAGAAAAGGTTTTAAAGGCTTTAGGTAAGAAAGTCTATTTCAAATACAAAAGAACCATTACCAATTACTATAGACCATGGATTTATCATTAAGAGATGAATGTTTAACTAAGGACCCACAAAAATCTGGAAAGCAACAACCTCTCAAATTTTCTCCATATTCCCCAAATACTTTATGTTTAGCTAATTAAAAAAATCTTCTATCTTTTTACATAGTGCTTAAAGTCAGCAAAAATAAGACCATGAGAATAAATGTTTTCTCTAAGTGGTCTTTATGGAAAGGATACGTTGGCATGGCAGATTGTTCTAAAAAAATTACTCTTCCCTTTGTCCTTGTCCCTTTCCAATGTGTTTTTTGCTACTTTTGCCATCAAGAGCTTGGAGTTTATTTCAATTTCATATATCTGGATTGGTCTTCAAACTTGCTTTGACCAAGCAGGCAGACACAGTTTTGAGGTGGCAGTGCGACACTGAAAATTCCATGGAGGCCTTAAGAAGCCTAGAAGCTTCTGCTGTCCTCAAGCTATTGGTATCTTGTACTACTATCCATGCTGAGGAGGTGAGAACCACCTGGGGATGACAGGGAATTGTTAGCATGAATTGCTAGACACAAGTGACTTGTCACATGGTTGAACCCACTCCAGTGACTCCTGATGATACCAGTGGAAGAACTGGCAAGATTACTTCTCAGAAAATCATGAGAAAGAAATTAAAATTCTTATTGTTCTAAGACAATAGATTATGGACTGGTTTGTTATATAGCTAAAACACATCAATATGTTCTTTCTTTTTCCTGAAAAACAAGATTTCCTGAGAAGTGAAACTTCCTGTTCTCTTTTTCTTTCTTTTGGCAAAGATCCTCCTGTTCTAAATTTGTTGTTTACCCTAGTTTAATATACTGTTTCAATCGCCATGTCAAATGCTAATACAGGAAATGTTTTTATTGTCATAGACAATATGTGAATTGATAAACACAAAAATTAAGTGTTGTGTCAGCACAAAGTGAATCTTGTTTACTTACAAATCTTATTTTCACTTGTTTTGAAAGAAACAAAAATTCTTTGAAATTAAAGTATAAACAAAAATTATAAAATGTAAAATAGAATAATATATGTACTGCAAAATCTTTTTGTTAGATTTCCAAGGTCATAAAAAGGAAAAAAATACTGTATACTTGGTCAGCAAACTTTTATCACAGATAAATTTTGTTTGTAATATCTGGCAATGAAAGAAAATGTTAGATTTAGGTAGAATTGTGGAGATTATTTATAAATGACAAGCATGCTCACTCTGTTTTAGAGATGAGGAAACTAAGGACAAATAGTTTCTTAGTCAAAATCATGTACTAACTTAGAGATAGTGATAGCCTAAAACAATGAGAAACAAAGACTCCTGGGTTAATTAACTTGCCCTTTGCTCCACAGCTATGAAATGGCAGCTCCAGCTGCCCCTTTTTGCAGCTTCTGCCCAATGTCTATTGAGAGTTGAATAAAGAAGTTTTTTTTTTAAAGTAAGATTATTTAGAAATTGTTAAAAAGGAACCAAGAAGTTGGTTTTGCTGATATAGGACCTAAGTGCAAAGGTGGTTAAAGGGAGGGCTACTGGCCCTTTCTCATCTTTAAGGTAGCTCTTCCCAGCTCATCTGTGGAAGACTGGGCTCCTGAGCTATCCTATTTATGATTCATTCTAAGTAATGTAGAACCTGAATCAGAAATGTACCCGAGGGGCAGGAAGCTCAGAATCACCAAGATAGGTCTGAGAAGCCCAAAGCTAATCACACCTATCATGATCAAACCCTATTTTGTGCCAAGTGCTATGTAAAGTGCTTGTAGGCATTGAAGAAATTGATTCTAGAGAAGGGTTATTGATGTCAGAGATGATTGTTTGGAGCTTCCAGATCTCCAGACACACAAACCTGGAGAGAAATGATAGAGAGAGAGAGAGAGAGAGAGAGAGAGAGAGAGAGAGAGAGAGAGAGAGAGAGAGAATGAGAGAAAATAAAAGGGAACACATCCAGCATTAAACTAAAGTGTTTTGATACTTTGCAATTTTGGTACCTTGCATTTACTTTTATTTTATTAACATGCAGGTATAATTAATCCTATTTTGAGGGCATTTGTGAAGCTAGACAATAATCAGCCTTAACCAATTTAGGGGTGATAAATTATACTGATTACCATTTGATGGTTTAGAAGACAATAAATAGCTTCTTATATGTTTGCCTTACAATCATTGGCAGAAACATCCACACAGAAAGTTGAAATAGAAATGGAGTGACATTTCAGCTTAACACATTCTGTTGATTTAAGCTGTTATTGATGTTTGTCCTTGAGACTTTCAATTTAATTCATCCTCCATGAAAGAAATCATAGCTACTTTACGTCCATATTGATGACTTTCTCTAAGAATTTCTTTTGATTAAAAAATTGTGTTTTAATTTTAAGAAGGTAATCTGTGTTCCTTTTATTTTGTTTTCCTTTGCAGCTACTTTTTTCCCCTGTGAAGCAATATTTTGTTGCACCATCTACCCAGGTGCTGAAAGTCTGGAGTTATGAGAAAACTAAGCTGCTTAAAAGTATTAATCTGGTGGCTGATTGAGGATACCTTCTAAGATGGTATGTTCATGATGCAAAAATGGTAATAGATGAGCAGAGGTCAAGGGAAAATCCAGAAACATTATGGAGTGGAAGTAGTAAGAGTAATAAGGTTGATACTCATTAACAGAACCAACAAGGTTCCCAACATAGGAATTGCAGTTCCAAAAGAGAGGCAAGACAGTTATTAGCAGGTATTGATGTAAGAAAAGAAGATGAAGAGTTTGGAACAGGGTGGACTGCTGGCAATGAGATGGAGCTGCATGATAAAATTAATGGGCCTGACCAAAGACTCAGGGAGATTGTTATAAAGTACTGCCCACTTTAACAACTGACCTTTGTAATTAAAGTGAACCTTTAATTACAGGTTTTCAATGTGAAGGTTTTGATACACATTCAATACTTTATTATGACAGTCAATCTAAAAGTTAAATGAAATATATGTCATTGGTTTTATATTTACATTTCATAAAATATAAATATATTTTAACATTTCTGTTTTATTTCATAAAATCAGACATTAGGAAAAGCCACAGATAAAAAGAAACTCTGGAAATCTTTGCATATCTTATACTAATTTGCAATATGTATGCATAATGATAGTCTTAAAAAGCTGAAAGTCTAGAGTATCCAGTGAGAAGCATAGATTAGTGTTACCCACTAACTCAAATGACCTGCTATAGAGAGCTGAGGACACTATCAGGGACTGAGTTTCAAGTTATTATTAAATCACAGAGCATCCATCAATTACATGACTAATGGTCTCCTAAATTCATCTAATGTTGTTTTTATCCTGATGTGCTTGCAGAAAGCTTATTGGAAGTAGGCTAATCTATCCTTTTTTCCTTTCCTTTGTAAAAGCACACTATCAGTCAAGACATTTTTGTAGCACGTTGGCAGAGGAAGTCAGGGTGGCCTATTATTCATGAATATCTGATAATTTTATATATGCTTATTGCATATAATCTTCTATTACAACAGTATTAAAGAGAATTCTCTGATTTCCCTATAAGTCTGGCCATCTATTGAGTTGGTGATGTCAATAAAAGTTCACAATGACCTTATTTATTAAGCTAGAACAAACATTGTGATAAGCCAGACAATTCTTCTAGAAACAAGAATCTAGATATTCTCAGATATTTACTATATTGCACATGTTTGTAGAAAATGTACTACAGAGTGTATCAGGGAACAGGGACCCTAGAAAAACTATATCTCAATATATATAGTTGAAATTAAGAAATTCAGGTTCATGGATACTAGAGCCATGTGAAGTCACTAAGATACACAGCCCATTACATTTCATGCTGCACTGGATTTTGTCACAGTGAGAAAGCTATTCTCTTTTTAGATATTGGTCAATGCTTCCAATTTGTATCTCATAGAAAGTCTTAGTGTGAAGCTAGTACAATTTTTAATACTTTTATAACACTATTCATCTCTGATTTTAACAAAAAGAGTGGATCAGAGGCACAGCAGATAGTAGACTTTAGCTAGAATTTAATGACATCATTTTTATTGAGTTTATTTTTAAAGTTATCTTGTGTTTTTCAACATGATATTTGTTTTTCACTTATAACAATGGTATAAAGTTCCTTTTAAAATAAATGAATTTGGGGAATAAAATAGAACCTCAAGAAGAGTTGAATTCATTTTCTTTAGTTTATTCTGCCTTTTTACACAACCCACTACTTTATCCAGAAGGCCTTTTGCCCCATCAAACAACAAAAGTGGAAAGACTGCTATATAAAACAGCTTGTAAACATTAATTGGATTTTCATGGGCTTCAGTATCTAAAACTAGCAAAATGTCATTATAGTACTTACTCTCTCAAACATTCAGTATAGTAAAATTAGATAAATTAAGATTCATCAACCATTGACTATGAGGAAGATGAAGGAGGAGCTATATTTTAAGAGTATAAGGATATGCTTCTTGAACATAATAATCAAATACCTTAAATGAATGTTTGTAAGATTGCCAGAGAAAACATTATATAACTGAGAATAAAGTAAAACAAATATAAAACAAAATACATGAGAAGGGCCACATTTGATCCTTTGACAATTCAGGAAGTATTTATCACCTGCAGTTGTGTCATTTATATAAACTACTTTAATGTGAATTTTCTTATTTGATCCTCCAGACAACCAGTTGTCTTAGGTTATGCTAATTCTGCAAGCAAAGAAACTGAGGCTGTAAACTGAATGGCAAGGTGGAACTCTCCCGAATAGCGACTTCCTTCATTGTTTTATCTCTGATTTTGTGACTAAGGCTGATCCATTAAATTCTCTGGGTCTTAGTGTTGGACAGCTTTTCAAAGCTATCAAAAGTTTCATTATGTTATCTTAAGCTGGGATTATTTTTAATTCACAATATTCCATTCTTCAGGATCACTGTTCATTGTAAAACATAATCTTACAGGATTAGTACTAAGTCCCCTTCTTTTTCATCCCAGCTTCTGGATACTGTTCAAACTATTGCAATCCATCCACCTGATGCACTGGTCCTGCATGTTGAGTAGTTTTCATAATATAAAACTACTAACTTGTGTTTACCTACAAAACCATAAATTGGAGTACAATCGGAGAGGTTCCTTAGGCTCCTCTCTTACCCAAGACATCTTCTCCATAAGACTGACAGAGTGTTCACAAGATCTGCAGGGTCATTGTTTTTGATTAAAGAATTTGTCATTTGAAAGCCTTACTTAAAAGGACATGAATAGCCTAGGATAGATAACACAGCAGCCCATACTAATGTGTTCATTTATCACAATATACTGAGTTTCTACGACACTCAATTTTTCATACTCACTTGTTGCTCTCATCATCCTAACTCCTACATTTCAAAGCTGATGGAATGGTATTATTAGTTCCATTTCACACATGAGGAGGAAGAAGTGTACACCATTTGCCATATATGCAGAACTAATTAGCAACAATCAGGACAAGGTTCCAGTTCCTCATGGAGTGGTCAAGGCTCTTTCTATGCTGATTTTCCTTAGCAGAGAGTAGGAGCCTGAAAGAACAGGACTCTAGACACTCAGAATGAAAAAGATCAATAGGAGGAGAAAAAAGGAAGTCATTTCTATGTTTTTTTTTTAAAAAAAGCTGAGTATTGATGCCAAGAAATAGGGCAGTGTAGAGATGAAATTATAACAATGCAGTGTATTAGAGTTGAAGAATGTCCTCAGGCTTATAGGTTCTACATTCTCATTGCACTGATAATCAAAACTAGGATTGTTAAAAAAAAGGTTGAAAATCAAATTAATTAACACACAGAAAGAGAAGGGCAGAGTTGAAATAGAAGCCAGGCTTTGTAGCATCATATACTGTGCTTTCTTTCATCCACCTTACAATATTGCTTAAGGTTGGATCTCAGGAAAAATGTAAATTAAGCTAAGATTGTTTTCAATGTAAATAGTGAAAATTTATGGTGTGGAGGTGGCAATTTGCATAGAAAAGGTAATAAATTTTTTTGAGGAGAAAGTGCAAAGGAGAAAATAAGAATAGCTTATACCTATTTTTACCAGGCATATGTTATTTTTTTCTAGTAAAAAATAATGCAGCAATATTTCGAATTATTTACAAAAATGTGCCAATCAGACTTTGGAAAAAAAGAAACCCTGTTCTTTGGATCCTTGATAAGCTAATTTTTAGTAAAGAGGGAAAATAGAATAAAGTATTTCATATGATTTCCCTAAAACTTTTTTTAAAAAGTGTGTGATGTTCTGTAGGCAAACTCTTCCTTGAGTGATTGTGTTTTTCTCAGCATGATTGAGAGAATGTGCAGTATTTTTAGGGAATGTTTTGACAGGGTATACTTAGAAATTTGTAAATATTAGAAAACTTGCTGATTATACATTCTACTCAAAATATAGTTGTCTCAAGTGCATTTTTAAAGATCTTAGTACAGATGACATAGAATAAAAAGAAAAAGCTATCCTATGGACACTCCATGTTTTCAATGAAGTCCATTGTTTTTGTTCAGCGCATCAGGTAGAGGTTACGGATGTCACCCTTGCCAAGTGAGTAGCTTAATGTTTATTGTGTATAAAACCTCTTAGAATACTTTTGTGACCTAAAGTCTTGAAAGGGCCACTGTCTTCAAATAGAAATCTGACTCCCACCCACCAAGGGAATAGGGAATAAACAATAACCTTTAGCAGAAATTCAGCTACTTAAATGAAGATCCAGTGAGGTCCATGAAAATATGTATCAGATTTTAGGACTCAGGTATATTTTAATTTCTGATAGAGCTCTACTCCACTTCCAGTTTTATGCAGAAAACCTTTTGACATGCTAGATTTTGTGGTGTTAGGAATAGGGAAAGAGAGGAGGTGATATTCGGCTAGGGGTATGGTAGTTGGGGAGAAAGAGAAGCAAAGTTAAGTAAAGGCTTGATTTTCTTAACAGATGGTATTGCCATACCAAGATGAGTTTATTGTCTAATCTATAACAGAGGAGATGATGGGCTCATAATTTATTCTAAAGTTTAGAATCCCAGCAATGAGCCATGGAGAAAGGAAAGTTGTCTTCAATAGGCTTCCTTAGAAGCCAAGCCTAAAATAGGGTCGTTTGTGAAAACAATTTATTAAGAGAATACATTCCAAGGGAAGCAAAAGAAGCAGGGATTTAATGGACAAAATAGCTGAGCAAGTATTTTGTCTTTGGTGGAAAAGAGCTTTAGTTTATCACACAGGGTAACCCTATACTATAAATTGCAACACAGTTAGCGCCACCCTGGGCCACCTTGAAGCAAGGAGGTTGCTTTTTATGTCATTGGCTACTGGCTGCTGGACTGGAGGTAAGTAACCTCCCAGGCAAAAGTCTTATTGAACCAAAGCCAATTCTCAGAGAATGGAATTTGAGAGCATTCTCAGCAGCTACTCATTGTAGTTTTGGAATGAGTTCACCAGTACCCTGAAAGGAGTCTGGGCTGGCCACCAAGAGTCACATTAGGGCTAGAAAACTACACCTGCTATAGGGGTGATTCACAAAGGGAGCATTCAGCAGTTCACATCTGAAAGGACAGAGAGAACTCTTGTTTGCATGAGTGGGTGTGTGTCCAAGTGAGACAAAGCAGTAAAAAGTTCCAGCAAATGGATCACAGGATCAGGAGCTGAATGCAAAGGACAGAGACCATCTCTGAGGAGCTAACCTGCCCTAAGAGGTGGTCATGTCCTTGACTGAGATTGCAGCATCAGACAAAGGAGTCAGTTAGTTCCTGGAGAGCTATAGTGCTAACTAGGAAACAAGACAAAGACTTCATCTGATTGGGAAAACAGAGTGGAGTTAGGGAAAATTTATGGCTTGATGAACATTCAGAGACAAAGGGTCCCTAATGCACACAAGGATTGTAGAATGAAATTAATTCTAGTCCCACTGGCTGGTAGATTTGATCTGCAACTATACTTGACACCCATCTCTGATTGACCCTTGCAGGTTCCAGGTGGGTCTAGGACTCCAGGCTTTAATGGCTCCTGTGGTTTTAGAGAAAGGAGATGACAAAAAAGCTGTGTCAGTTATAATCCAAATGTTCTCAAATACCTACTGCCAATAGATAGCACCATTAATTACTGAATCTTTTTCCCCCTCTATTTTAACTTGGGCTATTTTCATATTTTTCTCTATTTTATATGACTCCATATTGATATGGCTAGTAGTAATTTCTTCAAAGAACAAAAATCTTTAAAATGTTAAACTCCCTTTTTTTATTCAGATTGGCATTAAAAGCCCAACAGCTAATTGAAAGATTTATGTTTAAGCCCTGAACACCGATGTTACTATGTTTGGAGAAAGACTATTTTTGTAGTGATAGAGATTGAACCCAGGGCCTTGAGAATGCTAGGCAAATGCCTGACCACTTGAGCTATGCCCTCCAGCCTTGAAAGAGTTATTTATATGTTACCAACAGGCTGGCTGGAAGCTGCCTGTATTATTTTCTCAGAGAAGCTTGATTTGATTCATTTGTTTCATTCACCTGTGGCAACAGATGAAAAGACCAAGCATAGATTTGCTTGTTAAACCACAGCATTCATGAACGCAGCTCTGCCTTTACTGCAGGTTTTTATTTCTAAGTGCACCACTGAATTAATGACTGTAACAGCATCAAGTATGGGTCTCCTGATGTGTGTATGTTTCAGAGTTGCTTTAAATTCTGATAACATTTGCAAAACCTCATTTAGCTGGTACCTGTGTAATTGTTCTTGTGCTGCTTTTGTTAGGACAGAGACAGCAGAAAAAACTCACACAGTGCTTCTGACTTGCCGCCACAACAGGCTCATCCTAGTAGCTCCCCTGCTCTCTGATTTCAACTGAATTAATTCTGAGTGCTAGTAACTCCTCAGTGAGACAGAAGCAATTTATATAGCCTCATATTGGCAGTGGAAATCCTCATGGGAGTCATTTTTAATTTTGGAAGAAATTTGCTCTAAAAATAGCTCTTCCTCATGATACCTTGGCAAGAGAGGAAGGAAATTCCTTCATTTCAGTAACATAGATATTTTAAGTGATTTGCCCTTAAATGCTGAAATAATCCTGAGATTTTTTTCTAGTACCACATCTGCCATTTAGTTATTTTTGGTACTGCGTAGAGAAAAGATAAGTAGTTTCACATTCAATTAACAATTACAACCTTATTGGCACTTCTAATTCTTTTGGATTTGGCTCCTTTACATTTCCTTGTGACAGCCATATATTCATATGCTAGGTAAGGTTCAAACATCTCCTCTTCTGAAGTTTTTCCTGTCTTAATCACTTCTGCCTCTGAAACCTTTTAGTATGTGTGCACGCTCTAGTCATAATAGTTCATAATATTATAACAAGAGCTAGCATTTCTTGAGCATTTCTTATACACCAAGTACCATGATAAGCACTTTATAGCTATGATGTCATTTAATACCTACAAGAGTTATATGAGAAATATATTACATAATATTATAGGTATTAAATTATATGAGAAGTATAATAATACAATATTGAATAATATTATGTATATATTAAGTTGCATGTTATATATTAAGTTATAATGTTATATTGTATCCACAGTTTATAGGTAAATCAGCCATGCTTCCCATATTTCTGCCCTGGACAACAGTCTCCTGCCTCCTCATTTATTGTATTTTAGAAAATATTTTGTTAAGTTCAATGCGAGGAAATCAAACATGAGGCTTGCATGCTACATGGCTAATTTGCAAAGAGCTACAAAATACTTCAAACTCTTTTTTAAAATTCATTTATTCACATGTGCATACATTGTCAAACTCTTGAACTATATGCACCTTTAGATACAATCTTCCATCATAATTTTGAACATAGTCTACGTATTTTTTAATTTAGTTGCTTTTTGTGTAGGTATTTTTATGTGTACTACTTTTTAATGCATGCACTTATAAGGATATTTTTCTATATGAAATGTATTCCATTGTCCCTTTTGCCATGCCCCTTTTGCCAGTGAATCAAAAATTTTTATAAACTATATCAAAGGAAATTGTATTTATCTTACATATATTCTGTGTTATTTAGAAATAATCCAATGATAGTTTGAAAGTAATGACAATCTCAAGGAAAAATGCCAGTCAGATATGCCTATTAATTTGTGCCTGGGCCATCAATCCATAGTAAGCACTTATTCTGTGATGTCCTATGTCATCTCTGTTTATACTGTGGCTGAATGCTGGCCTCATATATGTAAATAGCCTGTTTACATCATCTGGTTTTAAGAAATGGAAAGAGTCTTCCCTTCTCTGTGGCAAAAGGCTTTTAGATCCCTATCCAGATACTCTAGGCGGAGATGGCATGCCAGAAGAGATCAATGCAACCTTCCTCTGTGAATCAAACTTTCAGATTTAAAATTACTGGTAGTTTAAAGGCAGGAGAATGTGGCTCAAGAGAAAAAAGTAGTGTCTGGTAGCAGAGAATCTTCAAACTATAGATAAATGAACAATATTTCCAATGGTTCCATAGACTTTCAGTCATCATGAATTTTCTGTTATACTTGTTTGATCTTCTCTTCCTGGGGTTATATCCACCATTCTACTCACTTTCCCATCCATACCAGAGATTTCTGATCACTTAGACACTGGATTATCTGACAAATGTATTACTATTCAATATTGAGTGAAAAGTGGCTAAGGAATCCCATGCAAGATACTCAACTAAGGGTATTTTCCCAACTGAATGGGATAAACAAGAAAGAATATTTGAAGGTAAGAAAATAAGAGTTTGTCCTAATATGTGGATTATAAGAATATGCCTATTTTTATAAATTGTAAATACTGCCAACCTTTGAATGATGACAGAGGGTATGTCATTTTCTTTCTTTCCTACTACATCATTGATAAATTTACTTTCCTGATTCCAGCATACTTTTTGAAGGAGATAAGAGGAAGAGAAGCCTATGCAGTTAAAACAGCTGCTGCCATCAAAGGTCTATATTTAATCCAGTTCTGGACACATGTTGGTATCAGCAGTAATCATCAGTTTTAAGTCTTTCTGATAAATGACAGTTGTCTATAATAAGAGTTGTCTAAATTAAAGAGAAGACATTGAAATTTTGCTGAACAACAGAAATATCTAGTAAATACTCAATAAGGATGACACTGTCAGTGTTTAGCATCACATTAACAATGCCAGATAAATTGTAACATTAAAGTATTGCAAGATTGGCTGTATAATTTCTGAATGTGAATTTAATTAAATTAGTACCAACTCATAAATAACATAGTTTTTAAGAAGACTTTCACAAAAGAAAACAGAAACCAACTAACTAAATCCATCTGCATTTTGTCATATGACATAATATATAACCAAGTGCTTCAGAAATATCATTCTTAAGAACTAAGAGTATTTGTAAAGTTTAAAATTTATAGTATTGTCTGATCATTATGCAAACTTACATTTTCAGATAGATATTAGAGAGATATCAGCATGATACCACATAATGCAAGTTATATCAAGCAAACATTGTATAAAAATAGCAGATATCTTTTTAATGCTGCTTAGTATACAGTAAAGATTTTGCTGGTAGCCATAGTAACACCCTAACATTTCCTTTCCTCTGGTAGTTATGGCCTTTAGCAGCTTGAAGAATTGCTACTAACACATGTTTAGCTAGAATATGTAGCCTGCTGTGAGTTATAAAATATTAAACTTGAGTGTTTTTCCTTAGACTGTGATACCTCAACAATGTATGTTCCAGAAGCATAATCCATGTATAATCTCTATGGTAAATGTCATCAGTGCTTACAATGGTGAAGCCACAGGAAGTCACTACTCCTAAGCACTGCAGTGTAGTAATAATCTTCTTGATTGAATAAATATGCTTGAGAAGCAAAGTTTGCTTGGGAGGGCATGATTTAAAGATAAAATTGGAAGCTTTTTGAAGGATCAAAATATGTTCTGTTCCATCCAGTCCAGATGACTTTTTACATTGTATCAAAGTTTGCTTGGGAGGGCATGATTTAAAGATAAAATTGGAAGCTTTTTAAAGGATCAAAATATGTTCTGTTCCATCCAGTCCAGATGACTTTTTACATTGTATCACTTCTACTTTTTTTTCTTTTTAAACTGATGACTAATAGATTACAATGACTTCATGTCCTCTGCAAATCACTGAGTTGTTTAAGATAATTTACAATCACATACTGCTTCTCAAAATATTCTAACCTCTGCTTCATTACTCCTGTTGCTCTCACGCCCAATTAAAATAGATCAAGATTTCAATGCTCTGCTGAAAAATAGGTATTAGATTTCCATTAACTGACTCGAGACTTAAATTTTTTAATGGAAAAAGAGTTTGTTCAATACATTTCTATTAAATGTTTCCATATACCCAGAACTGTTCTAGATACTAGAATATATCAGAGAATCAAACAGATAAAAGTCCCTGCTCTGTTAGGGATAGTATTTTCTTCTGATGAGAGATGGGGAAAAGGAAGCACATAAACAAAAAAATATGTGTTGGTCCATTGTGTTTGGAAAATAAAAATAAGGTGATAAGGACAGACAGTATTTTGGAGGGGCCAATGGGATACTATGTGCTATTTTACATAGGTTACTCAGGGGAGACCTCCATGAGAAATGACTAAAGCAGAGGTGCTAAGGAAAGAAAGGAGAAAATCCTTCAGAAATCTATATAAACATATTTCAGGCAGAGAAAACTAGTAACAAAAGCCTGAAAAGGGAATACATGAAACATTTGAGGAACAGAAAGGAAGCAGGCATGGCTGAGACAATAGGAGTAAATGGATGGGTGAGATCAGAAATGTAGCAAGGGTCAGTAAGATTTTATAGATGAATATGATCTCATTTGGTATTTAAGAATATCACATTAGCTTCTCTGTTGTGTATAGATTCTGGAGACTAAATAATGAAGCAGAGAAATTAGTCTGGAAGTTTTTGACATAATCCAGAACCCAGACAATAGTAGTAAATATGAGAAGTGATTAGACTCTGAACATGGTAGGAAGGCAGCAGAGTATTTAAGTTTTGCTGATGGACTTGGCAGGGGATATGAGAGAAAGAGGACATCTATGACAATCCCATTAAGTAGATGACCTGAGAAACTACAAGAATGGAATTGTTTCTTGTTGACACAGGAAAAACTGTGAGAAGAAAAATATAGGTGACATTTGGGATTAAAATAAGGGTTTTGTCTGTGCATATAGTAAGTTTGAGATGTACAGTGGATATCTCAATGGAGATATCAAAGCAACAATTGAGTCTAGAATTCATGATTGAGATGTCTGACTAGGAATTTGTCAAAGTGAAGTTGTTTTCTAAAGCCATTATACTGATGAAGCCTTTCACAGAGTAGGTGGAAAAGAGCAAATTTCTGAAGAATAACTCCCAGGATAGTTCAAAGTCTACAATTTGGGAGATAATGAATGACCAGCAAAGTAAGTTGAAAAGGAATGACTGAGGATGTAGGCAGAAACCTAGATTAAAATGTTATCCAGGAATGAGAATGCTGGAGGAAGGGGATTGATAGTATGGGCAGGAATATGGGAAGCAGGGATTTTTTTACCTATAAACTGGAGATCCATATAACATTATAACTTAATATATAATATTCAACTTAATATATACAGAATGTATATACAGAAGTAAATTATATACTTCTCATATAATTTAACATTGTAATATTATAATATTGTATAATATAATATTTCTCATATAAATGCCATCATAGCTATAAAGTGCTTATTGTGGTACTTGGTGTCTCAGAAATGCTCAAGAAATGCTAGCTCTTGTTATAATATTATGAACTTATTCTGACTACAGCGTGCACACATACTAAAAGGTTTCAGCAGCAGAAGTGATTAAGACAGGAAATACTTCAGAAGAGGAGATGTTTGAACCTTACCCAGCATATGAATATATGGGTGTCACAAGGAAATGTAAAGGAGCCAAATCCAAAAGAATTAGAAGTGCCAATAAGGTTGTAATTGTTAATTGAATGTGAAACTACCTATCTTTTCTCTACACAGTACCAATGAAAGAAAAGAATGTAAAACAGGTTACACTAAGGGGAGGGCACTAATGACAAGGGGTGGGTAAATGAAGAAAGTAAAGAAGGTGAATATGGTTGATGTATTTTCTGTACAATATGAAAATGGAACATTCAAACCTGTTGAAATCACTGTAAGAAGAGGACTGAAGTAGAAAGGAGAATAATAGAGGGGATGAATTAATCTGGGGTATAATACATAGATAGATAGATAGATAGATAGATAGATAGAAATGAAACTCCTGGTATAACCATCATAAACAAACAAAAGTGTCTCTTTAAAAAAAAATGAAGGACAGGAACATAAAACAAGTCTTGTCCAGGGGTTGGTTGCACTGGAAGGGAGGTGGGCATAAGGAAAGGGTGAAGGGGAGTGAATATGTTAGAAGTACTGTGTACTCATGTATGAAAATGAAACAATGAGACCTGTTCAGATTGTTTTAAGAAGTGAGGAGGAGATAATAGAGAAAGATGGAGAGGGTGAATCTAACTAACATATTGTAAATACTTTTGTAAATGTCATGTTGTACTGCCTGTACAAATATAATATGCTAATAAACCAATAAAAGAAAAAAATGAAAAAATTATTATCCTGGAATGAAGATGGACAAATATTTCAAGAAGAAAGCCAAGTACAATATCCTGTTTAAGTACAGTTACTGAGAATCGGCCATTAGATACAGCAGCATGGAGGTCTTTGTTGACCCTGACATGAGTTAGTTTTGGTGTAGCAGTAGAAATGAAAGCTAATTCAAATGGGTTCAAAAGGAAATGTGTGCAGAGAAATTGGAGACTGTGGGCATAATGAACACATTTGATTTTTTTTGGTTGTTGTAAATAGAGAGAAATGGGACTTTATTCAAGATAAAATGTACCATGGTAAATAGGAAAAGGAAATTTTTTTCACATTGAAGAAATAAAAGGCCCTAATGAAGTGGTCACATAGAGAACCTTGATGGACAGACATAGGGAAAAGATCTTTCCAATCAGAAGAGCAAGTGAAAACACAAAAATGTGTAGGAACCACACTAAGCGATGTAGCTGGAGAATGTGCGTAGCTGAAGTGAAGATGAAAATGTACCAGGAAAGTGAGATTAGCTCAAATTGTGGAAAATGTAGAATATTGGTTGAGGAGTGTAGACTCCTCAATAATGTAATAGAAAATAAACAGAAGTTTTTCAACAAATAAGCACTTTAAATGGTAAATGGCAAAATGTAGACTGGGGCTCACATCGTTTGTTGGAAGTTTAAAAAGAATGTAAGAAAGTGACATTAGAAAATGATTTCATTTATTGAAAGGGAGAAATGGAGATCTCAATTAGGAGACAGTAATAGGGCAGATCTGACAAATGTATATAATGAGTTATAGATACTAACTGAGGGATAAAGGAGTTTGAAGATAACATCAAGTTTTCTGGGGCTTTAGAAAGACTGGTGACACTTTTAGAATGGTTATGGAAGAGGAAACCATTTGTTTGAGGGTTTAGATTTCTTTTTCAGGGCAGGTTTTTTATTTCAAGGCTGATCTAAATTAGAGCCACCTGAGGAGATTCTATGACTACTCCAAAAACAAGGATGGAAGGAAATAAAGCAAAGATTATTAAAGAGATTAGATCAGAATAAATGTCCAGAGTTCTAAAAAGGCCAACTGGAGAAGTCATCACTCTTTGGACAAAGCCAGTGCTTGGCTTCTCTCCCTGTTGTTAATTGTTTCACATTCCTGACTTTAGGGTTTCTATATTCTGCACACCTAAGCAACTGCCCCCAGACCCTTAGCAGCCCTGATCCATGTATCTTTCAACTGCTATATTCCTTAGTTGTCTTCAAAAGAGAAGAGACATTTTGATGAGATACAAGTCTCAGACATTTAGCATACCCACCACAATACAGGCATGTAACTAAACATATAATTTGGAGCATACTGTATTCTTAAAAAGACATTTAAATAATTAAATAAATAAATTCTGCTTTGTCAACATTTGTTTTTGTTAAAGGTAGCCTATTTTTTCTGTGATACTAAGTTTATCAATAGTCAGCCTTCACTTTCTAGTCTAAGGGATATGAAAGCAAAACAACAATCAGTTGTTCAATTTGCATAGTTATTTACAGTGGGAAGCTAATCTGAAGACTGGCAAGCTAAGCTTGTACCCAATGATTTGGAGTTGTCATGTCAAGGGGAATTTAAAACAGGGAAATTTGAAGACATTGTCATTCACTGCTTATTCTATTCTGATGTGTCTAAAGGGCTTGTTTCTCTTGTCTTAAAGTTCTTTGCACAATGCTTTCTTTATCTTCCTTCATGGTTTTATAATGTCATTTTGTGAATGAAGCTATCATTGTGAGTGACAAGCTGCCTAATAATGCTGGGAGAACTGAGAAATTGCTTAGCTTCAAAAAGTAGGCAATTTTCCAACTTTTGCGAAGGGGGAAAGAGCCACATGTGTGCAGGAAATAGAAAATAAACATTGGGGTTCAAGGCAAGAAACTTTTATTATGGGAAAGATGAAACATTGTTTTTATTAAGAAGGCTTGTTATTGGTTTGAGGCAGCATGCCATCGCTGGTGTGTGGGGTTTAATATGCTATTTGTCTTTCCAACATCTATTGCCATTTAAAATGTCACCAATTTTTCCCAGTGGTGAGGTAAAACCATGGGAACAGCATTCAAACCACTACACAGAGTATAAGCCAATTTTAATAAATTCATAATTAAAACCCAGCCAAATCTCTCCTTGCATTGCCAAAGTCCTTCCTCTGAATTTTCCAATTAAATATCCTTTCTGCAAGGAAGCAGGCTTCTAGAGATGCCAAAACTGAATTGCTAATGTCTTTATAACAACGAGAACTTCTTGTTCTCATACTATTTTCAAATACCTCAATCTCACTAGTTTCCAAGAACACTTGTAGAAGTGATATACGCATTCATTCTGTCAGTAGACATTTATTGAAAACCTACTACCTGTCAAAACTGTTCTAGACCTGGGAGGCATCAGTACACAGAGTGATACTTTTTCAGTCTAATGCTGCCCCTCTATCAGGGCAGAGAAATAATAAGCAAATAAGTAGAGAGATAATACAGTATTAAGTTGATAAATACAATAAAGAAAAATAGAGAAAGGAAAGAGTGACAGAATGTGCTACTTCAGTTAGAATAGTGAGAAAGGCCTCACTGAAAAGGGAACATTTAAATAGTGATTCCAACGCGGGCAGAACATTCCAGAAAGGGAAAAAGCAAATGCAAAGGCAGAGGAAGACTCACTTTGAAATTAATGAAGCTGAGCTTCAAAGCCCCTTATTTGATCAGATCCCTACCAAGACCCTGGGAAGGGACCTAGCCTTGAGTTTACATGGTCACACTTTTTTTTGTTTTCAAATTTGCACAATTAAGAATAGGCACAATTGCCTATGGGTTTTTTGTTTGGTTTTGTTTTGTTTTTACCTCTTTTCACTCCTGTGTCTACTTCCATCACACTTTCTTCCTTCCTGTTAGGTAGCATTGGAGTGGTCAGGGCTCTATTGGGACCATTAGCCAATCATTTGGTTAGGGATTTGTGTAATATGTTTTTGTAGTCTGTAGTTACTTTTTGCTTAAGCTACAATAGGCACCCTAGTGTAGGAATCTAAGCATATTCCCACTATCTGTTGCACTGAAACATAGTAGACAATTATCTAATAAAAATGGTTTGTTATGGTGTTCATCAGCTTAAATTTATACATTTGCTGTGATTGGTTTTCTTCTCTGAAATAAATATTCACTTTTTTATTTTATTTTTTTATTATCTTATCTCAAAAGGGTCTCCCAAATTGTATATATTTAAAGCTTATGAATCAGTTAAGTTCTGACCAGGGAGCACTCCTGGCATGTTTGAGGCCTACATGTGTAGGTATTAATAAGACTTGATCAAAGTGAGCACCAAGAAGAAAAGCAGGAGATGAGCTTGGGGAGTTTCCATGGAGACACTGCTTAGAACTTCAGAAGTTATTATTAAAGTCTTTGGACTTTATTCTAAGAAACGAAGCATTGGAGGATTTGGGGTAAGGAAGTGACATAATCCAAATCATTTTTTGGAAATATCCCTCTGGCTTCTGTGTGGAGAATGGAGTTGAGATAGCAAACCAGGAATCTGAGGGACCACTCAGAAGACTATTCCAGGGATTGAGAAAGGAAATGATATGGCTTGGATTTGGATAGTGATCATGAACATATTAAATGTGAGATACACTTGAATATATGTTTGACAAGACTAGTTAATGGGTTTGATGTGAAATGTGAGAGAGTTCATAAGTGACCTTAAGACTTTTAGCCTAGGAAACTGAGTCAATAATGATACTGTGCTTCGAAATGGAAAACACTAAGGAAAGAACAGGTTTGGAATAAATTTTCACATATACAAAATCTCAAATGTTTTCTACCTATCAGATCAGAGACATCGGTTATGTACATTTTAGTCATCAATTACTATTTAAAGTCATGAGATTCCATAATGTCACCAGTGAGTGAGTAAGTGAAAACAGAGTTGAGGAGGTATGCTTAAGAATACATTGCTTATTATGAGCACAAGGTTCCTGACCTCAACAATTCTCTTACCACTGTAAGATTTCTATGAGAATTGGAAAGCTAACCAGGAAATCTCCTGAATACTATGTAAAAAAATTGAGATTAGTGTTGCTTTTGAGAAAGAAAAGTAAGATATTGAATTTTCCCAGGATATACCTCAATATTCAAATCAAATTTTGTTAAATAATTTAAAATACATCACCTAATCTGTCTTGCTGAATTTTCACAAACTGACACTTGAATAATCTATGTATATAAAAAATCAAAGAATATCTTAGGTAAGTCAAATTATCCAGAGAAAGGCAGATTATTTCTCTAGGTAGAAACAGGTTTCCATTGCGCCAGCAAAAGAACCATGGAATAAATTAATCTCTAGCTTGTCAAAAAAGACATTGCTTCAAGCTTGACCTGAAGGAGTCACTGGAAATCTGAAGGGAATAGCTCAGAACTCAAAAAATCCTTTTGAGAAAATGACCCTGTCTTGTTTCAGCTCTGTTCTTAGTGGAATTTGGTATAAATGGCTTACAAGTGCCCTTAATGTGATGCAGTTCAAATGCTATCGGCTGTGTCACATCAGATTGGAAATGGGCTCTCTAGGACTTTGGGATCCAATGAGGTTCAGAGCAGCATAAATGAAAAAAGACCTTATAATACTAAATAATGCAATAAGGTTCCCAAGGAGAAGATAAATATGACTCTGATCTATCATGACAGCATCATATCTGTCATTATTACAGAATGCAGAATTCAGTTCAGGAATGAAAAATAAGAATGGATGCTATGATTTGAGAGTTGAGAGGCACTAAACTGAAACAAGACTCATGTAATAAATTTACCTGAGGAAAAATAGAACATACCACAAGATGAATCAAAAGAAAGTATTTACAAGGCAGTCACACAGTGATGAGCATTCCAGAGGAAAAACATGGGTTGATAAATTAGATTTAAAAACTATTCCCCAGAGCAATTACTTCAAGATGAGATATTTGCTTGTATTGACTTAAATGTTTCTATGTAGTTTGTTTCTGTGCAAAGCAAAGACTTTCTGGACTTTGCCTTGCCACTGACATGACTCGTTTCTTTTAGTTCATTCCTCAAAACACTGTTTAGGTAACCACAGACAATCTACTTAGTTAGTATAAGGAAAGCAAGCTGTTTTCTTAGTAGGATTTACTAAGGAAGCTCAAGCACTCCAGCTTCTTTTTCCCTATGTGACTCTTTAAAGCTTTGACTGAATAATTTCTGTAGAAGACGCCAATAACTCAGTCCCTTTTTTCAAAAGCACCGTACATGTAGTTCACCTTCATTATCTTCCTTAGAATGAATGACTTAAAAAAATGAAAAAGCCATTTTTTTTTTAGGATCAAGTTTTACCTGGAAAAGCTGACAGTTCAATTGCAGATGGATAGATTTCCAAGCCATAGGGAAATTCAAATCATGTGTCAAAGCCTTTTGAAATATAGGACATATGAAGCACTATTGTATTCCTAGCAAAATGTTATTAAATAAATGGATTAGATAGCAATTTTTGTAACTTTTCATTTCATAATGATGAAATAGAAGATTAAAAATGTTTATTGTAAAATCGCCATGGGATATTAATTCTTTAATTTGAAGCTATAAAATCCTGGAAATTGGGCACTTACGTTAAAGAGCAAAATGCTTCACGTTAATAATAGAATGATTCATCCAATCAACTGTGGAGAATGTAATGAAAAATAAGTGGGAAAATGGTGAAGGTCAATACTATGCTTTCATCTTAAAGTGACATCTTTCTCATTCAGCTTTCATGACTCACACCCTAAGACATTTCCATACTGGAACTTAATCGATGCTTCGGATCCAAAACCCAAGAAGATCAGCCTGCCAATCTTCCCCTTGTAGACATGATTGCTCAAGAGGAAAAGTCTCTGGGGTACAGAGGATGCCATTTACTTTAGGGATGGCCATATTGAGCTTTTAAGCTACACACAAAGTCAAAAGAGCCAATTTTTTTGTATGCTTTCTACCAAACTGTAAATTCTTTTTCAAATTATTTTCTTATATTTACTGTAATTTGACAACACATATGGAAGTGAATTCCATTGAGAAAAACAAATAGTTCTTACCAATGTAAATATAGAAATGTTGTAAGTGTTGATTTCATTCTGCAGGTATGGGGAAATCCTTTGGAAAGCTGAGTATTTCTGTGTTTTTTCTCTCACTTACGAAAGACAATACAACTGTTTACATCAGCATGCAATTTAGCATTTGGTGGCGACTTGAGTTGTCTCATATTTGGAATCTGATAAACCTGCATTTATATTCCAGTTCCCTTAATTTTTGTGTGCTGTTGTACTATGTATGGTTTATAGATTATTATTTATACAGAAATATGTTAGGACATTCACTATTGGAGGTCACAGGTATTCCCTGAAGATTCTTCTAGAAAATTAAATCCAGGAATTATGCAGCCTGGAAAGAGTTTGTGACCCTTTTCTGAAGAAACTAATCTTAGAGATCTGTCATTTGAGTGTTTTTATTTGGAAACAGAGCAAGTTAATAGAAAACACATAGATCGGGAGTCAAAGATAATTCTGTATCTGTGTGTTTGTGTAGTGCCATTAACAGAAACTGGAAATAATGGAACTGAAATACTGCATTTGTGCCCCATCTTTATAACTGGAAATGACTTGTAGGCAGTTGAATAAGGGACTAGATATTTTGAGTTGGCTCAGGTAGAGAGCTATTTTGTGTGGAAGTTATTAGGACAGAGGTTATATTTAAGGTCATAAATTGGTCTACAATGCATATTTTAGATGGAAGGCATGCCCTTCCACAATTTACCATTGCCTATCAAATACAAAACACTGGGCTCTATGTTCATTTTATTTAGCATAGAATTTCTTATATACATGTTATGTTACACTAAAATATTTTTATAAAGTCTCTGTGATTAAAAATACATTAAGATTAAGATACTCATTATTCCTTAGATATCAGGAAATGTCATTAATAGACACAACATCTATGACTTTGTCAAGTGAAACATAGAAGTCAAGGTACTTGGTCTTATCTAGGACACTAGAAAACAATGAAGCAAACCTAGAAGTGAACAGTATGTTTCCTAATCCCAGCCACCAACAACAGAGGAAGACGGGGCTGTGGAAGGACATAGAGGTGATTCCGATTGGAAATCTTCTATAGTTTAGAGAACTTTCTCTAAGACCAAATTAGCTTGCTGCAATGCCTCCTCAATTACGCATTGTGTAAAAATTAAAATGGCATTCATACCAATTACATTGGCATTTTCTTCATGAAAAATTAAACTTTGGTACAACGTTGGATATTGTTATCTTCTCACTGACTATAAGCAAATTAATTAATCAATTAATGAGATGAACTTCAGCATTGTGGTACCCTTAGTAGACACCACCATTTTATTTTGTTTCCTAACTAGAAAATGTACCATTTAGCCAGGTATGGGGGTTCACAATTGTAATCCTAGCAACTGAGGAGGTGGAGGCAGGAGGGTTACGAGTTTGAGGCCAGTCCAGGCCTCAAGAGTTAGCAAGAGTTTGTTTCAAAAATTAAAGCCAAAACAAAACCAAAAGGCTGCAGATGTAGTGTAAACGGCAGAGTCCTTGCCTAACATTCTTGAGACCCTGGATTCAAACTCCAGTACTAAAAATAAATAAATAAATAAATGAGGAATGAAAGGAAGGAAGAGAAAGAGGGAGGGAGGAGGAAGGGTGAGAGGAAGGAAAGAAAGAAAGAAAAGAAAAAATATATTTATTCATTTATCCTATACTTTGTTTCTTGCTTTAAATCCAGATTTTTGTTTTGAATGATTGCCCTAGCTCCCCAGTAATTAAAGCTTTATTCCTATTGGAATGAACATGAAATTACACATCCTTAATTAAAGCAGAAGAGATTTCAAAGATAAGCCAATATAGTTGTTTTTGTACCTTCCAATAAAACCTTACGAGGTAAAGCAAGATGTAAAATAAATATGGGTATGCTGTATAGAAGGAAAGTCCACCATCAGCTCCCTCAGCCTTTTACGGTCTCCAGGACACATCTGTGGAAGTCCATATTTAAACACTCTTTAGTAATCCTAACTACCACCTGACATGGGACTCACATCTCCCAACCCCCTGGATATAGGATATCCAGCACTGTAGGAGTGCCTCTAATGACATACTTCATGAGGTCACACATTGTCAAAGGCTTTCTCCATGTCTAATTAAATTATTTCCACTAGTAATTCTTTGTGTATAAAGCATTTGATATTTTTCTTTTTAAAAGATCTATTTATGACTGAAAGAGTCTAGGTTGTTTAGTCAGGCATGATTTCCATGTATATACTCCTTATAGACTTTCCCCCAATAGATTCTAGAGGCTTATTTCTCCAGTGAACCTGCCTGTATGTTCAGGTCAGTGATTAATACGAGTTTTTGAGAGATGATGGACTCTTGTGCACAGAAATGAATGCTTTGTTCTCTAAATAAAAACACTAAGTACTATCAGCATCTCATGAAAACTTGGTCCTCTTTAACTTCACAAGCTCTATCAATCTGTGTTCCAAATTAGTCACCCACTCCTCACGACTAAGCTCTGTATAATAATATTATTGCAAATTGTCATGAAACATTTTTACTGTTCATTGTAAAGTCTCCAGACCCTGTTCTCTTTTTATAAAACACTTTATTGGCATATATTAGTTGCACAGGGGGGTTCATTGTGACATTTCATATATGCTTGTAACATAATGTACTTTGGTTAGGGTCACCCTCACCATTATTCTTCCTCATCACTATCCCCCCTACTTAAAAAACTTCAACAGGTTCTATTGTTCTATTTTCACAGAAATGTAAAAAGTACATCAATCATATTCACCCCTTAACCCTCTGTTCTCTTGCTCAGTTTTACTCTTTATTCCTATTTTATCCCTTTTCCAACATAGCTATATTCACTTCCTATTAGGAACCTACTTTACCACACTTCCGTCCTTGATATCCTGTATATATGATGTTTGGTGGAATACTTCTGAGAAGAAAAAAGTCATTCATGCTTCAATGCTAGTGCCTATTCCATTTTAGTGATTGTACTTTCTGGGTTGAACCATTACTAAATCACAGTCTATATTTGCACATAGTGCACATGTTCCTTTTGAGTTGTCTCAGAGTCACTTGCAGCTCATCTTAAGAAATGAGGGGGAAAAATGTGAATTGATTCTGATAAGTTCATTAGGATGTAGTTAGCCAAGGTGGGAGTGGGAGATAGTTACAGATTATTATAAATGAGTTTATTGTTTGTGGAACTTCGGTTGTACTGGATGTGCACCAAATAAAATCTTTTCACAGAATAAAAGTCCAGTTTGCTATTATAAAGGACTCATCTTTAGCCTAAGCACTAAATGTTCTATCCAGGCCTTTTTTTCTGGTTGTTTCTAATTTTATGTGAAACTTTTAGATTTAATCCTTTGTTTTGCATCTAAACTCAATACTTTGGGGGAATTCTATTTAAATTATAGGAGTGATATTAGCCACAATTCAGTGGATCACATTGTATAAAAATTCACAAATATCTGCTATTTAATAGACAATTTGAGTGTGCCAGGATCATTAAAGGAGCCATGTCCATTCTTACAAGATTGAAGACTTAATCAGAGACACAATAAGAGAGGTCTAGCTTCTCCAGTTCAGTTAATCTCTCCCCCATTGTGTTTGGTGATACAAAAATTAGAAGGAAGAACTGCATTTTGGATTGTGTCTTATGGTCTTGCAAACCATTTTCCAATTTTTTCCCCCTCTCCCTCTCCTTTCTTTTGCTTTTCCCCTGTTCACTTCAGCCAGTATGAAATTGGTGAAGATCACGTCATGATGTGGGCTAAACTCATTTCTTTCTTTTATAAATTAATAAATTAATCTGAGCAACAGGTTTCCTTCCCACCAATTTATATCCTTGCCTGAGTCTTCCAGGACTCAGATTCCCAACCATTTTGTCCATTAGTAGGTATATTCCTCTGGTTTTCTTCCTTGCCTGTATTTAACATGAATGATAAAAGTGAAGAGAAAAAAACTGACTAGCATTATCTATCCTTATAACTTGTAACTCAAGACACCACCCTCCCTCATCCAGTCAATCTCCTGACATCTTAGTTCCCAAGGAGACCAAGTACAAACCCAGGTGTGTAGTGTTGGGAAATACAGTATCTATTACTCCAGGCAAATTTAAGTGAAGCAGAAACACTGTTGTTGAGGAAATAAGTGCTTTTTAAAGTGGGTCAGAGAGGGTCACTTATAAAAAGAAAACAATAAAAATATATTTTTTAAAATTTTCTTCATCTGAGGAAAGATAGATTTAAAGACCTTGAGAGAATGGTTTTTACTAAATTTCTGTAGCTTTTTAAAAAAAAATTAATCTCTACCTTTCAATGCTGACAGGACTTAGGTAGACTAGAAAGGATACTACTATTGTTTCCCAGCCTGGAAATGGATAGGACAAGGATTATAATTCAGATATATCAGTAGGATGTAATAAATACCATACATTGAAGATACTTAATACATATTTATTAATGATTTGATGCCTTGGCTTAGGACTCACCAATGTTACAAATTTCACTATAAAAAATCACATAATTGTATTCAAGTTTTTGCAATTTTTAACAGCAAAATGCTCCTAAGCAGACTTGCAGCATCTATCTTATCAGTGGATTAAATATGATTCTAAGTGAGTTTCATGTCCAGTTTTGGAGGCAGGCATTTTTACTTTTCCTTTAACAGACTAGGCATAAATAAACTTGAAAACTCTAGGTTCCCAAAGAAAGATAGGAAAGGCAAAGCCTAAATGTGAGAGAGTATAAGTGAAAAGACAACTTTGCTTCCAGGGAATCCTGATTTCTGGCTGATAATTTTCTTAACTTGTAGCAAATGATGTCCTTTAGGGTGCTACCAAGACAGCTCAGTTCTGTCACCATGAGACGTCTCACCTTTCACCCAGCGTCTCTGTTTCTGCTATGGTGGGAACTTCTGTTTAACTTCTGAATAGGAAAATACAAGTCATCCCATTTGGGGAATATAATTAACATTCCGAACAATATTCAGACAAAGTGCATGCACGTGTAAATGGTGTCTGCTCAGTTACCACTTGAGTGCCTTCTACACCAAAACAGGTAATTAAAAAGTCCACTACTGAGCAACTTCAATCTCAGCTCAACGGATAACTGCATTAATGGAGAACATTTAATTCTAACCTATAATTAAGTTTGGCAGTCTGAAATTATTCATTTTTTTAGGTTAACCTTTCTTTCTTGAATATTTTGAAATTTTTATAAACCATCTATGCTCTGGACTCTATGTTACAAGCACATATTTATAATACCTTTCTTCCCACAAACAATTAAACCACTTTGTTAAACAGACACAAGAAGTAACCCTGGATTGATTAAATGTTGGGTTGAAAGATGAATGTTTACAAAGTTTAAAACCCAAATGTATATGAAAGATCCTCTCATTTACCCTCTTTCTCACTTCAAAAATTATGCCTCTAGAAGTTATTGAAATCATTCAGGTTCTACCACCGTGAATGAAGTATAGGTCTTCTGTTATGGTTATTGATTTAAAAAATTATCTGAAGCACCCTTGGATATTACTATCCAATATAAGTTGTGAAATTAAAATTTTCAAAAACTTCATACAACTAATAATGGTGGTGAAATGGCTTTTTGAGAGCTCAGAAAACTCAGGCATGTGTTATTCACAGATCCTCATCATGGCCGTTAGGTACAACACCTGCGGCTACTTATGAAGGTAAAATAAAGGATATCATATCTAATCATTACACTAAAAAAAGAAACGAGTCTAAGAGTGTTCCAGTGATTTTCCCAGAGTCACATGGTAAGGATAGCAGGAGGCAGAGACCAGGTTTCACCCTGCAATCGAGTGCTTTTTCCACTGAAGTGCCTAGATTCTCACTTCCCTGTTCTTTCTTTCCTTCTCTTTCTCAGTTTTTAAGGTTCTGCCTGAAACTGTTCAAAATCATCAGCACCATTGCTCTCAGTTGTCCTTTACATGCACATATGGCAGGGAAAAAACTTGATAAAAGAGAGATCATTTAGATTTTCTCGAAATAGGAAAGACTTTTTATTATTTTAGTATCATGTTAAACAGGTTCTGGAATTTTCAAAATATATTTTAGACTTGGCCTATTACTCAGCTTAAAGCAATTCTTTAGGGATAGGAAAAAATAATAAAATGTAATCCGGATGTTCAAGTAGTTTCAAGTTTAGGTCAGGGACAAAACTGATACACATGAAACAGTGGATGAATTAGTAAGAGGCTAACATCTATAGCTTTGAGAGCAGTCACTTTAGGCAAGCCTTTCCAGCTGTGTTTCTGACCCTAGGGGTTTTGGAGAGAAGACCTGAAGACCAGCCAGACCTCACCTTTCAGGACACATCCTCCAGCTGCCAGAAGTAGTGGCTGATGTTGCTCAGCTGAGCCCCTCCCTAGACATGCTCTTGCTGAAAAGAGCTTCATCACAAATGATCATGCTTTCTTCCCAAGGAAAAGTCCATATCACATGGCTGGCTGATGTCTGGTGATAAAGTCACAGTGGAGAATAAAGGCTACAGTAGACTGAATGTTTGCGTCTTAGATCCTTCCGAAGGGTGGTCCTAGCCCAGAACTCCCCTTGGGGGTGGGTACACTTTTGTAGCAAATGCATCTTGATTCAGCTCCTCCAAGATTTCACTTCTCCCTTGGCAGGATGCTTTTTACCTTCAGTCTGCCCCCATGACTTGTTCCCAGGACCATTGTCCAAAAAATATCCCAACAATCCCAAATCTACAACTCGGGATCTCAGAGGAACTCATCTTGCAACACTATCCCATCTTAACCCTCCTGGCTTCTCACATTTGTTTTTTATCTTTGATTCCACCAGAATTAACTGTATGCAATAAACTCACTCATATTCCCCAGCTCTCTCATTCTGTTTGGCCTTCTTTGCCTTCTCTAGACATCTTAATTTCATTGACATATGGAATTGTTCTTTCTGATACTTTCATTTACCTCCCCAGATTTATCTTACCAGTATGAATCTTCCTGTCAAAATGCCCATTCCTTTACGAACCATCCAGTTGTTTTATCCTAAATACTTGGCAAATGGAATATTGGCTGGGCTGGGGCCTCAAAGCTCAGGAAAAAAGGTGGCCCAGGGCAGCTGCTATCTGCTCCCCCCAGGGTATCTGGATTAAATCACATGGCACATGAGTCTACTGGATGCTTTGGAAGCTAATCCATAAAGGGATAAACACATTGACAGGAAGACACATAATCCTGAAGGCAGGGAGGAAATGAGAGGACCTAACAGACAGTTAGAAAGCAATAGATACAAGCAGAAGGAATAGCCAGGGAAGCAAGAAGCCAAGAACAGGGAATATGCCTCTGATGAGTTTAAGGCACTGCTTCTGAATTCTTGGATGCTACCACCTCATATACGTAAAAGTCCCAGCACAAACTTGGTCTTAAGGCACACTGTGGCAATAGTACCTCTTGCTTTTGAGTCTTTATGCAAAACTGCTTTAAATTGGTGCTCCATATGCATAATTGTGCATGTGCTTAAGGGGACTGAATTACCAGAAGCTGCTTTCCCCATTGCTCTCCCACACATACACACCATAAGTTTACAACCTTAATGGGAGGTTCTGGAGGAAATCTGTAATGCTACACTCTTATCTCTCAGTGTTTTCAAGTCAAGTTTCCGTTTTATGAACATGGCCTCATTTTGCTTGTGTGAAAGAACTGGACCCAGGTTTACGCAGCATCTATAATACCAGGTTTTCTTTTTCTATACAATGGTTTTTAGTCATTTTTATGTAACATGTAGTTACATGTTAGCTGACAATGAGAATGAAATAAATTAGCCCTAGGCCTCTCCCATGTACTGTTAATATTTCAATTCTTTCCCTGGGAGGTGGGGAAATGTCCAGACATGCTTTCATGGTCAGCTCTGGCTCTAGTCTCCTTTTTCTATCTAACTGTTATTGACATTCTGGTCTTAAGAATATGGCTGTTCTTTTCCTTATACTCTGTGCTGACCCAGATGTGGAACTCAGAACCCTCAAAATCACTCCAACAAAGCACTTGTACAAAGAACAGACTTTATTGAGGAAATGTAGAAACAATGATATTTTACATCACAACAATGCAAAATAACATAAAATTAAACAATAAAATCCCTGTTTGTAAGTCCTATAGCCATTTTAACTGAATATTTGGTGATAGCTTTAACCTCTTTTCTAATTTATAAACTTTTTGTTTCCAGTCTGCCAGTCATCTCCCAGTCTTTCATTTCTATTTTATCCTCAACTTCCCTTATATTACTAAGCAGATAATTGTATTTCTTTGCACTTTGTTAGCAATTGACACAATTTTGTATTCTTAAAGACTCATTAATATTTTCAAGCTAGGGGCCAGTTATTCTGGATCTTGCCCTTTGGCACCACACAACCAGTGCCATCTTTGAATCCCAGTCTTTGCTTCTTCCTCACTGCCAGTCTCAGGGAGTGGAAGGGGCAGCACAAAGATTTATTTTCCTATGGACATGTGGTACTCTTGAGAAAGAAGGAACAGGTTCAGTGAGTTTGAATAGCACTTTTTTTTCTTTCCCCTACACAAAGAGAAAAGGAAATTAACAGAGAGAGCACACACAAAGCCAGAGTCAGAACCCAGGTTGGGTCAGTAACAGTCAACTGTTTTCCATTCTATTTATTGCTTTTCTAGAACAGATGGTGGCCAGTTGAGTCCATTTACTACTACATTAAGGAACCATATGAAAAAGAAGGTGGAAGGGAAAGAAAATGGAAGAAGAGAGAGAAATTGCCCATAATATTGAAATTGAATTTTCAGTTGAAATTTGTTTCTTATTCAGGTAGAGTTAAGGGGAAAGCATGTGAGGAGTCAGGAGATGGAGATGAAAATGTGTTGTTAATTCATTCCAAAATGTAATAGGGACAATATAGGCAAAAATAGTCTTCTTCTCAGCACTGAATGTCTACTTATAGTAATCTGTTTGCAAAGTAGATATCCAACAAAGATGATAAGCAAGTGTCTATAAGCTTTTATACATTAACATTGTTCTTGCCTCCAGAAGTTACAAAATAATAAATTGGTCTGGTGATTTCAATTACAAAAGTTATTCTGGAATTGTATATTTTCATACCTCAGTAAAACCCACAATGCAACTATGCCTAAAATTATAACTTTCCCTAAAGCTCATTTTGTGTTGCGTACTCCCACACACACATACATCCCTAAGAACTTAGCCATGTCCTTGAACCAGAGGCAATAAAATTTTGACTTGACCTGAAGGATGTGTGCCAGACCTGTGTGGGATGGAAATTTACAGTGAAAGCACATGCAGAGTTAAGCATGTCATTGGTGAGCCTCCAACTGACACATAAGAACATGTAATTTTCTTTAGCTGTGAAGGATGGACAAATACACATAGATCTACATCAGTGAGTAATGATAGTATGCCTTATTTAGTGCCCAAAACAGTAAATGTGAAAGAATGTAATGGTTTTAGCAAAATTTAGTGGTCTTTCTAATAGTGTGACTCTGCACTTCTTAAATAAACGACAGCTTATTTCAAGCAAGTTGTTTTTCCCTAAACTATGCTCTATGACTGATTCTACTTTATAAATATACTGTTCATCTGCAGTAAATCCTTCTGGTTTTCATTTCTGTAGAAGCAAGCTAAATGATTGTTACTTAACACTGCTGTTATCTAGAGAAAGCCAAAAGAAACAGATTTTAAAAAAAATTGTATATTCTTCCATGAAGCAGAAAAATTGAAAAAGAATCTGCTATAAGCTATGTGGTAATAATAACTTACTATTTTAACCTTGAGATGCCATCTGCATTTCATAATGCAATTCCCCAGTTCTGAAAGGACAATGATGAAATGATCTGACCTTTATATATTGCTATTTGGTTTCTCTCTCAGTGTTCACTGGGAGAATTCAGAAGAGCTAAATATACCTGAATCTTTTATTTTTTTCACCCATTCTTCTGATTGGCCTCCCTACTCTCCCCCTAGAAAAACAGTTGGCAAGCTTCTCCCCCACCCCATTTGTTGATGTGTGGCTGCTTTAGAGAATCCTGGAGTGCAAAGAAGTTTCTTTCCACTGGCAGGAAATCTTGTGAATTGAGAAGGAACAACTTAGTCTTCATCTTGGACTCAAACAAATCAGTCTTGCAAGCAAAGCTGACAGGAGAAATGTTGTATTGCCTATTTTATGGACCTTGACATAGATGCCAATGGAGGGAGACACAAGAACCCCCTGGGCTCTTACCAAAAAGCCTTTGCCTCTAGTGAGAATCTTTTTTTTATCATTACTTAATGTCATCAATCATAAAAAGATTAAGAGGTAAAGTTCTTGTAGAAAAGCAATCCTGGGCAAAAACTGGAGCCAGAACAGCAATACTTCCTTGGCTTAGA
The DNA here is from genome assembly GCF_047511655.1 of Castor canadensis. Lineage (NCBI taxonomy): Eukaryota > Metazoa > Chordata > Mammalia > Rodentia > Castoridae > Castor > Castor canadensis. The sequence goes on from NC_133394.1 coordinate 116,764,610, forward strand.
TTTTTTTTGACATTCAGAACGTGATTCTTCAGGGTGGGAGTATCTGACCCTTCATTTTAGAGAAGTAATAAAAGAACTGCTTTTAACAGCATAATTCTGACAAGTGTGAACTCTAAAAGAGAAAGGTGATGAGGTCTGGCTCTGAAGTCAGATAGGTTAGCACTTTGAACTCAGTTTCATCACAAGTCAACCTTTCTGGAATCAATGTTCTATCTGTGAAAAGAGAATTTAAATACTCCTATCACATGGGGCCTCATAAAACCTGACATAAAAGATTTATCTTGGTACCTGATACATGGTAAACATTCATTATATTTTAACAACTATTTCTATTCTTAATATTAAAAGGTTTTTTTCTGTCCTAAATACAGAAGTATACATAAACCTGAATGCATCATACTTAAGTTCAATACAATTTCTTCTGCTTGCCTTATATGTAAGGCACTTATCAGGAACAGACCCAAGCTCTTTGGCTTCAGGAAATTCTCACCACATTTGGGATTTAAATCAGCTGTGTCTCCTCATCATTAATTACCCTGAAGCTCAGTGATATGGCAACTTTTTCTGAAACATAAGTTTGAGTAGGTACACTGTAAGGTTAATAGGTTGGTTGTTCTAGAAAGAACCTCTGGATTAATAACTTCCCTGTTAGTGCCTTGTCATCAACCATGAGTGTATGATCATTATTGAAGAAAGTAGTCTTCAATTATATGCATCAGCACTGGTGATCAAAATACAGGACTTTTTGAAGATCTTACTATGTTTCAGTTGTAACTACGAAGTAGAAATTCTAGAAGCTCAATTTTCTGTATCTGGAAGGATGTTAGAGAAATTTTCTTTCTGGTTTCATTCTCTTGCCTTTGGACAGAATGTCCCTCTAAGCCAACTGGAACAGATATAATTATCTTTCCTTGCTCTGAAGTTTTCTAAGGATGAACACTTCCCAAGTACTCCTAGTAGCTCCTTTCAGCATCCTCTCCTTATTACAATCAAGATGTTTTTCCTGATGTCCAAGCTAATCCTTCTTCCTTCTCCAAGTTAAAATTCTCTCAGAAAGTGCATCAAATCCATTCTCTGTGTTTATCACCGGCCTCTAACGCCTCCTTGCACCTTGCATGTGATAAGACCAATGTGATTAAAACCAGTAAATGGATTGAACGTTGTCATAAGTCTGAAGGCATTTATCAAGCTAGTCCTAACCTTCGATAAAATTTCATTGTAGGCTAAGTACAATCAACAGCTAAAGCATTTCCTCTAAGACCCATTTTGCAAAGTCATCATGTTTCTTAATCTTTGAATTCTCTCCATGTTTAAGTGTTATCAGGAACAATGATGTCATACCATGTGACTGATTTAGTGGCCTAACCACCAGATACACACATTAAAGAGCATGCACACAGGAGGAATAGGGAAAGGAAACTAAACCTAAAACATGAATGTGGCTGATGTGCTCACTGTAGGCGAGCAAATACAATAATCTTAAACTGGCAGAGGCCACTATGGGAAGGTGACCAGGAAGTCGTGAAGAGGTCTAGTAGAGATGAACCAATGTGTGTTGTAATACACATGTGCCTGGAAGCAATGCCAGGAATCTCTCTGTATAGCTATCTTCATCTTAAACTAGCAAAAATGCTATGTCTTTCTTATTATCTCTTATGTCTTCTCTTCAACAAAATTGGAGAACAAGAGGGCAGAACAGGTTCTGCCCAGCAAGTGAGAGGTGGGGAGGGAGGGCAGGGGGCAGGGGAGAGATGGCCCAAACTATGTATACACATATGAATAAGTGTAAAAACAGTAAAAAAGGTCAATCTATCTGTGAAATTACAGTTTTATTGCTTAACTTTAGGGAAGTTACTAATTTTTTTCTGTATTTCTATTTACTTCTCTGTAAAAGGGACGTTATCATTATCAAGACTGTAGGATAACTTTCCAGGACTGAAGATTCATGTGTGATGAGTGAATTGCTATCTTTTTTAATATTGTTGGTAATCTCACCTCTATAGACTTAGTACTATTCTCCTTGCAAAGGTGATAGGGACACCCATTACCTTCCTATTTAGATTATTCTTTTCCTGCACAACCTACTTTAATTACATTTTCTCTGTCATGTCATGAGATGTGACCTCACCCACAGAGAATTTTTTGCTACTAGTCATGGCCAATTATTACTTTATGATGACACTTATCTTTTCCTAACTTACCTTCTCCGTGAAATTCTTGGATATTCCTTGCTATGGTTTGGATATGGTTTGAATATTCCCTGAAGCTTTGTGTGTAGAAATTCAATCCCCACTGTAAAGTATTAGAAAGGTAAAAATTGGCTAGGTGTAATGATTCATACCTGTAATCCCAGACCCCTGGGAGGTGGAGATAAGAGGATCCAGGTTGGCAGTCAGTCCAGGCAAAAAGTTAGTGAGACCCTATTTCAAAAACAAGCTAGAGCAAAAAAAGAGGGCTGGGGGTATGACTTGAATGGTGGAGTGCTTGCAAAAAATGAGAGAGAGAGATGGAAGCCCCATGATTGAGTCCTGATGACTTTGTAAGAAAAGGGAGAACAAAAGAGACATACGTATATACAAAATCCCTGTCTGTTGACATACAATGCCCTGTGTAGCTTTAGGTACAACCCCTTGACCTTGTACCTCCAGAACCATAAACCAAAATAAACCTCTTCTCTTTGTAATTTACCCACTGTGTGATTAGCAACAGAAAACTAATAAATTCCTGTTAGGAAAACGTTAGTCCCACAATTTTTAATAACCTTTTATAGTTCCTACCAAGTTTCTTTGCTTTTACAAAGTTCTCTTAAACAAAAATGAGCTGATAGAGCATGTTATTTGTTTGACAATCTACAAACTTTAGTATAAAAACTCTTATGTTATCTTATCCATTCTACCTAGTTTTATTGTTCATATATATATATATGGTGGTACTGGGGGGGTTGAACCCAGAGTCTCCTACTTGCTAAGCAGGCTCTCTATCACTAAAGCCACCCTGCCAACCCTTCATGCATTGGTTATTTTTGAGAAAGTATCTCACTTTATGCCCAGGCCAGCCTAAATCTCAATCCTTTTGTTTGTGCTTCCCAACGTAGCTGGGATGACCATCCCGGTCATTGGTTGAGATGGGGTGTTGTGAACATTTTGCCAGGATTGACTTCAAACCACAATTCTCCCAATCTCCACCTTCAAGTAGCTAGGTTTATAGGCTTGAGCCACTGTACCCAGTCTCATATAAAACACTCTTAATAGTGCTTAGTACATAGTAAGTGCTCAGATGACAAGATGATGATAGCAACGATAATGATTGCTATAGGCTGAATATGTGTGTCCTCCAAAAATCATATGCTAAAACCTAATCCCCAATGTGACAGTATTTGGAGGTGGGGCCTTTTGCAGATAATTAAGTCATGAAGACAGAGTACACATAAATGTTATCAGTGTCCTTACAATAGAACTCTCTTATTCTTTCCATGTGAGAGGACACTTTACAAAGGTCAAGAAGTAGACCTGCACTTACCAGGCACTGAATCTGTCAACACCTTGATCTTGGACTTCCCATCTTCCAGAACCATGAGATAAATTTCTGTTGTTTAAAAGCCACCCAGTCTAGGATGATCATCAATGATAATGATGATGATGATATTGATACTGGTGTGTCTTTTGCTTAAGAATAGCAAGTTTTTTCTTTCACTCAAATAGCTACTAAGGGATCAAGCACCATACCAAAAGTTGTATGCACATGCTTTTATTTAGTCTTCAATATCTAAGAAAAAAATATCATTTATCCCCATTTTAAAGAGAAATCCAGACTTTGAGAGACACAGGCTAATCATAACTGTTGGTTTTCCTAGGAAAGTGTTGGTTCACACTCATTGACCCCAGGCAATTATTAATAGCTCCCCCTTTCATCTCAAAAATGTGTATTTGAACAATAAATTGTATTATCACTGTAGAGTTAATTAATGCCAAGGTAACAGATCCTGTAGTGGAGGGGCTAGACTTAGAAATCAACCCTAGAGCCTTAATCCATAAATTAAGCTCATGAAAAACCATGTATTTTGTCTCTTGTGCATACCAGAACAAGCACCAAGGAAAATCACCAGGAGAAAAGTGGGAGAAATTCTTTTTTTCTATCAATTTTCATAGAGAAATTTCACAGTTAATGGTACTGTGAAGTCCAATTGCATGATAAAAATTCCAATACCAAACAAAAATACTCATTATGCATAATGTGAATCAGACTCTGTCTCAACCAACAAGCCAGGTGTGGTCTAAGTCTAGACCTGAGTGAAAGTTCAAGACATTACCTGAAAAATAACTAAAGCAAAAAAGTGTTGGGGTGTAGCTCAAGTGGTAGAGCACCTGCCTAGCAAGTGCAAGGACCTGGGTTCAAAATACTAGCACTGCCAATAAATGAATATTTTTAAATGAATTGATAATATTATTAAATAACATTTAATAATGAATAAAACTGCAAAGTACTATTTTCATCTTGTCCCATCAGCATGGATGCTACACCACTAGAGAATGCAGTTGAATTTGTTGACTTCACGTCTTGGAGTAGAAAATACGGGGCATCATAGTCAGATCAAACAAAACACTTCTCAAATGCAGAGGATCAGTGAGGCAACACAAATGCTGTCTCAGCATCTCTCCACTCTTTCTAGCCAGTTCTGTCAGCTCCCAAACTCAGACAAGTGCTGATTCTGGAGAAAAGTAGCAGACAACTTCAGCTTCCCCCTCTTCTCATACTCTTCCCTCATCTCTGTCCCACAAACAACCCTTTCCTCTCATTCTGCCTTTCATGCATACCCTGGTGTAAATAGAAGAGTTGAAACCCAGCATTGTTTTTTGCTTCTCTGAGGACTATTTGCATTTCAGAAGTAACTGAAGCTGAAGATATCAAGTTCTAATGATAATACTTTATTCCAGTGACTTCCCACTCAATCTGAAATCCCTTTCCTTATGTGTTCCTTATCTACTTGACCAAGTCTCTTATTTTGACTCAAAAACTAAGCTCCACTCAGTGAGAATGATAAATATATTTAAACAGAATGAAGGTTATTGCTTTTTTTGAGGGTTTTGTTTGTTTGTTTGTTTGGTACTGGGGCTTGAATTTAGGACCTATATCGTGAGTCACTCCACCAGCCCTTTTTTGTGAAGGGTTTTTTTGAGTTAGGGTCTGGAGGAACTATTTGCACCGACTGACTTTGAACTACCATCTTCCTGATCTTTGCCTCCTGAGTAGCTAGGATTACAGCGTGAGCCACCAGCACCTGGCTTGTTTGAGTTTTGATTCACATATTTCTGTCTGTTTTGCAGAACCAAGGTGCAAATCCATTAAAATATGGAAAAGCAGGATAGCGACTACACAAAAACATAATTCATCAAGTTATATTTATGGCCTATAGCAATAATTTTGAACACAATAGGACAAATGCCATCCTGTAATATCTTGACAGTCATTCCCTTCTCCAATTTTAGAAAACCAGATTATGAAAGCCCTTTCAAACTTCACAACAGTTTATGAAGATGTTTCCCAAAGTGGTGGTTATGGAGGTGAAGCAGGCATGTACCAGTAGCCCACCAAGGACTGAATCTGTTTTTCCAGTTTGCCTTTCCAAATATTTTCCATTCTACTTTCCAAATTTTTTATCCTGCCCTCATTCTCTCATTTCCAACTTCAAAACTTCTATCCATCACTTCTCATCACATTAAGCCAGAAGTTTTCACCTGACCAGAGTCAACCTTTGTAGTCAATTTTCTTTCTCTATGCTCATCAGTCTCAACTGAGCACTGGTTAGAATTGGGACTTTCATTTGAAATGTGCTACATTGTGTGCAGGGGATGAGGGATGCATAGGTGGTGATGTCAGTGGTAAGATTCTTTCATTAGCACTTGATGTGGTGTTGATTCGACTCACTTACAGGTTACAGCCAATTGCTGTGCGGATGTGGAGGTCTCAGGCAAAACTGACATTTTAAAACAAATATAGAATGTAACAGCAAGGATACAATTATAACAAAGATGACTAGATAGATACAGATATTAGATAAATATATTCAAACTACATGTATTTTTCTAGATCACACAATTTTTAACTTTATATTTTAATGTTTAATGGTAATTAAAATCTGTTTACTCATTTAAAAATGAGTTTGGCTGAAGAACCCTTTCCCATGTGCTAGCTTTTATGTTTGATTTTCGCTTCTTTTTAAATGCCACTCACTTTGTAGTCATCAATCAAATTTTTCCTTAAGAATTTCTTAAGTGCATCCAGAAATATTTATAGTCCATGTGCCAGCAAGATGACATTTGAAAATGAAAAGCAGTGATTATTATTTAAATTAGATGAAAAGTTGTATATATACACACACACACACACACACACACACACACACACACACACACGTATATATGCACTGATATTTGTCATGAAGTGATCCTGTGTCTGTGTTCTGACTGTGCCATGTGGTGAAGCTGTTTCTATGGAAACAGCTCATGATTCATGGTCAACATAAAAGAAAATTATAGGTGAAGTTATAAGGTAAAGCTGTAAAGCTGATGGAGAAACTATTAATTTTTGAATTTTAAAAATGTAAGTGCTGTTGAACACAATCAATCAATAGTCATTGTTAGCAATAATTTTATGACTAGAAAATTTCTTTTGTAATCCTAAATAATTGTTATTTTTAAGTCTGTATAATATGCTAGGAGCTACCTAGAGAATGTGAAGAATATAATGCTAAATTTCCTGGAGCTTACATAATTTCCATGGGGAAGTAAGGTTAATATGAAACTTATATGGATGACTCTTAAATTATATTAGGTCTTTTTTAGGATACTTAATTTGCTCATATGCCATATATTCTTTCTTCAGCAAAATTCTTTCTAGGGTGGCTGCAGAAAAAAATCCACAGAAGAAATATGATTTGTGTGTGTTTTGAAGTAGGTCTAGGTATATTTGAGTGGGAGAAGGGCTGTGGGTGGTAGAAGGGAGAAACACTGGCCACTGACATGAGAAAGTGTTTCAGGCACAGGTAGGATTTCAAATGAATTGTCTCTATGGAAACCATGAAGCTGATTTTCTTGACTGGAGAATTGTGTATCATTCTCCTGAAAACAATAAATCATTAGAAAAAAATCTCCCCCTGAGTCACAGAGTGTTAGAGTAGGCAAGAACACTGAGCTTTCAGTACATCTGTTCTCCTGCTTTTGGGAAGGTTCTGAAACAAACTCTCTCAGTCAAGTGAGATTCAGTGCTAGTAACTTCCCTTTATCCATTCAGAAATAAGAATAAGGCATCTCATCTTTAACTTTTCCTATTGTATCTGAAAAGCCTTCACCTGTACACCCACACTGTTTTCTTTTAGAGGTACGGATGGAAGAGCTTGCGTCCACATAAGAACTCTCTTCTATTTGAATCTATTTCTCTAGCTGTTTCTTTGTCTTCTTTCTCTAAGGTAAATAAAACAACACACGAATAAGTCTTTGCTTACATACATTTCCTCTTTCCAGGAGACCATCTTGTAGGGGACAGAGCTGTTAAATTCTTGTTTAAAATCATATCCAACAGACCATTCGAACATTGCTATTCTTCTGCAAACCTCCTAGGAGCCACTTTTTAATTTTCTGGCAGTTAAGCTTCATTTCTCAGGGCCTACTCCTAGCCTCACTTGCGCTGTCTGTTATACCCAGACTCATTTCATCACCAAATGCACTTTCTACACGAACTCACATGGAAACACAATGTTCCAGAAAGACTCTGAATCACTTTAGGGATGCAGTGGAGAAGAGAGCAGACACTGTGAAAGTGGGTTCCCTATAGGTCTTTTCTTTCCCTACTGGCTTTATAAACACAACTAAAGCAGAATACAAAGATCCCTTCTCTAGAAAAATTTGCAAACTATGTTCTAAATTCTGTCAATGCATAGGTCTACCTACATAAAGAACCATATTGCTTAGAATAATTAAAGTTGACAGCTTTCTATTTCTCTTTGCCAAATACCCTTTCTCCGTATTTTTAACCCACTCAGTTTACCACCATATTTGTAGGCCCCAGAGATTCTCTGTATACAATATGCTTATTTGTAAACAGAATGGGCAGATTCACCCAGGTAGTTTCATTTCAGGATAGTTCCAATCTCTAATGTTCTATTTCAACGTATCTCCACGTACTTTATAACAACACCCTCTAACTTCTTACTCTTCAGACTGATGGAGATGGGGTTTGTGGTGCTTTTCTCTGGGTTTCCTCTCTAGGCAGACTGCGCTCCATCGGCCAATCACTCAATATGAAATCCTAGAGAGCAATACCCAACTCACTAAATCCCTCTGATTTGCCTCTGTTTGAATATCATTGTCCTTACTGTCCATTCCTGAGGTCACTTGTACTATTTTAGGCATTTCTCATCCCTTCTCTTCTTTGAAGCACCCTCTTAGTTTCTGGGCAAGAAGCACTGTCCCCCCAGTTCTAGCCTGTTCTACCTTATCCTCCATGTAACTACAAGAAATACCTGTCTGAAATGTAAAACATGGTACCTGTTAAACCCTTTGGCAGGTTTTCTCCATTTCAGGATTAAGAGCCATTTTCTTAGCATACATACTTCAGTGTCATGTGTATGTGTGTATGCAAACTCCTATTTTAAATGAAAATGTAGTACATGTATAAAATTTTTAATCCATATCAAAGTGACAATAACTGTTGCTTGTTTCTTATGCATTCTGTGAGAAATGGTTAGTGCATACACAAACACATATGTTTATAGAGAGGCTAATTTTGCACAAGTGAGAACCTTCAATAGCACTATCAGATAACTTGCATTTAGCACTCAGTCTAATCTCTTGACAATACCCCCTGCGCCCTTTCAATTCTCAGAATAGTGATTACCTGTAGTTCCCAGAGCACTCCATGCTGTTTCCAGGCACACTTGTCTATTTGTTCCTTTCCTTTTGCTTGAAAGGTCCTTATTCTCAGTTTCATTCTATTCACAATTACTAACTACTATTCCTCTTCATGATTCCTTTCAGGCAATGACCCTCCACCACACCTTGTAAACTACTTCTGTGTGCTCTATAGGGTCCCGTACATACACATCTCTACCATAGCCCTGTCACACTCTTTTAAAATAACCACTTGTTGGACACTCCCCTCTACGCTGAAGAATCTTTGTAGGTGTGGAATATGTTCTTGTTTTATCACTACTGCTTAGTTCAGGACCTGGTAAAAGATGATGTTCAGTAAATATGTACTAAGGCACACTCCAGTTCAAGGATAACTATTGATGTTTCAGAATCTTCCAATGGAAAATATCTTCCTAATCTAAGATTAGAGATTTTTAATGCATGTTAAAAAAATAAAACAAAACTATAAACTCTATGAGGATAGAGAGCCCATCTGGTTTATTCACTAGAGCAGTTGAATTTATACTCTTGGTAATTTTCCCTTCAACCTTAAACCTACAATATATAATAGCAGGCTTTATTGATGATGTGAGAATAGGGAGCGATACATCAATCCACTCAGTGGAGGAGCAGAAGTGGAGACCAGGAGGTTTCTAAAAGGGAGTAGCTGGGGTCACTACAGATGGAAAATACAACTTTCATTTTTTTCTCGTGGCAGTCCTTTTCTCTCACTTATCACCACAAATATGAATTAATTATAAACCTTATATTAAGCAAATCTGGGTGCTAAGCAACAGGTTACTAAGTGCTACTATTAACTTCTTCCCCTTTCAATAAACAGAAGCCAAAAGCTATATGAAATGCACAGTCTGCTGAAAATAGAAATATTCTAAAATATGGACACTCAGTGCTGGTACTATGAAAATAGAATTCAGTGCTCTCATAGATTATAGGGAAACTATGAACCAACACTTAGTCAAGTATAAGTACATACCAATTCATTTTCCTATTATCCTCAAGTATGATTATGATATGTGAGCCCTCTTACTGAAACTTAAATAAGTTGGAAACATTAAAACTTTTCAGTTAGCTTTTGAAATGTTTTACCTTATTGATAATGCAGGATCTTATTCGTGTGTGAGTGTTCTGAGGGCACTGTCAAATATTTAGGGTACTGCCAAGACAAAAAAAACTTCAAAAATTTAAAGAACTGATACTGATACTCAGCTGAGACAAACAGCTTGGTTTTATAGCTCTTTCCTCAGCCAACTCATGGAAGGGATTTAGACAGGTTGGGTAAGTCCTTTGGGATATTCTGATCCTAAAAAATAACAATTGTCTTCTGTTTCACAGCAAGTGCTAAAAAGTGCATTAGTTTGTTAGTAGTGGAGCAATAGGACGAATATATGGATGGCACCAGATAGAACTACTTCCAACTAGGCAAAGTAAAATTTCATTCTGAGAACCATTGAGCCAACATTTCTTATTGCTGTTTTTGCAAATGTGTCAGGAAGAAAAAGTTGGATGGTAATGCCATGACTAAACAAAATAATGATTCAAGAGACCCTAGATTGCATGTTATCATTATTGCAGTGTTCCCAGGAGATCATCATAGTTTGCACTCAGTGGGAACTCAATAAGTGTTTGTTGATTGACTCACCTAACAGGAGAATAAGACGGAATATGACAGAATCTAAAAGAGGAATTAAGATAGAGTGGGAAATTGTTGATTGCTGACAGAGTCTAAAAATATGTAAAAATCCACATTTTTATTATCCAATATTCGAACTGGAAAAAAGCTAAGCAACCATGTAATACCAATTTATAGAAGAGAATGCTAAAGTCTAGCGAAGTCAAATTCCTCAGTTAAGGTCCCAGAGCTGTGTATACAGGTAACATTTTATTTTTTTACTCATCTGGCAGGTCAGCAGCAGACCCTGGAACAGGCTGCATGATTCCAACATTGACCCCACCATTCAATAGCTCTGCAACTTCTGAGTGAGCTGTTCAACATCTCTCACGTAAGCTCCTCCCTCTCTTAGCTTAGGTTTTTCTATCTGTAATGGGGGTCAGAATTTGCCTTAAATCAAGGATAAATAAGACATTGATGTGAAGCACTTGGCAGCCATTCTTCAAACAAGGAAATGTTAGTAATATTTATTTTTATTGTATTACACACACAAATACCCAGTCTGGTTCTATCATCTTATAACCACAGATTTTGAAATTCAAACTTAAACTTTAAAAATCTAGATGAACTTCCTTTAATAAGGGTTAGGGTATAAAATATCTATTATCTTCAAACAAAAAGACAAAGTAGAGTTTCCTCTGAAATGGTGTAATATTTTAACCCAGCACCTAAAAGAAATGCCTAGGTGATTACTCATAGAAGAGAAAAACATATTTACATCTTATTTAACTGCTGATTTCTGTCTCTTCCTTTAAATGGTACTGAACAATTTGTTCTGTTTACAAAGGAAATTCTATATAACCTCAATAAGTTTACTACAAGCAGCAAGAGTATGGCTATGATATTTTGCAAAGCTGTTGCTAAGTCCTTGGAGGTAGGGAGAAACAGTTTCAAAGTTGTGTATTCTAAAGAAGAAAAGTTACTGGTGTTCTTTAAAGCAAAAGGGTAGCATTGTTGGAGTTATGTGCTTGGTAATGTTTTCATAGTCATCATTCATGATTGGCTGCTTCAAGAGTATTTGACACAATTTAAGTCAACCCCTCAAACCCAGGCTCTTGCCTTTGTCTATTGATTATCTTCAATTACTGAACTAATCTTCCCTTTTGAGTACAATTTCTTATTTATCTATCTGGAAAGTTACTTCAATATCATTCCTAGAGAAATTTAAAAGAAAGAAAGACATGTTCATTTCTTATGAAATCTAGATCTTAGAAAAATGTACTACAACTTTTCTACTCAAAGTGATGTTCACACCCCAGCTGTCAGCAGTATACAGGAGAAATGCAGAATGTCAGATCCAAAAACTCCAAAACCTCTGATTCAGAATTTTCATGTTCACAAGACCCCAGAGTGATTCAGGTACATATTAAATATTGATAAACACTGACATAGAGAAATGGATGTGGTGGAGAGTGACTCTAACAAGTGATTACTGGTTTTTGTCACTATGGTGATGGTAATTAAACATAACTGAAGGGTATACCAAAAAAAACCTGATGGAATCAAATACTAAAGTTAACAATAATAACAGCAAAATTGACAAATTAAATTTGCTTTTCTCTGAGGCCTTATAAAATTTTCTAGTTTTAGTTTTTGTTATTGTTGTTGTTACTCATAATTCCTATAAGAGGATTTCCTGCTTCACCCTCCCTTGGTGGAAGAAATGCATGAAATAATGAAGACATGATGCCTATCTCTTATTAGAAATGGGTTGGACTTTCTACTTTGAGTCAAAATTCTACACCTGTAAGGTCTTCTGAGGGCAGCCACATGGACCATCATATTTATATCAGGGACAGACACAGAGAGCAGTGTGGCTGGAATTCCTACTTGAAGATCTGGATCTGCCTCTTGAATAAGAAGGAACAGCTAGTTATGGGAATCTGAAATACAAGATCTCAGCTACTTGTTTGCATGTAGACAATATCATGTTTCCTCAAACAACTAATCAAAGAGAAAACTTGCAGATGTCAGTGGCTATTTTAAGAACAATTTCTGGGAATCCTCATTTCCTTTTGCTCTACCTGCCACTTGTTCACCTCTGGTCAGTCATATGTGTGCATGTATGTGTGTGTGTGTGTGTGTGTGTGTGTGCATGTGTGTGTCATGGCAGAAATTGTGAAGAGTTTTGAAGGGTTTAATAGACAATAACTGGTAAGCACCATAGTTTTTAAGATGACAATTTTAGAAAATGATAATACTGTGTAGTTGCTTGATATCACATGCACCACATAGCCTGTGATGAAAGAAGAAAAACCCTTCCTAATTTACTCAGTACTATTGCCTGAAAAGTTTAAGTATCAAATATATATATTTTTCTACATTAGAATTATTCTTGGACTGGTGGTGTGGGTCAAGTGGTAGAGTATCTGCTTAATAAGCAGTAGGCACTGAATTCAAAGAATTATTCTTTAGAGGGTTTGCATTCATTGCTCAGAATCAATGATTTTTTTTTTAGTAGTATTGGGGTTTGCACTCAGGGCCTCACACTTGCTAAGTAAGCGCTATACCGCTTAAGTCACTCCAGGAGCCCTCAATGATTATTTTTGTTGTTATTTTTCATTTAAATTAATGTAAGTGATAAATAAAAATATAACAATTATATATATTAATGGGGTGACATGCTTTTTTCATACATGTTTATGCTTCTTGATTATAAAGATTCTTTGCTATTATCATTTCTTTTTCTTAATTTGGGAAAAAACTTGAACAGAAAGTATTCTTGAGTATGATGTTAGTCTTTAGAACAGACAATGCTATAACCAATCTGGAATTATATTTTATTTAGAATAGAACAGGAAAAGAACAAAAATGAACAGAACCTAGTTCTCAAACCCATTAATTTAATGTGCAATTATCATGTCATTTTCCCAGCCACGGAATGGGTAATAATGATAATGAATAAAAATATAAAATGAGTAATGTTTTATTAATGGATTTAACTTACATTTTCTTTAAAAACTTTTTATGCTATTATTGTCTATCCTTATTTCTTGTTAATTTTGGTGGACATTTCCTACAAATAACCACAAAAATTACTTCCTGTTGAGGTAATGATATGTGTTTGATAACAAGTGATGTCTTATTTCTTATAGACTTTCAATCCCATTTCTATAGTCTAAAGCATGTTATAGACAATTCTTTTACTTGGAGTTAGGGAATAACCACCCTTTAAAAAATTCCTCTTTATCTTTATTTTCCTTAGAACTATTTCAAATGTATGTACTTCAATATTTTGCTATAGGTAAGAAGCTAAAAATAAAACGTGGGTCATATTGGGAGCTCTCATTAAAAGGAGAAACCAGAATAAATAAATAAATCAAGGTTTATTACTTCCCAAATTTTAGAAGTTTCTATTTTCTTATCATGTCTCTAGTGTCATTTTAAAAATGTACTGGACATATTAGTAGAGTATATTATCAAAGGTTTATCTGTTGGAGGAATATTTTTTAAAGAACAAGTGCATATGTTCTGGTGCAGTGAGTAAAGAGACTGCATTATTCAATCAGGAGGAAATGTTCAGTGCTATTGCCACTGTATTCCATCCTTTTTCTCTGTTTATGTATGACTTGACTTGAGCAACTGACTATACAGAGCTTTTTGTTGTGGCTGTTTTGGTAATCTGCAGTCTACCTATTTAATTCAGTTAAAAATAACTAAAAAGGTGTTTGTAAGTATAGCCAAGAGAATTTTTGAGTGAGTGTATGTGTGGTTCTGGGAATCAAATCCAATGCCATGCAATTATAAAAAGCCTGGTTGTTCTGTACAGTAAGGTAGAACACTGGCAAAGGCATCGTTTCCTGTTTGAGCTTTCTGAATCTTTTCCCATTTTAAAAATTATCTATGTGGAGTTTACAAGCCTCCAAAGTAAATCACTTGCAAAGCAGAATACTATCACTTATCTGCATAATATAGCTGGTGAAATAATTCATTGTCTAACTTGTTCAGTTGTATTTGCATGGGTTGGCTACAATTTATGTAAGTATACATATTATTACATTTCCCCCAGGTGTTTGTAGTCACTTTGTGGTATTTAGCATGTAGGTAAACAGGGTAAAATAAGTGAGTGCGTTAAAGCCTTTGACAAGTCAGAAAATAGTCACTTGTGTCACTTGTGTGCATTAAGTTTTAAAATTTCGGTTTCTTTTCCCAGTAGTATAATCAAAGGCATTTGAGAATACTATTTGAAACACAGTCATTTTAAAATAGTATTTCAAATAAACTATTTAAAGTAGGGGCATTTTCAACTACAAAATGCAGAAATAGAATACCCATAGTTTTTATTCTAATTCTATTCGAAAGGCTGTATATGTATTTCTTTCTTTCTGATGTAGTTTTAAAAGAGGAAAGAAAAAAAGTCTTAAACCTTAGCATATTAAAATAAAATGACACACTAAGAATGCTATGAAAGACAATTGAGGATGTCTAAATTTCTGCTGCAGTATTTTCTTTTCAGTGGAATAAAAATGGCACTTTCTTAAGGTAGATTTAGCAGTTCCCTAGGTGGTGGATTCTAGAAAAGCAACAGGCGTTTCCCCCTGAAGTCTAACAACTAGAAAACTGCTAACCACAGTGGCTGGAAACAGCCAACACAGGAAGTTGTACCTTGGGTTTCAATACATTTTGCAACAGCTCCAGAAAAGAGGAGAAAAATAGAAATAAAAGACTGCTGACCCCCTTTGAAAGGAAAGGATTGAGCTATGTTATCACATCCCATCCCCATCCTTTCCACAGCCCCTTTCATCATCAGGCTTTTTCCACACGAGGTTCTAGAGGAAGCAGAGCAATATATCTCGATCCCTTTTGTTTCAACTTAAATGTGCAAGATGCAGAATGACAAACTGAACCCTCACTCAGGAACAATACATGCAGCCCTAGAACTAGGCTTAAGCACTTCTGGTGTTCCCAATCATGGGCTGCTGGCTCAGCCTGTTGCTCCTGCCATCGGATGTACTAGAGCTTGTAGGACAGAGGGGATCCTGCGCCCCCGGCCTTGAGCAAGGAGGTGGATCTCAGTGCGTGGGAACTGCGGGGGTGTAGGGTCTGCGGGGACTGCGACCCACGGGTCCGGGGACCCCAGTGCAAGCAGTGTGGCCGCCGGCAGATGGTGCCCTGCGCATCTGAGTACCGGGGAAACCCGACTAAAGTAACGCTCAGACTCCGCCCCAGCCAATCCGCCGGCGCAACAGTCACCCGTCCTTCCCAAAATAGTGCAGAGCCACGTTTCCTCTGAACACCGCAGTAGCCGGTGTGTGTCGAAAACACAAACCGCGGGGCGGCCGGGCGTGTGTGCCTGAGCCTGGATCGCGCGCAGAGTGGGACTCCCGGGGCCAGGGGCGAGGTGACCGCCAATGAAACGCAGAGGACACGGAGCCCGGTCCATTTCACATCTGCGTAAGCCCAGCCGCCGAGCCCGTTGGGGAGGCCACTCACCATGTTCACTTCGGAGACCATATCTATGCTGGCAACATCGATCCGCATCCCGACGTCCACGGGGGGCCCTGCTCGGGAGGTGGGACCACATTAGAGGCATATTCTTTTGAGTGGCACTGGGCTGGGGAGAGGGTAAGGGGCTTCCCAGACCTTACTACATTCTCAACAGGCTCCCCCCGACCCCCACCCCCTTGGAGGGGACGGTCAGAGAAAGCAGGTGTGGGCACACACACGCGTGATGCAGTGACTATGCAGAGGGTGTGTCGGCCCGGAGGAGTCGGCTCAGCCCGGGGATTCATCCACCTGAGACCGAGCCCGGGCGTGTTTGTGTGTGTCCAGGGCGTTTACAATAATAAGCTTTTTTTCGTTCTTTTTTTTGCATTTATCTTTGCCAGAAAAGGTGAACTAGGGATGGGTTACAGGTTGAAAAAAGATGAAGCATTACCTCCAAAGTCCGGCCGCAAGCGAATGTCATATCCTTTGAGCAGTCTGTCCACTGTCTCTTTCACGTATGACATGTTGCTGGGTTCATTGGCGCTGAAGGGAAGAAGTAGGGATCGTATTCAAAATGCACACAAACTGCGAGCAGACATAAAAACGTAACAGGCACACCTATCCCCAAATAACAAGATACATGATCCAGCTGGCACGTAAAAAGAAAAACAGTAAAGGGAAAAAAAGAGAGAGAGATTCGACAAAGACAGCTCACCTGTGTGCACAACAGACCATGGCAATCATCACAGGGAAAGAGAGAAGCCCCAAACTCTCTCGATTTTGTACTGTCCACATTACTAACTCTGATTAAAGAATTGTCTTTTCTGCGAAGATTCAAGGAATGCAACTTAGTCGGCGGCTGGGCAGTAATTCCCGAATGGACCTGCGCATGCGCAGAGGGTGCTCACTACCAAAAGACACCTTGTGCCTTGCAAACAATATTCCTAGTGGAACAGGCAACAGATTTCAGTCCCTTTAAAGTTCCTGTTCGGGGTGCACAGCGTTCTCTGGGTAGTCAGGGCCAACCTGCTGTTTCCATGCAGGGGATTCCACCTGTCCGGGTATTAGGGGGTTTTCCTCCTGCGCTGGAGAATCTTGAGTTCCTTCCCTTCTTTCTGTCCTCAACCTGATTTTTAATTAAAACAAAAAAACTGGGCATTCAGCGATCTAGCTAAGGTTGCCTGTGATTGCCTTCTTTCCCTGACAGTCACAGAGGTCTTAGAACACGGAGTCAGGACTAAGCGGTTCTACAGTGACCAGGGAAAGAGGAGGGGAGGGTGCTGGAAAGGGGAGTGGAAAGGGAGAGCCCTAGAAAGAGTAGAAAGGGAGTAGAGGAAACTCTGGATGGGTTCGAGGAGTCTAAGAATCAGGCTTGCTTGGGAGGCGACTTGGAACACCAGGTTGTGTGGAAGGAGGAAAGGGAGCTAGCCAACTTTTCAATTTGCTTCCTCACTTTTCTGGTTGCCTTCTGGAGTCGCTCCGAAATGGAAAGTGAGGGGAAGGAAGGATGAGGCAGGTGCTCTGGAAGGAAATCATTTCTCAAGGGCGATGCCGGTTCAAGTAGCTTCTACTGAAGAATGGTTCTTTTTTTAAGTTGCCAGCATGTTAGCTCCTATTGGTGACCCTGAACAAAACCCTGACACACCCACAGGGTCTGACCTCTGTTAGCCTCAGGTTGCTGCTCTGCAGGAACAAGTTTTGTTTGAATTAAATCGGTCAGTAATTGTTAGTCCACAAATGTTGTTGGGCACAAATTAGATGGCAGGAAACTCTAGGTTAGGCGTTTATTCATTTGTTAAATAGTGTATATATACTATATATAGATTACATATATATAATCTATCTATATATATACTGATAGTATATATATACACTATATAATATATACTTTTAGTATATATTATATATTATATAATGTATATATACTACTGGTGTATATTATATATTATATAATAGTATATATATATACTAATATAGTATGTACTAATAGTACACAAATATATATAAATAATTTTATTTGCCTAGGTTCTTTTTTTCTTTTTCTTTTTTATTTTATTGTTTTTACATTTATTTAAATAGCATATATTAAATCTTTACTATGTTCTAGGCATCCTGGAACTTAGCACTAACTTGGAGGGTTCCTGTTTTCTGTGTCCGGAATTAGTCTGCTAAAGAGCCAAGATTTTATTCCAGAATTAAGGAAGACAACCTGTGACTTTGTATACTTGAATCCTATTGTTTAGCATGACCCAACCAAATCAGTCCCACCGAATTTTGCTTTGAAATTACACTTTCTGATTAGATGAAGGGACATTATAAGGATTCATAAGCTATTCATTAAACTTTGCCATTTGGATGCTATGTAGGATGAAACCCACTGTATCTCAGTATCTTATGCGTGAGGACTTGTGGGAGAAAGTGTTCCCCAGACCTTAATACTTGGAAAATTATCTTATTTCCTTAATAGTTCCTATCTTAGTGGCAGTAAGAATCTTCAAATCCACTAATTTGAAATCCACTATTTGTTTTGGCCACTGCAGATTTTAGAGTCATGTATACAACTTAGCTTTAATCGTTATGCACGATGTTAATGACCTGCATTTCCATGTAGCCTATTTCTCCTTGATGCCTCAGAACTCTAAATTTAATTTCCTTTTTTCACACTTTACTAATTTAAAAACAGATATGTTGCACTGAATATATAGAGTTTGCAAGTTGTCTTGGAACGAAGTGGGAAATAAATTTAAAATAATAAAAAGACATCAGTAAATAATTGAAATGCTTAGAAAAGTCATCAAATCCAGATGCACAGGGGAAATTTCTTTTTTCATGGTATGAAAAAAATCAACACTTTCTATCTTGGGAAGTTATTTCTTCCCAACACCAATTCTCTTAATTAATATCTTTTACCCTTCATAGCTCAATTCAATTTCCACATTTTTGAGGGAAGCTACTCCTGAAGGCCCTTATGGTAGCCCTACCCTACTTTCTTCTGCTGAAGTCTCTTAAAATGAAAATAAAAGGAAGATTCCAAAAATTAGCATTCAGGTAGGGTTCAAGTGTCTTAAGTTCAGAAACTCCACACATATTCTAAGTGTTCTTTTCCAAAGCAGTTTCCAACAAGGAAACATGATAAGGAAATTTATTCCCTTATGATAACTGCAAAAACCTCTAATGGACCAAGGAAAAACTGAAAAGCAAAAGGCCTTTGTAGAAAATTTATGTAACATTATTTAAAGCCATAAAATAAGATAGCTAGAAAATATACCACATATATAGCGAGGAAGATTCAGTACTGTAAAGAAATATCTAGGGTTAAAAATAAAAACAATTTGAATTAAAATTTCTATATCTTAAATGGAGGATGCCAAGCTGATTCCAAAATTCAAATTCAGGAGTGAGAGGTCAACGTAAATCCCAAAAATTTGGAAGAAGAAACTAAAGGAAGAAGGTTGTGGGGTTTACTTGCTTTTGAAATATCAAGACTTCTTTTGAGCTCTGGAAATTATATTGTATTATATTGTATTTGGTTTGAGATTTCTGTAAAGATAAAGAAACACTAGTACAAGCAAATAAGGAACAGCAAAATAGTCCTCCATTTTATGTAAAGTGCGGGAAAATGAACTGTTCAATAAATGCTATGACACCAAAAATAAATTTTCACTTCATTATGTACAAAAAAATTTAAGATGGAATGAAACACAAATTAAATGTAATAACAAATACCCCAGAATTTTACAGAAATGTATGGAAGAATATCTTTATGATTTTGATGTAGGGAGTGATTTAAAGATAAATGATAAAGGAAAGTATTGATAGCAATACCTACATTACAATGTAGCCTTCTTCAAATCAAAAGGCCCTAGTAATATAATGAAAAGTCAGCTATAAAACAAAGAACATGTTTTAAGCAAATTTAACCACCAAAGGATTAATAGAAGGAAATTTTCTGAAAAGCAGAACCCTTCTACAAGTAAATAAGAAAAGGGCAAACACAAAAAGCTACTCTAAATAGAGAATTGCAACATAAGATACACCATTTCTAACTCATCAGATGCAAAATTTAATATGAAATATTGGCAGTAAACTTGCATATACTCTCAGGAGGCAGAGTTTATCTGAAGACTTTGTAAAGCACTTTGAACATATCTAGTAAAAACAAGGATGCATATGCCCTTTGATCCAAAATTTCCACCTCTGTGATTATACCTTACTGATGATCTCAGGGATGAGTTTTTGTTTTGAGACAGGGTCTTACTGTTTAGCTCAGGCTGGCTTCAAACTTGTATGTAGCCCAGACTGGACTGGAATTCTCCATCTTCCTGCCTCAGTATCCAGAGTGCAGAGATCACAGGTATGCACCGCTACATGCAGTTTGAATTTATAATATTTTATTTTAAAAAAATTCAAGCAAATTTTGTGGGTATTTATCACTCTATTTCATATATTTCTAGGTATTGGAAATAGTTTATGCAAACTAATTTATTCGGTTATGTAAACTGAATAAAATTAAACTGAAAAAATATATTTTGCAATTTATATGTTAAGATATTCACCCAAATCAATAAGAAAAATAAATATGACTAATAAATAAATCTGCAAGCAATTATAGCAGGCATTTCAAAAAAGAACTAGGTGATTGATAAATATATTTTTTAAATTTCAGCAATAGTAGCAATCAAATGAGTAAATTTTTTAATGAGGTGCTTTTTGTATTGATTTGCTGCTTTGAAAATGCTAAGTACCAAAAGTCATGGGGGCTGTGGAGAAATTCAACTTCATATACACTTCAGGGGAATATAAATTGCTGCAATCTATCTTGTGAACAATCTGTGATACCAATAGCCATACAATATGCTATTATCTGGGTTTATTAATGGAATTTGCATTCTTTTCAATTGACTGTGTTTTCTGATTATCCTAATGTTGTATTTTTATCAGAATCACTTATTGTTAGTAAGTTGCATATTTTGGTAAGACAACCATACCATCATTACCTTTCGGTATATTTACATAGTCTTTGTGTGTTTTCACACTTTATTTTCTAGATTAAGCACAGTATTAATTAATGGTTAAAAATCTTGTGTTGCTTTGATAGTACATTAAATATTCGAATTAACTTAAGTAATATTTTTAATCTGTGCTAATGGGGATGGTATCACTTCACTCTTGCATGTGAATTTATCCTCTAAGGATGTATTATATTAGTAAATATGTCTATATTTCAGGTTATATTAATAGCCAACTATTTAACATATTTTACATACTGGCATGTAAAAGTTCTTTTTATTTTGTATTATTCAGATTTATTTTTCAATTTTTTAAAATTTATTTTTATCTGATCATAAAAACATTAATATTGTACATATGATGGGTACCATGTTGTCTTTCAGTAACTTGCATAATGTTTAAATCGGGCTAAGCATATTTAACTCCTCAAAATTTATCATTTATATATGGTAAAAACTTTCAAAATCCTTTCTTCCAGCTATTTGAAATGTACATTATATTTTTATCTATAGTCACCCTACTGTGGAATAGGACTTGCTCCTATCTAACTGTAACTCAATATCCATTGATCAATACTCTTGAGCCACTGGAAGCCTCTCAACTTTCATGAAATCAAATGTTTTAAATTCCATGTATGATTGTCACCATGTAGTACTCATCTTTCTGTGCCTAGATTATTTCATTTAACATAGTGACACACTGTTTTTGCATGTTGTTACAAATGACAGGATTCATTGTCATTTTATGGCCAAATACTGTTCTGTTACTGTTCTACTGTGTATATGCACCATTTTATGTTTATCCCGTCAGCAGTTGATGGACACTTAGTTTTCAGTTCACAGCTGAACTGTACTATAATGAACATGGGAGTGCAGATACCTCTTTAACACATTGATGTTATTTCCTTTAGATATGTGCCTAGTAATGGGATTTCTGAATCATGTAGTAGTTCTATTTTTAGTTTGTTGAAGGACCTCCATACTGTTTCCATAATGTCTGTACTAATTTTTTATCCCATCATCAATGACAAAGGCCTCCCTTTTATCTACATCTTCACCAGTGCTTGTTATTTTAGTATTTGCATTTCCCTAATTATTAGTGATTTCGAGCATTTTTTTCGTGTACCTGTTGGTCATGTCTTCTTTTGAGTAATGCCTATTGAGATCTATTGTCCTCTTTTCCCCCTTCAGTACTATGAAAATCCTATGCCACTCTCTCCTGGCTTATGAGTTTTCCACTGAGAAGTGTGCTGTCAGGCAAATTGTGGCATTACTATGTGTTGAATCTTCTCTTCATCTTTCACCTTTCAGATCTTAACTATAAGATGACTTAGTTGAGTTAAATTTGACTGGTGACATTTGATCTTCCTGCATTTGTATTCTCTAGGCTTCTGTTATTATTTCTCTAAATAAGTTTTCCCCCCTTTGGCATTCTTCAGCCATTCTTGAATCTCAATAACGTGAATATTTATTCTTTTAATACTGACCCAAATTTCCCATAAGCTTTCTTCATTTTGCTTCATTTTTTTTCCTCCAACTGTATATTTTCAAATAGCTTGTCTTTGAGCTCACTAGTTATTTTCTGTTTAATCTAGCCTGCTACTGATGCCTTCTGTTGTGTTCTTAAATTCACTGAATATATTTTTCAGTTCAATAATTTGATTTTTTTAACTGCTTCTATCTTTTTGTTAATTTTCTTTGTTAAAATATTGAAAGGAGACCAGGAACTAGAGAAAAGGTTAGATTAAAAACAATTAACCTAGAAGGTAACACCCACGCACAGGAAATCAATGTGAGTCAATGCCCTGTATAGCTATCCTTATCTCAACCAGCAAAACCCCTTGTTCCTTCCTATTATTGCTTATACTCTCTCTACAACAAAATTAGAGATAAGGGCAAAATAGTTTCTGCTGGGTATTGAGGGGGGGGGAGCGGGAGGGGGTGGAGTGGGTGGTAAGGGAGGGGGTGGGGTCAGGGGGGAGAAATAAACCAAGCCTTGTATGCACATATGAATAATAAAAGAAAAATGAAAAAAAAAAATTAAAAAAAAATATTGAAATGAGTCTGTGTATTCTTCAAGCTCATTGAGTTTCCTTAAAATAGTTGTTTTAAGTCCCTACCTGAGAGTTCATCCATATTAATTATTACCTAGTCAGTTTCTGACACTTTATTTTGAGAAGTAGGAGAGGTCATGGTACCTGAAAGCTCTTGTGGCTTGTTGGCATGTGACATTGTGTGTGCATTGAAGGATGGAATATTTATTCCAGTCTTTCTAGCAATCCTATTTGTTTGTGACTGTCTTTCTAGAACTTTAAGCAGGTTGCTTATTTTCTCTGAGCCTGTAGTCACTTACACTATTTCAGCACTGGCTAGTGCCCAGGTCCAGATCTGCAGGGAGGCAGCTCCACTAGAAGTCAATTTAAACCCAGATTGTTGGTGTGTGGCTCAAAACGAAACAGGAAAGTATATGAAAAGAGTCGTCTGTCCCACAAGCATCTCCCTGAAGTCAGGAAGGGCCCAGATACCTCATCCACAGTTATCAGCCGGCCTATAGTTAGGCATTGCGGTGTTCTGCTCAGCTCTATGCAAAGTCACTGTGGATGGACTAACCCAGGCTGCTAAGCTGTGTCATCTCCTGAGCCCACAGCCTGCCACAACCAGGACAATACTGGAGCGTGATCAAGGTCCACACTGCAATGGACCGCCTATGGCTGAAGTGGATTTGACGCCTCATACCATTGCAACTAGCCACAGGTGAGGTGATGCCAGCTGGAATAGAAGTTCCATAGTCTTAAACTTCTTGTCTTTTCCTGGCAATGGAGCTATTCAGAGGTCCTATCTGTATGCACTGCTGGGAATGAGATGTGTTAGGATCTTCCCAGGTTGTGTTTCCCTAACCCTAAGATCTAGGGCAAAGCCTATGTTTACTATGTTGTCTTACCCTCAGTGAATGGGGTCTTGCACCATGATATGCTCCTTGAAGCTCAGGTGTTTTGGAGAAAGTCATCCCTTTGCTACCTAGGCTGATGCTAAGTTGGGTTGCACCTGAGTCTCATAGCCACAAGGACCTGAACAGTCTCAGGTGCATCCAAGCCCAATCCACGGCTGGTAGTGATATAGGGCAAAGCTCAAGTCCATCCTACTGGATACAAGTCTCTGCCGTGCCAAGGCACTGCTAGCGCTCCACCTGCAAGCACTGACTTTGTGCCACCAAAAAGAGAAAAGAAAGGAAGAAAGAAAACAGAACCAGAGTAGATAAAGCGAGTTGGAGACTCATTTGGAATATGCACCTTTATAAATCAAGTTTATAAAACAAGTATTCCTCTGGGAGATAAAAAGAATAATTATCCAACACTTTAAACAACCCAGTTATTTAAAGATTGAAGGATGGATGGTGGAGATGATCCCTTGACTACCAAGGCTGAGGCTAAGCTGGATCATCCCTGAGTATCACACTTGCAGCCTGCACAGACCCAGTAAAAGGTTGGGGCCAAAAGTAAAGTTTGCTCCAACTTGAGTTTGTCCCATCAGTGCTTAGGTCTCTGTCTGATGCCAAACTGGTCTAGAGGCTCTGTCTGTGAGCTCTGGCCTGAGTACAGGTTTCAGGATCTACCCACTAGGTCTCACCAAGGCAGGGCCGGCACTAGTCCCTTAGACAGAGTCCTATGCTAGCTTCCACTCCCTGCTCCTCAGAAGGTGGAGCCCTACTTGCCACTCTTCCCCTAAGGTTGGAGGTAGGGTGGTGGCTACAGTTAGCTACCTGGCCTAACTCAGTTCCAGTGGCTAGGGCCGCAGGTATTGACCAGGGTTATGGGGCTTTGCCTAGCACTGGATTTCAGGATGGCCAGCCTGGTACTGGGTTTTAAGTGTAAGGCCTGGACCTAATCCTTTCTTCTCTCCACAAGTGGGAAGCCCCTCTTTCCACGCTGAACTGCTTAGAGTTGGGGTGGGGCAATGGATAACTCCTTCCTTTCTGCCTTCTTCAACTCTTTTCATTTTATTATACTAAAAAGAGGAAATATGATCTGTCATCTGATTTCCTTAGTTCTTGTGAAGGTTTGAATAGGTGTGTGTGGAGTAACATCACCAGAGGATTTTATTCAGCTACTAGCTTTCTTATTCACATATTAAAGTATGGACTTTTGAGGATAAAATCTATCGTATAATATAACCAAGTACATTTTTATCTCTTGTTATTTCTACTTCATAATTATTATGCTATAATAATTGCATATGTTGCTATCTTAAATAAATACATTCATAATTTATTATTTTCCTATATTTATATGCCTTTGGAATTTATTCTCAGATTGCAATTCCAATGTTCCTACTATTTGATAAGTTAGAGTAATAATAAGGGTTTTTTTTTGTTATTCTAAGTAGAATTAAGCAAATAAGATAATTTCTTATTTTAAAATATATACTCTTATGAATAAAGATGTCCTAAGTCATTGCCTTTATTAAAACACTACTTTTTATAAATATTAATAGCTAATTTTTCATCAGCTTAATATTTACTAACTCTAAACATCTGACATGTCTAGTGCTCATTAAACCTTATGAGGTATGGATACTATAATTCTGTTTAACAGATGAAAACTTTGAGATACAGGAAGTTCAGGGAACTTGTCCAAGGTCAGGCAATTAAAAAATGAGAGAGACAGAATTCAAATTTAGCTACTCTTGACAGCTTACAATATTTACCAGTACAGTATTAATTATTGAAAATGTTGTCAACATAAAATATATTTTGACCTCCATCGAGTTAATTGCTTTTTGTAATTTCTTCTATATAATTAAATGTACTTAGGGTTTATCCTGTTATGACTGATTTACATTTTTAGAACAAGCCCAATTTACATAGAGAATTTTTCTTTAGGTACAGTAAACCTGTGCTCCCCAAGTTGGGAGAAATATCATAGTGTTTGTAATGTTATGACCTCTGGCTGTCTCTTGTAATGCTGTAGGTCAGGGAAAATCAAAAAGAATCAAGACAATTAAGGTTTTTCAGTAAGATATTGCTTTCTCGTGTCATGTAAAATGTGTTACCATTCATATCTCTATTAAACATGAAGAGATTTTATTGGGTTTTGTTGCTGCTGCTGTTTAGTAGAAACTACTTTTCATCTTGTTTCACAGAATAAAGTTTTAATGCCTTGTATTTAGTTGGAGAATCAAAGTGTTACAAATAGCCAGGTGATTATCTGATGAGCATGTTTCTGTTTAAACATACAGCTTTCAGGCTCATGCATCTATTCTTTCACTAAATGTGTATCTGTGTGATGTATGTGTGTGGGAGGAAAGAGACAGAGAGACTATCAGGGTAAAGACATCCAAATAATCAATATCCATGGAATAAAAGTTGCAAATGAGAAGAGAACAATTTGACTTGTCCTGGAATGTCAGCAAGACATCTCAAAAGAGGTAATGCTTTCTGCTAGATCTTGGAATTCACTGAATTGAGAATTTCAGATGAATTGGGGCAGGTAGAAAGCACAAGAAAAGGCATTGAGTTTTAAAGTTGATGGCAATAAGAAAAGGAATGGAAGTAGTTCAAAGACAATTGAATAGAAATTGTTTGCAGTGGGAGAAAAGTGGGGGCCATGGGAGGAGGACAAGAAGGAAATAAAATGATAAGAAGAATGTATTTCAAGTTATAGTCAAGCAAGAACTAGAGCAGATCTGGGCATTGTGGTACAACTCTGTAATCCAAGCTACCCCAACATAACTAGGAGGATCATGGTCTGAGGTCTGCCCAGACCTCAAAAACTGGGAGACCCTATCTGAAAAGTAACTAAAGCAAAAAAGTACTAGGGTTGTTGCTTAAGTAGTAGAATCCCTGCCTAGCAAATGTGGGACTCTGGTTCAAACACTTGTGCCACCAAAAAGAGAAAAGAAAAAAAGAAAGAAAAAAGAACTAGAGTAGATAGAGTTGGAGACTCATTTGGAATATGCACCTTTATAAATCAAGTTTATAAGACAAGTATTCCTGTGGGAGATAAAAAGAATAATTATCCAACACTTTAAACAACAAAGTATTTTCTTCAGTCCTGTGTCACTTCTCTACCACACTAAAGCTAAATAAATATTAGATGTAGCATTTAGGGAGTATAGTTTTCTTGCTCTTCCTTGAATTAGAAATGTGTTAACCACAGGCATGGAATGGTTCTAAGTTGAACTTAAGAAGTGAAATGTTGTTTTCTATGGACTTTCACATAGAAAATATGGATATGTAACAAAAAGACAACTTTAAAGAAAATTATCATGAAGGAAAGGAAAGAAATTCTACAAGTAGAAAACTAAATCCCTGTGGAAAGTAAAAGTATAAATCACATATAATAAGGTTAGAGAATACATAATAAAAAAGAAAACTAGGAGGAACCAAAGTCAACATCCACAAAACAATAGCGGGAACCTGTGAAATCAAAGCATAATTGCAAATTTTAGAAGAAAATCCTATAGACAAATTTAATGATGGAACTGAAGATCTTATTAGTGATCAGGATATAAATAGAAGCAAATAACTATTAAGATGGCATTGCAAAGCCAAAAGAAAGAGGCATTGAAAGGAGAACCAGAACTCCTAGAGCAGAGGAAAAGAAGGGGAGGAAATAATAAGAGAAATAGAAATGTCCCAGAAATGACAAAAGTTATTAGTTTTATGATTGAACAGGTTCATTGAATGTTAAACAGCATTAATTAGTCATCTTTTGTTGAAATTTCAGAACATCTTGGATAAAGAAAAAAAAATTCAACATACTTTTGAGAAAAATAAATCATCTACATAGAAAAGAGAATAATTTGTCATTCTTCATATTAGTAAATTAAGTACCAGAAATCAACACGCTAATGTTTTTAACACTCAGAGCAAAATTTACTTTAAAATGCTAATTCTGTATTCTATCTAAGCAACTAACATTCAACTGTGTTAGCACCATAAAATCATTTTAAAAAATGACATAAAGAGACAGAGAAAGTTTTGCCCCAACTGATCCTTTCAGCAAGAATTATCTAAGGATTACTCTAACAAAACAAAACAGAATATATAAGAAAAAATAAATTAAGATATAAACTAAAGGATAAGCAAATAAACCAATAAAACAAATTGATCTTCAATTTCAAGTAAAATAACATGAAATTTGAAGCATTGATTAAGAAATTGTCCTGAGAATGTAGGCCAGAAATACAAATTGAAACATAAATTAGAGAAGAGTCTATAAAATTGACAAGTTATGATGAAGCAGGGGGGAGCAGATACCTTGCATAACCTATACTTATTAAATATTTATTAAGCTTATGATATGCTTATTTCAAGCCAATCACTGTTTTAAGCCTTTTTCATAAATTATGCCATTTATAACTAAAATCTCTAAACTCCGTTGATACTGTCTTATTTTTTGGAAGTTTTAAAGGAATAACAGATGGGAAGAACAACCTGCTGTGGGTCACACAGCTTAGAAGTGACAAAGCCAGAATTCAAAACCAAAAAGTTAAAATCACTAATCCAGGTGAATATTACTGTAGCTGGGGAAGTAAAGAAGGTAGAAGAGGCAAGTAGTTCAAGAAACCCTGCCTGGAGTTCTTCAGTCTTTTGAGAAGTGGAACTAAAAAAAGAGATATTATCTCATGGAGAAAAAGTACATCACAGAGAGTAAGATATCCAAATGTTGGGGGACATATGGAGATTTCCCCCAAAAGATATGAAGGAACGAAAATAGTAATTGAGTAACAGTAAGATTGGAACAACTGAAAGAGCATCACACATGAAGACCTATGAACCTATGCAGGAACCAAAACTATAATCGTGTCTGTAGGTTGTCTGGAATACCTCCCATTTCCTTTTCTAAACTTGTCTTGATTCCTCTTATTCTACTGATTCAGCATTGCCTGTTTCCCACCTTGACCAAATATTGTGTCTGAGATTTCTGTGTTCTTCACTATCATCTGCATTCTTACAAACCACTAAATTGAAACTTTATGAGGAAAGAAGATTTTAAAAAAATCACCAATGGGTGTTAATTATCTAAACAGTTTCAAAAATATAAGCAGGCAATAAATATTTGTTAAATGAAGCAATAGATGAGTAAATTTAACAATATTAATTGGATGTCTAATATAAACCAGACACTATTCTAAATCCTGATTATATAGATGTGAACAACATAGATAAAAGAATCCACTCTTATTGTCATGGAGTTTATATTCTAGCAGGGAAGGTGGAGTATAAGAAAGGCAAATATGTAAAGTACAATTGCTTTGGACAGTGATGAGAAATATAAATAAAGCAAGGTTTGCAAATAGGAATCTGGAGAGGGATATGTTTGTTGAAACTTTAGATTGGGTGGATCAGAGAAGATTTCAATGACTTTAGAGTAAGGAACTGTAGATAGTGATGGATTGAGCATGTAGATAAATGGAGGAAGAGCATTGCCAATGGAGAACAGTTAAGTACAAAGATACTGAAGTTGGAAAGCGCCTGACATGATAAGGAGGCCAGAGTGAGAAGCAAAAAGTAATGGAGATAGAGTGTTCACGGATTTACTCTGGGTAAGGTGGGAAGCCTGTGGAAGGATTCAATGTGGGCATAACATGATCTGACTTGCCTCTCACAAAATCACTCACACTACTGTATGGATGATTAAAGGACAAGGAGGAATTATATCACTAACTCAGGTGGAAAATTACCCATGAAGCTGAAAAAGGTAGATAACTGAAGAAGGCAGGTGCCCTGCCTGAGACTTATCAATCTTTTGAGGTTGGGCTACATCTAGGGGAAACAGAAGAAAGAGACAGACAGAATGGTTAAATAGGAAGGAAGAAAGCCACAGAGTGTGGGGTCCTAAGAGCCAGATGAAAAAAGTGTATTGAGGAAAAGGAAATGATTACTATGTCAGCTAATCTGAGGGCACAATGAATGTTCCTTCAGTGAGAAGTGAAATGACCGGTTTCTTACAATGCCCTTGCTTACTGAATTTTGAGGTC
Organism: Castor canadensis; assembly: GCF_047511655.1. Lineage (NCBI taxonomy): Eukaryota > Metazoa > Chordata > Mammalia > Rodentia > Castoridae > Castor > Castor canadensis. Next base: position 116,794,624 of record NC_133394.1, read on the forward strand.
TGAGGTTTCAGTTTCAAATTATCTTAATTCTACCTCACTATAATGTTTTAAACTAAACTAAATAAACTTGAAATTTTAAAGTATATTCAAAGAAAATGAATTTTCTTTCTTAAAATGTAATTATTTATTTTCTTGTTATAAATCATCAGTAGCAAAGGGTTCCAGAAAATGAAGAAAATTTATTCTAAAATTTTAGATGTACAATATCATTAATTTTAACTTATTGTCTTATTGCTAAAAATCAGAAATGTTATAAATTTGACAGTTAGTTATGCAGACATTGATTATTAGCAAGGAAGTTGTAACTAATTTTTAAATGTGAAAAACTAAATGAGAACAAAGATAAACAATAGGAAAAGTGTTTCCATTTTTGAAAAGTTGATAACTCAATATGAATCTAACAACAACTTAGTTATTTGAGTTCTAAAAGAAAACAACCAATTACTCCAATGATATTTTAAATCTTTTCATAACAATCTGTAATTTAATACCCCAAGTGCTCCAAAGCATTGTGTAAACTTTTGACTGAGAGATTGGTCAGATGTTTTTAGAGAATTAGTCACAATGAAGGTTTTAAATCATCAAGAATTTAAGTGTATGACCAAATTACACAGACAGTGGTTAAACTAATAGCAAGGATGCATGTGTGTGTTTGAGTCTAAAAAATAAATCACTACATTTTATAGCTTTTCTCCTATTCTATATTTGCCTATTAGTTTCCAGTGTGTTTCTTGCTTTTTTCTTTGGATTTAGTCCCTTTTGTGGCTTCCTATAAGTGATTGTCATCGTACCAGTCACATGGAAATCTGTCTCACATTTTTCAGCAGTCCCTGAAGTCACACAGCATGTAGTGTTCAGTTAAGAAAAGGTTCATTTTTAATTTTCCCAGGGGTTTGAGTAAACACATGAACGATAGCACCATTGGCCAAGTATCATTTGAAATGAGTGCAACTTCACATAGTTTCCAGAACCTTAATACTCTTCCCTAACATTTATGTCCAATTAAAACTATGATGCTAAAAAATCCTTTAGATTTGCCAAATGTTAACACAAGTAGGGGATTTGACAATCTGATACAACACTACAGAACTGTGGTATTGAAATACAGAAACATGACAGGGAGAAGGCTACATACCTAACAAATTACACATCTGGCTCTTAACTCCCCATCATCACTGTTTCTAGAAAACTCATTATTCCTTTCTCCATTCTAAACAGAGTACTATTTCTGGTATTCTCAACTTTTTCCTTTAAAACAGTTCACATTATTTATTAAAAGTTAAAGTTGCTAATTCTAACAGGTCAAATATTTTAGTACCTAATTTAAATTTGATCTACTTTTATTTAAATAAAGGAACATAATTTTTGTCCTTCCTGAGCATTAATAAATGCATAAAATTGATTTATCTATTTACCAAAGTTGTGATGACATTGTGATATAATAACAAATATATATTATGGTCTTCCTCTGGTATCCCCATACACAGCAAAAGAGCTCCTAAAACTCTGAATGGCTGAAGTGGTAGGTGTTTTTTATATGCCAATGTGATGACTTTTGGCTGGTTTCCAGGGGAACCAACCAAATGATTAGAAGGTTCATATGTTCATCCTGACTCTTAACCTCCTCCTGGGAGGAAAGAGGAAGCTAAAGATTGAGTTGATCACCAATGGTCATTCATTTAGTCAATGATGTCAATATAAAGAAGCCTTCTCAAAAATGCCAAAGGGCAAGGCTTAAAGAGCTTCTAGGGTACTGAGCCCATGGAGTTGCTAGAAGGATGGCACACCTAGATAAGGCACTGGAACTTTGCCTCACTTGCACTCTATCTTGCCCTATGCATGTCTTCCATCTTCCTGTTCCAGAACTGTATTCTTTCAGAATAAACATATAATAGTAAGAAAAGCAATTTTCTGAGTGATGTGAGTTGTTCTAGCACATGATTTAACTACAGGAGAGGGTCTTGAGAGCCTCTGATTTGTAGCCAGTAGATCAGAAGAACAACGGGCAACACCTGGATTTGCTATTATTGTCTAAACTAGGAATAATCCTGTGAATTAAGACTTTAATCATAGGATCTGATGCTATCTCCAGATAAACAGTATCAAAAATTAGTTAAATTGTAGAAAACTAGTTAGTGCACACTGAGAAATGAAGAATAGCTTGGTATGTGTAGAGTGGGAAAGACTGAACACTTCGAGGTTGAGTGTTCTGAGAATATAGAAGAGGAATAATTGCTTTTTCCTATGTAGTTAGATAAGACCTTTATGGAGAGAGAGGTACAAAATTTTATTGCAAAGCAGAAAAGAATTGAATAGCATTATAGTCCATGTTACTGACAAGAAGAATCAATATAATAAGTATATTGATTCTATTCTAAATCTAAAATATCAGTGTAATTTTATCAAAATGCCAACAGCTTCTTCATAGAGATGATTTGAGGAAAATGAATATTGACAACTCTAAGAATAACTGAAAGTATTTGTGGGAGAATAAAGTATAAGAGTTTACCATAGTACCTCTCAAGATTTATCACAAAACTATGGAAATTTAAGAGGTTCAGAATAGCAGATCCAAGCTCTCATAATAATGGATGCATGCTCCATTACAGAGGTGACCTTGCAAATCAGAGACTATAGGGTTTTTAATGCTTTTAGGATTCATTATCCATAAGGAAAAACAAAAATCCTGGAGATCCCCTACATAGTATATACTAACTTATTTCCAAGGTAGAATAAATGAAAATCCTTGTGACTTTTAAAATTAAAATAAAGGGGGTGAATTTTTATGACATTGGTTTAGAGAAAGATTTCTTAAAGAAGACACAGAAAATACATACCATAAATGAAAAAAAGTTGATATTCATAAGCTTGACTAGTTCTAAACTAAAACCTCCATGTGAAACAAGATATACACCATTAAAAACTTCAAAAAATTTAAGCCAGAAGTGGTGGTACATGCCTGTAATCTGCTGAGTGGCAGCACTCAGAAGAGGGAGCTTGAGTTTGAGGCCAGTCTGGGCTACGTAGAAAGACCCTGCCTCAAAAAGAGAAATAAAATAGAATAACATAAAATTTTAAATTTTGTATAAAGTATTTTTGTAAAAGATAATATTTAACAGCAAATAACAAAGAAATAAGATCTCCCTGAATAACTAAGAGAAAGTTGGTTAAATCAATGAAAGAACCATTAATGGATATGAGCAGAATTCAAAGAAGAGAAATCCAAATGGTAACTGAACAATGAAAGTGAATGTGTGAGATACCATTTTAGCACTGATTTCTAAAAAATTATTTAAAAAATTATAAAAGCATTCTTAAGAATCTGAATCTGGGTATAGTGGATCACTCCTGTAATCCCAGCTACTAGGGAGGCAGAGACTGGAAGCACTGTGGTTCAAGGAATGCCCAGGGAAACTGTCAGTGAGACTCTATCTCAATAAATAAACCAGGCATGCTGGCCCATGTTTCTAATAACAGCTATGCAGAAGGCATAATTTAAGGAGGATTAAGGTCTAAGATGAACCCCAAACAAAAATACAAGACCCTATCTGAAAAATCACTAAGCTAAAAAAGGGCTGGGTGTGTGGTGCCTGCCTAGCAATTACAAGGCCCTGAGTTCAATCCATACACAACTCCGAAAAATGTCCCTCTTCAGAGAAATTTAAATTGTTGCTCTAATGCAAAAGGTAATATGTCCAAGAATATTTGCTGCACTCTAATGTACAGTACTGAAAAATTAAAAGCAAGCCATATGGCTATTGTCAGGAGAATGAGAGAATTATGACATATTTGTACAATAAAAAGTTTTATTGTGGTTAATGAATGGACTACAGCTATAATTTTATGGCACACTATTATGCAACACCCATATTCACAGGTTTTTTTTTTTTTTGACATTTCCCATCTCCCTTCCAGTCAGTGTCAATGTGACACGTTTCCAGCAACAAAATGTGAAGAGAAATGTTATGGGTGACTTGTCAAAGGCAAGTCATATATGTGCTCCCTTTTCTTCTCCTTCAATGCAGTGAACAGGAAAGGAACTTAGGATGGGAGAAACTCTGATTTCTAAGTCACCACTTGCAGAAAAGCTACTCAGACTTTTATATGAGCAAACAGCCTTACCTGAGGAAGAAATAAACTTTCACCTCACTAAGTTGTGTTGCTTGTTATAGAAACTAGGGTTGATTATTATAATAACATATAAACACAGCTAACCTCAAAAACATTAATATATAAAACAATTTACCTAATAATACTGTATATATTAAAAACATGAGAGATGTTACCATCTTTATGTTGTATACCTATATAATAACAATAATAGAGAAATATGCATCCACGCAGTGGTTATTTTATAAAGACAGAAACAGCTGTGGTGGTGTACTCAGGAAGCTTTGGGTGTATCTATAATGTTTTATTAATTTAATTCTGAGTCAATTTTCACAATTTAATAGAGGGGAGTGTGGAGCACCTGGAAGTTTATTATTATGTTTTGTTTTGTTTTGTTTTTCATTGTGGGTTCCCCCCCTCCTGCATTTAAGAACATTTTTAAAAATCAACTTTTAATGAGTGGGTGAATTTATATAGAACTCTAGACACCATGTGTACTTGGTAGAAGATTTGTAACTACTCATTCATCAAAGCATGAAAGTTAGACTTAGGCACTAATCTTAAAACTCAAAAAAGGGTGCTTTTTTCCCTTTACTTAGAAAATGTATTTTACTCAGAGCTGTCCCCATGTTGGAACAGTCTGAAAAATATAATTAAAGAGAAGCAGGGTTTAGTAAAACACTTAGCATCCCCCCAAAACTCCCTCCCTACAGAAGTTATTGGGACACACTCCCGAGGGAGAGCAGGCATGTGTGTCCAGACATCCGGCAAGGAACAGTCTGGTCTCTATGTCTGGTACTTCTGTTTCCCAGTCAAGCATGACTATTTGGCCCCATCTTAGCCCTTGCCTCCACCCATTCCTGCCCAGTTTTTAGCCCCAGGCAAGCAGTAGATTGGTAGGAGTTCTTGGCTTCCAGGACCCCTAACTTCCTCCCCCACCTTTGACTCCTCTTGCTGCCACTTTTTTTTTTTTTTTTTAGCTGTTAACGAGACAGTTCACGTCTAGGCTTAGTGCCTAATGGGGTGACCTCAGGCTACAACAGGATCACAGGGCCAGGCCCAGCTCTACCTCTGGCTTCAGTCCCTAGCAAGGATGATAACTGGAGACCACAGGCAAAACTAGAAAGTCTTTGAAGTTTGGCTCTGGACTGCCAACATCTCTTTGGCTAACTTTTCTCACTCTGGTACATTTTCTCTCATCTTTTAGCTACCATGACTTTTGAAGTCCATCCACCATTGAAACTGCAAGCACTCTAATGTCCTCATTTTCACTTGGCTCAGACTTCTTCACACGAGTGTGTTAATTCCCTAATGTTTTAACACTTTTAAGCTTTTCACCTCTAGCTGTAGAATGACTTTCTCTCCACCAGTAGCAATGAATTAAGAAAAAGAAAGGTGTCAGATTAAAAAAAATGGATGGAATGTGTTGGTGGTTAATATAGCTAGCACTGTGTTAGTGCTCAGTATGTGCCAGGCACTCTTCTAATTGTTTTCACATGAATTAGCACATTCAATCCTTGTTAACAATCCTACAAAATAGGCACTTATCATTGTCTTTCTTTTGCAAATGGTGACACTGAAACCCATGGTGAGGAAGTAAGGCACTGGAGTTCAACTAGTTAAGACGTAGAGGAGTCACGTTGGAATAACCCAAAGACCCATCATTAGAATATATGGCGACGACATTGCTTACCATTTTTCCCTCAATAGTATACAATCCAGTCATTGCTTGGAGTGGGAGTCAGGAGATCTCGCTTCTTACTTTAATGGACTGTAGGTATGGTCTTTGTTTTATGACTTAACCTCTCAGATCTTTGATTTCAAAGGCGGAGGGAAGAGGTAGGGAACCCATAAAGTTTCTTTCTACTCTAATACTCAGTGAAAGGATCTTGTCTTTTTTACTGCATTTTATTATAGTTTGTCACTCAAGTAACACGATCATCTGATCCCATCTTAAATATTTTTTAAAAAGTAGAGTAAGGGGAAAGCTGGTGCTATTGTCTATTGCTCCTTTTTGAGCTTTTATTCAGCTAAGGATGAGCCAGCTTCTGACTCATGATATTTATTGACCGATCCTTCCTCTTTAGACACTTTCTGTTGCTGATTCAGTTCTGGAAATAATAGTGTACTATTAAGATGTGAGGCAGCTGGAGTCTAGTGGAAAGGGCTAAGGATGGCCAAGTCAGTTTGAAGTGGCAAACACTGGAGGACACTGGGAAGTGGACAGGGGATTTGAAGGGGAGAAATTAGTTCAGATGCTGAGAGGAGTACATGGACACTAGGACGGTAAGCAACAACTTGGTCTCCATGAAGACTAATACCTAGTGTCCAAGCTCTAACATGTAGAGCAGTGTGTACAGATAGGCGATCAAGGCACTTCTTAGTGAAGCTAAGGTCAAGCAGGAGTCTAAGATCCAAGGTGACATATGAAGAGTTGTTCTAGGGAACTCCAGCCTGGGAGTCCAGAAGTTATGCTTAGGTGTATTCTACCGCCTGGGCAAGAAGAACTGGAATAGGATCCAGGTTCAAATCTAGATTTCAAGGGAGAGGCTGAGTCTTAAGGAATAAATATGGTGGACCTGAAATCAGAGTTTTGGGCCTCAGGCCCAAACTCCTGAGATTCCATTTGCCAGGTCCAGCCACTTACTCCTAAATGCCAAATAAAGAGGGATGGTGAAGACAGAGAAAGGAGGTTTATTACCTGTGGCTGTGGGAGGAGGCAGAGTAAGCACTCAGCTCATCTTCAACCATCTTCAGGATACAGACATGAGCTATAGGTTTAAGTAGACAAAAAACCTGGGGGCAGGGAACAAAAGGTATGCATAGTTAAACAGTCCCAGTGAGTGACAAGTGTGCTCTGGTTGACCATTATCTCAGTCCAAGGGTTCCCAGAGGAGTTATAGAGAAGATGTTACCGCTTTCATCACTTGAGGGGAGCGCTCTGGTTCCCATGAGATGATTGCTCCTGCTCTAGGGTGCAGTCTCATCATTATAGGTAATTTCCCTCATTTGGAGGAGTGGTCTGTCCTGCAAGTCTTTGCTGTTCCTTAAGAGAAGTTTCAGTCCCTTGTCATAAAGATGCTATCAGTCCTGTCCTTTCTGAAATCCAAAGTGATTGCAAAAAGAATGGCTTAGAGCAAAGACAGATAGGAAATGGAGGCAGGGATGCCAAACTTCTGTTCTTAGTTAATTTGTGGGCCCAAGTAACGAGTCAGTGCTTCTCAGCAAATGCAGTTTGAGTACCTCTTGTAGAACTAAGCAGCAAGCTTAGAATCAGATAAGCAGGAATGGTAAACAAAGTCTACTCCAGAATGTTCTAATAGAGCTGTTTTAAATGACTGACTTCAGATAGTCTTACAAATGAGATATGTTTGACCTCACCAGTATGCCCAGACTAAGCTCTTCTTTTTATTCTAGTTCATCATATGAGAGACCAGCAACTGGTTTCCATTGTAGTCATTATGTCAAGGATGGAGATGTGATTTGATGCCTCTGACATTTATGGTAGAGAAATTCCATTATAGTTCCTGTCCTACTGCTTTGTTACTTACAAGAAAAGAGAACAAGACAGTGTGTACCACTCATCACAAAAGCGTCCTTGGGTATATACCAAAGTCTGTTTAAAATGTCAATTGTGTCAGGTAAATAATTTTTTAGTTTATCTGAAAGGGCTTGGATAGCCCACTCAAATATCTTGTTCTGTAAACCATTTGACAATGCCAAGAGAGCTTTCAAAGTATATTCATACATTTTTCAAAATCTGCTGGATCTGAATGAAACCACCAGTTGCTTACCAAATGATAGCCATCACACAATTCTTGGCTTTTACTTTCTTCCCATTCCAGCCTGGAGACCATTCATTGTAGGCTCTATATCAACTGCTCTTTGGTCAATACACAGTGTTCTTAACTTACTTGTCCTTATCCAACAGACCAGCTCTGAAACCCTGTGACTTAAATCAACTCAGCCAATTAACTTCTTCACTCTTGCATTCAAATTCAGAGCCCCTTTAGAGACAATCCACAATTATATTGATTGGTATCTTATCAGCACATGGTCTATTACATTGTCTCTCTCCACTCTTATTGTCAAGTGTCTTAAGCATGGTTTCTTCTTAAAAAATTATTTTTTCTTCTTAAAAAATTAATGACTTTTTGAACATAGATACATTAAGCTTAGTAGATGGCATTGACTAACAATCTTTTTTGTTTTATTTTTTTATTAGGATATATTTGTTGTATAAGGAGGATTCATTGTAGTAATTCCAAACAGGTTTATATACATTGGTTAGATTGCCCCTGCCATCTCTCCCCCTCACACTCCTGCAGTCCCACTTAAAGCAATTGCAAGAGGTTTCATTGTTCTATTTCATATAAGTATATGAAGTCCATCTATAATATTCCCTCACCTTCATCTCCTTTGTTATCCTCTGTCCTCCCACAAGTACCCCCCTACACACTGTATCTCATTTACAGTCCTGTCTTTGACTAACAATGTTCAATGCATTAATATTAAGGTGTTATTCATTAAAATTGTATGAAAAAAGCTGTAGGATAAATATAGCATATAGCATATTGATATTTTTAATTTTTAAATGAAATATTTTTCTCAAATGATAATCAATGCCAGAATCTTGTATTCTAAAACAAACTTCCTATTTATTTATTTGTACAATCTCAATAATACACACCACTTTATAAACCATATATAACTTCAAGTGTCTATTTCAGATCCAGAGCACTATTTTGAATTTGACTGTAAGACTTCCTTTTCTGTGTTGTAATTCTTGTCTCCATTTTCTTGCCCTCAAATCTCCTGTGTTCTGTACTTAAACAAATGACCCCACTCCCAACTCTGCCATCAGCATTTAACCAAGATAATAGTCTGGAAGTCATTTCTTATCAACAAATGCTTATCATGTCTGTATCACCACCTAATTATTCCTCTAATCTTTCCATTTACTTCCAGCCCCACTGTCACTAATCTAGTTCAAGTAGGCATTCTCACCTTTAATACTGGAAGGACTAACTGGCCTCTGTGCCGTGATATTTATCCTCACTCCAACACAGTCTTCGTACAGTTTCACTGTCCTTATCCTCTATCACCATAGCTGCTCTTTTAAAAATGCAAACTTGCTTATATTAGTTCCGAAATACAAAGCTTTTAATGATATTCAACACTGTTAGGTCATGAAAAACTTAGTAACTCTAAGTCTTCCTGTGACTTGCATCCCACCTGTTTGTGTGGTTTCTCGCTCCCTTAAAGGGTTTTCTGGTTGTCTATTTGATATTAATTTCAAGTTTAATGTCACAATTGTTAAAGAACAGTCTTGACATGATTTAAATCCTGGACATATGCTTTAGTTCACTCTATACTCCAGCATGTGGTCAATTTAGGGTAATGTTATATGCCATTTGCAAACAATATATGCTCTGCAGTTATGGGTGTAGCATTCCTGTAGGTCAATAATTTCCGGTTTGTTAATAGTGCTGTTGGAATTATCTATATATGTAATATTTTTCATATATTTGTTCCATTGGTTATTAGAAAAGGTGCTAAACTCTCTTACTATGAGATCTTAGTTTTGTCAGCTCTTTCTTTCATTTGGTTATGGGTAAGTGTGTCCACCCAAAGTTTCATGTGTTTGAAGCCTGGTCCCCAGTTAGTACAGACATGCTGTGGAGATGCTTGGGTCAGTTGGGAAAATGCACTTGGAAGGGACTGTAGGATTTTAGTTTCTCTGGCTTCCTGTTTGGTTAAGTGACATCTTCCCATACACGCTCCCACTATTACCATCTACTATGAGCAGATTGCCAAAGAGGGCACTTACCAGAACCTATATTATGATGTTTGGAGTTTCAGTCAGCCTCCAAAACTGTGAGCTAAATAAATTTCTTTTCTTTATAAAGTTAGTGTATCTCAGGTATTTCATTATAGTAAAAAAAAAAGGGACTTAAGTAATCAGTTTTCTTTTAATGTTTTTATAAGCTGGAAATTGAGGCAGAGATAAATTCAAAATTATAATATCAGTTTTAGTGACTTTATGTCTTTATTAATATGCGATGTTCCTCTTTATTTCTAATAATGTTCTTAAAGATAATGTAATCATTTTCTGACATTAATATAGGAACAATTTGGTATATATTTTACCATAAAAATTTCTGTCTTCTTACATTTAAAATGAGTCTCTTTTAGTTTCAACACTTCCGCTTTCTTTAATTCTTGCCTGGCAATCCTTATCTTTTAATTACATTATTTACCTTCATACTTAATGCAAGTATTGGAATATTTGAGTGTAAGTCTGTAATCTCATTAAATTTCAATTTCTCTCATTCATTCTATATTCCTGTTTGGAATTATACATAGTTGAATTTTATATTTCAAGCAGAGCCAAAAGATTGGAAAAAAATGTGTTAGTTAAAGAACTCTGTGCCAAACTTAAATATAATGCCTTGTGATATGTGGTTTCTACAATTCTCTATTTTAGAAGTTTTTTATCTGTAGGATAATCACCTTTTTATAATTCTAGTCATTGCAATAAAAGTAAATGAAGCAATTTGATTTTGCAGTGATTTTGTATTCACGAAGTACTCCATATTATAGAAGCAATAGATGTACAAACTCATAAAATCATCTTCATGATTATTACAGGACAATTTTAAATACATTTTCATTTCTTATTACTGCAAACACCATGAGGATATACACTCTAGAATAATTGAATGTTATTATAATACGCTAAATATCTTTCCCAAGGGCTAGACTCTTTCAAAGCAATATAACTAGGGGTCTATCTCTGAGACTTAGACAGAGTTATGAAATTTCTGAAATCCAGTCCCAACTGAAAGTCAAAATCTATGGTCATACTTTACTATGTCAAAGAAAAGGGAAAGATTTCCATCATAATTCTGTTGTAAACAATTCATCTGAAGGGATTCCATTCTCAAAGGACATTGAAATGAGTCAGAAAAATGACATCTAAAATTATCAAGCTAGAGAAAATCAAAGGAATTTATTATTCCTTTATTAGATAACTTGAAAATACATAATAATAAATGTCTCCCCAAATCAAAAGCTTTCATGTTTCAATTAAGTTAAAAGAAGAGAGAAAAGAGGAAAGAAGAGAAACTTTGTATTCATAGGAAAGAGTTAAAACACTGGAAGTTGACTGTAAATAATTCAGAATAGAGGAAAAATTAAGTGAAGACAACATTTAGCTGAACTCCAGAAGTGTTAACTTCCCTTCTTTAAAATTTAGGTAGGGAGGAGAGGAGGGAAGGTGGCAGATCTTTCGCAGGCACTACTTCCCAGTGTCTCCATGAATATGAAATTAAAACTCAGGCTCATAGCTATAAAGAGAGATGGACAATTTAGTATGCTAAAAAAGTGGGCGCCAATATAAGCACATATAGTAGCTAGAGATACCTGTCCCTAGCCAAACGTTTAAAAGCCCCAATTCTTCCCAGATATGAAGGCATGGATCTGAACTTGCTCCATTCCCTGCCCTTCCCAGCCTGAGGTGCTTTTTTGTTTGTTTGTTTCCCTATCCAGATCTGAAGTGCTTCCTATAAGAGCCACTCTATGATCACGAGAACTGCATAGAGGGCTGAGAAGCAGATCAGCAAACCTTACCCAAGCCTATGGAAAACCAATATGTTTCAGAACCTATCGAAAGTTTCAGTTTACCGTCTAAGCCAGAGCAGTACCACCTAGGCCAGCTGAAAACCTAGGAGCAAATTCATTTGACACCCCTGCCCCAGAAAAATCTTTAGCTAAGTGGGCTAACTAAAGTCATCAACCTTAAACCCATATGGGAACATTGTGAGACAGAGAGCAGCTGAGACTCTGTGTGGACACAGCAAGCTGGTAGGGATTTAGAGTTTTCACTGGCACAGATTTACATGAGTACAGGATGAGAGCCTTAGAGCAAACTTGGGAGCAGCATGAAGCTTAGGTGGAGGGTATCACTTGTGCATTCTGAGCTGGAATCTGCTGGCTGTGGCTTCAACCCCATCTGTGGAATGAGTGGTCCTACATGCTCTGATCTCTCAACATTTCAACAGGAATCACCTCCCCTCCCCAATCTATGGAGATTTTGAAGTCACAAAATAACTTCCTCCTCAAAGAGGGAAAAAAATTCTCTTTGTTAAGAGAATTGCCCAGGAGTGTGTCACCCATGTGGTCCATGCTGCTCCATCTCCTGAAATTCCTGTCTGCACCCTAAGCTAGGAATTTTCCTTGTATTACAAAAACTTCCTTACAGAAAAATCCAGCCTGGCAGGTTGAAAACTTCCAGAGGTGCAAGCTTGCTCTCCTGAAGCTTTTCTTATAACAACTATAGCAAGAGAAACTAACTTCAAAAAAGCATAGGGAATATCAACACTTTTAGTCAGGATGAAATATAAATTTACTTTTCATCTAATTTGTTTTCATTTGATTTCTTTTTTAAAAATTTGTTTTCTTATTATGGGAAACTTTTTTTCTTTATTTCTTAATTTTTTTCTCCTCATTTCCCAAACCATTCTCTATTTCTTTTTATTATTGTTGTGGTTGTTGTGTTGGGGCTTTTACAAAACCTCTTACAATGTATCAAATATATCATACTTTAATTCACTCCCTCTGTTGTAACTATATAGCACTCTTTCATACTATTATCTCCTCTACTGACCTCCCTTTCTTCCCATCTTCCTACTTACTTCCCTTCCCCATGCCCATCCCTATTTTACTCAATTGCTAGTCCTTATACCTTTTAATCAGTGTTTAGCTCCCAAATCATCCCCCTAGGAACCAGAATTTTGTTCCCATACAATCTTAGTGGGGAGACAGATAAGCACTCTAATTGTTGCTAACTCATTCAAGTATTTGATTTGTTGATGAATTCTTGCCTTTATTACTGCAGTAGTTTTGCTATATATGCAGAGAAGTAAAAGAGAAATGTCCAACAAATGTCCAAATCACGGAGTAGAAATTTAAATATGAAAAACCAAGGAAGTGTCTCCCCTTCAAAGTCCCACCATTCATCAACTAAATCCAAAGATAATGAATTGGCTGATATGTCTGATGGAGAAATCAAAAGCTTACTGTTAAAAATGATCAATGACCTCAAAGAGAATTCAAATAAATAGATACATGAAATTAAGAAATCAATTCAAGACCTAGACAAGAAAGTCAGCAACATAGAAAAGAAATTCACCAAAGAAATGGATATTATGAAGAAAAAAAGTAGAAATCTGAGAAATGAGAACATCAATTAATCAAACAAAAACCACAGTGGATACTATTATCAGCAGACAAGATCAAACAGAAGAAAAAATATCAGAGATGGAGGACAAGGTCAGGGAGATAATGCACACAGATAATCACAAAGGAAAAAAATGAATACCTATGATTACAATGTACAAGAACCCTGGAACACAATCAAAAGACCAAACCTAAGAATTCATGGGGTGAAAGAAGTAGCTGAAATACAGATCAAAGACCTAGGAAACCTATCCAATTAAATCATAGCAGAAAAATTTCCAAGTCTATGTAATGAAATAGACACCAATGAGTGGAGACATTTCGAACTCCAAATAGATATGGCCAGAAAAAAACAACTTCACTATATAACATAATTAAAATACCAAAACCAGAAAACAAGGAATGGAAACTGAAAGTTGCAATAGAAAAATTCCAGCTTACATACAAAGTTAAGTACACAAGATCACCTTAGACCTCTCAGCACAAATCCTAAAAGCCAGGAGAGCATGGACAAATATGACATGCCAAGAAAGAAAGGGGAATTGATGAACCCATGAGAGCTAGGAAAGTATTAAGCATGATCAACTCAGTAAACCTGAAGATCCAAAGATGAACAATGCCAAAAATAAAGAACAGTCAGTATGAGATTCAACCTTTAAAAAAACAATAGAAACACAGGAATCATAACACTTAATCATAACCCTTAATGTAAACAGACTTAACTCTCCAATCAATAGACACAAATTGTCTGATGAATTCAAAGACAAGATCCAACAATCTGTTTTATTCAGCCATATAGGAGAATGAAATTATGTTGTGTGCAGACAATGGATGAACTGATAACCTAATGTTAAGCACAGTAAGCAGGGTTCAATAGGACAAAGGTCTCATCTTTTCCCTCATATGTAGAAGCTAGACCTAAAAGATAAATGTACACATAAATCCATGTATAATCTTATATACATATGTATTTGCAGATAGATAGATAGATAGATAGAACATGATTGTAATAGTGGGTCTGTTGGAGGGGACTCAGGGGAAGTGGGAGAGGAAAAGAGAGTGATAGAGAGAGAATAATATTGAAAAACATCAAATCTGTGTATAAAGATGGTATATTGAAATGCACTGAAAGTGGTTGAATAATAGGGTTGTAGGGTGATAGAGAAAGAGTAAATAATACAGGGGGTTAATCTGATTAAAGTATAATGTTTACATTTGTGAAATACCATGGTGAAAACCCCCTGAACAATCATTAATCATTTAAAAAAATGAAGGGCAGGAAGGTAAAATTGGTCTTGTCCATGGGTGGGTACCAGTGGGAGGGTAAATGGAAAGGGTGAAGAAGGACAAATATGGTCGATGTACTTTGTGTATGTGTATGAAAATTGAACAATGAAGCCTATTGAAATTATTGTAAAAAGTGGGGAAGGGAAGATGAGGGAGAATGATGGAATGAATGCAGTTAAGATACATTGTAAGCATATATGTATATGTCACAATGAGACACACCTGTACAACTAATATATGCAAATAAAAATGATTTATGTAGAGAGATTTGGTAGTCATTGCAGAAGCATTGATTTCTAATTTTAGAGAAAAGTTATAAAGCTCTCTGTGACTGACCAAATGGGGAAAAATTGTGCTTATATCTTCAGAAAGTTTTTTAAAAATCTTAAGGTAGATTGCCGGTACTCTCCAGTTTCTGAGACTGATGCTTGTTATTAATTATAGAAACTTGCAAAAGTCAGTTATTCTCTGTGAGCCTCAGAACTTGAGTTTCAAGAATAAATAAGACACCATCTCCGTTGTTGAGAAACTCAGTCAATTGTGACAAGAAACCATTATGCAAATGATTGACAGATGTGCACAATAGTCTGTAGGACAGATAACAGAACCCATACCTGGTGGCATAGATTTCTCAAGTGAAGTGTCATTTAAGTTAAATTTTGAAGGTATATAATGTTTTCCTGGGAAATGGAAAAGTTATTTCTGGGACAATGACATGTGATGATGTGTGGGTGATGGAAAGCTTTAGTAGATTAAAAAAATTGTTACATCAAATTTATCACGAAAATAAAACTATGGTATTACCTTTTTCTATTATAAAACAAGTGGAAGTGTTTTGGAAGTCCTATGCTATTCATTAATAATATGTATTAGACATTGAACTTTCATCCATTATAAATTGTTTCTAATTAATAACTTTTTATTATCTGTTTTTGTGGTAAGGAAAGTCCCCCAATCCTTCTTTGCTCTTTGCATTTTTAATATTCATCAATACTACTGAGGTCTTGTTCTCTGTTCTCAAGTATCTCTCTTAAAATCATGTTAATGGCACTGCATGCAGTAGCCACCAGATGGTAATGAAGAGCAGTTGGTTTCCTTGTCTTCTAAGGACCAAATACGTTAGTTACCACTGTGTCAGCTCAGGCTTCACAGATTTGTGTGGAAAATTGGTTCTAAACACTGTTGATTTGATGGCAGGCCAGTCTACACCAATAATATGCAAATTATTTAGTTTGTGTGTATCTGATTGGTGTGACAGTTCTCATACTGAATTTTTTAGATACTGAAAAAGCCATATAAATAACTTCCATTATGCTTTTCAAGTTGTTGTTATTTGAACATTTGAAAGACTAAAGTGTTTGTGTATAGAATGACTAGTGAAAATACATGTAACTTTTGGGCTAATTTAGTATTTTTTTCTGATTGTGAATACATCTGAAGTAGGGACCCATTCCTGTCATCAGTAAAAAAAAATGATGGAATAAAAATATCCAATGTGAATACATACAATAAAATTACAGAAACTTCACAGAAAGCTCCATGTTTTTGCTTCTTGATCTTATTTTTTGTCTCATTTACTCACTCACTACTCATTTTCCCAAAGCTCTTAAAATAGTGATATTTTTGCAAGGGCTTCAGCGTTTTATTATTTTTAAAAAGAGCTTTAGAAAAGCATTTTATTTGAATGATTTGTTGTATATAATTTGTTTCTTCTTTGGCTAGTATTTTATATTCCCCAAAATTTCTACAATGAGAATGCATTATTTGTCTGATTAAAAATTAAAGGGATAAAATTCAAATGTAGCGATTAACTTAGAATCTAATAATGGCTCATGTATGTTTAACATTTACAAATGTTCTAATGTTATGAGTCCTTAGAAGTGTCACAAAAACTGCCCATCCCAAGGGAAACAACAGTTGTTCTAAGCTAAATTTGGGGTTCTATAGAAATTTTGTACCCTGTGGAACAATTCATTGGCATTTAAAAACAAGAATTAAAAAAAAGTTTTTTTAACACTGAAGTTTGAAATCATTCCTTCACATTCACAAAGCAGTTGCTCTACTACTTAAGTCACACCTTTAGTTCATTTTACTCTGGTTATTTTGGAGATGGAGACTTGTGAACTATTTGCCTGGGCTGACCTCAAACCACAATCCTCCTGATCGCAATATTCCAAGTAGCTAGGATTACAGGCATGAGCCACCAGTGCCTGACTAAAGGCAAGAAAAATTTTAACATTAAATTGACACATTCAAATTTTACTAGAATCTCAAAGATTAAATGAACATTTAATTATGTATTCTGGTATCACTGTGTTAGAGCTTTCCAGAAAAATAGAATAATTAGAATACAGGTGTATTTCCTACCTACATATGTGTGTGTGTAGGTATCTATCCATCTATCATTTATCTATCTATCTATATCTATCTATCTATCTATCTATCTATCTATCTATCTATCTATCTACCTATCTGACATTTTAAGGAATTGACTCACATGATTATAGAGGCTAGCAAATACAAAATCTGCAGGATAGACTAGCAGGCTGGGGACTCAAAAAAGAACCAAGATTGCAATTAAAGTCCAAAGGCCTTCTGCAGGCAGAAATCCTTCTGCCAGAGATATTACACAGAGATATATTTTACTGAATATTTGGGTACTATGTTTAGCCAAACTGACACAAAATTAAGCATCCCAGCATTTTTATAAAATGTAATTCAAAGTTTTTCTATTAAAAAATAGAAAATATTTTTTATATTTACATACTTACAGAATTTAAGTATGTAATTCTAGTAATGGTAGCTAGTCTTCAATGATGGCCACCCAATGTTTTCCAATATTTATCTTTGTACCCTGTCTGCACATATCTAGTTTGACTCTGTAGCTTACTTTGACCAACAGAATGATAATCTGTGACTTTCAAGGTTTAGTTATGAAGTCTTCAGCTTCAGCCTAGTTCTTGAAGACAGCTGGCATTTAAAAAGTCTCATTATCCTGAGACCATCATGGTTTTTTTTTTCTTTTATTATTCATATGTGCATACAAGGCTTGGGTCATTTTTCCCCCTTGCCCCCACCTCCTCCCTTACCACCCACTCTGCCCCCTCCAGCTCCCTCCTACCCCCTCAATACCCAGCAGAAACTATTTTGCCCTTATTTCTAATTTTATTGTAGAGAGAGTATAAGCAATAATAGGAAGGAACAAGGGTTTTTGCTGGTTGAGATAAGGATAGCTATAGAGGGAGTTGACTCACATTAATTTCCTGTGCATGTGTGTTACCTTCTAGGTTAATTCTTTTTGATCTACCCTTTTCTCTAGTTCCTGGTCCCCTTTTCCTATTGGCCTCAGTTGCTTTAAGGTATCTGCTTTAGTTTCTCTGCGTTAAGGGCAACAAATGCTAGCTAATTTTTTAGGTGTCTTACCTATCCTCACCCCTCCCTTGTGTGCTCTCGCTTTTATCATGTGCTCAAAGCCTAATCCCATTGTTGTGTTTGCCCTTGATCTAATGCTGAGACCATCATGTTGTGAGGAAAATCCAAGCTAACTAAGAAAGGAGATGATAAGAGAAGGGAGGAGATCCAGACAGTACCCCTACCCGAGCTGTTCCAGCTGATGTGCCAGCCATGTAAAGAAATAAGATCTCTTGGAGGTCCAGCTCAATTACATCTTCAGATGACTCCCGCCCAAGCCATCATCTAACAGCAATAGAGTGAGGGACCTCCAGGGAGAAACACCAGATGAGCCCAGGCAAACAACAAGCGCAGTGAGAGATCATCAGAAGTTGTTGTTTTAAGCCAGAAACGTTTGCAATGCTATGTTGCACGCCGATAGGTGACCAGAAAACTACAAAAAAATAATAAAATGAGCATCAGGTTATTACCATCAGATTGATAAATCGTATCATTTTTCTCATATTCCCTTTAGATTTTTTTCCAGTGGATTAAGACATTGCATAAATAGCTAAAGCAGTCAATATTCCTCAGCCTTATTTGACTTCTCTTTCTTACTTTCCACAGATATCTACCATCTACAATCTGGTATTTAATTTTCAGGTGGATTTATTCATGTGACTATATTTATACCTGCAAATAATACACAATGTTATTTTTCATATTTTTAATTTTGCATGAATGATATTGTACTGAAATCATTATCCTGTCTCTTGCTTATTTTGTTTACATTATATTCTTGGCATATACTCATATACATGCTTTCATTTCATTTTAATTGCTAAATGTGCTTTGGGTTGGATATGGTTTGAGTGTGCCTCCCAAGAGTTCATGTGTAGTCAGAAGGCCCTCATTTGGCCCTTTGTTCAGCCTCTAAAATTGAATGCTAAACAAACCACGTCTTTTTACTAAGTACCCAGCCTCTGGTATTTTGCCACAACAAGAGAAAACCACATTAATATAGGATAGTACTCCATTTACAGTACAATAGTTTTGAGAGTTTCAGTGGTGTATAAAATAAGCATGAGATGGCTTAGTCATATGGTATCGCTCTTGATATGGGACACAAAATTTTATTTATCATAAAAGAGGAACTTAGCAACACATTTAACAATATATTTATTTCAGGCCACTATTGGTGATGTATAAACTATCCTCACTAGCCATTACCATTAAGTATCAAAAAATATATAACAATTGATAATAGACGTATAGTTTCCAGAAACTTTGAAAATACATACAGATGTGTATTAACACAATGAAGGGGATATTTATTCTGATAATTAATACTCTGTAAAAACTTTATAGAATATTTACACATACAAATAATCATGGGTTTTGGAAATAGGGAGAGCTTATCCAGAACTCAAAATCTAGCAAATGACAGAATGCTTCTTGCTTTATTAGCAAATTAACCTACAAGCATTTGTTAAATCTGTTACTGAGATTGCAACCCCTTGAAGGGTGTTCTTTGTACTGACTGTAAAACACTGGGCTTTCAAATGATAAAAAAACGATGTTGGACAGATAAGATTTCCTGTTGTAAATTAGATTAATGTGAGATCTTGGAGATAATTAAGTATGTTCATACTGTTTCAATGTCCAATTGATTACGGATTATAAAAGTATTTAATAAGTTAAATTGCCTGTAATTATATCTGACTTTCTAAATTCCGTGTATAAAGGCTATTCAGGTAAGATATAAGCACTGACAAAATTTTATTTCTTTTTCAAACAATCATACTGGTACAACTACATGGGCATTAATTGCATGGCAAAAATTACATATTTGGGAAGTAGTAACCACTTATCTTATTAAATGTTTATTTAAGCATGATAATTTTCTCCAGGTTAGGTCACCCTTGTACACTATAGATGAGAATGCAGATCAGTGCAGCCAATATGGAAAACAGTTTATGGGCTCCTCAAAAATTAAAAATAAACCTTCCATATAGCCCAACAAGTCCTCTGTTGGATATATAGCCCACAAAGAATGAAATCAGCACCTTGTATATACATCTGCACTTCCACACTTACTTGAGTATTATGCATAATAGCCAAGATATGGAAATAGTCTAAGTGTTCTTTGAGGTATAAAAATTGTGTTATATGTTTATACAATAAAATAAGAATAGAGTGATGCCATCTTATGTGTGGATTTATTACACATAGTTTTGACCAAATGTGGTAAAAATAAAATAATAATCAGTCAAAAGAAATTCCAAATCTAAAATTTTAAGCCCCCAAGTATGTATAACACAGCTCAGCTGACTGAGCTCTCAACCAGTCCCTTATTGTCATCAGTGTTTTAATCCTTGTATGATTTGCTGAGTATTTCCCTGCCCTAATTTTGTGTAAATCTCCCTCCAAATAAGTAAATGGTACCCAAAAAGCAAGGTAAATGTTAATGTGCTTGATTTAAAAGATAAAGTGAAAATCTTAGATTTGCTGAAAGGTGACATATTTCTAGCAGAAGTTGGGTGATGTTATGGGAAAAATGAACCAAGCATCTTCAGTAGAGCAGTGAGCCCTGTGCATCCTAGCATTTGGAGTTTTACAACAATGGTGGTCTCCTTGAAACCATACACTTACAAATAACAAGGGTCAATACTGTCATTTCCTAAACATGGATGAACTTAGAGGACATTAACTAAGTAAAATAAGTCAGACACAGAAAGACAAATACTAAATGACCTTACTTAAATGTGGAATCTTTAAAAATTGAATACACAGAAATAAAGAGTAGAGTGGGAGTTACCAAGGATGGGGGAGGAAACAGAAAGATATAGGTTAAAATGTACAAACTTACAGTTAATATAGGATGAATAAGTTCAGAGATCTAATGTTCAGCATGGTAACCATAGTTAATAATAGTGTGTTATATGCTGAATATCTATTTGCTCAGAGTATATTTTAGGTGCTGTTACCATACACACAAAAAAGGGTAACTATGTGAGGTGATAT
This sequence comes from Castor canadensis, assembly GCF_047511655.1. Taxonomy (NCBI): domain Eukaryota; kingdom Metazoa; phylum Chordata; class Mammalia; order Rodentia; family Castoridae; genus Castor; species Castor canadensis. The sequence continues at coordinate 116,815,675 of NC_133394.1, forward strand.
ATATATATATATATATATATATATATATATATATATAAATTTATGTGACTATAATAATAATTTCAGTATACACATGTGTATCAAAACACCATGTTGTACACTATATATATATACATATATATGTATATAATAAAGAATGGAGATAAAAATCTGTAACTAGACAACAATAATAAGATAGATAGGCTGCCACAGAAGCAATATTTCAGCAGAACTTTGTTTCGATATGAGGAAGGAAATGCACAAGTGGAGAGTATCAAATCAATTCTCCTCACCTACTCTAAATAAATAAGGCACAGACACGAATTAACAGAGAATAGTCAATAATTCCTATATGTTTGGAACAGAGATGTTTCAAACTGGGTCTACATCTTGAAGCCTTTAGAATTTAAAGTGATAGTTTACACCACTCATTATTCTCCAGAAGTGATTAAAATAGGTTCAACAGTTACCAGAGAGAATTAATAGAAATAAAGAGGGAGAAACAGGTTGAACCTTTCAAATTACTGTTCACTCTATTAACACTCAAAATTTTGTGTAGCCTGGAAGTGGGGCATTTGATAAATTGACAATGAATGGGGCTAAGCACTCACATATGTACTTAAGAGCTACATAAGATCAAGCTGAGCAAAGTGACACGTACCTATAATTCTTGCGCTCAGGAGGGTGAGGTAGGAGAATCTCAAGTCTAAGGCCAGCCTGGGATGCATAGTGAGACTCTGTCTTAAAAAACAAAATAAAGGGCCAGGTGTTGTGCTTCAATCCTGTAGTCCCAACTTCTCAGGAAGCAGAAGTGAGGAGGATTGTGGCTTGAAGCCAACCTGGGCAAAAAGTTAGGGAGACCCCCCCACCTCAACCAACAAGCTGGATGGTGCATACCTATGATCCTAGCTAGAGAGATGAGTAAGTGGGAGAATCAAGGTCCAAGGCTGGCCTGGGCAAAAAGTGAGCTATATCTGAAAAATAACTAAAGTTATTTGCAGTGTGGCTCAAGTGGTAGAGTGACTGCTTAGCAAGTGCAAGGCCCCTGAGTTCAAACCCCAAGTACTGCAAAAAAAAAAAAAAATCAAACAAACCAAAAAACCAGAGAGAAACACAACATACTTAATAGCCTATAGAATCTGGCAATGAATGTTTGTGTACCTGTTTGGTTGACTGTTCTGTTATATGTGTCATTTTTTTTATTAAAAGGTTAGTCCATACCATAGTTGTCCATGGTGTTTGAAAATCTGATGAAAGTTAAGAATGATTCCACAGGAAAATGCATATAGCTACGTGGGTAGCAGATCTTGTGTTAACAGGTGTTGCAGACTGAAGTATCTATTCTACTTTAGCAGAAGAGCAAAAGTTCTGTATTATTTGCATCCCATCAGGCAGCCATAAACTTATATGTTTAATTTATAAAATGTGATTGGCTTACCATAATGATACTTGGAAATAGTGTACTTGGGCCCAATTCAAATTCTACTAAACATAGTAAACAAGATTGACGAGCCTGGAGTGGTAGTTTCTCCCTATAATCCCAGCTACTTGAAAGGCAGGAGGATTTCCTTCAAAAGTCAGCATGGACAAAAAGGAGAGACCCTATCTGAAAAAAAACCAAAGCAAAAAGGTTTGGGGGCATGGCTGACATTGTAGAGGTCTTCAAGCATGACACCTTGAGTTTAAACCCCAGTACCACCAAAAGAAAACAAAATAGACTTATAGAAGGTATAAGTATAATTTTAACACTTTTGTATTTCTGCACAGCTATACAAAACCAGATGAAACTTCTCACAATCCTGGGCCATCATGAAGAGCAGTGTATACAGAAATGATAGCATATTTAATTTTACAATTAATATAAACTTTGTGCATGCTAGGCAAGATCTCTATTATATCTCCATCCCTTGAAGATCTATTGAGCTTAAGGAATATTAATTGTTTTTTGAATGCTGGATTTTTAAAGAAACTTCATATTGTCAGGCAATGTGTGTGGATTTTTAAAAGATTTAGACAGAAAACTCCAACATGTAACTTTTTTTGTTTTGTTTATTGAGACAGTCTCACTATGTAGCCCAGGCTAGCTTCTGTGCACCATGGCACCTGGCTCACATAACTTCTGAAAGTTTGTGAAATAAAATAAAATGAGACAAAACTGCTTTTAGTATTATCTTCAAATGACCTTAAATACTATAAACCAGTTAATGAAAATATAATTAGAAATATCTACACTGACAGGAAGAATACTCTTTATTTCAAGGGATAAGCTTCACATATTTAAAAAAAATAAAAGTACTTATCTTTAGCAATATGGACCTTCTTTTTCCCAAGGCCATTTTTGATATGCATATTTTAAATAAAAATGGTAAGGGAAGCCAGGTGCAGATGACTCATTCTTTCAATCCTCACTACTTGGAAGGATCGCAATTTGAGGTCAGTCAGGACAGATTATTCCTGAGACCCCCATCTCCAAAATATCCAGAGCAAAATGGACTGGAGGTGTGGTTCAAGCAAGCAGGAAGCCCTGAGTTCAAACTTCAGTCCCACCAAAAAAAATGGTAAAGAAAAATATTAATTTCAGTTTTGGAAAGTAAAAGATTGGAGAAGTAATATAACAGGTATTACATAATGGTATAATGTATCGTGAGGTTTTAGTGGAGAATCTGTGGGAACAAGTGTGTTCATGGCATATTTGTGGGATATATTAGTACTTCAGTTATTTTTCCAAAATTTCATCTGAATTTATGAAATGGATCTGGGAGCAAAAGAATCACTGATTTAGCTCAAATATTACTGACACACTACATACTATGCACTGTAACAAAAGAAAAATGCAGATGAACAAAAATCAGCCGAGGCACTCAGAGTACAGTCTCTGAGAGAAGAATGTTACAGATGGAAGGAGATGAAATGTAATAAATCCCATGAAGACAGCACCTCAGCATACAGAATATCACTAGAGCACATAGCTCCTGCTCTTACAGTTAGGCACTCTTGGCTTCCTTTTTGGAAGAAAATCTAAATCAGGGGATTGAAACAAACAAAAATGCAAAACTCTAACATAACATTTCCATATCATATCAGTCTACTAGTCATCAAAATTTGAACAACTCATTTAAGTTCTAAACAGAACATAATAGTTGGTGTCCAGTTCCAGGGAATTAACACTATGTAAACTACTTGTGTCCTTCATCCATCATGTGAGAATTTCCATGTGCATCAGTATTAACATGAAAGATATCTCATGTTAAAACCAGTAAGTTAATGTTTTCAAAAGGCCTACTGGAAATATTTATCTTTATTTCACAAAACACTAAAGGTAGAGTGCCTAATCTTCCCTTTCAAGTCATAAATGAATTAAGACTTTGCTGGCCTCCTTTTTATGCATTTCTGTCTCTCTGTTGCTGTCTCTTGTCTTTTTCTTTCTCCCTCCGTCTTCTCCTCAACCACCCTTCCCTCCTTCCTAAAGTTGTCAACCTCTGCAAAACCAATCAGCTCCACTCACAGAACAGCTCCAAGAAGTGAAAGTGATTTTGATCACAGGCCACTGAGATGGAAAGGGATCCATCCAGAAAAGGATGGAAGCCAAGGGTATGCATGTGCCTGTTGGGGATGCTGAGTGAGGGAATTTGTTATCCGTAAAGCTGGAGCTTGGCAAAGGCCTTGATTGCAGAGCAAGGCTCCAGCGCACTTCCTAACAGTTTGGCAAGCGTCCACCCAGGGAGTTGTGACCTCGGTTATCTGGAGGAATCTCTTGTTTCTTTCCTCCCCCCATCCCCCGCAAGCTCCTACCCCGCCATGGTCTCCACCGGACGTCCTAGGACCCAAAGGAGAGGGTCCCAAGGGCGGTTTCTGCCAGTCTGCCTAGACTTGATCCCCTCTTCTCATCTCTGCCTCCCATCCCCTGGCCCAGCAATCCCGATCATTCACCCTTTCTCCACCTCCAGCCTTGACAGTGGGTACAAACAGGTCCTCACACAACCAGTGAGATAGGCGCCTCATTGGTTAAATTCAAATTCGGGCTAGAGGGTAGGGAGCAGAGCCAGGACAGCAAAGAGGAAGCCACGCACTGCTGCTGTAGGCGACCCCATGCGTTACTGACGGGGAGGAGGGGTTGAGAACGCTGGTTTTGGTTCCTGGAGGAGTTACAGGTTGGAATCTGCTTGCCTAGCCTTGCATCGTAGTCGCGCCCCAGTTCACCCCAGAACCTTGATGGTACAGGCACGAAAGGGTGTGGAGCAGTTTGCACAGCTCCACATCCACACGGAACGCCGAGGAGGGAAGGAGGGGGCAGAAAGGCAGGTCCCGCCTCCCGGGTCCGCGTGCACACACACGCCCACCGCGGCTGGGCTGGCGGAGCGCGGGCGAGTGAGCGCGGGCGAGGGTGCGCACGCCGCGGAGCCACTCTGCCCTCTCCTCGCACCGTGCCCAGGACGTCTTGAGAGCCTGGAAGCGTGCACAGGCTTAAAGTATGGCATGTTGCAAAGATGGTTTCTGCCCAGAAGGTGCCTGCGATCGTACTGTGCTCAGGAGTCAGTTTCGCCCTCCTGCACTTCCTTTGCCTGGCGGCTTGGTGAGTTCCCTGGGATCCTGAGGGAAATGGGGATGGGACAAGTAGCCAGATCCAGGACCCCTGTGGCCACCCACTCCTCCCTGAGCAAACTAGACCTTCCTGTCTTCGCTGTAATATCATGGACTGAAGTCAAGCGTTTCTGTGACGGCGTAGGCAGGGAAGAGGACAAGGGGCGTCGGGTGCAAGAAGCAGAAACATATGGGTACTGGGATGTGTGCTGCCCGGGAGTGGGCTTTTCCTATTCCGGTCTTCCACGTCCCAACCCCCAGCTCTGCCTCCTTTAGCTTGGGGCAAGTGACTCTTTCCCTAGAAGGCAAACCTGATTCCACCTGTTTTCAGATTCATTCTTAAAATAATCCTTTCCGCCCCTGTTTCTTTTTGCTATTGCAGTTTAAACGAATCTCCAGGACAGAACCAAAAGGAGGAGAAATTGTGCCCGGAAAATTTTACCCGCATCCTGGACAGTTTGCTAGATGGTTATGACAACAGGCTGCGTCCTGGATTTGGGGGTATGAACTATTTCAAACTCGCAAGTGTGTCTGTCTGTCCCCCTCTGGTCTGCCTGTCAGTCTGTATGTGGGAATATCAATAAATGTGTCTCACGTGCAAAAATGAAAAACAATCTTTCTCTTTCTCCCCCGGCATCATTCTCTCTTCCTCAACCTCCCCCCCCATTCTTCTCTTAGTGAGACCTATGACAAGAAGGCCGCCCCCACCAGTACTTTCCCATCTGCCTGCCCCCTCAGAAGCTTTGCCTCTCCCCCACACTAATTACCTCCCTGGGACCTGACTGCGGGGTGGGGGTGGCTGGGAAGAGTCAAAAATGGGAACTCAGCTCTGCTGCTCCTCTGCCCTGCACCCCGAGAATAGTTTCCCTGAACCTGGCCACTTTGTCCAGAGTAGGTTGCACTTGAGGCAGCTGGTGCGAAGTCCCCTCTCTTTCTATGTGTCCTTTTCTCTGCCAAAGCTCCAGCCTGTGTTCTACCTAGGAAAAGAATCTGGGGCAGAAGCTGCCTTCTCTGCCAGGGAACACAGACCTTTCCTATCTTCTTTTTACTTTCTTTGGGGAGGTGGCATTTGTTTCCCTCCTAAGGCTTTGGAGTCAAAAGTGTTCAGCTTTATTTTTTCCTTTAGCAAATGTTTACAAAGGGCCTAATAAACAGTACTGTTGATCTTTTCCTTTTTTTCATATCTGCATATATAATGAAACCTACATGGCAAGCTTTGTGCTAGGCATTAGGCTCATAGAAATCTTAAGATATAATCCTTCACTTCAAAGAGCCTCTCAGTCCAGTTCAGTGAGAAGTGACTTTCTGGGATCCCACTCATGGGGTTGGCCCACGTCATCTTATGACACATTCTTTCTTCTTTCCAGTGCACTAATTGTTCTGCAGCAAATGATCTGAATAGGATGTAGTCTTGATCTCAACAGAGCTTAGATTCTTGTAGCAATAATATTAGTAAACAATAATGACTAATATTGTATTTATTTAAGCAATTTAGTTTTCATAGAGGCCTGGTATTTTGCAGGCATTACTCTGTTTAATTCTTCCAGCAACCCCAAGAGAAAGCCATAATCCTATCCTCATATTACAGATGAAGAAATCAAGGCTTGGAAAGTTTATTAAAAGGTTCATGTTCACAGTTAGTAAATGAGAGGTAGGATGTGAACGTAGGTTGGATTTTACATTTAAAAGACAAAACCACCACTTGGATTGGGCTTGTATTAGATACTATGTGAAGTGATGAGTATCACATAACGTTAGAAGTATGGAGGACTTTTATGCTTCCTAGGAGGCTGTATAGGAGAGAGATGGTGGGAGAATAGAGGAAGAAAACGATTGGAGAACAGGACAGCTTTAGATGTGATTAGAAAGTCATTAGCATAGTTGGATGGAATGGAAGTAATGATTCTTTGAAGTTTAGTGACTTTCTCATTTAACAGATGAGGACACTGACAACAAGAAAGGATTTAGACAGGGGCACATAGCATATTAATGATAGCCTGGGATCTGGTTTTCTGAATTCCAAGTCATTTTTTTTCTGGATTTTATTGAGGAAGTTTTGGGAAGCCAGTGAGAGTATTAATTTAGTATCTGTGTGTTGACAGTGATAAAGATGGATGAGAAGGGTGAAGATTTCTTCTGGCTCTTTTTACATTCCCTATCCAGGGATGGGTTGCCCACACTGCCTTTGCCTTCATGCAGATCTGAAAAGAGACTTCATTAGAGAAGTGAATCATTTGTCAATGCATGATCTCTCCTAAGTGACTTGGAAATTATTTTAGATCAAAAATAGTTTGGTGGAGAATGTTTGAGATGATATGATTCCATGTGAGACTATATTATATCAATGAAAGAGGATTTATCTGCTCAGAGAGGTTTTAAACTTGACATTTCAGGTAAAGAAAAAAACTAACAAAAGCATCAACTCACATGTAGTTTAAATATTCATCAGAGAATTGATGTACCTGAAATGAAAAAATGAAAGTACCAGCTGGCGCTATATGGTATTATTAAATGTTGAAAGTTAAAATAATACCTGCTTAGTTGGTTATAAAAGAAGTTATAATTTGAAAGGAAGAAGGGATCTATTAGAAATGGGTCCTTTTTGCCATGTACTCTCTTATAACACTTGTAGACAATAAAATGAGTGAAAGTAATCTGTGTAAGCCATTACTGGTTTTGGTTAACTACAATACTGCTGCAGGTCTCACGGGCATTATTAGTCATCATACTTGTCATTGCCAGCCAATCTGTCTGCATTAATCACCTGGAGATAGTTTTAAAGCTTTGTGAGAGGGGGTAGAATTTGTCCTAATTGGAGGATTATCTGTTGGTTAATTATTAAAATTTTACTATATAACACAATGTTAGGATTTTGCTTTTACATTTGCTCATAAATATCTGGTGGTAGATGTGATTTACGTTTTAGATGTGGGTCATTCTCTGCAAATACATAGTATCCCCAATGTACCAGATGGCAGTTATCACCTGCAGAAAATGTGTTGTCTGTTTGCATGATATTGTTAATGTATACCACGGAAATAATAAGCAACTTTGCTGTTAGCACAGAATTCTAGATATCACAAGTTTAATCCATTCTGTGACATTTTGTACTTTGTGGAAAGTTTGGCATTTTAAAAATAAGATGAAAACAATTCAAATTTTGACCAGTACACTATAAATATGGATTGACTTCCTGGTTCCTTTAATCCTATTTCTGCTCTTTGTGGAACATTTACTTTTTATCTGTTTATACAACTTTGCTGTGTTCTATTTAAAATAAAGCTAAAAGCAAAGATTTGAATTGAAATTGGATGGTTTGCGATTGCTCAGTAGGCCAGGCAGGGGTTGAAATAGATTTGGAAACTAAATTATGTATTTTTAACTCAGCAGCACAGCTTGTAGTGGGGAAATAAAAGGAACTGAAATGGTTCTCTTCTTTTCATCCCTTCAGGATCTCCTCTCTCTTGTCTCCACATTCTCCTATTGGGGAAGAAAAGGGGAAAGGGTGAGAAGAGGAGGAAGGAGGCATGTTGAGAGAAGCTAGAAGGGTACAGTGCTTTCAACCTCTGATGAGTCAGTTCCTATCGTACTGAAGTTGCTTGTATCTGTCTGGAAGTAGCAAAAAGTGGACCCTTCCACAATGAAGCTCGAAAATCATTCCCCCTTGCTCTTGCCACTGTTAACACTGACATATGAGTTCTTTAAAATGCATAGCTAGGTGATGGAGTCATAGCTCAGGTGGTAGAGCACACTATGTGAAGTGCAAGGTCCTGGGTTCGAGTCCCAGTGCCATAAATGTGATATACATACATAAAACGAAAAAGAAAGCAAAGCTAGGGTATAACCACTGGACAGTAGCTTAGGAATGATGCCCTCATCCCTTCTTTATTCGTTGCTTAGCATTCTGTACATCTCAGTGTGTGGAGGCGTATGATCTGGAATAATGAATATTTCAAACAAATGGTTGCTTTGGATCATCTTCCACAACCTTTCTGAAATGTGAGCAGGCCATTGCTATCAACTTTGCAAGGCTGATCACTAACATAGTAGGACTTCCCATTAATGGAGTCCTTCCTCTACAGTTTTTAAAACATTTCACATGCAATACTAATAAGATTATCCCATGAACATAAAGAGATTAGCAGGGTAGGCATTATCTCTCTGTTAGAGAAGGGCTGGGAAAAATTCCAGTGAATTGCCCCAGAACCCTCTAGCTAGTTATTGACAAGGTCACAACTCATACTCCAATCTTCAGACTATTAGGTTATTAGGCTGCTGTTCCATTAGCATGCCCACTTCTGAGACTTCTTTCCATCATCTGTTTATCAAGAGTCCATGTTCCTGAGCATAACCTTCTTGTTACTCTGTTAGGGCTATGAAATAAACTTTATCTCCCCCAAAGGAGTGAAATTAGAGCTTTTAGTCTAAACTTTTAAGACCATTTAAAATGGAAGAGTAAATATGTAAAATTATATTTATTTAGGTTGATTTGGAATATTTCTCCCACACAAATCAAACCATCTTTGCAGTGTTTCCACATGATCTATATATCAATCTATAAGGTTTTGTGTCATATGCTAGCTGTTTGAATTGAATGTCAACAGAATATATATTTAAAAATATATGGTGAAAAGAATATTTCAAATCCACACAACAACATAAAAATAGAGCTTCATTTTTTTCTCATTTGTCACATTCAATCATTTAGGCATTTGTTAAGCCAATATGTAATGAGATACACTCTCTCCAGATACAAAGTATTAAGAACAATGAGAAATTGTGAAGATAAGCTTCTGATCCAAAATAAGCTCTCATAGACTTTACAGTTAGGCAATGTAGACAAATAAAAAAAATAACAGAAACAAACAACAGAACAAGTAAATGAAAATGCTTTGGGACAATTTAATGGCATACTGGAGAAACTAAAACGGATGAGGTATCTAGAAAGGATGCTCAGGGACGTCTTTCAACTGGAGAAAAGTTAGTCTCAGGAAAAAGAATTTTTAAAAAGCCAGCACAAAGGCCCAAAGTAGATAATACAATAGTGTGATTTAGATAGTGAAAGTCCAGTATGCTGGTAACCAAAAGGCAAGAGCAAGAATCTTACAGAATTAAGCTGGGATGGTAAGCAGAGGCTGTGTTGTGCAAGGCCTTTGGGGACCCCCTAAAAGCACTTAGATGCTTCTTTTAGTGAACCTGCAGGCCTGTAGAGTCCTTACACTAGAGACATTGGCATGGCATGATTTAGATTGCAGCATGATTCATCTGATCGCCACATTAAGAAAAGGCTTAGAAAAGAGGTGGGGCAGTATTGGAAACAGGGATCAATGAAGAAGCTTTTGTGTTTTTTGTTTGTTTTGCTTTTGGCTTTTGTTCTTTCCAAAGAAACATAGATGTATGGTAGATAAAGTAAAATGAATATAAGTGGACCACAATGAGATACTTTTCAGAGGTTTAATTTGACAAAAATATTGCAAAATATGAGTGATAAACAAAGGGAAAATATAAATGACTACTTAATCTCTATTTTGACAAACTGGCATTATTTAATGTTCAGAAGGACTGCCCAACTGTCTTTCTTCCTGAGTTCACACAGTAGTGGAAGAGACAGAAAATAAGCAACAGTGATAAGAGAACTACGAAGTTCACAGATTGATGAACTGCTGCAAAGTAATGTGAAGCAGAGGAGTGGAAGTTTTAACTCTGGTAGTAAGGGAGGGTTCATTGTTGATATTTGAACATGCATCATTGGTAGGTGAAAGCATGAGCCACATTTAGGCAGGGACATTGAACAGTGTTAAGAATGAGAAGGAGCCAGTGTGATAAAAAGAAGAGGTTGTATGAAACTTGTAGGCTGTTAGAAAACTTTCTTTTTTCTTTGAGGCAAACCAGATGTGATTGGAAGGATTTTATCAAGGGCAAGTCCTGAACTGACTAATTTTAAAAAGCTCACCTTGAATGCTGTCTTGAGAACAGGCAGTCAGAGGAAATGACGGATAGAAAGAGTTTTGTTTTTTTTTTTTTTCACAATAAGCCAGGCAAGAGGGGATGAACACTTTATCCAAGTGGATGGCAGAGATGTCTGTTGATTTCTAAGAAATGGTTGACTTCTACTCCTATTTGACATTAGAGTCTACTTCATATTGAAGTTAGAGTCAAGGATTAATAGCTAGAATGTAAGATATGGTTGGAAGTTGAAAGTCTGACTAAAGTTTTGATTTAAACTCTTAGAAAAATGGAATTGTCAATTGTGGAAGCAGATAAGGGGCATGGATGAACAATTTGTACGTGCGTATGTTAAGTTTGAGATTACTACTAAATTTCAAGTGGAGTTTAACCCGAAATTTAGAGATGGTAGGTATGTTTTGGTACATAAAATTTTAAGACTAAGGACGTCATCAGGGGACTAATATTGGACTTGATGTCTCCAATATTAAAACAGAAGAAAGAGGAGGAAGAATCTTTGTCTCAGGAAGACTGAGCCAGGAATGGTCCCTGTGGTACAATAGCAGAAAATCTTGACTTCAAGAGTAGTTTTGGTGGCCTGGTAGGTGTGGAAGTCTGATTGGGTACATTAAAGAGAGAATGAGAGAAGTTTGTTCTGGGCATTTATTTGTACAGGGGGAAAAGAGAAATAAAATTGTAGGTGCAAAGTGACAAAATCAAGAGAACTTTTAAAAAATAATTTTTGTTGTCAAGAAATTATATACCTATTTATTGTTACTTTGACAGTACAGGCTAAATACTCGATTTAAAAGACTAAGGTGTTTCATGCAGGAGAACTTTTTTATGGGAGAAATAAAATTACTTTTAAATTTGGTAGGAACAAATCTATCAATAGAGGAAAACTGATGATATTTACAAAAATTTCAGTGAATCCTGAATTTGAAAAATGGATTAAAATAGATGATGGATGAATAGAAAGGAAGAATTTGGGGACACTATGCATAGGTTTTCTCCCAGAAATTTAAATTAATAGGGAAGAGAAAAAGAGGGTTGCCTTTTCTAGGACTGGAAAATCATAATTTGTTTGTGTACTGTTGTGAATAACCTAGAAGAGGATGATTTAGTATTAGACTGGAGGCAAGGGACAAGTGGAAAATCCCTTTAGAAAACAAGATAAAATCTAGAACACAAATTTTCTTATTCTCCCAGTTTACAAAAAACAAAATAAACTCAAAAATTATTAGCACTATCATATATTTATATTTTCTTTAGGATACAAATGTACAACATGCATTTGATGTTACCTGAAATAGACCCTGTAAAATACAGATCACAGGACATTATTAAATTGATGGATATTTAGGTAACACTTCACTGGGTTGTTAGCTTGTTTTTTCAGATCAAAAATACATTAGCTTGTACTTGTAAATCATTAAACATTACTGTTTTATAATCTAGGCTTTTAAAATATATTTATTCTAAGAAGCCTCTGGTGAATATAGTTGAATTTTGGACTAATGGCTGATGATGTATTCTTATTATTGGCCTACACATGGCTGTCTTTTCATCTATTCACCCATCTATTAATTCATTTATCTAAATAAAATAAGCATACCAGTTAAACCATCAACCAGCCCAAAGGGTAGAACCTTGACAACATCTTTCGTACTACAATGTACTTCCCTCATCATCTTGTAACCCCCTTACTAAGTTGGTTTTAAATTATTTCATAGCTTTTCTTTATCATTTTGAGTTATCTTTACTGTTTAAAGCATATTTAAAATATTTTTCTTGAGCTTGCTCTGTGTAACTTTTGGTGTTTAAAAAGATAATTGTATATTGTTAAGATTTGTTGTTATTGTCTCATATTGTAGACTGCTCATTTTGACTGCTCTGTGGTATTTTCATTGCATAGGAACCACCTTATTCATCTGCTCTGTTGGAAGTAGACTTTTTGCTTATTTTCAAGATTGTATTGCTGTCAATATTCTGACCCAAATTTTCTCTGTGAATGTGCAAGAGTATCTTTTGCATACACATCAAGGAATAGATTTTTCTGGATCTTAGTGTAAGTGGGAGTTCAACTTGACAAGATAATGCTGAAGAGTTTTTCCATTATTAAACAGTTCTTTAATAGTGAATGTGGAATTCAGGATCTATATATCCTGAATATCAGGCAAATGTGTGTTTGTCCATTGAAACGGTGTTTTATTGTGAAAGGTTCTGATTCCTATCATGTTCTAATGAAGTTGAACAACTTTCCAAATCTTTCTTTTTCATAAGAATTTTTTGTTCTGCAATTGTTTATTTTCATACTTTATCCATATTTTATTGTTGCTTTTTAGCTTTTCTTGTTAGAAGGATCATATGATACAAGAGGCATTAATATTTAAAGTCTTTGAAGTAAAAAAAATACTTTCTAGAACTCTACTGTATTTTCTGCTTTCTTGGAGCTGTCAATGGATATCTTTTATCATTGTTTATTATTTAAGAAAGCTAATATTTCCATTTTGTAAATGACAAAAATTATAGATTTATGTATTTAACTAAAGATTCTTTATTGTTTTAGCTTTTAAATACTTGAAGTCACTTCATTTTTGGACACTACTAGTGTTTTCTAAGATATAGGTGGGTGCATGGTATGGATAGCTGAAAGCTAGAAATGCTTTCTTAGGTTCATAGCTGGGGGGCAATGTGGAGAACAGGATAAATTAATTTTGAAATCAACAAAATACTTAGATCTTTCTCATGTTGTAATAGCAATTTGGAAACCATTATTGGAGATGACATTTAAAGGGATGGCTATTCACCAGGTCTGTGACTGTTAATGTAAACAGTAAAAAATTGTCTGGTATGTGGTCAGTTGCCTTCTTACTTTCCCATCAAGTTAGAATCATTAATTAAATGGGAGTATTTCCCTCACTTTGATCTTGGCAGTCTTGGCTCTTTCTTTCAAAGACTTGTTGAAGATCACCTTGTTTGCCTTTATTCTACCATATTTGGAGGATTAGCAAAGTTCTTCTACCCCCCCAAAAGAAAAAAGAATAAAAACAAAATTTCCCTATCACCAAATAAGTAGGATTCTGTAATAAAAGATGTCTTTGATGTTACATAAATGCATATACAATTATGGGAAGAAGTCTTTCCAAGCTCAAAATTATCTGGTTTCTATGTAATTATGCCCTTAGTAAGGTTGACTTGAACATCCTAAACAGTAGTATCAGAGGAAGCGTCTCTAAGAATTATTCTTAATTGCATAGCGACCATTATTCATTGACAACTGATTTTTCACAAACCTATTACATTTAAGGCTTGGACTTTGTTCTGAGGGAGAATACAAATATAAATAAGAAAGTTTCTGCTTTAATCGAGAAATATTTTTAGCTTAACCAATGTAGCAAATGAATCTCAATTTTCCTTCTTGAGGGGTTTTTAAATTACTGCTTAGAAGATATTGGAAGCATAATGAAACACATAGTTATTTTGCACCTAGTATGGGCAAAGTGCTATGCTAGTTTGGGATTTTAAAAGTTAATATTTTCTCTTTGCCCTTAAGAGTAGAAAGACTCATGCAGGCTGAAGTAAAACAAAACAAGCTGCAGCAATATAATTCAGAAATTACTCTTGAACAAAACAGGAAATGTAAGTAGTATATAGCATCCTATATAATAGGTATAACATTCCACATTTAGTTAAGTCATTAATTATTGCTATATTGTTTTATGACATGCAGTGTAGTAAAGCTAGAACAAATTTGGAAGTTAAGTTAACATAAGGAGATTAGAATTCTGGTTTTGGAATATAGCATTTAGCCTCTGTGGGCTCAGTTTTCAGGGTCATAAAATTTTCATGAGAGTAGTACCTTTGGAGGTGTTGTAAGGATTAAATGAAATAGTGTATGGGAAGATCTTACTATCCTGTCTGGCACATACTAGATCGGCAATAAATAATAATTGTTACAAATTTTCTTATTGTACCTTGGGAAAAAAACCCATCCATTTTAAGCAGTTGCACACATGTGTGCCCTTTGTCCTCTTTCTATCCCTTACTGCCTCTTCTCTGGTCCAGGTCACCATCATCTATTAACTTGACTAGGATAACAGCTTCTTAGAAGAGCCCTTCTTCTGCTCTTGCCTCCCTAAAATCTAATGCATATACAACTGCCAGAATGATTTTATAAAAGATAAAATTCAGTCATATAATTTCCTTACATCAAGTCCTCGGTGGCTTTTCAATGGCTATGGGATACAAATCAAACTTCTTCCCACAGCCTTCAAGTAAATCAGAGCCAAACTGAATATCAGAGGAAGAAAACCCAGGGAAAGAACATACAAAAAATGATTAACATCTGTGTTTACTTGATAGGACTACCGTAACAAAGTACCACATATTAGTGGGCTTGAACAACAGAAATACATTTTTGCATAATCCTGGAGGCATCAAGGTATCAGTAAGGTTGCTTTCATCTAATGCTTCTGTCTTTAGCTTGGAGATAGCATCTCTTCTTTGTGTCTTTACCTGGTCTTCCCTCTGTTGTGTCTGTGTTCTAATCTCCTCTTCTTACAAAGATACTACACATATTAGATTAGGGCCACCATAATGACCTCATATTAATATAATTATCTCTTTAAAGACTTATCTCCAAATACAGTCATTACAAAGTTCTGAGAATTAGAACTTCAACATATGAGTTTGAGGGAATCATAACGTAGCCCATAGCAACCTCTGCATGTATCTCTCCCTCTTTTGCTGATATTCTTACAAATTCTATTCCATATAGTTTGAACACTAACCACCATGGCATACAGTATAAATGTATCCCTTGAAACATGCCAGTTTTCAGGATATGGACTCAGGGGTAGGTGGGCATTCTGTCTACATACCCTGTAGCTCCTTGTAGCTCTCGTTTCTAATTGTTCTCTTTCTGTCTCACTTTGCTTTAGCCACGCTGACCTCATTTCTAATCTTTGAATATACTAAGGCAGATTCCCACCTCTGACTTTTGTCAATGACAGTTCTCCCAGCACTACCAGTGGCTCCTGCTTATCTTCTAGGTCTTAATTTTATTTATTTATTTTTTAATATCCTTTATTCATATGTGCATACTGTGTTTGGGTCATTTCTCCCTCCTTCCCCCCTCCCTTTCCCCCACCCCCTTCCTCTCCCCCCCACCCCTTCACTTCCAGGCAGAAACTGTTTTCCCCTTATCTCTAATTTTGTTGAAGAGAGAGTATAAACAATAATAAGAAGGACCAAGGGTTTTTGCTTTCCTGTACATATGTATTACATTCTAAGTTGATTCTTCTCGAACTGACCTTTTCCCTAGTCCTGGTCTCCTTTTCCTATTTGCCTCTGTCGCTTCAAAGTTTCTGCATTAGTTCCTTTGCAATGGACATCAAATGCTATCATGTTTTTTGGAGTTTCTTACCTATCCTCATACCTCCCTTGTGTGCTCTTGCTTTATCATGTGACCAAAGTCCAATCCCCTTGCTGTATTGCCCCTGATCTAAAGCCCAAATATGAGGGAGAACATACAATTTTTGGTCTTCTGGGCCTGGCTAACCTTGTTCAGGATGATGTTCTCCAGTTCCATCTATTTTCTTGTGAACAATAAGATTTCATTCTTCTTCATGGCTGAATATAATTCCATTGTGTATAAATACCACATTTTCTTAATCCATTTGTCAATAGTGGGCATCTTGGCTCTAGGTCTTAATGTAAGTACTGATTTGAAAAAGCACTTTTGAGCTGCCTTCCCAGTATATTCCTTTGTTACTAGCCTACCCCAGCCCCCTGAAATAGCATTCTGTCACTTAATTTATTTCTTTTCTATTTATCTCTGACTCTCACACTAATATGTTAGATCCTTGAGGCAAGGAATTCATCAGTCTTATTTAAACACTGCATCATCAAGGCCTGTCATGCAAGCACATAGCTGGTACTCATTTGAGTGCTTATTAAATAAATGTCCAAGTGAAATCCCTTTACTAACCATAGGTTTTTAGGATTTCACTCAATCTCAAAGATATTTACTTTACAACAATGTAAAGTAAATTATGTCATACATACTAATTCTGAACATTAAACACTTCAAGAAACAACTGAAAAATTAGTATGTTGTATATGAATTTAGAAATTCTTATTATAACTAGAACCAAGAACTAGCATATAACCACACATCTTACAATAAATTAATGAAGATAAATATTGGCCCAATTCTTCATTCCTGTATACTCTCCCAGTTCCTTAGAATGTCTAAGATACTAATATTTTCTAGGACACAGGTTGTAAACACTATTCTAGGAAACAAGTGAATAAATGTCTACATCTATTACTTAAGTAGAAATTATCAGGCCCTACATTATGCTTGTTAAATCAGCTGATCTGGGGGTACAGTCCAGCAGTCTGTGCTTTACCAAGATTTCCAGGTAATTCTGATATAGTTAAACTATGAGAACCATTTTAATAAATTGATCAAAGTAATTTTTGGTTTCTCAGGAATCTTGTCAAATAGTTCATTTGTTTGGACATTATCAACTTTATTCATTTGCAGTAACCCATCTCCCTTGCTCTGACTTACAATGATATAGTAATTCTACTTCTCAATACTTTCACAATTGTCCTCACAATGAACTAACCAAATAGTTTCTCCTACTCTAGAACCTGTTTGAGTAAAACTATTATCTTCTAGGTTTCAACAAACACTACCTGCTTCCTGAATTGCCTATTTCTGGAACAATTTGGCTTTAGTGAGCTTATTACTACCATTTTTGTTGTTTCCAATTTCTCATTGTAATAAAAATTTAATTAACTTCTTTGCTTTCCAAAGAGGTAATTGTTATAAGGTAAAAGTCATGATAGAGTAGCATGAGCTACACTTTTTCTCTCATTATACTCCCCAAAGCTATATTTTTCTTAGGCTACTTATTCAATAAAAAATTCTCTCATTCTCTCCGAATCTCTCTTTCTTTGTGTGGCTTGATCTTCATCTTTTAGAGAGAGAAGTATTTAATATGAGGCCAACTTTAGAACTAGAACAGTAAGTGATTTCAATTGTTAGTTGCCTTCCTTGGCACAAATCCAATTTCCCATCCTATATCCAAGGGAGCTACTCCATCTGAATAACAGATGTTATTATTTCCAGTTATGGAGTATCTAGTCATGCAGTGTTATAAATCATTGTATAAGGAAACAAAGTTCAAGAGGGCATCAATTCCTATAATTTTATTAGTAATGAAATGCTGTATTGTCTATAATTATGTCTACTATCATTGAGCAAACATTGTGTTATAGGAAAAGCAATTTATACTTATTATCTCAATGAATACTACTAATACTCATTAAAATCTTTACATATGAAGATATGTGACTTGACCAAGGTCATACAAGAAGGTATTTGGGACAAATTTTGGACTCCAAAATTCTTTATTTTTAGAATCATGTTAAACCCAGATTGTGTCAATGTTCCTTTGCTTAAAATCTGTGTTAGCCATATTGTCATCATGCCCTCGCCTTTCCCTTTGGCCTAG
Organism: Castor canadensis; assembly: GCF_047511655.1. Classification (NCBI taxonomy): domain Eukaryota; kingdom Metazoa; phylum Chordata; class Mammalia; order Rodentia; family Castoridae; genus Castor; species Castor canadensis. Next base: position 116,833,710 of record NC_133394.1, read on the forward strand.
ACATCTCTATCCTTGTTCATGAACCAGTTTTACTTAGGCATAAGAAAGAATCTTAGTAGTGGCCATTGTCAGAAGTGAAGAGAAACTAATAAGGAATGAGTATTTTTATGAGAGAGTTACATGATTAGCATCTCATTTGAGCAATTTCATTTGATCGCTATAAAAACGTTGCTTGACAAAGGTGTAGTTGCTCCGATTGTGGGGTTAAGTAACTTGCCCAAGATCACACAGCAAGTTGGTGACAGAGCATGAGTAGCTGTGACTTACAGAAGAGATTGTCTTTGATCCCAATCACCAGTGGATGGTGTGCCTCTTGTTAAAGGTGTCATGAATCATTTTTAAAGTTATTTTATCAGTATCCTCAGTTCTCCAAAGACACATTCCTTGCAGTCATTATGATTTTTCTCCTCTTCACTCCTGCGGCCAAGTTTACTCTTTTATAATAGCTCACTTCTTTATAGAGGCCAATCAGGTGATGGGCTATAAAAGAATCACAAAGGCTAAAAGCTTTTGTGTCTCTGCACTGCATGTTCTAACAGTGCCCAGGGGTGATGTATCTTTGAAGAAACAGGTTCCTGGTAAGTCACTGGGGTTTTTTTTTTGACTGTTAAGTAAACACTGCTTTTTGGTTTGGCTGTACTTTAATCTGTACTATTTGTAGAAATTCATTATCTCACTGAAAAATTAAGATGCTTATAAAAATGTTCTAGCATATCTGCATTTACTCTTTACTTGTCTAACCCTCCAAGCCTGTAAAATTGGTAATTATTTTTTCACACTTATTTACTTCATACTCACTAGGTCCTGTTACAGAAGTGAAAACTGATATATATGTCACCAGCTTTGGACCTGTTTCTGATGTTGAAATGGTAGGTTTTTGGGAAACTTAACTTACCTTTTGAGGTTTGAAGAAACATGCCAGAAAGGAGGCAATTACTATTTATTTTATTGTCAACCACACAAAGCTAGGAAATCAAAGAACATCCTAATTAAAGTTTATAAAGATTATGATACTATTTGCATTTGAGCTCTAATATTTGATAGTTGATTTAAAGTTTTTCTTTTAACAAAGAGAAGAACTTTCCTAATATTAATCACATAGCACAACCTTGTTTTTCTTTAGGAAACTACTGACTAGTAGAAAATTAGAGACTAGAATTAGTTTTAGTATGAACTAATTCTATACACTGTATTGTAGTCCTAATTTCATTTTGTATTTCATGTTGGCCCAATTGCTAGCTTTCTTCTCATCTTACCACTAGCCTTTTTGTCCCTCCCTCTCTTATGTGCTTAAGGATGTTTCTAGTACCAAGCATGAATCAAGAATTCATCTAGTCTGTTGTACTATCTTGTGTTAAATATGTTTAGTTAACATGACAAGGAATCTACTTTTACTGTTTTGATTTTTTGTTGTTGTTGTTTTGGTAACACTGGGGTTTGAACTCAGAGTTTCCTGCTTGCTAGGCAGGCACGCCTACAGTTTGAGCTACTCCTCTAGTCCTACTTTTTTTCCTTGACATTAAGTTTCTAATGACTTTGAAACCCTTGTATTATTCGACTAATTTTAATAAACTTTGTGAAAATGAAATTTATCTTTTATCTATTTTACTTCATCTTAAAGAAATGCCTATCATTTTATGGTTAATTATGCAGTGATTTTTGTTACACATTAACTGATTTTTGCTATCTGTTCTAAAGCACAGCCATAAATATCTACTTTGGGCAGTTTTTATTAAATTATAATAATTATTCTTGAATGGTTAATATCTATGGTAATTTATTTTTTATGAATATAGAAAATGAAGGGATCAAAATGGCCATAATGTACTCTAATTAGTGATAATCTTTTTGTTCTATTGATTTATGATCATTTCTGCTTCTATAAATTTCACTTCATATACGCAGTCTTTGTTTACAATTGGGAAGAGACTAGAATTTATTGCATTTTTCTGTGTATATATATATGGAATCATCTGTGATTTGCATATGTCACAAACCAATTTTCCTAGGAATACACAATGGATGTGTTCTTCAGACAGACGTGGATTGACAAAAGACTAAAGTATGATGGACCCATTGAAATTTTGAGATTGAACAATATGATGGTAACAAAAGTATGGACCCCTGATACTTTCTTCAGGAATGGAAAGAAATCTGTCTCACATAATATGACAGCTCCAAATAAGCTTTTTAGAATTATGAGAAATGGCACTATTTTATATACAATGAGGTAAACATTTTTTCTTTCCTTTTTTTCTTTTATTTTCCCTCTTTCCTCCAGCCTCCCTCCTTCCCTTGTTTTCTACCTTCTTTCCTTCTCTTCCATTTTAGGGACCTATAAAATAAATTTAAATAAGGGCTTGATTTTATTTAATTACATTTTTTCCATCACAGACTCACCATAAGTGCAGAGTGTCCCATGAGATTGGTGGATTTTCCCATGGATGGTCATGCATGCCCTTTGAAATTTGGGAGTTGTAAGTTATAAGAAAATCATTCAAATTTCTGATTACCTCATGTAAACTGATATTTTATATACATATATATGTGATTTTCCATAATTTAGCATTTAAATCATTGTCCATGACAAACAATCATCCAAGGTCTGATTTTAGGAGATTGTTTATTAATACTTTTAATTAAAGAAATACACCCCCAACAAAAACAAAAACCTGTTTTTACAGATGGAGACTGAGTTAGAATTAATAGGTTTGTGGTCAGTGGGAAAATTTAGAGACCTATGGAAATGTATGTATATGTTGGTGATATAACAGAAAGTATGAATTTTTTGTTTCCATTTGTTATGTGTGTGTGTATTTGGAAATTTAATAATTCGTGTTGCAAACAGAGTCTATGCTTGGAAAAAGTCAAATAAGGCTCATTACTTTCTGTCATAAGTTAAAGCATTATAAGTAGCACCGTTAGTATAAAAGTGGCTGAAGCATGGCAAAAGCATAGAGGGAGGTGCGGTTTGAGAGAATATAGCACCTTGTAGACCACATTTAGAAGTTTGGAGTCTATCTAAAACCAAGGGGAAGGCCTTGAAAGGTTTTGCAAAGTGGTGTGGCGCTCTTTGACATTTGTGTAGAGAATGGGTTGTAGAGAGATTGGAGTGGAAGCAGAGGAGAGCTAGAGTTGTGTTTTAATGTGAGGAAGGATGGCAGTGGCTTAGAGTAGCATGGTACTCAAGGAGCAAGTGTGAAGTAGATGTGTTTGGGAGATTTTGTACCAATGAAGGCAAGACGATGAGATGAATGGATAGGAGAGAATATGAAAGTCTTTCCTGAAGCTCCCTTCTCTGAAATGGTAACAAAATGTGATTGCTCTTCTAAGGTCTGCCTCATACATTCATTTCAATCAGAATCTACCAAAAATAGATGCTGGCTTTTACTATTGCTTCAGACTTTCAGTTGCACTGATTGTGAAACTGTTGCCTGCTGTTATCATTGCTCATTGCTTAACTTAATGAGAACCGGCAGTCACCATTCTTTTTATAACCCTAGTAATCACAGTATTAGGTGGGCTAACTGCAAGCTAGAGAAAGCCATTTGCTCCCTGACCAATGGTTTAATGAGAAAAGATAAAAACAGAAAAATACATAGAGAGTGATCTCACTGGGGCCACAATTAAAATCCATTTGTATTGTAATAATTTAAATTTCATCCATGAGAGTTCTTATCTAGATGAAGTCTTCTCTACCTCCTATGCTTCCCAGTGACTTGAGCATAGTTGGTGTACAGTCGGGCTTTGTAGAAAAATAAAGAAATCATGCTTTGGAAGGCGAGTTTTTTGGATTGGGGATTTAAAAGAGAGCACATCATAGTCAGCATGTAATTTTCCTGGGAGAATTAACCCTTAATTTTTCCAGATGGAGAAGAAAACACTGCTATGTTTATAATTCAGAGGAATGAGTAAAACAGGAATGAAAAAGAATATTGTAAGAAGGTAGGGTTAGCCAAGAAAAGGATACTTGCTTTAAAAGATCATAGACAAGAACATAGTGTTTAGGACTTTAAATAAATGATTGTGAATATATTTCAGGAGATAAATGCTGATACATAACTGTGTCATACTTAATGACAACACACTCCTCACACTTTGCTTTGCTAGGTTGTTTATAAAGAGAGTCTTTCTGGATATGAACTCCTTTTGTAGAATTAAACAATTCCACGGAGGACCTCCTGTGTTCTAATAATTTTAGGAAAGATTGTAGGGGAGTGAAGCTATCTGTTCTGGGTAGACTGGTAAGCAAGCAGCTGGTCTCCATTTGCACTGAATACCGAATAATAGAAAATGGGCTCAAATTGCCGCTGGGAAATATTTGTTGAAGATAGAAGAGAAAATGTTGTGATTTTAAGTGTTTAAAGGTAGTGGAACTGGTTGTGTAATTATATTCCCCAGAGAGCTACAAACAGCATAGCCAGTTGTTCCTATAGAATGGTTCCCAAATATAATGGGTATTGCTCAGAAGCTGAGAGTAGAAGAGGTGACCCCTGCAGAGCTCGCCCACCAGTAGGATTTGTTTTTGTTTTGTTATTGTGTGTTTAGAGGCAGCATCTGGTACATTTCTAAATGGTAGAACTGGATTAGTGTGAAAGAAGTCAGTGTTGGTCAAGCTCTGGAAGACAGTAAAAAAATTGGATTTTGGCAGTACTATTTTGGGGGTTTGATATAGCTGCTCTTTTCCAGCTGCCTAGCTTATTGGCATGGAAACACGTTTAAGTATATTGATTCAGAAGTAGCTGGGTACATGCCTTACTTGTAGTCTTTCCTCCAATTCTTTGGCACACAAAAAATAAATCCTGCTGAGTTGCAAGGTTATTTGTTGAATTTGTGTAGTCTTCAAAATTGTAGGCATGTTTGAATAAATCATAATAAAAATGGTTTTCACTTATTCCGTCTTTCTTGGACATGTGTCTTATTAAGTGTTGACCAGAATAAGAGCTCTGACTCTAAGCACTTCCTCTGCTCTCACTCAGATGCATATCCAAAGAGCGAGATGATCTACACCTGGACCAAAGGTCCTGAGAAGTCAGTAGAGGTGCCCAAGGAGTCTTCCAGCTTAGTTCAGTATGACCTGATTGGGCAAACAGTGTCAAGTGAAACGATCAAAACGATTACAGGTGAGATGCTTAATGGTTAAACTCAATATGCTATTTGGTCTCAGCAATAGAGTTTTGTCCTAGCCTTTTCATTGAAATATCTAGTGTTTATATGGGAACAACAAAAAATTTCCAGAAATAGAACTGATGTATAAACCACAGCTTATTTATACTTGTAGTCTTATTTCAGTTTAAAATAAATTCTGAGTTGGTGAGATGTGAGAAGTGAGTTGGTTTTCTTACTCAGAAACAAAAGTCAGTAATAAAATACATTAAAACTATTTTCAACAAAATTTTGAGCAAGAAGTCTGGCTTTGCTTCTTTGGTGTTTTTGAAAAACAATTTTTTTAGTCTTGCCCAATTTTACAGTGTTACCTTCCCCTCTTTTCCAAAGTAAAGCAAAAGCTAAAGCTTAATTACATGGTTTATTAAGGGTAGACATTAAAATTGTTATTACATGAGTAGCTGGATGGCTATTATTGATGATTCTTGGTCTTTGAAATGTAAATGGGATGAATCATAGGATTTAGCTTTTATCATATTTAATGTGAAAATTGGCAGATCATTGCTTGTTCTAAAATTGTTCCTTCTATACAAGTATCACCAGGAAAAAATATTAATGATATTTATTTAATTCATCTGTGCTGCCATAACAAAAATATCATAAACTGGGTAGTTTATAATGAACAGAAATTTATTTCTAACAGTTCTGGAAGTTGGAAAGTCCAAGATTATTAGTGTCATCAGTTTCAGTGTCTGGTGAGAACTTGTTTCCTGGTTCAGAGAATTGAGCCAGGTGTCTTCACATGAAGACTCTTACTGGGGAATACAGATGGGGTGGGGGGTGGGGGGTGGGGGTTCTTTTATAAGGACCCTAATCCCATTTATGATGTCTTCATTCTCATGATTTAACCACCCCCTCCAAAGCCAACTTCTAATGCCATGCACCATAGTGGTGATTAGGTGTGAACATACGAATTTTGAGGACCCAGACCACAGCAATAGTTAAAATTTATTCAGCTCTTGCTATCTTACAGGCACCATTCTAAACTCATTGAATAATCACCTGTGTTAGTCATTTTGTTGCTATGACAAATACCTAAGAGAAACATTATAAAGGAGGAGCGATTCCTTTGTCTCATGGTATCGGTCCATCGCCTGCTAGTGTCATGGCTTTTAGACCTGTGGTGAGGCAGCAACATCTTAGCGGGAAGAGCATGGTGGAGGAAAGCTGTTCACCTCATCACAACCAGGAAGTAGAGAGGAGGAAGGAGCCAGGGAGAAGACATAACCTTCAGAGGCTTGCCCCTATTTCCTCCAGCTAGCATCCACTTATTTAAGTTTCTACAACCTCCCAAAATAGTGCCGCCAGCTGGGGATCAGGACTTCAACATATGAGCATATGTGGACATTTCATATTTAAATCATAACACCACTCTTGAAGTAGATGGTATTACCATCTTCATCTTGCTGATGAGGAATGTGTGCATACAATATATTTATATAACTTTCTTGAGCTATACAACTATTAAATGGAAAATCTAAAATTCAAACACAGGCATTTTGAGTTCTGAAAAGCTTTTTTATTTTTACTTTTTTGGTGGTAGTGGGGTTTGAACTTAGTGCCTTACAATTGCTGGGCCAGTATTCTAACACTTGAGCCACACTTCCAGCCCTTTTTGCTAAGGTTGTTTTTGAGACAGAGTCTTTCATTTTTGGCTGGGCGGGTCTGAACTGTGATCTTTCTATTTTATGCTTCCCACCATGATTGGATGACAGATGCATCCTACTGCACCCAGGTACTGGTTGAAATGGGTCTCATGAACTTTTTGCCTGATCACAGCCTCACAAGAAGCTGGAATTACAAGTGTGAGCCACCAGCACCCACCTTGAAAACCAAGGTCTTGGATGCATATCAGAATGTTATATTATTTGAAAATTAGTAGTAATTGTAAGATTTGGAACAAAGGTGTGAAATGATGAAGTGGTTTTTGTTTTAAGAAAAAAGTTGATAGAGTAATGGTGTGAAGGGACAATGAAACTAAAATAGTCAAATTTGGGAGATGGAGTTCAGGAGAATGGAGATTCAAGGACAGCTCAGGCAAAAAGTTCTTGAGATCTCATCTCAACCATTAAAAGTTGGACACAGTTTTTTGAGCCTGTTATCCCAGCTACATGGGAAACATAAATAGGAGGATTGCTATCCAGGCCAGCCAGGGTGTAAATTCATAACCTTATCTCAAAAATAGCAAAGCAAAAAGAGCTGGGGGCATGGTTCAAGTGGTAGCGTACCTGCCTAACATGGGTAAGGCTCTGGGTCTAAACCTCACTATAATAAAAAATAAAAATAGTCAAACTCATAGAATCAGAGAGTAGAGTGGTGGTTACCAGGGGCTGAGGGAAAAGGAAAAATGAGGTACTGGTCAAAGGGCACACAAAGGGCCTAGATGGCTACTGTCTGACACAATGTCTATTGTTAATGATACCATGTTGAATACATTAGTAGGTAGGAAGAGATTCTTGGGGGCAATGGACAGCTTTAAGACCAGTTGTGGTGATGGTTTTTACTAGTGTATACTAATCTCCAAATTAATGACACTGTATAGTCAAATATGCATAGCATTTTGTATGTTAATCATACCTCAATAAGATGCTTTAGAAAATTAAGCATAAATAAAATGAGGGTAAATTAATTGTGAAAAATAAAACTGTTGTATGAGTTCTTGTTAAAAATTTATTTTAGCCTACTGTGTCCTCTATTAAAGCTATTTTGTATAAGTCCTCATACTCTGCTCCTGTATATATTCCTATGGCTTTTATCTTCAAACACCCGTTGAGACTATCATCATTTTGAGGATATCTTCTTCACATCAATTATGAAACTAAACAGAAGCCTTCTAACAAGGCACATTGCTTCTAATATGTACAACAAAAAAAGAAAAAGAAAGAAAAGCTTTGTGAAAGACTTTTATTTTCCAGTGTGTATATGGGGTTTTCAGACATATCTGGGGAGATTTGAGGTTTCTGAACCTTGGACTTCAGTCTGTGAACAAGGTCAGTGCCTCCTAAATAACTTTCTAAATATGCTTCTTTCAGAGATGGAGGGGGTGGATCTAATTAATATATATTGTAAACACTTATGCAAATGTCACAATGCACCCCCTGTACAACTATAATATGCTAATAAAAAGCAAACAAAAATGTGCTGCTTTCAGGTGTAACAGTAAAATATTTATCAGCAGTTTCCCGAAATTTTAGGGCTTCTTTCACTGATTAGCTTTTTAAGTTATACCTCTATGTTACACATATCTGTTTGTATTTTTGTTCATAGAGCTAATACTTAGAAATACAGCCCTTTCCTAAAATTAAGGCAGCTCCTCTTTAAGCTTCTATGTGTATATGTGTATGAAGTACATATGAATGAGATATATATTTACATTTATGTAATGCTTATATAGTTCACATATGAATGAAATATATACATTTCATTTCTTTCCAAAAATTAAGCTGTATATTTTCATGTGTGTGTATATGTGTTTCCATTTTTTCCAGTGGTTTTCTATAGAAGTTATATATAAGATCTGCCCTCAAAAAATTCTTAAAACAAAAGCTATTTGCTTTAGCAGTATTAGGCTTTTAAGATAGAAAGAGTTGCAAAACTTTAAAAAGGTCATAGTCCAGTTTATTAAATTGTTAAACAAGTGTTTTTCTGAGTAATGATTTCCAATGTCACCCTCATTCCATTCCCTGTTCTGTACCCCCGGTAGGAAGGTATGTATTTCTCATTGTTTGTATTAGGCACAGAGCATAATTTTTTGGTTCAAAATACTGTTTGTTAGTCTGAATTCTGATTATGAAGCCATTGAACAATTGCCTACAGAACGAATAATGTGTTTCATTTCCATTTTTGTTGCAGGTGAATACATTGTAATGACAGTTTACTTTCACCTCAGAAGAAAGATGGGCTATTTTATGATTCAGACATATATTCCATGCATCATGACAGTGATCCTTTCTCAAGTTTCATTCTGGATAAATAAGGAGTCCGTTCCAGCTAGGACTGTATTTGGTAATAGCAATTCATTTCTTGGGTGTTTTTGTATACATTACGTTTTGATTATGATTCATGAGAATAGCCCTTAGATATTTCTAAGAAAATACTGAAGACTAATATATCAACTTCTACTGAATAAAGACTAATATAAGCTTTCATTTTTAGCTAGTCAATGAAAAGTAATAATTCTTGGGGCGGTATGGGCACTTTGTCTCTTCCTCTGAGGTCCCATCAGATTTCCATTGTTGAGAACCAGTCAGGTGAAGACTAAGTGTGAATCTAGATATAATTTCACTTTCAGTGATATTTTTGGCCTCCTAGCATAATGCTGTGTAATTGAATTAAAATTATATCTAGGTGTTAAAATGAATGCACTGAGAGCTTAAAATAAAACAAATAAAATTCATGGCTGAATGAATATGAAAGTCTTAGGATAATTTAGCTTTTAATGAAGGAAATAAAATGCAAATGGTTTAAATGTATTGAATTGGAAGGTATTATGTGCCTAATTTATAAACTCATTGTTATATTCTGTCTACATAACTTTTTTTCTAAGCCAACATACTTATTCTTTTTGTTCTCAGTATGGTTTCCTATATAGAGTTCTATATGATATGAAGTTCAGAACATATGAGTATATAGTTTATTTTTTATTTTTGTGTCTGAGGCAGGATCTCATGGTATAAACAAGTCAACATATGGCCGAGACTGACCTCAACCTCAGGGGCTTCTTGCCTCTGCTTTCTGAGTGCTAGGGTTACAAGTGTGTGTTACCAAACCTGGCTTAAGAGTGTAAAACCTTTGTAACTGTTAACTAAGTCTTTTATACATCAGTTATACTTCTATATCATAAAAGTACTTATAATTTTATCTATTTTTTCCTCTATTTTTATTTATTGTTAGTAGCAAGAGCATTTCTTGATGGGATTAGAAGGAAAATGAACAGAGTTTTTCAGGAATGGAGGCTTAGTTCTTACAAAAGACGAGTTTCCCTTTGCTTTTCTATTTGATAGTGTCAAAGCCATGGTGCAAAGTACCTTATCCTACAACAGCTAAAGGAAGATGATAAGAATTGGAAGGAACAGGAACTTTTCATTTACCTCCCTATCCTCTTAGAGATAGGATGTCATAGTGTCTTTGATGAATCTGAAGTACTCCATAGATAACCACCCACCCTTTAATCTTGAAGGTATTTGAGTCCTACTGGAGAAACTCATATGCATGTGAATGTTGGGAGGCAGGTGTGATGTCAAAGTGAGCATGGAAAATAATACTATGTGCTTGGTAGAGCTGTGAGCTTTCAGTTAAGGTGTAGCTGTGTATTTGAAGTGTGGACTAATTTTTAGCTGCTAAATATAGGGGTGAAAATGAGAGTAAACCGTATATGTAAGCTTTGGATGCTAACAGAGCAGGATTTAAAATCCAAATCTGCCATTTATTTTCTCCATCCATAACATTGTATTAGCACATGTCTTCCTCACAGACTAGTGAGAATTTAAAGAGTTATGTATAGTCCTCAATACAGGGTGCATGATACAATTATTGTATGTTACTTACTCTCTTTTATACTTTTCTTGAATAGAAGAGACTTATTTTGTTCAGACTTGGTTTCACTGGTTTTTGAAGAAAACCTATATCTTTCCAGTGTGTACTACCAGGCATTCTGAAGTTCTTGATGCTTTTTTAAATATTGGGTCTTTACACATCATGTTCAGAGGCAGCCTAACTAGGCAAGAAATAATTGCTGAAGTTGAGCACAGATTCAAGTCCCATAACTTATTCCAGCACAAAAATATTAAAATATTAGGAACTGGCATCATTAAATCTTTTAAAATGTTATATTTATTTAAGGCTTTACAAATAAGAAAAACTGCATATAATCATACTTTTCTATGGGCCTAAAAACTGGGGCAGAAAATAAATAATCTGTCATAGATACCCATGATGAGGAGGTAATAGATGTTGGTTTTAACCCAGGTCTACCACTTACTAGATATAACCTTCATTACTTCTGCCTATTTCCTCACATGTTAAAACAGCCTACTTCATAGGGCAATTGCTCTGAGCAAATTGAGTTAATTTGAATAAAATACTTGAAATAATGCCTAGCACAATACATACTATTTTAGTACTATTTACTAGTAAAGCATTCCATGTCAGCCTCTACCTCTTCTGAGAATCGCTGCTTGATACTATAGTGTGAATAAACTGAGTATTTCAGTACCATTGAATTAGTTGAAAAACTTTGAATGCTTTCTTGACTAATTACAAACTGGCAACTACTGTTCTATCTCACTTGCCCTCCCCTAAATACAAGAAAGTATAAGGAAATTAAGTAGCATGCAGTAAGAGTGGTAGTATTATCAATGCCAATCATGACAAGATTTGCTATATAGTACTGGGGTTATGTTATTTAACTTTCTCAATAATTCAACCAGGTAGGCCCTGTTAATTTCTTATAGATAAGGAAAATGGCTCAAAGATATTAAGAAACTTGTATTGTCACACAATTACAATTGGTGGATCCAAGACACTATCTGTCTAACTTTGCGAACTCAGTAATTCTGTTTTTACAGGGGGTGTGGGATGTGGGAGCTTGTGGAGCATTTCAGAGCTGCTGGGTGAGATTGTCTGGATGTGTGCTGAAGATTATTTGTGAGTAGGATCTGCATTTGGAATTTGGAATTTATCTCTGTTTGTGCCTATCTACCAAGATACTGATTTCGATTGATCAGAAAATTATGTCAGTAATTAAGTCTTCAAAACCTTAAGATGTGTCAGAATGACTGTTCATTGTGAATCTAAAACAGCGATTTCCTAGGAAAGTAAAGTCTTTATGGCTTTGGGACATGAATGATCTATTTCATGTGAGATTTAGGTGAACATGAATTCGGGGTTAGTGTTTTCTTCCTTAACTCTCATTTCCCTTTTAATTTATAATGGAATAATCTGCTTGGTCAGAGATATTACTAGAGTCCATGCAAAAACTAACCCCCAAAACATTAGCATAAATCTAAGAAGCAGAGTATGCTAAATTCTTTTTAAAGCCCTTCTATCTCCAAACTTGTATGACTTTAAGTTTTCTAATTATTCCAGTATGGTAAAACATTAAACACAAGTAGTTGCCAGCTGGCATATCTAAACCACTGCTATTTCATTTTCTCAGAATGGCCAGCCAAAAATTCACTCTTGTGTACAGTCTTAGCCTACTCTTACATATCCTGTCTCAATTCCTGGGCCAGCCAATATGGTGTATATTCAGCATTCTAAATGCAAAGTCTGGCATGAATTCTTGAACATATTAAAAAAAAAAAGAAGTATGGCTTTGAAATGTTTTCAGGGTAGAGTCACCCAAGCCACTTACAAAACAGCAATTTGTTCATGGATGCAGAGAAAGCATGAATTCTAACCTAAAGGACTGGTTTCTATTTGCTAGTCCACTGGTGCTTATTTAACCAAACATTCCACCTGAAGCCCCATGTAATAAGCATGTCATTCTAGTGCTTTCTTCAAATTTGGACACCAAACAAAGAACCTCTTAACAGAGATTGCCACCTTTAAACCAATTTTAACCCAATTATTTATGCCAGCCATTTTCTTAATTTTTCCAACAGTCATAAAATAGAAACCATAATTTCTCGAGAGCTATTCTGTAAACTTTAAAATCAAACTGAACCAAAAATGAAAGAAAAAATGGAAAGAAACCTCATATCTAGATTTTTTTATATCTGTGTCCACACATCATTTAATTATGAACTCATTGATCTGTCCCCCCTAAATAATCAGAATGTGACTTTTGGATTTATTGCTTAATGACTGGCATTAGTATTCTGCTTATTCAATATTAGTGGAAGATGAAGACCAACCATAATTTTTGTTTCTCAGGAGAAATCATTATATTGCAAAAGAAAATTTATAAACTAGCATGGGGAGTCTTAGGTTTCTTATGTTTGAATTTAGGTTTCCTTTTTGGCTAACACATTATGGTCTCTTTAGATTTTTCTGAGTACTAAGTAGCATTCTTATTTGGACCGCACTCTTCATATTTTACTTATAAGTGCTTTCTGTATCAATTCTATGACATTAGAAGAAATGCTCTGCTTATATATTTTAGAAAGTTGTAGAACACTGTTGAATTCTACAACAGTTACATTTCAATTGCTATGAAAAAGAAGAAACATTTTTTAGTTAGTCCTAAATTTTGCAGCTAAAGTTTTTCAGTTATTTTAGGATTTACTCATCTATCTCACAGCCAATGTGAGAATAGTGCCTTTTTTCCCCTGACATTTAAAATGGATGCCTAATTGTTCCAAAGCCTCTTTCTGAAACAAACTCCAGCAAATTCATCAAGTTGCATTTTATTAAGATATATATACTTAAATGTATAAACTTATTTTAAAGTGTACTTTTGGCTAATAAACTGCTAAAAATCATAATATGTTTTTATGAGGGAACACAATCAAACCTCAATTTTTCCTCTGTATGGTTTATAGAGTGTTTTTTAAAGCCCTATAGCTTGTGCACTACACAGACTTCAATTTTTCCATGATTTAAGCATCAGTGATTTAGAGGGAACTGCAACTGGAATTAGAGAAAAAGATTGTTCAGGGAGTGGAAAACTGGGTTTTGTTTTCTGTACATTTAGCAATTAAATATTAATTGTAATCCCTGAAGCAGTACTCAACGTGTTTGCCTTTGAGGAGACTCTACTCAAATCAAGGTGGAAACAAGGTTTACATACGTGGGACAGAAAGGGAATAGCACAAGGAAGAATATAATTAAATTCTAAGTTGAGGATCCAGTATTATTAACCACAAATCAAAATTGTTGTATGGGTGCACTATCTCTTTGGTTGAACATGCATTATTTGCCTTCTAGCTGGGGATTGTGGTGAATTGGAAAATATAGTTTAGATGCCTTCATCGTTGTTATGGTCATCATCATCACTACCACCATAATCACCACCACCACCACCACCACCATCATCATCTTCAGACACCTGATGTCTCAACATCAGGGCCTATCCGAGGTGTTATGTAGAATGGATATAGTAAGTAAGTAAGTCCTCCTAGGGATTTTGAGGCTTCACTAGGTAATATGTATTAGGTAGACAGACATATGGAAAAGGAGATAATTATACAAATATTTGCATCATCAAATAACGCATTGTTCTGTAGCTCCAGTGGCAAGTGAAAACTTTCTTCTATCTCTCTCTTTCCCTCTCTCTCTCTTTCTCTCTCTCATTTCTTTGAGACAGGGTTTTGTAGCTTAGCTTGACATTGAGCTCACTATGTAGTTCAGGCTGGTCTCAAACTCACAATTCTTCTGCCACCACTTCCTGAGTACTGGGATTACAGTGTGTACTACCATGCCTGGCTGGTAAGTGGAATTTTTCTACTGAGAATGGAGGCTGACATTGTCTATAAGCTGTAGAACAAGTTTTCCTGGAAGTAGTACTTCAGAAGTCTCTTGATTGACGAGAAGTACCTCTATTCTTACTGCAAATATTTCCCTGTCAGCTATAAACTGATGGGTGGTTCACACCCATATTGTAGAACCCAAATTGTTCTAGAAGTCTATTTGTCCAGGAATATACTTTGATTGTTTTAGTAAATTAGTATTATGAACTTCTAGTATATTTATTATTTTGATTCAGTAGATAATATTCTGTTAAAAATAAGGACATATATAAGATGTGCTTTTGCTGGCAGTAATTCTTAGTGGCAGTGGGCCATGATTACCCAGGAAATTCTGGTGCTCCAGTTTAGGAAGCCAATGTTCCCATCTTCTCCTGGTTGAGGGTTCTTTTTGTTGAGAGTCACTGCATCAGTGAATCATTCTTCCTGCTAAGTGTATGTACTAATTCCTTAGGTACATTGGCTTAGATTCTGGTATTGATTCACTATATATGCTATGACCTTTACATACTTTTCACTTTTACAGCAAACCCAGTACGTAGGAATGAAACCCCAATGAATCTTCCAAATATAATCCATGCAACATTGAGCCAACAACTATAAGAGCCAAAAATTGAATGTATCAACCACTAGGATTCAAATCTTCTATCAAAGATGGTTTTGTTTGAGTTATTGGAACCTATGTTAACCTCACCCCACCTAACTCTTTGGGGTTTATTTGTTTGTTTTTGCATAGAGATAAAAGAAGGATATTCTGTGTCTTTGCTCTTTTGCCCTAAAGGGATAACCACCGTACTCACTATGACCACACTGAGCATCAGCGCCCGCCATTCTTTGCCCAAAGTGTCCTATGCTACTGCCATGGATTGGTTTATAGCTGTCTGCTTTGCTTTTGTATTTTCGGCCCTTATTGAGTTTGCTGCTGTCAACTATTTCACCAACATCCAAATAGAAAAAGCCAAAAAGAAGACATCAAAACCTCTTCTGGAAACTCCAGCTGCTCCAGTGCTTAGAGAAAAGCATCCTGAAACAACTCTGCAGGTATTTGACTTAATCATCTTCAGTCTATCATTTTTAGCTTCTTGGTCAAATTTGTGTTGCTAGAGGAAAAGTAGAACTTGGAAATATCAGTGACAATCTCTAAATAAGAGTCCAGGAAAATATAAAAAAAGACATTTAGGAGTTCAAATTTTGAAATAGTGGCGACTAGCTTAAAAATTAAATTGCTCTTAATGAACTAGATATAGATAAAATTGGTTTTTTGTTGTTGGTTGGAAAGTTTCTTTCAAAATATAAACTTTTTCACAGAAAGTGGCAAGTTTGTTTATACCATTAAGGGGAATCTGTGAGTGTAGTCGAGTGGGTTGGAAAGGGGTTTAGTGGAGTACATTGAACAAAGCAGAGAAGTGATTTTTTTTCTTGTGGTCTTGGTGATAGACTCCAGGACACTGTGAATGCTAGGCAAGTGCTCTACCACTTGAGCAGCATCCCCAGCTCAAAGTGATGGTTCTTAATGTGGCTTCAATTAGAACAATTCCATGGGATTGGATGTGACCTGTTCCATTGCATTAAAGAAGAGAAGAAAACCAGCAAACAAGAACACCCATAATTTTAATTGATGTGCATCCAAGATTGAGAATTCTTGCTGTAAGGAGACATATTTAAGAGAATGTAAAAAGCTTAATAAGAACTACTGTAGTTTACATTTGGCTTATCAGAGATTCTGTGATTAAACAAATGAAGTATCTTTTCCCACATGGACTCTTAATTGTATAAATGATCAAGATCTTCATGGAAATAAGGAAATTAGACAGGTGGCCTTTCTCTTTTCATTCTTCTTTTTCTCCCTCCTCCTGTAGATGCTACAAATCATAGTATAAAACTCCTTTATCCTGTATATACACAAATCCAAGTGTGATAGAAATCATCAACTTAGCTTTTTACAAATGACAGCTCAGTTCCTTCTTCATTCATTCACTAACTTATTGCCAGCTATGGGCAAGACTCTATGTATAGTCTAAGAATCAATAATGTGTTTAAAATACCCAACATGTATCCTGCAGTATGGAGTTTGCATTTATTTGTCCAGGAGGGAGGGAATGCAGACTACTTAAAAAATGTAAATAATAAAATAAGTAGTATATTAGATAAGGATAGTGCCGTAATAATGGGACAGCACTAAAGGGGTCAGGAAGTGGGGAGCAGGGTAAGAAGGCTCATTTCTCAGAGACAACAGTTGAACAAATGTGGTTAGGTGTGTACCTTGACAGGAATGACCTGGCCAGAGTCTTACAGTTTATATCTCCCTTCCAAAAGGGCTGTGGGTGCTGACAGATCTGTTAGAATGGCCTGTGAGTAGATAGGAAAATGAATGTCTTTCCATTAAGTAAGTTTAAGGCAAGCTACTCATAAACTACTGTAGTTCCTTTGAATTGAATTCGTTTCATCAAGATTTTCTAAATCATCAGAATGCATTTTGCAAACTATTTTCAGTTTAAAAAAATACTGAGTATATAATTTCATTCTCGTCCCCATTCTCCTTGGTAAACCTAAGCCTTCTTCTGCTTTTTATGGCTGTTCTATTTTGTTTTTGTATTGAAGCTTTGATCAAAGAATTCTATTTATGGCTTCTTTAAAAACATCAAATTTTGGACTTGCTTTTCTTTTTTGATTATTGACTCATGATTTTATTTTAATTCCTTTTTTGTGGAGGTTACTTTTATTCTAGTTTCTTGAGTTTACTTTGTACTAATTTATTTTCACTGTTTCTTATTTAATAATAAGTTTCTTTTATTGCAGTGAGATTTCTTTTGCATATAACTCTGGCCATGATTCATCATTTTGATATACAATATTATCATAATTATTAAGAATTATTTGAAGATAATATTAAAATTTCCAAGTGGAATTTTTTCATTTATTTAACTCTATTGTAAATTTTTAATTTCATCGGATGTGTTCTGAAATATTACCTATACTGACTTACATGTTACAGGTAGTCTCATTGTGACCTAAGTTATGCCAAAAGATTATAAATGGCAATTGAAAAATGTTAATTTTTAGTTATTATAATCGATGTTCTTGAAACATTATTTTGCCATTTTAATAAGGTATTTCTAGTGTTCAGATTATTAAAATACTAAAATACATGAAATATTTTTGTTTTATACATTTTGGTGCTATGACATTCAACATTTAAAGTTTCACAACTGTACTATATCCATATCAGTCTATGCATTTAATCATAAAATGGATTTTAATTCTCTCTCCCCTTTAATGTCTTTGAATTTGATTTGATTTCATTGTTTTCTTTTCCTTTTTTATTTTTTTAGGTATTGAGACTCAAACCCAGGGCCTAGCACATGCTGTATAATTACTCTACCACTGATCTACACCACAGCCCTGATTTTAATAGTTTTCCTCCTTCTTTTTGTTTCTGTTGTACTGGGGACTGAATCCAGAGTCTTATGCTTAATAGGCATAAGTTCTACCACTTGATATATGCCCCCAACCCCTTATAATTTTTCTTAATATTAACTTTGCCATTGTATTTTTATTGTTAAAGTTTTCCTTTCCCAGTATACTCTGGAAATTATATGTCCTCTTTTTATATCACTAGTGGTTAAATTAAGATTTAAAATAATATATTTCAAATTGAGATTTTTCTAGTAACATTGAAATTAGAAAATATACTGACTGATCCATGTAGCTATGAACTCAGTCCAACTCCAAGATTGCTCATTCTAAAGACTGTAGGTTTGGAAATGTATTTTATATAAACTTGTGTAAATCTCTGTTTAGTGCCAGGCACAGTGGTGTACACCTGTACTACCTGTAATATCAGCTGCTTGGGAGACTGAAGAGGAAGGATGGGCTACATGTGAGATCATGTCTCAAAAAAAAAAAAAGAAAAAGAAGGAGGGATGGGTTAAGGCATGGAACACTTGTCTAGTGCACTTGTAAGCCTATGAGTTTAAGCCCAACATACTGCCAAAATAATTAATAATTAATAATAATGATGATAGTGATAATAAAGAAAAAGAAAAAATTGCTTTTAATGTATTGATGTAGTTCTTTATATTTTTGCAAACTAATGAAACTTACTGTACTTGTACAATGAAGAAATATTAGAAATGTCTTACTCAAAATAAAATCATTTTGCAGAATTCCAAAGATAGAAAGATAACCAATAACCTTCCATTTTCTCCCTGAAACATATCTCTTGACTATGGCAATTGCTGTCACAGGAAATGCTTGGCATAACCCATTCTGATTGTTAAGTCATTTAGATGCAGTGATTTCTCTTTGAGCGCAGTGCACAGGCTGTGTGCACATAACGTATCGAAGGTCTAGAAGATGAAATGTGTTTGTGAAGTGTGAAGAGTTACACCATGTCAGCATTGGGAATGACTAAAATAAAACTAGTCAAGATATGCACTGAGGGACTGTGTATGTGTAATAGCTTACATATTGATGTTCTAAGGACAGTGATCAATGGGTTGTCCCACCCAACTTCTTCTTCTTGTTTAGTTGCATTGAGGTTTGAACTCAGAGCTGTGCTCTTACTAGACAGGTGCTTTACCACTTGAGCCAGCTCTTCAGCCCTTTTTCTCTGTTTTCTCAAGATAGAGTGTTTCTTTCTGCCCAGGCTAGCTTGAACTATGATCCTCTTATTTTAAACTTCCCACAGTAGCTGGGATGACAGGTGTGTGCCACCACACCCCCACCATGGCATCCAGCTGATGGGATCTTGCAAACTGTTTGCTCCAACTGGCCTCGAATTTCCCAATCTCAGCTTCCCAAATTGCTAGGATTACAGGTGTGAGCTACTGATGTCAACCTTTCTATGTCCACCTCCTTTGCCAGAATATAGCTGGCTCAGAGTGTCAGTTACAGCAAGTTCAACTGTGAAGTTAGGAGCACATTAAATGGGAGACAAGTGGGGAGATAGATAAATAGGGAGAAAGAAATCAAGAAGCAGAGAGTTAAAACCAAAATGTTACAACTTATTACTAACATGAAATATTCTAAGAATCTGCTAAGGTTTGGAGTTTCAGTAGAGATTCTAATTAGACAGCTGAAATTTGCTTACGCAAATAAGTATTCCAGTATATGCCACTATTTACTTTTCTGAATGATGTTGCCTTTTCTTAAAGTGTATTTGAGTCTCTAATTTGAAATGGAGTTTAGAGTTTAATGACATTTAGTAGTTCAGTAGTCCTTTGGGAAACTCATTAGTGGCTTGATTCATTGTCGCCATATGTGACCTATGGACTGTTAATGGCCTGGCAGAAGCTCATGATAACCACTTCTATTCTTTGGGGATTGGAAAACATATGGTTTATGGAATATTCATGAAACAAGGAGAAGGTCCACTTGGCAGGATGCAAGGGTAGCTATCCATAGGTTGAGTGTATCTTTGGATATCTCAGGAGGAGCCAAAGCAGTTATTATGTTTCTGTTCATCATTACTTTAATTTTGCCTTTGACTCTGTCCTAATACTTGATATGAGCTACTTCTTATGGTTCTTCATTCCATATGCTTACTACTTTTTAATGTATCTACATAAAGGTGCATACTATTTTGGATGAATCGAATGATTTGAAAAATGAGTAACTATAGAATTTTAAAAAAGAAAGCTCTCTTAACAAAAATTGTATTTAAAAAAATCACTTGGCTATTATTTAGTCCTTTTCAGCCACAAAGTATGCACTAATGTATGCATACTGTATCTTATGAAAACAGAGATATGAGAATAGCTCCTTATTAATTGAACTCTTACTTTGTATAATGTATTATGTGATGTACTTTACATAGGTGACTTAATTGCAAGCTCACAATAACTATTTGCACATGAAGGAACTGAGACTTGCAGGTGTTACATGATCTGTTCATGATAATACAGCTAAAAATGGTAAATCTAATGTTGAAATTAATTCTGTTGTGTTTGTATGGAGTGCTTGTTTTCTTAAATGATTTTTATCATTTTATTTATGATATCTATATAAATAATAGATATCAGGATGTGGGAGGTAGATATATGTATACATATACCTAAGGTATATGTATGGATAGGTATGCATATAGATTAATAATGATCAGTCCAATATAGACTTTTGCTCATATTTCTATGAATAATTAATAATAGTACAGTATTCTGAATACTTACTGTGTGACAATAACAGAAACTTTTACAGGCATATCATCCCTAATTTAATTCTAATGATTTATAATACATGTCCTATATTTAATCTATGTTTTACCAATGAGGAATTTGTTAGCTAGAGATCATGTAATCTGCCCAAGGTCACCTATCTGGTATGTAGCAAGGCTAGAGTAATGTGCTTTATGATTTTAAGCCTCAATCCTTAGTTACTGATTAGATACATTGGGTGAAGGACATGGAGAATGAAATGAATGGTGTTGGTATCATTCACTAGGATAGGAAAGAGAAATGAGCACATTTGATGAAGAAGCTAATTAGTTTAAGTTTAGGTAGGTGGAGATTTCCATAGCAGGAGAGTTTCTCCTTTACCACAATAATGATGGCTTTCATTTATCAAATTGCAAGTTTGCCATATATTAAATTATTAAATATTGCATATTTATCCACTGTCTATATTTCTTTTTCCATTTACCTAATTTATTTTTTCTTTTTATTTTCTTTTTGACCATAGCTATTCTGCTTGGGCTTTTCAATTTTAAAGTGTTCATAGGTTCTTACAAAGCTATTTGCAAAATTAAAGAGGTATTTTCTCTGCTTAAGGCCTAAAATGATATAAATAAAAGAATATATAAACAATTCAAGGTACATCTTGGATTCAATAATTCAAGTGCAATCATGATAATCTTTTTTTTTAACTATCCAATCTTATGAGTCAAACTCTACTCTTATTTCCCAAATGGGTCCATTCTGAGTCGGCTCCAGAGTCTCAAGGACATGGTCTCAAAGGTCCACATCTACAATGTGGGGGCAATGATGGAACCTACTAGAAAGACTAAATTAGTACTTAGCACCCTGTAATCATGATTGTTAGTATCCTTAGTTTCCTTAATAATCTCCACCATTTAAAATATCTATGACCTAATTTATCACTTTGTAATATTCTGTGGTCTTTTGCCTAAATTGTTTCATATGTGATTACTGTATTTACCTAGGTAGCTTGTAATAAATGGATTATGGTTTCATTTTATTTTCCCAGGTAGCACATAATATAGTGTTTAATAGTTAGAGTTGTCTATTTATTGATTATGATCTAAGAGATCACAAAATAGGAAATGTAGCACCTCTCCAAACAACATATTTACCACCAATTTTCAAAAATATGTCTCTTATATAAATTTAGTTTTTATTGGAAATAATTGTGAACATGAGGCAGATGTAAGAAGTGAGTTACAGCAAGTGAACTTTTAGGACAGAAGAATTCTTAGCATTCTTGACTTTTTCCTTGTTTTTATTGATACATGACAAATGTACATATTTATGTGGTGCAGCATGTTTCAGTTCATGTACACATTGTACAGTGATCAAATCTGAGACATACCTGTCAATAAACAGTTGGAGTTAACTTGTGGGCAGCAACAGAGAACTGAAAAGGACACAGAAAAGGCAAAACAACCTTGGCAAATCTATACATGCAGCTGTAGGATAGCATAAGGAAAGAGTAGTTTACTGTGTTTTGATCACTTTAGTCACTTCACTTTTATGGATATCTGAGGCTGTGAAATGTTAATTGCCCTGATTTCCCAGAGTTTGAGAATATACAAGATTCATTCCATTTCTAATGGGTATACAAACTAGGTCAGTTTCAGATTTTCACTTCAGTCATTCTCAGAACTCCTCTTAGAAATGTTGTTCTTTAAATAGTTTAAGCTAGCATGCAAAAAAAAAAGTCTAATTTTTCTGTTTGTTCTTATTTTTTATTTCTTAACTTACTAAAATCTCTTAGTAGTTTGAAAAAGAGTGTGAAGCAGCACTGTGATTTGATATTCAGTGTGTTTGGGAAAAAAGTTTAATGGCATTCTTTAAATCTTATACAAATGAGCACCTCCTGAAACTCAAACCTTTTTAAGCACAGAATGTTCTGTAGTTTAGTAATGCTCTATAGGCCATGAATGAGTGACCATTTAATTACATAAGTATTAAACTGTATGATTTAAGTGTCAAGAATATCAGAATTATGTTTTATCTTCAATCCTGTTTTTATGTTAACTTTTGTATTTTTTTATATGCAAGACATGACAAGCAACTGCACAAGAGCAAAAATCTTAGCAAGTCAGTTAACAAGCAACTACCAGCTAACTATTATGCACCAATCACCAAGCAAGGAACTAGGAATTTAAAGACAAATTCTATGCACTGAGGATAGTGAAAGGCTATAGTCATCTTGTAAATGCTTTATTTAGTATATAAAAGTATGGCGTAAGGGCTGGTTTTAGAATAATTCAAACATGCTTATAATAGTGTGAACTTATTCTCAAATATTGATGTTACTTTGATCTGCTGAAATACTGATCTCTATATTCAGCTGTATTCTGGAATATAGTTATATCCTGTTACAGTTTTGTATACATTTATGGAACACCTATTGAGCATGAGTATACTGGAATACTGTGCCTATTACCTCCATAGATATGAGGGTAGTGTAGAAAATAGACATTCTACAGTTAAGTTAAGGTAAATATTGATGAATGAGCAAAACATTGTCGAGAAGTAAAAGTGATAATGAGTTATATCAGAGAGAGTTGGGACATCATATTAGTCTTTCAAATACAAAAAGTGACTAGTTAAGGGATACAATTCAAATTGACAACTGGAAAAAGCAGTCCATTATTGTAGCTTATTGAAGCAGTATTATGTATATTTTGGTAATTATTGACAAAAATGTCACATGGAAAAACAATGGCAAGATTAGAATCGTAATCAAACATAGACTATTTCCTTCTCCAGAGGTGCAGTGTAATTAATTTAATGGTGACTGGGAAAGACAGGATATATTAACTACTACTGAAGGAGTCAGTATGTCAACTTATCAATCTATGGCAACACAGTGTGTTGTGTGTATATGCTGTAAAGATTCAAATATAAATGATGCCTATTGGACTAATAGTAAGTTTGCTCATTTATTTTCATGCACTCTGTATTTACAAATTTGTGAAGTGTATTTGAGAAGAAAGAGTCATCGGCTTCTCAAAATTTGAGAAGAAAGAGTCATCGGCTTATAACCACCATTACCATTTATTGAGTGCCTCCTATTCTGCTAACTGCTTTACATTGTATTGTCTCCAATCCTCAGGACAAACTTTGAGATGAGTTGTACATAGTTTTATGGTTGAGAAAACTGAGCCTTGGTAAAACATTTTGGTAAGTTGTCTAGGTCATATGTATAGTAAATGGTAGACTTAGATTTGAGCCTTGACTGTTTGGCATCAGAAAGCCAGATGCTTTTAGAAGCATGGTGCTGCCTCTCACCTAGAAATAACTATAGGCTGGTATTAAGGGCTTTTGTCTCTACTCTCAGTTCTCCAGTGTAGCTTTGATCACAAACTCAATACTTAAGTTTCCATTTCTCCATCTGTTAAATGGCAAGTGTACATATTAATTCCTTCTAATGTAAAAATCTGTGTCACTACAAATTTGTCCACTCTCTCAACTTGTGCAAGTTGGCTTTACACTCTTTGATGTATGCCTCCGTTATTACACAGGGTATATCAATAGCTGATTAGAGAGAGGGTAGTTGTATCTGGAGTCATTGAAGTTAGATAAAATTAAATATTTAGGTTATTTTATCTTCACCCATGCAGAAAAAAGTCCATGCTGCTCCAACAGCAATAAAAGCATCAGCGAATGTTGTATTTACCGTGTGCTGTAGAGGATTTAAAGCATTTTATGTATATTAACTCACAATCTTCACAGCAATCCTTTTTATAGATGAGGAAATTGAAGCACCAAAAGGTCTAAGTGATTTGCCCAAAGTCACACAGCTGCTAAGTATCAGAGCCAAAATTTAAATCCAGATAGCCTGCATCCAGATGTATGTTTAAAAATGACTACAGTCTGCTGTGGTTCAATTATAACCCACTGTCCCCAGTGCTGACCTCTGCCATGCCTCCCGGCACATACTTACTCCCACCCTATCTCCAAATTTTGAATGTTATCTTAATTTACACTGTTGAAAGTATAAGCTATACTTTAAAATTCTATCCCATTTATAAATAAGCCATATCCCTCAGCCAGTAGTTTAGCAAAGTCACAGAAAATTAACATACTCTCCTGATCTCTATCTTGGCATAAAATATATGTGAACTTAGTCAAGGCTAAAAACCATCAAATAATTTAGCCTGGTCATTTTAGCAAACTACAGATTAACCAATCCATAATTTTTCCAGATTAAAAAATTTTAAACATTTAAAAACTTTAGAAAATGTTACTCTTAATTTCTATTTGAATTAACCTATTTTATATTCATTGACATATCCAATTAACAATATATATTTACAATATATGGGCAAGGGAACTCTATTATAAATGTTGTGGGAAAAATTTTAAAGATGTTTAAGAGGTAAGTTTTCCCCTAATAGACTTTATCTTGCACTAAGTGATAGAGGATTCTGAGGAACAAATATCCTATAGGGGCCAAAGGACAGTATAAAGAAACAGTCTGAGTGTAGTAGAGAGTGGGGGCTGGTAGGAGAACACGGACCGGTTTGAAGTATATTTTACTGATAGCACATGAAGAGTAGCAAGGAAATATGCCAACTCCTTACTATAAGTATTAGTTGGCATATGATATTTATGGAATAGTTTAGGATCATTTTAGAATTGCCATGTAATTTACAGATTGTTGGCATTTTATTGGCACTTTAATTTCTCCACTTATTCTAATACTTGTCCAGCACATATGGGATAAATTTTCTAGGAATGTCACAGGTGCTTACTGATTAATTTTATTCTTCATGTAACCAAGGTACAGGTGCCATTGTTAGGGAAAATAATATAAAAGAACCACATTTTTCCATTGGTGAAATTTTATTCTCAAAAGTTTTTTTAAAAAGATGTTTCAAATTTTTATTTATTTGACTTTTTCCCCTCCATGTCAGCAATGTGAGCAGGCTAACACTTCTTTTTGGAATGGAGAAAATTCAAACTCAAAAATACACAATTGCTTAAACAAACTTCCCTCAATGCTTAGTGATATTTTCCAGCAAGTTCTAGTCTCTAAGCTACTGAGTAAAATTATTCATTCCTTCTGGTTTATTTGACTAAGCTGCCAATTTTCCCTTTGCTATTTTGAGGAGCTAATTTTCCCACAACATAATATACATCACTAAATTTCCAGCTTTTTGCTCAGCCTCAGATGATTTAGCAGTTTTCAGAAACATCGGTTTGGGTATGACTTATTTCATTTCACTTAAATGAATTAGAGAATATTATGTAAGAAAAACGTCTTCAGTAAAAGAGAATTATTATGTATTTTGATCAATTTTCCATCAGTCTTAAGAGAAGAGCACTTTTCATTTAGATTACATGGCATGAGATGTGTTTTTAATATTTTCTGGTAATCTTTGATTCTGTAAGATATTTACCCTGCCCAGGTTCTTTTCTCAAATTATACAACCCATCTTTCCTAAACATCTTTTACTACCCATTTTAGTGTTCTTGAATTTTTACCTGCCTCTTACTTATTTTGTAAGACTCTGTTCTTTCTCAGTTTATAGCACATGAATTTGGCTTCAGTATTTTTTACTTTGAGTTCTTTAAATTGATTATGACCACCATGGGGATTTCTTTATTCCTCCTAGTCACATTACTCAAATAGTGTAGTACACTGAATTTTTCTTCTCTCTGTTTCTGTCTCTTTCTCTCTGTGTGTCTCTCTTTCCCTTTTTCTGTAGTGGGTTAACTAAAGAAAACTGTTTTTTTGCTTTCTTTTAATTACTCTTTTCTTGGCTGATTGAAATTATTTTAGTCTCCATAGTCAAAGAAAAAGCTGTTTTCTGGGCCTTCAAGAAGGGGATGTGGTGAGGGTGCTTTCTATTTGTCTCCATAAAATGTTTTCCTAAGTCCTATTACTTCAATGTGGATATCAGAATTTCCTTTGAAAGCAAAGAAAAATATACCATAAACTATTAGTCAAAGGAAGGAGGTATGGAAGGAGAGGGAGCCACATTTTAGCATATCTGACTTTCTCTTTGTCCAGGTCTTTGGCACTTGAGGATTAACATTTCCAAAGAGGAATTGGCAAAGGATCATGAGTACTGTATGTGTACAAAGAGCAGAAAGTCAACACTTTATGTGTAAAATAGATATATTACTGTCCCTTGTTTACCAAACTATAAACACATATGAACAATTGTAATTAGTTGATTAGACAGATTTAAAAAAATTATGAAGACTATGAAGTTTAAGACCAGTATTTAGCCTAGACCCTGGTATTCAATATTTATTGACTAAGTTAGTGAGTGAGAGAAAAAAATGAATGCAATATGATCGCTGCCATATACTGATAATAACTGAAAAGTCCTAGGTTATAAAACTCCCATAAACTCATTCTAGCAATGTTATTTTGCTTGTTGAGGCCCACACAAGGTTTTGGGATAACTGAAGGAAGTCTACATAACTCTTCTCTTACCCCTCAAATCACCTGGTTTCTATGGAAATCTCTTACATGAAGCAAGTACTATCCCTGCCCTCCTATTGGCTATGCCTTTGACCATTAATTTAGTCATCTCTGTCTCCTAGTACATTTTGATAGAAGGAGAGTCATGCTCAACTCTGATGTTCAAGTTTTGCATAGAACACATGTACATATTTTCTGATTTTATATGAAGAAATGATCTAATAGACACTCTTGAGAGAGCTAGTTTGATTGGAGAAGCTCTGATAAAGGCATCCTACTTGGAAGGTGAGAAAAGGAGGTCTTTGTGGAGCTTACAGGGTGCTTCCCCAGAGAGTAACCAAGAGCCTGATAACCATAAAATAGCATCATAGTTATTTTCTGAGTAGATACTTAGCTAGGAAAAAAAAGGTGGGAAGGCACTTATAAGCAGCAAGGCAAAGGTACTTGACCATTGGAGGTTGCTCTTTCCGTGAAAAAAGAAGCCTATGATCTGTTTTGAGAAAAGCCAATTTTTCATTAGGTTGAACTGAATGAAAATGCCATTTTTGCTGATCAAAATGGTTAAAAAGAGGTAGACAATGGATTTTTGAAGTAAAGATGAGGCCCACCTTTGACTTACAGTTTCCTTTATCTGATGCCTATTTTTGACCACAAGATAAGCATTTAATAAGAAATTATCTCAGTGATGATAGTAATTAATGTTTTTAAGTTTATTAGTTTGTTTATTTCTCTTTAAGACAAAGATGTAAGTTTGAGCTGAAAATAGCACAATCTTGGACCTCTACTTGGTGTGCCTGGGGATGATGAAAGCAAATCCTTTGTGGGCATCTTACTGCTTTCCATAGGATTGTTTTCTGAGTTCTTTTATTATATTTTATTTTATTTTGACTTGAAGAAGTAGAGGTTTGTATAGGTTCTGAGATTAGTGAGCTGAGCATAAGGGAAATAGGCACTCTCCCTTGTGCTCAGATCACTATCAGCTGCTTCTGCAAGCAAGAAATCCACTTTGCTAAAGCCTTCGTTGAGCCTGAAAAATGTTAACATGTTATCTGCCTAATGTTTGCCAACGGGCTGATTTAAAAATGGCACCAAGGAGGTTACCTATTATACACAGAACAAAAGTACATTCTGGGACTGAAATAGATTATGCTCAATGGGGACCTGATTTGCTGAGAGAAATGTATTTTAGCATTCCCCAACAATTCATAAAAATAGAATGACACTTTTATATAGTGACTCATGTTTGTTTTCCATTAATTAAAACAAATGAATCCTTCCTTTAGTAGCTTTCAATATTTAATTTCTTTTTCTTTTATACTTACTTTCCCACAGTGTTTCTTGATGAATTACATTCATCTTTCAAAATCCAATAAGTCATTCATTTTTGCACGTTTGCAATGAGTAACAGCCATTGTAGCATAGTCAAATTTATTTTATGAAACTCATTACTACAAATGTTTGCAAAAAAGTGTGTCAATGTATCTTCGAGATAGAATATGGAAAGACATAAAAGTCACCATTTTCAATGACAAATACAGTTTTCTATATGATCCTCATACTCCTAAAAAATTGAAAAATTTTTTCAAGTAATGTGGAATGAATAAGTTGACTTTGTCTTTGTTTGCCAACAAGTACTCACCTTTGTGAGTATTGTCCCCTGGCCTACCCAGTTTAACATTAGTCTAGACAAATAGTTACCTTAGCAAGGGAAAAAAATAAAAAAGACACTATTTTTTCCAACACTGAAAATTTGTGAAAGTCTTAAACCCCAAGTAGTAATCTCAGTATATATGACTACAATAGGTATGTTATAATGGGGTTAATAATTAAAGTTACAAATAATAGATAATTTAAGAATAGTTGAGACAATGTTCAATAGTTATTATCTGCAATGTTTTGACTGCTTTCCAGTCATTTTGTAGTCATTACATACAACTAGCTACTCACAGTTTTAGAAATTATAGCATCATGAAATTCTTAAGTTCCAAAGCACATGAAAATATAAAAAAATAAGGAGAGAGATTAAAGGAGGAAAGACCTCAAATCTCTATTGTGTTGCAATGTTTGTACAAGATACAGATTAACTGTTCTGTGATGTCAGAAAGAAAAATACTGTTGCTTTATTCTCAGGGATTTTGTTAGACTGATTTCCTCATTGAGAAAAAAAGATTTGAAAAGTAAAACTTGAAGCAGAAACAGGTATGATGAGATGAAAAATATGAAAGTGAGAAGAGAAATTTTGAACATGTCTTTCTTCTTTCTGCTAGAATCTGCCTTGTGCATTGTACACTTCCATTTTTAGGTCTATTCTATAAAGCAGTAATGACTTATTTTGTAAAGTAACTGTATGCAGCTGCTTTTATGGAGGATATCCTAAGATTTGAATGTATTTGTTGGCTTGAATGTATACTGGACTTACAAAGAGAGTAATACCAATCCAAGGTTACATTCTGGAATGAG
Source organism: Castor canadensis (assembly GCF_047511655.1). NCBI lineage: Eukaryota > Metazoa > Chordata > Mammalia > Rodentia > Castoridae > Castor > Castor canadensis. The sequence goes on from NC_133394.1 coordinate 116,863,364, forward strand.
CACTGTTGTTTGAATTATGGTTCCACTTGATATGGTTCCTGATTTAGCACTGTGTAATGCAGCCTTATTCAGTGTAGAGCTGTTCATCTCAGAAATTGCTACATGAAATAAAACATTATGTATGTTTATTCTGGGCCAATCTGCAGCACAGTAGAATGAGCACAATCATAAACTCTCAGCAAGCAATGAGACGTAATTTGTTGCTCCTTTTTCACTAGCTCACCATAATGTCCCTCCCTACTTTGAATGCTCACCACAATCTGATTATCGTGTTTACTCCACAGTGTTCTTTCTTCGTGTCATTAATATCCTATTTTCTGGATGAGGGTCTCTTTATGTATGATAATAGTTTGATAGATTTACAAAGGATAAAAATGTGATTATTTTAATGGTGAAAGTACAGATTGTATGCTCAATTGAGGTCTTATGGCTGTTTCAGTTCAGCTAGATGGGGTTCATGGTTTAGGTTTATCTAAGTTCCCTACTAGAACAACTTTAAAAAGTGCTAAGAAGGTAAAAATTTTAGCCTCTTAATTTATGATAATTGGTGATATAAGTAAGGCTGACAAGAATACAGCTGTAAGAGGGCTATGTGAAAGGACCCCTTATAAAAGCCATCTACTTAGTGTTACTCTGAGTGTGCTGTAAGGTATTCCAGCTGACAGTACCAGTGTTAACTGCCAGGCATATGACTGAGGATGTCTTTAGGGTGACTTTTGCCTTGGTCCTTCTGACTGAGATTATGTGAGAGACCCAGAGTAAGAGCTCCTTATCTGAGTCTAGTCAACCTCCAAATTCATGAAAGATGATACCAAAATGGTTGCTGTTGCTTCAGCCCATTGTTTTTGGAGGGTTTGGTAGGCAGCATTAGCTAACTGGTAAACACTTTCTCTCAAGTCAAATATACCCATGTTTTGATATAAACTTTTCATTTTGCTGGTGGGATGATATCATCCAAGATCTTAAATCAGGTGCTCAATAAATATGAGTTTCCCTGCTTCCTTTCCTCCTGCCTTCTTCCCTTCTTTGCATCCTCTTCCTTTCCCTTCCTTCCTTCCCCTTTTCTTTCCCTCTTTCCCATTTAAATTCAACTGAGTGCAGCTGCTTTTGTGGTAGGCCATTTGAACTGGAATATGTTAGTGCCAGGTGTGGATTTAATTGGACCTTTACTTAGAACACAGACAGACAGAATTCAGGATGCTTTTTTTTCCCCCAGTGAAAACTGCTGAATCACTGGTTCCAAAATTGATATAAAATATGCTCAGAACTTCCACAGACAGTGTATGTAATGTTATCAAATGCCTTGGGGGAATGGGGTAAACAAAATTTTTAAAAAGGAATATTTCTATCAGTTCATGGTGAACATTATCTGAATTCAGTTCAGGCAAAAAATATCTTAAAAAGCTAGATAAAGAATTGCAGGCATGAGCAACATGTTATTTGTAGGAATGACATACATTATCTCCTTGGCAACTGCAGGGTGGCATGCAATTTGGCAATCTCTGTTGTGTCATCTTGGATGCCTGGAAGTCACTGTTTCCTACAGAAACAAAGGAAAGAACAACATGAGAAAAAGAGTTGTGATTTTAGTATGCTAGGAAAGTATTTTGAAACCAAGGGACCAGCAGGCTTCCACAGTATAACTAAAACTGAAAATGTCATTAAATTTTCATTTGCTAATTTCATAATGCTTTAGAATATGTAATAAATTTTTAAAAATTTGACCCTACTGAGCTTTTTACTCATGCTTTGTGGTCAAACAGTGACTGAAGGCATTTGTATAGAACTTTCAGTGCTTTCAAAAACATGGGGTCTCAGGCTTATACATATTCATTTATCCATTCATTCAACAAATACTTGCTGAATGTCTAATTTGTGCCAGGCATTGTGCTAAGAATTAAGGCTGTGTGGCTCTCTTATTTATGTCCTACAATCCTGTCAAATCCATGGAATATTGTGGCATTTCTTTTTTTGTAATGAATCAATAATTTAGCAAGCATCTACTTAGCCCCTGGTTGGAGACCCTATTATATTGGGAGCTAAGAGTTAGTGGCAATGACCCATAGGGGTACACACAGTACTTGAAGGACACAAAACAATTCTCATAATGCCTGTTCTTTGGTCAGTGATTTCTGAGACCTTTTAGAGACGTAGTCAGCTTGTTTTCATCAATAGTCTGCAAGTAAATGGCTCCAAAATATTTATAATAGTGACTCATGCTCAACATAATTCCATTCGTTTGGTCATTTGACTAAAATTGAATGTCTTAAAGACGGGAACTGCAGGTTTTAATATAGCTGGCTAGAATCTAAAAGTTTCCACTTTGATGAGATCTAAGAAGTATCAACATTTTAAAATGCTAATGAAGCAGCCTAAAGGGTTGCAGTCGACCGGTTGGTAACAAAAGGAGAATGAGATGGTGGTTGCATGAGGTTAAAGTATCACATCAGTGTTACCAGAATCAGCAATGGACCCCTGGGAATTTTTTTCTAAAATAGTGCTGCAGACAAGGACTTGTGTTGACCGTGGAGCAGACACTTGGTTAGGTTCAGTCGTCAGCTCTTTCTTTCCAGGGATGATGCTGCCTCACATTGATCTGCTTGGTATCTCTGGAGCACTGCCTTCAATGCTTGATCCTTACCCATTTCTAGCCTCATCTTAGTAGAAAAGGTCAAGGCAAATGTGGATAAGCACATTTCCAGGGCCTATTAAGGAATACAGGACAGACTGCCAATGCCCAGCAGTGAATCATGAAAGTGCCTAAAGGCTGACTTTCCAAACAGTGATTGCCAGTGCTCTTCTAACTCAGAGGAATGGAAGTCATATGTCTGAATTTTTAGTTTCAGTATTAAAATTAAGAACTAGATTTCACTTCCTGAATTTCTCTCCCACAAGGTTTTATTTTACTATGTCCTCTCTAAGAGCAGTATTTCTGCTTATAATTTCTTGGGTTTGTGGAGATATTCATGGAAGATTTAAATAGCATTGCAGCTGTACAGAAAAGCTGTTCTAGTGTGTGCTTTGAAAATCAGCTTTTCAATAAACGATAGCTTTAGAGCTATGATTAAGAGAGGAAAAAAAAGTCTTGTTAAACAAGCTCTTGCAGCCACTGGCTACTTGTTCCAAGCAGTCTGAAGAAGAGACTCACATTTCCCATTGCTTTTCTTCCCGATAGCCACGTCGATATCTCACGCCATTCCTGAGTGGTAAGTGGAGTTAGGAGTTGGAGATTGATCCAGGAGGTGACTCTGTCATGCTAAATATCAATCACTTAATCATACTTTCCAACAGACAGATGTATGAAATAGGAGAGCAAAAGCATTTCATTCTGATTATCAGTTAATATTCCAGGATTGACTCATTAAACAGTCCATTAACTACTGTAGTAGCCCAGGAAGTATAGTCTGGACAGAATAAATGACTGTCAACTGGTTTCAAGTGGATTTAAATGTGCTGCTTTGGGCAATATACTTTGCTAACTGTGTATCTCCTGAGACCCATTGTGTGAAACTCATTTTTGATGTTTTGAGTGTTCATGAGGGACTGATTCACGGTTGATCTATTTTAGTACAGTTTACTTATCATTTATTTGATATTTATTAATTCACTTTATTTTTATTGAGTACTTTCTAGTGTTTGGTACTGTGTTTGTTAATGAAGAAAGGAAAAGAGTAAGACACCATATAGCCATAATAAACTCACAGTTGGAAAGAGGGCTCCCACAAGCATGCTAAATTCTAGACTAGAAAAAGCATTAGGATGCTATCTGAAGATATAGTACTTGTTGAAGTTTCTGTGGAGGGGATTCTGGTGAAGATTCTGATTAAACTTCTCAGGGGGGAACAATGTTTACATTCTATCTTGGAAGATGTAAAAGGGGGAGGCGAAGAAGATGGAGGAAGGAAGATAACAAGAAGAAAATATGCAAAGACTGAGAAGGTAGAACTTAATTAAGGCATCTTGCTTGAAGTTCAGATGTTTTAATTGGGGTTTTCCCCCAAACTGACTCTGTTGTAAGAATTTGTTTGCAAACAGTTTATTTTTGAGTGATCCCAAGAAACACTGTTAGGCAAAGGAGTTGGAAAGGAAAAAAAGGAATCTAGAATCATTAATGAGCAAGGCTACCACTGTGTCCTCATCATGCTAGAGATCATTCCACAGTATGTATGGAACAAGACTCAGAACTGGCCCTCTGCACAAGAAGAAGTTGGGGTACTTACTAACTCTTAACTCTTGTTGATTAGGCTCACTCAGGGATAATGTTTTCATTGAAATCATATGTATTTAGGGTATACAATGTAACATTCTGATATAATATGCACAGTGAACTGATTGCTTATCAGTTCATTATCATATCCATCTCTCCACACAGTGAGGAGAACACTTCAAGTCTATTATCAGCAAGTTTCAAGTCTACAATACAGTACCATTAGCCATACTCCTCTTGTTTGATCCTTAGAATTTATCCTACATAACTAAACTTTGTACCCTTGAACAATTTTCCCTACTTTTTCCCCTTCCTGTTCCACCTGGTAACCACCTTTCTATTTTCTGCATCTATGAATTCAGCTGTTTTAGTTGAATAAGTGAGCTCATGCAGTGTTTTTCTAACTCTTGCATTTCTAGTCAAATCATCTCCCCTACCCTAGCCAAGCTTCTGTTGCCAGATAACTCCTCAGACAAGAAAGGCAGTAAGCCATCAGCCAGTCAGGAGTAACTTCCAGGGTAAACTGAATGAATATGGACCAGCAACTGAGAGCATATCATAGATTAGTGTACCTGGGGTGGCTGAGAAGAATGTTTGGAGTAAAAAGAGAGGAAGTTGGACTGGGAGGTTAGTACCTCACTCATGTAGAATGTTATACATATAAGCTTGTTTCCTCCTGAAAACAACCAGGTGCCAGCAATAAAGTTTAAACAAGTAACATGATCAGATTTATAGTGTATGAATATTATTTTAGTGGAGAACAGAGAGAAAGAATCCAGATAGAGATGCCAGGTCAGAGAGTGTCCAGGCAAAAACCGCTTGAAAAAAGTTGTATACCTTTTATAATGGCTATGGAAAAGAATAGACAGATCAACAAGATATTGAAGAAGCTGGATGGCAGCAAAAATAGCTGAAGTTTTGTGACTTCATACACTATCTGAATAGTGTGCTAATTTCTACAATCCAGAACGCAGCAAGAGGGACATATTTGTTTGGGAAAATTCATTTTGTTCTTTGGCTATAAATAAATTTATTCCTTCATAGATTAGACTTTAGACATGAAGCAGAAAGTAAATTCCATAGGAGTGAGAATTGGTAGCTATTCTTCAATTTTATATCACCAGAGCCATGAACATAGCAGGCACTCAATAAATATTTATTGTATGATAGAGTGTATAAATTCATGGATAGATAAATGAATAAGTTAAAAGTTTGTGTGCTTCTAGGACATCTGAAGGATATACTGCTGGATATATGGTGTAGAGTTTGGGGGAAAATTTTGGGACGTAAACACTAATTTTATACTATTGATATAAGGATTATAATTGAAACCACTGTACTTTTCATTCACTGAAAATTGAAAACAAAATTGACATGGCTGAGAGCTGAAGTCATAGAAAAATAACATTTTTAGGATCAGATTGCGGAAGAGCATCGCTTACTGGAGACTGAGACAGATAAGTGGAATGTTACTGAGATAAGGGATTATAGGGTCATTTAAAGGAATAGGAAGAGAACAACAATGTTGGATGTTATTGAGACAGTAAGACATGGATTAAAAAAAAGTCTGCCATGTTAAACCACAAAAAGTTTCAAAGGAAAGATGAGAGAGGAATCTAATAACAATGATTGAGATATAAATGACAGACATATAAGTGGAAATATATTGCCATATATATATATGGCAATGATAGATAGTAGTAGGTGGAAGAGGTCAAAGGTTTGGGAAGCTTTAAGAGTTGATGAATTCCTTTGATTATAATTTGAAAGAAATTTTAGCATGCTATAGTTTCAGGCAGTGCAAATATTTTTTTAAACTGCCAGTATTATAAAGTAGAATAATATCCATAGGAGTTATGATCTAATGCCTCTCTTGAAGCATCCATCAGCCCAACAGAAAGTTTTAAATAAGAGCCCTTTATTATCTCTTCCTACAGTTGGCAGGTTTGGGCAAATTGGGTTTTAACTAGTTCTTGGCATTTCTCCAAGGAGTGAAACTGATTATATCCATCTAAGAATAATAAATGGGATGAATTTTGAATAGGGCAAAATACATAGTTTCCCATATATTTTCAATAGTTTCTGAGAAAGAAAGTTATAGTATTCATGTAACATCTACTTCTATTGAAAAAAATACAGTGACTATTTGAGTATAGAAATAATGGAAACTAATATAGTACTATATCTATATCTGTCTTAGTATATGAAATGCTCACAGTATGATAATATTTAACAAGTATTGATCACTGAGTTCTTTATAGGAAATGTGTTAAGTACATTACTGATATTAGCCCACTAATAACCCTAACTAGTAATCATTATTATCTTCACAATACCTAGGAGAAATGTGAAGCACAGATAGTCTAAATAACTTCTTTGAGGTCACATAGCTACTATTTAGCAGAGTCCAAAACTTGATTACTTGATTTCAGAATCTGTGGTTCTGACTCTGGTTTTCAACAACTAATATACTGTTGGGGTGGGGTGAAGGGGAGAGGTGACCCAAACAATGTATATACATGTGAGTAAATGTAAAAAATTATAAAATTTTAAAAAGAATGATAATGACACTTGATAACTTTTGGTTTTAGGATTTGTTGTATAGATGCTGGTAGAAAATACATTTCCCTTGCTGCCTACCAAATATTTGGGTCTTCTAGTTTCTGGCCTGCCTAGCTGAAGTGGTTATCTTGGTGGTATACATTAATGTGCTGATGAGCAATTTGCCATAAATTGCATCTCAGCTACTGGTTCAACTCATACTAAATTTGCAATCTGCCTTTACTGAAGTGCAAAATTGGCTTTCTTGTCATAAAGTGGTAGAACATGCAAAATAGTCTAATACCTTATTTTCTAGCTCAAGTAAGATTAACTAGGCTCAGAGAAAGTTTTAAAATTTTTCACTTCAGATGAGCAGCTGTTTCAGCACGAGAGCCTTATTAAGTGTGGAATGGTTTTGATAATGCCCCCTTTGGAAATTATAGCTGTACCATGGGGCTTACAAGTAAAATTATTTCCTGGAAAAGATCCAAATGACTTTAGCTATTTGGAGGTTTGTCTACTTGATAATGTGAGCACTATGAAGTGTCACGGTAGAATGTGAATATGTTCTGCTGACTTAATGTCCTATTTTACTGTGCATGGAGTAGATATATAGTGAGTTGTGTTAATAGGATAATTCAATATATGCTTTCTGGCAAATTTGCAGTGCTTCTATGTATAAAGACTAAGGATGGGGATAGAGTTCAGAAATATAAGAACTATTTCAAAGCCAGGTGTGGTGTTCATGCCTGTCATTCTAGCATTCAGGAGGCTCAAGTAAGAGAGTCAAGTTTCAAGACCAGTCTGGGCCACATAGAGTTTATGCAATAGATGACTTATGGGTCCTCTTCTGTTATACATGCATGAGTGTGTACACTTACCTCACTTATAATTTGAGATGTGCATACTGAACTCAATTAACTATTTGTAGAAAATTAAATATTTTTAGAATTATTCTCAAGTTGGAAACTAGAACTAGTGCTCATTTTTATACTTCTCCTGAGTTATGAATAGAGGTTGCAATTTCAGTGTTCTATGCACCAGGAGAAAAATGTTTTCATCAGTTTTACCATATATTTTGAATAATAAATTTTTAAACAGTTTTTTGAAGTGCCATATTCAAATTTAAGTGAGAAATTGGAGAAGCAAATTGAGGAGCAGCTTCTCTCTTGCAGAAAAATATCGTAAAAGTAAATTTTTAGATAGAAAATGCAGAATTTGAGTAGTTACATTGATTCATTTCTGAATTAACTCAAAGGGGGAGTTTCTTTAATTAGAAATATCTTTGCATAACTAAATTGTATTTATCATTAAGATAAAGTTTTCTGTAAAATAAATCATCAGAATGTTGGGCTATTAATGAATATTTATTTAAGCTTGAGTGTAGTAAATGCTTGTCAGGCAAAATCTGTAAGCTCTTCATGACAAACACCAAAGAAGTAGGAAAAATAGTATGAATGGGAATAAGAACATTCAGTAGGAACCCTAGAATACTTTTCACAAACAGTGAAAGAAGCATTCTCTAGTCAAATGAGGAATTTTTGTTGGATACAAAAAATTATTATCAGTGTTTATAGTCAAAAACTATATACACTCAGATTCAAGTCTGAAAAACTGTGCTCTTTACAAATGCCACATATTCGGCTTAGGTTGTTGTAGACATATCTTAGTGTTTATTTTTTAATCCTCTCAACATATGCATTAGCAGTTTTCATCAGCTTCATAAAGTAATTAAGTGTATAGGTTTGGAATTTAAATCATGACTAACACAATTTACTTGGGTGAACTTGGAAGAGATCCCCAACATTTTTAGGCTTCAGTTGGAAAAAGGAGAATATTAGTACCCCTCCTGAGTTCTTGTAGGAACTACATGAGATTATTTGTAAAGCCCATTTTGTAAAATGCTTGGAACATAGTAAGTGCTCATTATGTGCTCATCAAAATATCTAGGATTTGATGATGACTCAAGATCTCTGTCTGGAAAAGGATGTTATTAGACATTCATTACATAAGACTAGAAAGTAAAGAATAGCTTTAATTGTTTATTTCAAAATAAAAATAGGACTTAAAAGAAAAAGGAAAGATTTATAATATCCTCAAAGGATCTCAAATTTTTATTGATAAAGAAAATTATTGGTTTTCTTATTCTGACTTTACTAAGAGAAATCTTTGAAAAAGTTTACACTGCCACCAGGCACTTACTCCCTTCACCCTTTTCCCTCTTTCACCTAACTGAATCTTACTCATCCCTCGTCTCGCTTTGGCAGAGGCTTTCCCAGTTCCCAGGCTAAATGATGCACTCCCTGCTTCCTCTATCTTTCTATATGGCATTTATTTATTATTATAATTTTTTACAATTTCTGGGAGAGATTTCTCCCCTCTGTACTCTCAATGTCTAGCAAAATGATGAAAAATTAGACACAATAAAATTTATTGAATGAATGAATGGATTGAATTGATGTCTTTAATAAGAAATTTATTACTTATTACCTTAATTGTTCATTTTTTTACTCCTCATTTGACTTGGATAATAACTTCTAATAGGAGATGAACCATGAGATTTGAGGATTTTCCTCCTAAAATAAATCTATTTAAGTGGTTATGAATGTTTAGATACAGAAAGCCAATGGTGAGGGGAATTCCAAAGAAATTCAGCGATGTTCTTAACTCATCAGACTTCTTTACCCTGAATAGCTGTGCTTTTAAAAAGGGCTGCTGTTTGAGCTGTGGGACTTTTCACTCCCCTCCAGAAGAAGCATACCAAGAATCTGGTCTTGATAAATGATTACTTTTTAGACAGTGTGTCTGTTATCTGCTGATACAGATAAAATTGTGATTCAGACAATTGCTATTGCAGATTTTTATAGGGTTGGCATAGACTTATATCTCTATAGATGACTATCATAGCACAGTTTCATTATGATCAAATTATATCAAGTCTACATTAAAAATAAAACATTGTTCAAATACTGTCTGAATTTAAATATATTTTTTGAATATTTTGAAGCTAAACTAAATCACTTTCATAGGCTGATATGGAGGGTGAATTTATTTGACTAACCAACTTACCATTTGAAAACCTAGTGAGATTTCTTTATTTTAATTTAAATTTGTTTTTTAAGTGATGCATAAAACCATAAAAAATGTATATATTTCAGGGTGCTGTGTAATGTTTCAAGATATGTATACATTGTATAATGTTCAAATTAGGCCAAACATATTTATCTCCTTGAATTTTTTTCATTTCTATGGCAAAAATATTCAAAAATCACTTATTGTAGCTTTTTGAAATATGCAGTACATTGTCATTTCCTATCGTTACCTTATTGTGTGTATGGCAGTTAAAATTTCTTTTGCAATATTTTTATCAGACATCTACATATTAACTGTACTTCTAAGGATTAAGAAATATTGCTATAAAATGTGAAAAAGAAAAGTTACAAATTATGTTGCTAAATGCCATTTTTGAATATTTAAATAAATACATTTTCTAAAATTCAACACATAAACATACATACACATGTTTAATCACACATAAAAGTCATAATCTTAAGGGACATAAAAACATTTAGATAAAAATCTTGGGTGATTGAAGAAAGAGCTGAAGTTAAATCCTAACTAGAAGGTTAAAGAAAAGTCTTAGCTAACTATATTCTTTTGATGTGGGTGAGGAGCTGCTGAAAATTGCCTAGAAGTATCTGAAGACTGTTCTATCTAGGTAATTCTGACCACTTTGGAAAACAAAGTAGATTCCCCCTGTGAGGTAAGGAAGTTGTTTTTTTTTTTTTTTCATTAAGGACAGGAGAAAGTATTTAAAAGAAATTAATGCTTCATCTTTTTCCAAAGAATATTAGGTTTCACTATATGACTTGGCTCTTGGCTTTACCTAGAATTTTTGAGTGACTACAGAAGTATACCCAGTCAGTGAGAAAGGGAGGACAGAATAAACTAGAAACAAGGTGCAAGGTTGTTTAGGTTTTATTTTTCCCCCTTGAATAGTGTAATAACCACTATTTAAAAATCTTTAAAACCTGTGTCTTGAATTTAATTTTTTTTGATGTTAGGTTATTCTCTTAGTCTGCTAACATAACAAAATACCATAGAGTGGGTGGCATTGGCTGCAGAATTTGCTTATAGTTGTAGAGGCTGGAAAGTTCAAGATCAAGGTTCCAGCAAGTGTCATCTGGCTTGCAGATGGCTGTCTTCTCACTGTGCCATCACTCATACTGTGGGGAGAGGCATGTCTAGTGTTTCTTCAAATTTTATAAGGACATAGTTGTATCTGATTAGAGCTCTACCTATTTGATTTCATTTAACTTTTACCACCTACTTAAAGGTCCTCTCTCCAGTATATTGATATGGGGAGTTAGGGCTTCAACACATAAATTTGAAGAGGACAGAACTCATTTTATATAGCAAATTCAAATGTTTTACTTTTTTCATTTGTGACCTTATTTGACATTTGTTCCCTTCTGCCACCCTTCATCTCATGGCTTCATCATCTCATTTCTTCCTTCCAATTTATATGTGGAAGAAACCCTTTTGACTACAATAATTGAAATAAGAGATAAAGGAACAAAAAGTGACACTGTAGTGCCAAGTCAGTGTGTTCACAGATACAATTCTTTAAAAATACTCCATTATATTTAGAAAGTGGGCCAACCAGCCTGGGTTGCCAACATTCTAACTGTGAGCCAGTGTGCTGGATATGACTTTACATCGGGTAACAAGATGTGAATATCATCTTGAGACTGAGATTGCAACTCTTTCTCCATTCTTTGCTGTTTTCCTGATGATTACTTTCTAGATTTTATTAATAGTTGATACCTTCCCAAAAGAGAGACTGTGATCTGTTATAATAATATAGCCATTCCTATTTTAGACATTGAAATACTTGTGATTATAATTTTTCCTAGATGGAGCATGGTATATGGTTGTGACACCTGGTTCAGTTGAAAACCTGTTAGCTGTATACCAACTGCAGAAGAACCACTTAACAGAAGTCAGCCTTTATTGCAATTGTTATTTTTCTAAAGTGTTTTTCGTAGTTGTTTTATGTACAAGTTATAGGATTTACTATAGTGTTAATTATCTTTACTATCAGTATGCATTTTTATTTTTATTTATTTGTATTTATTTTTAGTTTCAGTGAGCAGCATCCCTTCCTTGCTTAATTTTATCATAAATGTTCTTTAATTTAGTGTTAACCTACCTTTCTGATCATTAGAAATCATGGCCATGTTTTTATAGATATATAAAAATATCTTCTAAGATTTTTGTTTCTGTAACTATTCCTTTCTAAGTGTTATATCTTTTTCTTTTGGAGGTATAATCTTAGATGACAGCAGTTGGGTTATTTCCATTTAATATTTATTTGATGTCTACTACATGCTGGATATTGTGCTGAGTGCTTTACATGCATTACCTCACTTGGAAGTATTCATTAGAAAGAAGGTTTCTACCTACATTAGGAGGGAAGTACCATTGCTAATACTGTTACAATAATGATTTTGAGGATTCAAGAAATTAAATAACTTGCTGAGAATCTTACATCTAGAAAACACCAGATTCAGTATTTGGACCCAGTTCTGTCTGATTTAGGAACCTGCAATCTTACCAATTATCCAGTGTTTTTAAATTTCTGGTCCCTGGATCCCTGACAATTCCATAACTAATACATGAACTTCCTACAAATAGGACCTAAGACTGACTGTTAAACTAGCCCCCAGAGTTTTTCTATGAAAACTTCAAATGACTACAATACTGCTTTTCCTTACTGAATGAAAAAAGATACATCCAGCTTAGTGTTTGGGTTTAGAGAAAGTGAATTGAGTACCCTTTGCCCTCTTCTCTCTCCACAGTTGTGTTGGCAGCATTCCAGGTAACATTCTGGAGAAGTCCATTTAACCAAGGGAGTAACTTCTCCTGCTGTGCTAGTGAAGTCTTCAACAAAATTATTTCTCCCACAGGGGCCATATATTTAATATGCAAAGCATTTGCCAATAAAAAGAAACACAAGGAATCATCATGCAATAAAATTAACTGTGAAACCAAAATTACAAAGAAATTCCAATGTTTTAAGTTCTCACCTCTAAATATATAAAGACAAAATGAATTTTTTAAGATAACTCCTTTTTTGATAATTCCAAATTGTAGATATAAATTTATCCCAGCATGGTGCCTGATGTTGAAAGTAATATTTCTATAGCTTATGGAAATATAAACATTGAATTAAATGCTAACATTGGGAGGAAATAAAGTACAATAAATAAGGCACTCAGCATTTTCATTTCTATATTTTGGAACTCCATATATGATAGAGTCCCTTGGTAACTATTTATGAAATATTTAGCATGTTTGTTTAGAGGTGACTTCTTTCATTTCTACATAGTAACATTTTCTAAAACCACTATTGCTAATCCCCAGTAAATCATTAACTTGGAGTTTAGTTTTAGCTCCTCTTCCTCACTTGTTTATTTCTTTATTAAATAAGATGTATGTCTACCCCGAAGCTCTGTCCAAATGCCCTTATATATCTTCACATTATTGAATTCCTATTTTTTTTGCATGTGACTCATTGATATTCTAGAAGATAAACCTGTTCATTACTAGCCTTGTTAGTTTTTAATTTAAGAGGGTTAAATTACATTTTATTAAACTTCATTAACTTCTCAAGCAAGCAATATGAATATAGCTGCTTGTATTCTACAAACCTAATCTTAGTCACTTTATCTCTTTGCTGGTAGAGTAATAAGTGGAGATGAATATTTTCTTGGAGTTGATAATGCTTCTTTGAAAAATGTGTCAGATCACAGTCATGATTGATGAATCTCTTGGATCTGCTTCTGTTTGCCTGTTGCTGCTTTAATTTGTTGGCAATGTTTGAATCTACCCCCTCGCATCTCTATCTCACCAGTTTCTTTGCTTCAGGATATTGTGACTAATGACAAAATGATTTCAAACTAAATCATTTTTTAAAATTCAAATGAAGCTTAGGTCTTTTTCCTGTTTGAAACCACTGTGTGTTTTCTGAATACTAATAAGTCACTGAAGACTCTACAGTGTGTATGAAACACAACATCACTCTGACTGACACATTAGTTGCTCCAAAACTCAGTGGCTGGGTGAACATTATTCCTATTGAGCCCTGTGCCAGGTAGGTCAACAGATTCCTCAATTCTTTTGTGGGTTTGTCATTATGGAAAATGACAATTGCTTTTTATATAATAGACCTTGAGACATAAACACATAATAACTTGAGTATTATTTGGCTGCTTGGTAGAAAGCAAGTCAGTCAAATTCCTCTTTCTTTTATGTAGGGAATTATATTAAGAATACTGAAATGTAAGCAGTCTCAGACATGGAATTGAGTCAAAATAATTTATATGCGTTCAGAACTATCTGGAATAGTCTGGAAATCTGTCCCATAACAAAGAAATAGTAATCTGGAGACCAGATAAAAATTGTTGATGATAGAAATTTAAAGATGGATCTTGATTCTGTAATATATCCATTTTAATGCAATTTATCAAAAATGAATTCGGTTCCTATAGTGTGCTTTAGACCACAATAATTAATAAGACATGGTTATACTCTCAAAGTGGAAATATGAAAATTTGATCTTAACAGTAATCCTAGTGGCACTGTTCATACTGTTTCATCTGTTCTTATAAAATCTCTTGCTTTGTTGATTCTTCTTTCTAATCACCTTAGACTTACCCTATCTATTCCACTTCGACTCTCTCTTTTCTATAGGCATATTTTTCAAGACTATGATTATATTTTGAAAATATGTTGTATTTTCAAACTATTGCTTATAATGCATGCAATAGTAGGTGTTGTCAGAATATAATTTTCAAACCATTAAAATACATGCCACATACAACATGGAATGAATGTATGTCAAAGATTTGTTCAACTTGTTAATTAATAAGAAAAAAAAAACTTTGAACACTGACTTTGAAATTAAAAATGAAAGACAGGACTGTAAAATAGGTACAGTGTGGGAGGGTACTTGTGGAAGAGGAGAGGGTGAATGGAGGAGATGAAAGTGAGGGAATATGGTTGATGGGTTTCATATACATATAGGAAATAGAATGGTAAAACCTCTTACAATTGCTTTAAGTAAGGTGGGGAGGGAATTGCAGGGGTGAGTTGTTGGGGGCAGTCTAACCAATGTACAGTGTAAGACTGTTTAGAATTGTCACAATGAATCCCCTCTGTACAAATAATATATGCTAATAAAAACAAAAAAAATCCAGGCAAAATATTAATGAGTGAACTACTTAAATGGAAAACTGGTTCAAAATCTTTATGAAGAATGGCAACGTACAAGCATTTTTAAAAAGGATACATCCTAGGATACAGTTGCCAAGTCAAACACACAAGTGCTTAATATCATACAGGGTAATAAAACCATAACTTTTGTGATCTTTTATACTAGGCAGGAAGCTGCATGATAACATGGAAAGCTCAATCACACTCAGTTAATTTATCCTAGAGATGTAATAATCCTTGGGTGGTCTTATTAATCAATGCCCATTATAGCATTGAAAAGACATTGATGTGTTCCTTTGTGATTTTCAAGTTCTCAGTTATTTTTCTTAATATTCTTGACTAATAAAATAGTCTACTGATTCAAATAGGCAGGTGCAGTTGGGTACGTTCCTTTTTAAAAAATTTTTTCTCCTTAGCTGTTGTGCTGGATGGGGGTACATGTGATGTTTACAAGGGTTCTAAGCCTCTTCCATGTGTGTAAGTAGAAAGGCTATTCAATATAGCAGGTTGGAAGTAACTCACTGTATGACTTCCAGCCAATCATAACCTTCCTGGTATTATTTTCCGATACTGTTAAATGAGGAACTGTAATCAAACAATTACTCAAATCCCTCCAGTTTAAAAATATTGTAATTCTTGATGAATGAGATTATGAAAAGCAAAATATCTTGGTCCTTTAGCTATTACATGAAGTTAGGCAACAGCGCCCCCTTAAGGTCGTCTGTGAGTTCTGGGCAAGGCAGCCTTCTCATTATCCTAGAATGTCTCAGGAACTCCTTCAGAAGAGAGGTTTGGAAACATTTCCTTTAATAAATTTGATTTAATTAGTTCATCTACATTATCCATAACCACACTAATGATTCATAGAAAATCATTACAGTACTTCTTGTACATCCAATAAATATTTACTTTTTCTCTCAAGTTTATGGATCTACTTGGAAGTTCTGTTGATCTTGATTAAGGTTGTTTAGGCAGTTCATCTCTTAGCCCAGACAGACCCAGGTATGGTTGATTTTAATCACCTCACTGGGATAACTGGTTCTGTTCCAAGTGATCTCTCATTTTCCAGCAGGCTAGCTTTGGCCTCTTCTTCATGGTATTGGTAGCAGTGTTTTAAGAGAATAGAAGCAAATAAGAAGTTTAGAGAGATGATGAATTGGTACCATTTATTTTTGTAACCAATCTATCATATAACAGAACACGATTCATGGGATTTCAGCAAGTTTCAGAAGGGTACTACTGGACTAGAAGGGATGAAGAGGAACCTAAATATTCTTCTGCTTTGTTCTGCAGTGCAGTTAAGTTAATGGAGTCAGTTCCTTTTTTTTAAAAGCATGTTTTTATTAATACATATTAGTTGTACAAGAGGTTTCACTTTGATAATTTTGTGTATAGTTACAGTGTACCTTTGTTAGAGTCTCACTTTTCCCCCTCCCTTCTTTAAACAATTTCAACAGATTTTGTTGTTCTATTTTCATACAAATATATAAAGTATATCAACCATATTCATTGTTCTTCACCCTCTCCATTTATCCTTGGCCTGCCCAGTAGTACCTATCCCTGAACAGGACTTGTTTTACATTCTTTTTTATTTTATTGTTTTTACATTTACTGACATGTGTATACATTATTTGAGCCACCTACCCCCCCACACACTTCTAGGCAGATCCTGTACTCTGTCTTTTGCTCCAATTTTGTTGTGAAGAAAACATAAGAGACAATAATGAAAACATAGCATTTTCGATAGTTTGAGATAGAAATAGCTGTACAAAAAGATTGCTAGCATTGGTTCCATGCACATGTGTACTATAACCCACATTGGTTCTCTACAAGACCACTTCACTACTTCCCAATTCCCTTCCCACAGTGTCCTCTGCCAGTTTAAGATTACTATATTTGCTCCTATACAGTGAACACATCAATTACATTCAAGTTTTAGGTTTCTTTCTCTTTCCCTATTCTTCCCATGTGCATTCTCCCCCTAGTGTGTGATACATGTCCAATAATATTATTCCATTTGTTTCAGGTCTATAATCCATATATGAGGGAGAACATGTGTTTTTTGGCCTTCTGGGCCTGACTAATTTCACTTAAGATGATGTTCTTCAGTTCTATCCATTTACTTGTGAATGACAAAATTTTGTTTTTCTTTGTGACAATAAAATTCAATTGTGTATAAATACCAAATTTTCTTAATCCATTTGTGGGTAGTGGGGCATCTTGGCTGTCTCCATAGCTTGGCTATTGTGAAAAGTGCTGCAATAAACATGGGTGTGCAGGTGTCTTTGTAGTAACCTGAGTCACATTACTTCAGGTATATCCTTAGCACTGGTAATGCTGGATCATATGGCAGATCTACATTTAGTTTTTTAAGATGCCTCCAAAACAACTAAATGGCAGGAATCACCATATACCTATCAATACTAACAGTGAATGTCAATGGACTAAACTCCCCCATCAAAAGACACCATTTGGCAAACTGGATTAAAAAGAAAGATCTGACAATCTGTTGCTTACAAGAGCCCAACTTATTGACAGAAATAAACACTGGTTTAAGGTGAAAGATTGGAAGAAGATTTACCAAGCTAATGGCCCCTGAAAACAAGCAGGAATAGCAATACTTATATCAGACAAAGTAGACTTCAAACTTACTTGGTCAAATGAGACACTTCATACTAATAAAGGGGACAATACATCAAAAGGAAATAATCATCAACCTGTATGCATCCAATGTCAGCACACCCAATTTCATCAAACATACACTAAAGGACTTCATACCACATATAGACCCCAACACAGTGGTAGTGAGATAATTTAATACCTTTCTATTACCAATAGATAGGTCATCCAAACAAAAAATCAACAAAGAAATTCTAGAATTAAATGACATCATTGACAAGTGGACCTAACTGATTTCTACAGAATATTTCATCTTGCAACAGCACAATATACATCCTGCAGCCCATGGAACTTTCTCCATAACAGATATCTCTTAGGATACAAAGCAAGTCTCAACAAATATAAGAAAACCGAAAAAAAACCCCTGCATATTATCTGATCACAATGCAATAAAACTAGAACTCAACAACAAAAAAAACAGCAGAAAATACACAAATAATTGGAGGCTGAATAACACATTGCTTAACTATCAGTGGTTCATAAAAGAAATGAGAAAGGAAATAAAAAAGTTCCTGGAATTTAAATGAAAATGAAAACACAGCCTATCAGCGCCTATGGGACACAGCAAAGGCAGTCCTAAGAGGAAAGTGTATAGCCATGAGTGCATATGTTAAAAATCAAAAAGATCTCAAATAAATGACCTAATGCTACATCTCAAACTCCTAGAAAAACACAAACAAGCTAAACCTAAAATAAGCAGAAGGAGAGAAATAATAAAAATAAGGACCAAAATTAATGAAATAGAGACCAAAACAACCATATAAAGAATCAATGAAACAAAAAGTTGATTCTTTGAAAAAATAAACAAGATTGACAAGCTCCTGGCAAATCTAACTAAAATGAGGAGGGAAAAGACCCAAATTAGTAAATACAGAAACAAAAGAGGGGAGATAACAACAAACACCAAGGAAATCCAGGGAATTTACATTCTTTTGAAAATCTTTATTATCATTTTATTGTTTTACTGAGGTACATTGTGACATTTACACAGTGCATACAATGTATTTTAGTTAAACTCCCTCCCTCCATCATTCCTCTTTACCCCCTCATCCATTGTTAGAAAAGGTTGAACAGGTCTTATTTTTCCACTTTCATACATGAATGCATAGCATTCCCACAATATTTACCCTCCCACATGCTTTCTTTATATCTTCCCCTCTCCCACTGGCACCAACCCCCAGATAGGACCTGATTTACCTTTCTGTCTTCCAGTTTTGAAAAAAAGACATTTTTTTTAAAAGATATCTCTGCAGAGGGTTTCATTATGATATTTTCATCTGTATGTATTATATCCTAAATTGGTTCATTCCCTCCATTTTTCTCCTTTTTACCTTTGTCCTCTTTATGGTGATTTCAACAGGTTTAAAACATTCTATATTCACTCTTGTATAGAGAGTGCATCAACCATATTCACCTTCTTTACTTCCTTCTTTTATCCTTCTTCTCCATTAGTGGCCTCCCTTCCTTTGTTGTTTAGATATCTGTTCATTGTTCAGTGGAATTTTTGCCTTGGTATTATGCCTGTACATGCATTGTGCTTAAGTCAATGTAATCCCCCTCCACTGTACTTCCTTGCCCTTTCACCCCATCCTGTGTTGTTTAACTGTTTTCTGTATGTTTCCTGTGTCTTGTTCCTACACAGATGTGATGTACTTTATTATTATTTGCTATCTGTCTTTCTTCCTTTTCCACCTCTGTTGGTCACTGGAGTTATTTCATCCTTTTCAGTTTTGCTATTAAAATTCATGAAGTAGCACCAGGACAATGTATAGACTATTATTCCATACTATAGCTTTTTGCAGTACTTTACCAAATGTTACAGAATGTTGACATTTTCAGATCTGGTTGGTGTGAACATACATTATTCTAGGATTTGTGAGAACTTCAGTTATAATTTCCTCTAATTCCTTTAGGTATTTTTTTTCTTTTTTGTAGTAAAAATACTAGCAAAGTTTATTAGGAAAGAAATTATTATAACAGGATAAAATAGGGGGAGAGATGGGAAAAAAAGAAACATTTCCTGCCCCCAATGCAGGAAATGGGAGTAGAGACTCAAAACCATGGCCCCTATCTTAGTCTTGTACTGGAGAGCTGGGGCCATACACATGGTCAAAGATAATGAGTCTGGGTCATTGAGAGTGCTCAACAGGGAGTCAGATGGTTCTTTCTTATGCCTTGGTTACTCACTTCATAGTCACAAATAGATTTTGGCATATCAAAATTCTCAATGGGGACTCTCTTTAGATTTTTGGAGTTCTATCTTTGTTCATCATTCTCGTCTATAGTGCTTTGTTCTGTGAACTGTAGTTACCTTGGTCTTCCATATTCCCAACTCCATCTCTTTAATTCAGGGAGCCTGCCAATTTTGTGTTGTCTCGTACACAGTGTCTTAAAAAAAAGATATGTTTTGCATTATTTTGTCTGATTATTTTTTGCTATTTCAAGGCAGGGTAGTAACTTAAGTCTCTGGTACTACATTTTGGCTGGAACTGGAAGTCTTCGTTTCTTAAGAATTTGGTTTTAGGACTAATACAGGTTTTTAAAGATCACAGATAACCCAAATTTCACTGGAAGAAGATAGCATGAAACTATCAGATTGTATTTGAAGATACATGTATTTCTCTCCTGTGTGTCTACTTCATCCTTTTTCACTTTCTCCCTTTTATTCTTAGGATACTTAACATTTTTTTTCTCAGTTGGCCTTTGAATATATTTTACTTTTTTGCTATATTTTTTATTGAATCATGTGGGAGGCATGTATTGTCTTGGCAATGGTACTATACACTTTTTAAATGTTGGGGATATGTCTGATCCTTTTATATTCTTTAACATGTGTATAATACTTAAGAATGAATTATAATCAATTATTATCCCATTTTACAAAAAGATTCAAAAACTGGGGATTAATTAGATGTCATTCATGATGTGCTTTGTAGAGGAAAACGGCAGATATCTTTAGCTTTTAGGTTGCTGTCAATTTTAGTTTCAATTGTCTCCACCAAAATTTGGTGCCATATGTTAGATCGCAATTTCTCATTAGTTCAGCTGCACCCTGTTTAGAAGAATACTCCAAGTAGACATGAAGAATGCTTTCTAAACCTCTTAGAGTCTGCTTTGGCTCTGTGTTTTTGAAGCTGTTTTTCTTTCTCTACTCATTGACCTTGAGGTCATAATTCACAAGCATGGATTGAACATCTAAAAAATGCTTGATGAATGTGGTACTGAGAAAGATATTTATAGGAAAAAACCTTTCTTTCCAAAGTGAGTGCTCAATTAGTTGTATATAATTACCTACTTTGGGTAATATCAGTGGATTTCTTTTGAGGTTGGCTTCTTCTAGTCATCCATTTATAGTGACTTTTCTTCCTCTCTCTCTCCTCTACGTCTCCATCTCTTCACCTACCATTTATTTTATGAAATTGTAGGGGATAAGATATTATATAATCTTACATAGAATAAGCATAATTAGGGTGAATAAGTTATTACAAAAGCCTACAGTATTTTCTAAAGTTAGATATGATTCTTTTATGGATCATCTGAGCAATTACTTTCCTTCACAGATTGGACAATATATAATGGCCCCTAAAGTTATTTATTATATCCATTAATTTTAAGAAGAATCAATTTTCATGGTTTAAGAGACTGCTTCATTCAAATATAGCCTTGACCTATGAATTAAATAAAATTTGATAGTAAATAGTAAATTACATTTTATTTAATTATCCCTTTTTGGTTAATGGCTTGAATTCAGATATGTATGCAACTATTTGGTGATGGTGCAAATTTGTCTAATATAACCTTTTATTTAAATGAATATATGCTTGTATTTTCATTATTAATTGTGGCAAAAACTAAAGTGTGTCAGGATTCTTAGATTTGTTTTAATAATGTGCATGATTGCCTAAAATTCTTTTATGAAAATCAAATGCAAGTATTTGGAAGTTAAAGTTTTTAATATTTTTTAAGAAATGTCATACACATATAGTCATTGTTATTCTGTGCACGATGCCGGTATAATTCTTAATGTTTATAAAACAAGCATATACAAAATTCTGTATATGACAGATTACAGAACACTATTTTTTTTTTTGGTAGGACTAGGGTTTAAACTCAGGACTTCACATTTACAATGTAGGTACTCTATGACTTGAATCCACATCTCCAGTGCATTTTGCTGTGGTTATTTTGTAGATGGGGCCTTGTGAACTATTTGCCCAGGTTGGCCTTAAACTACCATCCTCTTGATCTCGGCCTCCCAAGTAGCTAGGATTACAGGCCTGAGCCATGGGGGCCACCACCACAGAAAATTACTTATAATGAAATCAAACATGTAGAGGTAAAGTCATGAACTCCTAAAATAAAATGAAGTAAAATCTAGTTAATAGTCTGAAAAACCTAAACTTCTTAACCGATTTAAACTCTATTAAAACGGGTATTTCAAAATAGAGAATTTTTGTCTCATACTTTCAAGTATATCCACACTTTTTTGTTAGACATTTTAAAGCTTAACTTACACCGACCTGAGAGGCAATACCTGATAAGTAAAGGTTTACTTTATGGACATGACTACTGTTAGGTATTTTCATTTGAAAAAATACACATAAAATTGCCTAACCGATACAATTTTTAATACACCTTTTCAGAATACAAATGTCAATTTGAACATGAGAAAAAGAACAAATGCCTTGGTGCACTCAGAACCTGATGTCAGCGACAGAACTGAGGCGGGAAACCATTCCAGCAAATCTGCTACCATCGTTCAGGAATCTTCTGGAGGAGCCACCCCTAAGTCGTACTTGGCTTCCAGTCCAAACCCATTCAGCCGGGCAAATGCAGCCGAGACGATATCTGCAGCGAGAGGCCTCCCTTCTGCGGCCTCTTC
Source organism: Castor canadensis (assembly GCF_047511655.1). Taxonomy (NCBI): domain Eukaryota; kingdom Metazoa; phylum Chordata; class Mammalia; order Rodentia; family Castoridae; genus Castor; species Castor canadensis. The sequence goes on from NC_133394.1 coordinate 116,885,950, forward strand.
TACTCCCAGTCGGACGAGGTGCGAGTCGCGACAAGGGTCCCTTGCACCTGCTTCTACTCGCCCTGCCTTTGGGTCCAGACTGGAGCGGATTAAGACCAAGGTCAATACCGTTGGGGCTTCTGGGAAGCTGTCAGCTGCCACTCCTCCCCCTGCTCCACCACCATCTGGATCTGGCACAAGTAAAATAGACAAATATGCCCGAATTCTCTTTCCAGTCACATTTGGGGCATTTAACATGGTTTATTGGGTCGTTTATTTATCGAAGGACACTATGGAGAAATCAGAAAGTCTAATGTAATTTTGTTGCTATAATAATTTACTAAAAGGTAATGAAAATAGTCTTTTTAAATGTTTTTAAAGATAAGTATTCTTTACTAAAATAAAAATCCTAAATAATTTTTCCATTTAAAAATATAAAACAATTACTGGGGCAGATTATTCCTCAATGAAGAGGACGTGAACTATTTTTCTTTTCAGAGAGATGATTAAAAATGATCTATTTAGTGTTCAAAGTAGATGGAGTACCGACCATTCTGCAAAGTGGGAAGAAGAGAAATAGGGGTACCAAATACATGTGGTACATATTTTGCATTGGGATTTGAAAACACACTATGGTGTTTTAAAATATACCTGATGAATATCAACCAGCCACCCTAAATTTCTTTGTGGCACTGCCCTTAACCAGAAATGTTTATTGGAAACAATAAGCAGTGACCTTTGGAGATCCTCTTGGACCTGCAAGAAAAGGACTTTGCTTGCTCTACAAAACATCAGTAGAAGGAAAATAGAACAAAACAAATACTAATCAATAGATTGAAACTTCTGCTGCATCAAAAACAAAATTTAAGACCAGGGAAAATTTATTTCCTTTCACATGTTGGCTAAACAGTACTTAACAGTTGACTTGAAATGTGCTCTGAGCCAGTTTAACTCATTGGAGGAATTCTTTTCCATAGTAGCTCCTTCAGTTACAAACTGAATGCATTCACCACATAGTTAGTCAGAGCCTAGAACCTACTGTGTTCCCGGCCCTATGCTAGACACTGTCCCATAAAGAAGCTCTTCTTCACCTTTACCTATTACTTCAGTAGCAGAGCTGTGAATGCATGCTAAAGAACCACACGCTAGCACTGGCCACTGTGTTCTTTAGGAAGGAAATTTAGCTAGAGCCTGAAAATGTATTCAAAATATTTGTTTCTCCAATATTGATAGAGGATAACAAGTATATTTGTTCATATATCCACTTTGAAATAAATAAATGCTAGTACAATTTGGGCAATTGATTTTCAAAACATTATGAAAATGTGGTAAAGATTGTTTTATAAGTGGAAAAGCATCATACACCTGAAAATAAAAGCCTGGGAACTGTGAAAATTTAACAGATTTCCTGTCTCAAATTATATACAGGTCACCGATCATAGAACTTGGTGAGAATTATCAGAAAAGAAAGAAAACAAGCTTTTTGAATGCCTTTTCCCAATGTAGACCTATATTAGCTGGCAAAATACTAACCTTGAAGGGTTTTGTGTCCATACTTCTGTTTTTCTGGGCAGATTTTGTATTTTTTTCTGGGACTTTTGGTAATGTTTCATAAAGTAAATATTTTTAAGCTACAGGAACAGCAAGAGAAAGACCATGAAGAAAAAAATAGCCGTGGGGTGGGATACCAGTGACTCTGTTATGCAATTTATCAGAGTTTTCACGCACTGACTTTTCTTTTTCATTAGGCAGGCTTAACAACTTAATTGAATTTCTTAGTCTTATGCAGCTCAGTCCAGATCTGTTTTTTTTTTCTTTTTTGTGTTGCCTCCATATTTTTCTTCTATTATACTTCCTTCTACCTGTTCTAGGTGTGTGTAAATGAATATATTCTGGATGTTTTGAGGGAAATTGCTGTCTTAGAAACAGAATCTCATTTTCTGAAAAATAAATTATTTTAATTCACTGGCACTGACTTTCCAGTTACTGCATTGCCTTGTAATGGTTATATATAAGATCTATAAATGCTAAAATGCCAGATATTAATTGTGAGTCACATATGAAAATGCCTTTTCTGTGTCTTTAGATATTTCATAAAATCAACAGATTTTAAGGCCAAAAGATGCTATAGAAATTGTCCAGTACAAGCTCCTCATTTATAAATTGACTCCAGTAAAATGAGGCCCATTAAAATCTGTATATGTTTGTATATTTAATAAAGAGTACTTGTACAAAAAGCTTATCATAAATTATTTCATGAATATAAATAGATTTCTGCCTTGAAGACAATGCTTGGAATTGTGGTTGGAAGCTATGATTATTTATTACAATAATCTGATCTTATTTGTTTGTAGAGGAACACATACATATTTCTCTCCTTATTTCTCTACCCTTAAGAAATATTTTATTGGCTTCCTTTAAAAAAATTGTTTCTTAAAGCTTATAGATTTTGAAAACCAAGTGAACTCAGAGGGTTTTTGTTGTTTGTTTTGAGACAAGGTCTTGCTATGTAGCCCAGGCCAACCTTGAACTTGTATGTAGCTTAGGCTAGCCTCAAACTTGTGATCCAGCCTCCCCAGTTCTAGAATTATAGCTCTGCCACCATGCCCAGCAGAGTATTTTATTCCCTGTCCCTGCACATGAGATTTTTAAAAAAATCAGGTGTTGAAACTAAGAGAAAAAATAAAATTAACCAAGGATTCTTAATTTTTCATTTGAAGAACAAATTGACCAGAAAGTCTAATCATTAGTTGAAAAAGGATTTATTTCACTTGCACACAATGTTGATAATGTATGTTTCCCCTAACTAAATTCCATCAAATTCACTTAATAATTTTTATTGGTCATCATTTCTGTCTTCCTGATAACTTGAGGTATATTAAATAAAATCCTTGGGTGAAGATTGAGTCACCCTTATTGACTGGCCTCTTCCCACTACTGGGCAATATGCTGTAAACAAAAACAAACAAACAAAAACTAGTCCCTTTCCTCAGAGGTGGTCATAGTCTGCTTTGAAGAATATTTTAAACCAACAGATCAAAATTAATGCAATAATTCATGAAGAAAGAAATATATAAATTATAGAGAATCAGTGTTAACAAAGTTTCCATTTGACTCAGGAACAGGTATTTCTGGGGATGTCATTGAGCTAGATGGTGGGAAAAGGATGTATGTAACATGACTACTGATGATGAGGAAAAGAAAGGGATGACAGAAAAGGCTTCAGAGATGATAATGAACTGCAATTTGTAGAATAATTTAAAGTTTTTCCAATCCACCCCACCCCACTTCCAAAAACAACCAACCAAACAAGCATAAAGTCACATTTTTATCACTGCCTAAAGCACGAGGAGACATGAGGATTTGAAATGTCCAGGAAAACTTTAGGACAAACAGAGAAGGGTGAACTCAGGGAAGTGGGGGTAGTTGGTACTAGAACACAGTGGGGCTAGATTAGGGAGAATTTTGTGTCGATGACTAAAGAGGATTTGACTTGGATTAGTGGCAATGTATTGAAAGTATTGCAGAATAATAAGAAAAACTAACATGTTAGTGCCTTTGTTTTAGGGAAACCTCCTTAGTGGAGTGCCATAAATCTAGAGATAGTGGAAAAATTAAACTCTCTCATTTTTCCTTTCTCAATTAATCTTTGCCTTTACTTTCATTTTGTTTAGACTCCAATGACTTCATTGTTAAAGTGAAACGTGGTTGTTAAAAATAAAGGCAGGCATTGCAGAAAATTTAAGATAATCTTAAAATTCCTCACACAGAAATTAACATTTTGTGAATATCATGCCACATACCTTTGTATAGATGTGTTTGTGTAGAAGAGTAGATTAAAAGGCACTAGCTGATAAATGTGGGAGCCAAATGCGTCACATGTGCTGTTATTAAATAATAAAAAATGACTTTTTATGTATGATTTGAACAAGGTCTTGCTATGTAGGTCAGGATGACTTTGAAATAATGATCTTCCTACCTGAGCCTCCTGAGTACTGGGATTATAGGCAGGCACCACCACAATCACACTTCTGAAATAAATTTTATCTCAACTGAAGAATAGGGTAAAACTGTGAAAGCAAGAGATTTTAGTGACACTGTTCTTTTTTATCCCAGTTTCAATCCTTATTTCAGGAAACTTTCTCCTTTTGTATGTCTAAATATTCTTTTTCCTAGAAATACTGTTATTTCTCTTTCTAAAATTATAATATTCTCTATAATCACTTTTGTATCATTAATTTTTAAACCTTTGTCAACCATATACAAATGCATTTTCAGTTGTGCAGATTCTGTTTTGTAACCTTGGGTATTCAACTTCCTTGTTTTTGCGTTTTTCACAGTGTTCTTGTTCTCTGCCATTTCATTTTGTAATGTTTCTGCATTTTTGCTTTATTAAATTATTATTTCTCTTCTTTGAGCTTTTCAGTCTATTAATGAGATTATGTCTGTAGTTTGTTGAAACTAGAGAGAAGTATTTATATTAACTTTGCCTCTGTTTTCTGAGAAAGTTTTTTTCTTCTGCTTCTTCATTGTGTTTTACTACCTTTGCTTGTTTTCTGGACTGGTTTCTTTCTATTATTAATCACTCAATAAAGCCGGCTATTTACTGAACTCTAGTTCAGTGAAGAGAGTTCACTCTAGTTCAGAGAGTGAGTCACTTCAGCTTGCAGAAGCTATTTAACTTTCAGGTTTCAAGCCCATCTCCCCAAATGTGTTATGTCTTCTGCCCAGGGACCGTATTTTCCCTGACTGTTTGACTCGGGTGGTCTGTGATTGTCACAGTAAAATCCCCATTCAGTTTTACTTTCTCTATGTTGTTACTGCTGGTGAACATTGCTCCCTCTCTGTCCCCTGTCCTACTTTAATCCAGTGCTCTAGTACAGCAGACTGTGTCATAATAATGGATGGAGTCTATCAGCAGTTTTCTCTTTACCCCCACATCTTTTACCATTTTGGAATGCATAACTAGAATTGTAGAAAATGGATTTTTTTTAACTGTGTATGCATTGTCTCCCAGCAGCTCCAAGCAAGCCTCTTTGGAGAACATCTCAGGACCATGAGTCTTAGGAAAATCTGTACCCTTCCTGAGATACAGGCAAATCAATTTCCTTATCTCTGATCAGTGCAAATGTCTCCTTATAGGAAAACTACTTGTCAAGAACTTAATTACAGATGCAGTTTTAATTCCCATTTCATCATTTTGTTATTTTGTAGGCTTTTATAAGAAGGGAGTAAATTATAAAATTATTATGCTTTTATTTCATTATCTTTAATGGAATCACCATCTATCATTTGTATTTCCATTACTCCAGGGGTTGACTAGAGTATCTTTTTTTTTTTTTGGCAATACTAAGGACTAGACTCAGGGTCTTATGCTTGCTACACTTGCCACACCTCCAGACTTTTTAGTTTTTGTAAGTCAATATTTTAGATAGGGTCTTGTGTTTTTGCCCAGCTCTGGCCTGGACAACAGCCCTCCTACCTATAACTCCCATGTAGGTTGGACCACAGCTGGTTTGTTGGCTGAGATGAGATATTACTAACTTTTTGTCTGGGTTGACATCAAACCTTGGTTCTATTGATCTCCATCTTCTGCGTATTTAAGATTACAGGTATAAACCACTGTGCCTCATCTGGAGTATCTTTTACTAACTTGATAACCAGAAATTTCACTTTCTGTATATCAGGTATCATTAGAATGGTTCATTAAAACTTGATTAAATCTGAATTAACTTAGCCATGTAGCATCTCAGAATACAGAAGGACTAGGAAACTGATAGAAAGAACTAAATAAAAGGGAACATGTTTTCCTAGGCAGCATTTCAGAAGCTTTTTTAGTTTTCTTTAGGGAATTCTGGAGTTCATTCTTGTGAAATTGCTTTTCTTTCTTTTTTGCCACTCCTTTCATTCTTAGCCTTCACTTTTTAGTCATGCATTTCTGTATCACTGCTAATTTTATTACACTGCTTATATTTTCCTGTCCCTCAGTTTATCAGTAGATTACTGTAGTGATCATTATTTTAACATACAGAACAAACAATTTTCAGATCTTTTAAAAGGCGAAAGATTTATACGATCTGAAGAGAAACCAGAGTATCAGATCTTTAAAAATAATGGTAAATTTAGTGGAAATTTAGAAAATATTTTTTCTTTCTTCCTCGCTTCCTCTCCTCCTTCCTTCCTTTCTTCTATTTTTTCTTTGAGACACAGTCTTGCTAGTAGTGTGGGATGGCCTCGAGCTCTTAATTCTCTTGCCTCTGTTTCCTGAATGCTGGGATTATAGACAGGTACTCCCAGGCCCAGTCATTTATGCTTTCTTAATAGCACTTTTCTCTATTATGAATTACTTCTATTATAAAATAAAAGGGGATACTATTTTCAACATAAAAGAAATGTTCATAAGAGCATGATGGCTCATGCCTGTAATCCCAGCTACTTGGGAGGTGAAGATCTAGAGAGCTGTGATTTGAGGCCAGTCCAGGCAAAAAGTGTGAGACCATACATGAAAAATACCTAAAGCAAAAAGACTGGAAACAGCTCAAGTGGTAGAGTATTGTCTAGCAAACACAAGGCCCTGAGTTCAAACTGCAATGCCAAAAAAGAGTGTTTGATCACATAACATATTTTCTTTTGATGAGCCAACAACTTCTCTACTTCATATGAAAAAATGGTACTATGCAAAGAAAATGTATGAAATTCAGGAGTATAGTTAATCAATAAATCCATTAATTTTATTGAAAATACTAACCTGGGAAAAACAATTGAACAAATGTATTTGAAATGCCTCCAGGTACTCCAGACTATAGTTGAATTTGTCATGTTTAATAGGAAGTACAGAACAAATTTGGTATATGCTGTAGTAAACACTGACATTTAAAATTAATTATACTCCTTCCATTTTTCAACTACATATGCTTCATCTAGGTTTTGTTTAGCTTTTCATCACTTCTGCTCATTCCATGTTAATCTAGTTATAAGATATTACCTATATTGAAAATATCTCTCTGAAATGCATTGGATTTGTGTGAGTATAATCAAAGGGAGTAAAAAAAGTCAGTGGAATATTAGATAAAATAAAGAGATGATGCAGATTTTTACTGAAAAAATTTTTCCCTTGTGCTTTATGTAATTTCAAGTATGAATATCATTGCACATCATTATATGAAGTGTAATTAGAATGGCTTTGGGGCTGGGAGGCCATAGCTCAAGTGGCAGAACACTTGTCTAATTAGCTTGATGTCCTGGGCCACTACCACCAAAAATAGTGCTTTTCAATGTACATCTGCATTAATGACAGATTGCTTCAATGACAATATTTTTCTGAATTCAATTTTTCACTTGACCAACTGTGTCACATTTTTATTGTTACTACAATATTAGTTAAAAGAGACCAGCCAATATATAGAATACAATTGCATATTTTCTCTAATCATAAAACTTTATCATTTTAACTATTGCACATACTATTTTGAAAGGCAAAGTTATGTCTGAAAAATTGCTTGGAGTTGATTAAAAACATGTCTCTTTATGGAAAGGAAAACAAACTCTGATAACAGAAAATGTGCATCATACAGTTAAACTTTGATTGACATATTCCTTTGCAGTTTCTTACGTTTGTGAATTAGTGTGTATTCCCTCTTTGCTGACATTGCTGCATATTGTATTGTCATTTAACACCTTGTTCAAGTATGCAATAAGTCAGAACTTTTCATTTTTTGAGAGATAGACATATTGTTGGTTGATGATGTAACATTCTATGATTTTAAGAGGGTTTGCACTGCAAAACAAGTAAGAATCTAGTTGTCAGTAAAATCATATTTGTGCAATGTAACATTGAATGACCAGAGTATAAAGTAGGAGGTTAATTTTCCAGTGGTTTATTCTTAATGAACAAAATGCCTTAATAATTATTTTGATGCTGACTCAAGAAGAAATAAAGGTTTTCTTTGTTTTATTTTCCTTGGGGTAGGATGACAAAAACTGAGGAACATAAATAATATTAACTTCTTCCTCTTCCAAGGTAATTGTAAGTTGTTTGATACTTGTACAATTTAAAATATTCCTCAGATGGAAGCAAAGGAAAACAATAATGCATATGTTACCATGTCATAAAAAATGAAATTTGTTGTCCTTCATCAATCAAAATAGCAAATGTAAAGTGTGATATTTATAACAGTTCAAACTTTGATAACAGATACAGATATTTTGATTTCACAGAGAATACCATTTTCCTATAAAGCACATAATCTTGCTTTTGGCATCTGGTCCCTGAAATTGGTGATTTTATTATTGGTAACTATGATTTTGTTCTTGAAAATTTTTTTTTTAAAAAAATGGAATATCATCAACTTTTGAGTTAATATTTTAAAATAACTCAACAGGAAATGATTTTTTGAATGCTTTCTCTTTAAGCAAACTTCCTTTGTCTCTCAAAGCTAAACATATTATTCATGGTAGTAAGCTTCCTTTGTTTCTTCAAACAACATTTATACCCATAGATGGTATTGTGGAATGATTCAGGTCTCATTGCAAAGTGAGTCTTTAAAAGATTAAGGATTTAAATTCAATAAAATTTAATCACAAATACTTGTATCTCAAGATAAATGTGCTGGAGCTAAACTCTAAAATCACTGAAATATAAAACGTTGTATACTTTGAATGCATTTTCTATTTAGTTTAAAATAATAAACATATATATCTTTGGATTTTTTTTTTTTGGCTCGAGAACTATTTTTTTGCCGTGTATAAATTTCCTTTCAGCAAATTGGTCACAGTATTCTTCATGACATGGTATTTCACTTTTGGAACCCTACTATTGTGGAGAGTAATCCTAACTTTCACTCCTCTAATTGACTTCATGACCAATATAGCATTTAGATGGCAGTTTTAGCAAGTTTAAATAGCTGGGAAAATTCTTCATAGCTGACATGAAGGAAGAAAAGTTATGGAATCTATTGCATCTAATGTGACATCAAAAGAACTTTTCACTTTGCAATTTTGATTCACTAATGGGTTATCATGTACATGTGTATCTTTGTATTTCTGATGGGTTCAACCCAAGGGAGAGGGCCAAAATTAACAAAGTATGGGAATCAATCTATGGCTTAATCCTGACTTGGAAGGTCAAAGTAAATTTCTGAGAAACTGAGTGAGATTAATGTGTGATAAAATTATATGAACTTTTGCTTTTTAATATTTAGCTTGAAATATTAGCTGTAATAATTTTGAGGAAAAGAAGCATTTTGAACAGTATGACTGTATTTAATGAATGTTTTTCTCTTTTCCTTCAATTCTTAGAATATACCAAGAAACATTTTGGATGCACTCTTTTGACACAATTGTTCTAAAGGAAAAGTATTCAGACTTTTGATATTTTTATTAACATATTATTGTTGTATTGGGGGCACATTGTCACATTTACAAATGTGCTTACAGTATATCTTAGTTAAATTCACACCTTCTATCTTTCTCCTTTATTCCTCTTGTTCCCATTCTTAGAATAGTTTCAACAGGGCTCATTTTTCCATTTTCATTCATGAGTGCTTAATATTCCTTCCATATTCACCGTCCTACACCCTTTCCTTTTATCCTTCCCATCCTACTGGTACCAACCACCAGACAGGACCTGTTTTACCTTCTTTTTCTGTTTTTGAAACAGAAACATTTTTATTTGTTTAAGATAGCTGTAAAGAGAATTTCATTATGACATTTCCATGTATATATATATTATATATCCTGAATTGGTTCATATCCTCCATTTTTCTCCTTTCTACCTTAGTCCACTTCTTATGGTGATTTCAAAAGATTTAAATATTCTGTATTCATTCTTGTATAGAAAGTGTATCAACCATATTCACCTTCTTTACTTCCTTCTGTTATCCTGCCTCTTCAATTAGTGCCTTCCTGTTAGCATTATCTGTTTTTCATTTTTGTCCTTTGTTCCTTTGTTGTTTAGGTGTCTGTTCATTGTTCAGTGGAATTTTTGCCTTGCATTATTGCTGTACATGTATAGTACTTAAGTCAATGTACCCTGCCCTTTCCCCCTATGCTGTGTTGTTTAACAGTTTAGACAGTATGTCCTTGTGTTTTGTTCCTACACAGATGTAATATGCTTCATAATTATTTGCTCTCTTTCTTTCCTTCTTTTACTCCTTCTTTGGTCTCCTCTATCAGTCCCACTTTTGGATATATGTTCTGTCTATATTTCTAAGTGTGTATAATGTTGTTTGTATTTGTATTGGCCCTGTATTTCACTTGTGAGAAAAAGCATGTGGCCTTTGGTTTTGTGACCCTGGCTAACTTTACTTTAGAGGTTGTTTTCCAGTTCCATCCATTTATCTGCAAATGACAAAATTTCATTTCTCCTTGGGGCTGAATAAAATTCCATTGTATATAAATACTACAGTTTCTTAATCCATTCATCACTTATGGGGCATCTTGGCTGTTTCCAAAGCTTAGCTATTGTGAATAATGCTGCAATATACATAAGCGAGCAGGTGCCTTTATTGTAATCTGACTTACATTCCTTCAGGTATATGCCTAGGAGTGCTATTGTTGGATCATATGGCAGTTCTATTTTTAGTTTTTTAAGGAGTCTCTGTACTATTTTTCATGGTTGTTTTACTAATTTACATTCCCACCAACAATGTATAAGAGTTCCTGTTTCCTCACATCCTTACCAATATTTGTTGCTGTGTTCTTGATGATAAAGGCTTTTGATTAAAATTCTTAAAGATGGAAGGAAAAAGTTGACTACAAACTGTCTACAATATACACACATACATATTCCTATATGAATACATACTAATAAAACATATAATTAAACCATATTCTTTTGCATTTGTATGCCATTATTGGGTACATCCCTATATACTTATTGTATTTGTTGGTTATATGTGATCCCCTACTCTAACAAGGAATTTTTTATTAAAATTTTGATACTGAAATGGTAGCATCCTTTTTATTGTATATAGTGATTTATACTATATTTATGCATATACTTAATTTTCGAAGTTCTCATTGATTATAAGACCTTATTTCCAATTGAATTAAATACTATTCAGAGTATCCCTTGTCTCTTGTTTTCAGTGTTGATTAGAGAGAAGTTGGAAGTCAAAATTTAAAAATACAAAATTACCCATAAATTCAAGCATGGAGATGTAAGAAAAATCCATTAATGGAGGACTTGGTGTGATATACTAGCTTTTTGTACTAGATTAATATCAGAAGAACAAAGTACATGTTTCCCCTCATATGTAAAATCTAGATCTAAAAGATAAATTATATAAATGCATATATATTCTTACAGGGATTTATAAATGCATATATGATCTTATATATATGCATTTATAGATATAAATATATATATATACTCACACACACATGCATATATATGTTATACATATATAAAGAGAAAGAGATTGAGAGCATGATTGTAACAGTGGGTCTATTGGAAAGGACTAGGGGAGACAGGAGAGGAAAAGAGAATGATAGAAAGTGAATAATATGGAAATTCAGTGCATCTGTGTATGAATATAACATAACCAAATTCACTGAGAACTGTTAAATAATAAGGAAGCTGAGTGATGGAGAAAAAATGAGTAATAAAGAGGGTTAATTTAATTAAAGTACAATATATACATGTGGGAAATACCATAACAAAACACCATTCAATAAACAATAAATTGGCAGATAGGGTAGGGAATCAGAACTTTTGAGCTCCATGATTCCAGAAACCACCTCAACATGTGGGAGTTACACTTGAGTAATTCTGATTGTTTCTAGTCAAAATAATAAATGCCAACACATTAGGTGCACATAAAAGTCAAGGACTAACCCTTAAAACAGCTTTTTTTTTTTCACCTAACAACCAGGAAAATTCCAGCATGGTAGAGGCAATAGTGCATGTCTGCCCTGAGCAAAAATAAAGCCCCCTGGCCATTTCTCCCTTTTCTTTCCTTCTTTTCCAATAAGCAGAAGATAGGACATCAATCAGAATTGATCTCTGGGACATCCAGGACTCCTAACCCATAAAAAGCCTAGCTACTCCCTGCTGTGCTGAACTCACTCCCAGTAAGTGTCTGCCTTAAGAAAAGTGGCATGCCATCTCTTCTCTTTCCCAGTTTCAAAGCTGCCTGCATAAATCTGCAGACCTAACATGCACCTCACACAACACCCCTACTCATCCCCTGGGCACATAATCCAGTGCAGCCCCTGGGCAGACTGAACCTCCAGCCCTGAACAAAATTGAAAAGCATAAACAGTGAATTATAATCTAACACCAACAGTGGGGGTAGAGTACATGGCTGATCCTACCTCAGAGAACGGGGGTGGTGCAAGGAGCCAAACTTTTTGCGAACTAAGATGAGACAAGTAACAAAGGATGAGAGTGGGGGTAGAGTGACAAGCCAACCTCCCAAAGCAGGTCTTGGTGGATCCCTGAGCTTGTCTTGTGAGACTGAGGGTGGTACTCAAAGCTAAACTGCCCCACCTTGCTGGGGGAAAAGATGACCAGACAGAGGGTAACAAAGCTGCCACCTGGCAACAACAAAAACAGACCTGACCACCTTGTACAAACTGGCAGGGAGTTACCTCAGGTCCCAATTGCAACCTGCCAAGTTGGCAGAAGGAACCAAATACTGCTCACAAGCCAGTCATCTGGTGAGACAACTTCAGAGCTCCCACTTATAATGCATGGTCTATCAGAGCAAGGAAAGCAGAAAAGAAAAAAACAAAAACAAGCAAAAACCCTCCAGACATCTCCCTTCCAAGCTGTCCAACAAGAGGGCCAGCACCCTTCCACACAAAGCCTAGAATACCAAGTGCCAATGCCAGGATTGGATGTCACAGGAATAAGTCCAGAACATTTACCAAGCAGATTGAACATTTTGTTGTTGTTGTTGTACCTGCTTTCTTTTTGTATTATTACATTTTCCATCACTATTTTCTTATTCCTATTCTTACCCTCTTCATTTTCCCTCTTTTTCTTGCACTACAATCCATTGTTCTCCTCCTAACTAGTCTTTCTGCACCTTTAAATCCACTCTTTCCCCTGTCTTTGCTTCCTCTTCCTAACCTTCCCTAGACCATCACCACACTACCTTCCCTCCTACACACTCATGATCTGCTGACTAGCCTATAATACTAACTGTACGCACTTCCAGCCCCCTGCAATTCCTCCACTACACTCCAAGCACCCTCTATTACAACATTGGAAATACACTCAAACACACACAAGGGCCACAAAACTCAGCAGCCCCATGCCTCTTCTCTGACTCACTGCCCCATTCTGCTCCTCCCTTAGCATCACCTTTACCAATTACCAAGTTTCTATCACTAGCTGAACAACCATTAGCCCCTCAACTCCCACTGTTTATAGACATTATAACCAAGGGGGTTTCTATATAAGATGTAAACAACTGGTCTGGTATTGAACCTGTGAATTTGTTATTACTAATTTATACATTCATGCTGGAGACAAAAAAGAGTACATCAACCTAACTAACAACCAAGTCAGTCATAACACAAAAATTAAATCAAAGGAAAGAAAACAGGCAATTAAAACCACCAACTAGTCAATCAAGAAGGTAGTTGCACAGCACCCATTGGAGTGATGGGAAGAAGAACAAGGGAAGGAAATTACACTCCTCAAAAAAACAATTCAATAGAGGATTTAGTGGGAAATGAAGAAAATGGATAACCAGTTCCTGACCCCAACAAAACAATGATAAATGTCACTAATGAGCCCAGTGACCCCCACAAAAATCCTCAAAGGAAGAAATCATGGAAGAGTTCACTGAGAAACTCATGGAAAAGCTACAAGACATGGTTAACCAGAAAGTACAAGATGCACTAAAGAAATTTCAAGATTTCAATGTCTTCTCAATTTAAAAAATGAGAAGACCCAGAAACAACTAAATGAACTCAGAAAGGACTCTAACAAACACCAAGGTGAAACAAAGCAAATTGTTTAAAAAAAAATGAGAGAGATGAAATAAAGAAGGCAATACAAGATATAGAAGAAGAGTTGAACAAAGATGTGGAAAACCTCAGAAAAAAGAATCAAACAGAAACATTGAAAATAAAAAAATCCCTTTAGTCAAACAAAAAACAAAATGAAAGGCTAATCCAGCAGACCAGAACAAGTGGAAGACAGACTCTCAGAGCTCGAAGGTAAAATAGATGTTAAAGAAAAAACAGAGGAACTCTTAGTCAAATAAATAAATCAAGAGCTGTGAAAGGAATAAGCAAGAATTCAGTGACTCCATCAAAAGACCAAACTTGAGAATCACAGGCATTGAAGAAAAAGAAGAGATACATAATATATTCAATAAAATAATAACAGAAAATTTCCCAAATCTTGAGAAAGATTTTCTCATTCAGGTACAGGAAGCCTCCAGGACACCAAACAGACTTGACCAAAATAGAACCTCTCCACGGCATATTATCATTAAAACAACTAGCACAGAGAACAGAGAAAGTGTATTGAAGGCTGTGAGAGAGATAAAACAAATAACTTATAAAATTAAACCCATCAGAATAACAGCAGGTTTCTCAACAGAAACCTTAAAAGCAAGAAGAGCATGGAGTGAGGTATTTCAAGCACTGACAGAAAGTAATTTCAGCACTAAGTTATTCTACTCAGCAAAACTGTCATTCAAAATTGATAGAGGAATAAAAGTCTTTCATAATAAACAAAAACTAAAATGATATATGACCACCAAGCCACTACTCCAGAAGATTCTTCCAGGAATTCTTCACACAGATGAAAGCAAACAAAACAATGAGAAGATGGGAATTATTAAACCACAGGAGAAGAAAAGACAAGGAACCAGAGAGTAGCATTGATTTGGCTGCACATACTCATATCCATAAACAACAAAAACAACTAAATGGCAGGAATCACTACATACTTATCAAAATTAACACTGAATGTTAATGAACTCAACTCCCTCATCAAAAGACACCATTTGGCAAACTAGATTAAAAAGAAAGATCCAACAATCTGTTGTTTACAGGAGACCCAACTTATTGACAGAAATAAACACTGACTTAGGGTGAAAGGCTGAAGAAGATTTACCAAGCTAATGACCCCCTAAAACAGGCAGGAGTAGCAATATTTATATCAGACGAAGTAGATTCAAACTTACGTTAGTCAAACAAGACAAAGAAGGTCACATCATACTAATAAAAGGGGCAATACATCAAAAGGAAATAACAATAATCAATTTACATGCTCCCAATGTCAGTGCACCCAACTTCATCAAACACACACTAAAGGACTTAAAACCACATGTAGACTCCAACACAGTGGTATCGAGAGACTATAATACCCATCCATCAACAAAGAAATCCTAGAACTAAATGACATCTTTGATTAAATGAATCTAACTGATGTACACAGAATATTTCATCTTGCAACAGCACAATATACATTCTTCTCAGCAGCCCATGGAGTTTCCAAAATAGATCATATCCAAGACACAAAGCAAGCCTCAACAAATATAAGAAAATTGAAATAACCTCCTGCATACTATCTGATCCAATGCAATAAAACTAGAACTCAACAACAAAAACAGTAGCAGAAAATATGCAAACAATTACAGGTTGAACAACACATTGCTCAAAGATCAGTAGGTCATAGAAGAAATAAGAAAGGAAATCAAAAAGTTCCTGGAATTTGATGAAAATGAAAACATAGCCTATCAGCACCTATGGGACACAGAAAAGGCTGTCCTAAGAGTGCATATATTAAAAGGACAGAAATATCTCAAATAAATGACATAATACTGCATCTCAAACTCCTAGAAAAACAAGAACAAGCTAAACCCAAAACAAGCAGAAGGAGAGACATAATAAAAATAAGGACCAAAATTAATGAAATAGAGACCAAAACAACCATATACATAATCAATGAAAAAGTTGTTTTTTTGAAAAAAATAAACAAGATTAACAACCCCCTGACAAATCTGACTAAAATGAGGAGGTAAAAGACCCAAATTAATAAAATCAGAAACAAAAAAAGGGAGATAACAACAAACACTAAAGAAATTCAGGGAATCATCAGGGACTATTTTGAGAACCTATATTCAAATAAATTGGAAACTCTTGAAGAAATGGACAAATTTCTAGATGCTTATGACCATCCAGAACTGAACCAAGAGGATATTAACCACCTAAACAGATCTACAACATGGAATGAAATTGAAGCAGCAAAAGATTCTCCCCAAAAAGAAAAGTCCAGGATCTAAAATATTCTCTGCTGAATTCTACCAGAACTTTAAAGAAGTAATACCAACATTCCTTAAACTTTTCCACAAAATAGAAAGGGAAAAACACCACCTAAGTCATTCTATGAAGACAGTATAACACTCATCAAAAAACCATACAAGGACACATCCAACAAGGAGAACTACAGGCAAATCTCCTTACTGAACATTGACAAAAAAATCCTCCATAAAATAACGGCAAACAGAATCCAACAACACATCGGAAAAATCATTCACCATGGCCAAGTCTGCTTCATCTCAGGGATATAGGGATGGTTCAATATATGCAAATCATTAATTGAAGCAAAGACAAAAAAAAACTTGGTCATCTCAATAGATACAGAAAAAACCTTCAATAAGATTCAAAATCATTTCATGTTAAAAGCTCTGAGGAAATTAGGAATAGAAGGAATGTACCTCAACCTTATAACGGCTATATATGAAAAACCTATAGCCAACAGCATATTTAATGGTGAAAAACTGAAACCATTTCCCCTAAATTCAGGAATGTGACAAGGACGCCTAGTCTCCCAAGTCCTATTCAACATAGTCCTGGAATTCCCAGTTAGAGAAATAAGGCAAGAAGAAGAAATACAAGGAATACAAATAGATAAAGAAGCAGTCAAACTATCCTTATTACAGACAGTATGATCTTATACCTTAAAGACCTGAAAAACTCCACCCAAAAACTCCTAGATATCATAAACAACTTCAGCACAGTAGTAGGATATAAAATCAATTTGTGAAAATCAGTAGCCTTTCTACTGAACAGATTTTGAAAGAATATAGGAAAATAACTCTATTTACAATAGCCACAAAAAAATCAAATACCTAAGAATAAACTTAACAAAGGATGTAAATGACCTCTACAAGGAGAACTACAAGCCATTGAAGAAAGAACTGGAAGAATAGTACAGAAGGTGGAAAGGTCTCCCATGCTCATGGATTGGCAGAATCAACACAGTAAAAATGGTGTTATACTACCAAGAACAATCTACATGTTCACCACCATTCCTATCAAAATCCCAATGACATTCATCACAGAGATTGAAAAATCTACCCTACAGTTCATTTGGAAACACAAAAGACCACGAATAGCCAAGACAATACTAAGAAAAAAAGAACAATGCTGGAGATATCACAATATCTGACTTCAAACTATACTACAGAGCCATAACAATACTATAGAGCCATAACTATAAAAACTGCATGGAACTGGCACAAAAACAAACATGAAGACCAGTGGAATAGAACAGAGGGTGTGGATATGAATCCATGCAACTTTGCTCACCCAATCTTTGACGAAGGTGCCAAAAAAAAAAAAAAGTGAAGAAAAGACAGCCTCTTAAACAAATGTTGCTGGGAAAAGTGGTTATCTTCTTGAAGAAAACTGAAACTAGATCAATGCATCAATGCCTGTCACCTGTATTATTATCATCTCAAAGTGGATTAAGGACCTTAATATCAGATCTGAAAACCTTGAAGCAAGTACAGAGAAGAGCAGGGAATACATTGGAATCAATAGGCATAGGCAAGGACTTCTTAGTAGAACTTAAGTGGCTCAGCAACTAAGAGAAAGGATTGACAAATGGAAGTACATGAAATTAAAAAGCTTCTTTACAGAAAAAGATATGGTCTCTAAATTGAAGAGACCACCCACAGAATGGGAGAAAATATTTTCTAGATATATATCACACAATGGAATGTTAACCAGAATACACAGGAGCTCAAAAAACTAAACTCCCCAAAAATCAGTGACCCAATAAAGAAATGGGAAACTGAACTAACCAGAACTTTTCCAAAGGAGGAAGTCCAAATGGCTAAAAAACACATGGAAAAATGCTCACCATCCCTGGTCATAAAGGAAATGCAAATCAAAACCACATTAAGATTCCACCTCACTCCTGCTAAAATAGCTACCATCAAGGATACCAACAATAACAAATGTTGGCAAGAATGCGGGAAAAAGGAACCTTAATATACTTTCTGTGGGAACCACTATGAAAAACAACTTGGAGACTTCTTAAAAAACTAAAAATAGATCTGCCATATGATCCAAAAATACCACTCCTTGGGATATAACTGACGGAATGCTACTGAGGTTACTACGAAGTTACCTGCACACCCGTGTTTATTGCAGCACTATTCACAATAGCCAAGCTATGGAAACAGCCAAGATGTCCCACTACTGACAAATGGATTAAGAAAATTTGGTACTTATACACAATGGAATTTTATTCAGCCACAAAGAAGAATGAAATGTTGTCATTCCCAGGTAAGTGGATGGAACTGGAGAACATCATCTTAAGCAAATATAGTCAGGCTCAGAAGGCCAAAAATCACGTTCTCCCTCATATGCAGATTATAGACCTAAAACAAATGCAGTAATATTTTGGAACATGGGTCACACACTGAGGGGAGACTGCACATAGGAGAGATAGGGAAAGGGAAGAAAACCAAAAACTTGAATGTGGTTGATGTGTTCAAGTATAGTAATGAATATAGTAACCTTAAACTGGCAGAGGCTGCTATGGGAAGGGGACTAGGAAATAGTAAAGAGGTCTGGTAGAGATGAACCACTTTGGGTTGTTATACACATATGCATGGAAACAACACAAAGAATCTCCCTGTATAGCTTGCCTTATCTCAAACTAGCAAAAATGCCATGTTTTTCATATTATCTTTTATGTTTTTTCTTCAACAAAGTCAGAGAACAAGAGGGTAGAACAAATTTTGCCTGTTGGTTGTGGGGGGGAGGCAGCAGTGGAGGTGGCTCAAATAATGTATACACATGTAAGTACATGTAAAAACTATAGTCAAGAAAATAAAACTTAAAAATAAGCAATATGCACATAAAAGAACAAAGGACAGGACGGTAAAATAGGTCCTGTTTGTGAGTGAGTACAAGTGAGAGGATGGAGAGTAAACAGAGAGGGTGGAAGGAGGAAGGAGGACCAATATGGTCGATGTACTTTGTGTAGGTGTATGAAAATAGAACAATGAAACCTGCTAAAATTGTTCTAAGATGGGGAAAGGAGGATGAGGGAGAAGGATAGAAGGTGTGTATCTAATTAAGATACATTGCAAGCACATATGTAAATGACACAATGAAACCCCCTGCACAACTAATATTATTTTAAAAAATCAATTGCCTATACTACTTCCATTTATTTTAATGTTCTATGAATACTTTCTATGTAGCTAATTTTTTTTGAGAAGTATGATAGTCAAAGATCAATTTTCTTTTTGACTAATTGGAAGCTAAAGCTCATTACTGGTCTCTTGATTATGAACATAAACCGTGGTGTGGTTCAGTAATTGTAAAGTTGTTTATAATGTTACCTAATCTGCATTGTTATCCTTTGTGCTTCTGAAAATTAATCCCTCACAAGAAAAATTACATTAAATTTTTGCTATTATAGTCTAGCAAGTTTTTCTGATGTCAAATACACATCCATCATGTGAATTCTTAAATGCTAGCCCTTACATTTTATTCTGGAGAATATAAAACAGTATCATCCATTTAACATTGGTTTGGATTATGTTCATGCTTGAAAACTCTTCAGAGCAATATTCATCAACTCTGCATTCTAGACAAACAGATTCAAGAATCTGTATCATTAACATTAAGATAAATGCTAATCAGTGGTGTCATTTATTAAGTCTCATATGTCTGCTTGTATAATACTCAACTTGTATTTAATGCCAACATGTGATAATATTTCCATTTTTTTCTTGATTTCTTTTTCCTGTTTTTTGCCTGTTTTCCCCTTAGTGCAAACATAAGATGGTGTGAGGCCAAAACTCCCTCCTTCATAGTTTCTAGTATTCCTATCAATGCCGCAAAGAGAAAAAAAACAATCTTTTTTTCTGCTTGCAAAATGGAAAAAGAGCTTTCTACTTTTATGTATTTTCAAGTGTATAATTTTAACCACTACATCACATAAAAATATAATTCTACTTTAAATAAGAACAATATATTCTTCACTCATAAATAAAATGAAGTCTAGTGTTTCTTTCAGCCAAAAAAGCAAATGTGAGGGCAAAAGCTATTGCTCTTTATTTTGGAAAAGATTGAATTGTGAATAGAATTATACCTTCTGGCCATTCTAAGAATAAACCATACATTGAATTCAAAGTGCCCTTTAGAGACTGAGCTAACTGAATTATTCAAATATCTCCCTCAAAGAGCAGATCTAAAATTCTGGCATTTGTCATAAAACTTGAGTGATATGTAATCTATTTTCTGTTACACAATTACTTCTTCCATTTCTGCTCAAGTGTTGACCTTATTACAGGATTCTTGATCTCATCTCTCCAAATACACCCATTCTAAAGGATGATGTCAGAATATTTCTAAAGCACACTTAGATTCATCTCACACTTACCTTAATGTTTTTGTTGATTGTGCATCAAGTAAGGTGATAAAATATGAAATACTTACCATGATATTCAGAGTTCAACCCAATCCAACCTTGGGTCACCTTTATCCTCTCCCTCCACCTATTCTATGATCTAGTCATTCACACTTACATGATGTATTGGTGTCACTATGCTTTGGTGAATTGTCAAGTTTGATCCTTCACCTGAATTGCCTTTTCCCTGCTTTTGTATTGCTGGCAACATCCCCTATATCTTAGCACTAACAATCTACTCTTTGAGGACATCTCTGCTTATCCTTAGTAGAATTGATTCTGGATGTTTTCACCGGTCTTCTACATCTCTTTTGTGGAAACTTTCATGTGCAGTTGTGATTACTGGGTACCATATTTGCCTTTTTAATTTATAAAGTGACTTTGCATAAATAGATACACTCCTTGGTCACAAGTTCTCTGTAAGTTTAACAAGATTAATATACTCATTTGTGTGATCACAAACAGGATCCTAGTACAGTGCTAAACATTTTGTACTGAATAATTTAAATCCTAGGGTTAATTAATTGCTAAAGAGGATAAGTGACTTCAACAAAATCAAATCCCAAACTTCTCATTCACTTCTTAGGTTCTGTTAACAATGAATTTTATTTTAAAACTTTGTTAAAAAATAACATCTTCACTAATGTTATACAGCATATTATATTGATAAAATTTATGATAAATGACCTATGACATGCTAGCATTAGCTTTCATGGGATTTATACCTTTTAAATATGATATTTGATCATTTAAAATTAGAGTAAGGAAATCAAATTACTGATATAGTTTTTATTTAAGACTTTGTACTTCTCTCTGTATAGCTGTCCTTGTCTCAACTAGCAAAAATGCTATGTCTTTCTTATTATTGCTTATTTCTACTCTTCAACAGAACTGGAGAAAAGCGCAGAACAGGTTCTGCCTGGAAGAAAGGGAGATGAGGGAGAGAGGGTGGAGGTGGAGGTCAGGGGGGAGAAATGACCCAAACAATGTATGCACATGTGAATAAATAAATAAAAAAAAAGACTTTGTACTTGACAGCAATGGAACACAGACTGTGATGTACATACTTCCAAACAATTACAAGATCATATATTTTTGATATGTCACACAACTTTGCTGTTTATGACTGTCTTTCAATTACCTGCAACTTCACAAGAGAAAATAGATGGAAAAATGCAAGAATCAGTCTTATATCCATATCACAGAGAAACCTCTGTCTTCTTTTAATACCTCCCTAGAATTTCTGTTTGCCATTTAGGTGCTCCAACAAATTTGTGATTCTTTAACAATAATCATGCTTTGAGTTAAAAAGTGCCATGTACTTGGTGAATATAACTCATTTTAAAATAAATGTTTTGGTAAGTAACTATAAGATGGAGTTGATCCCAATAGTTAATTATATTGTTACTCTATTAAAGCCTTATTTTAGTAAGGATATACAAAGGCATTGGTAAAATTCATTCCCACAGGGATAAAAGGAAGAAAAAGATGATATCTAGAAGGTAAGAGGGTGAGAAAAACTAGAAATGGTAGAGAGGAGTACTGAGAATGAAGTTCACATTGGTTTTTAAAATTGAGTAGGAGTAGAATGAAATGAAATATGAAACCCCCATAAGAAAGGGACTAATGTAGAATGTAGATAATTAGAGGAGGTAAACCAGTTGGGGGCATAACACATATATACATGGAAATATCACAAGGAAACTCCCTGTGTAGATCTCAAACAAGCAAAAACATCATTTTTTTTTTTTTGTCTTTTTTCTCTTTGACAAAATCAATGAATAGGAGGGTAGAACAGGTCCTGTAGTGGTGATGGTGTGTGTGTGGCGGGGTGGGGGGGGGGGTTGGTACCAGTGGGAGAGGGAGGTGACAGGGAAAGAGGGTAGGAGGGTGAATACAATGCAAAAAATTTCTACATATGTATGTAAATGCAAAAATGACACCTGTTGAAACTATTCCAAGAATGAGGGGGGGAAAGTGGGGAATAAAGAAGAGCTGTGGAGGAGGTGAATTTAAGTATGATATATTTGATACATTGTTAAGAACCTTTGTAAATGCCACAATGTACCCCCACACAGCACAACAATAAAGGAGAAAAATAAGTAACAACAAAAGAAATGCTACAAAACAGTGCAATGCTGCTTCACTATTTCTAGATTGATTTTCAAATCTTACTCAGTTAAGAGCTTAATTTTGGGCTACAGATAATAAGGTTAAATAATGAAGTTGGCACTGTGAAGAGTTTTTTCAATTAACACATTTTGATATGTATATAAGCTTATTTTTGTTTATTCTGGCTTATTTGCACAAAAGCATAGACATTTAGTATGGTACCGGTGGGGACACTATCAAATTGTTGCTAATCTAGCTACTTTTATTTAGTGTTACTGCTTTGTTAGACAATACAAAACTAAGTGAGCCATTTCTTCTACTTGAAGTCTTATTGATAAGAAATGACTTCCTTTGAGTAAAAATTGATCTTTTTTCATTATGTAAAAATAATTTAAAACAAATGAATCTGGGGAAATAAAAAGTAAGGGCAAAGCTACGCATTGTATAAGATGTGTAAAAACAAAATTAGCATTTTGAATTTTTAACATGCTTTGTTGTATCATGTGTATTAATATACCTTCCTTCTTGAGAATTCTTAACTGTTATTGGCTACAAAAATTTCAAGAGCAAACTAGATGTGATTTTGTATTTATTTTACTTTGAATCTTTCAGCACAACTCTTTAGACTACATAATCTATGCTAATAATATTGTATGGATGGTAGATCATACCTAAGTGACTCTGAATTTAGTTGAAAGTTTTTTTTTTCTCTTTTAAAAAGGTAGCAAATCTGGAACTAAAGAAAAAACAGAATGCTGTGCATATGACAATATTAATATGGTCAGTGGCATTTTATCATGTTTGATAGTTTCTTACTCATAGTTATAGGATTTTATATTAGGTGATATTTTTTCATTAATGGTCTTGATTTTCCTTCATATTATTTAAACTGTCTTCATGGTTTATATGTATCTTACTATCTGATATGATGAAGATTAAAATATGTTTGATGAATTAACTGAATGAAAGCATAAATTATGAGAAAAACACAACATACATATGTAATGCTATAAATACTACAATTTGACTATGTAAGATGACAATATAGTGGAGGTAAGTCTCAAATGATACAGTGTCTGCCTATTAAGTGTGAGGCCCTGAATTCAAACCCCAGGCTGTAAATAAAATAAGAAAAAATAAAATAAAATAAAAATGACAATATAGTGCCTTACAACAAAGAGGTAGATTAACATAGTACTCTATATTCATACTACTACTTACTAGTGTGAGATTTTAGGTACATTATTCGATCTCACTCCTGCTCAGTTTCTTCATAAGTGAAAAAAGGATAATCACTTATCTCAAGAGTGTTTTTAAGGTTTAGGTACAGTGGCTTAAGTCTGTAATCTCAGAAGGCAGAGATTAGAAAGATCATGGTTTGAGGTCAGTCTGGGCAAAAATTCAGTAAGACCCCATCTCAACAAACAGACTAGGCATTGTTGGACATCTCTGTAACCCCAGCTGTGCTGGTGGCATAGGTAGGAGGATTGTGGCCCAAGGCTGGTGGGCAAAAAGTATCAGATCCCACCTGAAATTAACCTAATAAAAAAAAAGGGGGCTGGAGCATTTGCCTAGTAAGTGCAAGGCTCTGAGTTCAAACCTCAGTATCATAAATATACAAAAATGTTTTTGCTGTTTACATAAGTTGATTCATGTAACTGCATTTTGAGAAGTACCTTAAGCAAAGTTAAATGCTCAATAAATGTTGGATATTATTTTGATTACCTACTGTTGCTTAACAAACTTCTCTGAAATTTAGAGTCTATATAAGTAAGCAATTGTCAATGAATGGAGATGGTGGCTCTGTCAAATATCCTGCAAACTAAAAATTTTCCAGGAAGCATGAAGTGGAGCCTCTTACACTATGTGTGAGTGATCAGGCAGTAGGGCTGTGTAAGGAGGTATCATAGATTAATTTTCCTCCTCCCTCTGTCTGTCCCTCCCTCTCCTTCCTTCTTTTTTCTTTTTTTGTTTTTTGTGGAACTCAGGGCCTACTGCTTGCTAGGTAGGCCTCTACCCCTGAACCATGCCTCCAGCCTTAAATCCATTTTATAAGTGGTATAATATCTAGATAATTGACTTAGACTTGAATTCTTCCTTAAACAAAACATTATTTCACGAAAATTTCTCTAAATTTCCAAAAGCCATGCTATTTTTGTCCAAGTATAATTATACAGTTATGGTGTGATCAAAAAATCATAGTCTAATAATTCAAAAATTATTGAGCTTATTACTTTATGCATTTGGATTTGTTATTTAGGTCTAATGTCCATTTTAAAAATCAGACTGTGTTTTTAGAGTTCCTTATACATTCTGGACATTAACCACTAATCAAATAATACAGTTTGCAAATATTTTTCTCCCAATCCATAGATTGTTACTGTTCTCTGATAATTGTTTCCTTTGCTGTACAAATGGTTTTTAGTTTAATTAATCCCATTTGCCTACTTTTGCTTATTTCCTGTGTTTTAGGGTCTGTGAATGATATTTTATATTCAGCTAATTAATATTTAAAATAAATTTATTTGCTGTGTAATATGTTTAAATTGTGCCAAGCACAAGGCCATAGTAAAATATATATTTACATTAAATTGAGAAACCTGTGGAATAATTACGTCCATAGAATTGGCTATGGTATATATACATAATTCATAAATCTATCCAATTTGCAATTGCAATTTAAATTGTAACTGTTAAAATTCATAAAGTATTATATGTAATAATCAGATAAATCTAACTAGAAAACATTTTTTAATGAAAGTAGAATTGAGTACACAAAATACTCAGTTTTGCCAATGAAATTTGGGTTTTGAAGATTTGATACATTACTGTTATTATAAACATAGCATGTGACAAAGTAAGACAGTTTATTTATCCTTACAAATTTAAGATTAAGTGAAAAGATTTGATTGGATTTTAAATAACATATAATTTTAAAGTCTAATAATTGTGCTTTGGAATATTTCAAACTTGTGCAAAGAATCTTTTCATGGAGTTCTTATTATAATTTGTATAATTTCCCATCTTTAGAAAAATAAAATAAAATTTAAAAGGCTTTTTAATTTGCAAGATCTGAATTTGGCAAAACCTTCAAAAGGATTATAATTAATGAAAAGTTTACTTTATGAAGTTTTTCTTATACAAATTTTCTGAAGATGGGTAATCTGTATAGTGACAGAGTGATAATATTAGGGCTGAAAAATTAAATATTTCAATATGAAAAGTGGAAATTATATTTTCTATATAGCAAAATATCTCTGAGCTTATTTCATCAATTTAAAATATAATTTATAGTGAAAAATAAGTTGAAGATGTCAAAAATTTCACATATTATCAATGATAAAACACATTTGAGACTGCCATAAGCAAATTAAAAATTTAAAAGAAATAAGACCCTATGAAAATGTATTCAGAAATTATTAGATATATTAAAAACAATTAAGTCTGAAACATAAAAATGTGTCAGCATGTGCCAAGAATTATAATTCAATGTTATTTTTCAAAGTTTCCATGATCAATATAGGTATTTTTTAAAAAAGTTTTTGCTTTAGTATATTCCTATTTTAGTTTTCAAAACATAATTTTAATTTTAAAAATGAATTTTGAGTTTATTCCTTTTGGCTTACTAATATAAAAATCTCAAAAAGAATCCATGTTATTTTAATTCTTTGTATCATTCCTTCAATTTCAAGGGTCCTAGATTGAGCAAAATATCACATGGTCCACATAATTAGCATCCTGGAATATTTAGGGCAGATAGCTAGCTACGAGGGGCATTCAGCTTGCTTTGCGGTCTCAGGCAATGTCCAAGTTCCCTTGTGCCTGAGCAGTATGAAGATGTAGAAGAGAGAACCAGCCTGTGGGTTGGCTAAACATTGCTGTGACATGGAAGGAGTGTGCAGCAGGTTGGGGCGGGACATACAGTACAACGCTTCTAACGGAAGTCCTTACTTCTTCCTGTGTCGGTGACTATCACTCACCTGATTGGTCAATTTGAAGGAGAAAGCTGTCATGTGTGACCCGCCCTTTCCGGAAATTCATCCGGAAGCTGCCCACAGGAAGTGCCAGTTGTATTCTGTCTTTTCAGTCATTTACCAAATTTACCCTGTGCCACCTTCTTCTGGCTTTCGCCTGTGACATTGTTGGTAAGTCTTTACCGCTTGAGGGTTCAGTTTCAGTAAATTCACATGACAAGTTATAGTCTTTGAAAACTTTTCAAGGAAGTGTCTTGTTTTTCTTACTCCTTCAGTTTTATTTCTCTTGGAGAGAAACGATATTACATTGCGTACCTTGGTCACACCCCAACATCTGGGGCCTAAGTGAAAATAGAATAGTCATGGAACTTTGTGTGTCTGGCATGACGAAAGTGGGAGATGATAAGCTTTGGCAGATTTGGGCTCAGTTAGCTTCGGGACTGTAGCCAGTTGTAGATACAACAATTTGACCACAGGAGAGTGACTGTTAATGTTATATAAGCAAACACCTTCATCTGTAGAGGTAAGTTTGCATGCCTTGGGTTGTAAACAAAGGCACTGCAAGCTTTGAAGGAGTTGGCACGCAAAATTGGTCTAGGAGTGCTAAGAAATCCTTGCTAAATGGGTCCTATGCTACTTGGCCTTGAAACTTGCAGATGTAATTTTTTCTAAGTAGCCTTATCTGAGACAAAGATTTGTTTATAGTCTTTTTGTGTATCAGCCACTTGGATCTCAAAGTGTTTTTACTATCTCCAGCAGTATCTGCAGGAAATGGTCAATGCCAAACATAGGTAGGTGACCTAGAAAGTCTGCTTAGATTCTTTTCTGTTCCTTTGACTTCCCTTCAGAGTTAAAAGAGAATTGTAAAAGGACACTCTTGAAGTCCTGTGACTACTATGTGGGTTTAAAAGTTGCCCTGATCTCTTGATCTCAAATTGGCTTTGTATTTGATAATTCCATGTGATCTTACAATAGCTTTGATCATTGGTATCCAAATAATGACTTCATGCACAGGAGGTGCACATGTATATCAAATTATGAAGCTATCTATTTAAAAAGAATGGGGTTGGCCTGGTGGCTCACACTTGTCATTCCAAGTTATGTGAGAAGCTGAGATTGGAGAGGATCATGGTTCCAGGACAGTCCAGGTAAAAAAGTTTGAGAGACCCCAACTCAGTGGATAAAAGTTGAGCATGGTGGTACACACCTGTCATGCCAGCATAGTAGGAAGCATAAAATAAGAGGACCTTGGTCCAGGCTAGTTTGGGAAAAAGCAGAGACCTTATCTCCAAAATAACCAGAGTACAAAGTACTGGAGGCATTGATTAAGCATAGAGCACCTGCTTACTAAGTGTGAAACCCTGGGTTTAAACATCAGTATTGTCAGAAAAAAAAAGAATGAGAACCAATATATATACCTCTTCATAAGTTGAGCATGAGAGACTACTCATTAATAGTGAAAAAAACTGTGTCTATAAAAGAAAGTTAAAAAGATTCATGATTGGAATGTTCTAGTTCTAGGAACTTGAGGTACTAAAGGTAGTTTAAAACATGTGCTTTGGTGTTAACAAAGAGCAATGAAAGAATGTGAACAAAATAGCAAAATAGGTTAGAGCTGGAGGAAAAGAAGAAATTAGAGGATTGACTGATGAGCAGTTGGACATCTATAAGAAGGAAATGGAAATTCAATGGAATCTAGTTGCTTTGTAACAGAGTATTAAAAAAGGGAGAGATGTTTAGTTGCTGCTAGATTGAAATCGGTGACAGATTGCAAATTAATCAAAATGGTAGAGACAAGATCTCAAATAAAATGGCTTCTTTAAAGAGAATTAGGCAATAAGAAACTATTGAGAAGTCACAGATAAGGGATAATGGTAAAGGCAATTAGAACTGAATTAAATAATGGAGAAGACTAGGAAGATTTGTAGAGTACATAAAGTACCATTAGGTCATTTTTAAGGTTATAGCATTGTAGAGTTTGAATATAAATATATTATCTGCTTTGAAGAAATGTTTCCAAAAATTAGGAGTCAGGATGAGGCTCAGCAAGATGAGTCAGATTGCAAGAGGCTTAAATTTGGATGGGCTGGATGTCAGTCTGATGGAAGAAAAATTCACTCATGGAATTATCCATGCCAGGGAGGTAGAGGAGAAAGGATTTGTTTGAACAGTAGGTATTTCAAGTAAACTCAAATTAAGTCATTTCATTCTTATTGGTAAAGAAGATGCTGGAATTTAAGAAACAGGAATATGTTAACAAAAAAAATTAAGATCCAGCAGAAAAATAGCAAGGCAAATATTCATTTTCAGCACATAGCATTAATGTTAAATATGTTGGTGAAGAGACAAAATTAATAAACAAGTTACATAGTTAGAAACTCAACCTTTTAGGTAGATTAAATAGCAGAGATTTAAAAATTTCTAAAATGTGTGGAAGGATAGAAGAAAATGAAAACTTAGGGGCATATTTCTTGCTGCAGAAAAATACATAGCAGAAAGAAGTGATGTTCAAAGTCTGAACAATTCAGTGATGAAAGACAATGCCTGAAGGAGCACATGGAAGAGGAATTAGTTCTCACTGGGTCCCTAGGGGCTCAGGCTTCAGAAGCATCAATTGCAGCTTCAGTTCAGGAATCTGTTGAGGGTAATTTTCTAGCCGAAACAAATGGGATAAGGCATAAACCTTCCCTAAGAGGTAGGTTTCACGAGTTTAGCCATTCTGTAACAGGAGACAGTGGAAAGAGCCATTGTGGTATAGGATTGAAAATATCTGCTTACTAGAGATAGTAAGCTCTGCTCTGTAAGATAGAGTCCATTTCCAGGCATATCAGAATGCCAGTCATTGCTGAATTCAAGAGGAAATGGAAATGAAGAGGTTTTTAAAAATGTACTTTGAAAGTAAAATCTGGTGATCTTGATTATAAACTTTTAAACTTTTCTGAAAGACAGGAATATCTCAAGTTTCATTCAATATGTTAAATTTGTTTTCCTGCCAGATATGATGAACCCTTAGTGTCAAAATTAAGGGTCATATTGAGAGGAGTGTTGGGTTGTGTGCTACTTACATAAACTCACAAGCATCCTGGTGAGGCTGAAACCAAGAATATTTTCATGCCTTCTCCTTACATGTCATTCCATTCTGGTTGCTAAGAATACAGTGTCCTTTGGGATAGTAGTTCTAGGATCCATGAATGGCTTGCATTTAAATTTCATGGAGATAGAGCTAATTTTGTTAAGTTTATCTGTTTTATTATTTTTTAACCCTATGTCATGTACAGTGATATAAAAAGTATACATTCATAAATCTCTTCATGTCTCTATTTATACCCTATAGATATTTATTTAGTTGTTTGTTAAAAAACAAAACTGTCTATAATACTTAAGTACCTGATACTGTGCTATGGAACTTGTTTTGCAAATGTCAGCTCATTTTTATCACTTATTAACCCTTGAGGAAAAAATTTCTATAATCTTTATTTTAGAGATAAGCTTAAAATGATTTTAATTTATAAGTTGCAGAAAGAAAACTAAGCATCTGGCTTCATAATTAGACCTATGTAGGTGAACTGTTTAGTAAGTTCTACTCTTCCATGTATACCCCTGTGTCATGTTTTTTTAATAAAAATATATGCATGTATGAATATATACTCCTAATTTTTCTTTCTTTACAAAACAAAGCAAAAATTTATACTGTTCTGCTCCCTTTTTCCAAGGTAATGTCATATTTTGGAAATATTGCCATACCAGCATGTAGAGAGTTTCCCATTCTTTTTTACAGCTCATTTCATTAAGATTTTATTATGTGAGTGTACTACAGTTTATTTAATCAGTTTCCAGTTAATGGACACTGGGTGGTTTCCATTCTTTTGCAATTATAAATAATGTAATAATAAATAACTGTTATTTGTGACAAGTATGTAATAGAAATTATTAAAAGTAGACTTACTGAGTGAAAAGCTGAATGCATATATAGTATTGTTTACATGTTGCCAATCTCTATAATAAATCTTGTATAATCTTACTTTCTGCTTCAGTGTCTTCATAGCCTCATTAAGAGTATTATGAAAGTGGTTAGAATTTTGACAATCTGATAGAGAAAAATATCTTGGTGTGGTTTCTATTTGTATTTATTATTTCTTAATAAGATAAGAATGAGTTAAATATCTTTTTGCATAAGGCTCATTTAAATATTTTCCATAAAATGGCTTTCCTGTTCTTTATCCATTTTTTCCACTTGCTTTCTAGCTGCTCTTTCCATTTGAAGGAGAATAAATCTTTGGATTGTGATGTGGGTTTCAATTTTTTCCCCATGTGTGTCATTTGTCTTTTAACCCCACTTATTTTTTTTGGTGAAGAAAAAAAATTATCAATATTTTTCTTTTGAGGTTCTGGATTTTGAGACATATTTAGAAATTTTTCATTTCAGGTTTATAAAGGACATTGTTTGATTTTTGTACCTTAATGGTTTTATGCTTCTGGCTTTTTTTCATTTAAATATTTGATTTGGTTTTGGTTTATCAGGGGTCATAGAATATTATTCAGATTTGACTCACCTTTCTGTAAATGACTATTCTTTGGATTCTTAAAAGTGTAGTTAGTGAAATTTGTCTTTCACATGATATAATTTCTCAATTCCTGAAGGAAACTATACTCATTCCAAACATTGTGAATGTTCCTGACTGAGAAGAAGCAGGGGAAGTAATTTGTCAGAATGTCATTTGCACTTTCACTTAAGCATTCTGATTTTTACATCTTCAGGGTGCAGCTTACAAGTGGATAAGAATTTCACTATAGACTTTAATTCTTTTGAATTTTTAATGTTTCTGCTATTTGAACATTAAGGTGATTTAATCTTTATACTTTAATTTCTCCTTAAGAATTTAATAATTTAAGTGACTTAATTTCTTTGGCATATCTCTATAATGTTAGAATGTGACTTAAAATTTCTCAAGTCACTTGATTTCATTTCAGGACCTCTGATAGATTATGCTGAATAATATACTGGCCATTATTTGCATTAGAAGTAGAATTGGGAATATATTTTCAGTTTCAGGTACAGATTAGCTATAGGTTTAATTTAATGAATGCAGTGTTTTGACTTATTTTGGTGATTCTGGCCTCAGCAATCTTAACTGTCAACAGTGATGCCAGAATGATACCGAAAGTCATTGGTGGGGTAGGTAACTCATGAAAGTAGAAGCAGGAATTGCTTGGTAGCCTGTTCATTCTCTTCTCTGAGAATGCTCTTTCTTGGCTGAATATAGCCTTAATGATTAGGTTTAGTGGGTTGGTGTATGGGAGAGATTGTAAAATATTTTCTACATCTGATGATTCCTTTCATGTGGAAGATCCAATGTCTTTACACATTTGACCTCTCCATGTAATTTTTATCTCGAGTAGCTGAAGGTGTTATATGGTTGTTGAGTTTAGAAAAAAAAAAAAAAACAACTAGGACCTTCTTCTCTTGTTCTTGGACTCACTCATCCTCAGGAATTTGCTCTCTCCCATTTTTCAAGGGAGTACTGTCCCCATACAGTACTGATGAGATTCAATGAGAAGGTCTAATTTTGGATTCAGTACTAGATGAAATAATAAATCTAGTTCATAGAAGTATTAGAGTTCTTCAGAGAAAGTGAGCCAATAGAATATACATAGATAGACATAAGAGAAGATCCATTTTGGACACTTGTTTCCTGCTATTGCGGAGGTGAAGAAAACCCATGATATGCCTGCCTCAAGCTTGAAAGAAAGGAAAAGCTGATGATATAACACAATCTGAATCCTAAGCTTGAGAGTGAGAATAAACAATGACATTTTTCCCACTCCAGTGCCTAAGGCCTGAAAACTAGGGAGACCACTGATGTTTTTTTAGCATCTGAATACCAGAGAACCAAAGCTGTATGTCTGAGGGCAGGAGGAGATAGATGTCCCAAGAAGAGAAAGAACAGGTTCATCCTCCTTGTTCTATTCAGGCCCTCAATGTATTGGATGGTGCCCATCAACATTGGTGACAAAGGATCTTCTTTACTCAGTCTACTGATTGAAATGCTTATATCTTCTTTAGACACCTTTGAAGATTACCTTCAAAGGAATGATGTTTTACCTACCATCTGTGTAGTATCCTTAATCCCACAAAAAAATAATCATCACTATGTAAACTAAACTTTTCACTATCTTCTTTATCAGATAAATAGGTAATGTTTTGATCTCAGATTAAGCAAACTACTTTATATCTCTTAATTGTTCAGAACTTGAGTAGGAGTGTCAATTATTGACATTCCCTGTCCTCACTTGCATCAGGGTGGGAAGCTCATGATGAGCTTTATAGGATGATTCAATTAAAATTTAAGATACTTAATTATGCTTTATAGCTAAGAGTGGAAATCATACTAACTAGTGGGACCATCATTTTCAATACCTGCTCTAATAGCAATCCATGTTTAATATCCATGTAGAAAGATTATGGCCAGTTATATTGTCACAAAATATGTCCAGAAGGATAACCCAGGGTCATCCTAATACCTCCCTTGATACCTCAACATTTAGTATTCTTTTTCTGAAGCTACAATGAGAAATCACAATAAAGGCCGAAATTAAAAACAGAGATTAAGGTTTTGTGCTAGGCTAACTGATCGCAAGCCAAAGTTATAATAAATAATGTTATATTTTGCATATCTGAGTTTTAAGAAGTACTGAAATTGTAGTAATCACATTATGTTGGTTTTTAAATATTTGTTTTAGTCTGTTGGGACTACCATAATAACATAAAATGGGTATCTGATTAAAAAGGGAATTTTATTTTTCACAGTTCTGAAGGATAGGAAGTCCAAGATAAAGGCCCACTTTTTCATAAATTATATCTTCTTGTTGTGTGCTCTCATGAAAGAATGGGTAAACAACCTTCTTCAGTGCTCTTTTGTAAGGGTACTAGTCCCATTCTTGAGAACTCAGCTCTGTGATCTTTTTCACTTTCCACAGGCCTCATCTCTTAATGCCATCACCTTGGATTTAGAATTTCAACATATAAATTTTGGAGAAACAAAAATAGTGAGACCATTTGTCTTTATAAATTCTATTCTGAATTTGAGGTGCTCTGTATCAGTGACAGATTTTTTAATGATGAAAGCACTTTCTACCATCTTTATCCCTTCCCAGGGTCTTAGATTTGTAGTGAGACTATGAAAGTCAGACCAGTTAGTCAAGTAGTTAAATTACTCACATGTGAATAATAGGAAAAGTTTTTTCTTGTGTTTATAGAGGGTCAAGGAAGCAGTTATCCCCCTCTCTTTCTAAAAGGATCTCCTTGGAAAGGTAATAGGCCCAATTCTTAACCACAGCACTTCAGTATGTAATTATGATCTCCCTAGAAATCACATAGCTCTATGTATCAGACCTAGGGATGTGTTCATATTCTGAGTCTCCTTGAAATGTGAACATCTAGGAATTGTTCCCCAGTACTTTTACCTAGTACCTGAGTATCTATGCCAGTGTGTAACATTTTGATTTGTGGAGAGCTAAGTTTAATATTAAAGCAGTTAGGTCCATCATTACAGAAAAAAATGGCTGCAGAAGTAATTCTCATGGTATGTGAAAATGTTTCTAGGAAAAATGAAAGGACAGATTCTCTAACTTTATGGTAAATTCATTTTCATATTTCAGGCAGCATGGGCTTTTTTAGGAACACAGAAATCCTCAGGTTCACATATGCATAACATGACTGTTATTTCTGCTTGATACACTTGTTTATGCTGTACCTGGTGCATATCAAGTAGTCAATAAATGATGGATATTATTATAATAATCTTATTACTTATTTGAAGATTTAAAATGCCTATTCAGTGTTATAGAAAGAATCATTAAAATGGATATTGGTGTTAAATTTATTTTTTTCATTTATGAAATGAGTTTGTAGCCGAAATTTAGGTTGGATAGTGTGTATTATAACCCTTGAGACCTATAGAGAGGTGTCTACACTTTCTCATGGAAGGCCACTATTTAGTTCCAACTCCTTATCTCCCTTATTGGTGAAAGAGTGCCTCCCCCTCAGATAACACACACTTACACAGAAACATACAACTTATTGTTCATCCTGCCTTGAAGGGCAGTTAGGTTTCCATTATCTCTAGAGCTTTATCAAAATGGGTTTTACACCCACTGAGTAGTGGCATATTCTCTTTCTAGACACTAGTAAGATTTCTAGTAAGATTCTCTTACTAGATCCAATAGTCAGGTGATATTTTCTTAATTGCTTTTCTTTCTTAACTCATATTTTAGATTCTAGTTAAAAAGTTTCAATTTTTTTATTTTCTCTTTGATAGTATGACACTTTTTCAAATAGGGTATTATATATTTGTGAACTTTCTATCTATTCACTTTTCTGTTAATGTAAAACTTCTAAAATAGTCTACTGATCAATAATAAAAAAACTTATCTGGAAAGACAAAACTAATATAAATGAAACTATTGTCATTCAGTTTAATATAGAATAGTTTAAAGCTATAGTAATTGAAAGAGTGGAAGAATCAATACAGGCATGTTGGAGTAACTGACAAATTTAGTGGAAGAGAAGGCACATGTGTTGGACCACTTTTTGTAGAAGAAAAAAGAAGACAGCATATCAGGTATGTTAACTAATATGAGCTAAGACCATTTCTTGAGCAAATATGAATTTTTTTCTATCTCTAATGGAATAATTCAGTGATAAAAATGAGGTGATGTGAAGACCAACACTTATTTCATGAGTTTGAGAATAGTATACTTATTGTGATTCACTGATTAATTCTATGAACAAGGAACAGGAGGATATATATGCTGGCAGCAGTGAGTGCATCAGGTTACATCAAAGAATTTAGAACAGTTGCTGTCAGTAATATGGGATCAGTGCAGTGTTGAATAGGAAAGTAAAAGAACACAAAACAATATTTTAGGAGAATTGGTCAATGGGAAGTTGAAAGCAGAGAGATTGAATCAGGAAGACCAATTAGGGAAATACTGGAATAATCTAAACTATAATTGATGAGGACAACTGTGAAATTTTGCTTTTGGAACAGTGAATTCAAAAGAAGAGTAAAAATTTCTAGTAGACTTAATTTATGAATGGAAGGAAGAGGTAATTCAGAAATAATTTCTGGATTTGAATAAAAAATACAAATTTGGAGGGGAAAGGGCCAATACTACTTTATGCATATTTGAATATTGGCCAATGACTATATTTCCAAGAAAGATCCCCCTACACATTGAACACGTGGTACTGCAATGCTACACAGGAGGTAAAGATTTAGAGTTCACAAACTAATGGTGAGAGTAGTTGAGAATGAGTAAGGCCTTCATATTATAAGGTCAAAGAATACATTTTCGGAGGAAGCCCACAGAGGGTTAAGAGGAAAAACAAAGAGGTGGAGGTCAAAGAACATACCATGTAGTTAAGGGAACTGAAAAAATAGTGATGTAAAATTAATGTGGCTAGCAATATCAAATTTTTGAGGTCTGAGAAATCCTCATAAATCTGGTTTATAATATTTCCAGGGTGGAATAGATGTGTAGTGTAGAGATCTGAACTTACATGTTCATGTAAATATACACTTTAGACCATTGTCATCCATTTTTTACAGACTAATTCATCAGATAAATTGGGAATGGGATGCCTAATTTGAGAGGGAAGAGGGAAGTGCAAAGGTGGGGATCAGAGCATGCTTGCTTGATTTGGCAGCCATTTATATTATCGTGAGGGGTTCATGAGAAAGAGTACTAGAGGAGGCTAGTTCCTAAATTAGTGTCTTCTGATCCTATTAGGTACAGTAAACTGTTTCTTAGCACAATTCTGTATTGTCTGTCAGTGGGGATAAAGTAAAGGTGACTCAAAAAAACACAACTTTTTCTGATACTCTATAAGGCAAATGCTTAGCTTTCCCCTAATACAGAGAGAATGAATTCAGCTGAGCTGGTATTGGATTAATATTTTTCTATGTGGATAAAAAATGAGAAAAAATCTGGGGACATGTCAACTCCCTTTTTGTCTTAAGACCTGAAACAAGGGTGGTAGATGGGGAGAAAGGAAGCAGAACTTTAATTTTACAAGAGCTAGCAGTTCGTGACAGGGTGCCCAGCTGCAGAGACCTGTGTTCCCAGAAGGCTGCCCTGTCTTGACCCTGTTTGTTTCTGGTTCAGTTGTCTGTGCTCCTGGGGTGAGGCTAAAATAGAAGACAATTGGGAAGCCAGCCATGGGCTACAAAATAAGCCTTCAATTGTCATTTTAATGGGCCTACCATTTCACCTTAATTTAATTTCCCTACCTCCAAGAATATATCTTGTTTTGTAAGTTCACAAACTGACACATCATTCAGAGAGACTATTTATTTTCCCTATCTTCTTCACACAAAGGCTGAGATTATTCTTGCAACAGTAATCAAGATCTTCTGTCTTTAGGTTGCAGAGAAAATGCATTCAACTGTACTTGAAAGAGAAAATTGAAATTCGGCTGCAGATGATAAAGCACATTCTCCTTCTCTTTCAATTTTGTCTGCTCATATCAGCTGAACTGAATTAATAAAAGCAAAGGGTACCTCTTGCTAGCTGTTGGCAAAAATACAATATTCAATTGCCCAAAACTATGTATTAGGTGTATTGAGGTTTACTCCTATTATGGAACCTTGTGCTTTTAGTTTAGTTTTTTTTTTTCCTTGTGAGTGCTAGAATGGTACAAAATGAACCAAGAAAACAGTCCCCAGAGGAAGATTTTTCCACTTGCCTTGATAGCTGAACAAATGTGAATCTTCCAGAAAATGATTAAATCTCAAGTGGGATTGGTTTGCCTGTCTGATGTCGTAACCATTCTACATTACTGCTGTTAATTGTTTTAGGAAACATTCCAGTAGACTTATTAGAATGCACAATGATATGTATTGCATTTTTTTCAGTATGTAAGTCATGAAATGGCCAC
This sequence comes from Castor canadensis, assembly GCF_047511655.1. Lineage (NCBI taxonomy): Eukaryota > Metazoa > Chordata > Mammalia > Rodentia > Castoridae > Castor > Castor canadensis. Next base: position 116,923,637 of record NC_133394.1, read on the forward strand.
TGGTTACATTTACCAATAGCACAACTACCACAATAATAACAAGCATCCAAAAATAAAAGTAGGTTGGTACCTCTGAGATAGACATTTCCATAAACAAAGGATATACTGTAGATTTTTCCTTTTCCGCATCAGATAGTCTCATGGGAATGCTGATTGTGAAACCATAGTGAAATTTATAGAAATGCAATGGTAAGGACAAAATAAAATTTTATACTCATGTGCACTCAATGATTCTTCTTAGCTCACCCTAAAACAGGAAACCTAAAACAGGAAACAAGAGACAGGTCTAGGTGAAATTGTAAAGGAGGAATATCTTATTTTTAAGTACTTCTGGTCTTCTCTTGTGTGCTTGATAATATCACCTTCTCTAGAGGCCTCATTGATTTTTTTCACTTTCCTTCAAGTTTGTTTTTTCTCAAAAGGAGATGAAATTCATTGTCACGGAAGTTTAAGTGGTAAAGGTGGTGATGGTGGAAAAAAACAACAACCTCTTCAAGACCAGTCAGCATTCAAGTCTAATTTTAATCATTTTCTAGCTAAGTCACTTTTAATTAACAATTTCTCCCTCAAGGAGGTCAGAGTTTTGTGCAGCCTGAAACTTTGGGGAACCTTTAAAAATAATGTGTGCATGCATGAACACATACATACACACATGATTTATATATATATATATATATGCACACACCCCCCTATGTATATAAACTTAGGCAGAAAGTGAATATGAGTATACATTAAAAATGACAAATACAACAAAATCCAGAAAAATCATCTTAATTAATTCCATAATGATACTTTTGTAATTCCTTTTTCTATGCTTTTAGTTAAATAATCTGATTTCTTCATTTTATAGAATTTTACAGTAAAGAGAAATAAAAGCAGAACTGGTATTTTTTGATGAGTTGCACAAGTTTCCTTCACTTTGCTATTCATTTTTGAAATGTCACATTTTTACCTTGCCAGATTTCTTCTTGTCCAGGATAAAGCCCTAGAAAACTCCCAACATTTTAACATTTTCTTTTCTGTTCTTATCCTTGCTATAGCTGCCACAGTGGGCAACTCTGATTGGCAAAGTCCTTGTCATTCAGAAAACAAAAGGATGAGCCACAGTAACAAAACTCATTTATTAATTCAATAATTCATTCATTTATTCATATGTGAGAGCATTTACTTAACATTTGTTTGGTGTTGTTTTTTCCTTCGTCTTTTGCTGGATCAAGACAGAATAAAGAAATGAAGGAAGCATTTCTGATCTTATACAATTCATCGATTATTACAAATTAATATTTTATAATATAACAGGACTATTTCAACAACAAAGTATGAAAAAATGGTTTGAAAAAATCAGTAGAGAGAATTCCATTTGGCAAGAATAATGGAGATCATTTGTGTAATACTTTTTCAAAACATATTCCAGGGAACACTAATCCTATAAAAGGATTTTTATAGCCAAGTAATTTTGAAAAAACATAGTACATATTCCTGTCAGATATTTTCGTTATGCTCACATCATAGTTAAAGTTTAAGAATACCTTCACCCAAGAAACCTATTTAACTATGTAGACACCTCCCAGACTTATTCGATCATGAAAACATATTTCAACAACAACAATACCCTAGCAGAATAAAAAGTGGCATTAGGGATACAATGATGTATTCCATTCATTATCTTTCAAAGATATGAGAGGTATTCTGGTTTTCTCTCCTTGTAAGAAGTCAGTTTTTCCTCAGTGTGGAAGCTAATGTGGGGAGGAAAGCCAAACACACATACATGACGTACATATACATACACATGATGGAATACTATTCGGCCACAAGGAAGAATGAAACTATGTCATTTGCAGGGAAATGTATAGAACTGGAAATCATCATGTTAAGTGAAATAAGCTCGACTGGGAAAAACACTTATCACATATTCTGTCTTATATGTGGAATCCAGACCTGAAAAGAAAAAAGAATGACAAAAATGGGGATAGGGAGAGAGAAATGGGGAGGGTATAAAGAGAGGGTGAGTGTTGGATGACAGTGATCAAAGTGCTTCATACACATTTATGAAAATAGAATAATGAATCTCATTAAAGTTGTATACAAAAGAGGAAAGGGGAAAAGACAGTAATAAATGGGTGAATTTGATCAAAGTACATTATATACATGTAGGGAAATATTACAGTGAAATCCATTTGTACAATTAATCATGCTAATAAAAAAGAAGAAAAAATAAATTACTAGCAAAATGAAACAATACTGATAGTTTTTGAAGTTAGGAAACTTCACAGGGTATTGCATATAGTAAGTCTTTGACTCCTCTGGAAAAAAGGTGATCTCTTTTCCTTTGGCATGGATTCATTATGTAGGTTTTTCTTTGGAACCTGGGGGTTATACTCAATTATAGTTCTTAGGATGTGCTTTTCCTGAAGGATGCCCAACAATAGCTAAGAATAAATTTAACTGAATAGGGTGAAAGAATGAGGGAATAAATGAATACATTAGATGTCCATTACACAGAGCTGGAACAAAAGAAACCCACTCAACATCTAAGACTCATTTTCTCTTCACTGCATCACAATAGCAATTTAATTTGATTTTTACAATGCTAACATCCAAGCATGGCTTTCAGAATTTGGTACTCTGAAAAATTTGTGGTCTCTTTAGATTGTGCCGAATCCACTGTCATTCCATAATGACACTGGCTAGAAGAAAAGATGACAAAGGAAGAGTGGGCTAAGGGCCAAAGCAAACCAATAATAGGGTGGTATGATGTTCTCTACATAGGTCTCAAAAGGATGTAGAAAATATAATTTGAACTAAAGGCAGAATGTTTTGTCATGACTCTGAGAACAGAGACAAGGCACGGAACTCATTAAACAACTTAAGACTCTTAGGCAATTTGTTCAACTGACTTTCGTGACATCTTTTCCCTAATTTTCTGCTTATCTCACTGCTGTTCATTTCAGTCCTCTGTGCTGGATCCTTTTTCATTCTAACCTCTGAATACTGAAGTCCAAGGACTCTATCTCTGGACCTCTTCTCTATGTTGAATTATTATGTGATACTTTAGTTACCATCCATGAACTGAGGACTTCTCAGGCTCTATATCCTACCTGAATCTTTACCTTGAACTTTAGGCTCATATCTAGCTGTTTACTAAAACTAACATATCCAAAATTAAATTCTTGATCATCTCTGATAAATCTTCTTTCCCATAGTGTTCCATTTCAAATAAATGGTGACATCTCATTGCTTAGGTCAGAATTTTCATATTACTCATGATGTCACTCTTTGTTTCATACTTCACATCAACAAAACTATTGATTCAATGATTTTAGAATCTTATTTTGTCTCTCACTACTCCTGCCCATTTTCACCATCACCACATTCATTCATGCCATCATTATATCTAGCCTGGACTCTGACATTATTCTTCAACCCCTTATAACTAATCTTGCCTCCTTGGCTATGCTTCACATATGGCCAGAAATATCCCCTTCTAATGTTAGTTACTATGGTGTCTCTCAGTGTAACACCTGATGACTTTCTGTTAACACATATTAAACTACAAGATCCTCACCATATTCCAAAGTCATGACATATTTTTCACATTAACTCCTATATCCTTACTTTTCAACAATTATGCAGTGCTTTAAGGACATCATTTGCATTTGCTGTTCCTCTATCTGGAATGTTCTTCATCTAGAGGTCAACATAGTTTGTTCTTTCACTTCATTTATTCTGTGTCAGCTTGTCACACTTCATGTACTATCCTACTGAAAGTAACATCCTTTTTTTCCCTTTATATCTTGTTGTCAACATCTTTGTAAACTGTAAGGCCTATGAGGGAAAAGGCCTTGCCTGGTTGTCTCACTTGTCCCCTTTTGTATACTCACAACTTAAAATGTCCTGGAATAGGCAGGCACTCAGTAGATGGTTAAGAAAAGAATAAATAAAGCATCACTTATATTCTAGAGGTTCCATTTGCTTTTATCTTTCCTGTTTTGGTAGGCAAAAGGAGAATGGCTATAGTCAAATCCGTTGCTAGCTAGTTGCCAGATCCAGCTTTTAGCAGCTAATCTCTACTAGAATAGAAGCCAAATTCTTTTTATTATGAAAACATGGTATATACTAAGGAAGACCTGGCCTTTTATGCTCAGAAACACCAGAGTAACATAAAACTTCAAGAGTCATTCCAGATCCTACTTACTGAGGGCTTAAGTCTGCTGTCTGTTCCCTTTGGCTAGATCTGTTATTTTTGTAGGTAGGCTCAGCTGTCTGTATAGTTTAGGGGTATTAATGCTTAGGTGAAATCCCTGTTATTTGTGATGCTGGCTTTCATTTGTCTTGATACATTCTTTTTACCTCATAGTAAAAGTAATGCAGTCTAGATTACCTAGAAAATGTGGGAATAGGAATTGTGGGGAAAAGCAGAAAATAATTATTCAAAATTCAATTTCTCAGAAATGACCATTGCTAACATTTTCATGTATTTCTTACTAGTTTTATTTTAGAATGTGTACTAAGTGTTTACCTAGTGAGGGTAAGCCAACAATATTGAGCAGTATTTTATTCAGAGCCCTTTGTTTCTGGCTTAAATAAGTTTATTATAAAGCTGAGAGAATTGATTTTCTGTTTTCATAAGGCATTCCTTCTACATGAAATTATAGACTTCATTTTGCCCATGTTACTATTACTCAGTGAGTGTATACTTGTCCTCTTTTACATACTTTTCTAACATTTCTCTCTTCTTCTTATACTTCTTTATTTATATTTTTTCTGGTGCTGAGGTTTGAACTCAGGGCCTTGCACTTGTTAGACAGGCACTCTACCACTTCACCCATGTTCCCAGCTCTTTTTTTGCTGTAGTTATTTTTTAGGTACGGTCTCATGTTTTTGTTTGGGGCTAGCCTGGACTGAGCTCTTCCTGCCTACAGCCTCTTGTGTAACTGGGGTTAACAGTGTGAACCACCCTTCCAGGCTCATGGAGTCTCACTAACGTTTTGCCTAGTCTGACCTCAAACTGAGATTCTCCTGATCTCTACTTCTGCAATAGCTGGGATTATAGATCTGAGCCACCATACCTGGGTGTGAATGTTTCTGTCTGTCTCTCTCTGTCTCTTTCTTTTTCAGCATGACGTTTTAGCTTGTTTGAGATAAATTAGCTACACAGAGAGTTTCCTTATGGTATTTCCAGGTATGTATGCATTATAACCGCAATTGATTTATTTCCTCTAATTTTCTTCATTCTACCTTAGTACTTTTCTATGATAGTTTCAGTCCGTTTAAGATTTCTATATTCAGTCTTGTATTGAGAGTATGTCAACCCTATTCAAATTCTTAGTTTTCCTATCCCTCCCATATGTGACCTCCCCTTAGTGTGACCAGTTTTATAATATTGCTGCATTTTCATTAAGTCCATATTCCACATAAGAGAAAGAACCTGCAGCTTTTGGCCTTCTGAACCTGGCTAACTTCACTAAAGATAATGTTCTCCAATTCATCTATTTACCTGAAAATGACAAAATTTTATTATTATTTGTGGCTGAGTAAAATTCTATGGCATATAAATACCATATTTTCTTAATCCATTCGTCAGTAGTGAGGCATCTCGGTTATTTCCATAACTTAGCTATTACGAATAGTGCTGTAACAAACAGGGTGTACAAGTGCTTCAGTCAATAAGGTGGGTTTCTTGTAAACAACAGGTTATGGGGCCTTCCTTTTTAATCCAGTCTTCTAAACAGTGTCTTTTGATGGGGGAGTTGACTCCATTAACATTCACTGTTAATATTGAGATGTATGTTGTGATTCCTGCCACTTAGTGTTTTTGTGTAAGGATTTTAGTGTGTGCAGCTGATTCAGTACTACTCACTGAGTACTTGTTTCTTCTTTTCATGAGGTTTAATGCTTCCTGTCCTTCCATGGTTATATTTGTTTTATCTTCTCTGTGTAGGATTCCTTTCAGAATCTTCTGTAGTGGCGGCTTGATGGTGATAGATTGAGTAACCTTTCTCTCTTAATAATATTTGAGGAATATTCTTTTTTAATTTGAAAACAAATACAGTTTCCAGCAAGCTGGAAATTGAAAGTTGGAAGGGCCAAGACGTCAGTGTCTGTTACTTGAATGCACCCCTCAAAAGTTATAAATGTCTGCCTCAAAAGAAAGCATTGAGCTCTTGTGGCACCAACTAAGGGCCACCACTTTGCTATCCCCATTGTGCTCCTAATGCACAGTACACAGCATGTTTGTTACTGCTTAACAGTGAAGTTCTGATCATCACTGTGAAATGTTGTTTTCCTTATGTTTGAGTCATTAAAAGTGAGCATAGCAAGGAAGCCTTCCGTTAAGGGGCATCTATATCTTCAGCAGGGGTTGGCAGTTTACTGGTTGTTTCTTGATTAATGGCTTCATATAGGAGAAGGGCATGCCCAGAGATTGCAAAGGAATCCTTGGACTAGGCCAGCTTCTTTATTTTCATTCTCTAATCTACCTGCAGAGTACAGAGGCCAACTATGATGAAATAAAGAAATTAGGGAAGATTCAGGCGTAAAACTGCTTGCCTGCCTGGTGTGAATTGTCAAATAAGACATGTCTTGAATGGAATATTTTCTTTTTTAAGATAGTTTTAGGCACATGATCTTAGATGAATCTTCTAATACCTAAGCCTTAGGCATAGGCAGGGTGCAAATGAAGGATGTGAGGTAACCTTTTTATGTTCTGTCACAGACATCAAACTGAGTCTGTTTGCTTCTTTCCATATATATTCTTATGCTAGGACACAATAAGTACCTTTCTATGAAAAATGCACATGAAAATGCATCCCATAAAATGCTTCTCAGAAAAAAACAAAACAGGAAGATTAAGACGAAGAAAGAGGATTCATTTTCTATCTCCCTTCCTTTTTTCTGTCCTTTTCTTTCTTACCATTTGATTTCTATTTAAGCCTTCTTAATATGAAGCATACATCATGGTTCTTCTTAGATTTGTAACAAAAATTGCCTGTTAAAGAAAGCCAATTATAGTTTCATGTTACTGAAAAGATTTCTGCTTAGAGTATGAAACATGTCTGTGATTTTTTTTTCCCATATCAATTAACAGTTCTGTCCAGTAGGTGGACTCCTTCATGTATTCATAAGAGTTTTCTTTTTTTTTTTTATCAAGTGTTCCTTAAATCTGTATAAAGCATTTCCTCATAGTGAACTTCTTATTTCATGAATTTACTATCTGGAAGGCTAAAAAAAAGTCTCTGGAATTCGGCATGCTCCTGTTTGAGAAAAAATTTCATCTGTAGTTGCTTTTTATCCTTTTGTTTTTGTGTTGGCATATATCTTAACATTTTAATTTGTTAATCAGAACGTTTTGCAGTACTTACTAGTTTTTCTTGGCTCAAACTTCATCATTTGTATAAAGTTAGTTTAAAATTATATTTTTGAACAAATACAAATTAGAATATGCAAATTATGAACTATGAGAATAAGTTTTCTTCTTGTCTCCATAGTTGTTTTTATCTTATTCTACCATGAGTGGTTTTTCATGACTTTCTTTCCAAGGAATCTGGCATATGAGACTTTTTTTAACCTCATTCTTCCTCTTAGGCTCACCTGCAGTCAGATTTCTTTTTCTGAATAGATGGCCTTTGGGACAAATATCGACTAACATTATAGGTTATCAATCTTCTTTTCTCCTAAAACTGTTACTTTCACTGCTGTTACTTGAAAGTCTTAACTCACCATGGACTGTACATACTTAAGACATCTGCATGATGAAATTTGATTCGGTACTTTTTTCCAACATGAAGAAGAAATCTCTTGACCTCAAAACGCAGTTTAGTAAAAAGCCTCATTTAGGTAACCTTTGTATTCTATTTCTCTGTGACTGAATCAATGATGATAATTAACATATGATCTCAAACCAAACTTTCTCAACAGTTCATTGCCTTCTCATATTTTACAGGTTCCATCTCCAGTGGAATTTTAGTTATTGAGATACATGGAGGGAAAGTGGCAACTTATTTGTTTTTATTCTAGATTATAAACTTGTTAAAGACAAGGCTTATATCATCTTTATATCTATGTTAACATTTGATAATCAAACCTGAGTACATACTTTTCTGCCTAATAATAATAATAATAATAATCACTGGTAAGCAGAAGTTTCTTGAATAGAATGGGGTATATTGGTTAACTTAGCACCCACATAAGAGTAAGGCTCTACACAGATATAAATATACAGAAGTTTCTTTATAAAACATGTATATGCCAAGTCTTAAACGTTTATATATTTGTATTTCATTTGGAATTTGTGAAGATGTTTTCTACATAACTACTGGTACCATTACATAAATAGTTCTGTATATGTACATTATTTCTCATTGAGAAGAGTTGCATTTCCAAACATTTTATGTTTCTGTTACCTAATACATAGTTTTCTACATAGCATTACATATTAGGTCTGTGTTTGATATACATGCTTATTTCCTAATCAAAATATCATTTACTAATAGTAAGTTTTGTGTTTAATGCACATTTATGTCCTGAAATGCCTTGTATATTAAAGTTTTCAATACATGCTGTGGAAGGAATGAGAGATAAGTTAAAAATAAGACTTGGATAAAATATGTAGTAAGGTAAATAATGACAGTGTAATAATGAAATTAATAATATGAACATCTCTACTGGTGGTGATATACTGTAAATTATCAAGTTCAGGTACACTATATTTGATGTATTTAATATATTGGCATTTCTGTCTTAACGTACATTTTCTGAAAAATTACAAACTATGGGAATAAAATAAAGGATTGAGGCGGACTATTCAAAACCAGGGTATTAAAAAATGTAACAGTCATAATAATAAGAATGCTTGTACAGTCAAAAGATGTGTATATGTGTGTAATGCCCAGTTCTCAATAAATTTAGGATATATTCACAAAATAAAGATAAAAAATAAAGTAAGCAGGTGGAGAGAACTACAAAGAAGAGTTGAGGCTGGTGAGCCAAAGGAATAAGGATAAAATTCATAGAGATTAGGACAAGTCATTCAACAAAGACTTCCAAGACAGAGTAACCAAAGGAACCAAGGGGAAAAGTGGGCAGTCTCCCACTCCTAATATTATTACAATAATATTCTACTATTCTTCCCTGGCTTGCTGGTTCATGTGCTGGTACTTGGTGGCAATAAATATTAATGTGCTGAGGGAAAAATTATGGATGCATTGATTGAATGAACAATTCAATGATGAAATAATTGAATGGATAGTTTTGTTTTCATGTTATAATAATACTCCACTATTTACTGATCACATATAAGTTGGTGTATGTTGTAGAACTCGATGAACAGGCTATAGTGTATTGCTCCAAAAATTGAAATAACATTGATTAGAATATTCTTTTACACAGAAAAATTGAGGACACCATTGTAGAACAAAAAATTTACAAATGAAAAACAACCATATGCAAGTTTTAGAATTGGAAGATATAGTTTGGAATCATGACTCTTTATTAGGTGTCTGACTTTGGGTCAGTCATTGTACTTCTTGAATATTCAGGTTTCTGTAGCTCTAAAATGGGAATAGCAATACTTACAAACAATTGAGCACAGGATACTATATAACATATACTGTAAATGTTATGAATAATGAAGATTCACATTCAACTTTTCTGATTTCTACTATACAACAACCAAAATTGTCATTCTATACTTTAGTTACTTATAAAGAAATGACAGGAATTCTCCACATTAGTTCTAACATCCTGTTTCTATGATGACAAAGGAAGAAAAAAATTGGTAATGCTCAAAACTTCATTCTAAAAGCATATATTTAAATTTTGAGTGAGGCCCTATCAAAAGTTAAAATTAAAATTCAGATGATGTAATTAAATGGTCATTGTGCCAAAGTTGATAGGTAAGAATTGATTTTTAAGAAAATTTTAGTAGAAAAATAAATATACAAAGGGAATCCTGAGAATGCCAAATTAGAGAAGTAATGTAAGTTAAGTGAGATGACCAAGATATATATACTGAAATATCAAATCTGCAATGTAATTTGCAGAAAATGTGAGATAAATGAATGACAGGAATTGTTAAAAAATTAGAGTAATTGATAATGTCCTTACACAGTTAAACATTGCCTCCTAGAATTAAAAAAACTAGTCCAAATATGAAGCCAATTTAATTATACTGAGGATTAGTGCTAGCCTTACTAGGAATTGACTTTTTTTCAATCCAATGTTTTAGATCAAGGTATTTCATACTGCCTATCAACAATAAGGAGAAATTGACCTTAATTTATTTTAGATAAAATTGTAGCCTTCAAATTAAATCACACAAATGAAGGATGTTTATTAAATGTATTTGAGAAATTCAGTCTGTCACTGGTAAATTGTTCAAGGAAAATGAAGTAATAGTACAAGTATACAGTAATATTGATGGAATATGGGTGGAAAAAACAGTACTATTCAAGAAAGTGGCAAGAGTCTGATGGTTAATTCTTCCCCTACCCTGCAGGTCACTATTTCAAATGGCATTCAAATTGGTTTTTTTTTGTATCTATCTAATATCCTTTGGGCCTATGCAAATCTACATACTACTCTAGAAAAACCTCAGCTTAGAAAATATCCTGTTCAAACTGTGCAGTAAAAGAGAAAGTAAACTCTCTTAGCCACTTTCTATTCGAGATAATTAATGTAAAAGTTTAGCAGAACTAAAGTTGAGTTATAACCCAGATTCAGCTGAACCCATTAACATGGTTTGTGGTTCACAATAATTTATGGGATTTATATATCTACTGGCACAGTTTATAGTGTCATAGACCACCTACAAGTAGAATTGAGTCAAGCAGTCCATCTTTGTCATTCCTTAGCCTCCTGTTTTTGAGATCTGGTAGGAGTATAGTAATGAATAAAAAGCTAGGCTGGGAATCCATTTTTTTCATTTAGAGAGTTAGGTTAAGATCTTATTTCTCACATAGATGATATTTATATAGAGTTTAGAAAGACAGCAACTTTACTTGTCAAAGAGACTTTTTGCTATCCTGGGATGCCTACACTGAAAATAGGAAAACTTAGTCATTCCTCATAGCATTCAATCAGTGTTACCAGCCACTTCTTCAGAACATCTCTTGGTGTAACTCTCCTGATATTAGGAGGATAGTAGAGAAATTTATTATATAACTGAAGGAAAATCCCTGTTAAGAGATGTGCCATGGTGCTGGCACAAATTTTTGGACATCTTCATGTTTTCTGTTGCTTCTTGTTAGGAAAAGATTGTGTATTTTAATGGCAGTATTTTATCTATTATGCTATTTTTATGAGCCTTCTCATTGGCAAGGACAAAAATAGTCCACTATTTGTGAACTTCAGCCAGTCACCACCAAACTAGACTACTTACTTATTTGAGATGATTTGAAAAATAGATTTGTCACAACTGAAATTTTACTAAGGTCATTACTTGTGATTGGTGTAGCAACTATTCCTAGTAGAAACAATGTTTGTAGGATAGACAACTCTCCTTTTTACTACTTGCATCAGCCTTTCATGTTGTAGTTTATGTTACACACATGTGGGTTTATGTTGATATTTTAACACAGTTTAATGATTTCCATATTATCTATTGTTAATGTTTTTTAAATCTCAAACTTTGAGAAAAGTTGGAAGCATAGTATAAAGAATATTTCTCCCATAAATCATTTGTAAGTTGCTCATTTGATCCCTTATCTTTCCCAAATACTGTAGTAAATAAACCCTATACAAACATTTTATTCACGTAACTATGATGCCACTATCCAAATGAAAAAATTAACATGAATACATCTGTACATAGCTCAAATTACATTGAAGTTTGAAACACAATTGTGTTCTAGAAAAATCTTTTGTAGCAACAGGATCCAGCTCAAAATCACTTACTATGTTTGTTTTCTTCTTTTTAATTTATTCACTGTGGAACATTGTCACAAGTTTTCTTCAGCTTTCATGACCATGATGCATGTGAAGATTTCAGGCCACTTATTTTGTAAATGTTTTCCCAATAAGGATTCATCTTGGGTGTCCTCATGATTTCATTCATTAATTCCGATTAGGCATATTGGGTGGGAAACCACAGAATAGATCCTTTATTCTTTTCATTGCATACTATCCTATTATTTCAATTTGCCCCATTATTAATGATGTTCATTTTGATTACTTGGTAAGCTGATATCTGTTGGATTCTTCCATTGTAAAATGACACTTTTCCCCTTCAGACTTGTTAAGTATTGGGTTCAGGAAGGTTTGAAACTGTGTAAATATCTTGTTTCTCATGAATCTGTCATTCAATTTGTTGATTTTTGTGTAAATAAACTAAAGGCTTTCTGTTTTATTTTATGCTGAAATTTTCTCAGTTTGGCAAATAGTGGCACAGCTAAACTTACCTGTTCTTACAAAATATTCAACTATTTGATCACTTGCTTACTTTGTGGCTTAACATACTTTGTCTATGTCAGGTCTAGAATTAGTTGTTTCTGCAAATACCCTGAGTGCCTTTAGTGGAGAATGGTAGAAGCTAAGATCTAGGAGTTAGGTCATCTGATTGCTTTTGGAATGCTAGTGCTTCCAGACCTTAAGGTGAATTACTCTAGGAAATATAATTATATAAAACATACACAAACATGCATACCACACATGCATGCACATATGCACTCACACACTATTCAATAATTATTTATCTCTTTGTAGTGAAAACATGAGGTCTCATCAGCACTACCACTTTTTGTCTAAGATCACATGGCTCATTCTGCAGTTAATTAATGGTGCTTCTTGGATTATATCAGAATACTTCATGACAAGGAACCTGAAAGATTGGAATTGCACTTCTTGCCATCAACACTAAATGCAAAATATCTTTCTGTTGACCTTTTAAAATCTTGTTTTTGGTGTTTTTAAATCCACCAAAACTAGGACAACACAAGTATAAAGGGATAAAGATTATGCAGTGTAATGTAATATATATTTAGAAAATATCAAGGAATGAAAAAGAAAGATCATGGCCTTCGTTCATTATATTCAGAAGGACTAAATACACTTGCATCTTAATAGGAAGTTGAGAATCACTCAGAAAAAAATGCTCAGTATGCTCTTTACCTGTAATTATCTTGAGGCTGGACTCATTTAGTATAATAATCTTGAGGCATTTTTTTAGCTCAGCAAATGTCTAACTAGCTAAGGCTGTATTTTCTAGTCTCTTGCTAGGTGTGTCTGTGTGGTTGAATTCTAATAATGAAGTATGAATAGAAATGATGTCGGCAGCTTCCTTAGGAAGAATAGCTGGACATTCATTTCCCCTGCTTCCCTTCCCATTGCCTGGAATGTGCATATGATAAAGGAAGCTGAAGGAATAGTAGCTGCCTATGAGATGGAAACCACAATTAATGAAGACAGGGCAATAAAATAGTAGAAAACTGAGTTCCCAATGCTGTGCATTTACCTGGATTGCTTAAATTTGGATTATTATGTGTAGGAGAAATTTATGTCTCTCATGTTTAAAGCACTATGTTTTTGGATCTTTTTAATTTTTATCATGTATTTTTAAGATGTGTTTAAGATGGTGTTCTGATGCATACATGTAGATAGATAGTGAGAGACACAGCGAAGTGATATAAGTATTTCAAAGTCAGAGAAGTTTGTTTATTCAAAAATTTACCATAAATAATGAGAAAGCATAGATTTTGACCCAAAAAAGTCTTGAAGGTCTTGAATTTGGATTGGAAACCTCAGATTATTTGCTTAATAATCTGCTTTCTCATCTATAATAAGCAATTACTTATTCAGTATACTCATCTTCCACAGCTTTTCTCTCCTTTGAGAAAAACTGAACTGAAGTTCACCTCAATTTCCTCCTGTAATCCATTTCTATTTTGTTTTCAGGATTCTTGGTGGTTATTTTGCCTGTCATATCAAAAGTGGGACTGTGTTTTGAGAGTTGTTCAATTCTTATTGCTATTAATTTTAGTTTGGAAACAATATTTTAAACTCATAGTGATGATAAGATTTCATTTACAGATTCTACAAGTTTTTTAATGTACAGATTGATAATTTTTCTGATATAGCAAGAGCTATTCAGAAAATATCAAATAGTCTTAGCTTTCTAACAAAATTCATGTGTGACAAAGTTTCACAATATTTTTTTTGGTTGGACTGAGGTTTGAACTCAGCACTCACTCTTGAAAAACATGCACTCTGTAGCTTCAGCCACATCTCCAGTCCATTTTGGTCTGGCTATTTTTGGACTTAGGGTCTCACAAACTATTTGTCTGGGCTGGTCCCCAAACCATGATCCTCCTGATCTTATTCTCCCAAGTGAATAGGATTACAGGTGGGAGCTCACTGACTCACAAATATTTTTAATATAGTAGAAAATACTTCAGAAAAATTTGACATTTGGATTCATATTTAATTCTCTCATTTTAGCACAACTAATAATTAAGAGGTTTTTTAAATGTCTGTTTTCAAAATTTCAAAACTTTCTTAAGACAATAGGATAGACATCTGTGTTTGAAATGCTGAAAATCAAGAGGTTATCTTCCTTTTGTATAGATTCACCAGAAAATTCTTTAAGCATCACAATTAAATGTGTTTTAATCTATACCTTTTTATAAAGATATTATCTCTAACCTTTCATAACACATGTATTTATATCATTCATGTCTCTTAAACATTTGTGTAACAGAACAATTGCATTATATAAATCCCTTTTCTCCTTAAAGTATGTCATGCTCATTTTGTGTCCTTATATATATATACAGTGTACTTCTAGCACTGATAAAAGCACAATGGATAATAGAAAGAAATGCATAAGGGATATTTGTGTTGTCAGTCAATTTAAATCTATTTGAACTAGCAGTTGTTCCATGGGTAAAACAATGAACATAAACTTCACTCATTTACACACTGAGATGATAAGTATAGTGCAAATTCAGAGAAATAACATTACCACTTGGCTGGAGTAGTTGAAAGAATAAGCATGAAGCATAAGGAATGAAAAAGATTTACTCTGGTGGAAGCAAAATAATTCTGGGGATTTTAGGGTGTTATATTGATAAACTAAAATAAAATTTCTATTTCCAGGCCTTGGAAATATGTCAGTGCAAGGATTGTCACTAGAAAATCACTAGATTTTCCATAATCACTGAAACCTCAGTAAGATTGTGACATAATGAAAGTGGTGTGTCAGGAAACTTAATCTACAGGATGTTTATAGTGTGGATCAGAGGTCAGAAAGATGAGCTGAAATTGTTCAGTTCCTAGAATTGAGCTATAATACCAGGATTAATAAGATGGAACCATTCTGAGCTCTTGCCAAGGACAACTGAGAACACAGTGACATGGAGAAAAGTAAAAGGTTAAACTGGGCTTCAGAAGACAATGGGCTAGATGAGTGGGCAGTACTTATTTGGTTTGAAAGAAAAATTAAATCTTTCACTTGCTGTTGAATTTAAAATGCCTTTTAATTTTTTCCTAGTTTGCTAATTATTTTATTTCATGACATATCTAATAAAATCTGCAAAAGCTCATATCAGGAAATCAATGCAGAAAA
Organism: Castor canadensis; assembly: GCF_047511655.1. NCBI lineage: Eukaryota > Metazoa > Chordata > Mammalia > Rodentia > Castoridae > Castor > Castor canadensis. The sequence continues at coordinate 116,939,193 of NC_133394.1, forward strand.
ACTAAAAAGAATTGGTAATGAATGACTAGAAATACTACTTGTGGGGTGGATGTGACGACTGAAGTGTATAATCCTAGCTACTTGGGAGATGGAGATCGGGAGTATTGTGATTTGAGGCCAGCTTGAGCAAAAAAGTTTGTGAGACCTCATCTCAATCAATAAAAAGCTGAGTGGTGTGGTATGCATCTGCTATCCCAGCTATGTGGGAAAGCACAAATAGGAGAACAGAGGTTCAAGGCTGGCCCAGGAATAAACAGAAGACCATCTCAAAAAAGGTAACACAGAAAGGGCTGGCATAGTGACTCAAATAGTAGAGGGCTGCTTAGCAAGTGAAAGGCCCTGTGTTCAACCCCTAGTATCTCCAAACAAACAACAAAAAAAAGAAGCAGCACAAGGTATCTCTTCATAGGCAGATAAGTTATTCAGCCTTCCTGCCTAGTCATCATCCTGAAACCAGAGGATAGACAATGTAGTATCTTTGATAAGTGACACTGGAAGGTAGAAGTGAGCTTGTAATTTTCAGAGAATACTTAGGAGACCAGCCTGGTAAAGCAGACATGTCAAGAAGGGAGCAAGCATATTGAATAATCAGTATCATGGTAATAAATCCATAAACAAACACAACAGAAGCAAAGCAACCAGGGTAGAATTGCATGTCAGTCTTATAAAATATCAATGTTGAGAGAAATTTCCAGAAAACATTCACCTGGATTGCATATATATTTGACCAAGTTTACAGTGTGCTTAGTATTTTAAAAGTGTGTTTAGTCTATGTAGACAAATAACATTGTGCACTTTCAAAGTCCATTAGGGACTGTATAAAACCTAGACATAAAAACAGAAACTTGATTTTAAAACATGATGAATGTAGCTCAGAATACCTTCTGCTTTTGAAACAAAAAGCTCTCACACAAGAGATGCAGTATGATTGGCCATATGTTCTTTGGTAGTTACAGAAATGGAATAGAAAATGAAGTATAGATAAATTTCAGCTTCTTGTTTGTTTTTAGTTTTGCACAATAGATGTCTTCTCATATGAATACTTTCATCCACAGTGAAGATTTCACGGGTGAAATTCTTTTCACTATTTTATTCCCTTGGGTTCTTTCTGTATCCTCACTGCAACTGAAAACACCTCAGCTTTGCCTGAGGCATATTTGGTGAATCTTAAAAGTATCACAGATTTAAGCAAATTCTGATTTTTTCTCCTCCTTGCTGTATTGTTCTTACTTGAATAAACCTAAAACTAAGTTGTGGTCTTTTATTTTATGTTTTATATTATGCATTTAACTTAGTCTTCACAGAAATCTGAGCCAATTGCCCGTTTTAAATTAAAAATAATATTGATTAATAAATCAAAGTTCTCAGAGTGGTGGGAAATGTTCCTTCAGTTTTACCCAAGACACAAAGTGACTTGTACTCTGAAAAAATATGTACTTGTGTCTTTGAGATCCATCTTGTTTTAGCCCATTTACCCATTGCACATCAGATTTGATATACTGGTAGTTTGACCAAAAGAATGTATTCTGTGGCTTAGATAAAAAACAAAATGATACCATCTTTAGTAAAAACTAATAATGGTATAATTTATAAAGCTTTTACCATTTCCTAAATATTTTGTATTTTGTTTTCTACTTAACACCAAAATCCTGAGAGTTAAGTAACATCTTTATTCCAATTTTACAAAGGAGGAAAGTTTGGCACAAAATTAATCAGTAAATTGTCCAAGGTTATACAACAAGGAAATGGTGAAGACAAGAATCAGCATCATTTTCCAGATGAAGAAACTAGATCTCAAAGATGTGAGCTCTAGTATTACAAAGCTCATAAATGTCACATTTAGAATTTAAACACAGACTCTATACACTTTTTTACAATACTGAGATTTGAGCTCATGCTTTACCACTTTTGACCCACATTCCCCAACCAAACAGACACAGATGTTTTCATAGGAGTCTCATTATTTTTATATAGCTTTTTTTTTTTGCTCTGTGCTCCTTTTTGAAAGGAACTTGATAGTTACAAAAATAGAGAGGTGAGAGAGATTGAGCCAAGATTAGGAAAATTAAAGAGATTATATTTATGGCTAAAGCAGCAAGAGAAGGGAAATAGCTTGGTAGGACAGGTCTGGATGTTAAAGTGAAAAGGAAAAGTGATAAGAAGAGACCATATTATGGGTTAGACACAGAAGTTTTCAGTCATCTACGACCCTTTCTGGAGCCCAGAGACACAGTTATCCATCTAACTATGCATGTTCATCCCATTCAGCCACATTTGTTCAGGTCAACACATTCTTCCTGCCCAAGGAGTACGTTAACTACCCCAACTCAATAGATCTGAGCTTTGCTGTCTGCCCCTGCTATTGGACGAATAAAGAGAAGAAAACCACACAACCTTTGTGAGTAGTAAGCAGCATTGGTATCACAAGGTGTGGTAAGGCACACTTCATGATATTTGCGGAACTGCCTGGAAAAATCATTAGGTCTGTCATAGACGTTAGACTTTTATGACTACCTTGACTTCTGGCTTTTTCCTTTCCTTCTATTTTATTTTATTTTTTATTATTCATATGTGCCTACAATGCTTGGTTCATTTCTCCTCCCTGCCCCCACCCCCTCCCTTACTACCCACTCCGCCCCCTCCCTCTCCCCCCCCCTCAATACCCAGCAGAAACTATTTTGCCCTTATCTCTAATTTTGTTGAAGAGAGAGTATAAGCAATAATAGGAAGGAACAAGGGTTTTTGCTGGTTGAGATAAGGATACCTATACAGGGCATTGACTCACATTGATTTCCTGTGCGTGGGTGTTACCTTCTAGGTTAATTCTTTTTGATCTAACCTTTTCTCTAGTACCTGTTCCCCTTTTCCTATTGGCCTCAGTTGCTTTTAAGGTATCTGCTTTAGTTTCTCTGCGTTAAGGGCAACAAATGCTAGCTAGTTTTTTAGGTGTCTTACCTATCCTCATCCCTCTCTTGTGTGCTCTCGCTTTTATCATGTGCTCATAGTCCAATCCCCTTGTTGTGTTTGCCCTTGATCTAATGTCCACATATGAGGGAGAACATACGATTTTTGGTCTTTTGGGCCAGGCTAACCTCACTCAGAATGATGTTCTCCAATTCCATTCATTTACCAGCGAATGATAACATTTCGTTCTTCTTCATGGCTGCATAAAATTCCATTGTGTATAGATACCACATTTTCTTAATCCATTCGTCAGTGCTGGGGCATCTTGGCTGTTTCCATAACTTGGCTATTGTGAATAGTGCCGCAATAAACATGGATGTGCAGGTGCCTCTGGAGTAACAGTCTTTTGGGTATATCCCCAAGAGTGGCATTGCTGGATCAAATGGTAGATCAATGTTTAGCTTTTTAAGTAGCCTCCAAATTTTTTTCCAGAGTGGTTGTATTAGTTTACATTCCCACCAGCAGTGTAAGAGGGTTCCTTTTTCCCCGCATCCTCGCCAACACCTGTTGTTGGTGGTGTTGCTGATGATGTCTATTCTAACAGGGGTGAGGTGGAATCTTAGCGTGGTTTTAATTTGCACTTCCTTTATTGCTAGAGATGGTGAGCATTTTTTCATGTGTTTTGGCCATTTGAATTTCTTCTTTTGAGAAAGCTTTGTTTAGTTCACTTGCCCTTTTCTTTATTGGTTCATTAGTTTTGGGAGAATTTAGTTTTTTAAGTTCCCTATATATTCTGGTTATCAGTCCTTTGTCTGATGTAGCTGGTAAATATTTTCTCCCACTCTGTGGGTGTTCTCTTCAGTTTAGAGACCATTTCTTTTGATGAGCAGAAGCTTTTTAGTTTTATGAAGTCCCATTTATCTATGCTTTCTCTTAGTTGCTGTGCTGCTGGATTCCATTGAGAAAGTTCATACCTATACCGACTAACTCCAGAGTTTTTCCTACTCTTTCCTGTATCAACTTTAGAGTTTGTGGTCTGATATTAAGATCCTTGATCCATTTTGAGTTAATCTTGGTATACGGTGATATACATGGATCTAGTTTCAGTTTTTTTGCAGACTGCTAACCAGTTTTCCCAGCAGTTTTTGTTGAAGAGGCTGCTATTTCTCCATCGTATATTTTTAGCTCCTTTGTCAAAGACAAGTTGGTTATAGTTGTGTGGCTTCATATCTGGGTCCTCTATTCTGTTCCACTGGTCTTCATGTCTGTTTTTGTTCCAGTACCATGCTGTTTTTATTGTTATTGCTTTGTAATATAGTTTGAAGTCAGGTATTGTGATACCTCCTGTATTGTTCTTTTGACTGAGTATTGCCTTGGCTATTCGTGGCCTCTTGTGTTTCCATATAAATTTAACAGTAGATTTTTCAATCTCTTTAATGAATGTCATTGGAATTTTGATGGGAATTGCATTAAACATGTAGATTACTTTGGGGAGTATCGGCATTTTCACTATGTTGATTCTACCAATCCATGAGCATGGGAGATCTCTCCACTTTCTATAGTCTTCCTCAGTCTCTTTCTTCAGAAGTGTATAGTTTTCCTTGTAGAGGTCTTTCACATCTTTTGTTCGGTTTACACCTAGGTATTTGATTTTTTTTGAGGCTATTGTAAATGGAATTGTTTTCATACATTCTTTTTCAGTTTGCTCATTGTTAGTGTATAGAAATGCTAATGATTTTTATGTTGATTTTATATCCTGCTACCTTGCTATAGCTATCAATGATGTGTAGAAGCTTCTGAGTAGAGTTTTTTGGGTCTTTAAGGCATAGAATCATGTCATCTGCAAATAGGGATATTTTGACAGTTTCTTTACCTATTTGTATTCCTTTTATTCCTTCTTCTTGCCTAATTGCTCTGGCTAGGAATTCCAGTACTATGTTGAATAGGAGTGGAGATAGTGGGCATCCTTGTCTGGTTCCTGATTTTAGAGAGAATGGTTTCAGTTTTTCTCCATTAAGTATAATGCTGGCTGTAGGTTTGTCATATATAGCTTTTATAATGTTGAGGAACTTTCCTTCTATTCCTAGTTTTCTTAGAGCTTTTATCATGAAATGGTGTTGGATCTTATCAAAGGCTTTTTTTGCATCTATTGAGATGATCAAGTGGTTTTTGTCTTTGCTTCTGTTAATGTGGTTTATTACGTTTATTGATTTTTGTATTTTGAATCACCCCTACATTCCTGGAATGAAGCCTACTTGGTCGTGGTGAATAATCTTTTTGATGTGTTGTTGAATTTGGTTTGCCATTATTTTGTGGAGGATTTTTGCATCAATGTTCATTAAGGAGATTGACCTATAGTTCTCCTTTTTGGAGGTGTCTTTGCCTGGTTTTGGGATAAGTGTAATACTGGCTTCATAAAATATGTTTGGCAGTTTTCCTTCCCTTTCTATTTCATGGAACAGTTTAAGGAGGGTTGGTATTAGTTCTTCTTTAAAGGTCTGATAGAATTCAGCAGAGAATCTATCAGGTCCTGGACTTTTCTTTTTGGGGACACTCTTGATTGCTGCTTCAATTTCATTTTGTGTTATAGGTCTATTCAGGTGAATAATTTACTCTTGGTTCAGTTTTAAATGATCATATTTACCTAGAAATCTGTCCATTTCTTTAAGATTTTCAAATTTATTTGAATATAGGTTCTCGAAGTAGTCTCTAATGATTTCCTGGACTTCCATGGTGTTTGTTGTTATCTCCCCTTTTGCATTCCTGATTCTACTAATTTGGGTTATTTCTCTCCTCATTTTAGTCAGGTTTGCCAGGGGTCTATCAATCTTGTTTATTTTTTCAAAGAACCAAGTTTTTGTTTCATTAATTCTTTGTATGGTTTTTTTGGTTTCTATTTTGTTGATTTCAGCTCTTATTTTTATTATTTCTCTCCTAGTTGTTTTGCAATTTGCTTGTTCTTGTTTTTCTAGGAGTTTGAGATGTATCATTAGGTCATTGATTTGGGATCTTTCAGTCTTTTTAATATATGCACTCATGGCTATAAACTTTCCTCTCAGGACTGCCTTTGCCGTGTCCCCTAGGTTCCGGTAGGTTGTGTTTTCATTTTCATTGACTTCCAGAAACTTTTTAATTTCCTCTTTTATTTCATCAATGACCTATTGTTCATTAAGTAATGAGGTATTCAGTTTCCAGCTCTTTGCATGTTTTTTGTCTTTACTTTTGTTGTTGAGTACTAGTTTTATTGCATTGTGATCAGATAGTATGCGCAGTATAATTTCTGTTTTCTTATATTTGCTGAGGCTTGCTTTGTGCCCTAGGATATGATCTATTTTGGAGAAGGTTCCATGGGCTGCTGAGAAGAATGTATATTGTGTAGAAGTTGGATGAAATGTTCTGTAGACAACAAGTAGGTCCATTTGATCTATTGTATATTTTAGATATTGAATTTCTTTATTGATTTTTTGTTTGCATGACCTATCTACTGATGATAATGGGGTGTTAAAGTCTCCCACAACCACTGTGTTGGAGTTAATATATGCTTTTAGGTCCTTCAGGGTATGTTTGATGAAATTGGGTGCATTGACATTGGGTGCATATAGGTTGGTAATTATTATTTCCTTTTGGTCCATTTCCCTTTTTATTAGTATGGAATGTCCTTCTTTATCTCATTTGATCAATGTAGGTTTGAAGTCTACTTTGTCAGAGATAAGTATTGGTACTCCTGCCTGTTTTCGGGGGCCATTGGCTTGGTAAATCTTCCAGCCTTTCATCCTAAGCCTGTGCTTATTTCTATCAGTGAGCTGGGTCTCCTGTGAGCAACAAATTGTTGGATCTTCCTTTTTAATCCATTTCATCAAACAATGCCTTTTGATGGGGGAATTAAGTCCATTAACATTAAGTGTTAGTACTGATAGGTATGTGGTGATTCCTGTCATTTACTTGTTTTAGTTGTTTGAAGGTTTGATTGTGTGTACCTAAGGTGAGGTTACTCTCTACTTTCTTGCTTTTTCTTTTCCTGTAGTTTGGTGCTGTCTGTCCTTTCATGGTTATGTTGGGTTCACTTTCTGTGTGCAGAATCCCTTGAGGAATCTTTTGTAGTGTGGCTTTGTGTTCACATATTGTTTTAATTTCTGCTTATCATGGAAGACTTTTATTGCTCCTTCTATTTTGAATGACAGTTTTGCTGGGTAGTGTATCCTGGAGTTGAAGTTATTTTCATTCAGTGCCCGGATGATCTCACCCGATGCTCTTCCTGCTTTTAATGTTTCTGTTGAGAAGTCTGCTGTGATTTTGATGGATTTACCTTTGTGTGTTATTTGTTTTTTCTCTCTTACAGCCTTTAATATTCTTTCTCAAGTCTCTGTACTTGTTGTTTTAATGATGATACGCTGTGGGGCAGTTCTCTTTTGGTCAGGTCTTTTTTGGTGTTCTGGAGGCCTCTTTCATCTGTATGGGCATAGATTTCTCTAGATTTGGGAAATTTTCTGTAATTATTTTGTTAAAAATATTACTCATTCCCTTTGCTTGCACCTCTTCTCCTTCTTCAATGTCCATGATTCTCAGGTTTGTTCTTTTGATGGAGTCAGTGAGTTCTTGCATTTTCTTTTCACAGGTCTTGAGTTGTTTAACTAATAGTTCTTTGGTTTTTCCTTTAATTACCATTTTGTCTGCGAGTTCTGAGATTCTGTCTTCTGTTTTTTCTATTCTGCTGGATTGGCCTTCCATTTTCCTTTGCAATTCTGCTTCATTCTTTTTTCTGAGGTTTTCCATATCCTGGGTGGTTTCCTCTTTAATGTTGTCTATTTTTGTCCTGAGTTCATTTATCTGTTTATTAATCGTGTTCTCTGTTTCACTTTGGTATTTATACAGTGCTTGTATGGTTTCCTTTATTTCTTCTTTTGCTTTTTCAAATTCTCTAGTTTTGTTGTCTTGGAATTTCTTGAGTGTCTTCTCTATATAATTCTTATTGAGTACCTGTAGTATGTCTTCTTTTAAATTATTCTTGTGGGCTTTGTTGGGTTCTTTGGCATAGTTTATCTTCATTTTGTTGGAGTCTGGATCTGAGTATCTGTTTTCTTCATTTCCCTCTTGTTCTTGTACTAATTTTTTTGCTGTGGGGAAACTGGTCTCCCTGTTTTTTCTGTCTTCCCGTCATTGCCCTTGGTGTTGTTACTGTCCCTGTACTGTGTGCAATTAAGTATTTTCTGTCTTGTAATAATAGCACTAATGATATTTAGAATGGAAGGGTGAGAGGGGATGGAAAGCAAAAAAGTTAAAGGAAAAGGGAAAAACAAATAAATAAGTAGAAAAAAAAACAAAACAAAGAAACAAACAAAAAAAGTTTTAAAGATATAAACCGGGAGGGACAGTGCACTAATCACCTGTAAGCTGAAAAGGCATTAGAGAGCAGAGAGAGGATTGAAAATAAAAAATAAAAAGAATAAAAATAAGAATAAAAATAAAAAAGTAGTAATGAAAAAAATATATATAAAAAAATTTCCAAGTTCAAATGCAATGATGTTTCAGTCTTAATAATTTTGGTGTTTGTCCCTCAGCCTCCAATCCTGGAGATGGTGCCTCAGATGTTGTTCTGTAGTTGTCTCATCAAAGAGGAAAAATAAAATAGAACAAAACAAAACCACACAAAACAAAAACCCCACAAAGTGTCCCAAGTTCAAATGCAATGCAGTTTCCGTAAGTTTTTCAGCATGCAGGTGTACTTCGGTTGTTCTCTCATCAAAGGGAGAGAGAAAAAAAAGAGTCTGGAGACAGTTCTGTGAATGGTATCTGCAGCTGTGGCTCACCTGCCCACTGCTGTCAGCCTGCTGTTTCTGGAGGCGTTATTTATGCAGATCTCAGGGGTGAGCTTAACACTCACCTGGCCCAGCAGGCTTTGTTTACTCAGAGTTCTCCTGTGCGTGAGCCTCTGCTACAGCTTTCCCCTTTCCAAGCACACTGGGGGTGGGGGGTGACACTGCACCTGCTTTCTCTGTCCTGCATGTTTGTTTACAGCTCACGTGGGAGGTGGGTCTTTCCCCCTCTTCTGTGGAGTTTTCCTCCCTCTGCCACTCTCATGAGCTTTCCGGCTCTTGGTTGCTGGGCGGGCGCAGCTGCTCCCGTCCCCTCTGGCCAGACCTGGCTTGTTTATTTACAGTTCCAGGAGGGATTCTCCTACCCCCTCTTTGGCATCAGGGCACCCTACCCTCTTTGCTATGTGTCTTTATTGTTCTTACTGCTTATACTCAGGTTTTCTTTTTTTCCCTGGGTGGGGGTCAGTCTGTCCAGGGGACTATGCAGATCTGGCCCAGGGTTGTCTAGGAGTACTGCGTACTGCTTAGCTCACTTTGTGGTCCACGTCTTCCCAAACTGTCTGGGCTCTGGCATCTGTCAGCAACCCAGAGGCTTTCCTGGTTTCTCTGTTCAATGTGAAGTGGAGATTCTCTGCGCAGGCTGGAGGTGTGGAGGGATCAAAGTTTTGCCTCTTCTTGGTGGCCTTGTCTGCAAGGTGTGTCTCCAGCATCTCTCCAAGATTTCACTTTAGGAGGCATGGTTTCTGCTTCCTCCCTCTAGCCGCCATCTTGGAATCCCTCTCCTTCTTCTATTTTAGATGAATAAGATATATCATTTGTTGAAGGCCAGGACTGTGGATGTGAGTCCTCACGAACCTTGTGACCCCAACAAATGTAACAAATGTACACATTCATGTGTGCTCTCTTACTCTCCCTCTCTCTCTTACACACACACACACACACACACACACACACACACACACACAGCATCCACCATAATTTTCAGAAATAGGGGGATCAGAGCTGCATTGTTTGAAAAGTCTCCTGCTCATAGAAAATTCTTAGATACTTCTCTCAGCTGAGTCAGCCAAATAAGTCAGGTATAACTATAAGATGCAGCAATTTAAAGCTCTATAATAATCTCTGTATCTTTTATCCTCCTTTACTGTAGTGTTTAAAATGTGTTAAATATAAAGCTAATCTCCATGAGTGAAAAATGGCCTGAAGTCCACATGTTCATTCAGTTAATGTATTAGTGCAGGGGCAAAGGATTGTTTAAGAATATCTTAAAATATATGTGATGTCATAGTACTTTCTTCACTTTGTTGGGATAAGGAGGATATGAGGGGATTGGGATGCTAACATGTGACTTTTCTATTTCCCACATGAAATTAGCAGTTTCTTTGCTTCACACGTTTCTTTAAGTCATTGCCTCTGAACACTTCTATAAGATTCTACACTACCTTGTCCCCTACTAATTTTTACATTTCCTTCAGGTCTCAATGTGTAGTTATTTTGCCTTAGAAAAGCCTTCCTTCTTCCTTAAGTCTAAGGGGGAAATTCACCAATATCTTCTCTTATCATTGTTTATAACCTTAATCTTTTGATATTTTCTTGTCCAATAATTTCTTTGTGTCTCTCATTAGACTCTATGTTCTCAGGCTCTCATGAGCAGGTCCTCATGATTTGCTCAGTATTGTAGTTTTTTCCTACCAGTTTCAAAATGGGGGGTCTGCAGGTACTTTTTGCTTATGAATCACTTTTTTTGAATGAATCAAAAATTTAAAAATTATCATAGTAATATTTAAAAATATGTATTACTCCTTTGAAGAAAATAAATATCAGAACTTGCAGCAATTTAGCCATCTCTCCAAATCTAATTCTAAGAGAGATATATTTACTTCTCTTTTATAATATTTCTGATTTTCTCAGTAAAGAAGTACCATTTAATGGGGATAGGAGAACTTGGATTTTTAAATAAATCAGTTTTTTTATTAATATGCAACTAAACAAGTTATTTGTTTAACATTATGTACTAGTTTTTTTTAATAGTCATCAAGATAGATTTTTAGTATGCTTGAGGAGCAGATAATGTTCCCTGGAATGTCAGAGAAGACATTTAGTAAGGAAAGAGTAAGATTCTGAAGAATTAAGCAATCTGTGTTATGGATAATTCCCTTAAAGATACACTAAGTTTTTTTGGAAACATAGGATATAACTATCTGAAGGTTGCTTTTGGATGTCTGAATTAGAAGGAAAAGTTGCATTAGATACTTTTATTTAATATGTTTATGTGGTCTTCATCTCTTTTAATTTTCACTAATTAAAATATTTATTCCTCTTAGGAAAGTAATAAAGACAATAAAGGATGTTTTTATGTCATTAGTTAACACTAGAAATTAAAATGGGTAGAAAAATTTTCTCTAAGTTTACTATGTTTTAATATTTGTTTTGTGATGAATGTTAAATTCATTTATGTGTTGTGTGTAGACCATTTCTCTGGCCTTCTCAGTATGAAATGTCTGCTATCATCAGACCAGATTCTAAACCATTCTCTAAAAATACCATGTTCCCTCCTCCCAGTCTGCACATGTTTCTCTAACTAAAACTATATCTGGCCTTGCAGGTCTAACACAAAGTCCCACTTTATACATCCTTCTCATTGTGCATGAGAAAGGGTTGGAGGTGGACAATAATAGTTTTGAAGTGAAATTTGCTTAGTGATTACATGACTATTCCCGTTTAGATTCCCTGACCTTCAATTTCTCCATAAAATTATAAGCACTGTAAAATTTTAAGTAATTCACATAGGTTTTCATGAGAGAAAACAAACATCTGAAGCCTCATAGTGTCAACAAACATTTTGCTGCAGCAATTAGTAAACCAGAGATGTACTATAAAACTGCAGTTCATAGAATGCATATGCCTCAAAAATGTGTCTATTTGATTTACATGATGTTCTAAAATGTTTGAATTGATTTTCCAACATTAAGAAATAGAGATGTTATTTAAATATCTATATTATTCTTTGTGTTTAGAAAGTTAGAAGATCTGGGTGGATTTTGCCTGCATTCCCAAATGGCAGCAATCTGAGGGCTTTGGATGGAGTAACATTTCCAAGAAAGCACTCTTCAGTTTGTCTCACTGTCTCCTCTGCTTGATTTACTTGGCTTACTTGGACCTGATAATCATTTGAATTTATAATCCCTAAAATCCCTAAAATTAATCCACTCACTCTTCTACTTGAGTACATTCTAGTTTTGATCTTTATTTAACAGTGTGCAATATCTTGTTCTATGTTATGTAAAATGCTCAATGTTCTTATGCACTTTATTTATCTTGTATATGGTATGTATATAGGCTCTTACAGGACAAGTTATATCATACAATTAGTTAGTAAATACTACCTAGGTTATTAGTTAAATTAGTGAGGTAAAAAATATGCAGCTATTTAAGTGGAACTAGACTACAAAGAAGAAGAAATGTAGAGAAGAACAACAACAACAAAAATTTTCTCTTGTTCCCTCTGCTCTTTCCAACACAAGAGTTGGTTTTGCAGGGTTTTCCTTCCATTCACTGAAACTTTAGTTCTGCGTACATTCTGAAAACTGTTTTGATCAGTTATTACTTCTGTAGTTCTCCCACTGGGAAATTGCACTCATTCTTTGTTTAATTTAGCTGTTACGTAAATATGTTGAAATGCTCTACTATTTCAGTTCCTACTGTGAAAATATTTTTTAAGCAGCAGTATTAAAACACTTTTTTCTCCCATCTCTGTATATCATAGGCATTCATAATCTCAGCAAGGGACTATAAAGCTTATCCAGTATACCTCCTCATGACACCACGGAGCTCTAGAAAAGAAAATTGTAGGTCTATAGTTCACCTGGAGCTATAAGACCCTCAACTGGGTCTCAAATTCATGACTCCAACTCAAACTGATTTTTACATTTTGTATAGAAATTCAGCCTTTTAAAATGAGACTTTTAAGGCAAATAAAATGGATTCTACTCAGTTATGTTCTCTGTCTCCCAATCAAAATCAACTAGTACTTACTTACCTACTATGTAGCATAATTTTATTCTCCCAAAAACCATACAGGGTAAATACAGTCATTAACCTGAAATTACAGTAGGGAAATTTGGAATATAGAAAGGTTAAAAAAAAAAAAAGCCCCGAGTGATGTAGGTGAGATTTAGACTTTAAAGACCAAGCTCCAGTCCGTGCCCTTAACCACGAGGCCCCTTGACTTGTCATCAGGTACTTATTTTCTTTGTGCTGTAATGAGTTTGTCATGTGTATATAGAAGAACTGGCATAATATTGACTAAGTTTTTCAGTTTTTCTACCTGTGATTTCTTGAAGTTTAACTTTTGGGGGTGTGACAAGGGGGTTTGAATTCAGGACCTTATGCTAACAAGGCAGGCTTTCTACCACTTCAGCTACACCTCAAGTCCTTCCTGCTTTAACTTATTTTTCAAGTAGGATGGGTCTGGAAATCCTCCTACTTCTGCTACCTGTGTAGCTGAGCTTGTGCATCACCACATCCTGCCCCTAAGTTTAAGTTTTACTTTAATTACATAGGTCTATCAACTTCTGTCTCCATTGTTCCAAGTACTTCTATGCTTATTCATCATTTCACCTGTGAAATTCTGAAATTATTATAGTTGTGCAAGAATATATTGCTGTATAGTACAAATTTGTCCTTAGCATTGCTTGCCTCTAAAAACAAACAAGCAAAAACCCTTCAGGCATTGATGACTTTGAATGAGTAAAAAGTCTCTTAATGTCTGAAGGCTTCTTTTAATTATTTATTTGTTTTGAATTTTAATTATTTTAGTTTATTGTTGTGCTGGGTGGGGTTACATCATGGGACTTATAAAAGTTATTATAATATATCAAATATATCATACTTAAATTCACTCCTTCACCATTCTCTTTTATCTCCCCTTGCCTCCATTCCTGGAATAGTTTCAACTGCTATCATTTTCCATTTATGTACATGTGTGCACAGTATTTGCACTATATTCACCTTCCCACCCCTTTTCCACCACCTCCTTCCCCTTCCCACTGGTATCATTCCCCTCCCCCCACCCCAGGCAGGACCTGTTCTGCCTTCCTATTCTCTGATTCTATAAAAGAAAAAATGACATTTTTGCTTCTTTAAGATAGCAACACAGGGAGTTTCCTTGTGGCACTTTCATGTATATATGTATCATATCCCAAATTGATTCATCTCCTCTGATTTTCTTCTTTCTACCTCACTCCTTTTCTTATGGTGGTTTCAACAGGTTTAAAAATTCTATATTGTTGTATAGAGAGTACATCAAATATATTCACCTTCTTAATTTCCTTCTTTTACCCCCCCCATAGGTGAACTCTCTTTAGTGTGATCTGTTTTTCATAATATTGCTATATTTGTATGAGATCTGTATTTCACATAAGAGGGAAAACATGCAGCATTTGGCCTTCTGCACCTGGCTAACTTCACTTAAGATGATGTTCTCCAGTTCCATCCATTTACTTGCAAACAACAAAATTTCATTATTCTTTGTGCCTGAGTAAAATTTCATTGTATATAAATACCTCATTTTCTTAATACATTCATAAGTAGTGGGGCATTGTGGCTGTTTCCATAGCTTAGCTATTGTAAATAATGTTGCCTAAACATGGGTGAGTAGGTGCCTTTATTGTAACCTGACTTACATTCCTTCAGGTATATCCATAGTAGTGGAATTGCTGGAATCTCTTGCAGTTCTATTTTTAGAACTCCAAACTATTTTCCAAGTGGTTGTACTAATTTACATTCCTGACAACAGTGTAAGAAGGTTCCTTTTCCCCACATCCTCCCCAACATTTGTTGTTGTTTGTGCTCTTGATGATAGCCATTGTAAACAGGAATGCGGTAGAATCTTAAAGTGGTTTTGATTTGCTTTTCTTTTATGGCCGGGGATATTGAACATTTCTTTATGTATTTTTTAGCCATTTGGACTTCTTCCTTTGAAAAAGCTCTGTTCAGTTCATTTGTCCATTTCTTCACTGGGTCATTGACTTTTGGGGAGTTTAGGTTTTTGAGCTCCCTATGTATTCTGTTTTTTAATCCCTTGTCAGATTACATGTGTAGTTGGCAAAGATTTTCTCCCATTCTGTGGATAGCCTCTTCAGTTTAGAGACCATTTCTTTTGTTGCGCAGGAGCTTTTTAAATTCATGTAGTCCCATTTGTCAGTACTTTCTTTTATAACCAAGGCAACTGGGCAAAATGAGCAATGAGTCATTTGAATTCTATTGAAGTCAGTGCATATGCCTGTTGGTTCCAGTGTATTCCCTACTCTTTCCTGCACTAGTTTCAAAGTTTTAGGTCTTATATTAAGGTCCTTAATCCACTTTGAGTTGATACTTATACAAGGCAAGAGAGATATGGATCTAGTTTCAATTTTCTGCATCCAGGTATCCAGTTTTCCCAACAACATTTGTTGAAGAAGCTGTCTTTTCTCCATCTTATGTTTTTGGCACCTTTATCAAAAATCAGGTGGGCATAGCTGCATGGATTCATAGCTGCATCTTCTGTTCTATTCCACTGGTCTTCATGTGTGTTTTTGTTCAGTACCATGCTGTTTTTATTGCTATGGCTCTGTAGTATAGTTTGAAGTCAGGTATTGTGATACCTCCAGCATTGCTCATTTTGCCCAGTATTGCCTTGGCTATTTATGGTCTTCTGTGCTTCTAAATGAACTTTAAGGTTGATTTTGCAGTCTCTGTGATGAATGCCATTGCTTTCAGTAATATAGCTATTTTCACTATGTTGAGTCTACCAATCCATGACCATGGGAGCTTTATCCATCTTCTGTACTCTTCAGTTTCTTTCTTCAGTGGTTTGTAGTTTTCCTTATAGAGGTCTTTCACATCGTTTGTTAAGTTTATTCCTAGGTATTTGATTTTTTTTTGAGGCTATTATAAATAGAATTATTTTCCTATATTCTTTCTCTGTTCATTGTTGGTATATAGAAAGGCTATTGAATTTTGTAAATTGATTTTGTATCTTAGTGCATTGAAGCTGTTTATGATGTCTGGGAGGTTTTTGGTAGAGTTTTTCAGGTCTTTAGGATAAGATCATGTCATCTCTTAGTAGGGGTAGTTTGACTATTTCCTTTCCAATTTGTATTCCTTTCATTGTTTCTTTCTGCTTTATTGCTCTGGCTAGGAATTCCAAGACTATGTTGAATAAAAGTGGGGAGAGTGGACACCTTTGTCTCATTTCTGACTCTAGAGAAAATGGTTTTAGTTTTTCTTCAGTTAGTGTGATGTTAGCTTTTGGCTTGACATACATAACCTTTATTATGTTGAGGTACATTCCTTCTATTCCTAGTTTCCTTAGAGCTTTTATCATGAAATGGTGTTAAAATTTTTCAAAGGGTTTTATGCATCTGTTGAGATGATCATGTGATATTTGTCTTTGCTTCTGTTAATATTCTGTATTACATTTAATGATTTGCACCTGTTGAACCATCCCTGCATCCCTGGGATGAAACCAACTTGGTCATGGTGTATGATCTTTCTGATATGTTGTTGAATTCAGTTTGCCATTTTTATTGAGGATTTTTGCATCTATGTTCATTAAGGAGATTGGCCTGTAGTTCTCTTTTTTTGGATGTGTCTTTGTCTGGTTTTGTGATGAGTATAATACTGGCTTCATAAAATGAAAATGTTTGAGTTACTTTCCTAAAATATCTTAATATTATACAATATATAAAATACTTCTACAGTATAAAAATTCAACAGCTTTGGGGTGACATAAAAAGTAATTTTGTGTCTTATCACTTAAATCATAAATCAGAGTAGCGCAATGTACATGTATAGTTTTCTCTATGCTTAATATGGTTCAGAAGTGTGCTATTAGTGCCTTCAAAATGTTTTTTTATGATTATTAGCATGCATTGTGTCATTCTCCTGCTACACTTTTCTCTTATTTTAAATTAGGAATGAACACAAATTATTGATTTTGTCCTTATAATCAAATAAATAACATAGTTATTTTTAATATATCTTAGATCTACATTTATAGGTAAAATGTATGAGATTTAGAAAATGAATAACAAAATTATATTTTTCTTTTTTTTGAATGAATATGATTTAAAGCAAAATTTTTTAATATTCATTTGTTCACATGTGCATACATTTTTTGGGTCATTTCTCCCTCTTGCCCCCGCCCCCACACTCCCCTTCCAGGCAGAACCTGTTCTGCACTTTTCTCCAGTTCTGTTGAAGAGTAGAAATAAGCAATAATAAGAAAGACATAGCTTTTTTGCTAGTTGGGATAAGGACAACTATTTTTCTATCTACAAAAATAAAACATTATTTACATACTTTGTAAAATACAGACTAACAAAATGAAAAATATAATTTAGGTATTATTCAACTCTTTGTGTTTATATTTTTATAATTACTTCATTTTTAAAATAGGACTGTGAGTTATTTCACTTAAGTATAGAACTTTTTCCAAGTCATTTTTTTCTAAACAGCCTTTTTAATGACTCTATAATACTATTCTAAGAATATATTATTATTCTAATGGTTACTTTTTATTGGGTATACAGGTTATTCTCAATGTCTTGCATTGTAAAAATTCTGTGATAAAGACCTCTTGATATGTTGCCAGATTTTGTTCTAGTCATTACTTTCCATTCAATCATTCTTTTCACAAATATGTCTTGGGTGGCTACTATGTATCAAGCGGTATGCTGACACAAGAAAAAGATCACTAGCCTCATGGAATTTACAGTGTAGAACTTTTACCCAGGATGAGAATGTTTGCACTGCCAATACACTTATTTTATTTCAACTAATGTAATTTAAATTTAAATAGTCATATCTGACTGGTGGCTACCCTCATGGATATATAACCATCTATTCATAATGTCAAATCTGCCACCTCTCTTGACTCCTGTGATCTGTTCAAGCTTTTATGGATTAAGTACTAAGATATCATTTCATATATTAAAGAATTTAAGATGTTATATGAAGAAGTTTATACAAATCCAGCTGTACCTTTTTATAATCAGTATTTTAGGTAGCCAGTTATTCAGACAAAATGGGAAAAATATAAAAAGTTGCATATTGATACATGATGATGCATAGGTCATTTTAGATGGTGCTGTGTTTGTTACAAACAACTAATTTTGAGACACTGTAAAATTCAAAAATAATGACTCTCTACTTAGGATATTTTATGGCTTAAATTATGCTATTTGCATGAAAAAGAATAGAACTGGAAAAAAGGATGAAAATGGAGATGATGTTGAGCAAGATAAACCAAGCTCAAAAGACCAAATATCTCATGTTCTTGCTCATTTGTGGAACCTAGACATAAAATGATGATGATGATGATATGACAATAATAATAATAGGGCATGAATTGCATGGGGGACTCTGGAGGGACTTGTGGGAGAGAGGAGGGGGAAAGGAAAGGATACTTAGGGTTATGATTAGGATGGGAGTACATTACATATATATGTACATATGTATATATGTACATACACATATGAAGACGATACATGATTTGAAAGAGGAGGAAAAGAAAGAGGGAGAATGAAAATAAAATGGAGGGGTCAAACTTGTTCAAGGTACACTGTACACACATATAAAATTATCACAAAGAAATCCACTTGCATCATTAATGTATGATAATTCAACAATAAAATGGTCATTAAAATAGTTTTAAAGAAGTAGAGTTAACTGTAATTTGAGATATCTACAAGCAACACATTTGATCCTTTTGTTTTTTAAATTTTCTCTTTCTACCTACCTGAAAATCTATACCTACATAAATATAGATTTTAGAATGAAAATGGAAAATATTAAATTAATGATTTGTAGAAGATACAGAATCAATTGAATGACCATGCATCATTAATCACACCTCTACAGGAATATTAATATAACTTGCATTCTTAAAATTATAGTTATATTTTCTACATTATCAAAACAAAACAAATACTTATGTGAGAGAGAACTAAAATAGAATGTAAACATTTGTATTACAAATGAATAACTACCATACTAGAGAGAATAAGAAAGAAAATAATCAAAATTAATGTAGACAACAGCATTTTGACTAGAAACTGTATTTCTAAAGAGAAAAAATTGAGCATAACAGCTATAGTCTTAATTTGGAGAAGTGTTTCTTAACTTGTTTCTAATGGGAATGGGCTAGCAAAGCATATCTTATATATGTACATGTTTTCTAGATTTTTATTGAACAAATTGAACAAATAAATATATCAATTTTAGATCATAGGTAGGTTTCTCAGTATTGAAGAAATATAAAGGGAAAAGTCTAAAATGGATCCTGCAGTGTTACATGCATTAGAATTAGACATATCAGTGTAAACTCATTGTTTTTAATACATATAATGAAAGATAAAGAGATTCAGTCAATTCTTGTTACTCATAGAATTTATGGTCCATAAAAGTACTGAGATAGCAAATACTGGACCATTACTCCTAGGGTAAATATGGGATAATTTTTTGTGAGTTTGTGGTCACAACATGTTTATCAATCAATCTATGTATAACCATATTTGTTTTCTTTTGGTGTGTGTGTGTGTGTGTTACTGGGGTTTACTTGGGGCCTCCAGCTTGCTAGGTAAGCATCCTCCCATTTGAGCCATACCTCTAGCCCTTTCTTTTGCTTTAGTTATTTTTTTGATAAGGTCTCACTTTTTTATTTGGGGCTGGCCTCAGACTGCAATCCTCCTACCTATGCCTCCTGCATAACTGGGATCACAGGTGGGTACCAACATACTCAGTTTGTTGGTTGAGATGTTGTCTTTCTAACTTTTTTTTTTGTCCAGACTGGCTTCTAACCACAATCCCCCTGATCTCCACCTCCTGCAGAGCTGGGATAACGGGCATGAGCCACCATGCCTGGCCTTCTATTTTAAAAGACACCTTATTTAGTATATGTTATTGATTCTTTAATGTTGAACTTGCTGCTAATAGCCTTGTAACTCATTCCTAAATGAAGCTTATCTACCTATATTTTTTCCCCATAAAGCACAGCATAGTCTTTTGTGCTTAGGAACACTAGATGGACTTACTATACTTGCAGCCATTTAGACAGTGAATCACCAATTAAAAGCACAAGAATGCAAAAATAGTGGCAATAAGTAGAGCACCGAAAGGACATGTGTTCACAGTATGAGAAAGCAAAAAAGGAAGCGAGCATTGCTTTTGACCTCACCTGTTATCATGAGCTTTGGGTGACTCAATTTTTTAGTGCTCTGCACGTCTGTGAATGAATGTGAAAAAAATTTTGATAGTTGATTTGGGAGTTATAAGTAAATTATAGTCAGTAGGTAAATATATAAATATAATTGTAAATAATGAAAATTAGCTCTCTATGTGTATGTGTATATATGTACATATAAAACCTAGTTATGTCGGCTGAGAGGCTCAGAAGCTATGACACTCCACTTTACAGTGATTACACCCACCCATAGATCTTGGTCTCTTAATATCCTTACTCAGCTGAAGGAATCAGGACTGTTCAGAGAGGTGGTTAATTTCAAGATTGGACAGAAAAAGTATAAGCTTGTCTTCAAATCTTGTAGTGCCAGAAGTAAGAAAATTCACAGAAAGAAAAGGATAATGATTTGTCAAAAGAGAGTAGGAGGCAACCTGATAGAACCTCTAATGACCAATGCTGGAACACATTGAGCAACAAAATAAACAATAATATTGGATTTTAACAAACAGAATAAAATAAAATATTCACGAGTCCTTACTGTTATCCATAAATTATTCAATAAAGAAACAGATACATGAGGGAGAAGAAATGGCTCTTCCTCACAATAGAATTTCAGTTAATAAGTGTAGAAGGAAAAAGAGAAATAGAGAATCGCCATCAGGCATGTACCACAGTAATAAATGTTGCAGACAGAATCTCCTGTGTTTGTTAAAATTAGTTGGGGAGATACTAGGATTTGTATAATCTCAGCTTTTCCTGAGATACTTGTCAACTACAAAAAGCTGTGGAAAAACAGGGGTAATCCCAGTTTATCAAAGCAAGATAAACATCATTAGGAAAAAGGCATCATTAATAAGTAATAGCTATCATTAACATCTTGGCCTTAATACACTGACAAAATCACAGCACCATTTGTGATATTCATACCAAAAAATGCATTACCTCATGTTAATCTTGAGAGAGCTCTGGAAAAACATAAATTGATGTACATTTTATAGAATAAGTAGTATTCTTCAAAAGTGCTTAAGTCAATTAAAGAAAAGGAATCCTTAGGGACTGTTATAAACTAGAGGAGACCGAAGAGAAATAGTAACTAAATGCTATGTGGGACCCCAGATAGAATCCTGGAACAGAAAAAGACCAGTAGGGGAAAAGCTCATAAATGCCAAGTAAGGTCTAAAGTTTAGTTAATAATACATCACTGTAAATTTCCTGTACTTTATGGAAGATGTTAACACAGGGGAAGTGAGTGAGAGATATAACAAAATTCTTCTTATTTTGCAGTTTTTCTCTTATCAAAGATACAAAATAAAAAGTTTAAAAGTGCAGTTTAATTCATTGAATCCATTCTCCTTCCTTCATGTCTGATTTGAAATTAGTTTTAGCGAGGATCAGAAAAACAGATTCATAAATGTCTAAGAACTCTTTAAAATTAGTTTGGTCTACCCTGGATACACAGTTGCTAAAGGTTATCTTTTCTGGTTGGCATCAACTGATACTTGTTCAGGTCATCTAAAGACAACAGTGGTTTTCTTGTTAAAATTCAGGTGTTATTCATTTTATGCAGCAAAGCCAGTCCTCTCTCTAGTCCTCAGGGTGGGGGTAGGGTGGGGATGGGTGAGGATCACCTGTCTGTGTTCCCTAAAACTTGAATTACCTATTCCTTTATGCCTCTGTCACTCTTAGTTCTGTCACCCCTTAGTTTTAATCCAAAAAGAAAGAAATCTATTGGACCAGGTCAGGTTTTTTGTTGAACTGGTCCTCATAGAATGTCATGAGGCATCTTAATTGATTCCTTGCCCTTGGATTAGATATCTAGCCCAGGTTCTTTGAGGACATGAACATGTAGCAGCAAGCCTGGCCAACTAATAATTTCACTCATCAGGAGCAATGAATTAAGCAGCTTGCTTAGTGTTGGCCAGGCAATGTATTTGACTTTTACACAGTAGCAAAATTTAAGAATTTGCCCTTGCTAACGCAATACTATGATAAATAATGACAGTCTGCAACTTTATGTTTTTGTAGTGTTTTACATCCTGAAATTGTGTTTATTCATACAATTTTATATTTTATATTAAAATGAAGTAGTCATACTTTTTGTAAATGGAAAGTGGATAGTAATATTAGATGTACTAAGGTATTTTCCATATTAACTATAATACGAGAATATATTGTATATTTTGAAAGTATAGCAAATTTTTGTCCATTTAACAGACTGCTTACTTAGTCTTGAAAAAAAAATCTCACCAGCTTGTCTTAACAAATAGCTATTGATGTGTATGTACATGAATAACACAAAGGGTGATTGATAGCCAATAGAATCACAGTATAAGTTCTGGAAAGGAGCCTTATATCTTTCTTATTCAATCCAATACCTTAATTTTAGCAATCTGAAGTAATTTTATCCATCTTCTCCAAGACTATTAAGGAAGATATATGCTCTAATTTTTGCTTTAATCTAATGATCCTTTCAATAAAATTTTCTTAAAATTTATCATACAGAAAAAAATCTTTACTGATAAATTGTTCCTTTTGTTGAAACTATGATTACACAATTTGAGTTCCTCTTTCAGTAATAGCTATGAGAAAGCATTGAGCTAGATTTAATTTTCCAATGTAGTTATATGAATGTATTTTAAGAAGTAGTCATTGTTTTTAGTTTGTTAAACTATTGAGCAAAACTATGAGTTAAACATTAAGGTAACTCCTTACTTAGTTGTAGTTTATACACACTTATCTAATGGTAGATTTGTATTTGCTTATCTGTTTCCATTTTTATGCAGCCTTCTCAAATCATTTTGGAATATTGGTAATCATGAGTTAATATCTATTGCATATTTACTATGTGCTAAAGGCTACATCAATGAAAAGCTGATAGGAATCTGACATGAAGGGCTTATGTTCATATGGGGAGAGCATGTGAAGGAAAATAGGAAAGTTGTTTATAACAAAATAAGTTGAAAAGTACTCCATGCCTTGATCTGCTCTTATACTTCTCTATGCCTCATAGTGTCAAGGACTTTCCTAAGACTAGTAAAGAGTAAACAAAGTGAAACACGGAAGCAATCGTCCTAATCCTGGAGTAAAACCTAAGGAAAAGGATGTGATGGAAAGGGTAGAGTTGTATTCCTAGCATATGCATAGTATTTAATAGATAAAGTATATATATGAAATATACACATTGTATATATTATATGGTCACATATAGACATAGGTGAAGACATAAATTAAAAATTTGAGATGCCTTTTCTAAAGCGGGAACCTTAAATACTTTTCTGACTTTTTACCAACTTTCCCCTTTCTGTGGCTAAGTACTCAATAAATCTTCATTGAATGAATTAATAGAGGAGATATTGCTTTCAAAGCATTACAGGAAAATGGGATGCTCACCATAGATAAATCTAGATAAAAGCTGAATACTAATCACATTAGGGCACAACACAGTCTTTGTTTGTGTGATGGTACTCTATGAATAGTATAAGTTTGCATACAAATTTTAGATGTTACAAAAAGGAACAAGGAACTTTGTTCACTGAGCAAGACCTAGTTAATTCAGGGTCTTATACAAAATGCATGCTCATTAGATTTGGGTCTATTGATTTTTTTTGAAAAAGAAATTAAAAGCAAATCTAAGCATGTCTTATAACAATGAAAAGTTTAAAAATAGGCCATGTTAGCTACTTAGTAATTAAAATGAGCTGGCTTTGATTGGTATTAAGTGTTAGCCAGTTTTGAAATATGAACCTTCAAAGCCTTATAAACAGTGAAATAGCACAATTCTGGCACTAATTGGATCTTCTGAGGAGTCTAATAAGGATGAATGTCATTTACTTAGCAGTGAGCAGCTGGTTAGATTACAAGGACTCAGTCCCTCCAAAAATTTTTGTAGGAAAATTCATAAGTGGTAAAAATCAGCTGTAAATTGTTGAATGCAAGAACTAGGATTGTTAATGAATAAGCATCTACAGTGGAAAGAACCCAAATACTTTCTAGTTCTATGATTTCCATGCAGCATCAATTCCTCTTACCACCTTCTCCTAGATGAGGGTATGACAGAGTACTCCCAGGATACAGTGGAGTTGGTTGGACCTGGTTTCTCATGTTTCTTTGTTTGCTAAATACTTAGCAACTTCTAGCATGTTAGCAGATTCAATTTGCCCCTTGTTTTTGTCTCTATTCCTTTCAGAGGAAGCTGGATGGCTATAGGCCTCTTAGAGAAATCTTTTTCTCTGGGTTTCCCTCCTACTTCACTGGATTTTGTTTCTTGGTTATTTTCCTGGCTCTCTCATACCTCCCTGGCCTCTAAATGTTGTAGTAACCTAGGGTTTATGTTACTTTTCTATTGGCGCATAACAAATAACCACAAATTTAACAGTTTAAACAATTTACATTTTATAATCTCATAGTTTCTGTGGGCCAGAAATCTGGGCATAGGCTAACTGGTTCCTCTATAAGACTGCAGTCAGACTGTCAGCTGGAACTGGTATATCATCTGAATACTAGGCTAGAGGATTTATTTCCACACTTGCTCAGTTTGTTGGCAGAATTGATTTTCTTGTGGTCACAGGAGAGAAAAGGCCTTCCTTTCCTGGCGGCTGGAAACTGGAAGCTTTGCAAACTAGCAGCTATAGGCTGCTCTCGGTGTCCTGTGCATTCCCTTACATGGCTGCTTGCTTCACAAACGTCATCTAGTAAAGGAGAAATCCCCTAGCAAGATTGTAGGTATAGTCTGATGTAAGGACATTATGCATTCACACTATGTAATTCACATACATTTTGCTACTTAATTCTGTCCATATTCTATTGGTCAGAAAGAAGTCATAGGGCCTGTCCACATTCTAGTAGATTGGAATCAGAGGGGCATGAACGCTAGGTGAAGGGAATGGGATACCCAAGAGTCTTAACTACTCTAAGCCTGATTCTCTGCCCTTGCTTGTCTTTATCTGCATTCGTACTGTGTATACAGGTATGCAAATAGAAAAATGAGGCCTGATGAAACTATTCCAGGAACGAACGGGCAGTGGGTGGGGAGGGAGGAGATAAAGGAGAATGATGGAAGGGATGATTTCAAGTATGATATATTTGATATAAGAACTTTTGTAAATGCCACAATGTACCCCCAGCTCAAAATTTTTTAAAAAAAAGGGCATTTAAAAAACACTTTAAAAAAATGAGGAGACAGTCCTCAGTTTTATATGTACAACTTGCTCTTCCCTAAACTCTACACTGATAAAGCCAACTGTTTACTTCATGTTGTTCTTCTTGGGTATATCTAAGGGACATCTCAAATTTCATACATCCAAACCCAAATCATCATTTACCTCCAATCATCTATTTTTTTCCATGCCTTTTTCAGTCTCAGTAAATGTCAGCTTGTCTTTTTAATTGCCCAAAACAACAACAAAAAAGTTTTCATTTTCATTCTTTACATTGTCTTACTCAGAATCTAGTTTATAGGAAAATTCTGTCCCATCCATTTTCAAAATATATGAACTCTGGCCATTTCTCTCCACTTTGTCAAAACTCTTTCTGCATTATTCTCAGTAAAATGTCTGTAGTCTGTCCCCTTTTTTGTTACTTCTCTGACCTCTTCTCCCACTTTTCCCAAACTTTTTCATTCTGTTCCAGAACAGTAGTTTATTTGCCGCTCTTTGAACAGGTGTGACACCCTTCAATTTCAGGGCCTTTTACTGGCTATTCCCTTTTCTTGGAACCCTCTTTTTCCCTAGATACCTGCATCGATAACTCCTTTACTACCCCCTCCCCCATGGTCTTCCATACATGAAATATAGATGAAATCTACCTTATTCACCTTTTTTTGTTGTAATAGTCTGCTTTTTTTGCATTCTGTATTCCAGATTGCCCTTATACTGCTCTACTACTCCCTTCCCCCATAGTACTTACTATCTCCTAGTGTTCTGTAATTGTTATGTTTATTGGTTATAGCCTTTGTTTCCTGTTTGTATGTAAGCTTCATGGTGACAGGGATCTCTGGGCTTTTTGTTCTTTGTTTTTTCATTCTTCTCTACCAAACCTTTAAAAATGTACCCGGTACATCAAGGGGTGTTCCTTCAAACATTACTTGGGTGACTGAATGAATGAATGTAGTTACTGTTGTTCTCATATTGGTACCTTTGTTTAATCCTGGAATCTTAAATTCTTGCAGAACTATTTTTTCCTCAAACCTTTTCAACTTACTCTTTCTTAGTTATCATACCTATGTTCAGTTGGCACTGGGACCTGATCTTAAATACAACAAGTCAACTTCTGTTGACCATTCTATTCCTAGTTGAATGTAAATGCTGTCTTTGTTTCCTGCAACACACTTAGGATCTGTTTCAAACAACATGGTCTACACAGAACTCAATGCCACTGCTGTGATTTTGCTATTAATGGAAGCTCTTGCAGATTTTCCATGTATCAGATTGTTGCCTCTCATCAGAAAAGTCTGCATGTACCTTGGTGAACTCCTCAGTACTTGTTGATGTAAGACAGGCAAAGGGAATCCCCTGATTCCTCTCCCTACATTTCCTTCCTACAGAGCTTTCTTCTTGTACTTTCATCCTGTTTTTTTTTTTTTCTTTCTGTTTCATCCTTCAAAACTTTCAAAACAATATTAAAATCTGCTTTCTGGGGTAGGACTTCCTATCACTCATTTGTATTGCAGTCTAAACTATGAACTAGCCAGATGTAGTGGTATACATGTCTAATTCCAGCACTCAGTGGCTGAGTTCAGAGGATCACCAGTGCACGGTCAGCCAGAGCTACATAGTGAGACCCTGTGTTAAAAAAAAAAATATTAAAAAAAGGTACAATTTCTTTATATGTGTTTTCACTTTAAATTCTTACTCTTTGTGTAAAATGAAAGTAATTCTTCTTTCCACTGCACTTGAAGCTTTAATATACTGGTGAATTTGTTTTAGGGTACACAGTAGAGACTTCCATTCCTGTTGCCCTAAACTCACATCAAGGAGGTAACTGACTATTTTTCTTATAAATGAGGAGTATTGGTCAAAATTCTCCTTATCTTCACTTAGCTATAGGTGAGTGGTGACTCATGGAGGTCACTGATAAATAAAAGATGATGTCACCTACATTGGTTGAGAAAACCTGACAAGTCCTTATTTTACCACTATAGGAAGACAAGTAGCCTTGCCCTCATCTTGTTCCCTGCTTTGTGAAGTGTTCATTTCAACTTTGAGTTGATTCTTTAAATTTATTTTAATTAGATGTCCTTTATGTGAAAATATTTACTGCTGATGGAATCCTATATGGTGATTTCCTCTCTGTAACACAGCCTGCACTTACCTTTTCCCATTTTCTGCTTCTCCGAAGGCTCATATTTCTTTTCTTAATTGTATTTTTAGGAAGCTGAATTTTGGACTTTCTGAGGAAAGCATCTGGGTTTCTGTGCTGCCAGGTAATGAGAAAATACGAAAAATGTCTCATAATGCTTAGATTAGAATTTTCTATGAATTTCAATTTTAGATATCTAAAAAAAGGTAAAAGTTCTGATAAGAAATTTTGTAAAAATAAAACAAAATTTACACTGAAACCATATCTTAAAATTATGTTTATTCTTAAGCACTCTGTTTATTATTGAGAATCTGTCCAATTACAGAAAGAATAAGAGGCAGATGCCAGTCTAAGTAGACAAATGTTTCAATGTAAAATATTTCCTATCAGCAGAAAATGTTTTACTTGGTAGACTAACTTGATAGTGTTAACCACACAAACAGTTGGATGCAAAAGGAAATGTGTGTTTTGCCAGCAAACACTTTCAAGAGATAAGCACTTGTCATAAGTACTACAGACTTAGAAAAATCTTTGATTTGGCCAGCTGAGACCACCACGTGTTTTAAAATGTCATCCATCATTTTAGTGTTAAGAGCGCCCCCTAGTGTGATTGTATAATTATGTGTTTATGTGAAATTTTACACATTGTTTTTAATATCTCATCTTCCTATTAGATTGTAATGGGCCTTCTTTTGATGCTGGGTTGACTAATTGTATATAGTGTATAGCAGTCTAGGAAGATGCATTTATTTTTTTCTTGTCCTTACCCATAATCATATGTGAAGTCAGAGGTCAGCTTAAAAGTAGAATCTAGGAATATCTAATATCTAAACTCCTTTATTTCAAGTTGATATGTCATTTAGTAAGTGCACATTTAAATACTAAGATAAAATGTCACTGGATAATCAACTTCTCTAGTAATAGTTTTATCAAGTAACAAATTGCTGTGAACAATTCCTTCTTGGTAAACTCATGAGCATTTTATTTTTTATTTTTGGAGCTACTGGAATTTTAACTTAGGGCCTTGCTCTTGCTAGACAAGTACTTTACCACTTGAGCCATGCTCCCATCTGGGATTTTAGGTGTATACCAATATGCCTGGCTTATTTGTTGAGATAGGGTCTAGATAATATTTTGCCTGGGCTGGCCTGAACCAAGATCCTCCTGATCTCTGCCTCCTAAGTAGCTAGGATTACAGGCCTGAGCCACTGTAACTGAGCATTTTAATAATTAAACAAGAAAACTCAGACATGATTTGCTTTTAAAATCCACTGTGTGAAAAAAATCCAAAATACGAGATTTTTTGACAAACCTGAATATCCCTTATTGCAAGAGAACTTGTAGATAAAAACATAATTCACCCATGGGGCTCTTACCTGTCCTCTACCACCAGGTAAGAGTGCCTGCATATCATCCTTACTCCATAAATCCTCACTCAAAATCGGCAGCTGAGTACCTGTTTTTCAGCTGTTAATTTTGCCTTGCATTTAAATTTTAATCCTTTGAAAATAATTAAGCCATCCTTGCAAAGTTAAATTGCACATAATATTCTAAAGTACATTTCTATGAGTTTGACAACTGCATTTATTTCTTCCTATTCTCTCATCTCTAATCTAAATTATCTTGATTGTTTTAATAATATCTTACAGATTTTGTGTTCTAAACTTGATTCCCAGGACTACATACTAAACTGTTTGTAGTAGGCAGCTTTGCTTTTATTTTTTTCTGTCTGTTTCCCTCTCATTTGATGTTGAAACCATCGTCTCAGTACAGTATTTACATTATTTCCTGCTTTGCTGAAAAGATTTTTATAAAATCAGAGCAGTGAACTTATTATAGCTGGCCTGTGTTTGAATCCTATGTCATATTTACTTGGAGAATTACAGCTTTGGACAAGTAAGTAATTCTCTCAGAGGCTCAATCTCTTCTCTTGTAAAAGAGATATGCAAGGCATTATTTCATAGGATGTTGTTAGTACCTCTTTTTAAGACTTACTTGTATGTTAGATCTAGATCCTATTTTTGTTTTTGTTTCCTGTGCTTTGGGGGGTCATATTCAAAGAAATCATTGCCTGTTTCAAGATCTACCATGTGATTCAGATCCTTCTTCTAGAAAAATAACCTAAGGAAATGAAATCAGTATATTATAGAGGTACTTGCACACCCAGGGTTATTGTGGCACTACTCAAACAGTGCCATCAATGGATGGATGGTCCACCACACTATCACACATAGGGCATTTGGTTAGTATGCACTTTTTAAAATTTGCTTGTTACTCTCTTTAATTTGAACTTGTTTAATGTCTGTGAAAGCTATAGCCTATTTTCCAAATCCTCTGATATTGTTTTAGTTAGGACCTTCATATTTTGAACAATTAGGAGAGTTCCCTAACTGAATTTTCCTATTTTACCTCTTTCCAATAAACTGTCCCTACTGATACCAGGCTAAATTTCCTAAAGCATAGAACATAATCAGCTTAAAATATGTCAATATCTCTTGTCCAAAACCATCATTAGTTCTTGCTTTAACTTTCTTCTAGCTTGTCTCGTTGTCATTGTCTTTACCTCTTGACCTTTGTGCTTTGTTTTACTGAATAAGTTTTAGATCCCAGAATGCTTTTTACTCTCTTTGCTCCACAATGCCTTTATGCAGTAATTACAAAGGCCAGTAATGCTCTCTGTTCTTAATTTGCTGAGTCCTTTCCATCTTTTTAAGACACCTTTACTTTCACTGTCTGTGACAATCCCTCCTAGATTAAAATCTCAACCACACAATACACACCCAGTCTAAGTATCTCCTCAGTGGCTAACTCTAAAAGCCTAGGTCCTCTTTTGTTATTGTTACAAACTGCAGTTTACAGAGGGCAGCTTGAAGGCAAGTATTATGTTATATTACTTGTATATCAGTGCCAAGAATCTAGAAAGTACTCAGGAAAAGCATATTTATGAAGTTCATGAAGAAATTGAATAAAAAGTAGAGAGAAGTTGTGATAGGGTTCTCATGAACCTCATGCTTTCAGTCAGGTTTAAACTGAGAAAGCAAAATGCCTCACTCATGTCAGCCTTGCTGGGTAGGAGGGAGAATCAGCTATCTGTTGACTTCTTGTCCTCTGTTTCATTTACATTGATTCTTCCAATTACATGTATTCCTTAGTGCACCAAACTATCCTACACTTCTTATTCAGCATTCATTCTCCTCTTCTTTATACTTATTGAGTCTTAGTACTATTACAGACAAAACCAAATATACAATACCCCCATTTCCCACCTCCTTATTGCTATGGGAGATAATCTGTCTCCATAAAATTAATTACAACATATAAAATATTAGATAGAACACATAATATGATAAAGCCAAAGTATACATAAGTAGAAAAACCTATGGGTAAATAGAAAAGTATTTTCACTGAGATACCCTAAAGATTTCAAAAGTTTTAAAATCAGGAAATGAATCTCTTATGAATTTTCAGCCATGTTGTACAGGACTTAGTCCTTGTGGCTTCCAATAGCACAGTGTAGGTGGCCACCTATCTGTTAAATGTAAGCCCTGCTTCTGTTAATAATAATGAAAAGAAGCACAGTCTAGGAGACTAAAGATAAAAATCTACACTTGGAGCTGCTGACAGGCTATCTTTGGTGAGCCAAATTGGTGAAAGCAATCTGTGGAGGAGGGGCAAGAGCTGACACTGGAAGTTGCCAAGGAATCTATTGACACAGGACTGAAGCAGTAAGCCAAGAGCTGTAACAAGGAAAGCAGTAAGCAAGAAACTCATTGGTTGAAAGGCAAGAGTTAGTTAATGGAGGGAGATATCAGGCAGCTGGACAGCCTGGAATAAACTCACAATGAGGGAGGACCAAGGAACAAGTCTACTCAAGAGAGCACAAAAATAGGCTGCTCTACTTGGGGGTTCTCAGCACAGTCTCAGTGAGGAAAACCAGAAGCAGACCATAATAAAGGCACCATTTATGAAATCACATAGTTTCAAAGGAGCTAAAATGGAAAAGGGCCACAAAAGAAAGGATGAGAATTATAAAGAGCCAGTGTTTTGAAAAGAAAGTAAATGCTCAAAGAATTTGATTCAAAAAGATGGTCCAGGGACATTGGCATTGATAGCAATGCTTTATCTTGAAATGATTTTGTGTGTGTGTGTGTGTGTGTGTGGGTGGGTGTGTGTGTGTGTATGTGTGCAGATTTTGAAATGCAAGGGTTTCAAGGAGGCAAAATTAATGTGGAATAAAATTTCTGGGGTTGAGCCGCATGCTGTTCAGAATTCTTCAGTCTTGGGATGTAAGCTACACAAGGAAATTTGAACACATCATTTCTTCTAACTGAAGCACAGGATATTCCCAAAAGATGAATGACAGGAAAGTTGCCAATGATCTAGGTTTGAATAATAAGGACTGACCCTCTCCAGAATGCCTTGAAACCCCACATTCGAAGAAGCTGTGCATACCAATAAGGCTTCAGGCATGTTTGTGTAATCACAGCATACTCCATACTTTCACTCTACTCAGGATTAGTGGTTCAAGCTATGCTTTTTATGCATGACCACTAGGGTCTGATAGAAAATCACTGATACTCTGCTATGGCATGAATCCAATCTTCTTAAAAAACAGAGTATTTAAACAGATTTTCATAGGCATTCTATGACCATCTTCTGCCTGTACACTTCATGTATGAAATATTTACTTCATTT
Source organism: Castor canadensis (assembly GCF_047511655.1). NCBI lineage: Eukaryota > Metazoa > Chordata > Mammalia > Rodentia > Castoridae > Castor > Castor canadensis. The sequence goes on from NC_133394.1 coordinate 116,971,125, forward strand.
GGTAAAACTGTACTGTGAGTAGCTTTCTGAAATAGCCTCATATATATGTTTGCATATTATACAGACATACACCATGTATAATAGTACAGACCCAAATTATTCCCAATGTAAGACACACTGCTACTTCATGCATAGTTTTTTTTTTTACTTTGAAAGTAAAAAGAGGAAGAGGTAGTACTTTGCCACCTCTTAGGAAGCATAATTATTTTGCATGATGTCAAATGTCACCGAATAGAAATATAACCCAAGTAACTTTCTTTGTGGATACTGCTATAGAATGTGTGAATTCTCCTAAATTTTTCTTGAAGCTTTTCACATGTAGCTGGCAGGTTGCTTTGAACTATAAAACATAGCATTGTATTTCCAAAGAGCATGCTGTTTTTGAGACTTAAGTTTTAGGCATCTAAGATTCAGTAAATACTTTCCCCATGCTTTCTAGGTTTATAATAATTTTCTTTGCTTCTTCTTTGGCTTTTTAGGTTAGGTTATGACCTTTTGTATCTTTCTTTATTTAGAAATCTGTTTTATGATTTATTATTATTTTCCTTTCCCAAACTTTATCTTTGGTTTTTCTGAAATTTGGCAACAAATAGCATGAAGGAACACATGCTATTGTTATTGAAAGCAGAATGTTAGAAAAAAATCACATGAATATCTAGTTGCTCTTAGTTTTTTAAAAAACGCTATCTTATCTTTAAAATTTTCTGTTGTGGTTAAGTATACACACATATATATGTATATATGTATATCTTATAGTGTATGCACACACACACATACATGTATCTGTGTATATGTGTGTGTATCTGCTTTCGTGCTTGGGTTTGAATGTAATTTGTCCTCTCCAAGTTGGAATTTAATCCCCATAATCAGTTATGAAGAAAGTAGAAACTTAATTTAACTATGGCATTTAGAAGTGGGCCTTTGGAAGGAGGTTAGGATTTGATAATATCATCAGGGTGAAGCCTCTATGACTGAATACTGGTGGCTTCACGTAAAAGAGACAGACCAAACATACACATGCACTTTCTGTGTTTCTTGCTATCTGACATTCTTCACAACCTTAGGATTCTAGTAGTAAGAAGGCCATCACCAGATTTGGTCATTTAGCTGGCACAGAACCGTGAGTCAAAATAAACCTCTCTACTTTAAGATTTACCTAGTTTGTGATACTGATATTAACAGAAAATGAAACAAGACAACATAAAATATTTAACTATTTTTCAGTGTATATTTCCATGGCATACATTACATTTACAGGATTGTGAAGTCATCACCACTATGTATTTTTCAAAAATTTTTCCGTACACGAAAGAGTAATACTGCATCTATTAAGTTCTATCACTCTAGTCTCCCCAGGGTGGAGCTACCCAGTGAATAATCTTTATTTTCACATTCATCTTCCACTCAGGTGTGGTTGTTTACCTTGTTCTTACTAATGGATTGGAAGCAGAAGTGATGTGTAATTTTGATATGGTTAGAAATTGAATGTGACTTCTCTAGTCTTCTTCCTGTGTGCTGACTATGTATTAATGTCCAGTGGAACACTGGAAACCATATGTTAAAGATGAGAAAGACTTTAGCCAGAGGTCCTAAGTTACTGTGTAACAGACTCCCTTTCTGCATGCCCTTCTACACTTACATGAATGAGAAATAAGCATCTATTGTGTGAAGTCTGATTACCTGAGACTGCCGTTACCTTAACCAATGCAATTGCATGGTGAACATTTCTATTTGAAGGTATTTATACATTTCAAACTCATTATGTCTAAAATATATTTTCTTACCTTTTGTGAAGCCCGATCTCTCTCCTTTTTCATCTTCCTATTTTAAGTGGATCTAACATAGTTCTAGTTACCCAGACTAAAAGAAATAATTCTTTTTAAATTTTAATTTTCTGGTAATGCTAGATTTTGAATTCAGGGCCTTACACTTCCTATGCAAGTACTGTATCACTTGAGCAATGCCCCCAGGCCCTTTTGCTTTTGTTTATTTTTCAGATAGGGTCTTATACTTTTGCTGGGCCTGGCCTCATACTCAAAATACTCTTACCTCCACCTCACAAGTATCTAGGATTATAGGCATGCACCACTACATCTGGCCCCCAAATCAGTCATTTAAAACTATTTCTTATCTCTCTTAGTTGTTTTCCTTGTCCTAGAAAATCTTCCTTATATACATTGTTTCTCCCCTATTTCTACATAGCTTCTACTCTATTTCAGGCTCTTATAGCTCATAATTGGTCACCATTTTCTCAACTTTCTAATTAATCTCCCTATTTCATTTCATTATTTCATTTCTTCATACTCTTCCCATTCAGCTGATTAACACTTATAACTTGATTCTTATATACATTTCCTTTTACTCAGATGATATGTAATAAAGTTTAAATACTATATTTACAGGCTGCCAGCAAAGCCTAGCAGCTTAATTTCACCATGGAACTTTCTTAACATTTGGTGATATCTAACTTTCTGATTTTTCTCAGTTTGAAAAACGGTAGTTTGAAGTTCCTGTTAGATTAGTAATGCAAATGAGCCTCTTTCTTATATGCAACTTTTATCTACTCTTTCTATCAGGTTTCCTGTTTTGTCTTTTTTTGTTTCTCATGAGTTCCTTGTATACTCTAGATTAATTCTTTGTTTGTTTTAGGCATTGCAGATATCTCTCCCAACCTTAATCTTTCTCTGAACTTTCCTTATAGTATTCTTGAACAGAAATTCTTCTTTATATTTTGTGCAGTTTATTACTTTTATGCTGTATCTTTCTAAATCCTATTTAATAAGGTATAATTTGCATGTCAAGGTATAGTTGGATGAGTTCTGACAAATGTGTACATCTCTGTACTCATTACCACACTTAAAAGGCAGGAAATTTCTCTTCCCACAAAAGTTTCTTTGTGACCCTTTGCAGCTGATTTCTGCCCTTGATCCATAGCCTCAGGCAACCAGTGCTGTTTTCTGTCACTAAAGGTTATTTCTGCTTCTTCTTAGAGTATCATATAAGTAGAACTGTGCAGTGTGGCACTGTGTACCTTTTATGTTTGGCTTCATTTATTCAGTGAATGAAATAAATTAGTAAAAAGAAGAGTGTGTCTCACACACATACACACTCAAATGTACATCAAATGTATTGTTTGCCATTTCTGGTGTTATGCATCTAAGTTAGTTGCTATTTGGAGTCATTTCTCTTTAGTCTTCCAAACCTTCCTTTAGCGTTTCTTTTAGTACAGACAATCTATAAATAATTCATTTTATAAAACCCAAAAGAAGTCTCTATTTCAATGTTACTTCTTTTTTTTTGATGGTACTCAAGTTTGTGGTCCCAGAATAGCCCTTGGTTCAAGGATGGTCCCAAGCAAAAGCATGAGCTCCTATCTGAAAAATAAAAGTAAAAGTTAAAAGGGCCCTGGGCATGACTCAAGAGACAAGGCACTTGCCTAACACACATAGGTCCTGAATTAGATGCCAGCACTGTGGGGTTTCCAGCTTGGTTCTGGTCCTTCTAATTGCTTATCATCTTCTGTCTCCTTTTCTTCTCCCTATTCTTTTTCTCTCTTTTCCTTGGTCTCACTTCAGTTTAGGAATTAGGTAAAGATTTTTTGTGTGCACATTTTATTTAGACGGTCCTAAATTAGAATGGTTGACTTTACAATTTTCACCTTTAGCTTGGATTCATTGGGACTAAATGAGTTTTTGACTTCTAATGGTTTCATCAGTATGTAATAGTGTTAGAAGTCCAGGAGTATCTGTACTTAGATCCTGATGCTTACCTTATTACTTTTTTTCCTTTGTTTTTTGACATGAATTAACTTCCTTCTTCCTTTCCTTCCTACACTGGGATGTGAACTCAGGGCCTTAAGCTTCCTAGGCTGGCACTCTACTACTTGAACCACACCCCCATCTCTCCTTCTCCTCTTCCCCCTCTTCCTCCTTTTCTTCTTTTCTTTCTTTCTTTTTTTCCTTCCTTCCTCCTCCTCTTCCTCCTCCTCCTCCTCCTCCTCCTCCTCCTCCTCCTCCTCCTCCTCCTCCTCCTCCTCCTCCTCCTCCTCCTCCTCTTCTTCTTCTTCTTCTTCTTCTTCTTCTTCTTCTTCTTCTTCTTCTTCTTCTTCTTCTTCTTCTTCTTCTTCTTCTTCTTCTTCTTCTTCCTTCCTCCTTCTTTCTTCCTCTTCCCTTCATTCTTCTTCCTCCTTCCTTTTTCCTTCTTTCTTCTCCTCCTCCTTCACCTTTTTCTTCCTCCTCCTCCTCCATCTTCTTCTTCTTCCTTCTCTTCCTCTTCCTCCTCTTCTTTTTTTTGATAAGTGCTGGAGTTGAATTCAGGGCTTTGCACTTGTAAGGCCAGCATTCTTCTGCTTGAACCACATCTCCAGCCATATTTGTTCTGGTTATTTCAGAGACAGGGTTTTGGTTTTTTGCCCAGGCCTACCTGGACTGGAATCCTCCTTTGACAGGCGTTCTCACCATTGGTAGGCTGGAATGACAGGGACACATTACTACACACAGCTTTTTCCCTTGGGTGGGAAAGGTTTCTTTTTGCTTAGGCTGGCCTAGAACTTCTATCTTCCTGTTCTCAGCCTCCAGAGCAACAGCTTAGGATGACAGGTATGAATCATTGCTGCATGGCTCCTACTTAACTTTTTTTTTTTTTTTGTGCAAATTACACTGATGGGTTTTCACATGTAAAGCCAGCCTCTGATTCTGAGAATATCCAATTATACTTATTTATTTTTCTTTTTTTGTGCTTTTGGATTTGATTAGCTAATATATTTTTAAAGATGTTAATGTTGATTTTTATGTAGTTTCTTCTCTAATATCTGAGTCTGGTTTTACTTTGAGAGTAATACTGGACTCCAAGAATGAGTTTTGTTAACTTCCCTCTCCTTTGTAAAATAGTTTATGTAGGATTAGTGTTATTTAATTCTTATATGTTTGATAAAATTGTCAATAAATAACTTAGATCTAGAGTATTCTCTGCACATAGGGTTTTAGCTACAAAAGCAATTTCTGTAGCAAATAAAAGGCCACTTCATTTTACTATCTCTTCTTGAATCAGATTTGATGATTCTGTATTTCTTAAGGAATGTCTTATTTTATATAAATTGTTAATTTATTGAAGGTAAAATGGAAGAACTCTTAAAAACACTCAATCTATTATGTTTATCAAAACTTTATCATTAAAGCTATTAATTATTTACTATTTTTAATATCTATAGTTTTTGTATTGCTACCACTCTTGTTTTTGCTTTTAGTAGTTTGTGTCTCATATTTTATTCTTCCTCATTATGGCAATTTTATTGGTTTTTTGAATAAACCAGATTTAAATTTCTTATATTTTCCCATTCATTCGCCTTTATTGTACTTATTTCTATTCTTACATTTACTATTTCTAGTTTTGGACTTTTTAGTGGGACTGGGGTTTCAATTCAGGTCTTCTTGCTTGCAAAACAGGTGCTATATTGCTTGAGTACACCTAAAGTTAATTTTCATGAACTGTTTGCCCAGGATGGTCTCGAACCTTGATCCTCAGGATGTCACCTTCCCAAGTAGCTAAGATTACAGGCATGATCCACTGATGCCCAGCTAAGTTTTGAACTTCTTAAAATAAAAATTTGTGTCATTAATTCTGATTTTATAATTTCTAAGCTATAAATTTTGCTCTAAGCAACTGCTTGTGTTTATACCAAAATTTGCAGGGTTTTTTGTTTTTTGGGGTTTTTGGTTTGGTTTGGCTTTTTTTTGTAGTACTTGGGATTGAATTCAAGACCTTTCTAAGACTTGAACCATATTCCTAGTCCTTTTGCTTTTAGTTTGTTTTTCTAGTAAGATCTAGTTACAAATTGTGCTATATTCCAGTATTACTTTATTCTTGTTAACACTATGGTGAAGGTTTGCGGAACTGGTGATTTTCTGATGCCTAAGTCTTTGAATAGCACTATGAACCTGGTTCTCCTATGGTATGGCCTTTATAATGTTTTCTGCCACTTCTTCCAGTTGTAATCCAGGGAATATCACATATTCTTGCCCCACTTCCAAGATAGAGCTTTTGTTCCTGTCCCCAAACTCATCTTCAGTGACTTTCGACCAGTGCCTGAGACTTTAGTTGTTTTTCTCACTGTAGGAACCCCTGTCCAGGTTTGGATTAGTTGTTTATATTGAAACCTCAGTTCTTTGATGGGTTCAAGAAAGTTATTGATTTCTTGATTGTATACTTTTGTTTTTGTTACTGAAAGGTAAGAGTGGGTCTCTGCCAGTTCATTTCATTTCTAAACTGTTATTTTTAATATATTGATATAATTCAGTTATTTAATAATTATGTTTGCATTCATGAATACACTATGTTTTCAGTTTTGGAATCTGGGCTTTACTAGTGCAAAGAAATAAGTTGGGTAGTCTCATTCATTTCTCTGTAAGAATTTATGAGGGTAAATATGTATTCTTTGAAAATATGATTGTGAAGACATCTAAATCTTTGTAATATTTCATATAGGGAAAGCAGTTATTTTGATAAATTTTGGTTTATTTAATGAGTAATGCATTTTAAATCCAGTTAATTTTCCTTTTTTATACTAATTTGACATGATACTGCTATTTTCTTGGTTGTGACAGTAGATGACAAATATTTATCCTGACTATGTGAAGGAGAGAAGAATACACAAATAGATACTTTCCCCCTACTCTATGCCCCAAATTTTCTCTCCACTTGCACCCCCTCCATATTATTTTTTGCCTCCCTAAAATTTTCCTTTAGCTTTTTGTTTCAGTCTGTGTTCTTTCAGTTGTGCCCTTTCACTATGAATACCTGAAATATATTAAACCCTTGGAAGCTCTTTTGGCAATGGTAAGAGATGTATGACACGATTTTGTTTTTCCAAATTTCATTTACAATATAGTCAATCATAAGACACTCTTTAATATTCCATTATAATCCTCAGTGTTTGATACTGATGTCTGTGACAATGATTATGATTTAGTTGATAAAATTGAATAACATTTCATAATTTATACTGTTTACGTTCTCTGTTCTATTTGATTCTCTTTCCTACAAACAAGGTATTGAGCTGTCATGTAGTAAGGATTAGGAAATACAGTGCCCAAAGAGATGCAATGCTTGATATTAATAAAAGTGAGTGTTACAGTTTCACCATATTCTAAATTTACCATACACTTTATGGTATTCAGCCTTCATTGCTTATTGTGTTGTGTTCTAATTTATGTCAGTTCAAGAAGAGATCATAGCATGTAAAGTCATATTTATTTAAAATTAGTTTGGGACTCACTAAAAACTTCAAAGAATATTGTTGCCAAATATAGCTCATGTTTTCTTTTAGAAAAGTAATTTCAGTTAGAAGGAATTATCTATGCTGTCATCCAGTGTTTTGTTGTATAAGAGTGATTGAATTCTCTTTGGTGCATCTTTCAAAGTGCCTCTCATGTATTTTGCTTAGTGATTTCCTATTGAATTTATATGACAGCTTATTAAAAATAACTGATCAACAATGCATATTTGAATTGAATTCAGAGCAGAAGTACTTCAACTAAAACAACCAGATCTGAAACTCAGAGGTGTTTTTTAAGGTAGTAAGGTAAGCAAGAGGCATTGGATCTAGCTTTAGTATGCATAAAACTCACTAGCAGAACTAGTTAAAATTCAGATGTCCAAGCTTCAGCTATAGTAATTCTGATAGACTGTGATGGGCACTTGACTCTAACTCTTATCTTAGATTGAACTACTTTTTGACGTATACTGTAATATCTTAGCAGAAAGCAAGATATAAGGTTAGGTAGAGGGCTACTTCAATGTAAATTCTTGATATGGCAGTTCTGAAGAAGTGATGTGATTACTTGTTGGAATGAAAACAGTTATTCAAAAGGTCTGGAATGTGGCCCTGATTATGCTAATCCCTATTTGGTAGTAGTTCAGAATTCCCTGTCACTACCCTGATTCACTTTAGCATTTGGCCATGGTTTGTCTTTTATTTTTTCCTTTTTAGTTTTTGGTACTTCTGGGGTTTGAACTCACCACCTTGTGCTTGCTAGTGAGGCACTCTGCCACTTGAGCCATGCCTCTAGCTCCTTTTGCTTCAGTTATATTTTAGATAGGGTCTTATGATTTTCCCCCCAGGACAGGCATTGGACTGTGATCCTCCTACGTATGCCTCCTGCATAGCTGGGATCATAAGTGTGTGCTACCATGCCAGGCTTATTTGGTGAGTTGGGATCTCACTAACATTTTGCCCAGACTGGCCTGAAACCTCAATTGTTTCAATCTCTGCCTCCTGAGAAGGTGTGATTACAGGCATGGGCTACTATATTCAGCCCCTTATGTATTTCTTGTACTGACTTTGCTATATCTGGATTGACAGTTTTCTCTGACAGGTGTTAGTTTGATGCTGTACTTAGCACAAGTGCTTAGTACACATCTGCAGAAAGACCGAAGTGCTTAGTACCACAAAAGGGGAAAGAGAGTGGATAGGGACATTCTGTTAATCAACGTTTCCTTCATTTCATTAATTTTTCTCTCAGAAACAATCATTTAATAATACCAGTTATGCAAGAAAATCTTGGTACTAGTCTGGCAACAGGTAATAGGAATTTTGTTTTCTTTTTTTAAATGTTTTTAAGGCTTTGATTTTAAAGGGCAAAATTGAAAGTGATTGTAGATATATGAAAATGGCTCTGAAAAAACATATATTCATTTACTCAATCAATCATGCATCCAAAAATAGTTACTGAATACCTGTGATATTTAACACCCTAGGTCTGCAATAATATATTGACATAATAATCCCATTATTCTTGAAACTTAAGAGTATTGGGATAAGAAATGAGTTATTAAAATAGTGTGTGCTATCATTGGTATGTCTGAAGTCCTTAGCTCTGTGTTTGTGGGGGCACTAGTTTGATATTCTGCCTGTGGTACATTTAATACACATGATTACTCATATGGATACCATGCCAAAAGTCACTGACCACAGTAATGAGCACATTTCTATGTATTATTTGTTTTTCCATTTCACTGAAAGGTGCCTGAGGTCTAGGAGAAGAGAACTATTTTGCTCATGTATTCTTTACAGAGTTTACAAGAATACTCTGACCAGTGAACTTCTAGTGAAAGACATTGACAAACTGACCCTTTACACCTTCTGCTGGATGAGTAAACTATTAATAAGACGGCAGATTCAATAAAGGTAACTGAATGCATACAAGAACACTGAATAATTGAGAATTGAAATATAATTTTTCTCAGTACCATGCTTATTTAACCAGCCATTCTGAGTGTTTTGAAACCATCCTTTCTGGTGTGGATTCCAGAGCACTTACTCTTTGTAGTGTGCATTATAAGTCTCACTGCATTGTATATATATACTCTGCATAGTATTTTGGGAAGAATTTTCTTTTACAATGTTTTATATTTCTGAAATTTAAATTTCTAATCAGTTTCTCTTCTAGGTTCTGCTTAGAAATGCATAGGTTCAAATAATTATTCAGACATCTCATACACAAAGCAAATTCTGAAGCTGGGGGAAAACATATTTTAAGAGGGTCTTAGTTGGGTGACCCTCTGACTTTTTTCAGTAGCAAAATTCTAATCTACTGAGATGATTAAGGAATCTGGCCTTCTTTCACCTGCCCCAGTTTGCGGCCTTATCCCCATCTCCTGGCTTTCTTTAAATTTCATCGATCTTGACTCTGAAGCTAGATTATAAGGCTCTTTGGGCTATATTTGCTTTATCATGTTTCCTCAAGAGGAGAAAGTACTATTTATTCTGTGACCTAGGTTTATGTAATTATTCAGGATGTTTAGAGCCTATAGTTAGATAATGAATTAAAGTTTCCTAATTAAAGAGTGTCAGAGAGAAGTTAGAAAAATGAGTACAGTAAAAATGTCAATATTCAGATCATTCTTGAGTTTATACAGGATGTTCCAGTGGGCAGGTCACAGACTTGGAGGATTCACAGAGACTGAAATGTGAACCCTAGGTTGGCTATTGACCTTTCAGATGCCCTTAAATTTCCAAACCTCAATTTCCTCATCAACAGAAGGGATGATAACTATACCTATGTCATAGATCATAAAATGGAATAAAATAATTTATGCAGGTCTCTTTGCTGACTGCCTGACTGGTTATAAACATTTCATAAGCATACTTCCTTTCTAGTTGTTCTTTTTGTCCATGCATATACAGTCAGAGGGGATGGACTCTAGCAAAGAGCCATAATGTCATCAATTAAGCACTTAGTTTGCATAATTAAACTTTAAAATTCACTTGCTTCCCCTAAGTTATGTTTTTGTCACTTTTTTTTTTCTTTTCCCACTCTGTGCCATGAATAGCTACTTAACAATACAGGACTAAGATTGAATCACTCTTTCTTTTTATATACTAAATCTAAAATGCAAAATCTTGACTGCCCCAAGGTTAAAAAAATGCATAGATATGCTCTCACAAATAATCTACAGGGCCTTTAAAGTAGGGTCTCAGTTAATATTGTAACAGTGTTTAGTAGTGGCTATTTTATTACCTTAAGGTATCTAATTCTAGTCCACACATAGACTGGGTTACGATGAAAATGAATCAGTGTTTTAGATAATATTGTGCTTCAAATAAATCCTATGAGACTGTATAATCCTTTATTATTTACAACACATTGTCTTTCTTCCCGTGGAAAACCATCCTAATGCAAATCCTGACAAAATTTTGGAGTTAAATTATTTTTTGAAATCAAATAATATTTTCAGTACTTAATGGACAAGATATTTAGCTAGGAACTGATGTACTTTCTATACAAGAATGAATGTAGATTTTTTAGCTCTTTTGAGATTACCTTAAGAAGGGTACTAAGGTAGAAAGGTGAAAAATAGAGGGGATGAACCAATCCACGATATATACATGGAAATGACAAAAAGAAACTTCCCTTATAGCTATCTTAAACAAACAAAAATGTTTTTTTCAAAAGTAAAGGACAGAAAGGTAAAACAGATCCTGAGGGTTGGTACCAACTGGAGGGGAGGGGAGACATAAGGAAAGGGTTAAAGAAGGTGTATATGGTGAAATATTATGTACTCATGTGTGAAAATAGAAGAATGAGACTTACTGAAATTATTCTAGGAAGGAGGGGTAGGAATAAAAGAGAAAGTTTGAAGGGGTGAATTTAATTAAGCAATATTGTAAGCACTTTTGTACATGTCACAGTGTACCCCCAGTATAATAATAATAATAATATAATTTTAAAAAGATTTAGGCATGATCTATAATTTCAAGATGAGTACAACATAGTAAGAGATAACTATTAAAATTTAATAGAAATTACAATACAAGCTAGATCCTTTGAGTTTTTCATAAAATGCTGTGAGAATTCAGAGAACAGGTTAACTTCAGTGTAGATTTCAGGAAGGGCTGGATTTGAAAAGTTGTAGCCTATTAGTGGCTATTAGAGACAGAAGACAAAGAGGCATTATAAAAAGAAAAGACATTTTAGGTATGGAGAACTGCCTAAACAAAGACCTGGAGGCCAGAATGCATGAAGCATGTACTGAAGTATGAAATTCCATGCAGATGAGATTTAAAAGAACAATATGAGTTGAGATTTAACTTTGTCACTCAGGGCATTGGATACCAAGTTACAACTTGTTTCAATCACATGTGTTCAGGATTTTACAGGCTATTCTATTTGAAAATTGTAATGTCAATCTTATACTCAGTATATATTTGTAGGTATATTTTGTCACTCAAGGAGTTCAAAAGATGATTGACATTAGTGGAGAATGTAAGGAAAATCATTTTAAGTTGTCCTGAATGAGATAGATTCTGAGACTTTTGGTTCACATAAAAAAATTAACAATCATGAGACTCAGTTTATAGCCATTCATGAGAGAGATGAGGAGAGTTTCAGTGATACTCTTGTGGTCTGACAAATCTTACAAGTATTCATTTGATAACTTTCCAAAACATAAGTGTAAATTTAAATATTATTAGAAGGAAAACAAAATGTTATCTACTAAGACAACTAATCTGTATTACAGATATTTTAGAAGTTAAAGCTTACTTTCACAGAGTTTTGAAACATTCTCTGATATCATAAGAATCTTTTGTCCAAATAACACTTCCAAGGACAGTCTTAACAATAGAAAATAAAAGGATTATACATTTCCACCATCCTGAACAGGGAAACAAGATTGATAAGGCTCTTATAAGTTCTTAACCCACTATTTGAGGAAAACTGGACCTGCATTTCTGCAGCTATAGGAAAAGACAGGACTTCCCCCTTTCATAATCTGTTGAGATTTCTTTTATTAGGAGGTCCTGTAATTTCCAAAGTTAAGTTCTGCGATTTTATTGTCCAGCACTGAGAGGAAGCATGGTGGAATAGATTCAAGATGAACAAAACACAGGATACAAAAATGGAAAAAAGCAATGTTAGAATTATTAATGAGTACAATTAGTAATTATCACATTGGAGGACATAATAATGAAAGTGACTATATCATGAGTTTAAGGAGAGCCAGTTGAATGTGAATCTATAGCTATAGTTTACATTTAGAAGATAATTACCTATAAGGAGGATTCACTTAGAAATACATTATGGATCACTTGCCCTTTGTTTGCATAGCAATGTGGATGAATAACACAGATAGAAAAGCTGAATATCATATCAACTTGCAAAAAGAAATTTCTCCAGTGAGTAGAACAAAATGGAAATCTAATTCTGAAATAAGAAACTGCTACAAGTTTTGTATTCAGTAGCAAACCAAGAGCTTGGAAAGTAAGACATCTTTTTAAAAAGTTATTCTGTATTTTTAAAAAAAATATATTATAAGAGATAATATGAAATTGATGTCAAAATTCATACTTATCTTTTAATGTTACTATAGAGAACATGGTGTATGGTCTCTATAACATATATATTATATAATGTATTATATGTAACATAGAATATATAATGTTATTATAGAGATATTATCAAAATCTTTGTTGTAATCTTTTTCCTGGGCAAACATTTGCCAGAACTTCTTGCAAAAAGACAAGGTTATGTAACTGAATACCAGCAAGTGGAAAATAAACAAAAGTGACATATGCCACCCACATAACTGAACATGAAACAAAATTTCTTATGCATGTGTCTCTGTACTTACTGCACCTATCAAAAGCCTGGAATTGAGACTCCATCTTGCATGGGGGAGGTCCATCCCACAATTCACTTGTCCAGTGGTTTCAAATGATCAATAAGTAAAGTTTTGAAAGCATTTGGTTTATGCTTATTTTAATATATTTGTTATAATCACTAGCCTACTCTGAATAATATAATGTTTTTAATAAAAGTTATACAGAATATTATGCTGTGATCTTAGGTTTGTATTTATTTATTATTTTTAAAAAGAAGGCAAGTTGTCAACAAGACAGCAGACTAGAAGCTTCTAGCTCTCTTCTCCACGGAACTCCCAAAATAATGAATAATAACACTTACATTTGAAACAAAAATTACTAGAGAGCACCAGAGAAAGGATAGCAAAGCAGCAGAAATACTGTGGAGCTTTTGCTTTGCCAATAGTTAGGAAGATAAAAAAGAAGAAAAAGACCCCAGGTGATCAAATGACAAAATAATATTTATCATATCTTTTGTTACAGGGTTTATGACTCCCCATCTCTGAATATTTAGACTTTACTTGATTAAGTCTAAGGGATTCTTTTTATTTTGTTTATTTTAAAGCAATATCCAATAGAGGCAAAAATGAGTAACAATATGTATCAGAGACCATATTGATCTATGAAAATTCAGAATCTTGATAAAAATCCACAACTGTGGATTCAAAAGGGGGGGGGGGCATTGTGTGAAGTTGAAGAATCAAAAATAACAAAAAGAAGAGGGAAACAAAAATGACACTAAGTCATTATACCTGCCATTAAAAAAAAATCTGGGTCCATACCTTGTATTTGCATTTTGTTTATCATGTGATCTTGTCTTTCGTCAGTCTTCCCTTTAGTATTCCCACCTATGAAATGGAGATGAGGATTATTTGCATGCTTTCAGTGCAAATAAATTAGGATAATGAATGTCAAAAACTTTGCAACTTACAACATGTTTTCACATGCATAGGTTTTGTGGCATGTTTACCACATGAATTTACTTAACATATAACATACTCATTCTTCTTTAACTGGGTATATTAGTACATAAATGTCATATTTTCTTAAAAGACTACATAAGAAATGTAAGACAAGATTGAAAGCCTCATTCTGATTTTTAAAATATGAGATGGGGAGGATATGCCTTAATGTATGCTTTCTTTGTGGTCAGTTTATCTCCTGGTACATAGAAAAACCAATAAAGTAAATGAGGAGTAATTTTTGGTCAGTAAGCAAGGATGACAATACTCTGAAAGTGCCAAATACATGGGAAAGTAATGTTCAAGTGATCTGACAAAGAAATACATATGCGCTATTGAAAAATGCTAACCATTATTGGAGAGGAAGTTGGAGAAAATGAAGGATATGATTAATGATCTGAGACACTTAAAGGAACGGTGGCTCAAGATAGATGAATCTTTAAAAAATAGTGACTAATGAAATGAAATATTCCATGAAGAAGTGGGAAGCATGGCCACTAGACATGGTGACAAGGAATAGGACAAGGATGATAAGGAATAGAGAATGAAGAAATTGCTAACAAAGCTCCAAATTGCTAGTGACATCTGATTTTAGGAGTTTTGCCAAGATTGTTAAAACATCAGTATCTATAGAATCACAAGACTGAAAAGAACCCTGTAGGACTACTGGACTATTTCCTAATTTTAAGAGGAAAATGAAATATTCTGTAAGACAAAATGTAGAATTTTGTTTGCAACAGATATTTGTTACCAAGGATGTTTATGAAATCTCTTTTGTTATAGATCATTCAAGATCATCTACAGCTAATTCTTCTGGGATTTCTTCTGGTACAATTTATACAGCTCAGGAAGCCTATTTTTAAGCCTTGCTAGATTTTCACTCCAGCATAATCCCTTCAGTTTTATAGCACTAAGTACTCACTTCATTAATCCCTAAAGTCCTAGGAACCTCACTACAGATAGTTGTGTGGATAATTTAAGTGAGTTCTATATCCCTCCAATTTTCTTTCCTACAACTTCTTTTACAAAGTAACTCAAGCATGAGACACTTAACAAATGTGGCAGCCTAGTTTTCAGCTCTGCTATGGTCAGAAAATCCTGTGACTAACCTTTGGAGAATTGACTTTAAAAAGTTTTTTCTTATTATATTGTTGTACTGGGGGCACATTGTGGCATGTACAAAAGTGCTTACAATGTATCTTAGTTAAATTCACCCCCTCCATCATTTTCCTCCATTCTCCCTACCCACATTCTTAGATAAACAGCCCCCATTTTTCCATTTTTATACATGAATACATGATAGTTCCACCATATTTATCCTCTTACACTCTTTCTCTACATCTTGCCCTCTCCCTAGGGAACCAACTCCCAGACATGACCTAATTTTCAGTAAAAATTCTCTTAGTCAATTGCAACACTGTCTGTCGTTCGTTCTTTGTTACTTGAGTAATTTATATGAAATGACAGCATTGGTGCTGAGGAATGATTATCATTAGAACTGTGCACAGAAAAGGGCAAGATGTTTTAAAACTAAAATTTCTCTTTTATACATTATTTACCCAACATCAGCATTTCCATATAACCAACATTTGTTTTACATTTCATGAGAGAAGCCATAGTCACTAGCTAAATAAGCAAGGTCTTGCCATATTGAAAGAGACTTTCTCTTTCTCTCAGGTCTGAATTATCTCTTCTTGGGCTGCCTGATATAGAGAACCTTCTGTGATGCTGGGAGGGAGAACACAGTATGTAGTAGGAGATGGGCCATGGACATTTGAGTCACTTTTACATGTAATTTACTTCTGTCTTTAGGGCCTACTGAAGCCTGATCACATGTATACTTCTGTTTAATAATGGAATGTGGTTGTGCATGTCAACTTTATGATTCTGTGGATCAGATAACACCCAATTCATTATAGGAACTCAGTGACCTATGGCTAAGCATTAAATCTTCAAAAAATTCCCAGTGGCAGGCCCAAAAGTGTTTCTTAAAAGAAGAGTAGTTATCTGCAGATGATAGTAGGGCTTTGCTATAAATTCCTAAAGGGCCTTATTGCAGTTAATCTACATGGGCCTGCAGAAGTCTTCAAACAGCATTCCTATCTACTAGTGATATTTTAGGTGCTAGTGTATCAGGTTTGCTAGCAGCCTGAACCTGTTACACAGTCTTTTGTTATTCTGATCCTTGTTCAAAAATAGTAATTCAGTTGTTTGGAAAAAGAGCCAGAGTAACAAACTCATATGAGGAATAGGTTGCCTCCAAAATCCAAAGAGGCCCCCTGGGATTTGTGCCTCTCCATTGGTTATACAGGTGTTCAGATGCAACAATTTACCTTTCATTTTAGAAGGTATATTTCAATATCATTGGGCTCCTAGATTTCACTGAGATAGAAGGCTCTGAATTTAGTTGAATTAATATCTCAAGCTCTAATATGCAGATTTTTTGAGGGCATTTGAATAATTGCAATAATAAATGTCTAGAAGATTTAAGATCCTCTGTATCCATTTGAGCTATGATAATCTCATCTCACTGGTATATACTAAAGCCAATATTGAAAAGAGAAAATACCATCTTTTTTTGTAATGTATAGTTCCATCTGCACCATTGGGCATCATTGCCTATAAACTGGATCTTCCAGGCAAGAGGATCAGCAGATATATTAGTCCCTTGTTCTTTCAGCATCCCATGGAAAGGAATGCTTGGATGGGAGTGCAGCTGTATGCTGCATGGAGTTAGATTTCAGGAGAAGGACCTCAACACTCATTATTCTCTTGAAATGGAAGTAAGTGTGAGAGGAGCCTTGCATTGAAGGAAATGGATGATTTAGACTTAAATGTTGGCCATTTTAATGAGTGCTAAAAAAACCTAGCTCCCGAGCACTTTGGGATCTTTGAGTCTCCTGGTTCTTTAGAATTTCAGTTTGAAGTACTTGGTCCCAAGCTAAGTAACTATAAACTTAACTATAAAGTCAAGTTATTTACCTTGACTCACTTGGCTCTAATGTGACATGAAAGAGTGAAAATAAAAAAGGCAATCAAGATTCACATAAAAGTCTACTTAAAACCATTCATTTTTGTTCAGAACAGTAATAGTTATTTACATTAGAATGAAAATGTCATCTATAGTTCCTGATGTCATTTCTACCTAAAAATCTGGGTGACACGTATTAGGACTGCAGGTGTTGGCTGAGGCTAAAATGAAGTACTTATGAATTAAGTTCACAGTGGAATTTTAGTTTCACTGTCAAGGTAAGGAAAAAAGTAGTGAGAATAACCTTAAGATTTGAATCTTAAGTAACAAAAATCAAGTGTTTATGAAGAATAGAGAGTTAGTAGATACTTCAGAATGATAGTCAGGCATGTGCTCAAGGTTTATCCAGTAGTGTTTACCTCACTAGACCCCAGGGAGACTTAATATAGTGCTTTCTTTGGACAGATTTGCTACACAAATAGTAAGAGGCTGAGCTTGGAAGTGCTAGGAAAATATGGTTAACTAAAAGTGGTACAGGCTGAAAATTAGAAGATGAGATACCAAGGCAGCAAATAATAGTGTTTGGAATGACTCTAGTTTTCTTTGTCTGAAGTAGCATGGTTGTGAACTGTGGTAGTGCTAGTGACAGTGAAAAAGGAGCAACAATAAGGTAAGTGTAGAAATGATGAATACCTATGTTAAAAAATTTGAATTTTGAAAATGAAGTGGCCACAGCCTACTGATCAAAAAATATATCACTCAGAATGCTGCAGTGGTATGTGAATGAATAAAAGACTCATGAGTGTGGCTCTTCAGGAGCTGTTTAGCTGCCTCTTCCCCAAATGAAATAAAGCCAAATAGATTTAGGATGCAAACTGTGAATCATCTACAGAACCACATCCTAGGATATACTTTAATAAATGTTTGTTGAGTAGTTTAATGGAATCACAGGAGTACACTTAAGGTAGATAAATTGCTTATTGTATTCCTGCTTCAGATTTCCCTATTTCTTGATTCTAGGCAGCCATCATGAAGTAATGATGTGCTTAGATGACAAATATTTTTTTAAATAGACTTCTACCTTTTTAAACAAAGTGTACTTGGTTTAAAGATGTGTTAGTGTATAAAATCAATGTATTCTGTTTCCTTTTATTAAAAATTTTACAAAATATTTTTGATGTAAAATGTTTAGTAACATTTATTCTTTAGTTACTAAGCAAGTGCAATTCCAGAGAGGGTCTCACTTTGATCATGTTGCTTTTAAAATTATCAGAAGTGTCACCTACAGTTGGAAATATGTGCCAAACCTGAATTTTCAGGATGCTACTCCAGTAAACTTTAATTGGATCTGTAAATGTAACCAATTCAGGGTTTACTGGGTGGGGATGGGGATAAAACACGAAAAAAAAAACAAAAAAAAAAACAAAAAAAAGTCCTCCTATGCTTAGGTTAATATTTAAAGTTGAAAGAATTAGGGATGAAACTTAGTGTTTCATTTGAATGAAGATTCATTCTTTTTCTATTTGGATCCTAAAACATATAGTCTTTTTTCCCATTACCTATTTTCTTCAGTCGTCCAGAATGTTGCTATTAATGTGAATAGTAATATACCCACCAGAAATTTTAGAATTTTCATGGTACTAGTGGTAGGTCAGTGATTTGAAATCTCAGAAAGATATTTTTATTCAATTAAAAATTTCAATATTTGTAGACTATATTTTTTAAAAAATATGTTTTCTGATTTGAAAAATATTTATGATGATTGCTTTTGAGCAGCACTAGAATACCAAGTTGGAAAGGTACAATGTTGATTTGTTGTGTTGCATGATTTCTGAACTGTTGATTTTGATCTTTCCTAAATTAGTCTTATCTGGTAGGAATTCAACTAAATTGAATAGTCAGAGGCAAAGCAACTGAAGAAAGAGAGAAGTAAATAGCCTCGAAAATCCATACATTAACTAATTAACCTTCTCATTTTTGAGCGTTGATTGGATTCACCTACCGTGAAATGGAGTCCTGTAAAGTTTTCCTAACTAAACCTCAACTTAATTTTACTTTTCTGTAAAAAAATTTCCCTGAGTTTGTGAAGTTTGGAAACAAAGATCTGATTTAGAACACACTAGCAATTACTTAGGGCTCAAAGCAGAAACCAGAAAAAGCAGATATTTTGGGAAATTTCACCTGTGTCACTATGGTGCTTACTTATCCTAGCATAAACTTTGATCCATGAATAATTCATGGTATGATTTAGGACAATAAACTTTTCTGCTTTGTATCAAAAGATAGATAATATCATGTTTTCAATGCATATCTATCTCTTTTGTTTCTTCTGTAGCATTTCATTAACTGGGAATAATGTAAATTTATTACTAGATTTGCTTTAATCATATTTGGTGACTTTTTAGAATAAATTTTATTATACATAAGAACTATATATATCATAATACAATTTATAATATATTATAAATAATATTTAAAACATAATTTATAATATATTACATATATTACAAGATTTAGGGTAGGCTAAAACCCAATTTTAAAAAGGCAGAACAAAATGTACATAGAACCAAGTTCTTGTACAATTCATCTCCAGTCTCCTAGGCAGCACCAGCATCCTAGGCAGCTACATAAAGTCCTGCTGAACAGCTACTGAGGTTATCGTATGTCAAGGCTCTGTCAGACACTGCCTCTGAACACTCCCATCTCAAAGGTTTTCTATTTAATAGTCTTTTTCATATCCCTCAAGGTATAATTAATATATGCCACAATATTTTATCTGTATTCACATTGTATTTTTACTTTGTAATTCAGTCAACACCCAAGTTTCTGCCACATGCCAGACATTGTGTTAGAAGCTAGAAATATAGTTGTAAGTAAGACAGATATATTAGGTGTGCTTAGAACTTACAATTATAGTTGTATGACTCCCAGTCTAACAAATGAGAAATGGAAGAACTATCACATTTATCGTGTCCTTGAAATGGACCCAAGTAGAACTATAACCCACCATCCCAAAAGGATTCCAGGAAATGCCTTATCATCCTTTATTAGTCTTCTATCCCTTCATCAGCTTACAGAATGATGACTTGCAATGCTCAGAAGCTGGAAGAAGGCTGCTTGTTGGTATCATCATCTTTTCCAAGCCCATAGTAGATCCTTTATAAAGCTCAGGAACTCTCTTAACCCATCCAAGACAAATTGAGCGACAGAGAAAACACACTTAAATGGTAGGATGCAGATGTTCGGGGACTGCATTATGTAGAAACTATTAAAACTAGGTTAGAATAAAATACCAGAAAGGGAAAAAGGCAGAACAAATGTAAGTAGAGCATGTAGAGAGTGGTTTCTTTGGTAGGATTCAAAGTTCTTAGATGTTTTATCATCCTTCCATTCTCTGTTAATTCTCACCATCTCCTTGGGGACCAACTATGGTGACCATAGCCATCGTTCTCCCACCAGGCATACCTACTTTGCTATCTTCCTCCTTAAGATATCTAACATAATCTCTGTAGTAGTTTTGGGCTTTTATAAAAGACACGCTTCTTCAGGCTACTTTTATTTTGTACCAAAGGGAAGAATTACAAAACCAGATTATCTCAGTAAAGTAAGAAAAGGAAAAAAGAAAATATATAAGAACCTCTTAAAAAGGTTTTTACTCACAGTAAAAAATGGAAGATATACATTAAACAAGTAACTGTTAAATATGAGAAAAATAATTATAACTACCAGTAATACAGAAGATTTATTCTCAAAAGCAAAACTAAGCAAGCACACTAATATTTAGCTACATTTTTTACCTATTGCAATATTACCTATTAAACTAAAACATGGAATTAATATTAGTGCCCAGTAAGCAAAGAATGGTCAAATAAAGTATGTTGAATATGTACAAGTCTGTAGTACATGAGCACAAGTACTAAAATAATTTTAATATTGACATAAGTAGATGTTCATAATATGCTTTAGGTGCAAAAATAAGGGCATGAATAAATAGCAAGGCAGTTTCCAAGGTATTATTAGTGGTTATGACTAAGTAGGATGATTGGTGGGATTTGTGAGTTTTTAGATTTACTTTATTTTGTGAACTTGCTTTTTTTTGTTGTTTTTTTCCTCCAAGAGATTTTCATTTTCTTTTAACTATGAAAATCAAACAAAAAAAGAATTATTTTGAATTTCATAATGAGCTAATAGCTTCCATCTTTTGTACATTTACTATGTGTCATTAGTATAAGTCAGTCACATTGGTAGGCATTTTGCATACATTATTTACGTTTTCATCACCAGTCTTGAGAAATAAGTATAGAGAAGTGAATGTATTTGTTTATATCCCTTATTTTGTCTTAAAAGAAGAAGAATTAGATGACAGATGAAGGATGCATCTTTGTTACTGGGCAGGATGGCTGTGTGGTAAAAGACTTCTCTTCTGGTCTATCCATACATTTACATAAAGAATATTCCCAACACCCCACCATCCTTGAAGGCTCTCTTTTTTCATTTTTCTTTTATTAATATTAGACTTAGTTTTATTAATATTATGAGCTTATATATTGATATTAATAATATTAATTCTTAAAATCTTTTATTAACATTCTTGCATTAATATTAGAATGCTTGACATTGCTTTTAATTTGAGTAGAATCATTTGATGGGGTGAGAGCAGAAGGTCTGTACTATGAGAATAATAGGAAAAAAATCTGATTTTTAAAAAGATGACAGTTGAGGAATATCCCACAAACATAAAAGTTCTGAATCAGATTTTCCAGACATCATTTATGTTCATTTACCAGCAAGAGGAGGGATTTTTCCTGAAAACAGTATTGTTCTAGATTTCAACTTTGGGCAGTTGGTTCCACACCAGTGATGACTTTCCTCAACAAAGCATCAGTTATCCATTTAATATTCATAGGAGTAGAGATATACTGATTTTGAAATACATAAGACAAAGACTACAAAAGCAATGGGATGTAAAGTAATAAAGCTTGTGCCTTATATGAGGGTTCCTAATGCTATTGACATATATTTTAATCTTTTTGGTGTAATGAAATAGATTCTAAAAGTATATCATGATACTTTTATAGTTATTTTTCCTTCCAATTACTTGCCAAATTCATTTGTGTGCATTATAATGTAAATATTTAGTTTTCCAATTTGATAAACACTTTTAGTAAAAAATAAATTTAAAAAAGAAAATAACCTACAATGAAGTGAAATATTAAAATAACTATCAATAGAGAGTTGATAATTGTGATCAATAATATGCAAACAACGTGTATAGCAGTGGTTCTATTCTGGATGGCATTAAAGGTAAACCTATATGATCAGCACTTATTGGTAAGTCATTGAGTCATGAAAATTATAAGGCATAACTGAACCTTCTACAAATGTTGGATTTGAGATTCTTACTGCAGTTGATATAGAAATAGATCATTCACTTTATTCACAAAGGTTTTTTTCTAAGTCTTTTTAGTCTTTATTCTACACTAAATTTGTACAGTGCTTAGTTTACAAAATCACATTTTATTGTAATGCATACTTGATTTTTGTTTATCTAGTATCTGTTTGCATGATACCAATACCCTTGTCTTTGTACTTTGCCCCTCTCCTGCTCCATGAGGTTCTGATGGAACTGCTATTCACAAAAGTAATTGCATTGTACAGCAGGCTTGAAACAAAACTGGGGTCTGGCTGTGATTGAGATGAGTACATAATCTGAGACAAGTGAATCAAAAAACACTGGGCAGTAGGATAAACATTCATGATATTGTTCTAATCATTCCCTCTGTCAAAGAGGAGACACCATCCTTAGGACAAGAGAATGAGGAAATAACAGAAAGAGGCAAAGCAATGACTTCGGAGTGCTGATAATGACTGATTGATAGTTTATGTAGACCCAACCCCTAATCTTTCTGGTTATATGAATCAGTAAATTTCTTTTTTGCTTAGATTAATTTGAGTTTAGTTCATATCATTTGTAAGTAAAATGGTAATCGATCTCATGGAATGAGCCCCGCATGTGTGAGTTTTCATTAGCAACACTCTTACTTCAAAGAAAAGCTTTGAAGTAAACAGATCAGTAACATGACCCACTCTGTAGATAGTTATTCTTAGTTAATTCTGCTTTATTCAGGGGGTATTTGCAAAATGGTGGAATGGTGTGTAAAATGGAAGTTAAACATACATTCAATAATATGCATTTCCCCTCACCAAGTTTGACTGTTACTACTTAGTTTTCCTAAGTCTTTCATAAGCCAGAAGGTCCTAGTATTAAATGATATTTGTAAGAGATCAGCAGGCTGCCTGATTACAGATCAACTACAGCAAATTTTTTCCATTTTACAAGAGTAAACAATCTGTAATCTCCAAAATACTTACTTTGGATTTGATTTTTTTCCCTTCTTGTAATGTTTCTGTTGTATCTATTACTCATGTGTTTACTGAATCTTCCAAACATTGTTTCAATATTCAACTCATTGATCATCTTCACAGTGGAAGAAGCACCTCAATGGACCAATACTTATGGGTTCCCTAGTCTTGTCACATATTCCACTTGTAGTGGGGTGTCATTTAGAATTAATTGTTTATCATTTAGAATTACCAGGTTATCATTTGGATTAATTTCAGTAGTAAAAAAAGAATTAAACTAAGCATAAAATAGAATCATCAGAAAAAGATTGAGAAAAGGTTTGAAAACTAAATCCTGGAAAAGGCAGGAACTGGGAAGCTCTTTTTCTGTCTACGCTGTGTACAATGCCATCACACAACTCAGCTGTAAGTACTTCAGCTTCTGAGTGGTGTGTGTGTGTGTGTGTGTGTGTGTGTGTGTGTGTGTGTGTGTGTGTGTGTTAAGCAAGACTAAAATTTCATAGAAGACAGAATCCTATTGTCTTAGCAGCCAAGGACTAGACTATTGAAGTTACTTTGGCTTTTTAAATGTTTCTTGTATGCTTCCTCCATTATCAAATAGTTACAGATATCCTACATCTGTCCTATTGAGAGCTGTCATCAGCTATAGATGCCTCTGTAAGGATACTTACAATTAAACATATTTCTGTATTTCAATAAATATAATAACTTATTAAATGTAATAAGACATTTAATTCACATCATGGAAGTGATATATTGGAAGTAATGCAGTGTTGTATTCTTTATTATATGGAGATTATGAATATGGATGAAGGCCAACTGTTGCTGATAGTATAATACATAAACAAAAATTTTTGCAGTTGTTCAAATAGAAGAAATATGGGTAAAAGTATCTTTTTACATAGAAATATAGGTGGCATCTCACCCTAAAAATAAAACAAAAACTCGATAGCAATTAAGGTTGTATTCATGTTTCTAATATAGGAAATACATTATCTGGTTATTTAAGTTCTGAGAGAACCAAATGTCTGCCACATAGAGATCTTACACATGTATCATTCTTTACTTTTTTTTCTTTAAGCATTATATTTGTTTGAAATTTGGGAGTTTACATTCTGTCTCCCCTAGACCAGGCAGAGGGGCAGTGACTGGGTCATTTTATTCTAATCTCTTGTTTTCCAGCTGGGGCCCTGATACCACAGTGGTTTAGATTTAGAGCTAAGTTTAACTAGTAGACCTATGATATTCTAGCCATGTAATTATGAGTAAATGATAAATAAAAATCAAGTTTATAAAATTGTTTTTCAAAATACACATTTGAATATTTTTATATGTAAGAGATAAACTGCAGTATTTTGATAGACATATACACAGAAAGATGATCACTACAGTCAAACATAACTGTACCCTTTTAATCATCTTCCCATTTGCTTCACCTTCTTCCTCCCAGCCTCTGGTACCCAGCCTTTAATCACTACTTCTATGTATTTGAGACTAAACTTTGTGTGTTTTTTAAAGTTAGTTAACTATTTTCCACATCCCATGCCTGCTAGAATTGCTATTATCAAAAAGAAAATAGGTTACTAACAAGTGTTGGTGAGAGTGAGGAGAAAAGTGAATGGATGGTGATGTGCAGAGTGATGTAACAATTGTGGAAAACAGCATGGAGGCAACTACAAATTTTTTAAATAGAGTTTTCATATGACCCAGCATATATACCCAAAGGAAATGAACGATATCTGTATCTCTGTGTTTATTGTGGCATTACTCTCCATGGTCAAGATATGGAAATAAAATAAGTATCCAGATGAATAGATAAATAAATGGCCCAGCTGTGGAAACCGTATTTATTGAATGTGCTTACCACATAAAATATTGTTTTCTGGGAAGTCCCTCAATCAGATAGAAGAACTCTTGCATGATTACAGTGAAAATTTATTTTCATTGGTTATTTTATTAGCTGAAATAACAGATGCTGAAAATACTAGCAAATACTTCAAAGCTTGTGGAGCTAATTGTTACATCAAATTGTTCAGTGGATCATCAACTGATGTGTTCAAATATGCAAGGCGTAAGCTATGTTTAAAAATGTGTGCTGATACTGTATGCTTCATCTCATTCATTAGCATCAAATGCACATTTTTAAATTTGAGAGTAACAGTGAAAAACTATTTAAGTAGGTCACTCATAATTGAATTTGACATACAGTGTCTATTTTTCTTGTTTTGTGAACATCTTCGTTGGGTGGTCATGAAAAATAATAAAACTGAAAATCTGCATAAATTTACCTATAATTGCAGTATAACTGCAAGTACTGAAAATAGTTGATAACATGGAAAATGCAGAAGATAACCTGGTTAGCAAAATGCTTGTTATTGTTACTGCTGCTATATATTGGTAAAGGAAAATTAGTGAAAATAGAACATACTTATATAGTATTAAATAGGTTAACTCCTTTACGAGAAAAAATGAACAGAAATGATGCTGATATGAAAAGGTCTGACTTTGTTCACACAGTGTTGAGAAAGAGCACGAACATTTTCAAAGTAACTATTATGTAATTTTGACTTTAAAATGACTCTTCATACATTCTTTTTTTGTCAACTCTCATAACCACTCCAATCACAGAAAAATATCCTTTGTGAAGATAGGGATTATTTGACTCCAAATCAAAGATAGTTTAAAATCAACTAACTAATAGGTCACATTTGTTGAATTCTCACTACATACCATGTAAGTATAGCAAAAAAGATACAAGCCCAGTGCTTTCATGGAGATCATATTTTATTGGTAGATAGATATGCCATTTAATCTTTGTTTTCAACCTTGGAGATACCAGCATTGTCTTCATCTATTGTTGAAGAAACTGAGGAAAGGCTAAGTTTCATAGTTGCCTTAAGTCAAAAGATGAATTAAGTCCTGTAATAGCTATGATACCCTGTTTCTCCCACTCTCCTGCTTCTTAGCTGTACAATCCTATATATTTTTGGAGAAAACTGGACCTATCAACCTGACAGTATTTATACCTGCATACCCTGACTTAATTCCTCAAATAAAACTGAATTGAGAACTTCTAGGATGGCAGTGCCTCCATTTTATCCAATTCGATACCTTTTGTAGTACTTTCCCATTTCTCTATGTTAGTCTTTCCCTTTGCTGGATAATTCCAAATCAGAGGACATACATGGTATTATTTCTCCATTCTCATTCTCTCTCTGTCTCTCTTTCTCTCTTTCTCTCTCTCTCTCCCTCTCTCCCTTTCTCCCCACTCTTCTCTTTTTCCTTCCTTCCCTTTATCTCTCTATTCTCTCTTCTGTCTCCCACGCCTCCCCCACATATGTTTCCTTAAGCTACTTGTCTATCTGTTCTTTGCTAAAAGCAGAATTCATGAGTTATTTCTAATAAGTGCATTTGATTGCTCTTCTTCCACAACTTTTTAAAAACCACTTTACTCAGGCTTTCACTTGCTTTTATTCTACAGGAATTTCCCTGTCCATATCCAGAGGCTTCCATATTGCTGAACCCAGTGACCATTTTTCAATCTGCCTTAACTTTTCATTGACATTTGACACAAATACCTCTTCTTGAAATTCCTTCTTCATTTGACTTACAGTCGATCATACTCTTGTTTTTCTATTTTACCAATACCTGCTTCTCAGTCCTCTTTTACTGATGTTTTACTCATCTACTCAGCATCCTGATAATAGAATGATATAGGTATTATTTTTGGCAATTTCTATTTTCTTTCAATATTGACTAGAAAAGTGATTCTTGTAATAAAATGGCAAAGAATGTGAGCTGTGCCCTAGTATTTTGTAAAATGTGCATTCCACGTGTGTGTGTATAGAGTATTTTTCCCTCACACAGGCTAGGCCAGCATATCATCACTGAGCCTCATTCTTAGCCTCTGAAATTTGGTATTTAGCTGAGGAGACTTCTAAGCAAGCATTGAAGAAGTGACTTGTTCTTCCTAAATGCTTATAGTAAAATACAAGAAGAGAAAGATTTATTTGAGAAAGAATTATTAAGGGTAAGAGAACCAGACTAAAAACACAGGAAATTCTCAGGCTATATTTATATAAAATGAGAAAGTTGATTTGACAGGATGTAATAACAGAGTCACTCTGGCTATAAATATGTGCTGCTCTTTAAGAAGGAGAATTACTCCAAAGGTAATTCAGAGACCATCAGGGTCATCTCATTTTCAACAGGCCACTCACTGCAGCCTTGGGGTATTTCTCCCTATCATGTGCGGAACCAGCCAAGAAAGTGATCACCAACAATCCAGGAAGAGAGCCCTCACCAGGAGACAAATCTCTGCCCTTGATCTTGCATTTCTTAGTTTTCAGAGCTGTGAAAAATAAATATCTGTAATTTTAGCAGCTCAGTGAGTAGCATTTTGTTATAGCTTCCTGAGCTGATTAAAAAACACATTCTCTTATTTATTTGCTTATTTATTTACTGAAAGTACTGGGGTTCAAACTCAGGGCCTTGCATTTGCTTGGCAAGCCTGCTACCATTCAAGCCACATCCTTTTGCTTTTCTTTTTCCGATAGGGTCTGCGCTTTTGCCCTGGGCCAGCCTCAGACTGTGATTCTCTGATCTCCACCTCTCATGTACCTGGGATTACAAATGTGTACCATCATGCCTTTTTTTTTTTCTTGAGATAGGGTCTTACTAACTTTGGCTTGGGCTGCATCAAATTATCGTCTTCCTATATTTGCCTCTTGAGTAGCTGGGCTTATAGAGATGCACCACCATGCCTGGCCCCAAAACATCTGTCCTTTTGCACTCTAATGGAACTCTTTATGGTCAACTATGTTGTCAAAATGTTTCTTCAAACTTTTTTCTGACTATTGTATCAGTCATAAATCTAATTCTTAGAACTAGAAAATGCATTTTGAAACAGTTTATATCTATATAGGACTAGCTTTTTTCCTACAGCATAGGCTTACTAACACATTGTGTTCAGTTTGGATGATGCTTCAGTCTTGTTGGCATCTTTGAAATCTTTATATTTAGTATGCAGCCAATGGAAGTGCATAAATGGTAAGAGGAAACTAGGATGTTGACTGAAAATTAAGGTCTACCAGAACCATCTTACTGCCACCTGCATGCTTTCCTACATACATTAAAAGAAGGAAAACAATTTATAGCACTTAAGTTTAAATGAGCCATTTTGTGATAAAAAGAAATCCTAAATTTGTGGGAGAGAATTCTTAGCGATCTTGCCCTGCTTGTATAGATTCTAATTAGGAGGCGAGGTTCATGATCTTTATGTAACTCCGCTTGGATACATGGAAGCACAGGGTTTATTTTATTGCCACATCTCCAGGTACTGTAATAAAATGGCTGAAGAATGGAAGTCAATATTCAAAAGGCATTATTATTTCCTCTATATCTTCTCTGTAACTAGAACTGTATCTTGCTTTTGAGCAGATTTTATTTGGCAAGTGAAGAAAAACACATTATTCATAAGCTTTTTGTTATTTATCCATACATAATGTAGGGGATTGCTCACTGTAGTATGACCTAATTAGACAAAAGCATTAAAACAATGTATTTATCACCAAATTGTAAGAGATTAATGCTAATAAAAGTAGTGTGTGTGCAGTATACTTCAAGGAAATGTAAAATTCTAAAAACTAACGATAACGCATTCCATGATGAAAGATTTAAAATCATTCTAAAGTACAATAACTTTCTGCAATTTCATTAGAACATAAACTGAATAGAGATGATTTTTTTAACAATCTATGATTATTAGAATGCTAAAATTTGGCTCCAGAAAATCTGATATTGTGGTTTGCAATAATATACTGAATGTAATATTTGTCGTTCTTATAAAGAATGTAACTTATCTTATCTTAGTTATTATCTTAAATAATACTAAAGATCTGGCTAGTAAATCGTGTATACTTGCTATTTTTTTCATCTAAGTATCAAGTAGTATTTCCTACAATGTCCACAGTTGAAGTGGTTTAGTTAAGGTCACAAATCTGATAGTAAAATTTACAGAAAATTAACTTTGTATCATAAGTCTGGAAACAGTTATCTATTTGAAAATTAAAATGAAATCTTATTAATATTTCAAAGTAAGCATAAGGTGTATTTTTAATGTAGTGACATATATTCAGAGTCAATGACTCGATATAAATTGATAGTATAAATATAGCCTATATCAGTCATACCTGTGATACATTTGAATTGTTTCTCTTTTAGAGTCAGGAAAAATCATCTTTGAACTTCCAAGAGCGCTTACTGTTAGCTACTATCTTAACAACAGTAAGATTGACAGGAAGAGAGATATTGGTTAAAAACTGGAGCTATGAAAGAGGAGTGAACTGTATATCAGAGAAAAGGAAATGTGAAGTAATGGGTAAGCTTTATATAGCTATCAGTTTCAAAAATGATACTTTAGATATGGAATTAAGTGAATAAAAATATCCCAATAGTGAAATAGGGATGAAACAAACCTATCACTTTCTCTTTAAATTCAATTTCCCTGCTTTGATGCCAATATGGTAAACTATCCACAAAAGACGTACAATGGAAAATTGATACACATGGAAAATTGATATAACTAGAGCACTGGAACAGATTATAGTCAGACAGGGAGTGAGTATAATTTCTCTAAAATTGATGGCAAGGTCATTTAAAATTAAAATATAGCACATAACCATTGACATAGCCATTGATAGAAGAACCAGACCTCAAAGAGTGGGTAATAAATGTGTTTCAAACCAAGGCAAGTAAGTAGAATATAATTTTCAAATGGAAGCACTTGCAAAAATTAAAGGCCCCTTCCAAAAGGGAAATGATAGCTATGTATTTGAGCTATGGACAATATATACAGAGTGAATATTTTGACTGAAAAGTAACCAGAGAAAGCACAAACTAAATTTTGTTGTATCCAGCTTTGTACCAGGAGACTGTTAATGGAGTACTTATAAGTTCTGGGAAATCAGAGCCTCAGAACAAAAATTTAGATCAGTGCAAGAGATCAATAGAACAAAGGAATTAAGGTGTACACATTTCTAGTTAGACATACCACTTTCTTAATTTTATGAAATTAAGTTTTATCATTGTTTGGGTAAAGCATACCCTAAGTAAAAGTCTCAAAGTAGCAGTACAAAAACACAATTTATAGCCCCCAGACCTGTTTTTGTTTGCTTTATACCATATTTTTAGAAATTAAGTCTACTCTTAAAAATCAAGGTATTTTATATTAAGAATCTGGATGTTCTGCTCTTTAAAAATTAGATCTGGAGACATGGCACAAATTTTATCAAAAAGTCGGGTTCATTTGCCTTTTGCAAAGGAACATGATTTAACTACTTCATTATGATTTTCAACATAGTTTGTTTCTCCCCAGCACTGAAAATACTTAGTGTTAGTCCTCAAATTCATCATGTATACATTGTAAGTTTTCTTTGTAATACCGGAGACATATTTTCTTGCTCCCATTTTTCTGTGTAGAATGGAAAATTAAATTAGCTAAAAAATAGACATTATATTTCATGTGTCTCAAGAGGAGACAGAACACATATATTTTTTGTTGAAGTATATTTTTCTCTATTTATGAGAAAATCTTCAACTCATTTGCCACTTTTTCATGGACAATTAAGTCTGTGTTGTGTACTCTAAAGTTAAAAATCAAACAAAAGAAAAGAATTTAAGTCTTATCTAAAGCTCACCATACAAAATCCATAGGTAATTTGTTTTCCTGGTGTCTACTTACAGGGCATAGATACTCTTAATACTGGACTAAATAGGCACTAGCAGTATATTATCCTGTTGTTTAAGACTAGGCATTTGAATGTATAATTTGTTCATCTGAAACTTAAGCAATCCCATACACATTGAAAAGAAGATATTTCTGTGAAAATGAGAACCAGATATTAGATTGTGATCACATTATTGAAGAAAATTCTATTACTTTATTCATCTTTATCACCCAATCTAGTTTTCTCTCTTTCCCCAGCTTTATTGTGATATAATTAGCAAATAAAATTTTATATATTTAAGGTCTATAACATGTTTTGCTATATATAGCCACAGACATGTAATTACCACTATCAAACTAATTAACATATCCATAATAACCTCATATTGCTACCACTTTTGCATGTGATAACAAAATTTAAGATCTATTCTCTGCAAATTTCAAGAATACAATACAGTTTTATTAGTTATAGTGCCCATGCTGTACATTTGATCTCAAGAACTTACTCAGCCTACATAACTGAAATTTTGTGTCTTTTAGCCAGCTTGTTCCATTTTCCCTACACTTCAGTCTCTGAAAACTACCATTCTGCCTCTGCAGGTTTGTCTTTTCCTTTCTTTCTTTCTTTTTTTTTTTTTTTTGTGGTACTGTGGCTTGAAATTGGCCTATACCTTATGTCACTTCACCAGCCCTTTTTTGTGAAAGTTTGTTTTGAGATAGGATCTCTTGAACTATTTGTCCTGGCTGGCTTTGAACCGTGATCCTCCTGATCTCTGGCTCCTGAGTTGCTAGGATTACAAGTGTGAGCCACTGGCGCCAGGCTTGTTTGTCTTTGTCAGTCTGGATTATTGCACTTAGCATAATATCCTTCAGCTTCCTGTGTCTTGTTTTGTTGTGGATAAAACATTTATCAGTTTTTGGATGTGTGTGTGTGACATTTATTTATATATTTATATGACAACAGACATTAAGGTTGATTTTATCTCTTGAATATTATGAATAATGCAAAATTGACCATGAGAGTATAGATATCACTTCAAAATATTTACTTCATTTCTTTTAGATGTGTTTCAGGAAATGTGATTATGAAGTATTAAATTGCATATAATAGTTCTATTTCCCATACTATTCCATAATAGCTCTAACAATTTACATTTCCACCAACAATATGCAAGGGTGTCTTTTACTCCACATCTTCACCAACATTTTTATCTCTTGTTTTTTTGATGATAGCCATCCTAATGGTTGTGAAGTCCTATCTCATTGTGTTTTCGATTTGTATTTCCCTGGTTGATTAGCAATTTTTGACATTATTTCATATACATAATAGCCATTGCAGCAGTGTGAGTCTAAATTGTTCCCCAAAGGCTCATATATTAAAGGTTTCTTAGTCCACTTGTGGTACTGTTGGGAGGTGGTAGAATCTGTAGGAGGTAGGACCTGATAGAAGGAAGATTAAGATTAGGTCACTGGAGGTATGTTGTAAAGGGGATATTGGGACTTTGGCTATTTCTTCTCTCTCTTTCTCTCTCTGTCTCTCTCTCTTTCTCTCTCTCTCTCATATGATAAAGTGAGTGGCTTTGCTTTACCACACACTCCTTGCCATGATGTTATTATGCCTCACCACAGGCTCCAAAGCCTACCACGCATAGAGTGAAATTTGTGAAACTATGAGCCTACCACAAAAGAATCTTGTCTTTTAAATTGGTTTTCCTGGGTATTTTGTTACAGTGATGGAAAGATGACTAGCATAGCCATTTATATCTCTTCTTTAGAAAATGTCTATTTGTATTATTTGCTCATTTTTTGAGCTCTTATTCCTTGCAACTGAGTTGCTGGAGATCCTTATATACTTTGGCTATTAACCTTTAACATATATAGTTTGTAAATATTTTTTCCTCATTCTTTAGTTTGTTTCTTCACTGTTGATTGTTGTGCAAACTTTTTTATTTTGATGCAATACCTTTTATCTATTTTAGCTTTTTTTCATCTGTGTTTTTGGAGTTATATCCAAAATAACATCGTACAGACTAATGTCAAGAAATTTTATCATATCTATTCTAG
Organism: Castor canadensis; assembly: GCF_047511655.1. Classification (NCBI taxonomy): domain Eukaryota; kingdom Metazoa; phylum Chordata; class Mammalia; order Rodentia; family Castoridae; genus Castor; species Castor canadensis. The sequence goes on from NC_133394.1 coordinate 117,004,349, forward strand.
TATTATATATTTTTAGGCTTTATGTTTAAGTCTTGAATTCATTTTGAGAAGCTTTTGTATGTGGCGAAGTAAAGGGTCTTCAGATGAATAATGAATTTTCCCAGCACCATTTATTGAAGATCCTACCGTTTCTCTATTTTGTGTTCTTGGCATTTTTGTTAAAGATCAATTGACCATAAATATATAAAATTATTTTTGTGTTCTTTATTCTGTTGCACTAGTCTATGCATGTTTTTATGACATTGCTATACAGTTTTGATTACTATTTCTTTGTGTTATATTTGATATCAGGTAGTACAACACCTTCAGATTTGTTCTTATTTTGGATTGATTTGTAAATTCTGGATCCTTTGTAGTACTATGTAAACTTAATGAGTTTTTTCTCTGTTTCTATAAAAATGCCATAGGAATTTTGATAGAGATTTTACTGAATCTGTATGTCCCTTTGTAGCATATAACATGAACCTTTTAACAAATTCTTCCAATCTCTTATGAACAGAAGATACTTTTCATATATTTGTGTTCTTTTCAATATCTCATCTGTGTTTTATAGAGTATGTATGTAGTTCTCTGCCCTGATTAAGTATATTTTTATATGAATTTGTTTTAATTCTATTATGAATGGGTTATGTTTTTAATTTTTTCCTTTGTATCTATTGTATAGAAATGCAGCTGATCACTAATGGCATATTCATTTTGTATGATGCAACTTTGCTAAATTTGTTCATTAGTTCCAGGTTTTCTGTTGTAGTTTTTAGCAATATATCATATATATATATGATATATTCATATGTATACATGATATATATTCAGGGAATGTATATATACATTATATATATATATGATTCATCATATATATGTATATATGATCATGTCATTGGCAAACAGAAAATTTTAATTCTTCTTTTCTGAATATTTTCATGCATTCTTTTATCTTTCCTAATTGCTCTGTATAGACCCTCCAGTGCTAATTGGGATAGAATTGGTGATAGTAGTATCCTTGCCTTATTCATCAGGGTTATTAGCCTATATATTTTTTCTTATAATGTATTTGTCTGACTTTGGTACCAGGAAAATGCTGCCTCATAAAATAAGTTTAATCTTGATTATATATTTAGTGTTCCCTTGAGATGTTATGTATTTCTAAGAATTTATCCACTTCTTCTAGGTTATCTAATTTTTCATAATAGTCTCTGATAATCCTTTGTATCTTCTGTGGTATTAGTTGTAATGTTTTTCTTTCATTTATAATTTTATTGAATCTACCCTTTTGACTTTAATAAATCTAAAGTTTTGTCAGTTTTGTTATCTTCTCAGAAAATCAGTTCTTAATTTGATTCATCTTTTCTAATCTCCTTTTCAATTATTTCTCTTCTAAACGTTGCTATTTCCTTCATTATGCCACATTTGGACATAATTGGTTTTCTTTTTCTAGTTCCTTGAAGTACAAAGTTAGATTGCTTACATGAAATGTTTCCTTTTCTTAATATAAACAGTTACTGCTACAGACTCTCCTTTCTCAATAGCTTTTGCTGCACATGTCTTGTTTTAATTCTTGTTTATTTAAAGATATTTTGTAATTTCCCTTTTGATTTCTTCCTTGACCTATTTGTTATTTAGGATTCCGGAACATGTTTAATTTTCACTTTTTTTTTCTTTTTGGAATGCTGGGGATCAAACCCAGGGCCTTGTGCACAGTACATAGATGTTCTACTATCAACTTATATCTCCAGCCCAATTTCCATATATTTTTTTATTTTCCAATATTCCACCTTTGGGTGATCTCTACTTTTAGACCATTATGAGAGAAAAAATGATATTATTTCAATTTTCTTAAATTGTTGAGACTTTTTTTTTTTGAGGTAGGGTCTCACTATGTAAATCAGGCTAGCTTGGAACTCCTGCTCCAATCTCCTAAATGTTTCTACCATGCCTAGAAAAGCAGAAGTCACAGAGGCACTTCTGGGATTGTAGATTGTTTTATGGTCAAACACATGATAGATTCTGAAGAATGTTTTGTGGTCACTCAAAAAAACATGTTTTCTGTGGTATCTATACACAATGGAATTCTATGCAGCCATGAAGAAGAACGAAATGTTATCATTCGCTGGTAAATGGATGGAATTGGAGAACATCATTCTGAGTGAGGTTAGCCTGGCCCAAAAGACCAAAAATCGTATGTTCTCCCTCATATGTGAACATTAGATCAAGGGTAAACACAAGGGGATTGGACTATGAGCACATGATAAAAGCGAGAGCACACAAGGGAGGGGTGAGGATAGGTAAGACACCTAAAAAATTAGTTAGCATTTGTTGCCCTTAACACAGAGAAACTAAAGCAGATACCTTAAAAGCAACTGAGGCCAATAGGAAAAGGGGAACAGGTACTAGAGAAAAGGTTAGTTCAGGAAGAATTAACCTAGAAGGTAACACCCACGCACAGGAAATCAATGTGAGTCAACTCCCTGTATAGCTATCCTTATCTCAACCAGCAAAAACCCTTGTTCCTTCCTATTATTGCTTATACTCTCTCTACAACAAAATTAGAAATAAGGGCAAAATAGTTTCTGCTGGGTATTGGGGGGGGAGAGGGAGGGGGCGGAGTGGGTGGTAAGGGAGGGGGTGGGGGCAGGGGGGAGAAATGAACCAAGCCTTGTATGCACATATGAATAATAAAAGAAAAAGGAAAAAAAAAGAAAACATGTTTTCTAGTGGTGTTTGATGAAATGCCCTGTTAGGTCTAATTGGTGTATAGAATAGTTGAAGTACAATTTTTATACTGATTTTCTATTTGGATGATCAGTCTATTTTTGAAAGTAAGGTATTAAAGTTCCATACCATTATTTTATTGCTGTTTATTTTCTCTTCAGTTCCAGTCATTTTTGTTTAATACATCTAAGTATTCTGATTTATGGCACATGTATTTGTAATTGTGATTTTTTTTATGACCTGACCCCTTTAAAATTATATATTGATTTTCTTTGGGTCTTATAACAGTTTTTTTTAACTTAAAATCAATTTTGACTGCTTTAAGTGTGGCATCCCTGTTCTCTTTTTATTACCATTTGCTTAGAATATCTTTTATTCTAACTTCACTTTCAGCTTGCATGTGCACTAAATGAAAAAGAGAGTTTCTTGTAGACAGCATAGCATTAACTATTTAATCCATTCAGCTGTCTAATATCTTTTGATTAAAGAATGTAATACATTTATATTTAAAGTAGTCATTGATAGATAAGGACATACTATTGCCATTTAAAAATGTGTTTTCACTATGTTCTAGTTCCTTTATTTCTCTTTTGCTCACTTTCACTATGCTGTGAAGCTTTTTTGTAGTGGTATGCTTTGATTCATTCTCATTTCTTTTGTGTGTCTGTAGCAAAGTTTTCTTGTGGTTATTATGAAGATTACATAAAACATTTTATAGTTATATTAGCCCATTTAAAGGTGATAATACCTTTGACAACTTACAAAAACTTTATACTTGAACTTCTCTGACTCTTAAATTTTGTCATTGATGTCACTTTATATATTTATATCTTTTTATATTGTTTATCTATTGACAAATTATTGTCAATACTAGATTTAAATGAGTTTTTTTGCACCACCATTATAGCATAAAAGTATTTTCAATTTGACTATAGTCTTACCTTTACAAGAAGTTTTATGTACTTTCATATTTTTTAAGTTTTTGTTCTGTTTTCATTATCATTAATTCACATAATTTTGTTTCAACTTGAAGTATTGTATATCATTTCTTATAAGGCATGTACAATGTTAATGAATTCCCTTATCTTTTTTGTGGAAGTTTTTATCTCTTATTTCTGAAAGTCAGGTTTTCCAGGTATAATGTCTTTGTTTGGATTTTTTTTTCTTGTCACTTTTAATATATCCTTTTGCTGTCTCATGTTCTGCAAGCTTTCTGCTGAGAAATCCACTTATGATCTGGTGGTGTTCTCTTGCATGTGGTGAGTTTCTTTATGCTTCCAACATTCTCTATTTTGTCTCTGATGTTTGAGAATTTGACTCTAATTTAGTTTATGAAGATTTCTTCATGATTAATATTTTTTAGGTTCTCTGGGCTTCATGAATCTTGGTGTTCATTTCCTCTCTAGATTGGGAGATTTTTCTTTTTTGTTGTTGTTAATTTTATTAAGCTTTATATCCATTTCTCTGCTCTTTTTGGATACCAGTCATACACAGATTGTTTTTCTTGATGGTGTTCCATTGGCTTTCTTCACTCTTTCTTATTCTTTTTGGTTTTTTGTTTTGTTTTGTTTTTATTTTTCTGAGTGATCTCAAATAACCTGTCTTTGAGTTTGCCAATTCTTTTTTCTGCTTAATCAAGTCTTCTTTTGAAGTTCTTTATGTATTTATTTTTTGGCATAATCATTTTCTTTAGATTAGAATTTCTCTTTACTGCTTTATGGCTTCTTTATATTCAATGTCTGATTTTGTTCATGTATTTTTTTTTCATTTCATTTATTTGTCTATACTTTTAATAGCTCATAAAGTTCCTTTAAGATGATTGCTTTGATTTCTTTGTCAGGCATTTCTTAGCTCTCAGTTTCTTTATGGTTTTTATGGATTTTTTTTGTGTGTGTGTGTTGTGTCTTATTTTCCTGATTATTCACAATTCTTGTAGCCTTGTGCTATTGTGTTTATATTAGACATAAGTACCTCTTTCAGTATTTACAGGGTGATTTCATGTGTTTCAACCCCTCTCTAGTGAGCCTGTCCTTGAGATTTTTGAAGAGGTGCCAACTGAGAGAGTTCATATCAGGATTAGTCCTGGAGTCCTCGTGTTTTCTGATTTTATGCTTTAATAAGCAGGCAGGGGACCCTAGAGTATAGTTTTACAAGGTGTGAATGATGCATGTCTTCAGGCCTGACCCTCGTTCTACTGGGGCTGCCTAGAACTGAAGTTCTTGGATACTGTATTGGAGCCTGAGAGTATGGAGGCTTGCCTGGCACTGAAATGGGCCTTGATCCTTTGTCTGGAAGGTTCATCTGGGTGCTATAGGAGCTGACCTGATTGTTGTATAAGCATGTGGTTTGGATCCCCAGCAATAATCCTCAAGTCTGGGGCCATTGTGTTGGGCCTGGAACTTTAGTCTACAGTTGGCTAGCCTGGTGTCTTAGGATTCAGGGACCGGTCTGAAGATTGAAGTCATAGACAACAATCTGGTGTTTGGACGGGGCTATAGCTTATGCTTACAGCAGGTAGCTTGGAGGTTAGGGGACCCTGAGTTTCTGGGGATATACCTAAGTCCTTAGATAGAGGAGGGTGGCCTGGAACTTGGGGATTTTCAGGGCCTTTCTGGTCCTTAGAATCCTACCTTCAGTTTGGAACTATGAAGACAGGCCGAGATACTGAAGTTGCAGCACTATCCTGAAACCTCAGGCCACAAGGATGTGTTTGGAGACTGGAACCTCTAGTGATGGCTAGAGCCACCAGGGTATGTGGATGTTGGCTTAGTTTGTGGATCCATGGGGCCATCCTTGACCTGGGAAAGGCCTGGAACCTCACATAGTGGGGGATGGCTTGATATTTAGGACTATAGGTGCTACACTGGTGTTAGAATTCACAGGGGCACACCTGATGCTGGAGTCTGCAGTGAAGCTATGTGTTCACTCCTTCCCTTCAACAGTGGCTATCCCACTTTATGCTTCTCAGACTTGAGGGAAGGGTAACATCACATTAAAAAGTCCTTCCTGCTTTCTTCCAGTGTGTCTTATCTCTGTGCTCCATTCTAGGTCTCTAATCTCTCACTTGGATTCCTCAGTTCTAGTGAATATTATTTTCTATGCCTAGATAGCTATTCAAATTTAGGTTTATATGTGACAACATGTGCTAGTAACTCCTATTCTATCATCTTGCTTATATCATCTCACTTTGACATTTCTTTAAATGAAACGTTGTATTTTGTTGTTTTGAATATTTTTCATGTCAACATTTTTGAAATAAGATTTTATCTGACATTCATTTTGTACATTTAAATATGCCAATATTTTTTAAATTTCTAAGCAACTATTAATAAATTGATAGCATCTTTATAAAGAGGAAATTAGAAATACTTATTGTGTTAATATATACACACAAAGGTACAAAATAGTAAGCACATATATTAAAGAATGCTGGGACAGTGGTGGTTCTAGAAGGAAGGCAGTTTTGGAAAGGTAATCTTTCAAACACTTTAAATCTGAAATGTAGGTGATTGACTTCTCTCCAAATAATTCTTGCCTGAGTGTATTATTCTTGGCCATATTTGTAACCAAATTCTTATCTGACTGTTCTCATAGCCTCTAAAAGCTTCAATTACCTTTCTCAAGAAGGCTATCTGAACAAATTCAAACATTACCTTAAGTAAAACCTGGATAGGGAGTTGATTCTTTGCTAAAGTTTTTAATCATTTTTCTATTTCAGTGTATGTGTATCGGCATATGTGTAAATATATGGATACAACTTCAAAAGTAAACAATACTTGAATTTTCTGGTGGTTTCATCCTTAGTCCATTAATTGAAACTTGTTTCCCCTTTAAGAAAGTATATACAACATATATCCATCCTGCCTTGTTCCAGATCTCATCTTTCTTAAACTCATAAGCTATGTAATCCATTTGGCAGGAGTGGTGAGGTAGTTATGTAAGCAAATATGCATGATGATATAAGAGCTGAATGTGGCTGAATTATGAGTGTTTACATGAAATTGATAGAAATGGACAGGAGCAGGATATTATTTGTATAAGAAAATTTAAATTCAGTTTTCTGCACTTATAAAATGTCTGAAATATAAGAATGTTTCAAAGAAAAATTTTAAAGCCAATTTAGAACACTGAATCACTACTGGTTAGAATAAAAATTTATCCTTGCCTATTAAAAAGACACCCTGACATAAAGAAGAAACATACAAAAAGGGGAAATAAGTATCTTTCTTTCTGAGATCATGAAGTTATACACTTTTTGGAAAAGGAAATTGAGACGAGCAATAATGCGGACACATAGCTTCACTGCAGACTCCAGCATGAGGTGTGCCCCTGTGAATTCTAGCACCAGTGTAGCACCTATAGTCCTAAATATGTGTAATTATGTATGTACATCTTTATGTGCTTCCCTTTAAATAATATATGAAAACCTGACTGATGCACAACTTTTCTCTTACTCCCTCATTGCTATGGCTCTTTTTTTTCCGCTTTTTAAAAAATTATTATTCATTTATTCACATGTGCATACATTGTTTGGGTCATTTCCCCCTCCTGCCCCCACCCCCACCCTTCTTGCCCCCCCCCTCCGTTGCAGTCAGAACCTGTTCTGCATTATTCTCCAGTTTCCTTGAAGAGTAGAAATAAGCAATAATAAGAAAGACATAGCATTTTTGCTAGTTGAGATAAGGACAATTATACAGAGAGATTCCTAGCATTGCTTACATGTACAAATGTGTTACAACCCAGGTTGATTCATCTCTAACTGGACTTTACACTGGTTCCTGATTCCCTTCTCGTGTTGACCTCTGTCGCTTTAATGTTTCTGTATTAATTCCTCTGGAGTGGGGACATCAAATGCTTTCATGTTTTGGGTTTTCTATCTAACCTCATACCTCCTGTATATGTTCTCCCCTTGTCATGTAACCCAAGTCTTACAACATTGCTGTATTTGCTCTAGATGATCTAAAGACCACATATAAGGAGAACATATGATTTTTGGTCTTCTGAGTCTGGCTAACCTCGCTCAAAATGATGTTCTCCAGGTCCATCCATTTACTTGCAAATGATAAGATTTCATTTTTCTTCATGGCTGAGTAAGATTCCATTGCATATAAATACCACATTTTCTTGATCCATTCTCAGTAGTGGGGCATCTTGGTTGTTTCCATAACTTGATTATTGTGAATAATGCTGCAATAAACATGAGTGTGCAGGTGCCTTTGGAGTAACCTGTATCGCATTCCTTTGGGTATATTCCCAGGAGTGGGATTGCTGGATCACATGGCAGAGTTATGATTAGATTTTTAATAAGCCTGCAATTTTTTTTCCAGAGTGGTTGCACCAGCTTGCGTTCTCACCTGCAGTGTATGAGGGTTGCTTTTTCCCCACATCCTCACCAACACATGTTTTTGGTGGTGTTTTAGATGGTGGATATTCTAACAGGGGCGAGGTGGAATCTTAGTGTGGTTTTGATTTGCATTTCCTTTATGACTAGCACATGAGCATTTTTTCATGTGTTTTTTTGGCCATTTGAATTTCTTCTTTTGAGAAAGTTCTATTTAGTTCAGTTGCCTATTTCTTAATTGATTCATTGATTTTGGGAGAGTTTAGTTTCTTAAGTTCCCTGTATATTCTGTTTATCAGTCCCTTGTCTGATGTATAGCTGGCAAATATCCACTCTGTGGATGGTCTCTTCAGTTTAGAGACCATTTCTTTTGTTGTGCAGAAGCTTTTTAATTTTATGAAGTCCCATTTGTCCATTTTTTCTCTTAGTTGCTGGGCTGCTGAGGTTCTATTGAGGAAGTCCTTGCCTATACCTATTAGTTCCAGAGTGTTTCCTGCTCCTTCCTGTACTAACTTCAGAGTCTCAGGTCTGATATTAAAGTCCTTGATCCATTTTGAGTTGACACTAGTACAGGGTGATAGACATGGATCTAGTTTTAGTTTCTTGCAGATGGATAACCACTTTTCCCAGCAGCATTTGTTGAAGAGGCTGTCTTTTCTCCATTGTATATTTTTGGCCCCTTTATCAAAAATAAGGTGAGTATAGTGTGGATTCATATCCAGGTCCTCTATTCTGTTCCACCAGTCTTCATGTCTGTTTTTGTGCCAGTACCATGCTGTTTTTATTGCTATTGCTTTGTAATATAGTTTGAAGTTGGTATTGTGATACCTCCAGCATTGCTCTTTTTGCTGAGTATTGCCTTGGCTATTCGCAGTCTCTTGTGTTTCTAAATGAACTTTAGGGTAGATATTTCAATCTCAGTGATGAAAGTCTTTGGGATTTTGATGGGAATTGCATTAAACATATAGATTGCTTTTGGTAGTATAGCCATTTTTACTATGTTGATTCTACCGATCCATGAGCATGGGAAATCTTTCTTCCATCTTCTGTAGTCTTCCTTGATCTCTTTCTTCAGGGGTTTGTAATTCTCCTTGTAGAGGTCATTCACATTTTTTGTTAAGTTTACTCCTAGGTATTTGATTTGTTTTGAGGTTATTGTAAATGGAATTGTTTCCATGTATTCATTCTCAGTTTGTTCATTGTTGGTGTATAGAAAAGCTAATGATTTTTGTAAGTTGATTTTGTATCCTGCCATCTTGCTATAACCTGTTTATAGTGTCAAAAGAGTTTTTGGATAGAATTTTTTGGGTCTTTAAGGTATAGGATCATATCATCTGCAAATAGGGATATTTTGACAGTTTCTTTACGTGTCTGTATTCCTTTTATTTCTTCTTCTTGCCTAATTGATCTGGCTAGAAATTCCAGTACTATGTTGAAAAAGAGTGGGTATAGTGGGCATGTTTGTCTCATTCCTCATTTTAGGGGAAATGGTTTCAGTTTTTCACCATTAATTATGATGTTGGTTGTAGGTTTGTCATATATGGCCTTTACAATGTTGAGGTACATTCCTTCTATTCCTAGTTTTCTTAGAGTTTTTATCATGAAGTGGTGTTGGCTTTTTCTGCATCTGTTGAGATGTTCAAGTGATTTTTGTCTTTGCTTCTATTAATGTACTCCATTATATGAATAGATTTGCATATGTTGAACTATCCCTGCATCCCTGGGATGAAGCCAACTTGGTCATGGTGTATGATCTTTTGATGTGTTGTTGGATTCGGTTTGCCATTATTTTATTGAGGAGTTTTGCATCGATATTCATTAAGGAAATTGACCGATAGTTCTCCTTTTTGGAGGTGTCTTTGTCTGGTTTTGGGATGATGAGAGTAATATTGGCTTCATAAAATGAGTTAGGCAGTTTTCCTTCCCTTTCTATTTTGTGGAACAGTTTGAGGAGGGTTGGTTATTAGTTCTTCTTTAAATGTCTGATAGAATTCAGCAGTGAATCCATCAGGTCCTGGACTTTTCTTTTTTGGGAGACTCTTAATTGCTGCTTCAATTTTGTTTTGTGTTATAGATCTATTCAGGTGATTAATGTCTTCTTGGTTCAGTTTTGGATGGTTGTAAGTATCTAGAAATCTTTCTATTTCTTCATAATTTTCAAATTTATTAGAGTATAGGCTCTCAAAATAGTCTCTAATGATTTCCTGGATTTCCATGGTGTTTGTTTTTCTCTCCCCTTTTGCATTTCTTATTTTATTGATTTGAGTTTTTTTCTTTCCTCATTTTAGTCAGGTGCCAGGGGTTTGTCAATCTTATTTATTTTTTCAAAGAACCAGCTTTTTGTTTGTTTTTTTTTTTGTAGTAAAGATCCAGAATTTTTTATTAGAAAGTTTCTGTTTTTGTTTTGTTTTGTGTTTTTTTTTTCATTTTTCTTTTATTATTCATATGTGCATACAAGGCTTGGTTCATTTCTCTCCCCTGCCCCCACCCCCTCCCTTACCACCCACTCCGCCCCCTCCCTCTTCCCCCCCTCAATACCCAGCAGAAACTATTTTGCCCTTATTTCTAATTTTGTTGTAGAGAGAGTATAAGCAATAATAGGAAGGAACAAGGGTTTTTGCTGGTTGAGATAAGGATAGCTATACAGGGTATTGACTCACATTGATTTCCTGTGCGTGGGTGTTACCTTCTAGGTTAATTCTTTTTGATCTAACCTTTTCTCTAGTACCTGTTCCCCTTTTCCTATTGGCCTCAGTTGCTTTAAGGTGTCTGCTTTAGTTTCTCTGCGTTGAGGGCAACAAATGCTAGCTAGTTTTTAGGTGTCTTACCTATCCTCACCCCTCCCTTGTGTGCTCTCACTTTTATCATGTGCTCATAGTCCAATCCCCTTGTTGTGTTTGCCCTTGATCTAAAGTCCACATATGAGGGAGAACATACGATTTTTGGTTTTTTGAGCCAGGCTAACCTCACTCAGAATGATGTTCTCCAATTCCATCCATTTACCAGATAATGATAACATTTCGTTCTTCTTCATGGCTGGACATTGATCTACCATTTGATCCGGCAATACCACTCTTGGGGATATACCCAAAAGACTGTTACTCCAGAGGCACCTGCACATCCATGTTTATTGCGGCACTATTCACAATAGCCAAGTTATGGAAACAGCCAAGATGCCCCAGCACTGACGAATGGATTAAGAAAATGTGGTATCTATACACAATGGAATTTTATGCAGCCATGAAGAACCAGCTTTTTGTTTCATTAATTCTTTCTATGAGTCTTTAGGAGCACATCTATCTTGACTCAAGTATTAGCATTTATTCACTCAGCAATCATTCACTGAGAACCTTCATGAGCAAGAAATTGATTATAAAAATTCAAATATGAATAAAAGACATCCTAGTCTCATTAAATTTATGATTAAGTAGAAAAATAGGAAGACAGGCATCAATAGAATTTGTTTTATACAATGAGAGAGCTATGAACCTTTTGCTTTGTGGTTGATACTGTATCCTATTGTCACCTATTCCTACTGTCATTTTAAGACTTTTATAAGCCATTTCTTCTTAGGCTGCAATAGGTAGTATTGTCATTATTTACATATGGAGAAAATAGACAAACTTGCCAAAGGTCACATAGTTACATAGTTGCAACTGTGACTAAAATTTTCTGGGTCCTGCACCCAGGATTATTTGAAGTCTCATCAAGTGATTAAGAAAATTGAAAAGACAATAGGCAAATAAGTGGTAGTTATGATGAAAGAGATCAGTAAGCTTCCCTAATGGATATGAAATTTTCAGGTCTTTTTTAATTCCCTCCACTCAACAACTTCTGACCTATAGTTAGAATTTCTGATTTCTCCTGGGTTCTCTTGCTTTTTAATTTGTAGTAGTTCCAAAGGTCTGAGAAGGGCAGAGCAAAAAGCAATTCATCATGCTGGCCAGCAGAGATCTATTTCCCTAGAGCAATGCAATGAACCTTTGAGTTTCAAACAGCTGGAGATATTGAGTCCAAACATTCACATTTCAGGCATAAAATAGTAAATGGTGTAATAAGCTATGGAAAATACATTCTTGTCCTTAATTCTATGTCATACTGCCTCATCAAGAGAGAATGCTACCATAACACACACAGGAGCAGCTCAGCTCTCTCACTTGCCCTGGGACCAAAAAAACATTACCAATTAATACAATATATAACTCTTATAAGAAAGGAAAAAGAGATCATGTATTGAGTAAAGGCCATTTCAAATGTGTCTCTGGGAAGCTGTGCCAACTCTTAATGGATACCTTGGCTGCATGCAAATAGTAGGAAACTACATTGCACTGCAGATGCTACTGTTAGAGGCCCCCCTGCTACTGGTTTTGCTGACAAGCAGGTTGTACAGAGAGAGCAGGGATTATTTTTCAAGTAGTTCTGCCTTCTTGCTGGCATGGCATCCTTTCTAATGCTTTTTTTTTTCCCTACTCACATAAAATGATCCAGTTGAGGGACAGTTGAGGCCTTGCTAAGAAGAGTATTTAGCTTGATATGTAAATAACTTATTTGCCTTCCAAGTTTTCTTGTGTTTGATTTGCAGAAAGCTCAAGTGATTAAACAATTAAATCTAGTAGGCCCAGTTGGAAGGCATATTCTTACTATAATTTGCCTGCATGTAAATTCACTAGAGTGATTCTTCTGGGCCTTTGAAAACATCAACAACCTTTTGAATAATTTTTATTTATTTATTTGCTAAATTCTAAATATATTCCTCAGATTTACCTTCATGTTTATTGATTCTCTCTTTAGCTATGAATAACCAGTAAATAACCCAGTAATTGATTTTTTAATTATTCATATTTTTTGAAATTCTATATATCTTTTCACCTAGTCTTCTTAACCAGTCTTTGTAGTTTCTAACCAAGGGCCATGTCAATCACTTATTTCTTTAGGTTTTCTATACCTCAGTTTAGACACTAGAAAGTAGGATATCTAAAATAATTAAGGTAATCATTTTAATTGCTATAGACAAAAAATTTTCAGTGAATTCTGATTAAATAAATATTAACTCAGTTTTATAGAAGAGATTGTATATTATATTTTATAAGAGATTATAATAAAAATTTTGCTTACAAATAAAATCTAAATTCCCTGCATGTTTCTGCATTACTGGCTCCTACTTACCTTTCCTATTTTTACCTGGTACAACTTTATTTATTTATTTATTTATTTTCATTTTTCTTTTATTATTCATATGTGCATACAAGGCTTGGTTTATTTCTCCCCCCTGCCCCCACCCCCTCCCTTACCACCCACTCCACCCCCTCCCGCTCCCCCCCTCAATACCCAGCAGAAACTATTTTGCCCTTATCTCTAATTTTGTTGTAGAGAGAGTATAAGCAATAATAGGAAGGAACAAGGGGTTTTGCTGGTTGAGATAAGGATAGCTATACAGGGCATTGACTCACATTGATTTCCTGTGCGTGGGTGTTACCTTCTAGGCTAATTCTTTTTGATCTAACCTTTTCTCTAGTACCTGGTCCCCTTTTCCTATTGGCCTCAGTTGTTTTAAGGTATCTGCTTTAGTTTCTCTGCATTAAGGGCAACAAATGCTAGTTAGTTTTTTAGGTGTCTTACCTATCCTCACCCCTCCCTTGTGTGCTCTCGCTTTTATCATGTGCTCATAGTCCAATCCCCTTGTTGTGTTTGCCCTTGATCTAATGTCCACATATGAGGGAGAACATACGATTTTTGGTCTTTTGAGCCAGGCTAACCTCACTCAGAATGATGTTCTCCAATTCCATCCATTTACCAGCGAATGATAACATTTCGTTCTTCTTCATGGCTGCATAAAATTCCATTGTGTATAGATACCACATTTTCTTAATCCATTCGTCAGTGCTGGGGCATCTTGGCTGTTTCCATAACTTGGCTATTGTGAATAGTGCCGCAATAAACATGGATGTGCAGGTGCCTCTGGAGTAACAGTCTTTTGGGTATATCCCCAAGAGTGGTATTGCTGGATCAAATGGTAGATCGATGTCCAGCTTTTTAAGTAGCCTCCAAATTTTTTTCCAGAGTGGTTGTACTAGTCTACATTCCCACCAACAGTGTAAGAGGGTTCCTTTTTCCCCGCATCCTCGCCAACACCTGTTGTTGGTGGTGTTGCTGATGATGGCTATTCTAACAGGGGTGAGGTGGAATCTTAGTGTGGTTTTAATTTGCATTTCCTTTATTGCTAGAGATGGTGAGCATTTTTTCATGTGTTTTCTGGCCATTTGAATTTCTTCTTTTGAGAAAGTTCTGTTTAGTTCACCTGCCCATTTCTTTATTGGTTCATTAGTTTTGGGAGAATTTAGTTTTTTAAGTTCCCTGTATATTCTGGTTATCAGTCCTTTGTCTGATGTATAGTTGGCAAATATTTTCTCCCACTCTGTGGGTGTTCTCTTCAGTTTAGAGACCATTTCTTTTGATGAACAGAAGCTTTTTAGTTTTATGAGGTCCTGGTACAACTTTAATTCATGATACCCAACTTGCACTGAAATTTTTTTTTTCATTTTTCACCTAAGGGTCTTCATGAATTAACCCTCTGCTTAGAACTTCTATAATTATATGTCAGGTGCATATATGATCATTTCTATTGTCTGGATTTCGGATTTGTATTTCAAATACTAACAACCCTGATGGTGTAAACTGAAATTAACTTATTAACATATATACCACACTATATTTAAATTTCTTAAAAGTAAATCATCACATAGGCAGTATTACAAAGTTTTCTGTGTTGTGATGCAGTTTTGTTTCTGCTCTTAGAAAGTCGTTGTGTTATCAGCTGGGAGAATAGTTGGAGGATAGAGAATAGAAGAGATTTTGTGGGAAGACCATTTGAGGAAAACATATGATGAGAATTTTGGCCATGATAGAGACAATTTGGATAGAAGTTAGCAGATTTGAGGGATTTTTTTATGATGCAAAATTAAAATGATTATATACTGCATTAAATATTGTAAAAGGGTTGAAAGGTGCCAAGAATGATTTCTGAATTTAACTTGTCAAGCTAGATTTGTGGAAGTGATGTTACTAAAATGGGAAACATTGCTGAAGACCAATCTGAGTAGAAGAGCATGACTGGAGATTTAGGCCTATTGATTTTGAAGATAACTTTGAACTATATTAGGAAGATGTTTAGAAGGCAGTTTAATGCATTGCTCTGGAATTGGGAGGGCTTATATGTGAAGATATAATTTGATTTTCTGAACATGAAAAGTAAGTTTATTACTATGCTTGAACATATGTAGAGAGGGAGCAGCATAAAAAAGTTAAAGCAGAAGAAAATCTTTGGATTAGTTATGAAAAACATCCACATTTATGGAGCTATTAAAGGAAGATGAATTTTAAATAATTTTTCATGGAAACAGGAAAAAATCAGAGAAAAATTGAAGAAGCTAATGAAAGAGGGTGCTTCCAGAGAACGGAAGCGTCATTAGTATTATTGCAGCAAAAAGTCTAGAAAAGTTCTAAAATGCTCATTTCTGGGATCATTGACATTACTGATTTATATAGAATGATGATGTAGAATTTGGATGGTATAAAGAAGTCTGAATGATAGCTCAGGAAACTGATAGGGTTCCTTGAAATAGTTGTCTGAACCTGAATCCCCTTTCTCATTGGGCAGGGTTCTTCTTCTTGCCCTTCACTCTTATGTAATATTCTTATGTTGTGTATAATATTTATATAATATAAATTAGTTTTGACTTAAAGGCTTTTTTTGAGATTGTTTTCTGCAGTGGAATAAGTGAATGTTTTATGTAGGGCATCTTCAGCATTGTCTAGGTTGTGGATATATGTATTATCAATATTTTTGGACTTTGCTGATATTTGGACAGTAACCATTTGTAGACTCTTAAGATAATATGTGACGATAGTTTTAAGGTGTACTTAAGGGAAATCCTTTATAATCTTTCTTAATTCCATACCAGATGAAACATGTGCTCATGAAGTATGACTATAATTGATTTTCCCAGTTTTGGTTCCATCACCTTCAAATTTATTCTCTCTAAGAAAAACAGAGCTCATGGGTCATAATACACATATACATGGAAATATCATAAGAAAACTCCCTGTGTAGCTATCTTAAACAAATAAAAATACTATTTTTTTCATTTTAAAAATTGGAGAGGCAGAAAAGGTCCTTGAGGGAGGGGGATTGGTACCAGTGGCAATGGGGAGGAAGTAGGGAAAGGGCATGGAAGGGTGAATATAGTACAAATACTGTGTACACATGTATGTAAATGGAAAACTGGTACCTGTTGAAACTATTCCAGGAGTGGGAGAGTGAGGATAAAAGGGAATGATGGAGGGAGTGAATTCAAGTAAGATATATTTGATATTGTAAGAACATTTGAAACTGCCACAGTGTACCACCACCCTGCACAACAATAAAAAAAATTATTCTTTCTAGTTCTTTAATGGGACTTACAAAGTTACAGGTGATCCTGAAACATCATGAACTCTGAAGCAAATGTAGGAAATGGCTCCACATTGTATATTGTTATTATAAATGCAATTAGATTTTAAACATCTTTACTCTGATTATTTTGTGTCTATCCAGTTTTATAAGTTACACTGTTCTCAATGAAGTCCCTGAGACTTCTCTTATTATATTATATTGTAATATTAAAAAAATTTTTATGTGATTACAATATGGTGTTCAACCAAGAAGAAAATGTATTATATACCATTGGCAAAAAGTCAGAGTTTTATTACAATATGATGCTTATGTACCATTGTACAGATGCTGCTGTTAAGAATTGGCATTAAAGATTCTCCTAATTTGTGTCTGATAGAACTTAAAGGTCACTTTTAAAGGGGAAATGTTTGAAAACTAAGTTTTATTCTTGATAGGTAGATAAAACTTTTAATAAACCTTTCCACCTCCTTTTTGTTTTCAATCTGGCTGAGCCCATTAGAAGATTTAGCTTATACTTCATTTATTCCAGGAAGTTTTTCCTGGGCTCTTTGTATAGGAAAGTATACCTTATTTTTGTAACATAGGATCCTGATTATATCTGGATATCTTACAGATTACCTGTCTGTCCCTTCTGCTACTTGAGCTTTTCTAAAAAGAATGATCCATTCTTGCTCATTTTTATAACTCTACTGTTTAGCAGGTGGCAGTCACATAACAGGATCTCAATTGAATCACATTTATGTAACAAAATAATCACAGTGCTGCTTAGGTTTCCTATGAAGTAAAAACCTTGAAAGGGCAGTTTTGAGTTCTGAAAATAAATTGCTCAAAAAGGGGCATAAATGTCCATCTTTGTATAGTCCCAATTGTCTGCAGCACTGAGTCCTTCTCTGGTGCAAAGTAAAACAAATTTATTTGAAAATTTAAATACAGAAACACAATGTTAAGAGTGGAAGAAACTATGGAGGATCTAGTTCTCTGCTCTCAGTCACTTAAAGAATAAAACTCTTTGTTCACTCCCTTTCTTAAAGTATCTATAGTTGTACACTAGACATCATTTTTTGGAGGAAGTCATTTTGTATCCGTTCTATATACATCGGATATTAATGTACTATCGCTCTGATGATGCAGCTTCTTCTCTCAGTGCTTTGATTCCAGAGCAGGACAAAGAATTCAAGACCCTTACTTGTACACTCAGATGTTGTGAGTCTTTAATAATTAGTTTACATTAAAAAAGTACATATTTGAGTTTGGTTCTCCATTTCGCCTTAAAATATTAAACCAGAGTTGAGCATGATGGTGCACACTTATGCTCACAACAGTTGGGAGACTGAGGCAGGAGGACCATGAGTTCATGGCTAGCCTGGGCAACTAGTGGGAGATCTATGTATTTACTATCTTCTGTGTACCTTCCTTTTTCTATCTACTTTGTTTCTCAATATACATTTATCTCGTCAAGTGAGATAAATGGCCACTGGTTATTCATGTAGTATCAGAGTATTGTTTACATTAAAGGGCAATTTAAAGTCATCTTTTCAAATCTGATGATTTGAATTTTATGACTGTAGTAAAATAAGGTACCTATATAAGAAGTCCATTCATCCATTATCAGCATGTGTTTGTGTAAAAAATATGGCCTATTTGCACAAAAAGTTTTACTTTTCCAATTAATAAACACTCAAATGGTTATGTTGTGCTGTTAGTTTAAGTGCCCTTTTAGCCTATGAAATTTTAAACTCATTGGAATAAGGAAATGGGAACCAAAACCTAGTAACCTCTCAAACTAGAATTCGAATTGGATTTTGCAGGATTTCAAAACAAGGACCTGTGTTCTGAATTTCTGCTGCATTTTTCTAGATAGGTAACCTCTTCCAGGCTCCCTTTTGTTAATATTCTTCCCTCAGGAACTTAAAAACTAAAAAAAAAAAAAATTATCAGTTCACTAAAACAAGCACCATGCCCCAAAGTTTGGCAAAATACATCCTGCGTTACTGTTTCTGCTGAGGCATCTACGGGGGGAAGAATCAGTTTACCAAAGTTGTTACCTCTGGCAGTCTTTCTCACTTCCAAATAATGAATACAGAAGAAAAAAAGGGAAAATGCCAACTTACAGTTAAAAATTTTCAAAAAGTTCCCAACTTTTTTTTTGTGAAAGTGAAAGAAGATAAAATTACTCTGAAAGAGAGCACTGGCCTGATAAACAGCTAGCAAAGTGATCACAGTTAGTACTTGAAGGTTGTGAAGAGCTCTTCTCATCAAATGAATTTTCTCTGCAAATGCTCTCTGAGTTGTGCAGGTGATAGCAATAGCAAAAGCCTTAGTCATAAAGGTTTAATATACGGGTATATTTCAAGCAGAATTTAGGAGAGCAGAGATAGTCTAACCTGAAAATAATAAAACATCTGGAGTGTTCAGAAATAAGGAGGAAAGGATTAGTTGGTAGTGTTACATATATATTATGATTTGAGTTTGGAATTTCATTAAAATTAATTTTTAGATTGTATCTTTATTACCCTGATTTCTAGTTGACAATTAAAAATAATTTTTATTCAAAATGAAAAGTTAATGTTTTTAAAAATTCAATGTTTGATAGCTAAAAGTTAATTTTAATGATTAATTTTACTTAAGTAAATCAATGACATAGTTAAAGACAAAAATGTCTTGACATTTTCATTTCAAGATTTAAATGAAAGTTCCAAATTATGCAATGAGATGTCATTGATACAACTTTAATGGCCTCTGCAGAGAATTATGCTTGTTTTATATTCATAAGGCATTTAATGAATGAAAGTGGTTGCAGAGTCAAAAGTAACATCTGCACAAATATTAAAACTACAGAATCATGTAATGAAGACTAGAGTTAATGGTTTCTGTGTCTGTTGTTAAGACACTATGAGCTTGCCACACACCTTATACATCTTGAGTCATATGTTAAAAGTCCCCACAGGAAAATGATTTGTTTTGTGAAATGTGTGTTGGAACCATTAAGCCATTGGTTACAATGATATAACAGCATTGGGAACAAAGAAAAATCTTTTGGTGTTCCCCTAAGACATTTGGGAAAAACCTAGTATATTGTGAAGATATGTTTCAGGCTGAAAACGCATGGCACGTTTAGCTGAGTCTAAAAAATGCCACATGCCATCCCTCTTAGGAAATCACTGTATGCATTAGCACAATGGAGGTTTGAGAAATGCTTAAAGAAAATTTGACATTATTACCTGCAGATTTCCTTAAACTTAGATGATATTGGAGCGCTTTTATCAAGTAGCTCTCACTCAGATCAAACAGAACTAATGAAATAGGCACATGCATTGGGACAATACTGACAGAAGGTCACTTGATGATTAGAATTACTCTCAAGGTAGTAAAATTACGATTTAGGTTATATATTCCTAAGGAATGCCCTCATTTTAAAGTTAATGAATTAAATTCCTGCATACCAATTCATACATCAAGTTCTGAGAGTTCCATTAACATGAGGTGAATCTTCAGATGCTTTTAATCTCCAGGTGCAAAAGAACCATGGTCTTGCACAGTTCCAAGGACTGGATGGAGAAATATGATGGCTATACAAAAGGACTAGCACATTTCAGGATCTTCATTGATTGACTGTACACTTTCATATTCTTGTTATTTCTTAATGGAAATATTTATAGCAGCCCCATTGTCATATTCTGTGGCCTACAGTCATATTTGTCTACAAACCCTTCTCCACTATTGAGCAAAAGTAATGTGTTAACTGCAGAATTGGCACATAGTTAATAATTTTCAATAACTCCATATTATTTTATGGATAAAAATATTTCATGGTTTCTGTAATTCATCCTTTTTGCAGATTAAGTTGGTGAAATAATGTGCATTTATCCATATGTTTTGACTTGTCAGAGCCACTGAAATAGACTGTACTAGGGGGAATTAACTACACAATAATGTATGCATTGTATATGTGCCAGAGAATGTAGTTAACATAAAATCTCTTAAGAATAACCACAACAACCCACTTTATAACACATAATACACTGTCTAAAATGACATGAACACCTATTTCCAGTGTTATAATGTAAAAATAACAAGGACACTTTAAGGAAATGTGCTGGGTCCGTGTGACAATTAATAACAAACAAAATAAGAATTACTGCCGTATGCTACTGACTTGCAGTGTGATGTGGAAAAAAAATTCCTCGATCTCTGTTACTGTTTTATCTTTTATATACACTTATCAGAAAAGAAAGAAAGATGAATATTGTTAAAAGAACTTTGAGACTGAAAAAAAAATTGGTACGGAATGCAGAAAGCACAATGACGTGATCAAGTCCATAAAAGAAATTGCCTGAATGGATGCTGTAATCATTCCTAGGGCAGATATTATTAAATGTTTTCATCATTCAGTATATGGTAGAAATGATCTATTTGTTTAGATTTTGACTATGGGATGACTGTGAGGGAAGATATATATTTATCTATATCCCTTCACTCTTCAGACAACATTTGCCTTTGGAAAACATCAACTTAAAAGATCTTTGTACACTCTGTAGTTTCTTTCTCCTGGCATATAAATTCAATGTTGTAATTTGCCTTTCTGTTTATTCAGGTAGCATTCATCTATATAACTTTCTAGGCTTAATAAAGTGACACAAAATACAGCCTTAAGCAAATGGCTGTACTATGCATCAATTCAGTGACTCAGGAGATGATGCCATTGCATATAAAATAGAGCCATTGTTCAGTATTTCTCCAGTACCATTGCTTCTTTCAGGATTTCCTGTTATGAAAAGGCTGAAGGCTTGAGTATTCACGATGGGAAACAATTTGCACTGTGTACACTTAATCCCTCATTGAGCATCAGAATCTCCTGACAAATACATAAATGAGCTGAAGATACTGCAGGTTATGTGCATTTTCATTTCAGGAAAATTACATGTTTATTGTTTCCTATTTTGCATTGATATTCTGAAGCTGTAAGAAGAGTAGAAATAAAAGCAGGTGGAAATAAGGATGCTACAGTTGAGTAATGTTGTCCAGGAGTCTTGGCTTTGAAAAGGCATCATTCATTATGCAGCAGAACACCAGTATTACTAGTATTTTTAATACTTTAGAATGCTGCCAAATGTTTCTGTTGACTAACTTATTCCCAGGGGATCCCTTTAACGCTCTCAGGTTACTCAGGTATTGATTTCCAAATCACTGTGATTGTGAACTCAATTACTACTCTGGCCTAAAATAATAAGTGGTCTTCCTAAAATGTTTCACTTTGGAAAGTCCTAGTGTTAGAGTAGATAGCATCATAAAGATCATCTGATTTCAGCATTTTCATGTTCCATAAACATGTCTAATGATAAGACTCTTCTGAGAACTTATTTCAAAAATAGATTCTCAAGCTACTCCCCTGGACATATTCTTACAATATATTTGACATTGTAGCTCAGAAACCTATATTTTATAACAAAGATTCCAGATTATTCTTAGGATCTGGTATGTTTGGGAAAAACTGAAGTAATTCAGCATTTTAATTTTTATATTATATTATGAGAAGCAGCAGAGCTCCAGACAGATTTAAATGATTTATCTAAATTATACTGCAGACTAGTTTAAATATTAGAGTTCAAGAAAAAATGTTGATGGACAACCATTTTGCATGCCAGGGTGCCAAATGGCAGAACTTGAGTTACCATCCATATTGAATAAAATAATGTTATTCATTGTGGGGAAAGTGAAAGGACACACTTTACCCTGGCAATTGAGACCAGCTGAGGATAATTTTCATCCCAAAGTAACATTTGTCAATATCTGGAGATATTTATTGTGTCAACACTTCAGGCTGATAAACTGGTATTTAGTAGGTAAAGGCAGGGGTGCTACTACAAATCTTAAAATGCACAGGATTATCCCATCACAGACAAAGAATTATTTGTGTCAAAAGTGTCAGGTGAATCCAAGTTGGGAAGACCCAACAAGCACTTAATCCCTTCATGTACATTCTTCCTGATATATTTAGAAGTTATATCTTGCACACTAGAGAAGTAGGACACTGTTTCCTATTTTCTTCTTGAAACTGTGATAGAAGGTCTTATCAAAGTTAAGCAGGTCATTTGTTGGTCCATATTGGGCTATACTTTGAGGGAGAATTTGATTTCCCCTTCACACATAGGATCATAAAATTAGACCCCAAAAGATCTCACTCCATTCTACTAATCAGGTATCAAAACCTACAGATTCCTAGAACACCTCAGTTATGTATGCTTTGATTTTTCTGTATTCTGTGCCAAGATCACTCCAAGTCTGATTCTCTAGTGTAAGCTACAACCTACAGTACCAATGTCTACTGATGCTGAACAGAAATTGGGACAGAGATTTTAGCTGAAATCTTAACCTAGAGACTAAGTGATTGGAATTATTAGTTCAATTAAGAGTAACTTGGGGTTGGAGATTTAGCTCAGTGGAAGAGCGCTTGCCTGGCAAGTGTAAAGGCCCTGAGTTCGGTCCCCAGCACCGGAAAAAAAAAAAAGGAAAAAAAAAAAGAGTAACTTATTTGCTGAATCCACCCAATTTTATTTTCCTAATATTCCTTAATTCTGTTTACTCTGTCTCTGCTATCTGCTATTGGTACTTACTTTAGGTCTTCATCATCTTTTTCATGAACCATTATAATAAATGTTTCACTAATGCTAATGTCTTAACTTTTTGCCATTTGTCTACCCATTCTTCACTTAACAGTTTTCTTTCTGAATATTTTTCTGATATTTTGTGTGTGTGGAGTGTGCATGTGGTGCTGGTTATTGAACCAAAGGTCTCACCCATCTCTATACTGAACTGCATTTCCAGCCCTATGAAATATTATTTTCACCCTCAGATTTTTCTCCACCCCAACATTTTTTTCTGATTAAACTAATTAATACTTTCTTCTCATCTGCAGCAATATTTCTCAAACTTGGGTTGTATATAGAATCTTTTTAAAGGATAAAAAGATTTTTTGCATATTACTTAAATCATATTAAATTGTTTTATTATAAAATCACTTTACATAAGTAAAGTGAAATGAAACAAAATCCTCTTTATGTTTAAAGCTTAATGAAACTATAACACCACAACATAGTTTCAAATAAACTGAACTATAAACAAGGAAATCTTAAATTTGCCATATTAGCTCATCATGAGAGTTGATATTGTCCTGAAACTCTAACCTGCATATATTTCCCTTATTTTCATGTCTGTGCTATATAGTAAGTTTTGGTATGACTCAATTCTTCCATTTTTAAAATTTTGTAGCTAACATGAGCACATTATTTAAATATAGGAGCTGCATACATTATTTTGCTTTAGCCCAGGAAAGATAATTGTTACACAGAAGTGAAACCAAAATGCAAAACAGATAAACAAAGGCAGTAGAAGTTGATAAACAACATTGTCCGCATCTCCTATCATTATCTTATATTTTTATATTATCATGAACTAAAACTACCAAATTAAAATTTTTCATTAATTCACAATCACAAGGAAGGTTATAAGTTTGAGAACTATTTTGAATAATAGGAACCATTGACCTGCAATAATGTAGGAAAGAAGATAACACTTATTGAGTAAATACCTGTGTGCAGAGACACTGTGCAAGGATTTTGTATACCTACAGATATGGTGGCATAGAGGGTGATTACCCCACTTTATACACAGGGTAGGATATGAATGCAAGATCTCTGATTTTAAATCAAAAAGACTTTTCAACTATACTATATCTTCTTAAAGTACATTCAACCAACCAAGACAACCAATGAACAAAAATCCAGTGTGATTACCAGAGTTGACCCTTTCATTGAAAATGGTTCATTATAGTTTACTATTTAGTCATCTGTTTTTATGGCTGTTACTGATCTGAAATTATTATTGTTACCGGTTAAGTGTGAATCTCTATACTTTCTTACTATAATTAAACTGAGGTCCAGTCTTAGTTATTTCTTCCTGAACTGAACTTCAACATCACTGTATAAAATAGATGACACAATCAATCTTTCCTTTCTATTGTCATAGGTCACTTCATCCCTCTATTTATATTTATTCAGAACATACTTCTTTTATTTTATTGCCACAAGCATGAGAGAACATTTACTTTTTTCTTATTACCTAGAGATATCTGTCTTCTTCAATCTCTTTGTAGTCTGTTTTCATCAGAAAATATCTACTTTGAGAAGCATTCTCTTTATCTGCATTATATTATTGAATTTTTCCTTTTTTATGCTTTCATGTGGATATTAAACCTATTGTTTTAGTTATTTGGATACTAAATTTAGGATTAATTTATCAAACAAAATTTATTGTAGAAATAATGTCATGTGAGTTAAATAATATGGAAAATTCCTCTAATCAATGGATTCTTAGATTTTTCATGTGCTTTGCAAGCAAAGAGAGATATAAAATAGATGTGAAAACAAGTAAGATAGACATAGCTGGTGCCAGCAAGGAAAAAGATAGGAATGGTAAGACTGTAATATATAATTACCAGATAAAATATTAACTACATACTGCAGAAAGAGTTCCTATAGGAAAACTCTTAATTATAGACATTAATTATTAGAAAGTTTATGGTAGATGGAAAAGCTTCTTAGATATGTGAATAGTATGCATAATCAAAGGATGGACTAAGTAACTAAGGGGTGCAATCAATGTTACTAGAGGCAAAGTATCTGAGTTTCAGCTTCACATTGTGAGGACGAGAGTACTGCAACCAATTTGTTGTGAAGCAGCATGCCCCCATTAGAAATCCCAGTTGTCACAAGTTATATTTTGATTATGTGCCTTTCTAAGGACTAAAAGCAACGTGTCTCTTTTGCATTGGATTAAGGCTGTACCTGTCACACACCCAACCCATTTCACCTTCAGCATATTCTGAATTCAACTCAAATGAAAACTTTGGTAGCTTTTGATGTAGAGATTCATGACAATAGGAAACAATTTTGCCTATTTGGAACTTCAGAAGAAATTAATTTGGATCAGCATTTGCCCTGTTTGCCACAATCATGAAGAGTACCTCTTACCATATGGTAGGAAATAAAAGAGAACCTTAAGGTCTTATTTTCTAAGTTGGGACTAAAGTTCTTTGAGTGGCAAATCTCAATGAACAGTCATAAGTTTATAAGCACCGACCTCAGGCCTTTTTTGTATCTGTGTTGCCTACATTTGGGTGACAGCTAACAAATGTCATTGCTAAAGGTTGGGTACTGTTTGACAGCTTACACAGAGGAAAAGAAATCAGCAGAATACTTCATTATGTTTCTGCTTCTAGATTTCTTGTTTCTTATAACTATCTGTTTTAAGAACTAAAACCATTAGAGCTATTATGAAATGCACATGTGATTTTATTATTTTTGACTTATTCTTCACGTTCATTTAAGCTTCTTAAGATGATACCGATGTTCATTGATATTTTGGATTGGTTCAAAAAGTTCTTTCTATACTTCTGTGTCAGTCTACCTTATGAAAATTTCTAACCCTCACTTTTAGAGACCTGCAATATATTGGAGAATAATAAAAAGATAATTCCTTGAGAGAATGACAAGATAAGCTATAGGCTAGGAGCAAATATTTATAAAAGATGTGTATGATATAGTGCTTTTATTGAAAATATACAGAGAACCCTTTAAAACCCAGCAATAAGAAAATGAATCACCTGATAAAAATGGGTAAAAAATTTGAAGCAGGCATCTCAACAAAGAGGATATACAGATGATAAAGAAGCATATGAAAAGATGCTCAACATCCATCAGATGCAAATTATGGACCTCCAAATTAAACAACCTATACTCCTATTGGAATAGTTAAAATTCAGAACATTTACCCTTATGCCAAGTGCTGATAAGACTGTGGAACAACGGAAACTTTCTTATTCATTGCTAGTGGGAATGCAAAATGGTATGACTGATTTGGAAGGCAGTTAGGCAGTATCTCACAAAACTAAACATATTGTTACCATATGATCTTGACTTAGATTTTCATCTGGGTGAAAATCTGCACACAGATGTTTGTATCATTGTTAGTCATAATTGCCAAATCTTAGGAGCAACCAATACATTCTTCAGTAAGAGAATGAATAAGTAAACTGGTACATCCAGACCATAGAACATTATTCAGTGCTGAAAACAAATGGACTATCGTGTCCTGAAAATACATGAAAGAAACTTGAAATGGTTATCACTAAGTGAAAGAAACCAATCTGAAAAGGATACAACTGTATGATTTCAACATTCTAGAAAAGGGCACAACTATGGTGTCAGTAAAGAGGTAAGTGGTTGTCTAGAGTTAGTAAACAACAAAGGATGAATAGGCAGAGCAAGCAAAGCTTTTAGAGCAGTTGAAACTCTTCTGTATGATACAGTAATAGTGAATACAGTCATTATATATTTGTCAAAACCCATGGAGTAAGCTTGGGAATGGCACAAGAGGTAGAGTGCCTGTCAAGCAAACACAAAGTCCTGAGTTCAAACCACTGTACTTCAAGAAAAATAAATGGAGTATACAACTTCAAGAGCAAACTATGATGTAAACTATAAATTTGTCTGATAATGGTGTATCAGTGTAGGCTCATCAGTTGTAACAATTGTCCCATTCTGGTGAAAGCTCTTCATAGCTGAGAGCTATGAGTGTTTGGAGTCAGCAGAGGGAATTTGGGAAGTCTAAATACTTTCTGTTCATTTTGCTGTAAAATAAAACTGCTTTAAATAGTAAGAGCTATAAAAAAGATAATGCCTCATATTAAGTGTTATGAAAGAAAGATTATAAAAGGTGTGGTAGCCCAGAGAAGAGGGAGCTTATTTGGCCTAAGTCAATTTGGAAAGACTTCACAAAAGTGGTGATTTTATTTATTTTTTTAAATTTTTTTATTGTTGCCCTGGGTGGGGGTGGGGGTACGTTGTAGCATTTATAAAGGCTTTTTACAATGTATCAAATATATCATACTTGAATTCATCCCCTCCACTGCTCTCTTTCATCCCCCCTCCCCTAATTCCTGGGAAAGTTTCAACATGTATCATTTTTGCATTTACATACATGCGTATACATTATTTGCACCATATTTGCCCTCCTAGCCCTTTCCCCACCCTCTCACCCCGCCACCAGTGCCAACTTCCCCTACCTTCCTTGGGCAGAATCTATTCCACCTTCTTGTTCTCCGATTTTGTAGAAGAGAAAACATAATTTTAAAGGTGAGAATTAAAAGCAAGTAGAATTTTATATGAAGAAAGAGGGTATGTGTTGTAAGTAGAGAAGGAGAAGAAAGGAAGAGAAGGGGGTTGAATAGGAGAGAGAAAAGGAGGAGAGAAATGACGAGGTGTGACAATTTGTGATTGCCTTATAATTCTACCTAAAAATGAAGTTTAAAGTAGATAATAGGTATGCCATTAGACTAGTTGGGCAAGTTGAGAATAATTTTAAATAGCTAATTTTGAAGTCTACCTACAGAGCAAATGTGATGGGTAGAAAAAGTAATATGTATCGTGTGTTTACTTTGTTGTTGCTTTGTTTTGGATTACACATGTCATCTTCACCGCAGTCCTAGATGTTAGACATTATTATCTCAGTTTGACTGAGGAAGTGAAGACAAAAAGGGTTAAATAGCTGCCTTAGTTCATATAGCTTACTAGACATCATGATATCAAAATTCACATGCCTGTCCACTGCTCCAAGAGGAGGTATATATAAGTGAAGCATTCAAAGAGGGAGAAACTAGATGCAGATCAGACTTTATTGTCCATTTTTTATGTGTTTTCCCAGGTCTCTTTGCAACAAATTTGACCAGTATCTGCAATCAACTGCAGTTCTATCAGAACTTCATGATGTTTCACTTGGCCAGATACACACAAAGTATTCTCAAGATTCGAAGTATTCAGCAAGTTATGGCGAGACAGAACCATGATAAACGCTTACCGGATTTTCATGATAAATATGGCATTGCTGTGCTAGCAGGTGGAACCGCTTTCTGTGCTGTTGCATGGGTGATTTTATCCACACAAATGGGAATAGAATGGAACCTATCTCCTGTTGGCAGAGTTACCCCAAAAGAGTGGAAAGAAAATTAATTACCACAGTTATTATAATATAGAGTGGTTTCAAAACCAACTTGTCATGTAAGCTTTCTTGCTCATTAAAATATAACATAATTGGAGAAACAAAATTCATTGAACTCTTCCAAAATTCATTGAGAATAGTCATTTTAGTGTGAAGGCAATGTGGTAACAATGGGTATAGATTGCATGGGATTGAGAATAATATATTTGAAGGTAAAATTAATAAAGCATGTATTCTTCTGGTTTAATGACTTATCTTCTGTATCCTTCAGTGGCTATATATACACACATGCACCTTACAAATTAATTTTATTGAATTCCTACTGAATATTCCTTTCAGCTGTTTTCAGAAGTTGACCATTTTCATAGCTTCATCTTTCTCACCCTGGTTTTCATCACCATAGTCTCATTTATAAAAGCTTTCTAGCTGGTCTCCTTGTTTCTGTACTTGCTCCAGAATCCCCCTGAACCAATCCCCCACTTCTGGTCCCACCCCATTCACTACCTTTTTCTTAGCACAACAGAGTGATCATTTTAAAATATAGCTCATGAAGTCACTCATTTCTTCAAAAAGGAGTTACTCCCCATTTCTCCCCAGAGTTAAAGCTATAAAGTTCTTTAAAAAGGTCCAAATACCTAAAATCTACACTGTTCAGTTTCTTTCTATGTCGTGATGTTTCTATTATTTCTTTCTTGTGCATGGAATATACTTTTCCTGATTTTCCCTCACACCATTCTGGGTTTTATCCACATGTCATCTTTTTTTTTATTCATATGTGCATACACTGTTTATGCCATTTCTCCCCCCTTCCTCCCACGCCCTCCTTTACCCTCCCACCCCCATCACTTCCAGGCAGAACATATTCTGCCTTCTTCTCCAATTTTGTTGAAGAGAAAACATAAGAGATAATCAGAAAAACATAGCGTTTTTGCTAGTTTGAGATAAGGATAGCTATACAGAAAGATTCCTAGCATTGCTTCCATGCACATCATCTGTCATCTTTTTTTAAAGAAGGTCCTTGACTATCTTCTTAAAGTCTACAACCTCTGTTTTGACCTCACTTTCTCTATCCTGCTTCCTTGCCTTATTTTTTTCTAGAGTTGCTATTATTATCTGACATTCAATATATATTTTACTTACTTATTTGTTTATTGTTGGTGTATGAAACCCTATAACATCATAGAACAGGACCTGGCAGATTAAGCTTTTAAATAAGTTGAGTTAACAAATTAATGGGTAACCTTAGTTAATTCAGACTTCTTATTAATCTGAAAATATGAACTTGCTTACCACTGTGAGTTGCAGGATTATTGAAGAACATATTAGTTATTTCATGTCATCTTAAAAATTACCCTAAAACTTAGTCATTTAAAACATTTATTAACTCACAGTGGGTCAGGAACTTATCTGAGCATGTCTTATCTGACAGTCTCCTTGAGTAGGAGCTCATGTTTGTACCATGTCATTCAGAGTACAGTCATCTTGAGAAACAACTGCTGGAGGAGCCACGCTTCTGGTTGTTGTCTAGCCTCAGGAACTTGTTGAATGTGGCTGAATATATCAGATCTTTGTTATGCAGGTTTCTCCATAGGTAAACTCATAATACAGTAGCAATAACTTGCATCCTGTAGCATTAAGAGAGGGTTTTCAAAATGGAAGCCACACTCTTTGGTGCTTAATCTTACAAGTGATATTCTCTCACCTTTACTACAGTAAGCATATAGCTAGAATGAGAGAATTATGCAAGGGAATGATTATCTGATGGCAGAAACCATTGGGGTCTACCTTAGAGAGTACCTACTACAGTTGGCAATGGAGACCTCCTCCCCCAACTACTGAATGACAAACATCAGAGTGTTTGTTTCTCAAGCTTAAATACATAGTGGTATCATTATTCTTTATAAAAGGATGTTACAAGTGCTTCCCTCCCATTTTGTAGAATTTTTAGAATTTAGGGTATTTAGAAGTTTCTCTAGGATTGTTACTAGATGCAGACTTGGTAGGTTTAAGGCATACCCATTTAAGCTTTGCCAGTATTTCATATTCATTCTCCAAGGTGGATAGAATTGTCAAAAAATTTAATATTTGCTCCTTTGATGAGAATCAAAGAGTAGCTCATGTTTTAATTTCTGTTTTTCTGATTACTAATGAGGTTGGACATGATGCGTTAGCTTTTTGTTTTTTCTTAGTGTGTGACTTTTCTATTTGTTTTTTGTGCCATATTTCTTTTTGGTTGTTTGTCTTACTCATTTGTAGATTTTTTTTATATTCTGCATAAGATTGGATCAGTCAGGGTTTAATCAGAGAGAAAACCAGTATGAGTAGTTTAGAATATAGGATTAATTAAAGGAATTATAATGCATTTGTAATTATGATAGGTGGTAGAGAAGCCTTTACAAGACTATTGCTTCTGTCTTTGGTATGAAACAAGTTCTCATTAATGGAGAAAAGCTACATGGGAAGTAGGGGAGTACTAGGACCAACTGGAATTGAGAAGAGTGCACTGAAATTATGAATACAAATTGGAACTTGTACATGTTTGTCACCATTTCTATGATAAGTTGGATGACCTACAGAAGTTGGTGCTCTTTATTGTGGGGCTGCACATTCACCTGGAGTAGTATTCAGAAAAGCTGAAAGAAAAGAACTGCTGTGGTTTGAATAGTTATTGGCCTAGCTACTGTTTCTTGTCAATAAAGCAAGCCAGATGATCAGCAATAAATTATAGAAGCTGCCATAGTGATCAGTGTTGTATGCCAACCTTCAGAGATTAAAATGATTGTTGTTTCATTTCCTTGTTCCCCGTTTCATGTCATTTTTCACTGTTGGCATTGGTGGAACCTTTAGAATGTGGGGCTTAGTGGGAGGTCCTTAGGTCACTGGGAGTAATTTTGGGACACCAGTCTCTTGGATTTCCAGTCTGGTGATGTAGCTCTTCTACACACACTCACTCCTGCCCTTATGTGCTGCCACCTGCTGCCTCCCTCGTAACAGAGACCAAACCAATGGAGCTGCATGACCTTGGATTTATAAAAGTGCTAAATAAAATTTTTCTCTTTATAGTTAGCTGCCTCATGTATTTTGTTGTGGTAATGCAGGATAATACAACTAGAAAAAGTAGTGTGAACTTATATAAGTTAATACTTAGAATGGTACTGTAATTCACCTTGTACCAATTTACATTGATATGAAACCAGTAGTGAAGCAGACTTCCATCTAAAATGATGCAGCTTGCGTTCATAAGACTAAACTCATACTAGCTGTCTTCCTAAAAGAGAACACAAAGCCCTCTCAGGGTGGCACTCTCAGCTCCCAACTTGAAGGCACCATTTCTGTGGTTCCTGATAGAAGTATAAGACCTCTAGACCAATAAAGCTTAAAGTCCTGGGAACAGAAAATATTTTGCTGGTAGATCACTAGAAGTAATAGTGGGAAGAGCTACTCCTATAATCACTTTTTGACTTCCAAAAAGTGATTATATTTATTCTATAAATACTGGTTGTGGGAAAATTGGACAGTTTTCTTAATTTAGAGTTTATTCATCCTGGAAGACATTACTTCAGTTTTGCAAGATTGTGTTAGACAGCTGTTGCTATAACTAACCCTTTAGAAGACATTAAATCATCCTATCAGTAGTGAGAAACATGAGGCCAGTGACTCCCATGGAATGAGACTATTTCTGTAATTCATTTGCTACACAATGGATTTCTTGATTAAAACAAGAGATAAGTGCTATGCCATAATGCTGAACAAGGCATTTTTTAAGCTTATGGATGACAGTATTCACAGATTTATGTAAGAAAGAAGGTATTTTTTTTCTTTTATTTATATGTGCATACAATGTTTGGGTCATTTCTCCCCCCTTGCCCCCGCCCATTCTCTTACCCTCCAGCCCCCTCCCTCTCCCCGCCTACCGCCTCACTACCAGGCAGAAACTATTTTGCCCTTATCTCTAATTTTGTTGAAGAGAGTGTATAAGCAATAATAGGAAGGACCAGGATTTTTGCTAGTTGAGATAAGGATAGCTATACAGGGAGTTGACTTGCATTGCTTTCCTGTGCATGGGTGTTGAAAGAAGGTAATTTTAACAATAAGTATGTGTGCAAGTAAGAGCAAAGGTCCACCTTTTCTATGATGGAAATGGTGCAGTGGAGTCAACTGATGGCTGAATGATCTCTCCTTTCTGCCAGGAAATAGTGCCAAATGGATGTACAGACTAGCTTTGATGAGCTGAAGTCCATATTATAAAACTTGTACATAATATCCATCCCTGCTACCATGGTCACTCTATCAAGGAGCCATTGTGAAAGCACAGGATGGCTGGGAAAGAAACTGATAGCTATAAGAATGAGTCACCTTGTTTACCTCATCTTCAGATAATACTGTGGTAAGTATCCTGTTGCAAGCATTTATATGGAGCATGAATATCCTTCATACTGTGCTCATTTATACAAACCTATTCAGACATCAGAAATTTTCTTTTTCTTTGTTCCTTTTGGCAGTACTGAGGATTGAACCCAGGGCCTCATGCTTGCTAGGCCCCAAGCTCTTTAGTTTGATTTTTCAGATCAGGTCTGGCACTTTTCCCTGGGCCAGCTGAACCTCGATCCTCCTACCTCTGTGTCCCAGTAGCTGGGTTTATAGGCTTACACTGGGCGGCAAGCTTCTGTTATCAATTTCTAACAGTGTTTCTAATTCCTTGACTGTACTGTTAAGCCATTAGGTAGTACCATGGCTCCATGTATAATTGTACCTTTGATCATCATCTAACAGGGAAAATGAACAACTGTGTGTCAACTACTTGATACCCTGTTCTCAGAAGAAAATTTTCCCTTTCTAACAGGACCAAGCTGAAATTAAACTATTGCTGAAATTATCCACTGTCAGGTATGGCCAGCATATCTTGCAGAATAAGATCCAAAAGTTTTTTCCCTTGTGAAGCTGGTCTGTGGGGCCATAGATTGACACACCCCTAAGACCTAGATTCAAAATGATAGGAAACTTTCCTAAATACAACTTGTAAACAGTGGATCCAAGATTGAAGCCCAGATTCCTCTGTCTTAAGAACCTGTTCTCTTATTTACACACTAATTTCCTAGTTCTTCCTGATATATATATATATGTTGGAAACTCTGGAGAAGGATTCAAGCTGGAGATAGAAGAGAATTGTATTTTTGTGAAAACTACAAAGGTAAATAAGACCATCAAGAGTCTAGCAGCCAGGAAGTGGGGATAAGAAGCAAATGTGGAATGTAATGAACATTTTAAGATAGCAGTTACTTTTATCCTTTATTTTTTCTGAATATTTTTTTTTCATTTTTCTTTTATTATTCATATGTGCATACAAGGCTTGGTTCATTTCTCCCCCCTGCCCCCACCCCCTCCCTTACCACCCACTCCGCCCCCTCCCTCTCCCCCCCAATACCCAGCAGAAACTATTTTGCCCTTATTTCTAATTTTGTTGTAGAGAGAGTATAAGCAATAATAGGAAGGAACAAGAGTTTTTGCTGGTTGAGATAAGGATAGCTATACAGGGAGTTGACTCACATTGATTTCCTGTGCGTGGGTGTTACCTTCTAGGTTAATTCTTCTTGAACTAACCTTTTCTCTAGTACCTGTTCCCCTTTTCCTATTGGCCTCAGTTGCTTTAAGGTATCTGCTTTAGTTTCTCTGCGTTAAGGGCAACAAATGCTAGCTAGTTTTTTAGGTGTCTTACCTATCCTCACCCCTCCCTTGTGTGCTCTCACTTTTATCATGTGCTCATAGTCCAATCCCCTTGTTGTGTTTGCCCTTGATCTAATGTCCACATATGAGGGAGAACATACGATTTTTGGTTTTTTGAGCCAGGCTAACCTCACTCAGAATGATGTTCTCCAATTCCATCCATTTACCAGTGAATGATAACATTTCGTTCTTCTTCATGGCTGCATAAAATTCCATTGTGTATAGATACCACATTTTCTTAATCCATTCGTCAGTGCTGGGGCATCTTGGCTGTTTCCATAACTTGGCTATTGTGAATAGTGCCGCAATAAACATGGATGTGCAGGTGCCTCTGGAGTAACAGTCTTTTGGGTATATCCCCAAGAGTGGTATTGCTGGATCAAATGGTAGATTGATGTCCAGCTTTTTAAGTAGCCTCCAAATTTTTTTTTTTCAGAGTGGTTGTACTAGTCTACATTCCCACCAACAGTGTAAGAGGGTTCCTTTATCCCCGCATCCTCGCCAACACCTGTTGTTGGTGGTGTTGCTGATGGTGGCTATTCTAACAGGGGTGAGGTGGAATCTTAGCGTGGTTTTAATTTGCATTTCCTTTATTGCTAGAGATGTGAGCATTTTCTGAATATTTTTTGATGTGGGATTAGGATTAAAAAGTCTACCTTTGTAGGTTTAAATATTATATGTATACATGTAATTGTGTGTGTTTAGTGAGAGAGCAAAAATGTGCATGTGTTTGTCTATATAAATATATAAGTACATACATGCAGTTACATATATGTGTGTATTTTTTCAGAGGACAGTTATCTTAAGGGGCATATATATGCATATATGTTTGAAATATTATTATATTTAAATTTTTGGCTAGTGTTTTCTTACTGCCAAACATAGGTATTGAATCTCTTGGTATTTCTAACTTTTCTCACTGCAAATTATATTCAGATCCTATATAAAATATTGGATGAAAAACTATTTTGTTGTTTTCTATGTGTCTGCAAGCTTTTGAATAAACCCATCAAATTATCATGTTGTAATTCTTATATCCTCCACATACTTTTTGGAAATATATAACATTATGCATTATTATTAAACATTTTATTTGATAGGTATTTAATATACTTAACATATTTGTTTGCTGTCATCCAAGACAGAGAACTTCATTTTGACCCATTTTCCCTTTATTTGGAAAAACTGGACCTTTGTTTTGTTGCTGAATTGTTAGAATAAATAATTAAAATTTACCATATTTATGAGTTGTTATGCTTGTTAAAGATTTAAATGTTTTCTTAATCCAACCTGGTTATTTTCCCTACCGAATAGATGTTTACCTATAGTTAGCTATGGGTTGGTTAAATGACATGGAAGTCACTTTGTTTTTTTGTGTGAAATTAGATGCTGCATGGAAGTCATATTAAAAAGGGCTAAATTCCGAATGCTCCAATAAGAATTTTACAAACTTTCTAAGAACAGACAAGCCTGATCTTATTCCAAGATACAGTTGCAAATTAATAGATAGATCCTATGACTGCAGGCTTACTGATGGGAAAACTATAAAAGAGTCAGGCTGGAGAATCAGGACAAATGGATGGTGTGTGTTCAGTCAGTCTGATTTATATGCAGTCACTGCAATGGGATTTGAATGTGAGATCCAATGAACTTAAGGTTCATGACACAACCTCATCACTAATAACAAAACTATTTGTTCAAAAACCATATGAATATTGGTCTCCGGTGTTAACAATGGATAAAGAGATATATCTTTGTGTCATAGAGTTTGCTTCCATTTCTTTTACTGATTTAACAGAAGTATTGTGTGACATTGTAAAAGATATAATGTAAGAAAAGTAACATGGAGATTGCAAGTCACTTATTAACAACCATCGTGCAAACAAATTTCAGCAATGAACCACACCACTTTTAACAGAGGTGTCTACTAATTTTGGAAATCGTTTAAGTATTATGATAGTGCTTCATTTATTACAAGTACAGAAAAGTGCATACATGTTAACATACATCACAAAATCTTTCATGTTTTGCAGTAACAGCAGTTGCTTTCCTAGGGGATGACATTAATTTGAGCAGTGTCTCTTATTTTCCAATAACCTTTTGCATTGTAAAAAAAAAATCTGCAACTTCATTTTCTTCCCCTATCTGGAAACCATAGAAACCAAAGTGAAATTATAGCTAAGAAGTTCGTCACTGGGCTATCTCAAGCTGATCTCCATGGAAACATTTCACATTTTCTTGAAATGAAAGATCTTCCAATCAGACACACAACCATAACTGATAGATGTCTGACAAGTATAAAAACAAAAAGAAGTATGTGGATATTTTATTAGTTAATATATTCAGGAGAGTTTTAAAACTACTTCCTAAAATATTTAAGTGGTAAATATGATGCCAGCTACAGAAATGAAAGTAAAACACAGTTTCGAAAACTAAATTCAATCTGTTATTCTTTTTACATATTGTTCTTGTTAACTTTCTGCATTAGAGACAATTTCCTAAAATAGTATGGATCATGGATTTAGGAATATCTATTTCAGAGCCTAACTCAGCTATCTGGCTTGTATTTCCCAATTTCTTTTTCTAAAGTACAGGGAAATAGTACTTGTTTTACTGAAGTTTCTTGAAGATTACATGGTTTATGGTAAATGCTTACTAAGTAATTCTAAATTTTTATCTGGTCAAAATGAATAAATGAGTAATGACAGTATTGATGATGACATCTTCAGCCCTATAATGAGTGGTTATTAAGGGTTGGTATTGTTCTAGGAGAGAGATATTAAATGTGGATGACACATTCTCTAATATCAAGACCTCTGCCCTTGATTTAGCTTTGATAATAAAAAGGCTATCCCTAGTTCAATATTTATCTGTTCTCTAAAAATTCACTTTTAATTCTATCGTTTGGAGCTTATGTCACATGAATCAGGGCAGGAGAAAGACTTCTTCATTTTGCAGGATTTTTACCTAACAGGCTTATTACAGTTTCAAAATTATCTTAAATTATATATAAGACTCTATTAATTTTAGTATAGCTTTCTGTTATATATGTATAGAATCTATATAGTAATGTACATTTGCCAAGACATACACATGACAAATATAATTGTATAATAGTCACACAGAGTGTGACGACTTGTCTTTTGTGAGAGCAAAGTGAAACTGAGAAAAGAGGAGTATGTGGACTTTTGAGCAGAACAATAGACAGAATCTCCCACTCTATATAGAGTTTTCCTCTCTTTTTATAGCTATCATTCTATATCTATCGCCCAGTGTCTTGGTTCCTCTGCTCCATACTCCTGTCTCTGCTTTTTGCCCCTGTCTCTATCTTTATCTCCAAATCTATATAACCTAATCTGATTAAATTAAATAAGTATACTATATAACACCACTGTATTACTATAGAAGCAATACTAAAATTAAGCAGGTTTTAAACTTTTTCTGCTGCAACACAGAAATGGCTATATATCAAACTTCTATGATATGTTTAAAATTTGATTTTTAAAAACTGGCAATATGTTAACAAAATGTATTTTATTAAACATTTGCTTAAGTCAGGTTAAGATAGACTTACAGTTATAACACCATTTCAAACACATTCTATCTGAACCCATGCTTTTCTGTCTTAATAAAACATATGAATGCTGGTATGTAAGAAGGGCATATGCTAGGAATAGGAATAAGCTTAACTTTACTCCATATTTTTTATCTACCTTCCCCACCTGCTAAATCATTTGTGAACTTGAGCTTCCATGTGTTACTATTATAGCAATAGAGTATCCAGGCCACTCCATTATTACTACATTACATGATGTTATGAGAACAGTGGCAGGGGGAAGAGGGAGGTCACAGACCAGCATGCCAAAGTTTGCTTCATCAGTTCTCCAAATTGTAACATAAGAATTTTTGCAGTTCCTGTGACTATAAATTACTCCTCAACAGTACTAAATGAGCAATTGGGGCTGCTATTCCCAACTAACTGGGATAAGACTTTTTAACCTCACATCCACTTCAAAAAAGTTATTCACGTTGGTCACTTGTAAGAAACTGTTCACATTTACATGTACATGAAAGTTCAATTTGCTAACATATTTCCAAAGTACTGTATCTGAAATGTAAATAAATTTTAACTGTGTTTTTATTATTTTCCTAGTGCAACAACATGTAATGTATTTGATAAGCATGAGAATTTTTCTTTAATATTTTTTTAAAAATTAATCACTTCTTTATCATGTTGGCTTACACTGCATTAAAATTTGATCAACTGAAGAATCTAACAAACAAGAAAAAATAGTTCCTTTAATTTGCTAAATATTGTGCAACTTTAAACTGCTCAATAGTATTTCATAGTTTAATCTTGAGTTATTTTTTAAGAAATAAGGATATTTAAGAAAGTTGTTTCTATAAAATAAGAAAAAAATGCTTTAAAGAGTGTTTCTATGACAATTGTAAGAAGAATAGTATACTGTCCACATTTACTTTTTCAATGAACACATAAAATTTTAAAGCAAGATTATTCCATTGGGCTTTACTTATTTATCATACTTATTCAACTAATAGACTGTTTTGTGTTCTTCACTCTTCAGGAATTAATAATATTCTGGATTGTGTTATGAATCCTCAAAGAATATAAGATCATTTATTAGTTTGTCAAATTGAATTTCAAAATTTGAAGAGGTTGTGGCAAAATGACAGAAAGCTTTTTTAAGTGAATTAGTCCATATGTGAGCCACATTTCATTTGCATTAGTTTGAACTGATTATTTGATAAAGTTACCTTGTCTCTGAACCAGTCTTTTTGGAGTTACATAAGTTTGGCTATGGCTTATTACATACAATAAAGGTAAAGTTAAAGAGGGAGAAAGAAAATTTAGTTTCAGCAAAGATAATTTTACTTCTATATAATTTACCACTCCAGTTAGGCAAACAATTCCCAACAGTAGGTTGCACACAAATTGCAACAACTATTATAAAACAAGCCCTAATATACTCAAGGACAAGTAGAAAAACTTAACAACAGGAAAGAAACCTATACATTTCTCAAGTCAAAACTGATCAAATTCTCCCTTTCCTCCAAAGTATTGTGGTTATAGAAGTCCTACAAAGGAAGATTGAATATGTGTGTGTAATTGTAATAGCATGTTCTATTATCTGGATGTATTGTAATATTTTTTGCAATATTTTTAAAAGTCCCAAATTATCAAACAAAATGACTCTTCTGCCAGAAAATTTTTTAAAAAGTATAAAAATAAAACTCTACTAAGCAACTAGTGTTAGTCAGGGTTCTCCATAAAAATAAACCAGTGAGTTGTTTGTGGGTGTGTAGAAAGACTACTATACATATTATACGTACATACATAGATAGATATACATACATATATAGAGAGAGAAGAGAAAGAGATGTATTATAACAAATTAGTTAACACAATTATGGAAGCTGAGAAGACTCAATATTTGCATTTGGCAAGATGGAGATCCAGTTTCACAGGCCTAAGAACAAGGAGACCTAATGGTATAAATTCTAATCCGAAGGCTAACAGGTTCAAGACCTGAGACTAACTGATGTTTCAGGCTGAGTCTGAAAAGTCAGAAAACCTTTCAGAGGTCTTTTGGTAGGTCCTTCTCTGAAGGTGAGTCTAAACTCACTGGTCAGCAGGAGGAGTTCCTTATATTTGTGGAAGATCAGCGTTTTCATTTTCCGCTCCAGGACAGCAATTAAAGAAATTATAGGAAACAAAAATAAATAATATCCAGTGTTTATGAATCAGAAAAATTTATATTTTTTAAATGTCCATACTATGAAAATCAACCTATAGACTCAAAACAATCCTAAAATTCTTATGGCATTTTTACAGAAATGAAGATAACCATCATAAAATTTGCATAGAATCAAAAATGATTCTTATAACTAAAACAATTATGAGAAAAAACAAAGTTGGAGGCATCACTCTTAGTGACTTTAAACTATATTACAAAGCTGTAGTCATCAACACAGTATGCTACTGGCATTAAAACAGATACATAAAGTAAATTCAGGTGTCAAGAATAAACCCACAGCTAGCTATATGGCTACCTATACTTTGGTAAGGGTGGTGATATGGGAAAACTGGATATCCACATGGAAAAGAAAAAAGTGGATCCTTGTCTTATGCCATAAACAAAAAATTAACTTGAAATTTGTTAAAAATTAAAGTACAAAATCTGAAACTAAAGCTTCTAGAAGAAAATACATGGAAAAACTGGAATTGATGTTGGCAATGATTTTTTTAAATATGACTTCGAAAGCAAAAATAAAACAAGTGACACTACATCAAACTTTTATATAACCAAGGAAACAATTCACAAAATGAAATATTGAACTACATACAAATGGGAGAGAAATAATTTCTAATCATACTTTGATAGTAGATTATTTAAAATAAAAATAATAATAAAAAATTTCACAAAGGACTTGAGTACATGGTTTTCCAAAAGTGGCAATATGTGCATGAAAAGGTATTCAACATCACTAATTATCAAGGAAATGCAAATCAAACTACAATGAAATATCTTATCATCTCCTATCTGTTAGTACAAATGGTAGGGACCAGGGACCCATCTTTCCCTGTGGGCACTGGGGAACGAGTTAAGCATTGTTAGAGCATTGTTAAATATTGTTATAGCACTATAGTAATAAGTATTTATTATAAGCACCCCTTTTAATGTTTACTTTTCCTTTAAGGCTGAAGGGGTTTGACTCTCTCATTGACAGCTTCTATACTCTTCTCTGGGGCCCTGGCTTCCTTGAGCAAATGACTGCCAGTCAAGCAGCCTGGCTTCCCTCATGCTAGCACAGGCCATTTTGAACACTTTGAGGAAATTGCACATTATCCACAGCTTGCTGCCAAAGCGACTCCTACTCCTTAAGGCACTGATCCAGTAACAGTTTGCATCAGACTTTTTCCCATCACAAAGCCTGAAGCCACTTCTACTCAAGCCAAAGGGGAAACTCTTCCCCTGGTGGCCCAGCAGAAGGCTAGTGATTGGTGTAAACACAGTCCTTCATTTGTATAAGGGATTGCCATATCTTGTGGCAAGAGGGACTGTGCCATGATGGCTGCAAACATGGTCCTTCATTTGCATGAAGTAATTGCCATGATTGCTGCAGACATCCTTGCCACACTCTCTTTCTTTCCATATAAGCAGGCTGCTTGGCTCACTTTTTGAGTCAGACAGGAGATTAACTATGCTGTGCTGCCTCTTGGTGTTGCAACATTAGGCTCAATAAAAGCTTCTCTCCAGTGGTCTTTTCTTGCCTACTTTTGATTTTCATCTATAGCAGAATAGCTGAGCTGGTAACTCAAAGGGAAGGAAAGTCAAGACATTAGGTAGAAGCAGCAGCAACAGCATAGGTGACTGAAGCCACCCCAGCAGCACTGAAGCTGGCAGCAGTGAGTAATTAGAACTGGTAACAATGGACTTACACTGGCTCTGAGTGGAGCAACACTGGTGCCTGGAACAGTAAAACTGATAGCAGCAGGAGAATCACCAGAACAGAGAGTGGTGGCCAATTGGAACTGGTGACAGGAAGAGCAGCAGCAGCAGCAGGGGAAGAGCACTGGAGCTGATGCCAGAGGCCAGCAGAGCAGGTAGTGACAGGAGCAGCTATGGAGCCAACACAGGTTGATGTTGGAACCAGTAACAAGAAGAGCAGCACAGGCCTCAGTAGCAGAGCTGACAGAAGCAGCAGGAACAGTGTCAAAGCTGATACTAATGGCTGATTGGACCTGGCACCAGCACTTGCAACAGCTAAGGGGGCAGTGGCTGTAGTGGCCTAGTAGGGGTGGTGGTAGTGGCTTAAAGGCATTGGGTGGAACTGTAATCTTTGCCAGCACTGCTGTCAGTTGCCCTGGATCCTGACATCCAAGGCATAAGAACTGTAACACTTGTGTTGTGAAAAGTTGCTAGCTGAGATATTGGACATTGAGGCAGTTTAGCAGGAAACAATGTTTTATTGTGCCAGCACAGACTCGGCGGACTTGTGTCCAAAGGCTGAGCCCGCAGAACAAAGGCGTCTTACTTTATATATCCTTGCAAGCAGGTTACAGAGGCAATAAAATTAAAAAACAAGGTTTAACCCATATATGGTTACATGCAATTCTATAGGCTACTTCAGCCTAGTTGTTCTACCCCTAGTGCTATGTGACTTCTTTACCTTTGAATTCTTTAGGTTTTATCTCTCTGCCATGCCATCCCTTCCCTCCTGCTACTCTATCAGAACTCAGGACTAGTTTGTTTTCTTCTGATCCTCCTCCCTTCTACACTTGTTGATGTAAGGAAGGAGTCCTGGTATCCAGAGCCTGTGTATGAGCTGCAACAGTAGAGGGAGCCAGCTGCTGCAAGTCATTAAAAGATACAAAACAATGCCAAGGACCTGGGATAAATTGAAGAGCTTCTCCTTGCCTACACACAGTTCCTATCTGGTAAAGCAAAAGGACCATAGCTTATTGGAAATATTAGAATGGCTGTTATAAAAAAACAGAATTTTAATTTCTGGATAAATATCCGAAGGAAATGAAATTACTTTCTTGAAGAGATATCTGCATCCTTATTATTCACAAAAGCCAAGACATGGCAACATTCTAGGTGACTATTGAATTAGTGAAGAGAACATGATGTATGTAAGTACACCAATGAAATATTATTCAGCCAGCCATAAAAAGGAGATCCTG
This sequence comes from Castor canadensis, assembly GCF_047511655.1. NCBI lineage: Eukaryota > Metazoa > Chordata > Mammalia > Rodentia > Castoridae > Castor > Castor canadensis. The sequence goes on from NC_133394.1 coordinate 117,047,339, forward strand.
CTGTTTACAAGATGACCCTGGAGGATTTTATGCTAACTGCAATAAGCCAAACACCAAAAGGCAAATACTGTTATGTTGTTGCTTAGATGTGGAATCTGAAAACATCAAATCCAAAGAAGGAGAGTAGAAAGATAGATACCAGGGACTGGACATGAGAAAAAGAGGAAATATGGAAAAAAATAAATGGCTATCTTTAAAATACAGCCTATTAAAATTAATTGGTTCCAAAAGATATAAAAGACATCAGCACATGTTTTTTCTAAAGGTGCTGATAGATGTATGAAAAAGTGCTCAGCACTCAGGTCTGAACTGGCCCAGAGGATAATTTTTGCCAAACCCTTGAAACTGTTTCAACTATTCCATAACAGAGAGAGTAATATAAATTTGTGTCTGAAAGTAAGAATTTTGACCTCAAACATCACACATACTGTTCCAAAAAATTGTGATCCTATCTCATTTATCAATATTAAAATAATAAATGGTGAACATGTGTAGATTTGTCCATGAATTTAGGAATGCAAGGATGTTAAGTTTGACACATATAAATTTAATCCATCGTATTAATAATTCTGGGAAGATAAATCATATGCTCATATCCATAGATAAATAAAGACATTTAATAATATCTAAAATCTATTATGTCTTAAAAACAAAATCTATGAGTTGTGTATCTGTCCGTCTCTCTCTCTCTCCACCCCCCCACACACCCACACATACACACACACACACACCCCCTTGGCACAAAAGTCTCTTACTTTCCCATTAGTGGCAGGTAAATGACAAATTACAAGGTGAATATATTCTCTATTTCTGTTAGTACTTAATGTTTTATTGCAAGTATTAGATAGCAAAATTATTCAAGAAGGAAAGAATTAAAGATTCAAGAATTGGAAAGGAAGAGCTTATCTCTATTTGCTGGTGATTGTATTATATACATAGAAAACTCAAAGCACTGATAAACTACAAACTACAAACAAAAGAGAACTCCAGGACAGGACAGTATCAGATTTTAAAATCATAAAATAAAACTCCAAAAGAAGATATGAATGAAATAATTGCACACAAAATAGAAAGTGATAGTCAAATAGTATATATATATATATATATATATATATATAAATATAATAAACTTATATCCATCCATCACATGTGTGTGCCTATGAGCAAATGAAAACACATACCATACACAGTAGGAAGACTCAGTGTCACATTTAATCTTTCTTGAGTTGATTCATAGCACTAAAGCCTTACCAAAAAAATATTAAGAAGTTATTTTTCTTTGGAGCTTGACAAGTTAATTATGAAATTCATTTGAAAGAACAAATAGTAAATCAGGATACATTAAAAAGTCAGGAAATCAGCTGATTCTACTATGTATTAACATGTTATTAATTAAATAACACTAAAATGTTATTAACATTTTCCAGTCTCTATAAGTCAGTTTACTACTGTGTACACATATAAATCAGACCAACATAATAGAATAAAGAATCTGCACACAGACGTTATTGCATAGGGAAATGTGGTATCTACATGGGCAGCATTTAAATAGAGGGAAGGAAGTGGACTGTCTGTGGTACTGGTGTTTGAACTCAGGACCTCATGCTTGCTAAGTAGGTGTTCTACCATTTGACCCACATTGTCAGCCTCAAGAAGATGGACTCATTTAATACGTGGTGTTGGGATAACTAGTTAAACATAAAGAAGACAGATGACATTTGACATTGTATCCATTTCTGGCAATGTGAACAGGACAAATTTCATCTGGCTTAGACCTCTAAACACAAAAAAAGAAATGCAATAAGAATATACTTTCTTATTACACGAGAACAAGGAAAATTTCCCAGTATGAGTCAACAATCCAGAAGCAAAAGGAAAAGTATGGATCAATTTAAGGATTATGAAACAGTTTTGCATTAAAAAAGAAAAGTAAAGCAAAACAAAACTCAAGAAAAACTCCCAATAAAAGAAGTGAAAAACATAAATGGCTAATTGGGAAAAAGTAACTGAAAATTATAGCTGTGCTTGGTGGTTGCAGTCATCCCAGCTATTTGGGAAGCTGAGATCAGATCAGGAGGCCTGTAATTCCAGGCCATCCCAGCAAAAAAATTCATGAGATGATATCTCAATGGGGAAAAAAAAAAGAAGCTGGTCATTGTGGTATACTATGACTAGAAGTGTAAAATAAGAGAATTGCAGTCCAGGCCAGCTTGGGCAAAAGTGAGACCTAGCTTCAAAATAACCAGAGCAAAAATGACAGAAAGTGTGGCTCAAGCATACCATGTACAAACCCCTGAGTTCAAATCCTATTACTCCCCCCCAAAAAAGTATCTGAGAATCATATCAGCTAAAAGAATTACTGCTTGCAATACGTAAAAATAGAGAAATAAAAGATCAACAGGTAGAAAGAGATACACAGATCCTTCACAGGAAAATAAATGCAAATATCTCATATATATATATATTCACAACTCTTATGATGAGAGAATGTGCTAATTAAAATGAAATAGGGATACTAACTCTCAGCAATGATTATGGAAAAAATCCCAACATTTACGAAGTATGTTGGTGACGCTGAGGGAACACACACTGTCATACACTGCTGCCACAAGTACAAAACGATAAATATCTCAGAAGAATTTGACATATTCTGCATTTACCTTTGACCCAGCAATCTCATTTCTAGGAATCTATCCCAAGTCTACTGGGGACATACATGTGAAGTTAATGCTACATTATGCTCCTTATGGCAACACTTTTTAAAATAATAGCAGTAGAATATACACGGCCAGTTATGAATCTCTTGCCTCTCAGTTTTAAGATTATCCCATTACAAGTGGGTTTGCATGATGTACTCTGCCAGTCACATTTCAGTTAGTTTCTGCCTGCAGGGGGCACTGTAGCAAAATTGGAGGTGGCAGGGGAAAACATGTGGCTTTGTTTTGTCTACAGTTCTCGTGAGTGTCACAACACTTCATCCCAACAGCAGGACTTTGCTCTCCACTAACTTAAACACTGCCTTTACCACGTACTAAATGCTTTTGTCTGGATCTGACGATACAAGTCATTTGGAGGAACAAATAATATCCAGAAAAATGTAGATTTTTAAATAAGTAATGTTTGGCTAACCAGGAAAAATAGATAAAGCTAAGTTCATTTCTGTCACTATTCACAGAATTGATACCACATTGTTCTGAGAGTTAGTTTTTAAAGGAAATCATTTCATCGGAAGAAAATGGGAACACCAAGGTTTCACACAGGTAGAAACTTCAGGAAACCATAACCTACCTATAATCAGGAGAAAAGTTCTAATCATTAGAACTGAGAAGCCTAAATAGGGACTCAATAGATCTGGGGCTTGTGTTTCTAAAGGGGAACTGCTTGCCTGGTTTTGCAAGCTCTGACCTTGGGTCTCTGAGTGGTTGGCATCCAGACCTCAGAAGAGATGCAAGCATCTTTTGCTGGAGGGTCCGTGCAATAGCATGAGAAGGCTCTGCCTGTGAGAATTAGAAAATCCTGGAGTCAGTTGGGGAATATTAAAAATAAACGTCCATTGGGAAAACTTAATTAACAAACTGAATCAAGTATTGATTCTGCCTGTTCTATATGAACTCTAATAAAAGGTAAACAACGTTTCTCTCCGTATTATTGTACTTAATTAATGAAGAAACATGAAAGAATTAGAATATCGCCATTCACGTGAAAAATATATCTAGGCAATGACAACTACTGAGTATGAATACCAAAAAAGAGGAACACCCCAAATTTATGTATCTACTTGAGGAGATACAAACATATCTATGAGCTATCCTGACTCCCCCCAAAAAACCTACACCAAACGTAAATCTTACTACAAATTTATATGAGATGAGACAGAGGAACATCTGGACAGCACCATAGGTCTGCAATGGGCAAAATCAAGGCTCTGGGAAACTTTTTTGGACACATACCCAGTTTCCTCCAAAAATAAATAACAGAAAAAGAAAAAGAGGGAGTAGGGAGCCATATATTCAGTGAGACCAAAGAAATTCACAATGTATGGATCTTTCTTAGATCTTGTAAAATAATCCAGTATGTGGCAATGGAAGGGGGCGAATGCATAAATAAACAACATTGTTCATTTATTGAAAACTGTTAAAGCTTAGAATGTAAACCTCATGTATACATGAGGTGTGTTTTCTTATTCCTTCTCCTTTTTGCATTTACATCTTACATTTGAAATTTTATGCAACAGAAAATGTACACATTTATTATGTGTATCTTGTATTTTGTTGCAATAATGTCCTTAATTTGAGTGTTATATTTTGGTCCTGTAGATGCACATTAAATTCATTATTTCTTTAAATGTCAATAAGCATGTGACCTATGTATGCTTATTTCTGTTTTTTAATGTCTTTACTTTTTCAACTCTCTGCTTCTTCTGTTTTTCCTGATTAGTGGTTCAAGTGGGTGATAATTTCAATTGTAAGTTTGTCAATGAGTGCTAAGTCTTTTTAATACTAACACTTAGTGCCACAGTTAGTTAATTTCAATATTCAGTAATGAAATCATAATGGTTAATGTGTGCCATATGCAGTCACTGTTCTAAGGGTTTTGTTTATGTTTAATATTGATTATTTTGCAAAATATAACTACTGTTAGAATTGTTTTATAGATGAGAAAATTGAGGGATAGGAAGGTTGGATAACTTGCTCAAAGTCATGTAACTTGTAAATTGCTTATAAGTAGTATGACTAGAATTTGAACCCAGATGGTCTTGTACAAGAGTCTGTATGCTTGACTTTGAACTGATTCCCATATTGAAGAGCTAAATAAAGAATAATAACTTAACACTTTAATTATCATCCTTGATTTGAGAGTCATCTATCATATTGAGAATATATTTATGTCATTTCTATTAGACATGCAGATTCTTCCTTCATTACTACTAGACATGATCCTGTATTGAGCAGCCTTATACACAAATCTTGGATTTGAACTTTTAGTATTTTTAGGCAGTTTTAGGGCTCTATTCAGTATAGCCATTTCAAAATATAGACACATATGTTGTCAAAATGATTTTAGGAAAAATTTTGCTAACTTTCTTCAGTTCCACACAGCAATTTAAGCAATGTAAGGGGTTCAGAATATTTTTGTCCCATTTAGTCATCCCGTTTTTAAAAGTGCAAAATATAGAGGTGAAAAATATTATGTAATTTATGTGTTAATTTTTCATATATTTGATTATTATCAATACTAGATATCTTAAAATATGATCACTATGTGCAAATATGTACATGTGTATTTATGTGTCCACCATTAATTTTCTTCATTTATTGTTCAACTGGTATTTTCTTATTAAGTTTTCAGACTTGTATTTATAACAGCATACCAATTATTTTCTGTTACATATGGTACAAATGTTTTATTACTTTATTTTGCCTTGTAAATGTGTTCTTGGTATTTTGACAGGTGAATGTTCACTATTGATGAACATTTAGTCATTTAATCAGTCATTTCCTTTGACTTTATGCAATGAGCTTTTTTGCTTAGGAAGTCTTTTGGGATCACATCAGAGAAACATTCACAGACTGGTGCATTAATTGATTTGATCTTGGGACATGGTTTTTCCTTTTTGTCCAAAATGTCCTGGACAACTGATTTCCTCTGAGGTCCTTGAATCTACCAAAATTTTTGCCAACTTGGGCTGTGAGAGAAATGTAGTTCCTGCTTTTGAGCATTTCAAAGTTGGACAAGCCGTAGTTGTCCAAAGCTGTTTTGTGGTTTGAATAGGTTGAAGAATGCTGAATGTCAAAGAGCTTGGTCTCAGCAGAGACTTCCTGGCATTGAGCCAAAGAGTGTTGTTAGTTTAAAGACAGCAGAAACCATCTTGTGCCTAGAGAATTACCCATGCCCTATAGTGCTATCTCTAGTAATAATACAATTAGGGTAGGGGCAAAAAAGTCAGAGGAGAAGTCATGAAAATCCTGAAGAAAATTATTTTTGATAGTACTGGGATTTACACTCAGCTTTGAGCTTGGCAGGCAGGTGCTCTACCACTTGAACCACAGCTCCCTTTATGCATTATTTATTTTTCATATGTGCTTTTTGCTTGGGCTGGCCTCAAACCATAATCCTCCTACCCATGCCTCTTCCATAGCTGGGATTACAGGTATGAGCTACTCCACCTTGCTGTACATTGTTTGTTTAACAGTAGCATAGACAAGATTCAGCAAAATGCTTATAGAATATCATTCATATATGCAGCTATATAAACTTGAAAACCCAAAAACTACCTCAATCTTTAATTTACATACTGTACATATTTGACTACAGAATTAAGGACACCAGCAAAGCAAATCAGTCCAGTTCATACTTCATAGATTACTTGCCATTCTTGTTTTCACTCCCTTACAATCAGAGTGAGTTAAAGCAAGTGTGAATTTAGAAATCTGATTTTTGTTTGGAAATCTTACTACTTTGAGAAGGAACATATTGAAACACATTTTTCTGCCATACTTAGCACTATTTTGATTTGTAACAGAGAAAGACAAGTTTATGGTTTAAAAACTCAAGTCTTAAAAATAAAAATAATAGATCTTATCATACCTCTTTCCATTTCCAGTCTTTTTTTTTAACTAAAGCCACTTATAGTTTTCTAATTATTTTTCTGGTTAGTTCTTCTTATATCCCTAAATCATAAAATCAAATTTATATTTATTGATTAATTCATTTTATCCGTTGTCCATGGATATCTTTTTATGATATAAAATTTTTAGCAACATATTCTTTGTAGCACCCCATTCTTGATTTTAATAAATATCAAATTTCTGTGAAGTTATAGATCAAAATTCTTTTTTTAAATGTGAGTTCTCTTCAGTTCCCTGAGAAATTATATTTCCACTGCAGTAGCCTTTTCAAATTTGTTCATCATTCTCTTTCTCTTGCCAGAAGTTTTCTTCAATTTCTAGAAATCTCTGAAAATTATTTCACATCAAGAACAACAGGAAGCTTTATATATGGGTTTGCCAACTGAAGGACTTTGCTTTAGAAAAACTAAGTGAAGAACTAGAATTCTTCTGAACAGCAGAATTTGAACAATTTTGCTTTGGGGGAAAATATGGACTATCCTGGTTTTCCCACAGAGAACTACTACAGCTTCATTAGAAAGAAAACCCAGTGCCATGGGGGCTTGCACTGCACTCAGTAGGAGTGGATGAGAACTATTTAGCCCTTTAGAAATCCATCCAGAGGTGTAACATCTGGAAGGCCAGATGCCTCCATTTCTGAAGCCCTTCTACTTCAATTACAGGGTTGGATTTCTCCTCTGTTTTACCATATTTCATAAATATTCTGTCTGCCAAAACCCTTGTTCCTCTTTATTTACTATAGTAACATAATTTTCTCTTTATTGTCCTTTTAAGGAGATTTTGAGGTGAAAGAAGAAAAATGTCTATTTAATCTGCTGCATGAACTAGAGCAACAAGATAAAAATAAAAATAAATTTATTGCTTATATTAAAGACAAGCATAGTAACTGAAGAAAACTTGTAATACTCAGAAACATATAAAGAAGAAAATAATCATCAACAATAATCTAATCATCATTGAGCTAATCAATAATCTAATCACTACCTCTTTTTAACTCTAATGCCTATGGCTTTAATATACTTTCATATCCTACTTTGATAACAACATTGTACTGTGAAAATTTTCTATGTGAGTAATAATTAAACATAAATATGTTTTAAAAGAAACATATTTCTACATTTTTTGCATAAGTATATCATACTATAATTTATTCTTCCTTCATGGTGGCAGTTTAAAATGCATATGGTTATCATAAATAAAGCTACAATGAGAATTCTGCACATAAATATTTACTTACATCTCTGATTACCTCCTTGCTATTTTATTTGAGGAGTAAAAATGATAAATCAGAGGCAATAAAAATATTAAAAATTCACAATTAGAATGTTAATTTCCTTTCCAAAATATTATCTATCAGCAGTGTAGCTCTCTCTATAGAACACAGTACCAAGGCTTTAAATGAAAGTTGCCAATTCTATCTTGTTTTACTTTTTTTTAATTAATGAGGTTGAAGCTTATTTATTTATTTATTTAGTGGTACCAGGGATTGAAATCAAGGCTTTTAATATAGGCCAGCACTTTACCACAGTGTTAAGAGAACACCCTCAGCCCCTTTTAAATTTTATTTTGAGACTGTTACCAGACTGGCTTCAAACTTGCAATCTTCCTGCCTCAGCCCCCTGAGTAGCTGTAATTACAGATGTGAGCCACAACACCTGACTTGCTTTTCACTTTTTTTTTGGTGGTGGTACTGGGGTTTGAACTCAGGGCTTCGTGCTTGCTACCCAGGGGCTCTACGAGTTGAGCTATGCCCCAGCCCTGCTTTTTTCATTTAACTGATTAATTTTGTCATAATTTTAAATAAATTATCTACATGGATTCTTTGCTGATTTCTTGCAATTATGATATTTAATGATTACATTTTAGAATTTTGTAAAAAAAATCCATTCCTTATTAAAACTGCTTACATGCATGTAGAATTTTGTATTAGAAATTTTGCATGGCTTAGTTTGAAATGTCTCCATGTTTTTGAGTTTTCTGTGGATATTATCATCATGTACATATGATGTTCATGAACATATTCTCAAAATTGTAAAAGTTAATCACAAACATTAGAAGCATGAAGGGAAGAAACTAACAATTATTGTGATAGGTTTTTAGCCAGGAGAAATAGTTCAAAGCTAGTAGCAAAGAATGCAAAGAAATGCAGCATGCAGCAGAGGCTCTGCTGAGTGGGCATTAATGAGTCAGGGACTCATGAACAAGCAAAGGACTGAAGAGTCAGCTCATGATGACATCAGTTCCTCCTTTCATTCCTTTCTGCATTTTAATAAGTAAATAGGGGAAATCAGAAATTCTTTCTTTGTTTTAGTTTTTCTTTATTGCTGAAAATAACCACATAGATGACATTCCTTCATAGCAAAGTTGTCACTATTTATTACGTGGTGCTGTCAAAAAGTAGTCTAAAATCTTAAAAATAGAGGTGGACAGATAAAAATAAGTCTTTATCAAGTTATCACAATGTTGGAAATATTATTAAATTCACATTCAAGGAGCATATAATTGCAAAAAAAAGTGTTTCTTTTAAAAACAAGTGGTGTGGTTGTTTCTATAGTAATAGAAACAACCTTCAAAATGTTTTAAAATTGTTCTCTTTTTGGCAAGAATAATCTTTTTTCAAAAAATTTTTAATCATAAAAATAAAAATCTCATTAAAGATAATTTTGAACATGATTTTTGTGAGGCACATCTGTAATTAATTTACATTATGTTTTCTTAACTATTAATAGGTACATGTCTTTTTTAGTAGCTATGTGGGCAGATCAAACTGATTAGAAAAGTTAATAAATTTTCAGTGAATTTGAGTTGCATGTTAAAAAATAAATAAGAGAAAGATAAAGATTAGGCACAATTAATCTCAGTTGTTATTCAGATTGTCTGTATTCATTGTCCGTACTTTTTGTGATATCATACTGGTTTATAAAATAGAGAGTTCATATGTGACCTTCCTATTTTGTCTGTATTCTTTCCTTTGGGAACTCTCCTCTCCACTTATGCAAGAGTCCTGGTTGTTGGGAAAGAGAATAATACAGACTGGTTTGTAAGAATAGCTCTTTCTTACTGTTGAGAACAGTACAGTTTCAGAACTTTTCAGAGCACTAATATAGATGTTGATAGAAAAGAGATCATGGTATTTTTTATAGCAGAAATAATGTCTGTAAGGAAATAACAAAAAAAGAGTTCTTGTTTAGTGAGGATACAGCACATTTGAGTATAAAACGACTATTCTGTTGATATTTGAGGTTTTGGATGGATCCAACAAGCTACATTTTATTTTTTATTGAGTTGATAGCTTTCCTTTTTAGCCTAAGCGAATTTGGGTTGGTTTTCTGGTTTTTTGTTGTTGTTGTTGTTGTTGTTGTTAAACAATAGAGGTTTGATGTCTTGTGTAGAAAGAGTGAAATAGATACCTTTATCTTCAAGTGAAACAAAAATAATTCTTTTTCACAGTACAGACTAGTGTAGAAGGTGGCACCATGTGCCCAGAAACCCAGCTAGATAGTGTAATTTGTATGAGGGCTTTACGATGCCAAGACACATTAAGAAAATTAGCAACATTTGTGGTTTTCTGGTTTGGTGTGTAAGGAGCTCAGAAGTTGTCATTCTGTCTTAACAAGAAAAAAAATGAACAAACTCAAAATGTACAGCTCTTCTTAGATACTTCAGAGAATTAAGATCATAGTTAGATAGGGGTTGGAAGGCAGACAAGGGTAACATATCAAAAGAAACCAGAGATCAGGTACAGAACTGTGTCCAGAATGTAAAACATTCTGATCCGGTTGACCACAGTAGAAGCCACTTCTTGGAATAGTTGACCATCATCCCTCAACAGGGACCTTTCTCACTAAAGATTATACAGAGACCTCATCTATACCTTATTGTGATTGTGGTTTCATGTATGAACCTTCCTTTAAACTGCCATTTTGATTCTAAGGACACCTTATTAGGCATCCAGTTCCATCTCCTGGTGTTCGAAAATGCCCTCCCATTTCTCAGAAATCTCCAGTTTTGCACACATCCTCAGCATAATAATGAAACCCTATTCATAAAAGTTCTAAAAACCAGAGAGCTCTGAGATCTTGACTGCTTTGTCAGGCTGCCCACCTTCAATTACTTGTGTGGGTATACTTTCACTATTGCTTCAATAAATCTTGCTCTGCTAAAACTCCTCTGTGAATCTGTCCTTGAATTTTTTCTTTGGTGAGGCCCAGAATCCGTCATTTGTCTCCACTGACAATAGAGCATGCCACTATCTCTGAAATCTGAGAGACAGGCAAATAGAGAAAATCACAACTTAGTAGAGCAGAAAAACAAACTGTAAGTACAGATTGCTGGGGCTCAATTCTGAAATTTAAAACATCCAGGAGGCTCAGGCTTGGGGAGTTGTCATATTTTTGTAAGATTTACCTCCAGAAACCCTATCAGGTTCTCACAGAAGTGATCAGAGATAAATTTCCTTATGCCTTAGCAAGGAAAGGTGGGAAAGCAGCTATTTTGAAATATACTCAGAAAATTCTGTTCTTAATAAGTCCTAATTTTAAGAGAAAATATTTTGCTAGAGTCTAACCTACTGAGGTTTTACCAGAGCTGCACTATAGCTGGAGCTAGCCATCCTGTCTCCTCTAAGGGCAGGGGTGGGGATAATTGAGAAGCACTTTGTAAAATTCAGAGTCCAGAGCCAGATACTCACTAACAGACAAAGACCTAATGAAAGGTCCAGATTGTCTTCCCTTAGTCATATTTTACTACCACATCACCATACAGCTAATTATTATAGTTCGATTTACCAACTGTATCATGGCTAGCTTTCTACTAAATAATAACAACAACAACAACAAAAGTCTAAGACACAGTAAAGGCAAAAACCCACACAGTTTGTAAAAACAGAGCAAATATTGGAACAAGAGTCAGATATGTCAGAAATGTTGCAATTGTTAGAAAAGGAATTTAAAACAACTATGGTAAATAAACCAAAGCCAAAAGCAGAAAGCACGCAACAAATGATGGGTAAATAGATGGAAATTCTAAAAAAGAATAAAAGGGAAATGCTAAAAATCAAAATCACTGTAGCAGAAATGAATGCCATTCATGGCTTCCTTAGTGCGCTAGATGAGGCTGAGTAAAAATCAGCAACCTTGAGGATATCTCAGTAGAAACTTTGAAAACCAAAAATCAAGAACCCAGAATAGAATATTCAAGTTCTGTGAGACAACAACAAAAGATGCAAAATATAACCTTGTGAATACCAGGAAAAGAAAGAGAAAGGACCAGAAGAAATACTTGAAGAAATTATGACTAAAGCTTTCCCAAAACCTAACATCAGATTCAGGAAGCACAGAGAACATTAAGAAAGATAGATGCTGAAAATTCTACACAGAGGCACACTTGCATATCCAAACTACAAAAATCAAAGATAAAAATTGAGGGAGAAAATCTTAAAAGAAGCCAGAGGGAAGGAAAAATCCTTATGTGTAGAGGAGCAAGTATAAAAATTCCCATTAGTCTTCTCAGAAATTGTGCAAGTAAGAAGAGAATGGAGTAAAATATTTAAAGTATTGCCTGAAAAAGTCCTACCAAACTAGAGTTCTGTGTCCTGTGAAATTATCCTGCAAAAGGAAATGACAAATAAAGACTTTTTCTCAGAAAACAAAATTATAGAAATTGTTGCTGAAAGAACTTCCATTTTAAACATGTTAAATCTTCTTCAGAAATAAGGAAAACAATAGAGGTGAGAAAAGTGGATCTATATAAAGAAAGAAAAAGCATTAGAGAAGAAATAAGTGAAGGCAGAACACTTTTATTTTTCTTATCTTAATCAGATACCATTTTGTTTAAGACAATAGCAAAGTGCATTCAATGTTTCTAGCTTAATGACAAGTGAAATGAATAACAATGATACAAATGATGGGCAGGAAGATTTGGGAATACTTAGCTAGTATAGTGTAGTTGTACTTCCTGTGAAGCTGTATAATGTTATTTAAATAACTTGGAATAACTTGAAATAATTGTAAGTGTATATTGCAAATCCTAGTAGCAACCACTAAGAAAAGTAAAACAAAACAAACAAATGCAAAAAATAGCTCCCTAATTTACAGTCATGAAAAAGGAGAAAAATAGAATCATATAAAAGAAACTAAGAAGAAATGAGTAAGTGAAAAATTATTCTATGTTTCTGGACAGGTAAACAATATTGTTTGGATGCTAGACCTTCCCAAATTTCTCTGTAGATACAAGACAACACCAATTAAAATAATGGCATATTTTCTCTCATATGGAAGATAGATCCAAAAGATAAGCATATACATAAATCAAACATTTTATATATATACACATATACATATACATGTATGTGTATACATACATATACACACATTTACATACCCATATGTGTCTGTAATTGTGTGTACATGATCATGTGTCTGTAATAGTGACTTTGTGTGAGAGGACTAGGGGAAGGAAGGAAGTTAGAGGAAAAGAGAATGGTAGAGCATGAATAATATCAGAATACATTGTATAGAAAGATGTCATAATGAAATGTACTGAAAGAGGTTGAATAATAGGGAGTAGGGGGAAAGGTAAGGGAAAGTAATGGAGGAGGTTACTCTGATTAAAGGACAATTTATCCATATGTGAAATACCCCAGTGAAACCCATTTGAACAATGAATAACATTTGAAAAATGAGGGGCAGGAATGTAAAACAGGTCCTGTTAGGGGGAAGGTACTAGTGGGAAGGGGAGGCTGTATGAGAGGGTGAAGAAGGAGGAACATGGTTGATGTATTTTATGTAGGCATATGAAAATGAACAATGAAAGCTATTGGGGGAGGGGATGAAAAAGAATGATAAGAAGGGATCAATCTAACCAAGGTACGTTGTAAGTATATATGGAAATGTCACAATGAAGCTCCCCTAGAAAATTAATATATGCTAAAAATGTTAAAAATACTAACAAATTATTTTGTGCACACAAACTGAGTTTAAAGTTCTTATGGTGAGGCAAAAAATTAAGAACAGTCTCCACAATAATGAAGGAAAAGAGCAAAGTCTTAAGGCTGACATTACCTACCTTTAAGACTTACTATGAAGCTACAGTAATCAAGTTACTGTGGTATTGTCAAAACAATAGCCAGATATATCAGTGTGACAGAAGAGAAAGCCCAGAAATGGATCTTTACAAGTACAGTTATCTGATCTTTGACAAAGGAACAAGGAAATACAGTGGAGAAAAGTACTAGGGGCTAAACACAAGCCTTCACACTGTCAAGAACACTTGAGCTATAATCCCAGAATTTGGGAGGGTAAGGCAGGAGGTTCTCAAATTTAAGTTCAGTCTGTGCTACATGCTAGCAAGACCCTCTCTTGAAAAAGACAAAAAAAAAAAAAGAAAGGCAGCCAAAATGTAAAATGCTAACAACACCGAATACTGGCAACAGAAGCTCTTACTCTTTGCTGGTGGAAATGAAAAATAGTACAGCCAATTTGGAAGGCAGTTGGTGGTATCTTATAAAACTAAACATATTTTTACCATATGATCCAGCAATCACACTCTTTGACATTTACTCAAATGAACTGAAAACTTATGTCCACACAAAAACCTACACAAGAATGTTTCTAGAAGCTTTGTCCATAATTGCTAAAAATTGGAAGCAGTCAAGATGTCCTTCAGTAGGTGGTATCTAGACAATGGAACATACTTCAATATTACAAAGAAAGGTGCTTTCAAGCCATAATAAGACATGTGGGAACCTCAAATGGGTATTAGGAAGAAGCCAATCTGAAAAGGCTACATACTTTATGATTCCAGCAAAGCTATGGAGACAGTGAAAAGATCGTGGTTGCCAAGGGTCAGGGACAATGGAGGGATGAATAGGTAGAACACAGTGGGATTTTTAGGGCATTGAAATTACTCTTTATGATTCTATATTAGTAAATATATGCCATTATATGTTTTTCAAAATCCACACAATGTACACCCCTAAGAGTGAACTCTAATGTGAACCAGTACTTTAGGTGATCAGAGTGTGTGAATGCAGGTTCTTTGATGGTAATAAATGTTCCACTCTATCACAGAATGTTGCTATGCCTGAGTGGAGGCAGGAGGTATATGGGAATTATCCTAAAATTTCCATTCCACTTTTCAATGAACATTAAACTGCTTTAAAAATAAAGCTTATAAAAAACTGGTATGGCCAGGAATAAGATATATGGGGAAATGACTAGAGACCAAACACAAAAGTTACGTAGTATTATTGAATGTTGCAATAAGTTCAGATTTTATCCCTAAATGGGTTGGGAGCTGTTTAAAGCAATGCAGTGATATGAACTTATTTGACATATAGAAAATTCACTCTTTTGCAATTGTGGAAAATAGATTTAATGAAAGTGAAAATGGAGAAATTGAGACCATTTTGACCATCCAGTTTAAATCAATGGGGACATAAATGAAGAAGTAGTAGAGAAAGTGAAAGAATCAGGAACCATTAGAAGCAAGAGTACCTGGGCTTGGTGAGAGACTAGATGTGGAGGTGAGGAAGAAGGAAGGGGCAAGGAAAACCAGCCACATTTGAAGGTCCTGGTGCAAAGTCAAATGCAGTTCAACATAACATGAATATTTAAAAGGTCCAAATAAAACTATTTACACTTTAACTAAAAGGATGGTCTTATAAAAATGTAGTTTTATAATGACATATTGCCATAGTGTCAGTCTATGATTTTTTGTGACAGTGTTGCCAAAATATCAGTGAAACTCATCTATGCTGTCAATGTCTGATCAGCATTACCTCAATATAATAACGGCTTAAGAAATTAAAACCTAAAATGTAATTGTACTCAAAGTATACACATATTAATATGTTTTCACTAAAATGATAAGCTTACATAGGCAAAATTTATTTTCACATTTGTACAAAAGATTTTCCTTCCCAAATAATCAAAATTATCTATGAAAATGAAAATTATAACAGATATCATAATTTTAAATATATTTCTAGAATTCAGTGTCCATCTTGTCACCAATGTAAAGAACCAGTATCACACTTCATGCATGTTTCTTCTTGACTTACATACACATAAATTAATATGAATTGTTGGTATTGCTAAATGTTCTTCAGCCTCCACTGAAACACAACACAAGTTCTTGAGTACCTCGGAAACATGAAGAGAACAAGAAGATGGATGGTTGGCACTAATGGGAAATAGTATTTCATTATTACAAGCATCCACTGTAGTCATGCTATCTGAAGAAGGACTTGAAAAGTTAGTGTTTTTATTTAACTAAGCATATCTTTAACTTAAATCCTCATCTTTCTCCACAGCAAAGTTCCTTTCTGAAGCCAACAGTGACACAATCCTCTGTTATTCAGAAGTAGCTCCCTTTTGTTTCAAGAATATAAGGAAAAAGATATGAGAAAAGTTCTCATGGATCCTGCAGGGTGCTAGTCAAGTGAAAAGATATTTTTGGTACAGTTCACTTTGTGCAGTGTCAGAATGTCAGAGGCGTCTATGCCTTCTTCAGTAATGAGCCAGGTGTGTGTGTGGTATATATGTATGTGTGTGGCATTATACAGGCTTTTCTAAAGTATGTGGTTCAGTGCAGGGGCCTCTCTTGCCTAAATTCAATGTTGCTTGGAAGAAGACTGTGACATTTTTGCATTGTGTGTAGGTCACAGATGAGCCTTTAATTAGGACAAAAAATATCATTGTAAGAGGAACAGGTACAGAAGAAAATTATCCTCTCCAATTTGGAATAAGTTTTTAGGTAATGACAGATTATCCACATTGAGAAACTTAGTTGACTTAGATATAATAGGTCTGGGATTCTGAATATAGGAATGAGTCTGCATTCTGGACTTGATGTGTCAGATTTGTAGGCTATGGGAAGATTTTAAGGTTGTATTGTTACATCTTCCTCCTTATTTCTTCCAAAAGAGAACTCTGTTTGTCAGATCTCACTTGAACTGGCTGCATTAGCCAATGAGTGAAGTTAATTTGTGGCAAATAGTATTTGAATTTCCTCTTGTTTTTCCTGTACTCTTGCTGTTTATCAATTTAACCATCCCATCAGCTGTACTTTGTCTTATTTTACATATCTCCTGATTCTTTCTCCCATGATTAGGATGTGATAATATTGAAAATCTGATTAAGGTTGAAGTGTGTGTAGGAGAGTTTGAGTCATACAGAGAAGGTGGAAGGTCAAGCTCCAAAAGTCTCAGCTTAAGGTCATCAGCTTTAAGATCCAGGGTCAAAGACAGCTCTTCTTCAAAGCTTCCTTCTGTCATTGTTGCTGTGTATCAGTCTCATAAGAAGGGCGATACAGTGTAGGTTAAATAAGATTTCAGTACTCCTGGATATCTATACCATCTACATTTGTGAAACCTCACAATAATATTTAATTGCTAGGGTATTAGCTAGTAAAACTCATTATTATTAATATTAATTAATACTATTAATTAATAAACATATATACAAAAAAGAGGTTTCTATAGTCTAAGTGCTGAGTCCCAATTGACAAAGCAATATTTCTCAGTACTTTATTTTCCTCATTTAACAATATACTGATGGACAATACTGTTATTAAATGTCAGTACACATTTTTTGTGTATATGTACATAGACAAATGTATACTCTCTCCTCTCTCTGTATCTCTCTGTATCTCTCTCTCTCTCTCTCTCTCTCTGTTCTTTTGAAGTTTTTACACACAGTATTTGTGTGTAGCCCAAGTTGGTCTGTAACTCACCATGTAGCTCAGGCTGGCCTCAAAGACATGATCCTCCTGCTTCTACTTCCTGAGTGCTGGGATAACTGGTATCTGCCACTACACTCAGCAAGGAAAGAATCTTGTGTAGAAATGCCTTATACATTTAAGAAATATATCCTTAGTTTATAATTTGCCTTTTTTACTTTATTGTAATCTTTGTTCCTTCTGACATTTAAAACTTTGTTTTTGGAAACTTTAACCATATTTTTCTCTAGAGTTTCTGGAAGGTGTGTCTCATGAAAAAGGTTATTTTCCATTGTAAGATAATAAATGCCCTCGCTTACTTTATTCTCTTTCCTGTAAGATCAGTTTTCATGTTTTCTATGTTGACCTCTCTAAGATTTATTGTGGTGAAAAGGATGATTTGTATATATACCTTTATTTATTCCAGATGGCTAGCAGTCATTCAAAACCACTTTAATAAAAGAATAAAGTCTGTCTTTCCTCTTTTGGAATGAAATGTTACCTTTAGGTATCTGGTAAATCCCCATATGCATTTGCTTCTCTTTTTTGTATTCTAGACCTTTGATGTACTCACCTTTCCTACACCATGAAAGATCAATGAACAAAATTTAAGCACTACAAAAGATGTAAATAAAATTAGTAGGGTATATTTCACATTAATATATATATCTGTATGCAAATATACATAAAATCAACTAAGGTTCATCTGAATTTGCAGAAGAAAAGAAATACAAATGACTTACAAAAGTTTAAAATGTGGCCAACTTCACTGAGAATTAAAGATGTACAAATTAATATTACAATAACACTCCATTTGTATCTGTCATGTTGGCAAAAGTTGAAATGTTTTATTAACACAAGTACTCTCTTAATGTTGTTGCATTATAAATTGGGATTTTTCAGTTGCTTAAACACTTGAAAATAACTATAGACTCAAACTACATATATTCTTTGATTCAAAAATTTCTACAAATACACTGGTATATATAGGAAAAGATATAAGTACAATATGTACTTCGTCATTTATAAAACCAAAGAACCAGAAACAACCAATCAGAGATAAGGAATTTTTTTCAACAAAATACATACATGCATTGCAGTGTTATCACTCTCTAAAAAGAATGAGTTAAAGATGCATTGATAATGAGGTAAAATATCTGAAAATATAATGGAAAAATATATTAAAAACTGATGTAAACAAATACTGAACAACTTTGCAAGCTAAGTTTCAGTCATACAGCACATCCCTTATGTGGAAAATGGATACATATATACAGTTCTTTCCTTCCTTCCCTCCTTCCTCCCTCCCTCCCTCTGTCCCTTCTTCCTTCCTTCCCTCCTTTCTCTCTCTCTCTCTCTCTCTCTCTCTCTCTTTCTCTTTTGGATATTGTTGGGGATTGTTACTTGGCAAGTGCTGTATCACTGAGTTACATCCCTAGCACTTTTATGTATTTTTTGGTTTTTTTGGTTGTACTAGGGATTGAACTCAGGGCCTCCTCTTGCTCTACCATTGAACACTTGAGACTATTCTTTTATTTTTCTTTTGTTTTTGAGATAGGGTCTATCACACTTTGCCTGGACTGGCTTTAAACTCATGAACTTCCAAGTAGCTGAGATTACAGATATGGACTACCATGCCTAGCTCCATTTTTTCTAGTTTTTTAAAGATGAAAAGGTTGCTGTAGAAACCTTCATTTTGCCATCTTTAACCACTAATCCTTGGTTTTCTGTTTGCTTCCCACCCTATGCCAGATCCCTTCTTTGACTTTCAGGTCTTATTTTAGCATGCTGACTTTAAAATGTATCCTGCAAGCTCTTTTGTGTTTGGCTTCCAGTCAGTTGCAACGAAAGTGAGGCATAGGGATAGTCAGAAATCAGAGATAATGGGTTATTTCCTCCTCCTTAGTCCCTCTCTGCTGTGGTTCTGCTTCTCTTGTGTTGCTGGATTCCTCTACAATTAAAAAATCTACCTTTAATTAAAACCCCTCCTTCCAGACTCCAGTTTTCCCAGGTTCCAGGATGCTCTTTCTCCTTCTGGGAAAAGGGTTAGTAATGGCTTTCTTCCTTTGAGAGTCACTGGGGGTTCTATTTCCTCTGTTTGTTGTCTTAACCTTTCCAGCAAGAAATGTAAATATTTCCCCAGTGAAACCTCTTCATTTTAAAACTTAAGACAGGAACCACAAATAAGTCTATGAATGAACAACAGATGTGTAAGCAAAATGAAGAAAAAGCATTTATACAGAAGGAAAACAGTGAAGGTGAAAATTTAAATTTCTAAGCATTTAGTGAAGTCATATGGTTATGGCATCAAATAAATGGAACATTGACAATTGATGTTTGATGTTTGGTGAGCTTATTGAGAATAATTTTAGCATAGAATGAAGGAACAGAAGAAACAGATTGATTGAGTTAGTGATTATTTGTGTAAAGGTGGTATTTAGTGGATACTTACAAGTTTTTACCAAATATCTTTTTTATCATTTACTGGTAGTAAATTGTGACAGTTACAAAAGTTCTTATAATAAAACATAGTTGAGTTCACCCCCTCCATCATTCTCCTTTATCACCTCCTCCATTCCTAGAATAGTTTCAACATGTCTTATTTTTCCTTTTACATACATGAGTACTTAATATTTTTACTACATTCACCCTCCTATACCCTTTCCTTATATCCTCCCACCTTTCACTGGTACCAACCCCAAGATAGGACCTGTTTTGCCTTTTTGTTCTCCATTTTTGAAAAAAAGACATTTTTGTTTGTTTAAGATAGCTATATAGGGTGTTTCATTGTGATATTTCCACGTATCTATGTATTATAACCTCAATTGCTTCATCCCCTCTGTTTTTGTCATTCTGCCTTAGTCCTCTTCTTATGGTGATTGCAACAGGTTTAAAAATTCCATATTCATTGTTGTACAGAAAATATGTCAATCATATTCACCTTCTTAACTTCCTTCTTTTACCTTCCCTCTCTATTTAATGACCTGTTTTTCATAATATTGCTTATATTTGTATTGAGTCTGTACTCTACATATGAGAGAAAACATGCTTTGGCTTTCATCAGATATTCTTTATTTTATTTCATCTGCACCTGGGCAATTCAATCAACACAGTTGATGAAAATATTGTCCAGTTAGTTGTTTTTGTTTGGACATACACAATATATTTTCCCATCTTTCTGAAATTAAAACAAAACTATGAGATATAAAAGTAATAGAGGACAGACTTAGAGTATATTTCTTCAAGATTTTGTTTCTTAAACAACCCAGTCACCAACCTGATTCTTAAATATATAGAGAGAAGGCAGAAGGCTTTTACATAGTCACTCTTTCTTTAATAATTTTGTAATGGGAGAGTGCCTCCAAAATTCTAATTCTGTCAACTAGAGTTGAAGATCATTCCTGTATCACCTCTTATTATGAAATATTAACAGCAACTTACCTTAATATTTTAATGCAAAGATATCAATATCTAAAAAAACAAACATTTTTAGAATAATAGCTACATTAGAGTTAATAAATAAAACATAAATAAACAAACTAATGGAACTATGCAATATAAATCCTTGCCAGAAAAAGGTAGTTTAATGGCAAGTCATACATCTTTTTGTAATGTTCCTGAGAAGGATATTTTTGGATAGTATCTTTGATGAATTACAGCTGAGTCAGGTCAATTTTGTTACTGTTTTCCATATGATATATATGTTTGGAAATGTAATGTTTTTAGGAAAATTAAGTACATAAAGAGATTAAAATCGACAATCTACATCTTATCAGATACAGAAAGAATACTGAATCTAGGTCTACTTTTCAGGCATAAGTTAGAAGACTACAGATATCAGTTAATATCAGACCTCTGTAAGCATTTTTAATTTCAATGAGAAACCAATTTTGTGTTTCTTAAATGATTATTGCAAAAGCTGATCAAGGAAAGTCATTTTCCATACTATTTAACTTGAGAACTGGATCAGAACATAGTGTTTCTTACTCTCCAAGTCCAAAAAGTCATGCCATTTTATGCAACCCTTCAAGAGGACACTGAAATGCATAGGTAAAATCAGAGATGTGAAAATCACTTGATTGAGATGTTACAAAGGCAGTCAGCTATAAAACAGAGCCATGTTCTATGAGGAGAATAAAATATAAATGAAACTTCAGGAATTTTTTTTATTATTGATTTATTTTTTGGTGGGACTAGGGTTTGAACTCAGGGTTTTGCACTTGCAAAGCAGGAGCTCTACCTCTTGAGCCACATCCCTAATCCATTTTGCTATGGTTATTTTGGAGATGGGGCTCTCACAAACACCATGCTTGGACTGGCCCTGATCTGCAATCCTCCTGATCTCAGCCTCCCAAGTAGCTAGGTTTACAGGTGTGAGGCAAGGAAATTTTGAATGATGAGAATTTTTACAACATGGACAATGGTCTGCTTCTTCTGTTTTGCTATAGTCTACTCAATATACCCAGATGTGGCAAGGACAACTGTCTCAAGATAGAAAGTAAACTTTCTGCAAAGATAATGATGCTTTTGGTGGAATCCGATTTTCCCCACCAGAGTCTCATTATTTCTCTGTCAAATGACATGGAAAAGAACGTAATGTCTTCCATATAGTAAAGGGGATCTAAAAGGGAAGGGGCTTAATGGCCCATCTATGCTTGAGATATGGAAACTGATATCCAGAATAACTCACAAATGCTGTGTAACATAATTTACTGTAACACAGGGAAACAATTTGTCTTACCTTGGGTTCATCTTTTAATCTCACAGTAGTGCTGATATTTCCAAGATATTTATAACTGAGAAATTAACTGTGCATTTTTCTCACTAGATGCTCTTCAAGAAAAATTAATGTCAGAAGTGTTTTTTCTCTCTTTGCTTCATCCAGAGCAGCTAGAGTTTTGTCTTTCCATGTTCTCTGAGAGTGGAAAAAGTTATGACAATTGAGTCTTTTTGTTTGAGGGAACACTCTAAAATAAATAATAATCCAGGTATTATTTATAAGAGCTGGTTCATCAACAGAGTTAGCTGAAATTATGTTAGAGCAACACTGTCCAACAAACTTATATGAGATATATCTACAGTTTTAAATTTTTAGCAGCTAAATTTTACAAAATTAAAAAGAGGTAAAGATAATTTTAATATTAGATTTCAGTTAACTCAATATATCCAAAATTATTGTTTCAGCATGTAATCAGTATAAAAATCATTGTTGTTTTCTTGTGAAGACTTTGCTATACAATGTTTCTTATGCTGATTCAGAATGGCCATATTTCGTGTGCTGTAATATAGAGCTAATGGATAGCACTGGTTCAAAAGCTTACAGGCAGAAGGAGAGTAGAAACAGCCTGATATGGGAAATGGATGAGATTCTTGAATGGAGGATTAAGGATAGTCTGGATCTGTTCTTTACTATGTATTGTCTGCAATGTGGTAAGGTTTTAATGGTGAATGGCTATAAAATGCCTGTAGAGGTTGGCTTTTGGACATAGTGGCTGTATAACAGTAATGAATATCTTTCTTGAATTATACTGGGTTTAAGGGTGTGAGGAGTATCTTTGTTGTCTTCCTGGGGAAATGGACTTATCCAGAATTTTTGAATCGACATTGAGCAGCTGCATACTCAACGTTGTCTCCTATGTACCTGATACAAAGTAGTTTGGGGATTCTTACAAAATTCTAGGGAGCAGGAATGGAGTTTGCAAATGTTTGTACAGTCTATCATCCTGCTGAGGGTTGCAATCCAGGAAAATTTCATTTAGAATATGTCATTTCTTGTGTTTTCTTATTTTTGACTAAATTCACACCTGTTCCATGGGTGCTTACTTCCAACTAAGAGTTTTTAATTAAAGCTTCTAAGTAATGCAATGTGTACTTAATGCTACTACTACAGAAACTGCCACTTGTAGCTCAGTCTGATGTGACTTAACCTCTGCCTTAATGCCTGGTTGAAATTACTCACACTGAGACAAAAAATAAAGAGAGTTGCTTAGATCAGAGGAAGACTCAGAATTTCTTATGAAGCATACACTTTGTGAAACCATTATAGTTTTCTTCTATAATCAAAGAATCTGGTTGATTGATAATAAACTCTAAATGACATTTAATGATATCTATGTGGAACAAAATATATAACTAGGAGTTTACAATGCACTCAATATAACCATAAACCTGGGAAACTAGGCTTAAACTGGAATAAGCATTAACATGCAGTTTTCATTTTATATGTTAACCCTGATGACTACCATCAGGTCTTTGTGTATAAAGGATCTGGGAATAAATTTCAAATGAGCTGAAGTTGACTAGTAGTGTCTGCCATGGATTTGGGGGTAGGCTGTAGGTCATGATTTTATTCTATAATTATGTAATGTTTTGGTAAATACAATAGACTGTATGCCTGTAGAAGTAATCTTTGGGGGAAGATAGGTACACCCTAGACCTGTTTCTGCCACACATGAATATCCATATTCAAATCACTTCTCAAAGATCCTCTGTGACAATAAATAAGAATGATGGGACCAATTAAGTGGAAGATGTTGTAGATGAATGAGAAGGGCCTTTAGAATTACTTTGATGTAAATCTTACCTCTGCACACTTAGAGATTTGCCTTTGGCAAAATCAATTTCCTTTTCTTTAAAATGATGACAAGAATATCACCTATGTTACAAGAATGTTGTGAGGTTATGGTTAATGAATAAATCATTTGACACTTGTTGTTCTTAACCAAGTATGCTTTAGGGCTATCATGAGATTTTAAGTGTGAAGAATTACATTACATTCCTTTCTGTATTCCTAGCATTGGCAATCAGTAGTCATTAAGGCAAATTAAAGATGTTTAAACTGGAATGTTATTCAGTTTGACTTTTTGTGCTCTTCAAAGAAAAAAGATAAATTTACTTTCTTTTTTTACTTACTTTTCTTTTCATGTGGATCAAAGTCTAGGTTTTATTAAAGATAGATTAGTATTTCTTGAATTGTTTCCCTTTCTTTCTATGCTACCTAACTATAAAGGCAAGCAGGAAGGGCCTCCCATGACAGTTTTCAGCGGAGATTCATTGGTAGTCACCGTGCAGTTGTTGTAAAATACAGCTTAGTATTTTATGGCAGCTTAATCCACTTTGCCTTTCATCTGTGCATCTGTGAAAAAATAATGACAACATGGAAAACATTCTAAATCAAACATATGGAGTGCTGGAGATAGCAGCCAAATCCTTTTCTTTCCAAACTGTTGTTGAGAGAAAGTAGAAATCCCAAGCCAGACTTTGAATGGTAGATGGTTGCAATGTGCTCAGATAGCCACTCCTTCAAGTTGAAGATTATTAAACTCTGTATAAAACAGAAACAACAAAGGATCACACTAATCACTTTTTCTTATTTTATTAAACATTAAGAAAAAGAACTTCCAGTAAATCCATACAAGTACTGTGTATTTGAACACAAATTAAACTGTGTGGATTCAAAATGAAAGAGGCTTAATATAAAAATTTTAAAATAAGAAAAGGGGATGAATATGATCAAAATACAATAAATGGGAATGTCATGATGAGATCCCTTACTATGCATAATTTAGCATATGCCAATAAGCAATTTAAAAATAAGGAATAATGCAGCTTAGATTATATAAGGAATAAGTTAATGACAAAACATATATTTCTTATTTATCACAGTGGTTTTGTTTGTTTGTTTTTGCTTTTTATTATGTGCCTTGTTTCATGAATACCCAAAGAGGTGAAGAATGGGGCCCATAAGGTGCTATTAGTATTTTGTCACTCTCACTATGCCAGATATATCTGCAGAAAAGTACATTCACATAGATTCTAATGTGAAGGGCACAACCTTAAACTGAACATTGGAGTAGCACCCAGTGTTTGAACAAATGGATTGACATCAAAGGAACTTCAAATAAATGACTTTTGGGAGGAGAGGATATGATGGTATCTTTTAGTGTGACCACATATTATGTTGTAAATTACCTGATTTGCTACTTTTTGGCACCAGTATGCCTTCTTTCACCTAAAACATATTCCTCAAACAGTAGTAACATGATAATCATAAGAAGGCATGTTAAAATTTTCTGGACTCCAACCTCATAGTTTCCAAGTCTGGGATACAGTCAGGAAGTTCAGGTGGAGACTGAGAATTTTTTATTTCTAACTAGTTCCTAGGTGATATTGTTCTAGCTGCTTCAGCTCCATCAGTGACTATACATTGAGAACCACATTCCTAGTGTGATGATTGAACCATACGCCTGTGAATGAATGAGCTAAGCAGCAGTTATCACTACATTCACAGCAATTTTTAAAAAAAATCTCAATGTGCAATACTGAATAGAAAACAACACTAGTTTTTTAATTAGATATTTTCTAAACCTTAACCTTAAACATCTAGATAATTGGCATAATGTATATCTTCCTTTTGGTAACTGTATTTTATCTTTGGTATTCTTTAGATGGACTAGTTAGAAGTTAGATTACACACCCAAACAAGTCATTGGAATGATAACTTAAAGTCAGATTAAACTGTTTTAGAATATACTTCTTTCAAGAGAGGTTGCTTAATCCTTTAAGATATCATGGGAAGTTTGAGTTCATGGCTTGATTATTGAATACTTTTCTTTTTTGTGGCACCTGGGCTTGAACTCAGAGCCTACACCTTGAGCCATTCCATCAGCCCTTTCTTTGTGTGTTACGTATTTTTGAGATAGGGTCTCACAAATTATTTGCCCAGGCTGGCTTCAAACTGCCATCCTCCTGATCTCTATCTCTTGAGTAGCTAGGATTACAGGTGTGAACCACAAGCGCCCAGCTATACAATACATTTTATTATATCTCTAAATTCTGTGGTTTCATTTATCAGAGCTATCACTTGGTACTTTTAATGGTGGTGTAGACTTTACTATTAGGTAATTTCCAGCTACAGATTTCTTAAGATATAAGTAAAGCACAGATTTGGCATATAAAATAAGACTTTGACTCCTGAGTTAAGGAGTCAAATTCAGACTTTAAAACATATTTTGTATTTTAAGAAAAGTGCACCAAGAAGAGGATGGTGAAGAATGATGGAGGGGTGAATTTAAGTATAATATACTTTATGTATTGTGGGAACTTTTGTAAATGTCGCAGTGTACCCCCATCACAACAACAACAAAAAAATTGTAACTTACACAGCAGCAACAAAAAAAGTGCACCAAATGATACTATAAGGTTTTCTTTTAAGGCAAAAACAAAAATAGATAAACAGCAAAATGATCCAGTACTTATTACATTGATTATACTGTTCAGTACTTTCCCCAGCTTAATTAAATATAATGAATTGTATTTTTAAATAAATACAATGGAAAATAGAATAAAATATATAAAAAACAGAAAATTCTTACCAATTCTTATAAACACAAACAAAACAAGATAATTGAATAAGTGGTATTTTCAGTCTTTGAGGCTCTTTGATTGATCCCTTTGGTCAGTCAGGAAGAGATTCCATTGGAGCTTGCTCAAAAGGATACACAAATGTCGCTGAAATCCACAAAGGCTGAAATGCTTCAGCTTTAGGAAGTTAAGAATTGGGGTACTTCTAGTGACCTAGAAATTGGATTTTGTTTCTTTGATTTTTTTTCATTTATCTATACTTACTTTGTTCCTTTACTTATCCCCTAATCCCCCAATTTTGCTAACCAATGTCTCAGTTTCTCAGTAATCAAATTACAAATTCCTAGGAAAGAAAATTAGTGGGTGACTTGGCTGTGGACAGGGTTGACCTGGATGAATGGTTTGGTGGTTTAATAATCTCTGGTCAGATACTACGGGCACATATTACATGAAAGGGTCTTTTCCAGAAACTGTAGCATACTTGAGTTAAAACATGAGGGTTATGTGAGCAAATAATTTTTTACAGCATTCTTAAAGGGGGTCAGATTGGCTGGGCTATAACATTATCAGTAAAGCTAGTGATTCATGCGATTTAATATTTCTTCTATAATCTAGTACTTCAGCATATATATTTATATATACACATACATACTAATATACGCACATATTATATATATATATTAGAGGATATCCAAGCATAGGAAATATCATGTGAAATGAGAAGTTAAATGGTTTGGAAGGGCATCCCTGAAAAAGTAGTATTTTGCGTAATTTGAAGGAGATGAGAGTTCAAGCCATTCAGTTTTCTGGGGCAAGATTATCCCTGACTTAATATAATGCCACTGGAAATACCTGAGAATGGAAATGTTCCCTCTATGTTCCTGGAACAGCACAGGGTCACCACTGCAAGACTAGAAGCAGCGATGGGGAGAATTGTAAGGCACTATGTCAGATGGACAGTGGGCTGCAAGATTGTTTACAACTCTGAAAATTCTTGTAAGATCTTTGGATTGTGCCCTCACTGAGATTAAAAACCATTTGATTTTCCTTTTCCTTTACAGCCAGGGATGGTGAGAATTTTTTCATGTGTCTTTTTAGCCATTTGAACTTCCTTTGAAAAGGCTTTGTTCATTCATTTGCTCATTTCTTCATTGTGTCATTTACTTTTGAACTTTCTGTATATTCTGGTTATCAGTCCCTTGTTTGATGTATAGCTGGCAAAGATTTTCTCCCATTCTGTGGGTGGCCTCTTCAATTTAGAAAACATTTCTTTTGTTGTACAGAAGCTTTTTAATTTCATGTAGTCCCATTTATTAATCCTTTCTCTTAGTTGCTGAGCTACTTGTGTTCTACTGAGGAAGTCATTGCCTATGCCTTTTCCTTCCAATGTATTCCCTGTTCTTTTCTGTACTAGCTTCAAGGTTTCAGGTCTGATATTAAGGTTCTTAATCCACTTTGAATTGATACTTGAATGGGATGACAGACATGGATCTAGTTTCAGTTTTCAGCAGGCAGTAACCACTTTTCCCAGCAACATTTGTTGAAGAGGCTGCCTATTCTCCACCATATGTTTTTGGCACCTTTGTCAAAAATAAGGTGGGCATAGCTGTGTGGATTCATATTTGGGTCCTGTATTCTGTTCCACTGGTCTTCATGTCTGTTTTTGTACCAGTACCATGCTTTTTATTGCTGTGGCTCTGCAGTATAGTTTGAAGTTGGGTTTTGTGATACCTCCAGTTTTGCTCTTTTTGCTCAGTATTGATGGTTGGAATGTAAGCAAGTACAACCACTATGGAAAACAGTATGGATGGTCCTTAAAAAACTAAAAATAGATCTGTCATATGACCCAGTGATACCACTCCTAAGGATATACCCAAAGGATTGTGAGTCAGATTACTACAAAGTTACTTGCACATCCATGTTTACTGCAGCACTATTCACAACAGTGAAGCTATGGAAAGAGCTAAGATGCCCCAGTACTGACAAATGGATTAAGAAAATGAGATATTTATATACAATGGAATTTTGCTCAGCCACAAAGAAGAATGAAATTTTTCCATTTGCAGGCAAATGGTTGGAACTTGAGAACATCATCTTAAGTGAAATTAGCCAGCTTCAGAAGGCCAAAAGCCTCATGTTCTCTCTCATATGTGGAATATAGACCCAATACAAATACAGCAATATTATGAAACACTGGGTCACAGAAAGGGGAGGTCACGCACAGCAGGGATAGGGTAAAAGAAGGAAAGTAAGAACTTGAATACGGGTGATATACTTTCTATACAAGAATGAGTATAGATATCTTAAAATGGCCGAAACCACTATAAGAAAGGGACTAAAGTAGAATGTAGATAATAAAAGGAGATAAACCAGTTGGGGTTATAACACATATACACATGGAAATACCACAAGGAAACTCCCTGTATAGCTACCTTTATCTCAAAAACCCAAAAATGTCATATTTTTCTTTTTATCTTTTTTCTTCTGCAAAATCAGAGAATGGAAGGGTGGAACAGGTCCTGCCCAGGCAGGAGGTTTGGCACCAGTAAAAGTGGGAAGGTGGCATGGAAGAGGGTAGGAGGATGATTATAGTGCAAAAAATGTGCACATATGCATGTAAATGCAATAATGATAGCTGTTGTAACTATTCCATGAATTGGGGGAAGTGGGGAAAAGGAAAGTGGTGAAGGAGGTGAATTCAAGCATGATATAATTGATACATTGTAAGAACCTTTAAAGTGCCACAATGTACCCCAACCCAGCACAACAATAAAGGAAAATAAAAATTGACTGTATTTTGTTGTTTGCTTGCTTGTTTTGAGACAGTGCCTTGCTATGTAGCCCACACTTGTCTGGAACTCACTTTTCACCCCATGCAGATCTCAAACTTGAGATCCTTTGTGCCTCAGCCTCCTGAGTGCTAAGATTACACCTACCAGGTCTGGCTTCATTGATGTTGTTTCTTCTTCTTCTTCTTCTTCTTCTTCTTCTTCTTCTTCTTCTTCTTCTTCTTCTTCTTCTTTGCTGGATATTGAGCATATGGCCTTGAACAGGTAGGCAAGTGCTCTACCACTGAGTTATATCTCCAACCCTATTGAAAGGTTTTGATTAGTAGAAAGGCATAATGTATTTTATGTTTTGATAGAATCACTGACTGATGTGTGGAGAGACCATCGTGTCAATGGTAATGCAGCAACCAGAACAGTTTTATAATAATTCAATTGTTACAGTGACACTTTGGATCACTGTGGTAGCAGTGGACTTAGTAAGAATTTATCATTCTCTACAAATATTCTGAGGACAGAGACAATGGGATTTTCTGATAAGTTGATATGAGATATAAGAAATAGGATATTAAAACGTTATTCAGGAGAAGATAGAGTAGCTATTGAGTGAGATGGGTCAGAATGGAAATAATTTGGGGGAACAGTAATTATCAGGAGTCAATTTTGCAGGGAGTTAAAAATTGAAATTATATTAAGGGAAGATGGGCAAGGGCTTTCTTACTGGCTTTCTTGGCTGAGATTTAAAAACTGTTAGTCATTAAACATCAGAAATGAAATTAAATTACAACAAAATAACTTGGTAACAAATTATTAGTGGGGTTAGAGAGGAGGAATATTTCTCTAGTTTGTAGCCTAAAAACTGAAGTTAGGAATGTCATTTATCCAAGGGTGGAAGCATAAAATGCAATTAGTTTCCATCTAGAAATGCCAGCCGATTCTGGCCATTGGGAAGAAACAAGAAGAGTGGGAAGAAACAAGAAGAAGAGTGGGAAGAAGAAGAGGAGAATATTAAGTAATCAATAAATGTTGATGGTATGAGTTTTGGCATTTGGTTCTCAGGGCAATGTTCTCCAGAATTCTAGTTTATCTGCATGACAAATGGTTCATGCAACGAAAAGGAGCTTAACCTGTGAAGAGCACATACAAAGAATCCCCTTCTCTAGAGCCCATCCTGTCTGTCTTTTAATTAGACTGGATCTTTTGTTGTCAATATCAAAGGACTGAACTTTTGCTATGAACCTTCCTGACTTTCAATTTCAATTCTAAAATGTGAAAATCTTAGAAGTCATTATTCTTATCTTTTAATAAGAAAAAGCTGGAGAAATTGAAAATAAGTGATTTTCTTGGACTCATCCAAAGACTGAGATTGCAGGAAAATAACCACCTACAAGTCTCAGGGAAAACTGAACCCAAAGATTCAGACAAAACCTGCCTACTTGGAGAAAAAGCCACCAGAGCCATAGGGAACACTGACATCTTAATGTTGCTGAATTGCTAGGTGGTGAGTGTGTTTTTGTTTTGGTGAGAAACTCATACACTCTGTGTCTTAGGCACCCCCACACTTTCATGGTTTATGCAATCAGAAACCCTATCAACCCCTCATGTTGAAGGACTGAGAAAGACTTCCTCTTCACTCTTATGAAAGGAGAAGACTAATAACTATAAAATATAACTAGAGCATTCTCAATAATAGAAATCTGCTCTCTACCAGAAGAGCCTTTATAGAGCCTTATCGTTTTAAGGATACTCCAGATCCCACTATTCTTTCTGTAACAATTAAATGGGAAAAATAAGAAAATAAGAAACATTTGGAAGATTTCAGTTCTATATCATAGACCTACTAAAAGCCTGTTATTTGATTATAAGATTATAGAATATTTTCCCTTCTCTTAACATTAGTACCATACCAACATGACTGCTCTAAAATAACAGTGAATTGCAACTAAAAATGTGAAAATTGCTTATTCCTTTGAGGAGTGCTTAGGCAATATGAAAGATAATAAGAAAGGCAAAAGGGTATTATAGGACTTTAAGCCTCTGGCACCTATAGCTACAACAAACATCAAATACAGCTGAATTCCTAGCCAGAGTAACAAAAATGCCTACATACCTCAGTTCACATTATTTTATTCTACATACCTGACTTTCAATGACAGCAAAAAAAAAAAAAGATTCACAGACATTGTGAAATCAAGACTACAATAATGTCTTACTTGTGCTATCATTGACTATGTCTCTTTGACCATAAATTTAACTTATTGAAGTATAATTTCTTCCCAGAATTAAATGAGGTCCATTCTCAAAGGACCAAACTTCAAAAGTCCTATGAGAACTTGTGGTATATATCATTATAAACATCTAGGAATTTCAGATGTTTTATGTTTCTATTTAAACTGAAATATGAGTAGGTAATAAACATCATTTGAAACCTGTGCCTTCTAGTTTCCAAATCCAACTATCAGAATTCATGCATTGCCATTCATTACTTCTTTAACTATCCCATGCAACTGTTGTTGCATCATTCAAACTGCTGAAAAAAAAAGATTTCCATTCTTCTGGAAAGTTTCAAATAACACTGAGAAGATTCAGTGAGGCTTAAAATTTTGAAAACATACTCAATTGCCAAGACCGGTGTCTCGTGTGAAATCTAAAATATACAGGAGAGTGACTGAAGAGAAATAATATGATTGCAATTATTTCCCAAACAGGACTAACACAAATAAGACTTTTAGTTTGTACAAAAGCACTTTAAAAATTCCATTGAATGCTGAAATATCAGCTGAATAAAAAATTTAAAATTCATTTGTAAGTAATTTTGTGTTTTTTTAAGGTCTCATTGGTTACATATTTCTTTATCAAGTTAAGAACTTTTCAGTGAAATTTTTTCTTTCTATTGTTATTATAATTGACTTAAAATATTGAAAATAGCTAGGGACTATGTGCAATAATTGTAGTACAAAATTCTGAACACCTGAAAATTTTATATCATCTCTATTATGAAATCATTTAATTTGAAGACACAAGTAAGATTGACTTGAATCCAACAGTGTTTTTGTGCTAAGATGCTACTCACAAGGAACTAACAAACAGGTAAATCAGACATAGCTTTGGACTCTTAAATTCTCATGGTTGCCCTTAACGCAGAGAAACTAAAGCAGATACCTTAAAGCAACTGAGGCCAATAGGAAAAGGGGACCAGGAACTAGAGAAAAGGTTAGATCAAAAAGAATTAACCTAGAAGGTAACACCCACACACAGGAAATCAATGTGAGTCAATGCCCTGTATAGCTATCCTTATCTCAACCAGCAAAACCCCTTGTTCCTTCCTATTATTGCTTATACTCTCTCTACAACAAAATTAGAGATAAGGGCAAAATAGTTTCTGCTGGGTATTGAGGGGGGGAGCGGGAGGGGGCGGAGTGGGTGGTAAGGGAGGGGGTGGGGGCAGGGGGGAGAAATGAACCAAGCCTTGTATGCACATATGAATAATAAAAGAAAAATGAAAAAAAAAAATTCTCATGGTTGTGCATTTGCTGTGGACAATTGGTTCTCTTTTACCTAGAGACAATAGATGATAATAAAACTTCCAATCCTGTCAGGTGCCAGTGGCTCACACCTGTAATCCTAGCTACTCAAGAAGCAGAGATCAAGAGGATTGTGATTCAAAGCCAGCCCAGACGACTAGTTCCATGAGACTCTTGTCTCGAAAAACCCTTCACAAAAATAAGTCTGATGGAGTGGCTTAAGGTGAAGCCCCTGAGTTCAAGCCCCAGGACTGCAAAAAAGGAAAATCAAAATCAAAAACAAAAACAAAAAAACCCTCCCAATCCTAATTGGTTAGATATAATAGAATATAAGGGAAGCATGCATGCTTCTGCACTTGATCTAATTATGTGTGGTTGAGGGTCATTCAAACCCAATGCTGCTGCATGTCATGTGATTATTTTATCTTAAAATGTGTTTTCACTTTGACAGAAGAGATTATTTTCTAAGATCCTTAAAGGGAAACTACTTGCTACAATAAAACACCTTAATACATTATGGTATTTTAAGGCTCAAATTGACAACCTTTTGAGTTATCGAGAAGATGTTTTAGGAATTAGGCAGAACCCTAAGTAGTGCTCTTGAGGACACCAACTACTCAGATCATGGAAATAAAACTTAAAAGAGGGTTTAAACCATGTTCTTTACTAGATAGAATTTTATTGAAACCAGGCACATAAAAATTGTTGCTTCTTTTGTGATGTGAAAAAAAAAATCAATAAGGGCAAAAGAAACCATAAGTCAGGTACTCTACACTTTGATAGAAATCCCACAGACAGTCTGGAATTTGTAATATAAAAAGGTAGAGGCATAATTGGAGAGGTAAGGTTGTCAAGAGCAGGGATCAAAGGAGAATATCAGGGCTATCATAATAGGTTTCCAGAAGACTAAATTATATGGCTGGAACACAGACTTGCCAGACTTGAGACAGTGGTCTTTGGATACATAGTTTAAAAAAAAAATTAAAATTGAACAGGAAAGAAAAGTAAGAGAAAGACATTTTGGCAGTAAAAAAAGAGGGGGAGGACAGAATTTGAGACAGCGGCCACATCATTTGGGACAAATCTTATGAAGTGATAAAAATGTATTGCAACTGATGGAAATTTTCAGGGGGAGAGTGGAATTAAATTTCTAATTACAAAAATCATGTTTTTATATAAAGGTCTAGTTAATTGTAGTGCAATATTCTGACTCACTCAACAAGTAAACACACAGCCAGTTTTAAAAATACATTTGGGAGAAAATCACAATCATTTGGGGTTGATTTGAAATTATAAAGTAAGTAATTTTGAACAATTTTCAAGCATTTAGCTGTTATAAAAGAAAAAGCTGCATTTGAAATAAATAATTGAATGCAAAACTTAAGTTACATTATAAGTTTGTGAGTTTTGTTTTGTTGAAAACATAAATGAGAGATGGTTCTACCAGACATGTTAAGTACACTGTTAAGCTCCAGGGGTAACGGAGTAAAAAGAAGGTTCGCTGCTTATTAATTAAGGGCTACTGAAAACAAAGATAAGAGAGTTCATTTTTAATTTAGAAACTTTCTTGCTTTAAGGAGAACTAGAAAATTGATGCTTTTGTGATAGGCAACATAAAAAAATTCATTCTAATAATTAGCCATAAAGACATATGGTTAGAAACAGTATGCATACTTTATGCTGAGGATATGCAATTTCCTTCTCTACTATATTTAGGACTGCTCTGTAAGGCCGAACTCTGTAACACCGTGTGTATTATTGAGATGAGAAAAATGGGTTTGATATTTGCTCAGAAGAATATAGAAAGAAGAATATAGCTTATAGTAATAGAACATAAAATTCCATGAGGAAAAATGTGACATCAGCAATTGGTTGCATCTTTAGATGCTTCAATTATTTTAATTCTATAATTCTTTCAATATATAGAATATTTTACTCTGAAACAGGCAAAACAATTCTTTTTTTTGGTTTTTAAAAATTTTAATTTAATTTTTATTAATTACTCATTTATTCACATGTGCATACATTGTTTGGGTCATTTCTCCCCCCTCCCCCCTCCCCCTCCTTCACCCTCTCTTCTTTTATATCTGTAGATAGGGTGTCTTAGATATAAGTATGTGCATGTGTGGAAATATCACAATAAACCCTTTTTGTCCTCTTTGTACAATTTAAAAAAATGAAGTGCTACTGGGTGCCATGACTCACTCCAGTAATCTTAGCTACTTGGCAGGCAGAAATCAGTTTGAAGCTAGAATTGGCAAAAAGTCACTGAGAACCCATTTCAACCAATAAAAAGAATGGCATTGATGGTGCCCAGTCATGCAAGAAGAATACATAGGAAGATCAGGGTCCAGATTAGTTTGGCATTAAAGCAAGAGCTTATTTGAAACATAATGAAGGCAAAAGGGCTGTGCACATGGCTAAAGTGGTACAGGGCTTACCTGCAAGTGCAAGGCCTTAAATTCAAACCTCAGAACCATCAACAAAGAGAAAGACAGAGAGAGAGAGAGTGAGAGACAGAGAGAGAGAGAGAAAAGAAGAAGAAGAGGAGGAGGAGGAGGAGGAGGAAGGGAGGAAGGAAGGAAGGAAGGAAGGAAGGAAGGAAGGAAGGAAGGAAGGAAAGAAGGAAGGAAGGAAGGAAAGAAGGAAGGAAGGAAGGAAAAAATTAAAAGAAAGTTTATATCATGTCCTTTTCCAGATGGAACTTTATCAAAACCAGGCCATCACTTCTTGAACTTTATTTTGCATATGAATTGTTCATGATATTGTCAAAGTACAAGTCCTGTGATTCTACATTTTTAACAGTTTCCCAGTGCTGCTTGTCTGGGGCCATACTTTGAGTAGCAAGTCTCTAGGTCACATCTGTAAAATTAGGAGGAGGGCAAGAGGCCCTCTGAATTGGCTAAGGTGTTTCTACTCTGTGTTCTTCCAAAACAGATGCAAGTTTATATTACTGAGGATTCAGAAAGTCCCCATTGAAGAGAACAGGCACTGGAGGACATGAGGATGGCTTCCATTGGATGTTGATACAATGCTTAAACTCCTCACTGAGGTATTAGTGCTCACAACATTTGAACCATTCTGAGTTACCATGAAGCCCAAAATGTGACTTAAGTTTATGCTGTTGTTTGCCTTTTTTTCAGACAGTGTATTGCTATGTGGTGCAGGCTGTCCTCAAACTCTGGATTCTCCTGTCTTAGTCTCCCAAGTGCTGGGATTATAGAAATGTACTACTGCTCTGTGACTTATGATTTGAAGGCATAATAACATTTTTTAGGTATTTAGGTTTCTTTATTCCTGAATAGTATTCTTTAGATTTCTTAATATCCATTTTTTTTGGTAACATTGAGGTTGAACTCAGGTCTTCATGCTTGCTAAGGCAGGCACTCTTACTGCTTGAGCCACTCCACCAGTCCTTAACTTCTATTTACATATATTATAAAAGCTTACAATATAGCTGGTATGGTACAGACCAATGCTTTCTTGCTAAATCAGATAAACTCAAAAGTAAGTTGCCAAATGGAAGTGAGCAAGAATTGCTATAAAAAGATTATCGAGAAGAAATGAGTGGTTTGAAAAACTATCATCTCTTATGTTTCAAAATGTGATGAACTCACTTTGAGCAGATATTCCTGGCATAAAGACAGCAATGTTAGAAAAACAAACAACAAAAGAAAGATGGAGAGCAAGAAGCTGGAGAAGGTATGAGCCACAAAATTTTATGTAGTGTGAAGAGAAAAAAAGTCTCAGATCAAGGAAGCTGAGAACTAATTTCAGAGGTGAATTTTCATGCTTTAGTAAAAGTAAATGCAGAAAACCTTGAAATAAGAGCCAGTGGGCACAAAGTGAGGACTGTGAAATGAGGAGCACATTGAAAAGTCCAGAGTTGCACAGATGTTTTAAGACCTAGAAGACCTTTTTCTAGACTTAAGTGTACCATTGTACATCTTTAGGAAGTAAAACTTGGAGCCTGGTATTTGGCTTAATAGTTCTCAAAAAGAAATTAAATAACAGCATAACAAATAGGATGAAATAAAATTGAAGGAATTAATAAGAAGAGAGCCTACTATAATTATGATTTCTACTCTTTTCAAAACTTTAAAGAAATTATAAAGTAAATCTGTCTACATCCTTTCATAAATAGTTCTCAGTCACCTTCCCTATTTACAAGCTTGGTGTCAAGATTCTAAGATCTGGGAGACAGAAGTTAGCAGGAAGTAGCCTGTCAGCCTGTGGCTCATCCTGGGAGGGAAATCAAAAAAGATCATATGAACAGAATGGCTACACAACTGAGACATACTCTTACAGTCTGTTCAGCCTCTGATTTGCTGGTTACTTATCACAGTATTGTTTAGCTTAGCTAATATAGGAATTTATATCAGAAGTGGTATGTAGCTGTGAGAAAGCACTTAATGTTATGGCAGTGGCTTAGCAGAACAGTAGTGAGTTACAAATATAGCCATAAAGCTGGAGATCCTGGTTTATTGTTCCAAAAGCATTTGATAAAACTGCCACCTGTGATGATTTGGAAGGGCTATCAAGTGCCTACCAAGCCTGTAGTTCTTGAGAAAGATGTTGGAAAGAGATGGAAGGTAAGAATATGTTGTTTTCCTCTTGCTGCTTGTACAAACATAAAAAAGATGAATTAATTTTCAAGTGTAAATAATAGTGATTTAACATGATTGCAAAAGCTGATCAATAGTTTCTGGAGTTCAAATACTAATAAATAAGACTGAAGAGGCACTGAAGGAATGTGGATAATCTAGAGTTGGTGGAAAATGGGACTGGGTTGTGGGCCATGTAAAGTTAAGAAAAATTTCCTTCAATGTAAGCCTGTTGTCTCTTCAGGCCTCAGTGTGGTAGAAATTGAGCAGTCTTTGGGAGTAGGAGAGAAGGAGAGGAGAAGAATAAATCGGAGGGAAAGACATCATGGCAATGAAAACTTGAGAATTATATTTGTGGAAGACTTCTGTGTATGGCTTCTGACCACTGAATTGTCTGAGAGAAAATAGATAAGATTTTTAAGGGAACTATATTTTGCAAATGAAGCAAGCTTAATCAAAAATAACTGATATCTCAAGGGCAAACACAACAATGGGATTGGACTTTGAGCACATGATAAAAGCGAGAGCACACAAGGGAGGGGTGAGGATAGGTAAGACACCTAAAAAATTAGCTAGCATTTGTTGCCCTTAACGCAGAGAAACTAAAGCAGATACCTTAAAAGCAACTGAGGCCAATAGGAAAAGGGGACCAGGAACTAGAGAAAAGGTGAGATCAAAAAGAATTAACCTAGAAGGTAACACACATGCACAGGAAATTAATGTGAGTCAACTCCCTGTATAGCTATCCTTATCTCAACCAACAAAAACCCTTGTTCCTTCCTATTATGGCTTATAATCTCTCTACAACAACATTAGAAATAAGGGCAAAATAATTTCTGCTGGGTATTGAGGGGAGAGGGGGGGCAGAGTGGGTGGTAAGGGAGGGGTAGGGGCAGGGGGGAGAAGTGACCCAAGCCTTGTATGCACATATGAATAATAATAAAAAAAATAACTGATCTCTATGAACCAACCTGTATCCCATACTTCCAAATTGCTATCATGGAAACAATCTGAAACAGCCATACAAACTTCTAACTCCAAAAGAAGACAAACTTCCTTTGCCCTCCCATGGAGCAGAGCCAAGTGCTATTGAGGACAATGGACAATGTGGTTCCTTCCACCTGATCAAACTGAGGTCTAGGCAAAGAACAGGGTAGAATTCATCACAATCACTGCTCAGTGATAGTCATCATTGCATACTAGAAGGTTTGTATTAAGCAGGGTTGCAGCAGGTTTGCCATTTTAGTTTATATGACTTTATGTTGCAAGGACCCATATTAGGATCTAAAGAAGAAGACACCATATGACTTAAAGATCCTGAACTTCAACTTGGTTTCAGAAACCACATGGAGCTTTAGGTTGTCTCCCTTTAAGAGGAGAATGAAAGTGTTAAAGACCAGAAAGAAAAATGCAAATGGATAATTGGTGTGAAGGAGACATTGTAGCAAAAACTGATAGCTATTTGCCAATCCATTTCTTCTGGGTATGGAGGGGAGGTGAGATGGTGGATTGTTGACATCCCTGTAGCCAAGCAGCAACTCACTACCCTCAGAAAATAAGATCAGGGACCCCAATAGGCACCCACAGGGTGCCATAACCAGTGAGAAGCAAAGCCCTCTCTGAATCCGCAAATAGAGAAGCAGTTAACCATGGGAAGAATGGGAAGAATGACTTGCAGGTCAACACTCTTAATCCCCTGCCCGTGAAGTCTTCCTGTGGCTCCAGGTTCCATTACTTGAATGCGTGTTGGCAAGTCCTGTTTCCCAGCACACAGGAACTTGGGGTTCCACACACCACTATACTACATGACCTGACACCATCACCCTGAAATGCCAGGGAACTGAAGTCCCTATGTAAACAAGAACCATGGCTCGCACTGCTCCAAGGGTAACAGAAGGCACAAGCCAGTAGGGTTGGTTCCCCTGAGCCAGCAATAGCATCATTGTGCTCCTGGAAGCTTGTGCTGGCAATCAGGCCCCAGAATTCCCACTGCCTGCAGGCTTGGTTCCCCCATGCCTTCAGTTGCTGCTGTGGCTTCTGGTAGCTGGGACCAGCAAGCAGGCCTCATGGCTCCCTCAGGCGTGGTTCTTCCCAACCAGCACATCCTCATGCCTGCAGTGCTACTGTACTTCTCTCCTGGAGCCCATGCCTAGAGAGTAGGCCTCAGAACTCCCACTACCCAAAGGCTTGGTTTCCCCATACTTGTAGCAGCTGCCAGGCCCCAGTGCTCCTGCTGCTTGCAAGCTTTGGTCCTCCCATTCCTGCAATAGATGCCATGGATCCTGGTATCCCAACACCAGCAAGAGGCCTCAGGTATCCTGCTGCCTACAGGCTTGGCTCTGCTGTGCCTCCAGCAGCTGCTGTGGCTCCTGGAAGCCCATGCCCCAACAAAAGTAGGCCCCAGGACATCCATTGTCTTGTGGGTACCACATGACTCAAGTCTGTTGAATTGCTGCCCCATGGGCACCCTCAACTTGCTACTCCATGCCAGGAGTCCACCACCACACATGCAAGTGAACCCCAGGTTCCACACTTTGCTATTCTGATGGTGCCAGGAGGCTTCCCTCCTACACAGCATGGAAGCCCAACACTCCCCACTCTACCTGACAGGAAGAGAGCCCTTGCTCCCCTGTTAAATAGCAAGTATGCCAGATTCCCCACCAGTGGGAGGAAAGCTGTAGCCTGCTACTCTGTAGGTGGCACCAGAAGCCCTGCTCCCCAACATGCACAGAAGCCCAGAGCTTCACAGTGCTCCTCCCTGCAGGAGAGTCACATCTCTCCTGTCTAAGCACTGGAATCCCAGCTCCTCTATTGAGTGCCAATCTGTTACTCTGCTGATGCTAGAAGGCCTGCCTCTGCAGCACACAGAGACCCAATACTCCCCACTGCAACTGCAGGAGAGCCCCCATGCCCCCATAAAAGAATGGGAACTCCATCCCCTCATTGAAGGGAGAAAAAAGGTAATATGCACCACAGCAAGAACCTTGCAAGTGGTAACACTTCCAATACACCCTTCTCTGAGGAACACTGCTAGAGCTCCAGGAGAAAAACCTCAAAACCCAACTACAGGAGCACAAGGGATTAAAACCCTAACCCAAAACAGCTCCAGATGCATAAATCTCAATGCAGAATAAAATAGCAAGATAACAGCTGTCCCTCAAAAGCCAATTCTACCACTAAGGATCTAAATACCTGTGTAGATGAAGAGCTATCAAACAATGAATTCCAAAAAATAAAAGTATATATGGCTAATGACCTCAAAGAAGAAACACAAAAGTTAGTATTTGACCTCAAAGATAACATGAATAAATAATTAAATGAGCTCAAAGAGAATACAAACAAACAGATGAAATTAAGATTATGTAGGATATGAATGAGGAAATCAAAAAGATATGGAAACCCTGAAAAATAATCAATCCAAAATAAACAACTCAGTATCCCAAATAAAATATCTCAATTAAGAATATGGCAAACAGTGTAGAGCAATTTGAAAATAGAGTATCAGGAACAGAAGACTAAGTAGAGAAATTCATCCAAACAGTAAAAGGTTATGAAAGAATGTTAAGAAAATATGAATGGAACATGCAAGCTATCTGGGACATCATGAAAAAACCAATCCTACAAATCATCAGTGTAGAAGAAAGAGAGGAGATACAAACTAAAGGCATTAACAACCTATTCAATACAATAATAGCTGAAAATATCCCTAACCTCAAGAAAGAGAGAGTCATCCAGATACAGAACTCTTAAAGAACACAAAAACCATCAGGACCAAAAAAGAAACACTCCCAGACACATCATAATCAAAACATTCTGCACATAGAAAAAAGAAAGAATTCTGAAAGCTGCAAAAGAGAAAAGATGAGTCATATATAAAGGCAAAACTTTTAGAATAACAGCAGATTTCTAACTCAAATTTTAAATGCAAGAAGGTCATGGAAAGACATAATTCAGGCCCTGAAAGAAAACAACTGTTAACTTAGACTTGTCTATCCAACAAAACTATCCTTCCTAATTGAAGGAGAAACTAAAACCCTCCATAACAAGGAAAAAATATAGGAATTTGCAAGTACCAAGCCAGCACAACAGAAGATATTTAAAGGACTTTTACATATAGAAGGAGAAACTAGAGAAAGCTAAGAAGATTCAAGAAAGAAACCCTTTTGAGCAAGCAGACTAGTAAACAAGAAATAGATAAAACTAAACAACAGGGGAATAAAAATGACTGGAAGCAACAGGCATCTCTCAATATTAACACTGAATGTAAACGGCCTCCATCAAAAGACATAGAATATCAATTGGGTTAAAAAACAAGACCCAACCATATGTTGCTTACAAGAAACTCATCTCACTGAAGAAAATAAACACTGGCTTAGAGTCAAAAGGTGGAAAAAAATTTCCCACGCAAATGGATCCCATAAAGAGGCAGGAGTAGCTCTACTCATATCTGACAAAGTAGACTTCAGACTAAAATCAATCAGAAGAGACAATGATGGTCACTTCATATTAATGAAAGGAACAATTCATCAAGAGGAAATAGCAATCCTTAACACATGTAACATATGTGCACCAAACAAACAAACAAACAAACTCTAATGGCTGAAATCCATTTCTTCTATTTCCTGGGCACCAAGTAAGATTACAGTTTTCACACTCCCTTGCAGTTAGTTTTGCTATCATTCAGTCAAATGTGACCATATGCGATTTGTACAACTTGCAGGCATGCTCCTAAAAGTATCATAAACTTGAACCTTCAGAATCCTTCACGTCTCACCTAAAGACTGTTATTAAACTCTACCCAAGAGCATTATCATAATGTAGAAGCTTGGGTTACAAATTACTATGTGAAGAAAGCCCCTCTTGGCCCATACATGCCTAAATAGAGGGCAACAGAGAATAATGCTAAATAGCATAGACTTTTGGCTCATGCTTGAGTCCGAATTCCTCTACTTTGTATTTATGTGAGTCTACTGAGTCAATTATCTTCTCTAAACCCCCATTTCCTTAAATGTGAAATGGGAATAACATCAAAGAGTTGGCCTGAGGATTATTACTCTTGAAGTATTGTCTTCAATACTTCTTCCATATGGTACATTATTCTTTTTTGATTTTTATCTGAGAGATCTTATGGGGTAGTTTATTTTGTCTGATTTATTCACTGCCATTGCCCTAGAGCCTAGAACATGGGTCATAGTTAATAAATGGAATGAAATATTTTAAGTATATGGATATAGTATGTAAAACACTTATCAAGATGCCTAGAACATAGAAGATTCAACAAATACTGCCTACTATAACTGGTATTCTTATTTTCTAACCCATGTTTTCTGTTTTCACAGAATGATAATCACTTATGTATATCCTTTGAATAATCAGTGTTATAAACTCTTCTGTTTTATAAATCATTTTTTAATAAGACAATATAAGTTAGAAAACATTTGACAAATAAGTACATGTATTTTGTGGTTTATCTTTTGCTGAAATATAATAACAGCAGTTTATAATTTATGTTTATCTATTTAATGAAGGTCCACATAAACACTATAATTGAATACAAAAGCTTGGCTTCAAATTAGCCATAACCACAACCATTAACTTCTGACAATTATATCTTTTAAAGATACTCATTTTAGAATATAGCCCCGTTGAAGTAATACTGTTTTGGTAGCAGAATGTTTCAACTTTTCCCCTAATGTCATTTGGGCTGGATAATTCTATGCTTTGAGAGTGGAATCTTTGTGTTGTAGGATATTTAATAGCATACCTGACCTCTACCCACTAGATGCCAGGAGTACCTTCTGCTCTTAGTGTGGTAATTAAAATGTTCCACACATGGTGAAATGTCCTTGAGAAGCAAAATCACCTTTTCTTGAGAACCAGTGGTGTGTGGTTTTCATACATTCATTTATGAAGTAGTTAAATCAATTATTGTTTATCAAGTACTTAAATTATTAACTGAGCATTTTCTCAGTGCTGGACCCTGTTCTGTGCACCAGGACCAGAACAATGAGTAAAACAGAAGAGTTTCTTCCCTAACAAAGTTTATCTTAGAAAAGGATAGTGGAGAATAAACAAAACCCCCCAAATGATTCGTAATGAGAGGTCAGGTAGTAAGAAGTTATGTAAAGACATGAGAGCTAGGCATAAGGATTGTACTATGTGTTTTATTTTCTGTATTCTGATGTCTGACATCTGGAACCTTACCGAGGATGGCCTTTCTCAGAGTTAGTTAATTCACAGAGAAAGTAAACTCCTGAGTATGCACTTTTCAAATGAAAACCCACCAGTTCAGAGCCTCCACACAACCACCTTCTCTATTTGGCTCTTACACTCCAGACCACTATTCATATTCCCTAGTCACTCCAAGGTAAAAGTACAAGACAAGGGGGACAGCCCCTATGCTCCAGGACCTGCTGAGACTATTAAAAGCTGCGAATCCCAAGCCTGTTTCTTTGCCATATACATTCCATTCTGCAAAAATTGCAATAAAGGGCCTTCAGTGTGTGGTCCCTCGTGGTGTGGTGTGCCTCACTTCCTGGAACTATGAGTAATAAACTGTCTTTTTTACAGCAATTGTCTCCTGATTGGCTAGCCTCACTATCCTCACAATTTCCATTAACATACTGTATTTTAAAACAAGGACAAGGAATATTATGGCTGTGTTTTAGATGGGATAGTCAAGAAAAACTTCCCTGATGGAGACACATTTGCAAAGAAAATGGAATAATTCGAATAAATAATTCTGATACCTGATGTTATCAACAGCAAAACCTCAAAGGCAGAAGCATATGTATATCTAAGCAAAAGAAAGGAGACCATGGCAATTGGAGCACAATGACTATGAAGGGCAGAGGATGAAGTTGAAGAGGTATCTATGGAACAGATCACATAGCTGTCTGGTGGCTGTTGTAAGGTTTCTCTCTACCTTTTAGTTTGGTTATGATGTATAACCAAGGCAGGTCTACTAAGAAGGAAATATATAATTTTATTTATACTTTAAAAGTTTCCTATGAGCATTGCTTAGAGATCATATTATAAAGCAGGTGGTGGGGGGAATGGAAGCAGGGAGACCAGTTCAGAGATGAGGAATCATGGCTTGAACTAGGGGAACAGCTATGGAGATGAATATGTTTTGAATAGTCACTTGGATCAACAGGATTTACTGATGAACTGGATTTGCTGTGTGAAAAACTCAATTTGAGATACAAGTTTGAGGTTCCTATTCAGTCTCTAAATGTAGATACTGAGTAAGTACTTAATACACATGTTTGCATGTGTATGTGTGTGCACATTATTGGTGTTTCATATAATGGTAGGGATTGGTAATAC
This sequence comes from Castor canadensis, assembly GCF_047511655.1. Classification (NCBI taxonomy): domain Eukaryota; kingdom Metazoa; phylum Chordata; class Mammalia; order Rodentia; family Castoridae; genus Castor; species Castor canadensis. The sequence goes on from NC_133394.1 coordinate 117,092,293, forward strand.
AAATTTTGGCATCACCAGGACAGAGATAATATTGATAGGATGGGTAAGATCAACTCATGAGAGTGTGTTCTGAATATCAATATAGAATAATAAATTAAAATGAGTATCATCATGTACTTAGACTTGGAAAATATGTTCAGGACTAAAGGAAGGGAAAACTCTATATAATCAGTTTCTTTGCAATTAGCAGTGGGTTTAAAAATAACTTTATCAGAGTCCCCCGTAATCTATTGGAAGCTATTAGCTTATTTATTTTTCTTGTTAAAGCAGGTTTTTTTTTTTTTTTTTTCAAAAGATGAATGAAAAAGTAAGGTAGGGATTTTTCTCCCTCTCATCTTCCTCTGGAACGTATATTTATAGCTCTAGCCTGTTAAGTAAAAGCTAATTTAATTAATTATTTTGAATTCTTAAACTGGCCTATTAGTGCTTCTTCCCCCTTTTAAAACTTCTTCATTTTGTCTGGACACTAGATAACAGCACTGTAATGATAGTAATGCATAGAGCAAAACTGATTCCAGTTGGTCTGTGTGGATTAGCATAATAATGGGTCAATGATGATCTCTGACTACTATTCTTACAAATGCATAGCCAGCTTAAACAGTAATGAGTCATTTGGAGCCATTATCCTTTGCTTCTGTCATTGCCAGACTGAAGCAGACTGTCAGAGAATGTTTTGGATTCAAGGCTCAAACTCCTGAGATTCCATATGCCAGGTTAGGCCCCCTGCTCCTAAATGCCAAATAAAAAGGCATGGTAAAGACAGACAAAGGAGATTTATTATACAGCTCAGGACATGCCATGGGAACAGCAGAGTAAGCACTCAGACCATCTTCAACCACCTTTGGGGTACAGACATGAGTTATAGGTTTAAGTAAGCAAAAGTGCTGGGGGCAGGGGAAAAGGTATGCACAGTTAAACAGTCCCAATCACAGGTGTGCTCTGGTTGACCATTATCTCAGCCTTAGTGTTCCAAGTGGGGTTGTAGAGAAAATGTTATCATTGTCATCACTTAAGGGGAGCAATCTGGTTCCCATGAGATGATCACTCCTTCTCCAGAATATAGCCTCATCATTATAGGTAATTGTCTTCATTTGAATGGGTGGTCTGTCATGCAAGTCTCCACTATTCCTTATAGGAATTTCAGTCCCTGGACATAAAGATGTTATCAGTTCTGTCCTTTCTGGAATCCAAGATGATCACAAAGTGAATACAAAGAGAATGGCTTAGAGCAAAAACAGATACAAAATCGAGGGAAGAATGCCAGGCTTTTCCTGATTTTAGCTAATTTGTGGGCCCAAGTAAGGAGTTTTGCATCTCAGCAAAAGCAGTTTAAGTACCTTTTACAGTACTGCTAAGTCAAAGTTATGTCTGAATCCCTTTTCTTGACCTATTTCTCTGGTTCTCAGCAATTTCTCAATAGAGAAATTAGAATAATGTGAAAAATCAACATATATTCAAAATGAGATATATTTTCTAAATGATATATATGTATAATATGTGATTAAATCTATCTTCTATCTATCTATCATCTATCATTTATCTATTTATCTACCTATCTACCATCTACCTATCTAATATGAATAATAATAGAAAGGTCCCATTTTGCTTTCTATTTTGAAAAATAAAAATTTTGAAGACCTGAAAGATGAATAGTAGGATACCAGAGACTTCTTATATTTGACAAAGGTCTCTCAAAGAGCTATTAACTAGCATTAACTCTGGAGGTAGTGGATCTTAAATTGAAAGGGTGAATTACCAGGAGTGAGTAAATATCACCAAATCAGCAAAGGTTCTTTGGGTTTTGTGACAACAAAGGCCTCATAGTCAATTCATTATATATTAATGCAGACACATGTAAACTATATACAGACACTCTCAGTATATATATTTTACTCTTTTCCTTTCTTTTACTGTTCTTGATATCTGAACAATGAAGGTGGGTTAAGTATTAGCCCAATATCACTAATGTTTTGCGTAGTCATGCTGTAATTATTATATCATCGTCCTTATGTCTTGTTTTTGTTATGATTAACAATTGCCATTACCATGAGCACTGTACTAGTTAACCCATAACAACCACTCATTGCAGCTACAAGCAGAGGCTTAATGCATAGGGGAAAGGGCAAAGCCAGTTCATAATTCAACTTGTGAACATGGAGTTCCTGTTAAAACTCTTCTCATTTTAGTGATATAACATTTCCATTAGAAAGAAATAAGCCTGAAAATAGCAGAACCTGAGCCTGGATATTAGAGACAGAACTCCACATACAGACAATAGAAGTGTTCCATGACAGTCAATATCTTCTCCAACAGTGTTTATAAAAATTTGAAAGCATTATTTGCCAGGAAGGTGTAACAAATGTCTCAGCTTCTAATATGTGTGTGAATTGTAATGTTAGTTTGCCAGTGCAACCATAACAAAGTATCACAGATTGTATAGTTAAATAATAGAAGTTATTTTTAGAGTTCTGAAAGCCAGAAATCAGAGATCAGTGTTGAAAGAGTTAGTTTCTTTTAAGGGTTATGAGGGAAGGATTTATTCCAAGTTTATCCCCTTGATTGCTAGACGTGTCCTGACATTGTCTTCTCCTGATACATATTTGTGTCTAAATTATCTCATCTAAGAACACCAGTCATATTGGACTAGAGCCTGCTCCAATGTTCTCATTTTAACTTAATTACCTCTTTATGACTCTGACACCAAATGTAGTCACATTGAGGTACTAGGGGTTAGAACTTCAACATATGAGTGGGAATACAATTCACCCCATAATACCCATTTTCTTGTTATTTTTTAAATTACTATTAGTGCTTATCAGATCTGGTGAATACAGAATGTATGTAAGTTAAATGCATTTTTGAAAAAAAAATTGGTGGGGATAGGATTCAGAATCTGAAAGCTATTCTGAAGCAATTTATGGTCATGAAATAAATGGACAAAGGATTAATCATTTTTCCCCATAACTCACTCTTGTCTTTGTTATTATCAGATAAACATTGCCAATCAGTATTGAAGATTCAAATATAACAACATATTGATAGTGCAACCAAATTAATCAAGTAAACTTTAACACTACTTGCACACAAATTTCAAGTAATATTTTGAAAATCATACTACAAATTATGAACTAAATCAACTTAAATCTGAGTAATATGCTGTTGAAAATAAATTAAGGCCATAGAATATTATAGTTTGGAATGCTTATGCTGTGTAGCTAAGCCTATTTATGAAATGTGAATTCCAGTCCTTTCTTTCAGATAATAGCATGTATAAAAAGGCAGCAAGATCTAGAGAGGACATTTCCTTTACTTCCTGATATATATTTTCACTAAAGGAAAAAGGAATCAGTAGGACTCAGAACTACAAATCTAAGCAGGAAACAAAATCTGAAGGTTAACCACCTGAAGAAAAATAATCTGACACAGGTGTATTGTGAGAAGAGAAAGCTGGATGCAGAAATAGGCCAATGGACAGTCATAGTCAGCTTTTTAAAAGTGGCTTTTAAGTATGTCTTTTCTTTTGAAAACCAAGTCACCCCACACCTGTGGAATAAAACTAAATCTCTGTTCAACCTAAACATCTTCAAAAAACCATTTTAAATTAAAAGTTTTATTCTCTGAATACTGAAAGAGTTTAGCACCAAAAATGCTGTAAAGAAAAGGAGTCATGATATTGGTTTTGCATAGAAGGTAAAGAGTCTTATTAAGTAACTTCACTACCAGTGTTCCATAATGGTTTTTAGATACCTGTAGTTATCTAAAGGTCAAATACATGGATCTTGTATATCCCTTAACTGCTCACCTGATTGGCCTCATGGCCCAAGAAAGATGTGCCTGGAAACACTTGTCAAAATTATTTCAAAGGCAATGGATACTAGAGATTTCCAGCTGACGCATCTAGAAATGAATGGGAAATAGAGTGTTATTTGGCTGCTGATTTGAACTTGAGAAGGAAACATTTTTTTTTTAAGAAACACTCCAGCATAAGTTTTCATTTAAGAGAGTTTTATAACTTTTGCCTGACTTACTGTTGGTTTTGTAGTTAAAATACAGGCATTTTGATCCCAGGAATTTCTGTTCAGAATGTCTTAAAGTAAATGGTGCTAGCCATAAAAAGATTATTTGCTGACTTACTCACATAGACAATTTAGTAAGTACTGTAATAATAAGCAGAAACCACAAATTAAATTTTAGAAGACCTAAAACAAAAACACAGGAGGAATGCTGAATTTGGGGCATACAACTAGAATTATCAACTTCTGACATCATACCTATAACCACTTTAGAGACACTGATACAGATTATAATGTCAAGTTCTGATTTCCATGGAAACACTTTATGCATGCTGGAGGCACTCACATAGTTATGAAATTTCTTGGTTTCACATTTTGGAGCCAGAGTTTAATCAGTTCTGTAGCCCATTAGGATTAGGAAGAGTAGGGGAGTCAGTATCTACTGACAGTTGCAATCTGTCACTTTCATTTTCCTGAAGGCTAAGTAATAAAGACCTTTTCTGGACCAGCGATTGGGGTTTTGAGCAAAAATTTATCTCTTTTGCTGGCTCCAATAAAATGCTGCCACATTCTCTTAATGTAATAGGACATAACCCTTAGAAAATGTCAAAGGAATTTTCCTTCCCTTGTTGAGCTAAATTGTGCCATTTTCCCCCAAAGTACTGAAAATCTCCAGATGATTAATACAGTTATTTGGAAAGGGTGAAATTACATTGGACAAAACACATATAGGCTGTCTACTTTATTCTAATCTCTGTTTTATCTACCTATTATACTTTATTGGTAATTTTCCCTGACTCAGTAGTTTGCCAATTAGGGCAGGACAATGAAATATACATAAAAGCAAAGAAGAGGTCACCATGACATTTCAAATTTTAGTATATTATCCTTTCTTCGAGAATAACAGTGATAAGGGCCCATCTTGGATTTAGGTCTATGAATTATTAACAATTTTGTGGATAGTAGGTAAAATATGATAATTTTATCATGAGTCATAGCAAGTACAAAAATCTGAATAAAGTCAGTGCATTGGTTTTTGAGAATTAAGTTACTCTAATGCATGTTACTTAAACTTGCAATTCATACTAATGCACAAGATGTATTCAGCTTAATAATTCTTATCTGCAATTAATAAATTGTAGTAAGTTATGGTTACAGAATGTCCACAACCTTCCATTGATAGATAAATATTATGTAAGAAGTCTCTGGAGAACAAATATGTATCTTTAATAAGTTTATACCAGTATTAAATTTTCATTTAGAGGGCAGATACCTCAATCCTTGCCCATTTTCCTATAGCTTCTCTGAAATTTTTTCAGAGAAAAAATTTTTTCTCAAAAATTTAACAATGATACAACTTCCAATAATAGTGCCAAAGAGGACAGGTGATTCTTCTCTGCATAATGCAAGTGAAAAAATGGATAAAATTGCCAGAGAGTCATTTAAGGGGCCCAGAAAGAAACTAAAAACAAATAAAAAAGAAGCATTTCTTGAAAAATATTTCAAGAGCTTCAAGCAAAACTGTTAGGAGGTTGTGGCCCTTGTTGTATTAGGCTCCTCCCATTATCTTTCTTCCCCAACACAATTTGGAAGATTTACAACTTTATTTTGCAAACAAAAGGCTCTGCTGGAAAAGGTGTCAGACTCATTTCTTGATAGAGGGTGAAAACTTGAAATTTACCTAGTCCAAGATTGCATTCTGGCTTGTAAAGCAACAGGCCAGAAATTTACTGGGGAGATCCTAAATATAAAACAACTTTAAATAGAGTAAGTCAAATTCATGACAGATGACTGTATAATTGACAATCTTCAATTTCAGTGATGAAAACCCTAGAGAATCTGCAAAATGTGAAAAGCAAGAAAGATAGACACGGGGATGAAATTTTGAAAGCATCTCAATCCATATACCACTCTGTTGGTAGAGGATAGAAGTCTTATCATTTTAAGTCATATGGGCACAATCTCTGCCCATCATAACCAAAGTGCTAAATTTCAAGAAAGAAAATTCACTTTGGCTACAACTGAAGGACAATTCGTCAGGACTGAGGACAATGTTATGATTACTGCTCCTTAGAAGCAAGGAAGTCAAGAATACTGTACATGACATTTCCAAAGAACTGAAAGGAAAAAAGATATTCTCATGAAGATTATATATCCAACAAAAAAATTCCTCAAAAATGTAATTAAAAATAAAGGTGTTGACAGGTAAAGAAAAACTTAGATTCTTTTTTATTTGCTTGTAGTCATTCACTACCAAAAAAGTCATTTAGGGTAAAAAAAAAATCTTACCATCACAAAGAATAATTGATGAGGCTTAGAATATTGTAAATATCTAGGCAGATATAAAAAACACTACATAAAATGTAATATATATGTAAAAGTATACATATATATGTAATAAGTACTTACCAGCAGTAGATTATGCAAATTTAAATGTGCACATTACAAATGAAGTGACAAGCTCAAATATGCATGTAAAAAACAGCAAAAAATTAAAATTGTATAAAATACTTCTCAACAACAGGAGGAAGTAAAGAAGTATCAGAACAACACAGTAATATTAGATATATTACAAATAATCTGGTCATGGTGACTCACGACTGTAATCCTAGCTACTCTATGGTGAAGATGGAGAATATTGTACTTTTTGACCAGCCTTGACAAAAAGGCACCAAGACCCCATCTCAACTAATAGCTGGATGTAGTGGCATGAGCTTGTCATCCCAGCTATGTTGGGAGCATAAATAGGAGGACTGCAGTTCAGACTGACCCAGACAAAACTTTTCTATTCCAAAATTAGTTAAAAGCAAAAAGGCTAGGCTCAAGTGGTAAAGTTACTGTCCATTAAACATGAAGCCCAAAGTTCAACTCCTATTGTCCCTTCCCCTAAAAAAGGCTTACAGCTAAACAGTAGATATAAACACAAATGTATCATTAACTAAATATGAGTGGATAAACAATCCAATCAAAAGTTAGCAATTGTCTGGTGATTTAAAAAGAAAGAAGAAATGAAAAAATAAGACCTCACTATATGATTTCTAAAAGAGACAAACCTGTAGTATTAATAAGGAAGTGCCTGAATCAAAAGCAAAAATAAAAACAAAACTAACACTGATGGAAATATGTGACTAGGACATGGTGGTAAACTGAAAATGTTCGTAAAGGTAAAAGTTGGAACAATTTCAGCAACAAAATAAAGTGATAATGGATACAGTCCAAAAACGTAAGATAGCACTCACAGGCCTATAACAATAAAGAAATACTTGAATAAATAAATGCATACAGGAACACAGATAAATCTCTTATGCAGAAAAATTCCAAATAATTCATGCAGATACTGAACCTTTAATGGGGTTCACTATAACTCCCTACTTCTCAAATGCAGTCTGCACATAGAAACTTCCTTCCCAATAATATAGTATATAAATGGAAAACAAGTGTAATTTTGCAATGGAGAAACTCACCAAATACTACCTCAGCTAGTGGTCAAGGTCAACATTAACAGTGATAAATCAAATCATGCTGATTGAATATATCCTTGATGTTATATGACATGAATGACACTTAGCCCCTATAGTCTTATTCCCCTAAACCCATACATGTTTTCTAAGTAAGAGAAAAAGTCAGATAAATTAAAATATACAAAACACCTGAATAGTACTCTTCAAAATTCTCAAGGCCATCAAAATGAGGGAAAGTCTGAGACATCCTCATGGATAAGGAAGTATGATGACCAACTACAATGTGGATCCATGGATGACCTCCTAGAACAGGAAATGAAGGCCAGGGGAAGACAGAAAATATATATGAAGTATGGACAATTTATATCAATATTTGTCCATTAACTTGGATTATTGTATACCTATAAAATAAGTAAATCATAGAACTGCATGTAAAGTACATAAGAGACAAACCTGCAGTGTTAAATAATAAGCAAGTTCCTGAACCAAAAACAAAAATAAAAACAAAACTAACAGTGATGGAATTATGTCAAAGGGACATGATGGCAAACTGAAAGGGTTCACAAATGTCAAAGGTAGAACAGCTTCAGAAACAAAATAAAGTATGCACTCCATAATTTTTCTCTCTAAACCTAAGTTTAAAGAACTATTTAAAAATGGTCAACTTAATCTGAAAATTTAAGTGGAAATGTATCTAGAAAAGTTAAAGCAATTTTATGACAGAAGAAAGGGTTGGAAAACATATTCTTGATTTCTGAATTTACTTTTCATGTTACTCTAAGCCAGTCTAGAATTGGCATAAAGATTGGCTTGATGATTAATGAAACAAAATAGAGATTAACAATTTATTTTCCACAAAGCTATAGCAGTGAATCATGAAGATTTAAGAAAATATTAGAAAAGTTAGATATCAACATACTATTATGTAAAACAAAAAAATTAAAACAAACTTTGATACATTGTATCATACAAATATAAAAAGTACATTATCTTGAAATGGATTAAAGGTATAAATTTAAGGAAGTAGAAATGTACAAATATGAGAAGATAGTTCTCCTGGACTTAGGAAGAAAGAAGATACAGTGAAAGATTTAGTGAAGACTAAGAGATACTCAATGTTTAATAATTATTAATCTGAAGAGATACACTCTTCTAGCAAAAGGTTATATTTAAAATGTTCAACAACATGAACACCAGTTGATCAGATTAGATGATAATCCTGAATTCCAGCAAAATGTCATTTTAGTCACCAGTTGAGACATATGCTACTAGTATATCAATTCTGAGTATTCCTAAGTATGAAATAAGTACAAATTTTAACACCCCCTCAGCTTCCCTTTGATTAAAGACTTGGAGAGTGAGAAAAGAAAGAGGATTTTACAGTTGCCCTGACTTTAAGTTATTCGCTATTGAAAACAAATAAGCAAGGCTTTGGGAGAGTGTGTAAAGTTTAGTCTAGAGAAGATGTAGAAGACATCTAATAATGTCAGCTACTCTTCTAAAGAGGTAATTAACTACTATTATATGGTTTAAGTAACTTAAATAGAATTTCATTCATTTACTCACTAATTCATTCATTATTCATTCAATCTATCTATACTATCATATCATCTATCTACATGTAAATATTTGGCTTGAACAATAAGGGATAAGAGCACAAGTAAAGAAAAGTGTCAAGACATTTTTTTAAATCAGAATTGTTATTGTCTCCTGATCTATTTATCCTTAGGCCTTTGTTAGAATTCTTCAGGTTTTGAGTCTATACAGTGTCCTGAACCAATATTGGCAGTGACATTTTTACCAGATAGGTAATTACAAACACTGATACACTTATGGTAACCTGACTTCATTTTGGAATTGGCTATTGCAATATTAGCTATACATTCTGGAACACATTTTACAAAAGAGTCCTTCTGGCCAGACTTCTCTCTGATGTGCCCAATGTTATACTCTACCTACTCCTCTTCACATATTGGATTGTTTATCATTTGGCTGGGGATTAGTGCAGTGCAGACTAATTGATATGACTGATGATGTGTTTATTTTTCTAGGAGACCCCAGTGCTGCAGATTAAAAGTCAGACATCAAATGTTCTTTTCTCCTGCTATTATCTCTCAGTTTTCATCTTCGTTTATCCCCTTCACAGCACGTAGCCTAACGGACATTATCAATCATAAGTTCAGAGTCTTCCTACAGAGGTTATTGGATTTAATGACAGGGCAAATTTAATTGTGTCCACTCAATAAATGCATCCATATATTTAATGAGATATTAAAAAGTTCTAGTCACTACCTTTTTTTCTTGTTTTAAGAAATAAGTGTATGATAAGGACCTGAACATGACACAAAGAGATCTCTTTATTTTCAGCTTTAATCTATTAAAAATTACCCTAAAGGAGGAGAAAGATAATAGAGTCCAAACAACCCTGTGCTTCGAGTCTAATCTTATCTTTCCTTGGCAATTTCAACTCAGTGGCTTACTCTTCAGTATCCAAAAACTTAAGGAACCTGTGTAGGTTCTGGACATTGTAGTTCAAAAGTGAAATGTCCTTGAAAGGAGATTATTCTGAAAGGTGCGAAATGTAGCTTTGGAAAAAGCATAGGTACTTTGAATACTTTTTTTTTCCTAAAAATGAGCCAGGAGTCAGATGGACTATCTGCTTAAATTTAGGCACTCAAATTCTTCCTCTGTAAAACTCCTTTCTATTCCCTAGAAAATAAAATCACACAAGAATGCCATAGATGTATGACTTAATGAAGAGCCCCCATTGTGATATCAGCTCCTTAGAACATGGGCCTGACTAAATGAACCTTGAGGAAAAGCCAGTGATGTGCAAGACACTGTTATGCACAGGGAGAGAAGCACAGTGCTATATTTAGTGGACCCCTCTTGTTGATTTCAGTATAAATCACTTCCTAGAAATGTGATATATGTGAATTCATAAGGTCACAGATTGTCAGTCATGGAAATATGGATTAGATAAACTCCTCAGTCTTATACACTTATAAGACTTATTTAAGATGGTCAAATAATTCACTGTTCAATCCACTGTCCTAAGTCAATTTAATTGAAACACAGGAAAAAATGAGCTTAAGTTCAATTGTAAAGGATGATTTTTTAGGGGGCAAGCACTCTATCACTTAAGCAACATCTCTAGTCTCAAGATAAAAATTTGTTCTAAAAATATTTACTGATAATTACATTGATTTTTCAAAATCAAACCTCTAAAGATCTTCTTTTTTGATATGATGCTATTATCATTTCTTTTGCTACTTCATTTTAGCTTTTTAATAGAAATAAACCAAAATAAAGTCAAACTCTTTTGAATGACTATTTTAAAATTTAAGAAGCTTCAACTGTATAAACTGTATACATAATAAAATGCATTTTGCCAATGTACTTTATAAGAACTAAGTGGTTAAAATGAAAATATTGACTTCTGTGGGATATTTCTCAATTACATTGCAATTTTGAACTGTGATTATAAAATTCTCAATTAACATGCAAATATTTAGAAATTGGTCTCTTTCAAGCTATTGCCTCTGCTAAATATTTTCTTTTTTCACATTGACTTAAATACAACCTAAAATAATCCTTTACTTTACAATGGACATTCTCAGTGTGATACAGACTATCAAAAACAATTCCTACGTAGGAAAATAGCAAAAGTTTCTTTCCAAATTAAAAGTTAAATAATATCTGATTCTTTTATCCTAAAAATTAAGATTAAAAACAGTGTCATCACTTTTGCTGATGTTTTAAGCATAGAGAGAAGAGGGAGTTTGAATTGCTAGTCCAAACACAAAGTATAAAGTAGGTGGCAAGTAGAAATGTGGAGAGAAAATAGGCTGGCAGGTTTTGGTGCTTTAGAGGGAAGCTTGTGATGATATTTTAAATAAAGATAGGTAAGGACTAAAGTAAGCAGTTGTCTATAGGGAAAAGTACAGTTTCCCAGTCTTTTGGGAAGAGAAATAAGAAGAAAAAAGGAAATAACTATTGTGCTAAAAAAAATAAAATCTCAGCATATTTTGGAATTACTATATGAAACATTTCCATACATTCTGCCAAATGAGGGAAATTTAAATGATTTAGTTCTGAGAAGTAAAGGATTAAAAGTGTACCAATTACCATGAAATAGAATTTTTCTCTCTTTATTCTGGATTTTGTTTTGGATAATTTCTTTTCATTCCTATATTTTACTTATTTGATTTCCCAGGGCAGGCTTTTTCATCTCAGTTCCTGTGAACTCAGTTCCTGTAAAGAAAAAAAGCTACTATATGAGAGTAGTACTGGCTCTACAGGGACCAGAAGGAGATATGCCCTTTCAAGTCTCCCAGAGGCAAGGCTGCAGACCTCAGTCTAGCTGTGGACTCTGAAGCAGCCATCTGACTCAATTTCTGACCCTTGTGGCCCTGCTCTGGAGTCAGTATTATTTGGCCAAAAACCTTCTCAGGGGTTAAAAAGAAACTGTCATAATGATTCATAAAAACTCAAACTGGTAACAGGCCTTACATCTGCTGACCATGAACTAGTCTCTTATTCTAGAACAAGCTTTATGATCCAGTTCCTGGAGGGAATCCATTTAAAGAGTTTTATTATTGCTTAAACCTGTTAATAGGCTTAACAATTGTGGAATCCGCTGAGTACCCAGAAGTGGCCATGTGTACTGGCTTCAACTTCACTGAATTGAAATTCTGGAGGCACCATCAGCCTGAAAACTCAGTAGGAGATGTCATAACTGGCAAAAGGCAGTCTGTCATGACTGGAAGAGGTATTCATTTCTTCAAATGCATAGTCACCAATGCAAGGCTACATGGATGATGGTAAAACGAATAAAATGAACAAAGCTCACTAACCAATCACAAAAAAAAAAAGGAAGTCCACAATTTGCCTGGGAAAGGATTTGAAATATTCATTTTAATCATTGAAAAAGAAAATTGATAGCAATAAATGAAATGTAGAAAATAATAAATGAACAAAATGAGGTCAATAAAGAAATAAAAAGCATAAAAAGAACCATATAGAAATTTTAGAACTGAAAAATAGAATGACAGAACTGAAAAAATTCAATATGGAACTTCAATAGCAGAATCTACCATGCAGAAGAAAGAATTAGAAAAGATGAAAATAGGTCATTTGAAATTGACTAATTAGAAGAGCAAAAAGAAAACAGAAGAATGAACAATGTAAAGAAAGAATAAGGGTCTGTGGGACACCATTAAATTTATGCATCTATGAGTTGTAGAAGTCCCAATGGTACCAAGAGAAATGGGCAGAAAGTATATTTGAAGAGGTATAGGACCAAAGCTTCCAAAATCTTAGGAATGACGTTAACATTTAGATTCATGAAGATGCAAGGACCCAAGGAAGATAAATCCAAACAAAAGTACTGAAAAGTATACTATAATCAAATTGTTAAAAGTCAAAAACAAAGAGAAAGTCAAATAAGTAAAAGAAAAGAGACTCATTTCATATACAAGGGAACCTCCATAGGGATCATAGACTTCTTAATGAAAATCTTTTTTTTTTTTTTTTTTTTTTTTTTTAGTAAATTAGGATTTACTTTTGTAAAAATATGTTGACAAATATTGTATCTGTATTTGGAAAATTGTAACACAAATAAAAAACACAAAACATCCAATGTAACACTGATTTCCCATGCCTGACTCAGATATAGATGCTGAGTATTTTATTTTGTATACAAAGAATTTCAAAGTTCCATCAATGCTTAGTATATACTATTATTATTCTTTACCAAGATCTTCATGAAATTTAAAAGGCTGGTTTAAAAGTAGTTATTTCTTTTCTTGAGTAGTCTAAAATATGTCAATTTGGATTAGCCTTCAAATTTTCAGGGCATGAAAGAGAGTACAAATAGAGTACCCCAGAATATTTTTTAACACAGTTAGGATCATTTCATTTCTAGTTAAGCCAGGAACAACTTTAACTTTTAGGTATTTAAAATTAAAATACCCTAAGCAAACATAAAAGGTGTTTTTGGGTCAACTTATTCTTAGTACAAGTAGTATATGTCAATCGATTTCCAACCAAATTCTTATAAGCATTCAAAAAACACTTGTACTGTGCAATTGTTAAAAAATGCACCTGTGTAGCGGAAGATACAAGAATTCTTAAAGAAACAAAAAAATCTCAAACTATTCAACTCCTAAAATAAGAAATTTGCAAATTAAGAAATTGTCAATGTTGCATGGAGAATACTTTCAAATTCACTTTTAACTGCTTGACATATAATTTAAAAAGATTACAGTCAAACTATAGTATTCTATAGTATTTATAGAATGCTACCTTTCTGGGCATATTTGTTATACACACAGTTTTTAATTAAGAAGAAATCACTTCATAGTTTTAATCACATAAGACCAGCAAAAGGAATAATCTGATACTTGCTCAATGTCAATTCTGTCCATTAGTAGTATAATAGCCAAGAATCTGACTGATAGTCCACTTATTTGGGTTACACATTTCCATGTGTCTCTTTCAAGAGCAGCTCAATGATTTGGGGGGGTAGAGACCTGGTTAGTACAATATAGAGAACATAAGGGGAAGGTAAAAAATGACATTTAACACTACTGCCAGTACTTATCTCATTAGGGTAATAACTAAGGATAGTATTAATTTTTGTGTGATTTGCTTTCAAAGCCATTAACCTGAATGTGATGTATATACACAATACATACACAACCCTAAGCAAAATACTTTTCATAAGTGATATTACATTTAAAAAATTGGAAATAGCATCTGTGCTGATTTGTATTTTGATTTAGTGGAACAAGAAGAGAACAACATTCAACCAGGGAGGGTTATACTGACAATAAAGCTCTTAAATTCAAAATGTCTTCCTCTCCCTTTGTACTTACCACAGGCTATACAATGTCCTGAGAGGATTCATTATGAGGAAAATGTCAATCACAGGTTTAATAATGTACTTTGGAAGGAGCTAATGGAAAGCAAATTGTAAGGTGACACTTCATCTTTGTTTTCAAATAAGTGGTCTTAATGTTTCTTCTTATAGAAAAAGTTTAAATCAGTTTATTATAAATATATCTAAACCATTATTTTTTGCAGCTTTCAGGTAAAGTCCAGCACTTTGTTTATACAAAGTCTATGAGAAGAGTTCAGTAGCGATCATCTAATCTTAAGTCGTGACATCATCCACTCAAGTCCTTGGCATAATCCCTCTCCAGTAAGAGCACAACATGCCTGGATATGCCACTGGTGATCTTTAATAGAAGTTAGCTTTAAAAACTGGGAGATTTCTGCCACAGTCATGCATTCTTTAACATCTTGTTTATTAGCAAAAATCAGCAACCCAGCTTTCCTTAGGTCTTCGTGTGCTAACATTTTATAGAGTTCTCTAGTTACAGAAATTCTCTCTCTGTCTGTACTGTCCACAACAACTATTACAAACTCTGTGTTAGTATAGTAAGTGTTCCAGGAAGAACGAAGAGATTCTTGGCCACCGATATCCCACATTAGGAAACGTGTGTTATTAATCACTCTCTCTTCTACATTACTTCCTATTGTAGGGGATGTATGTACAACTTCATTCATAGAAAATTGGTAAAGGATGGTAGTTTTCCCTGCATTATCCAACCCAACAATGATAACTTTGTGCTCCTGGTGATTGAACAGTCTCCATATCCTGGTGAAGAGAATTGCCATTCTCGGGCAGCGGACCCCCTCCAGCCCCCGGGCCGCCTGGCCTCCCCTGGCTCAGGCTGTGGGAGAGAGAGACGCGCTGGGGCCTCCGCCTCTGCTGCTGCCGCTCCCGCGCAGGACACCGGCCCGCTTCCTGGGAACCGGAGGGAGGCCAAAGCCCAGGCCGCCCTGCAGCGCGCGAGGCCCCGCCGCTGCCGCCGCGGCACTCGCCTGACTCGCGGACATCGCCGCCGCGTTGTCTGCGACGAGCCTCGCAGGCCACCGTCCTCCCCCAGCTCTCTTAATGAAAATCTTGCAAGCAAAACTTGAATGGGATGATATGTTCAAAGTACTAAAGGAATGAAAAAAACCATGCGAACCATGACTACTATATTCTGCAAAGCTGTCCTTTGGAAATGAAGGAGAGGTAAAGACTTCTCCACATAAGCAAAAGCTAATGAAGTTTGTCACCATTTGACCTGACTTATAAGAAATACCAAAGGATGCTCTTTAAATTAAAACAAAAAGATACTAAGTAACAACATGAAAACAGATGAAAGTACACAATTCATCATGTAGGCAAAAATATATTCAAGGGAGAAATAGACAGCAATAGAGTCATAGTGAAGACTTCAATGCTGCAGTTTCAACAATAGATTGATCATCCAAACAGAAAATAAATAAGAGTGACTTGAGCAACACTATATGCCAAGTGGACCTAACAGATAAATTATAGAACTTTCCATCCAACGAAAGCGGATTACGTTCTTCTCAAGAGTAAACAGAATATTCTCCCATATAAATCATATTTTGTGCCCTAAAGTAGTACTTAACAAATTTAAGATTGAAGTCATCTCAAGTATCTTTTTTGATCACAGTAGTATAAAATTAGAAACCAACAATAGGAAAAAATTTTAGGACATTCTGTTTAGATATTAAACAAAATCCTCCTAAACAATGTGTCAAAGAAGAAATCAAAAGTAAAGTTAAAAGTATCATGAGAAGTGTAAAGATGGAAACACATTCCAAAACTTTTGAGATGCAGGACAAGCAGTTGTAAGGGAACATTGTAGAGTGATAAATACCTGCATCAAAAAAAATGGAGGAGCCTTACTACCATGACCTGCATGGGGAACAGGAAATGTTTCCCCACTCCCCCCCCATTTCTCCCTATTTCTGTCCTTTATACTAAATTTTTTCCTAGGAAACTTTGCTATTATTTTCACACATTTTTGTGTTTTGCCTGAATTATTCTCTCACTGGATGTAAGAACTGAGGTAGATATCAGAACTGAACTTTCTGGTAATATTTTTGGTGCTGTGATTCTGATCTCAGATTAATATGTCTGGACTTGTATCACTTAACGTCTGTCTTTGGACAAGGTAAGAATCATCCTCCTCATCTGTTTGGGTTAAAGACATGCCTGTTCACTGTGTTTTGCAAGCACTTTTCTACTGTTTTGGTTCTGACTACTTTTTCTTCCTTACCCAATGTTGTCTTTTGGTGGCGTAGGGTTCTTTTCAGGTACTACCTTTGTTATTCTTACCAGGTTACTAAGTGCTGGCTGCTTCCTTTTCCTGCAGGTTCCCACTCCAATCTCTAGTCTGCTCTTTCTGACCTTCATGCTATATTTTCACTCTCAGGACCCCTTTCTCTCTCTCTGCCTCTTTTGCTTCAATCTTCTGGATGGGACTGGGCCTCTCCCTTTTAGATCACTGCCTTGGAGAAAAGCTTATTCTAAGTATGGTCTTCTTCTGTTATTAAGACATTTTCTTTTTGGCTGGTCTACTGCCAAATCTTTTCAAGTGCTCCCTTTTGTGCTGTCTTGTACTCAATTACATGAAATTCCCCATGCCATAAGACACCCTTATAGATGAATAAGAACTGTTCCTTGAGACAGATCACAGGGAAACACAGATGCTGAAAGAAAAAAAGATGCCAAAGGGAGAAAATTAGAAAGAATGTACTATACTAATTTTCTGATCACTAGAAGGCTGCTTCAAAAGTGATTCCAAATATTCACCTGCCTTCTGGGCCAGGAAGATGCTACTCCCTTGACCCAGGGTCAAGGATTTGACCTAGGTTCAGACTTCATAAACTGTCTGGGAGGTAATATCCTTCCTGCATTATGACAATTGTCTCTCTTCCTTTCTCCCAGGTGAAGGAAACTTATCTTTTATTCCTGTAGACTTACCCCTAGATCCCATTCTTTGTAATGTGGCATAGCTGACTTATAGACTGCCAAGTCAGGAAGTCTGGCTTCAAGATGGCACTTTTACTTGACCTTTTCTGCCATAATTCCTCCAAATGGTCTAAGTTTACCTATGTCCATGACTTCAGGTTCTTCTCACATGAGTTGGACATGAAGAAAGGATGCTACACATATATGGCCTCTCCAGGACATTCTAGATGATCTCTAGCTCTCTTCCATACTGCGATACTATAGAGTCCTCTGATTTTTCTTTCCCTCCTCTAGAACTGTGCATGTGGTATGGTTTCTTCTGTATACCTTATAGAAGTAGTTTATCTGTCATTCTGCAGAAAGGGATTCATGATCTGTTTCTATAGAGACTTTCTCCATGTTCAAAACTCCAAAAAGATCTAATGGATCTTCTCCCAACTCTCCGATATGTCCCAAGGAATTAAACTTCCCACTCTTCACCTTTACTTCCTAACCTTCTGAACAGACTTTGCTGGTTTACCTGCTGTCGCAATGGAAAATCTTTGTTCTTAGACATTTTTTGTGCTGTTGGTAAAGTCACAATTCTCTCTTTTGTCTTGTGTTTTCCCCCAGGCTATCCTCTAGTTTGGAAGAGCCTCTTATATTGGTTCTACCCCTCTTCATTCTCTGGAAGCCTAAATAGAAGAAGAAAGGAAATTTTCTATTTGCTCTGTGTTTGGTATTTACTTTATGCATGTATTTGTATGTAACGTGGCTTTATGTTCCATCTAAAAGCTCTTTAGAAAAACCTTATGGTCATGGGGAAATTCTGCCCTGCTTCCTGCAGTTTTCCAATTCCACACTGGCCATTTCTGCCATGATGGTGCTAGGATGGCAGACAGGATAGACAAAAGGTGTATAAAAACTGCTCAACCCCACTAATTATCAGAGAACTGTAAATCAAAACCACAGTGAGATATCACTTAACATTTGGTTATTATAAAAAAGATGAAAAACAACAAGCATTGGCAAATATGTGGAGAAAAGGGAATTTTTGAGCACTGTTGGTGGGAGCATAAATTTCTACAGTCACAATGGGAAACAGGATGGAGGTTACTCAAACATTAAAAATAAAACTGCCATACGATTCATCAGTCCCACTGGAAATGAAATTCATGTCTCAAAGAGATATCTGCATACCTTTTTCATTGCAACATTATTCATCATAGCCAAAATAGCAGACACCATAAATATCTATAGCAGGATGAATAAAGAAAATGGCATATACTGGGAATATTATTTACCCATAGAAAGGAGGCAATAGTCATGTCATTTTTGACAATATAGATAAAAGCTAAAAGACATTTGTTAAGTGAAACAAGCCAAGCACAGAGGTACAAATGGTATATGATTTTCTTATGTGTAGATTTGAAGAAAGTGGATTTGTAGATGGAAAGAATAGAGCAGTGATTGTCAGTGGCAGAGGGTCAAAGGGAATAAAATTTCAATTATACGATGTGCATGTTGTGGGGAACTAATGTACAACATGTGACTGTAGTTAACTGTAAGTTATTGTTTACTACAAATTTGGTAAGAACAGGTTTTAGGTGTCTTTGCCATATACATATACACACTAAGTGCTAACTAGTAGTAAGGCAATGATGTATTTAATTTTATAATCACTTCACATTTTATATATAAATTAAACTATCATCTTGTACACCTTAAATATATATATGTATATAATTTTGTTTTAAAATAAAAATCTTTCAACAATGAGAATCATAAGCCAGATTTTCAATATCCTCTAAGAATGAACAAGAATCATAGTTTGCATGAGTGCATCAGCTTTTTAGTTGATGTAGAAATAGACTTATGTTTTAGATTTATATGTTTTTAATATTTTCCCAGACTAGTGGAGCTCAGAGTATTTAAAGCTATAGACCTATTGCCTACACAGTTGTGAATTCTAGTATATTTTCTTTCACCTAGGTCTTTGACATAACAATGGCCTGCAAATATTAAAATTTCATTTATTTATAGCAAGATGGAAATTGATGTAAGCTAGTTTTGGATAGTCCTTGAAATTCCAAAAATGAATAAGAAAGAAGTAAAAAAAGACTTTCATTATTTAATATAAATTCTAGATTGTTTTCTGAGAATATGACTAAAGACTTTTAATAATATAACAAGATCTTATATTGTCAAACACTGGGTAAAAACTATTGTGTTTCAGTTTCCATGTTACAGACAAGAAAGCTAACAGTATCAGAATTTTAAAAAGGATAGAACATTGGAATTTTTTTATAGCATGCTGTGGGTGGGTTCCAATTATTTTTCAATAAAGGGTTTGTGTAAATTTTACAAATTCTCTTAGGCAGTTCAGCAGATGCATTCTTTTCTAAAGGTTGCAAAGACATTTTTGTCTTTTTTTGAAAGAATTTAACATTTTTGCTCTGGCAGTTCCAGCGGGTTAGGATCCTAGATGGGTTTATTATGTGAAAATTACTAGTACAAGAACTTTCCCCACTCATTATCTCATAGTAATGGGAAGTCTTTTGTTGGTGTTTGTAAGAGATTTTTGAGAGATCTAAAAATCACTCTCTATGCCACTGAAGAGCATTTCTTTGGGAGGAGATGTTATAAGAAATCAGTGACTTCGTTGGTGCAAGAGTTATTAGGTTACAGAGGAGGGAGGAGTAGAAGTGGTAAGGCAGAATGTTAACCTCCATAGATACCCAACCCCATTTGATTTATTTAAAAAGAAAAGTGCTACTGCCTTCTCTCACTCATGGAAATCTTCCCTAGCCCTATTTTAGAAATATCTTTTAATTTTTAAGTTGTTTTAATGTTTTCTCTTTGTGTTAAACTTGTCATGGCAATAGGTAAAACTGGCAAGTCCTGTCAGTTCTCCTAGAAGCAGTTTGGGCTGTAGTGTTTACACAAATATAGAAAATTTGAGAATAGGAGATAGAATTAAATTTAATAATAGATTATTAAAGAGTACTATGTGAATAACCAAATTAGACACATACATGACTGACAGTCACTGTAACAAAAATCCATTTCAGATCCTTTAAAGAAAAAGTGTAAACTTGATTCACATGATTAGAAAAGAAAGGTAAGAATTCCGAATAGTGATGGCATCTACCTGTTCACCTCAGGAAGGAAATAGGCATCCTCAGTTATCTCTTATAGGCTCCTAAGGGTAGAGAAGGCAATAAGGGCTTAGAACTTTGAGATAAATAAACTTATTTTTAAAAATAAAGTTACTCAGTTTCTGATGTCTTATAGTAACAGAACAAGAACTAATACAGAGATGTATTAGAAATAATGGCAAATATATTGCTGGGTAGAGTAAAAATTAGTACATTTATGCTAATAATATATATTTGGCATGCACAAAAGCAAAACTTTTGAAAAAACAAGGTGTAACTAATTATCTAGTCAGTTAAATTACTGCATAATTAGAAGAAACATTTTTTTCTTTTAACTTTAATAAAGCTACTTGATATTTCTGAGTTCACAAAAACATGAAATTTAGATAAGAATATTTGCACATGAATGAGACTTCCAATCAGTATAAGAAAATATCAACAACAACAACAAAAATATGGGGAAGAAATTTTTCTTTTAACTTTTTAGAACAAACTTACTCTATTATATCTTATTTTGTTTTTTGTATTAAGTATCAAGCTAGGAATTTGGAGTTAATTAAATCTGTAATGTTATGTCTAACATGAGTTCTAAATATTCTCAATCATGATTTCTTCAGATGTTCCTCTGCCTTAATCTCTGTCCTAAAACTCTTGTCAGACATGTGTTGGGCTTTATTTATGCCATAGCATTTTCCTTTTTTCTTTCTTTATGCTTCATACTGGATAATTTCTTTTAATCTATCAATTTTATCTTCTTGACATCCAGTGAAAGATCAAATTCATTTTTATTTCTTATTTTTTTTGCAGTTCTTTCTCAAATATACTCAATATATTCTATATTTTCCTATTACTTTCAAGTAATTTCAAGCTTCTTACTGACTTCTTTAAACACAATATACATTATTTCACAATGTACACTTGACAAGTCAATATCTGAACTCTGTATAGATTTGTTTTTGCTCTCTTTTATGTGTTGATTCTTGTTCCAGTTTGAGATTTCTGTGTGACTGATTATCTTGGAATTCTTGTTAGTTATTTTCCCTAAAAAGTAATTTGGGGGAGGCTTTCTTTGGTAGAAGCATGTCTACATGGACATAATTCTGTGGCTGTAACTACTTGGGAAATGTTACACACATGTCTCTTCCTCATTCTTTTATTCTCTTCATATTAACTAGAGATGGAAGCTAAGAACCATATTAAATAAAATGTTGTCTTTAGAGTACCTATTGAACTATAAACAAGTCATTAGATTTAGGAGGAGAAATAAGATAAATTGTGCATACATAGGTACATATATATGTAAAGTTTATATATGTGATGTCTTAATAGATCTCAAATTTATGTATTTTAATATGTAAAGCAGAACAGAATTTGTTTTATTTTCCAATGTAAGAGTCACACAAAAACTTAGCCCACTATTACTAGAAATATGAAGTCCCCTTCCCATTATATAGCACATACAGAATTAAGACCTGAGATTGGAACTCATAATACTGTGGAAAGTTAAATAATTTTAGGAAAGAATTGTAAAGGTAGAAAATCCTATCTCTGAAATTCCTTTTACTCTTTTTCTTCTTTCCACATTCAGTTACCTAAATGATAAATCGAGTATGTGTTTTAGATCCCTGGGCTATTTCAATTTTGATAGACTATCTTAAAGATCAAAAGCCTCACACATTTTCAGAGTTAAAATACATAAGATATTTTTGTACAGGGACACTTGTTCACATTGCTTTTAATATACTACTTAATGCTTTTCTTTCTCTCTACTTGAGGCTTAATTCTATGGCTGGTCTTAGGTCCTTGTCTCTCAAATAGAATAGCCTGACATTGCAGTAGCTTTAGAACAGAGTAATGACAAAACTCTGTTGAGAATCCTGGTGTGTACTGTAATGACTTCCACCCTTGGAAACAGGCAGATGAAAAGAATCTCTCTGTAGAGATAGTTATCCACTGGGAGGGATTATTGCTTTCAGAAAATGCAGCCCAATTTATTGATATAAATTTATCTGTTCACATGTATTTGCTGGCTGCATAGTTACTATGTTCCCAGCATTGTGTCATTCATGACAAGAATACAAGTACAGCACACTCTGTCTCCACTACTAAATCTAAGATCACATTTTTAAAGGTTTCTTATATTGATGTCATAATGTTCTAAATTTATTTGCTGCCTTGGCATCCATTTTCAGGCTTGATATAAATTGTGTGGAACCCAGCAGAACCCTGTTACATTTCTCCTAGTTGAAACTTCCCATTCCATCCTTTTCAACTGATAGGAACTTTCAGGTAAACACTCAAAGAGAAAGGGGAAAAGGGTTTTCATTGAAAGCTGCCTACAAACACATAACTTAATCCAGTTGGAAAGCCAAAATTTATTTACTAAAGAATTTATATAAGGAAATTAAGACTATGCATATGGTTGATGGACTCCGTATATAAGAACTAACAGAATTTTTAAACCTCTTGAAATCACCATAATAAGGGGACAAAGGTAGAAAGGAGAAAATTTGGGTTATAATACATATATACATGGAAATGTCACAATGAAACACCATGTATAGTTATGTTCCACAAACAAAAATGTCATAGTTTTGTTTTTACAAAACTAGAGAACAAGAAGGTAAAACATGTCCTTTGTGGAGTGTTGGTATCTGTATGGGTAGAGGTTATAAGGAAAGAGTATAGGAGGGTGAATATGGTGGAAATAGTGTGTACATGTGTACATAAAAGGAAAGAATGAGACCTGTTGAAACTATTCCAAGAAACTATTCCAGGAATGAGGGCAAGGGAAATAAAGGAGAATGGTTAAGGGCATAAATTGAGCTATGTTACATTGTAAGAACTTTTGCAAATGTCACAGTGTACCTCCAGTACAATAGTAGTATGAAAAAGATTTGGAAAACAGATAATTAAAAAGAAAAAAAAAGAATTTATATAACAAAAAAGATAAAAAGAGTGCTGATTTGTTTTTTACACCTCTTCAATATAGTTTCTAACAACTATAACTTTTGCTAGGGTAGGTATGGCAAGATGGCCAATTAGAAATGTCCTTTGGAGATTCGTTTGGAGAGAGTTTGGCAAGCTGTTGAGTCTAGCCAGTCTGCATCACTTGATGGTGGTCCCGGCTGGTCCCCTGTCCTCTGCCTCAGGCTACACTATAAACACATGAATAAAAGACAAAAATTTCTTCTAGCTTCAGTACTTGCTCTTCAGAATTCAAGTTTTGTATATCCATCTGGTCAAAAGTGCTTCTCTTGAATAATCCTTGTCTCCAAAAGCCTACAGTGTTGTTCCAGAGATTTGCATAAAATTATATGATTGGGGAGGATCCAACATGGTAACTGGGACAGATGCAGACTGCATGAGCCCTGTGAATCAGTGACCTTGCTGAGACATTGGAGACACACTTGGCTGAGTGTTTGTTTGTCTTGTTCACTGTCTGGATGTCCACCATATCTTCCCATTGATTTCTTTGGTTCTGCATTTTTTTTCTTTTTCTTTTTTGTCCATCTTTCTTGGTTTTGTTAGTTTTACTATTGTAAGTTAGCTAATACTAAATTGCCCATAGACCAGGGACAGAAACAGTAACAAGTGGAATTATAGGAAGATGAAAAAAGGATGGAAACCATTCTCCCCTCAAAAATAAGTTAGTACAGGATTCAGAGAGAAATGAAGAAAATGGATACCCAGATCCAGACTTCAACAAAACAAAGATAAACTATACCAAGGAAACCAACAAAGCCCACAAGAACACCCTGCAAGAAGAAATCCTACAAATAATGAATTAGAATTTCATAGAGATGATACTAGAAATGGTCAACCAAAATGTACAGGAGGCACCAAAGAAATTCCAAGACAACAAAAATAAAGAATATGAGAAAGCACAAACAAAAATAAATGAAATCATAGGATCCCTAAATAAACACCAAAATAAAACAGAGAACACCATAAATACAGAGGAAATGAATTAAGGATGAAAATTGACAATATTAAAGAGGAAGTGACCCATGATATGGAAAACCTCAGAAAAAAGAATGAAACGGAAATACAAAACAAAATGAAAGACCCCTCCAACAGACTAGAACAAGCAGAAGACAGACTCTCAGAACTCAAAGATGAAATGGTAATTGAAGTAAAAACCAAAGAACTATTAGTCAGACAACTCAAGACCTGTGAAAGGAATATGCAAGAACTCACCGACTCCATCAAAAGATCAAACCTGAGAATCATGGGCATTGAAGAAGGAGAAGAGGTAAAAGCAAAAGGAATTCATATTATATTCAACAAAAAATAACAGAAAAATTTCCAAATCTAGAGAAAACTATGCCCATTCAGGTACAGAAAGCCTCCAGGACACCAAACAGACTTGACCAAAATAGAGCTACCCCACAACATACTATCATTAAAACAACAAGCACAGAGAATAGAGAAATAATATTGAAGGCTGTAAGAGAGAAAAAACAAATAACTTACAAAGGTAAATCCATCAAAATCACAGCAGATTTCTCAATGGAAATCTTACAAGCAAGAAGAGGATGGAGTGAGATCTTCTGGGCACTGAATGAAAATAACTTCAACCCTAGGATACTTTACCCAGCAAAACTATCATTCAAAATTGATGGAGCAATAAAAGTCTTCCATGATAAGCAGAAACTAAAACAATATATGACCACTAAGCCATCAATACAAAAGATTCTTCAAGGAATTCTGCACACAGAAAGTGAAAGCAAACAAAACCATGAAAGGTCAGGTAGTACCAAACCACAGGAGAAGAAAAGGCAAGAAAGTAGAGAGTAACTTTGATTCAGGTGCATACAATCAATACCTTAAACAACAAAGACAACTAAATGACAGGAATCACCACATACCTATCAATACTAACACTGAATGTTAACAGACTTAATTCCTCCATCAAAAGACACTGTTTGGATAACTGGTTTAAAAAAGAAGATCCAACAATCTGCTGCCTACAGGAGACCCATCTCATTGAGAGAAACAAGCACTGGCTGAGGGTGAAAAGCTGGAAGAGCTACCAAGCCAATGGCCCCCCAAAACAGGCAGGAGTAGCAATACTCATCTTGGACAAAGTAAATTTCAAACTTACATTGATCAAGTGTGATATATGAGGACACTCCATACTAATAAAAGGGGAAATACACCAAAAAGGAAATAACAATTATCAACTTATATGCACCCAATGTCAACGTATCCAATTTCATCAAACATACTTTGAAGGACCTAAAAACATATATAATCTCCAACATAGTAGTAGTGGGAGACTTGAATACTGCCCTATCACCAATAGATAGGTCATGCAAACAAAAAAAATCAATAAAGAAATTCTCTAAATCACACCATCGATCAAATAGACCTAGCTGATGTCTACAGAATGTTTCACCCAACTTCTGCATAATATACATTCTTCTCAGCAGCTCATTGAACCTTCTACAAAACTGAACATATCTTAGGGCACAAAGCAAGCCTCAATAAATATAAGAAAATAGAAATAATCCTATCCATTCTATCTGATGACAATGCATTAAAACTACAAATAAACAATAAAAGCAACAGTAAAAAACATGCAAACAATTGGAATCTGAACAACACATTGCTCAATGATCAATGGGTCATTGATGAAATAAAGAGGAAATTAAGAGATTCCTGGAAGTTAATGAAAATGAAACACGACCTACCGGAACTTATGGGACGCAGCAAAGGCAGTCCTAAGAGGAAAGTTTATAGCCATGAATGCATATATTGAAAGGTCAGAAAGATCTCAAATCAGTGACCTAATGTTACATCTCAAACTCCTAGAAAAACAAGAACAAGCAAATCCCGAAACAAGAAGGAGAGAAATAATAAAAACAAGCGCTGAAATCAATGAAATAGAAACAAACAAAAAAACCATACAAAGAATCAATGAAACAAAAAACTGATCCTTTGAAAAAATATAAGATTGACAGACCCTGGATAAACCTGACTAAAATGAGGAGAGAGAAATCAGAAATGCAAAATGGGAGATAACAACAAACATCACTGAAATCCAGGAGATCATCAGAGACTTCTTTGAGAACCTATATTCTAATAAATTTGAAAATCTTGAAGAAATAGATTTCTAGATACTTTCAACCATCCAAATGTGAACCAAGCAGATATTAATCACCTGAATAGATCTAAACACAAAATGAAATTGAAGCAGCAATAAAGAGTATCCCAAAAAGGAAAAGTCCAGGACCTGATGGATTCACTGCTGAATTCTATTGGACTTTTAAAGAAGAACTAATACCAACCCTCCTTAAACTGTTCCACAAAATAGAAAGGGAAGGAACACTGCCTAATTCGTTTTATCAAACCAGTATTACTCTCATCCCAAAACCAGACAAAGACACCTCCAAAAAGGAGACCTATAGGCCAATTTCCTTAATGAACATCGATGCAAAAATCCTCAACAAAATAATTGCAAACCGAATCCAACCACACATCAGAAAGATCATCCACCATGACCAAGTCGCTTCATCCCAGGGATGCAGGGGTGGGTCAACATATGCAAATCTATAAATGTAATACAGCACATTAATAGAAGCAAAGACAAAAACCACTTGATCATCTCAATAGATTCAGAAAAAGCCAACACCACTTCATGATAAAAGCTCTAAGAAAACTAGGAATAGATGGAATGTACCTCAACATTGTTGAGGTCTATATGAAAAACCTATCGTCAACATCATTCTTAATGATGAAAAACTGAAAACATTTCCTGTAAACTCAGGAATGAGGCAAGGGTGCTCACTATCCCCACTCCTATTCAACATAGTACTGGAATTCCTAGCCAGAGCAATCAGTCAAGAAGAAGAAATAAAAGGAATATGAATAGGTAAAGAAACGGTCAAAATATCCCTATTTGCAGACGATATGATCCTATACCTTAAAGACCCTAAAAACTCTACCCCAAAATCTAGACACCATAAACATCTATAGCAAGGTGCAGGATACAAAATCAACTTGCAAAAATCATTAGCTTTTCTATAACCAACTACGAACAAAGTGGAACAAAGTGAGAATATATGGAAACAATTCCATTTACAACAGCCTCAGAAAAAAATCAAATACCTAGGAGTAAACTTAACAAAGGATGTGAACTACCTCTACAAGGAGAACTGCAAACCCCTGAAGAAAGAGATTGAGGAAGACTACAGAAGTTGGAGAGATCTCCAGTGCTCATGGATTGGTTAGAAGCCAAACCCTCCCTGGTGAAGAGTAAATTTCACCCCCTCAGGGCCATGGTATAAACAAATCAACAAGCCTATGATTGGCATAATATTTAGCCTCTAGGACCTGGCTGGATACATGTCTTGGCAGCCAAATGGGTCCAAAAACCTTGAATCCAGATCCTCCAAATCACATGATAATCACAGGCTCCTCCTCACCCCCACAGGGAGGCAGACTGTTTGGCAGTGTCTGAGAGAACTAAGACCCAGCCCTGAAAATTGTATTCCACCATGTGTTTCCTGCCTGGTGAATCTACCTTCTAAAACATGTGATTTACTCAACCTCTTCTCCAATATAGGGAGGCGAACTACTGGATTTTCTCCAGGAACTCTGTCTGGGAAATCTGTTGGCTGCTAGTAGGGATTGAGGAGCCTGAGC
Organism: Castor canadensis; assembly: GCF_047511655.1. Lineage (NCBI taxonomy): Eukaryota > Metazoa > Chordata > Mammalia > Rodentia > Castoridae > Castor > Castor canadensis. Next base: position 117,120,395 of record NC_133394.1, read on the forward strand.
CCTGGCCTTCCAAATCACCCAAATTCCACAGCCTCACAACCTTATTCCTCCAGAAGGTGAACTGCTGAACAGGGTTTGAAAGCACTGAGAGTAGCAGCAGCATCCCCTATCCCTCAGTTCTCCTTCCCTAACAATGTAGTACTCATTACTTTGTTTTCTCTCCCTACTCTTCATGACATTTGGCTTCACAACTATACCTTGATGCTTACTGTCCATGGGAACATAAGCTGGGGGGCTGTGGACCCAGTGGGAACCTGCCTGGCCCATGGGCACTTGGTCAGAAGTAGACAACTGACCTTTCTAAAAAAGACTCCAGCTGGCTTCTCTCAATCTGAGCAGGCCCAGTGCCCTGAGCATGGAGTCAAATTGGTTACTGAAGCATATCCTCAATACAGTTTTAAGAAACAACACCTCAACAATGCCACTATACTCTCCTGAACATTGCAAATATTTCAACAGAGAGACTTCCAACCAATGGCTTGGCCTCAGATGCACAAATCCCAATGCAGAAACACAAGATATATGAAAAAAAAATACCAAGGTAACATGACTCCTTCAAAATTCAAATACCCAGTAATAAAAACTAATGATTATAAAATAGATGAAATCCCAAGTGAAGAATTCTAAGAATCACCAGTGAAACTAAAGGGAACATGAATAAATGCCTCAATGAATTCCAGGAGAACTCAAATAAAAAGCTGAATGACATACAGAGGATAATAGAGGACATGCAAGAGGAATTCAATAAAGATGTATAAATTCTGAAAAAACAATTTGAAATTATGGAAATTAAATTATAAGTCAAAAAAATTCAGTTGAAAGAGCAAATTGAAGACAGAAACTTAGGGCTTGAAGGCAAAATAAATGTATTAGAACTTTCTGATGAAGATGAGAAGAAAATGAAGAGATATGAATGGAATATGAAAGACTTCTTGGACACCATTAAAGATCCAACATGAATCATAGGCATAGAAGATGGAGAAGAGCAGCAAGCTAAAGTCATAGAAAAATATCAATAAAAAAATAGCAGAAAACTTCACAAATCTCAAGAAAGAGAGTCATCCAAGTTTAGGAGGTTTTTTACAACTCCAAACAGAGAAGATGAGAAAAGAACCTTTCTAAAGTAACCTTTCTTAGTTAAAACATTATCCATGCAGAACAAGGAAAGAATATTGAAAACTGCAAGGAGAAACACCAAGTAACCTGTGAAGACAAACCTGTCAGAATAACAACAGATTTCTCAAAAGAAAATTTAAAAGCAAGGAGGGCATACATAGAAGTAGACCTCACTGTCAAAGATAAACACTAGCTCAAAACATAGGGAAGGAAAACATTTTCCAAGAAAATGGAGCCTGAAAGTAAGCAGGAGTAGCTAAACTCGACAAAGCAGATTTCAAAATAAAATTAATCAGAAGAGACAAAGAACATTACTTAATATGGATAAAGGGAATAATCTACAATTGTGCAAATATATACACCAACCATCAGCACACTCAGTTTCATAAAGCAAACACTACTGGATACAAAAGCACAAAAAGAGCCTAACAGAATTATAGTGGTGGACCTTAACTCCCTTTTGTAACTAGCAGATAAGGTCATACAGTGAAAAAATAAGGAAATGTAAAAACTAAATGACACTAAAGAACAAATGGACTAGATAGACATCTACAGACTATTCCACAAAACAGCCATAGAATATACATTATTCTGAGCAGCACACTAAACTTTCTCCAAAAAAGATTATAATATAGAATATAAAGCAAGTCTTAACAAATATAAGAATGGTGAAATAGATTTTGTATTTTATTAGACAATAGTGGGATAAAACTGGAAATCAATAACAAGAGACACTACAGGAAATATTCAAACACATGGAGACTAAGCAATTCACTTTAGAACAATCCATAGGTTATCAAAGAAATAAAGGAGAAAAAAATTCCTAGAGTCTAATGAAAACACAAACACAATTTACCCATATCTTTGAGAAACACCAAAAATAGTGCTAAAAAGAAAGTTTATACATATCAGTACCTACATTAAAAAATCTAAGAGATCTCAAAAAGTAACCTGTCATGGCACCTAAAGATCTTAGGAATGTAAGAACAAGTCAAATCCAAGAGCAAAGAAAGAATAGAACAACATGATAAAGGTATGGGCAAACTAAGAGAACAACAAAACAATGAAAAAAAATCAATGAGCCAAAGTTGATTCTTTGAAAAGATGATAAATAAGTTTGACAAATTCTTAGCCAAACTAACTAAAAGAAAGGAGAAGGTGGGTGCAGGTGGCTTATGCCTGTATTCCTAGCTACTCATGGGACAGATTGAGAGGATCAAGGTTCAAAGCCAGCCTAGGCAAATAGTTCATGAGACCCTATCTTAAAATACCCAACACAAAAACAAAGCTGGTGGAGTGGCTTAAGTGGTAGAGCACTTGCCTAGCAAGCGTGAGGCCTTGAGTTCAAACTCCAGTACTAAAAGAAAAGAAAAAAGGAGGGAGAAGATCTAAGCTAATAAAATGAGAGATGAGAGCAAACATTAAAACAAATAGCAATGCAATTCATAGAATGACTACAGAATAATTAGAAAACTTATATTCTAATAAACTGGAAGATCTAGAAGAAATGCACACATTTCTCAATATCTGATATTGAATTAACAATCAGTAAATATTCTGCTATCATAGATTTAACTAAAATCTTCTTATAGTGCCATTTGTAGCTAATGGAACACAATTCACCTTTTCCAGGCTACCTCTGGGGTACCTCCACAGCTTTGCCATCACAGACAAAATCTTAATGCTGTCATCTTTCCCCAGGATCACAAGCATGTCATTACAATGACTACATTCTCTTCCAGGGAGATTCATTTGACCCTCTGGTTAAGGACATGTAAATATAATATCTGTTAGCAATTCTGGGGTTCCTGTGGGCACATATTCTTCATTTAAAAATTTTACTTGCAAATGTTTTGGTAGGGCAGTTATTTTGTTGCAAATTATGAATTGATAATTTAGTAAACTGTATGCAAAGATCAGTGTTATTTTGTACAATCAAGAGGAAGGAGTAGTTGTGGTTGAATATTCATGGTAGGAAGTCAAAGTAGAATGTAGGAGAAAGCATCTACAACAGGTAATGTAGGGTATTACATTAGTGGTATGAGGCAAATACATCCCCAAGAGTACAGGCAACAAAAGCAAACATAGACAAATGGGCTTATATCAAATGAAAAAGCTTCTCTATATCAAAGTAGATAATGAACAGAGTGAAGAGACAATCTATGTAATGGATTACATATTTGCAGACCAGAGAACTGCTAAAAGTTTAATACGCAAAATGTATAAGGAACCCAAACAATTCAATAGTAAGAAAACAACTCAATTAAAATGTCAGTCACTGATCTTAATTGACTTTATCAAAAGAAGACACACAAATTGCCAACAGGTATATAAAAAATGTTCCACACCCTTAATCATCAGAAAAAACACAAATTAAAATAATGATGAAATATCTGTTAAGTAAAAAACAAAATTTTTATTGAGAGGAATATAGTCAAGGGATCAACTGTAGAACACAATGACTATAGTTAATAACAATATACTACTGGGTTTCAAAAAATTGTGAAGCCAGCAGACTTTAAGCATTCTCACCACATATCTACAAAAAATATACGTGAAACAATGTAACATTAAATAGCTTGTTTTAACTATTCCACAATATATAAATTGTCAAAGCATCATGTTTTATATCATAAATACATGTGATTTTTTTACTTGTTAATTAAGGTTAGAACATGAAAAAGACAAAATATAAGCCCAAAATATTATACTCAAGCAAATATAAGAAGAACAAACATTGCACAGATAAGTAAAATTTTTTTAAATGTATATTTTTTCATTGAAAGCTTGCATTTCTGTGATTCAAATAGATAACCACTACTGTATTTTAACTGAGACAATAGAAATTAAAGTTACCAGCAAAATGTTGTTACTTGCTATGTAATACACTTTGAGGAGACATCATACGTGTTAAAATATAAAGTTTTTATATAGCAAATGAGCTTCCGTTTTGCTTTTAAATTTATGCATCCTTCTGACAAGACTGTTCGCAAAGAATAACATGTAAACCATTTTACTTATTTCTAAAGTTGTCATATAGAAATACTTCTCACAAAGATATGCTGATAATGATGAGAGAAATGATTTTAAAGTGTTCAGCTAGGTCAGGTAATTTGTTTCTAACTTTTATTCAGTTTTCAAAATTCCTTATCAGTGCTCCATCAGTAGTCAGTGCCACAGTTTATCCTGCAACTTACTATTGAGTTTAACTTATGATGCAATGAATTGATTTTGGGTGCCATTAATATATGATATGTGAATATTCTTTTGGTAGAAGAGGAATTTAAATAATGTTATCAAATTTACATAGTTTTTATAACTTTTCGCAGATAATTCCAGATCATTATTCATCTACTTGATTGTTATTAAATTCTGAGTCACATCATAACATTCTACAGAAGCTCTGAAGCTCTGTTTTCAAGCTTCTTTCTATAACTCTTACTTGTCATTATAAAACATGTATTCATTCATTGCATGAAAGTACTAGGATCATAAAAATCCCAAAGATACCATGCAAATAAGCATGTCTGGATGTTCAAATCACAACTTTAGAATGTTGGCATCAAATCACCTTATGTATTGCAGAAATACTGAGATTTTTATTCTGCAGTCCAAATAGTTTAAGAAATTTTCTTCTTTTTATGTTTTAAAAACTTTTCATGAATATATATTATTTGTACAGGGGGAGGTTTGTTATGACATTTTCAAAGGTGTTTACAATGTACCTTGGCTAGATTCACACATTCCATCATTCTCCCTTATCACTTCTTAAAACGGTTTCAACCAGTTTTATTGTTCTATTTTTATACAAGTATACAAAGTACATCGACCATATTTGCCCTCCTTTGTCCTCTTCTTTCTCCCTTTTCTAACTAGTATCCACTCTTGACAGGACCTGTTTGAACAATTAATACAGACATAAAATAATGAAGGACAGGAACGTAAAAACGTTTTCTTCTTGGTAACCATTGTATATCAGCAGGTAAGAACAATTTATGATGTGCTTTCTTATTATCTCCTGATAAAGGGAATGATCTCAAATTTGACTTTAGCTTATAGAGACTCGCATTTTACCATATTACTAAACACATTATTTAGTCCACCTATGTTTTAAAAAATATGCAAAACATCCTAGTGATTTAAGGAATGTGGGGATTAATAATTGGGCATGAACTTCTAAATCTGGATGCTCACTCCAGAATGTGGTCTTGGCTTTGCTGACATGCTATCAACTCCTATACTTATACATGACTTGAACTCCAAATTGAATCTTTTATATAAAAAGACTTAGTTGTGTTCTTCAACAATGAACTAAAGTTTTTTCCATGTACAAATTGTACATATACTGGAAAGATTGCCATGCTAAAATTCTGTCCATATTTGTTAAATTGTAATGAAAAATATTTTGTTAGTTTTACTGTTCCATGAATTCTACTTCCATCCTTTTAGTTAGCTTCTGAAGTTGATCTATGATGTAATTAAAAGGGATATTTGAATTATTTCTCTCATGCAACTTTGTCCACTATTTCCAAGCTAATGCCTATGAAGTGGTCTCTCACTAAAACCTTATTAATTTTATGTACGCATATTGTTAGTCTTGGCAGCCCATAATGATACTGCTAATGTGCTCACAGAATGAAACTGGTTATATATAAAATATTAAACATTTACTTCTATCAGCTTTTTAATTCAGTACCTTATTAGTATAGTCTTAGGTTTTTTTGAAAGTATATTTTATCTTTATTAACATTAAATTGTACAAAGTAAGGGTTTTGATTATGACAGTTCTATACACACACAATGTACTTTGATCATATTTACCCCCTCTATTATTCTTTCTTATCCTTCCTCTTCTCTTCCCCTTTTCCCTTCCCCTCCCACTGCTCTAGCATGTTTTGAACATTTCTCTATGTTTTGAATATAAAAGATAAGCAAGCTTTGTTACTTCCATCAGCTTGTACACGTGGCTGGTGTATCACCCCACTATCAATTATGATGACTAAACAGAATTTAATATGAGTGTGTATTTCTGAATAACATAATATGAACATTTTAGTCTTTATTTCTTCAAAATCACATTCATAACAATGATTTTGTTTATGACTACCACTCTTTTTGAAAAGTTATATCTTGACATCAAAAATCCAGTAAAACTTATTTCACTACAGATAAAATGGGTTAAGAATAAATAATACATAGTTCACTAATTTAGTTAAAAATGTTAAACTGAAAATTAAAAGACAGTAGTGATTAAAAATGAAAATGATTCCAAAAAAGGTTGGAAATATAGATAAATGTTTAGATATTCTTTATATTTAATGCATTATCAAGATAATGCATTAAATATAAAGTTATCAAGATAAGTGTTAAATATCATTATGTGATGTGGTTTGTTGAAGATGCTCCTGTTGTTTGTTACTCACCCTGCCAATTTGGAAACTTTAAAACTGCTTAGAAACTGCATGGGTATCATGAGATCTTCAAAGTCTGTAAGTATTCGCTTAGCCTGTGCTTACATTGCCATAGCCAGTAAATAACAGTTCATTGGCTAGTCCTGGTGCACAGATTACATTTTGTGTGGCACTCAGAATACCTGATGAGCTAAACTGAACTCCTCCACCGCTTCTCTGGTGCATAGCAGAGGAGCAATAATGTAAGTCAGAGCAACTCTAGATGGCGGAGAGCCTTGAAGTGTAGATAAAGGGACTTCATCTTTTTTTTTTTTTTTCCTATTGGGATTCTTCCTTTTTTTTTTCTTTTATTATTCATATGTGCATACAAGGATTGGTTCATTTCTCCCCACTGCCCCCACCCCCTCCCTTACCACCCACTCCACCCCCTCCCTCTCCCCCCCCCATACCCAGCAGAAACTATTTTGCCCTTATTTCTAATTTTGTTGTAGAGAGAGTATAAGCAATAATAGGAAGGAACAAGAGTTTTTGCTGGTTGAGATAAGGATAGCTATACAGGGCATTGACTCACATTGATTTCCTGTGCGTGGGTGTTACCTTCTAGGTTAATTCTTTTTGATCTAACCTTTTCTCTAGTACCTGTTCCCCTTTTCCTATTGGCCTCAGTTGCTTTAAGGTATCTGCTTTAGTTTCTCTGCGTTAAGGGCAACAAATGCTAGCTAGTTTTTTAGGTGTCTTACCTATCCTCATCCCTCCCTTGTGTGCTCTCGCTTTTATCATGTGCTCATAGTCCAATCCCCTTGTTGTGTTTGCCCTTGATCTAATGTCCACATATGAGGGAGAACATACGATTTTTGGTTTTTTGAGCCAGGCTAACCTCACTCAGAATGATGTTCTCCAATTCCATCCATTTACCAGCGAATGATAACATTTTGTTCTTCTTCATGGCTGCATAAAATTCCATTGTGTATAGATACCACATTTTCTTAATCCATTCATCGGTGGTGGGGCATCTTGGCTGTTTCCATAACTTGACTATTGTGAATAGTGCCGCAATAAACATGGATGTGCAGGTGCCTCTGGAGTAACAGTCTTTTGGGTATATCCCCAAGAGTGGTATTGCTGGATCAAATGGTAGATCGATGTCCAGCTTTTTAAGTAGCCTCCAAATTTTTTTCCAGAGTGGTTGTACTAGTCTACATTAAGGGACTTCATCTTGAAGCAGCTGTGTTTGGGAGCCAGGAGATCTTCAGAAGCAGGGGAATGACAGGGAGATAGTCATGTGTTAGCCACCAGTGCTCTGACAGAAAGTTAGTACTTCATGATGATTCTCTGCAATCTCTCATTTTACAGGTGAGAAAACTATCATGCAAATAAACACAAAAAGAACCAAGATTAGTACCTCCAAGCCAAGTATATTGTAAAGAAAGTTTAGGAAAAAAATCTAAATAAAATATACAGAGCAAAGAGCTTCTATACCTTGCCATTATTGCACAGGAGGGTGGGATATACAGTCCACGATTGTGGCCTATATAGCTCAAAAAGCTAGAAGAAAAGATTTTAAATTTTTTGCTATGAAAATTCAGAAATGATTAAAGATATATGTGTATGTGTGTGTGTGTGACCTGCTTATATAATATATATGTATAAATTGTACAAATATGTTCAATTTTTGTATTTTTATTATCAGTTAAAAATAAATGAATAATAAAAAAATAAATAAATAAAACAAAAATAAATTTACATTAAAAATTTAAAAAGTTAGGCAATATTGCTAATTGCAGATAAACTATAAGGATATAGTGTAAGACCTTAAGTCAGCCATCACTGAGAAATTCTCTGATATTTAATTGTGTTTTCCAATTTGCTCTTTATTCAATGTCTTGGGCAGTTTTCAGGTCATTCCATTCCCAACAACTATGTGACATGCATTAGCCATGACCACTGAAGCACGAAGAAATTAAGCAGCTACAGAAGACATTAGGGAAATACAAAAATTCAAGGACTGAAAGAGGCAATGCAAAGTTGTAGTTAGCCCATTTTAATTATTTTTAAGATGACATTACACTAATGTACATAAACTTGCAAATAGAACAGAATGTAAAGATTCAGTCCTTTAATTTTTAAGAAAAAAATTTTGTGAGCATATTATGGTTAAAATAAAACCAGTTTGAATTAATTTAACACCATTAATTCTTCTAGGAATATACTAGATATTATGAGTTGTCTATTAAATATCCATTACACCCTTTTTATTTAATATTCCTTGTTTCATCACAGATGCATGAGCTTTAGGAAAAGTTGACTTTATCCTCAACTCTACATGAGAGAAAAATGGGCCACAATTTAGATGAACATAAAATGGAGGACAATTCAAGCCTGACAGCTTTACTCATTTTACTATTACCCTCTATTAGATAATCTACAACTCACAAATAAAAGTAATCACACTCTTTAAGAGAATGACTGAAGAATCTTATTTACTGGCAGAAACAACCTCAGAAGAATGAGGACTGTAGAAGAGAAACCAATTGTACCGTTATTTTTCCTTATGGGAACACTTGTAGAGAGAGAAGACAGAAAAGCAAATTGCTTGAACTTTGTGGGGCTAAACTGTTTAACAAACAGTATTTCAGAGTAAGTCAGTTCTCTAGTATGGCTTTTTTCATGAAATTACTTCTCAAGATGATCTTTGTACAGTAAGCATCCCACTAAAATGAGACACTAACTTCTCAGTAGTAAGAACATTTATTTTATTCATCATTCATTTATTCATTCTTCATTCAAGAAATGTTTATTGTAAACATACTGTGCCTAAGACTATTTACTCAATTTACTGGATGTGAAGTTTTGTACTATAAATGACAGGCACAGAGTAGATACCCATTCAAATAGCCTGATCACAGAAGGCTTAAATTTTAAATAAGAAACAAATGATGAATAGGTAAACAAAAAACAGAGAAATTGCCTTCCTTTTGGATGGGTACAACAGCTTGGAAGTCCTATAATAGAAAATAACTTGAATCTGATTTGTAATAGTCACTGTTTAATTACGGATAACTGAAAAATATTGAACACCCATAAAGCATTCATTAAAATTGTTAAATAAATAAATAAATTGTGAAGTCATTTTTGCATTTGGACAGGTTTGTGTTTGCCTTGGGTCATATACACTTTTGAGGAAGTTTAAAGTCATAGACACTCTGCTAAATGCTTGCTTGAGTTTTTGCCATAGTTTTTATTTCATAATATACTATTAATTAATTTGATTTACTGATAGATTAATTAATTTGATTTACTGATAGATTTTGAAGTCCATGAAGCAGTTTTATTTCATTGATTTCTATTAAGTATAAGGTTTAATTACTTATTTCATAATTATTCACTTCATAATGAGCTATGTGGGACTTTTACTTGAACTCTAATTGGATGTAAATATGCTGAAAGCTTGACAGAAGATGAGTACATATAATGAACACTCATGTATGGGAAAAAATTGATATGGGGAAAATCTATTCGAATAGGCTAGGGCCAGTATTTTTTTTAATGCACACAGTGCTTTTATTACCTAGGTTTTTATTTAGACACTTTCACAATATTCCTAATGAATATTAGAAGGTGTTTAACTCAGAAAATTGTGAAGATATTGACGTTTAGAACACACTCAGAGGTATTGAAGTATATTTAGACTGTTGTAATTTCTGAAAGGCTGTAACTTCTGTCATAAACTTCCATCTTGGTTCAGGAGAGTCATTTAAGGTACTTGCAGTTAGTTTTTGTACAGAACAAGGTTATTGCAGATTCTCTGGGCAAACATGGGGATAGTTTCTCATCAAGGAAGTGGGAATATCACATAGGATGTAGCACTTTCACATTTTCTTACCATAGAGAAATTGGTAATAATTTTGTGTTCTATGTACCTTTCAGTGTATCATTAATAAATATCATAGATTGTTTTGTCTGAAACTTAGAATCAACTTGAAATAGTGACTTTCTATTTAACAGAAAATGTTATGCCGATACAGAAATCTTCCTTTCTTAAACCATTTATCTCCAATGCATTGTCCTGTTTGTGCGTTTTCTACTTACAGCTGTTGAAAACTCGTTAAAATTTGTGATTTAAATTATCATCAAGGACTACAATAGTCTTAACATAGCGTTTCTACCTTTCATTTGAAAAACAGATAATCCAAGATAGAGACTAAATGAATCATTAACTGAATCTAATAGCCAAGCGATAGAAATAGAAGAAAGACACTGATGGTTTCTTCCACTGGGCTGTAAAATCATGAAAACAGGCACAATGTCTGTGTTTGCTATAGGTTACTGTTTAATTTGCTTCTACCTGCAGAGGCTTTTTCAGCATAGTAGACATTAGTTAACTCTCGTTGAATAAGAGATTTAATTATTTGAAAGAAATTGTAAAGTAGGTAGAAAAGAAGGATAAAGTTTGAGACACATATGGATGCCAATTAAAAATTAGGCACAATTAAGTGATTTCCATGGAACAACTAGGGACTGGGTTGAAGCATTGACTTTGGATACAGTCCAGCTTGGGTTTAAACCTTGCCTTTATCTTTTAATACTTGTATGACTCTAGCTGCTTGATTTTTTCAAATCTCATTGCTTTTCCTCTGTACACTAATGACAGTGATAGCTTAATTAAATGCTTGTTGTAAGGTTCCTATGAGATAATTGTAAAGATGCTCCCTCTTTTTCTTCATCTCCTGCCATAACCCCATTTGTCTTAACTCTGAGACTAGTGATGAAGTCAGAAATGTATTAAAATACTCAGCAAAGAGTGAGAAGTCCAAGTTGGCAGTGATACAAAAAGAATAGGGCCATTTGGGTCTGGATTTGCACCTTGAGTTCATCTCAGGCATTCATCCTGGTCTGGACAAGGGAGTTTGGGTTATCTCAGTACCCAGAAACTCTGTGCTAATCTGTCCTCACCAGGTGGCCTGCTTTGTGAACCAGGCTTCTGCTTTGTTTCCAGAACCCAGAAGATCCCTAAAATCCTCAGTTCCTAGAAGGAGCCCATATTTGTGCATTATTATTATAGAGCTCGCTTCAATCACACATTGCCTTTGCAAAATTAGAGTCTTCCCTTATTCTTCTCAGTTCTGTCCTTGGTTCTTGAGCATAGTTCCTGAACTCAGACAAGAGGCTGGAATAATTTTGTCTATTTATTAGCATCCCTACTGCTGATTGTCAAATCCCAAAGGATGACAATACATTATAAATTCATTATTTCCAACCTCTGTTGAGCTTGCAGTCACCCACAGAAATCCTTTCTGCTGTCATTAATCACTTGCTTTCTCATTCCTCTCAAAAGCTAGCTTGAAATCACTTTTAGAGAACAGAGATCTCTAAAACTCAGAGAACACTTGACTTTTATTTTAACAAGGAACCAGAAAAGATTTTCATTCTCAATTTCTTTCTTCTCTACCTCTAATTTTATTCAAATTTTAGTATATGCTTATTAGTCTTCTTGGGGTACCATAAGCAATTACCTTGGTGGGTTAAAACAATGGAATTTTATTTTTTCATAGTTTAAGTGGCCAGAAGTAAAAAATCGAGTGTTAGTAAGGCCATAATGCCTATAAGGCTCTTAGGGAGAATACATTCTTTGTTTCTTGGCTTATGGTTTCATCACTCTAATTTTTTGCCTCTGTCTTCATATTTCTCCCTCTTCCATGTGTATGTGTTAAACAATCTCATACTCTCTCTGATGTGGAAAGTTTTGTGGCATTTATATCTTATATGGATATTCTATCATTATTTCCTTAACTCAGGATCTCAAGATCCTTAATCACATTTCCAGAGACTGTTTTTCCAAACGAGGTAACCTCACAGGTTCCCAGTAATTTGACTTCAATATCTGGGGTTTTTTGTTTTGTTTTTGTGAAGAGGGTTATTTTAAGCTTATGATGCCACGCTTTTGTTTTCTTCTATCTCAGGGGAGTGATCTCTTGCTCTTGCCCCTTCCTGTTACTTCTCCTTTCTATTTCCTGACCACAATGATGTAAGTTGCTCTTCCTTGTTCTTTCCTCCATTATGGATTAAAGCTTCTTAAACAGTGAGCAAAATAAACTTTCATCCTTTTAAGTTGTTCTGTCAGGTATTTTATCTCAATGACAAAAAGTTTGACTAATACAATGGTCCCATCATTTTATTCTTTCAATAAATAAATTTTCTATTTCCCCAAATATTTTGTTATAAGCACATCTATTTCAAAGCATTAGGTCTTACCACATTAATTTATCAGGGGAGGAAGATCTCTTTAGTAACTTCCTGGCTTTCTCTTACATTGGAATAACACACAGGATTAATTCTATTGATTCTTCTCTTCTTTGTATTCTCCTAATAATGCTTTGAGGGAAAGAACAGAAATATAATGGATAGGGTAAAATTTATGCTAATTAAAAATAAAATAAATTAAAAAAAATTTTTTTTGCTTGCAAGACTTTTGAATCATGTACCCAATAAATCCAGCCAGGTACATCAGGTCTGACTACATGCAAACATTCAATTTTGCTTAATTTGGTGCAAATATGCACAAGATAGATTGTGTCCTAAAGGGAGTTCACTATGCAGGGAAAAGAATTAAAATAAATAAATCCCAATGAACCCAAGGTAGGGTAGATTTTTTTTTAAAGAAAGTACAAATGAAGTTCCTAGTACACAGTGTCTCATGAAGTAGTGCCTGTGCTAAATGCAGTTGTAATTAAAAAGATTTATTTGTTTACTTTTGTTGGTGGGATTTGGAGCAGAGCTAGGGAGAAGGTGGCTGGTAAAGTGAATTTAATGGATGAATATTAGTGTTTAAAGAGTGTACGATTAAAGAAAACACCAACAGCAAGAGTTGAGAATATGGAGAACAGTGGAGTTTTTGTTAGGGTTTATACTATCTATGGTTTGCTTTTAGCCTCACCACATTGGTTACAAATTAGATCACATTTGCATTGACATGACAGATATCAATAGCTATGAGTTGCCATTCATTTGTTTAGTAAAATTCCAGTCTCTTCTAGTGAGTTCTCTCTACCAAAATTTTTTTTTTGTCCTCTGGATACCTTTTGATATCTTTGATTCAGGCCTTGTGTCACATTAAGCCTGAATTTATCTTTATTGAATTCTTCTCATGATGAATATTAGCATATGAGTTTCATTGAACACTTATATTTATGTACTCATACATACATATATTTCTATGGTCAATGTAGGAGTGGTTTCTGTGTCAGCTGGGTCCAGTTTCCCTTTAGCAATCTTGACTGGTGCTAAGTCATATTTCCCACTTTTTTGAAGGTGATACTAATTTTAATAATGCACCCATATATATATTTTAAATGAATGGATAATAAATTAGATGTCTCTCAATAAACTCAATGTCATTTCTATTTTATTTAGTGATGAACTCAGTCTTTAGAATAATTATTTTAGATATGTATTGATATGTTTATATACTTTTAGATATTTATATCTGTGTATTAATTTTTCTTCACAAAACTTCTTTAAAAGTTTATAATTGATAGATGTAAAAAGTGAAATGTGGTTGACTACATTCCCTCTTTGCACAGACAACATCTGTAGAAACACTTGGGTGATTATTTAGTTCAAAAATACCATGTCTATACTCAAATTCCTGTCTTTAGGAAGTGGTTATATGATTCAATGCTCAGTCTTATGAATCAAACTAGGAAAAAAAGAATCTACCTTCAGGTTTTTGAAAAATCTTGTGGAGATACCTAAAAGAATTGGTTGAAACTGAGTCACCATAAGGTCGAAGTTGCTGCTAAGTTCCCTGGAGCTGCTTTTGTTTTTGTCATTCTGATGCTTAAAGACTCAGTGTCTGCTTTAGTTCTAAGAATGACCCTAATATCTTTCCAATAAATCTTTATTTTACTGAGGTTAGCAGGTTCAGAGCCTGTTATTTGCAATCCAGAAAATCTTGAAAAATTAATAATATGGCCTTCAGTATAAGTGGCAATGTGTGGAAAAGGTATTCCTCATTCACCAGTCAGGAAAATTGGAATTCAAGTCCTAGAATCCAGGTTAGATGTCTTGTCAGGGAGTCAGGACTCGACAGAACTGGGCACTCAGTAAGTTAATTGGAAATTCCAGGGACTTTGGTGTTTGAAGCATTAAATCTGAGTTTGAATAATTTTTTATTTGAGATTTGGTCAGTGGATGACCAAGTGGATGTTAATTATAATATTAAAGCTATATTGAAATAAAAATGAAGACATGGCATATTATTATAAATAACACTAAGTTAACACAAATATTTATTTTATATTTTTATAAGCAGGATAGGCTAATATTTGATCATAGTGCTAATGTGAAAGTTAATTTAGAATATAGGAGGAAAGTCCTAGTACCAAATCAGGTTGTGTTGAAATGGCTTAAGGTAAGAGCAGAAGACAAATTGCAGTTATACCCTAGAGAGCATTAAATCTCATGGTGAAAAGTTAGAATTTAATGCATTTGGAAACTGGAGAGTATTGAAGGTTTTTGAGTAAGGAAGTAGTGTGACTATTGTATTGTTTGAAGATTAATGTGACTCCATAATAAAAGTTGGACAATTGGCTGGGCTATAAAATAGTCAAATCTTAGAAAATATTATAGAAAATCCATATGATAACAATGAAATTCTAAAGAAGGCTAGTAGAGGGAAGACAGTTGACTGGTGGTATTTGAGACACAAAGTGCAATGCATTGGTTGAGGTAGAGCTGAAGGAGAAATATGTACATCAGACATTTTTGAGTTTAAGCATGGTGGCTTGGGACAAAGTCAATACAATTCAGGATGAGAAAGATATTCCGTGAGACATAATTAAGAGAACTTTAAAAATGTACTACATATAATGGCAGAAATTATATTCTGAATAGACTATAACATTTTAAAATCTTATAATATTTAAACTTCTGATCCATTATAATTTTGTATGGTTCTTCATCAATATCAAATTATGAATAACTTACTGTCCATATGTTTACTGGTTGGATTCCTTTAGAATTATATTTCAAGAGATAGTTTAGCTTTTCCTTAGCTTCCCTGTGCAATACAAATCTTTAAGTTGTGCCAAATTTCTACTTCAACCCCCAAACAATTCCTTTGTACCAGAAGTATTGTTCATTGTTTCATATTAGTTATCCTGTTTAATTTAATATTCACACACCCACTGTTTGCAATTGACACTATTATTCTTGTTTCAATAATAAAGATGCAGATGTTTGAATGGTCATATCTTTTGAGATAGATGAAAATAGTTCTGAGTGTTGATTCATTCTTTCTGAAACTTAAATTGACTTTCCCTGGGAGATTCACAACCACTAAAGACATCTGACAATGTGTAGCAGGTTAGTAAAGGTACTTACTTTGAAATAAAAAAAATTAAATTGACAATTGGAGTTCTAAAATGTACTTTTATGGCAGCATGTTTTGACCACAAAACACTGAGTCTAGGTTACAAGCTACTGGTAACAATGGTTTTTAAACAGTGGTTTTTATGAGTTGTGGTAAGTGTAGATGAAAAGAAAAATTGAGAGTATGCAGTATTGCAAAAGTGACATAGTCCATTCTCCCAATAATACTTGTAAATAATGTGCAGATGTCTTATCCCCATTTATCTATGTAAATGATAAACTCCATATCTGCAAAATTTGTCTCCAGACACATTCTGAATTTGTAGCTGTATACATAAATTATAAAAAGTTGCTAAAATCATTACAGTATTCTTTAAGGTACATTTTGAAAAATACATGATTCAAATAATAGCCTTCTTAATTGTATACTTTACATTTAGGTTTTCTAGTTATAAATTATTTTCTTATCCCAGATACCATTTATCAAAAAAGCAAACCAAATATGAAGAAAAATATGAGCTTTAGAGATGAATTTGAGTAATTGTTAATATCTAGGTCCCTGGGTGAAAGCTGGTCATCATTTTTTCTAATCTTCTTTGAACCATACTTGTTATTAGCAAAGATTTTTGACATTAAATTCAATTCTGAACATATATGTACAAATTATTTTTATTAATTGTAGAGTACTAAGCAAATAGTAATCTAAAGGAGTAAGGAACACATTGGAAGGCAAAGTAGACCTATCTGAATCCAAAATATTTGCAATGTAGATCAATACATACCACTGAATGCATTTTAATAAGGAGACATAAATGTACCCAGTTAATATCAAATATTTAATATAGAAGAACTCAGGCATTTGACAATATAGGAGTGGCAATGGTTGATTTTGTCAAATGTAGGATAGACAGAGGAGTGTGTGTCAATACACAGGATTGGTGCCCAAAGAAATGTCTGCTAAACAGTGTCTTGAAGCATGAATAGAATTCTTCTAGGTATAGGAAGAAAAGAAAGTATCTCAGTTCACATACTTGAACATGTATTACTTTTTCTTAAACTGTGCTTCCACCTGAAAACTGGTCTAAAAATGTTGTGTGGTCTTTATTCAAAAGTCTTAATTTTCTTCAGTTCATTAGATTTTATTTTCTACTGTCAGCAAATAAGTATGAGTCATTATGCTT
The DNA here is from genome assembly GCF_047511655.1 of Castor canadensis. Taxonomy (NCBI): domain Eukaryota; kingdom Metazoa; phylum Chordata; class Mammalia; order Rodentia; family Castoridae; genus Castor; species Castor canadensis. The sequence goes on from NC_133394.1 coordinate 117,137,472, forward strand.
TTCCTATGTTGAAGATAGATTGCTCATCCAGTAGAAAAAATGTGAAATGAAATTTCTTTTTGCAATCATTTCATGGAAATTATTTCTCAGGAGTCTTGAGACCAATGTGTCCCAAAGAAATTCATACAAAATATGGCTAGTTTGATAATTTGCACTATATATTTCTATTTAATTCTTTAAAATTAAAAGCTAATAATGTTTAGTTGGAAGTTTAAAAGAATGATTCAAAATTTTAACCAGAAAAATAAATTGAAACATGATAACTTTTGTTATTATATCAGTATATTTATTAATATTGATAGTTAAGTGCATTAAAAGTTATAAGATATAAATTCATATAGTGAATAAGATTATAGATTCTTAACATCATTCCAGAAGCAACCCACATTGTGCTTCTTAGTCATTAACACCTGCAAAGGGGCTAAAACTGAAATGTCAAGACTTCTATCACTGTAGATTATTTGAGCCTGATTTGAAAATTTGTGGAAAGACAATTGTACTGTATATCTTCTTTTGTTTCTAGTTTCTTTCAATAGGATATTTTTGAGATCATGTATGCTGTGAAGTATGCAGTGATATATATATATATATATATATATATATATATATAATATATAATATACACCACCCATATGATTGTATTGAAAGAATATACCAATTAAAAGATTTTTTTTGACTATTGATAGATATTGAGTATTTCCTCCTACCTTTTTGGGGTTTTTTTTGCAGTACCAGCATTTGAATTCAGGGCCTACACTTCAAGTCACTCCACTAGCCCTTTTTTTTTTGTGATGGGTTTTTTCAAGATAGAGTCTAACAAACTATTTGCCTGGTCTGGCTTTGAACTGATTCGCCTGATCTATGCCTCCTGAGTAGTTAGTGTACCAGGCACAAACCACTGGCGCCTGGCTGTTTTCCTATTATTTGCCATGAAGATTACCATCATTTTACATTATTTAGTTTTTTGATGGTTAAAAGAATTGCGTCTTGAGCATTATTGCTTAACTTTAACTCTCAATTCTACATATTATTTTTGTGATATTACACAAGCTAGTTAGTTGTATATGCTGCAGTTTCTTCATCTTGAAAATAGCTAGCTATACCTGACACACTGGTTAAACATTTATTATATGAAAGAATGCAAAGCAACTGAAATAGTGCCTTGCACATGTTTTTTTAATATTTGCTTTTCATTCACTTTTTTTGCCTTGGGTTCTGTCTACTGTTAACGTTGCTATTATGATGCATATAATTTTTAATTTTTGTAACACATTTTGTCTACCGCCTTTTCTTCATCCATTCCGTATTAGCTTACTTTGGTACTTTTTTAGACTGTGTACATTAAGTTCTTCAATAATAAACTTTTTTAAAGTTCTTGAATATCTCACCATGTCTAATGTCAGTGGTATCAAACTTGAAGATAATTTGACCTTTTGCACATTTCTCAGTTCTAATATGCATTTTCCCTCAGAGCTGCTTCTTTTAGTTAATTACTTGGTGTCCTGTCCCAAGGTTACTCTTCCATTTCCTACTAGCTCTTAGAACTGTCGCAGAGTTCTACTAGGCTTTTAGCTTTGACATCTCTTTCCAATACATGAGGTGGCAGGTGTCTCAGTTCTTTGGTCTACTGTTTTCAGCTAGGTTCACCTGGAAAGTTTTCATTTATGGTACCACTTAACTTCACAAACTGCTTTGGATTTAATGTTTTTCTTGTTGTTTAAGTGGGATTTTCAGAATGAAGAAGAATAATATTCTGAACAAGAATAGAGATTTTTCATAGCCCTTTACAGGTTCTTTATTTCACCCCTGATTATTTAATACTGAAAACACTGTGAGTTTTAATTTTGAGACCTGTATTATACTCTAGCTCTGCTTCCATCATAGCTATGTGACCACCAGCAAGTTTTAGATTCCTCTTTTAGTACCAGTGTCTTTATCTCTAATATGGTAGTAGTTATCATGGGGAAGTAACAAGTGTGCAGAGAAAAGCAGTCAATTTGTTCAATGCCAACCATATGTTTCTCTGTAAGCTTTGTAAGAAATGGGGACAGTGTTATAGGAACGTACAGCAGAAGGATGTGAAAACATAGGACTCTTATTCTAGGTTGCATGTTACTTGTTTTGTGAGATTACACTTGTGAGCACAAGTGTTTTTTACCTTCAATTTCTCTTCACTTATAACATAAGGTGAGTGTGTGTGTGTGTGTGTGTAAGATAATTAAGATCACTTAAAATATCTTGCAGTTCCAATAATCTATGTTTCTAAGCTTAAACCAAGCTAGTACTATTTAGCTATATCCGAGTTTATTTGTGTGTATGTTTTAATTGGTATCTGAGTGCATATGTGCATATAGGAAAATTTATCTTTGAATTTTGGTATTGAAATTCATTCCTTTGGACTGAATATGAAATTCAACATATTCACTTATGTTGGCAGTGTTATTGGGAAGAGTACAGTGTACTGAGTGAGACTGCTGAACTGTTTGAACAAAATCCATTTTGCATATTTATCTGGAAGTCTTCTGGCACTGGGGAAGCTGGATGTCTCTGCACAGCCTAATTCCCCTGTTAGGCAGTTTCAAAGGCTACCCCTTCTTTTTTGTCCCTCTCTCTTTACTCACATTTTGAGAGGTTTCTAAGTGTTGATTTCAGAGAAAATCTATAGAATGTGTAGTTGTGTACTTTTTAATTATTTATGTTTCTTACAGAATTACCAGTTTTCTTTAAATCAGTAATTATAGAATCTCCCTTGTACATCTTACTGTAGATAAAATAATCTCCTAATCTAGCACTTTATTATGAAGGAAAGAGAGACACATTTTTGATCACCTTTGTTAGCAGGTGAGGGATGTGCCTGGCATGATATTTATTGAAATCCCTCTGGATAACTGTTTCATCTTCTCTGCTCTAGGCTGCTTTGAAATACCATCACTTAGTTCCTATTCTAAATCTACTGATTCTGCTATTAAAGTCTATATTTAATATTGGAGCATATTTTACAGCACTTTTATTGTTGTTACAAACTTCTGCAGCATTTGTTTATTTATTTTTTAATTAACAAAGCAACACTTCAACTAACCTCTTGGCACTGGACATAGTTGAAAAAAACAAATAAGTGCCTCATTAGACCTTAGAGATTAATAAAAACACAGGAATAAAGAAGGATATATGTGTGTGTGTGTGTAGTTACAGATTCTGATAAAAAGCAATAGAAGAAAAGAACTGACTGCTATGAAACAAAATAACCTAGCTGGGAGTTAATTTATTATACAATCAGAACATTACAGGGGGCTTCCATGGAGTAAACATTTAAAATAGGACCTGGAGGATGAAAAGCAGTAAGAGGAGTTTTGGTATAGCCTTGATTGGGGAGATGCTATTCAAATATTTAGAGAGGGCCGTAATTCATCTCCTAGTCAATTAGTTCTAATATTGAGGACCTTTTTGGTTGAACATGGCATTGTCCTACCAGACATAGACTGAAATGGGAGACTGTGATAAAAAACAAAGCATATATATTTTACCTGTTAAAATATTTTTGAATTTATGAAATGGGGAAAGAGAAGTGAAGATGAATAAGAAGAAGAAAAGAGAATATGTGAGGAGGGCCTAGGGGAGGGCAACTATCAATAACAAACAATGCTGGAAGAAGCATAGTGACACACAGAGAAATCCCTAATGGAGAGAATACTCCATAATTTTCCAAACACAGTGATGATTAACGTTGGATGTAAAAATGTGTATTGTCCTCTAAAATGACTACATTCTTACATCTCTCAGTGTTTTATTAAATATGTTGAACACATCAGCTTGGATTTAGTGGTACTTTAGTAAAAATGAAGGAAAACTTAGTATGACATGCATGCATGGGAGCTGACTGATTGCTGGAACCTAATGATAGTGGAGGCTCAAACTATAGCAATGATGGAATCAGGAAAAACTTAAGGTCCTGAAGCCAAGTAAACCCTATATTAAATTGAATGACAATTGAGAATATTTATTTGTATATTCAGGAAAAAGGAGATTCTGAAATCCTGAAGAGCTTGCGAATATAATGATCAGTGGTTCTGAGTTAGAAACAACTGTACCCTTAGGGACATTTGTTAATAATACTTAGAGACATTTTTGGTTATCACCAATTGGGGATAAGTTGTCACCAATTAGAGTTGCTACTGACATTTAATGGAAATAAGGTTGGCAATGCTGTTAAACATTTTACAATGCACATGGCAGCACCTGTCCCCAATCACAATAAAGAATTATCTGTCCCAAAATGTCAATAGTGCTGAAGCTGAGAAACCCTGGTTTAAATACCTTCACCTTTTTAGTCATATGCACATCCTACTCTTGCAAAAACTGTTGGTAATAAAACTAAAGAATTTATATGACCCCAGGCCAAGTGTGATGAATATACCTATTTTCCCAGCTACTCAGGAGGTAGAGATAGAAAGATTACAGTTTGAGGCCAGCCTGGATAAAAAAAAGTTAGCAAGACCCTATTACAAAAAACAAAAACAAAAAGCAGGCCCAATGTGGTGGTTCATGCTTATAATCCCAGCTACTTGGGGACTGGAGGTATAGCTCAGGCGGTAGAGTATCTGCTTTGCAAGCATGAAGCCCTGAGTTCAAAACCCTAGTCCCACCAAAAGAAAAAAAAATGATGATGCCATTTATGAACTGGAGGTGTGGCTTAAGTGGTAGAGTGCCTGCTTTGCAAGCACAAAGCCCTGAGTTCAAATCTCCTAGTCCCATCAAAAGAAAAAAAAGAAGCTAAGCTAATCCCAGCTACTCAGGAGATGGAGGTAGGAAGATCATGGTCCAAGGCACACCCTGGCAAAAATATGAGGACTCCCATCTGAAAAATAAATAACACAAAAAGAGCTAGAGGCATAGTGCAAAGTAAAATGCTCACCTAGAAAGGGATGAGGCCCTAAATTCAATCCCCTGTACCACCAAAAAAAATTTTGTATATTCATATGCTCCAAATTATAGATTCTCCTGTGATAAAATTTGCTTCTCACATTATCTAAACAAGAATGTATACAAAAATCATTTTTCAAAATTTATTCAAAACTTTTCTGCAGTTAGGAGGTAGATTCTAAAAGAGATGCCTAGATAATATAATTTGGTCCTAATGGATCTAGATAAGAGAATACGGACATTTTGAGGAAACCTTTTCCTACACATAGTAATCAATTCAAAATAGTAGGTGTATTGATAGCATATCTACATAGTCTATAGGAAATAAAAGGTGAATTTTGAAAAGATGAGTATATGTGCTCTGTGAAGATGGGAATGGGACATATGGGAGTAATGGTATAAAGGAAGCAGTGAGGATGAGGGAGAGGAGCAGAAGGGACACTAGTGAGGAGATGGCCACAACAGGTGTGGTGAACTTTGATGCAAATCCTCTTTATTAGTAGGAATGAAGAAGAATCTGGAACAATAGTGGTGTTCAATTTTTCTTGAATGAATGAAGTAGAATTGTTAAAATGTGGTGAATAGGACATGGTGCAGTAAGAACAATCTGGAGTGACGCCAAGTTTTCTGAAGGCAGGTGTTGAGCAAATTCTACAGCTACAAAGGATTGGGAAGATTTGTTCAGAGTTGGATAAATAGAGTTGAACATCTGCGTAGCATCTCCATGTTGAATTGTATACTAAATGGGAGTACATATGTGTCTGGAGTTCCAGAAAGAGCTGCAGGCTGGAACAAGAGATTGGAATCATTTGCAATACGTGAAGACTTGGAGTAGGACTACGCAGACATTTTACTGACTCTCTAGCTCACCTAAAAGAAAAATCAAGTTAACCTGCCATGTGTTTAAGGTAGTAACACTTTTGCTTAGTATTACTTTAGATATTTTGAAACCACATTGAATACAAACAAAAAGGCTTCTCTTTCGAAGCAGGTGACTCAGCAAAGCAACACACTTATTATGAAAATGTTGCCAGGGCTCCTATTTTAGTTTCCTTTTTTTAAGGATTACCTAGAAGTTTTACAAATCCTCTCTTGGCAAAAATCACCTTTTCAGAAATGAATTAAAGCACACATGCTTTTAGGAAAATACAAAATAAAAAGTAGTAAAAACTAAGGTTAATTGAATGGCTGCTGTGCAGTCGGTATCAAGCTGATTACTGCACGCAAATCAGCATATTCAGTCTTTATAACCACACAATGATCTGTGCATATTCATCTTTTTTAGTTGAGGAGAGAGGCTTAAAGGAATTAAGATAATTTTTCCAAAGCTGCAGGGTTCTACTTTATTCTCAGAGAAAAAGTCTTTTAAATAGCTTGACTAATCACAATTTGATCTTAGTTTATAATAATGAAACTAATTTTTGAGGTATCCCTGGAAAGCTCTCCTCTCCCCTCAAAGGAAAAAAACATGGAATGCTAAAAAAAAAAGAGGCTTAAATTTGCAGCCTATTCAAAGGGGTTGTGTGTGTGTGTGTGTGTGTGTGTGTGTGTGTGTGTGTCTGTCTGTCTGTCTGTCTGTGCATATGGTGCTAGGTAGGGATGCACTCCAGGGTTTTGTGCTTGCTAAGTATGAACTCTGAGTAGCACTGAGCTACATCCTCAGCCCTAAGAAATTATTTTGAAACTGATTAAAGTACAGTATATTTACATGTGAAATATGTAAATATTACATAAAATACTTAAAATAAAAAACAGGGATGTAGAATAGGTCGTGTTAAGGGGAGGGTAGTAGTGGGAGAGGTAGGGTAAAGAAGGGTGAATATGGTTGATGTATTTTCTGCACATGTATGAATACGGACACTGAAACTTGGCAAATTCATATTAAGAAGGGGGAAGGAGAAGAGACAGAACAATGGTAGGGGTGAATCAAATTGGAGTACATTACATGGATATATGGAAATGTCACAATGAAACCCCCTGTACAACTATTAAAAAATACTAAAAACATTTAAAAAGCCAAAATATCCAGAGCAAAGTGGACTGGAGGTGTATCTCAAGTGGTAGAGCCCCTGTTTTGTGAGAAATTGCTTTGTAAGTGTAAAGCCCTGAATTCAAACCTTAATCCCACTCAAAAATAAAAGCAAATGTTTAGAGAAAAGGAAAATGACATAGGTCAAAAAAGTTGAACTGCACAAAGATGGAGAAAGTATCTGAGGGGGTATAAGTAAACATAAAGCAAACCTTTTCATTTCTCTTATTTTTCATAATGTAATAGATAAATTTGTTCAAAATAGTAGCAACAATGCATCTGATTACATGGGGGTGTGTATGCACCTTTGACTACAAATGCCCCTGTGTAAATGAAGTAAATGACAACAGCAATACAACACAAAATAAATTCTTTTGAGGAATAATGTTCAGTTGTTTTTATTTTGTTTGGGTAATGTTTCCTTGCTTAATAATTATTATTCTATACTTGCTTATTTTTTTAATTTGTAGCATTAAAAAAGACTTATAACCCACTCAAGATTTATTCACAAACCACTTTTATTCTTTAGTTTTCTAAATTTGTTCCATTTGTCTTCTTTGATAACATGATTTTTGAAGCAAATGACTGACTTTTTCATTCTTCTATATCACCCAATCTTTAGAGTACCTCACATAGAAAACATTCATTTAAAATGTGTTACTTAGGTAAACCAACAGGGATGCAGTCCTATGAAAAAAGAAGATAATGTAAGTCAAAATAAAAGGAACCAGCCCATTTTCCCATGCCCCTAAAGCTCTATATCTCTTAGTATTGCTTTCCTTCTTGTCCAGCTCAGAAAAGAATATTAGTATACATATTGCCTAAATGCTCCAACTTTTTAAAACATTCTTGAAAATGTCAGAGTTTATATCTATTACCATATCATCAAAAATGTGTTGGCTCTTTTGTTTAGTGATTTTTGTGAGTGTTTTATGGTAAACAGATGTTAGGAGTTCACAACTAAAGAGATGATCTAGTTCAGTATTTTTTTGTGCTATGTTTATTATTATATCCAATTTCTAGTGGTGAAAGCACCATTAGGATGTTGAGTTATCTGTGAAATCAACGCATATCCACATGTGTTGGCATCTGCATTTGGAAGGCTCTCAGTGAGACAATAATTACTTATTAAATATTGTACATGCAGATGAAATGTTTTAGAAGTTAAATATAATTGTAAATTTGGTGAAATACATTAATCAAAATCACTTTTTAAATTTATTGCCAAATATTTGCCAGATTTATGATTAGATAATGATTACAAAATGGTTTTTAAAGTTAAAGAGGCAAAAGAGTAGGAAGAATCAAAATAACTTTACTGCCTGAAACAAGTGAAAACTAGACAAATAATATGGAACTGTGGCTCTTCAGAAATTGGACATTAGGTAATGAAGTACTGTGATCCCTGAGAGATGACAAATTGTCGAGATCAGCTCTAGTTTATGTCCTGGAAACAGTTTCCAGGCTCTGTGCAGAGCAAGAACATAACTGAAGCAGCCTTGAGATGAGGGGTAATAGCTAGGAGTCCTGGGAGGTCAAAACACCTACATCTTACAGAGCACCCAGAGAGCAGAAAGCTGTCTAGAGAAACAACAAGAGCCCTTCTGCAGTGAGGGGCACCTTGAAGTTTTCCCTTGGGTTCATATCAGTTCAGTGTGTGAAGAAACTACTCAAAGCTAAGAAAAACCATCTAAAAGAATTAAAGAAAATAATCCTTGGTGTTCATGCAGAGTGGAAGACATGCTCTTCCCAACAGCAGAGCACAAAGTTTGGCATGGAGTTTCAAAGGCATCAGTGGGTTAAGAAGATGTACCCTACATCTTTTGTGGGGACAAATAAGTCCTAGATTAAACCCCAGAACTGCCAAACAAAGCTGAAAAGCAAAGCGTAGCATTTCCAGGTAACTTAGTGGATTTCCATAAAAAAGTTGAATAATTTTATATGAATATAAACTTACTCAGTAAATATACCAGGTATTAGATTTTTACACTTCTTCCTGCACTCAAGTTTAGATCTCTTGCAGAGCATAGTTTGATGGACTTCTTCCCATTACCTGTCCATAGGAAGAACTCATCCATTTGTGGCAGTGTGGGTATTACCATATGGATATGTGGATACTTATCCATAGAGTTCTTGAGTGAGAAATCAAGGAAAGAATCTACTTCTTCTAATAATATAAAAGTAAGAATAACAGTGACAGGGTTGGAGGCATGGCTCAAGTGGTGGAGTGCCTGCCTAGCAAGAATGAGGCTCTGAATTCAAACCCCAGGACCATCAAAAAAAAAAAGGATAAGTCAATGATAATCATAAGTGTCATGATGAATTAGACCTTTTCTATAAATTGGACATTGTGTTCTTATAATTAAAGTACCAAATTTTAATTACAAGAAATTTACAAGCAACCATAAATTGTTCATCTCAAGAAAAAAGAGTTAGTTGGCCAGGGAGATGTAGTTTATACATTTTTTTCATGCTGATACATTTTTTCTTATGAAAAACAATTATGTAAGAAACTGAAAATTTTGGAGCTCTGTATGACAGCTATCACTCCATTACTCATAGGATTACAGCAGGGCATAATGGAAAGGGAAATAAATAAAAGCAAACATAGCTGAGGCTCCATATTTATACTTATCCCTCCATATTTCTACTTCTCTTTTTGATGGATGGAGGGGGCTGAGAAGATTGAAAAGACATGATTAGGGAGAGATACTAGTGAAGGATATAGAGATATTTTGGAAGGAAAGCAGACAGAATAGTATATCATGGTGTCAAATGAACATATTGCCTCTTGAACATTTGTATAGCCCAGTACATGGTTGTAATGGGATTTATTGTTATATATGTGCCTTTTCTTTGCCAAGATGAGAAAAATACCAATAGAATTTGCACAGTTGGAATTAATAAAATAACCCTCATTTTTATAAAGTTTAAAATTTCATTTAGTTACTTTTTTGGACAAATCTAGGAGAGTAAAACAAACTTTTTAGTGAGATTCTGATGGGTATTAATGCTCACTCATTTTATTCTTCTTCATTTCTGAGGTTTGATTGAAAAATGTACCATTTTTATAAACTGAGGAATTGCTTTCAAGGTCCTGATTTTAATGCAGTGGTAACTGGCAAGAAATGGATCCTTCAATCATTTACGTTTTCTCTCTGTTGAATAAAAGTTGTTGAATTTGTCAGAGGAACTCGCAATCAGGTTAATTCAATGAAGGCGTTTTCTTCCTTATGAAATGGAAATAAAACTTGTTGGGACAATTAATTAAAGTAACGCAAATGAAGTATTTCACTATTGCTTGCAACAGTGAATGTTCAATAAATGTTAACTAATACAATATTATTGAGGCAACATGACCAAGTGAAAGTCACTAAATTATGAAGCAAAAGAGCACATCATAAGTGTCCAATATGTAAAAGTTGGGGGAAAGCTGTTATTTCACTCAGGCTTCCTTTTCTTCATGGATTCAGTGGCCTAAGACCAACTCGATGGAGAACTAGATTCATTGGCTATTTTAAGGACCAATCCAGGCCTTGGTTCTATGAAGGAAGGACTCAAAATAACGAAAGAACCCCTAAGAAATCAGATAGAGATATATTTGGAACAGCTCTATGAAAGCAACAATCATGAACTGTATATTAGAGCTGTTGATTCTGTTGGTACTGTTGTGTTCTGATTTGCCAATGGTCACCAAATATTCTTTTTGAAACATTTTGTAACAATATATAACCATGATAGAGGCAGATAGAGCTGCACTTCTGTTATGCAAAGAACTAAAAAGTGAACAGAAAAAGAGAAAAGTAATGAGTTGAAGAGAACTGCTAAACAGATTGAGTACTAAGGTTGCTGATCCATTCAGGATTCCAATTAACCTTAATTTGTTTAGAGGCTCAGCAACACCAAATGAATGTAACTGGCCAATTAGCAGGCCAGCAACATGAGTCCAACTCACCAAAGGCTGTTTATTAGCTGGGCATGATGAGGGTAAATTCTGCTAATTTTGTGGTAAGTGTCAGGGCACGGCTGTCTTGTAGAGTTCTTTAACTTGGGAGATATAAAACATACATACTCTAAGATACTGAGTGTAGGGACTGCAGAAAGAATAACCTGTACTTCATTTGGGGATTTTATTAGCAAGCACAACTGCGGCTACTTACAAGTGAATATTAATATAAATATGCTCAAGCCCACGGGATTCAGAGTATGATTAATTCTTTGCCACACACAGTTTTTAGCAAGGACTCAGTGTTCAATAAATGCAAACTGAGATGCTTATTTCATTTTCAAACTTTAATAATGATTTCGTGAGTATCCATTGCTTTTTACAAAAGTCTATTCTATCTTTTATACTTAAAAATATGAGATCTCCCATGTAAAAATTTTGAAGCAAAGTTTTTGAAGCACATATCTGCTAGCCAACTTGTATAGATTAATTTCCTTCCTAAGTAGCCATCATCTCATCTCCTGCTTAAAGGTGAACTCTGTTGGTCACTTGCAGAGCAAGCTGAGATAAAACAATTTAATAGTATTATTGGTAACTAAATTGAATTTTCCACATCTAAATTATTACCACAAACACTCAAATTATGTTTGCAACATATTTTTGCTTCCACAGAAGTTAGACTTGGATTCCTATTAGGATAGGAGGTGATGAGGTGAGATCTTAAAATTAGAATAGGAAGCATGAACTTATTCTAGCAGCTCTGATAGTAACTTTATGTGTAGCCTTAGGCAACTTATTTAATTTCAGAGATGCTCTAGTTTTGTCATGGCCATAATAATGTATACCTACTTCCCAAATGTGTTGTGGAGATAAATTATTTAATGTTTACCAAGTGCTTTGAAGATGAAAAATAAAGACTCGATGATAAGTTTATTACTTGGAATAGTAATAACAGACAACTTCAATTCATTTCACCAGAGACAGGAGATATGTATAGTGCAAGGAGCTCAGGAAAAAAACCAAAAACCAAAACAAAACACAGGGAGCTGAAAATGTGAAAGAAATGAAGATGAAACAGACACTTCTCAATGAATCACAATTTTTTTTCCTATCCTCTTCTTTTTGAAGAAATGTGTTTGACAGCTAAGCTTAGCAGGAATGTATTTAAAAATGGTTTCCAGAATATACCTCTAGGACAAAAGCAATGCCAGCTTGATTTTCTACCACACCTATGTTAACTTCACAATGATTTTGTGTTTTAAATAATGCTTTTCAGACAAGGACTTCCTAACACAAGGAGAAGCTCTTGTTGACTCTATTTTTGAAATAAGAAATTGGACAAATATAAACTGATTTGGGTTTAATTTTAAAATAAGAAGCAGAACTAATTCAAGTAGAATTCCAAAGAGGTAGAAATCAGAAGTTTTTTCTAGTTAAATTTATAAATAGAAAAATCTTATTGATCAGTTTGTTCTCTCATGCTCATCACTTACCTAAACATTGAAATGTGCCAGGAATTTACTCTTTATAGTGCAGATTCAAGAGTTAAGAACAATTCTATGTCCTGTTGAAAGGATTCTATAAGAATCTTTATAGCAAAAACAGTTCAAAGTAATTGTTCATTTGATTAATTCAGGAATAAAAAAGCATTGCCATGTTTTAGATATTTTGAGTCATGAGCAACCATGTGAGTGACCAAGACCTTTGAAAGTTGTTCATTTCTAATACAGATAAGTTCTTCACTGCTACTAGAAAAATTATAGAAATATGAAAAATAATTTTACATTTTACATTATGCAAACAAAGAACCTAAGACTCTGAAGTAGAAATGACTTGATAAGTATGGTCCCATTGCTAATTAATAGCTGAACAAATATCCTGATACATATAATCTTTCTTTCCCAATGAACCCAATTTATTACATTCTAATGGCTAAGTAACAAAAATGTGGCAGTTAAAATTGAATGTAAAAACACCTTGTAATATTTATAGGCTCAGGAAGTATTGTTAAGATTTTAACTCTCAACTAAGGACTGAGTTAACCTCGGGTATTATGACAATTATACCTGAGGTATACCTCAGGTATTAAGAGTTGACATTTGTTTACCCTTTCTATCTATTGCACCTCTCTGTTGATCTACCTGTTTATCAGTTTCATTTGTCTTTCTGAGTTGTCTTCTTTTTCTCTGGCGCTATTGTAGAATGTGAGGAGTTGAAACTTCTTAGTTGTAGTTTATCCTCTTTCTTTCTCAAATGTGTTGTGGAGATAAATTATTTAGTGTTTACTAACATTAGTAATAAGAAATAAGAAGGGATAGAGAAGTGTGGCACAAGGAAAAAGATGGGGGAATGGAAGGCCATTCTGAAAGGATGCAAGGCTTCTATACTCTTTTTCTTTGAATTTGTAACTTATTATTGCAACAAAAATGGCTTATTGCTATCTTTATGATAGTAAAGGTAATGTTTTCTGCTAAAATATTTATGTCCCACTCATTTTCATATCGCCCTATGAACCAGGTTCTATTTTATCCCCAATTACTTACTCAAGACTAAAGTAAGCATAAGCATGAGAGCTAAAACTATAGTTTAAGATCCTTCCAACTCTAAATAATTTGATATAAATATTAACCAAGATAAATTAATTGAAATTGGTTAAAATTAATTGAAAATGAATGTAGTACCATGTGTAATGGTACTACACATTAGAGATGTGTAGTACCAAATATGAACCGATAGCCAATCAATAGATTCTGTCAGCCAGTATTTAATCCTTTCTTTTATGCCCTTACACATACAAAAAGTAAGATTGTATGTTTGAAAATACACAATATTTTGTCTCCATTTTTACTTAGTTCTCTTCTAAAAAATCCTTTCAAGTAATATCAAATAGAGATATAAATACAACAAATTGTAATTAATATGTATTAATCAGAGTTTCTATCTCTGTGAAAATTTACCTTATAAAATCAATTTAAGGAAAGAAATTTTTTTTCATTTATTCACATATGCATACATTGTTTGGGTCATTTCTCCACCCTGAAAGAAATACTTATTTTGGCTTATGCTTTCAGTCTAATTGCTTTAGACCTATGTCAGAATTGACATAGCAGAGTAGAACTCCTTACTTCATGGCATCCAAGAAGCAGATAGAGAGAGAAAAAGAGACAGAGAAGGGCCACAAACAATGTATGTGAACCAATGACACAATACCAGTGACTTACTTCTTCAAATAGGCCCTTTCATAAAATTTCCATCATCCCCCAATAACACCATCAAATTTTGATTCCATCACTAGGATAATCCATTAATTATATCAGCGCCCTCATAATGGAATTTCCTCTCAAATATTGGATCCATCAGTTGGGGATCAAGTCTTCAACACTAAATGTACCATTTAGAGGTACATTTCCTATGTAAAACATAACGTTCTACTCCTGACCCTCAAAAGGTTCATGCCCATTTCATAATGCAAAATTAATTTGGTACATCTTCAAGAGTCCCTAGAGTCTTAATGGTTCCAGCATTTCTCAAGAGGTCAAGTCCAATGTCTCCTCTGAGACCCAAGACAAATTCTGAGCTGTGAGCCCCTATAAAATCAAAGACAAAATTACATACTTCCATTATAACACGTTGGTTGCCCTATGGATATAGGGCAAACATTATCACTTCAAAAAGGAAGAATGGGGTCATAGAAAGGAGAGATGGGACCAAAGCAAGACTAAAACATAACAAGGCAAACATTAAATCCTATAATTCCATATCTGATACATGAGAGATATGGTGGTATGATGTCATCTCCAAAAGGCTGGGCAGCACTGCCCTACGGCCTTGCTGGTGCATCATATATTGGCCTCTCTCTTGGGTTGGCTTTGTTCAGTGCCTGTGGCACTCCTCCACAGTTGTTCAATGTTCCTGACATCTGGAGTCTCCATTGCATCTTCATCTTCACTGTCACAGCTTCATGCATTGCCCACTCGGGTCTGCTCACAAGGAGTCCAAATCCAACTACACATGGCCTGGCCTCCTGAGCTTTCTTTTGAAATCTGACTGGAAGTTTCTTTAACCCCACAACCCTTTCATTCTGCTTTCTTGAAAAACCAGCATCATGTGGATGATTACAAAGTCTCTGCCAGCTAAGCTGTGCCCAGGTCTCCTTGGACCATGGCTGCCACAGCCTGTGTGTACCTGGGTGTTTGAGCATGGGATAAAACAAATCCTGGGGAAACAACTTTCTAGGCAGCCCTGTGGGAGCAGGACTCTCCCAGTGACACTCTTTTCAAAAGGAAAAGTTTTTCAAAGCAGTTTACACTTTTATACCCTGGAGCTTTCTGATGGGTTTGGTTTGGCCAATTTCTGAGATTTTTCAAAGCATCATCATTCTTATTGTCCCAGTGCAGAGTATTTGGTTTCCTTTCAATGGAACTAATCCCTTTAATAACTACACCTTCCTCATCCATACTGTCAACATGTGGTTTTCCTTTTCTGGTCAAACTGCACATTTTTCAACTCTTTCCTTTCTGATTTTTTTCCACTTCTCACTGTAAACATGGTTAAAAACAGATTTAATAACTAGGTCACAGCCAGAATGCTGGTCTGCCTTGAAATTTCCACCATTAGATTAATTAGTCTTTCATCTTTAAACATAACCTCCCACAAAGTCTTAGGTTATAGACAAAATGTAGGTAAGTTCTTTGTCACAGTGTAACATGAATGACCTCTAATCCAATTCCAAATAGAGTCCTCATTGCCATCTGGAACCTCATTGGCTCAGACTCTTCTGTCCATGTTTCTACAAATACTCTGATCTTCTGATCTCCCACCAGAATCACCCATGAATCTCTGCTTACAGCATTCTAGAGCTTCTCCAATTATATCCACACTTTTTCAAACTCCTTCCACAACCTATTCCAGTGTTTTCTGAACCACATGACAGGTAGTCACAACATTCCCACTTCTGAGCCTCAACTTTCCACATAAGTAAGATTTCTTTGTTGCTGTGACAAATACTTGAGAAAATAAACTTTAGAGAAGAAAGATTTATTTTGGTTCATGGTTTCGTAAGTTTCAATCAATAAGCAGTTGGCTCCATTGCTGTGGGCCTGTGGTGATGCAGAGCATCATGGTAGAGAGGAAGTAAAGGAATGGGTCCCAAAACAGGATATAGTCCCAGCAGACCTACTTCCTTTAACTAGGCCCCTCTCTGAAAGTTTCCATCACCTCCCAATAATGACATCAAATTATGAATCCGTAATCCATTGATTATACCAGAACCCTCACAATTCAATCACCTCTCAATGATTGGATCTACCATCTGAAGACCAAGTTTTCAACACATGAGCCTTTTGGGGGAACACCTTGTATAACAATATACGATTTAATTTTACTTTGGACCTTTGTTAAATTGGAGCCTCAAGTTTGGTCACTCAGATTCTCATTGGCTCCTCTTTTTATATAGCCTCATTATATATTACTCTCTTTCTCTACATTGCTTAGCTTTGCATCTGGTGTACCTTTAAATGATTTATTGTGTATATTGGGACTGATATTCAAACTCCACTTACTCAGTGTCTTAGTCTGAATCCACTCAGACCTCGTAAGTTCAGTAATAGGAGGGAGAAATTTCAGCTATATGTCAATGGCTTTCTGTTTCCACTTTTTTAAAAAAATAAGGCATCATCTTTACAAATCCAGTTCATGTATATGCACGTTTTTATATTTAATTTCTGCTATGAGAGTGCATGGCTTTTCTGAAAGTTGTGTCATGAGAGTAAGACTAACTCACATGTTTATGAATTTTGGCTAAAAATGAAAACTTTCTGTTTGTAGGCCTCTAGAATCTATTCTCCTTGCTTTATGTTCACTTCTTATGTTTTCCTACCAAACAGTCTCCTGGCTATTGATAATAATGCTTGCAATTACTAACCATGCAGTATTTTAGTTAACTGAAATATTTTAACTCATACTATGTAATTTATTCTGTGCAATAATCATTGGGTTTAATATTATCCACATTATAATGATAATATAACAAAGAAAGTTTTAATAATTATAATTATTAATTTAAAAATGAGAATGTTAATAATGACAAATGGTTATAATGGTAGTGTATTGAGTTCTTACTATGTGCCAGGTCCATAGCAATTTCATGATGAAAGTCTATTATTGATCATATTTTAGTGTGGAGTAAATGCATTTCTGAAAGTCTAAGGTCACACATATATTAATTTATAGAACTGGACCAAATGTCTCTGAAATGACATGGAAGTTATTCAAACAAAGGTTTTCAGACTTCAGATTTTTACACTTTCCACCACACTATTCTGTATTTTCTGTTTGTGTTACAGATATTGCATGATTTATAGTACTCTGATTTGCCTTTCATGTATATCTGTCTGCTCTTCCAAATATGATCTTCAGTTCCCTTAAGGCAGAAATTGTCCTATTAGCCCTTGTGTCTTCAATGTTATTAAGTTGTTACCATTAATAGTTTTAGCTATCATGATTCCAGGTGCTTTTGGGGAAATCTAGTGGAAGTAGTGAAGTTCTGATCATTATGTAGTGTCAAAATAAGTCATACAAGGAAAGATATGATAATATTAACTAAGTCTGTTGTCATTGAAAGTATACCATGGATTCTGTGATGGTAAATTTTATGTGTCAAGTTGACTTGGCTTTAGGGTACACAAAAATTTGGTAAGTCATCATTATGGGTCTGTCTATAGGGGTATTTTTAGATGAGAATACTATTGGAATCAGTTGACTGAGTAAACCAGATTGCCTTTCCTAATATTAGTGCCTCTACCCAAATAATTTAAAGGCCCAAAGAGTCTGTTCATTCTGCAAGAAGGAGGGAGTTCATCCTGCCTGACTGCATGAACTGTGACATGAACTAAAACAATCCTTCTTGGACCATGAGTTTGCCAGTTGTCATACTGGAAGCACACAGTGGCTCTCTTGGGTCAAGGTTGCTAGTTGAAGATCTGGGTCTTCACAGCTTCTAGAATCACATTAGTCAGTGTGATTCTGTCTTTATTAGGTCTCTTTCAAAAGGTTTATAAATGTTCTTTTCAAAAGCACTAATTAAGCAGTAACTATGTTCAAGCTCCGCCTCGAAACAAATATAGTGACTGCCTGCTAGGTGTAGGACTTAGGTTAGTTTCTGCAGAAAAAAACAAGTAAAAGACATCCTTACTTCTCTCACAGGATGTTATAAACCAAACAAAGGCCACAGGCACACACATAAAATATAAGTAGTGTCTAGAATCCTATGCTGAATGTCAAATAACTAAAACCAGTAGTAATACTATTAGAATGTTGAAGGGATGTTGCTTGCTTCATAGATAGTGTGGCCATCCATTTGAGTTTACCAGGGACACCTGGATATGTCTGCTATCTCAACCCTATTATTTATAGTACTATTTTGCTTCCACCAGGGTTCCACTTAGACAATAAACTATAAGGTCACCTTACTCACAGATGTGGAGAGAAGGAAAGGTTTCTTTAAAAGGTGAATTGTGGGCCAAGTCTTAAAGGAAATAACAGACATGTATCAAAGATATGGCATTTTGAACTGTGTCTTTTATCATTTCCTTAAATTTGCAGCCATGAATTGCTTCAATCCTGCTGTCTGCCTTCATTCTGAAGAATCCTATGAGAAAACCAGACATATTTTACAAGAGAGTGACAGAATGTCTCCTTGATGCCTCAGCTGTCCTTTTCCAGAGGATGGAAACTCAAGCTCAGCTTCACTGTGCCAGCATATGCATAGGGAGGTATGTGATGCCATAAGCCCCTTTGTCATTATAGTTGCTAAAGCAATTACTTGCTGGGAATTAATATTAACTGTAATAAATTAGGTAAAAAGTCACATATTTAACTTCCATTCACTCAAAATAATTGCCTGCTAAATTAAAATTGGCTCACATTTGAGAAGATAACGTAAAAATGTCTTTAGTGGACATATTTGAATGCTTATCAACACAGATGGAAGAGGAAGCATTTGGGAAATGCAAATATAACATTTAAGTATGTTTTGCATGAAAATCATGTTCAACTTTTCAAAGTGGTATAAAGATGCAACCTTGGGCAGCTAATGCCACGCCCTCTGAGATAAGTAGCTTCAGCACTAGGTGTCAGGAAGATTAGAATCTTTAAAGTGAAAGAGAAGCAGTGTTAACACGCATTTCATCATGCAGAAAAAGAAATGTATTGTAACGTTTCTGAATAAATTTACATAAATTAAAAGTTTAGACTTTTAATTCCTGATTTCATAGGAAATGGCTACATCATCTCCCAGGTCAATTGTATCTGTCTTAAGACTATGAATACATTGAGAACAATTCCCTTGCCATACTCATGTTGTACCTTTTGGACATGTGATCTATACTTTTGGGCCATGTACTCATACTTACCATAGATCACTAAATATGTACCCAGATGATAGGGCATATTCAGCAGAATTATTATTTTTTCCCTCTTTATTCATATGTGCATACATTGTTTGGGCCATTTCTCCCCCCCATCCCCGCACCCTCTCCTTCTCCTTCCTCACCCCTCTCACTTCCAGGCAGAACCTGTTCTGTCCTTTTCTCCAATTTTGTTGAAGAGAAACATAAGCAATAATAAGAAAGACAGAGCGTTTTTGCTAGTTTAAGATAAAAGTAGCTATACAGAGAGATTCCTAGCATTGCTTCCATGCACAAGTGTATTACAACCCGAATTGATTCATCTCTTCCTGACTTGAACGTGTTTGATGTCCCCACTGCAGAGGAGATAATACAGTAACCTTTAAGTGACAGAAGTCAATATGGGAAGGTGACCAGGAAGTAGTGAAGAGGTCAGCAGAATTATTAAATAGTGATTAATGGGGAATAAACTAGGGGAAGCTTTTTTTTTAAATATTTTAAAATATTTTGTTTTCAGGCCCTCAAGCAATCTTAAGGTTTTAAGACAATCCTTAAGGTTTTCTGAGATGTCAATAAAAATGGCAAAATTCTCACATGCTCACAAATTCTCTTCCTACCAATACTCAAATAAATCAATGTGCAGATTACTTAACCATATTCTTTCACATCACACAGCATGCTTCACTAGCAATAAGTAAAACCTCCTAGGTTATAGTCCCAGTTCTGTCATTGGGATGTTGTGTGATCTTAGGCAAATCACTGAATGAGTCTCTGTGAACTTCACATTTGTGTCTACACCACGTCAGTAGGCAAACAGTTTTTATAATGACCTTCAGATTTGCACAAATTATGACTCCAAGAATTTCAAAAATTTGGGCGGTGAGTGATTAAACAACAAATAAGTACTATGTGTCACGTCTTTGAGTAATGTGTAGTCAAAGAAAATGAAATTTTTTATATTTCAGATATTTAAATGATAGCTCATATTTTAAAGGTCTCAGAAATAAAGGAATGTAATTTTCATATTAGGAATGTCCTAGTTCTTAACATTTGTTAGTTAAAAGTACATGAATAAAAGAAGATTTCAGCCAGGAAAAAATAAGACTTAGATGAAGAAATGAGGGACTAAAACACTTTTCTGCTTTATGGGGATAGACTAAATGACAACAATAGATTAACATGAAAATCTTTTCCTGGGATGAACCTCCAGGTTGAACTACATCGTCTGGCAATGTATTTATGAAGAAATATATCATAAAGTTGCTAGATCTATCACTTTGATCTGTCATGGCCTATTATGTAACAGTAACTCTTGATCCTTTCTTTGTTGTTAAAATCCATTGTGAGAATCTCAGCAAAGTTACTGATCAGTGCATTAATTAGCTTTTGTTAGATTGTGCTATGTAACAACAACAACAACAAAATCCTAGAGTTGAGGGGCTTATAGCATAAAAGCACTAAGTTCTTGCTCAGGTTTTATAATGTTCATAGAGCCACTGTGATTGTGCTCTAGACTGGTGACTGATAGAAAGTCTGACCAGCATGCCTTTTCATTTCAAGACCCAATCTGAAGGATTTACTCTTATCTGCGTGATATAGGCAAAAATCTTTCCATCTCCCTAAAATTAACATATTGAAACCTAAACTCCATTGTAATAGTATTTAGAAGTGAGGTCTTTGGGAAATAATGAGATCATGAGGGTGAAACCCTTAGGAATTGAGATTCTAGCTATAATAAAAGCCTCAGAAAGTGTCTTTGCCCCCTTTTTTTTTTTACTATATGAAGACCCAGAGAGAAGATGGCCATCTGTGAAACAGGAAGTGTACACACATCAAACATGGAATCTGCCAGTGCGTTGTTCTTGGACTTCATAACCAAATTTCTATTGCTTGTAAGTCACTTACTCAGTTCAGATCGAGCAGCTTGAGTGGCCTAAGATATGGCGAGCATACTTCTGATAGCAGAGGACAGGACTGTTCTAGACACTGGAGTAAAATTTAAAGATTCTGTTGGAACACGATCAACATTGCATTCACTCATGAATTCCATTTTCCAGAGTATATCTCAGGGACAAGCCCAAAATAAAGGATGTATTTTTTATTATAAGTATCCTTATAATAATCCATCATCATTCATTGGAAAGTCTCACAATATTGGACAATTATTATAATGCTGTTAATGGTAGTGGTGGGATTGCAAATATTGGAAATGATAATCCAGTCTAGCACAACTTAAAGGAAAAGAATAATTCAAGCATAGATTCAAAATTTCTAGGGTTTCCAAGTAGAATATTATATCTCCCAGACAAATAGGCAAACACCAAGGCATTGCTTTCTTCTGGAATAGCTCAACAAGTTTGCCCAATAGTTTTGAAACAATCACATCAGTTGGGACTTTAAGCCAATGCTTTCCTTTTATGGCTTGCTGAATTACCAAGTTCCTGCATTTGAAAATATTTCTATGAAAAGATTGATTTCCCCAGTCTGGATGTATAGTAGGGAAAAGACTGATAAATGGATCTACTTGAAAATTTTCTTGCCAGGTGCTGGTGGCTCATGCCTGTAATTCTAGCTACTCAGGTGGCTGCGATCAGGAGGATGACAGTTTGAAGCCAGCCCTGGCAAATAGTTCACAAGACCCTATTTTGAACAACCCACCATAAAAAAGGGCTGGTGAGGTGGCTCAAGGTACAGTCCCTGATTTCAAACCCAGTGCTGTAAAAAAAAAAAGAAAAAAGAAAGAAAATTTTCTTGAGTAAGAATGATACAAAATTTAACTTTCTAAGGAAAGTGAGTTATAGCTATTTTTGTTTACATTTGTTTTTCTAGTGAGCATGAAAAAGTAGCACAGTAATGAACAAATGAGCATGATCTGATAGAACTTAGACTAATTCCAGGTCTCACTAATGTCAAAGACTACAAAACATTTTAAATATGTCATATTATGCTTTCTGAAGGGAGTAATAGAATCATTCTTTGAAGAGATTGGGGGGAGATGGGGCAGACAAAAAACAAATAAAAAATAGTTGAGTAATTCAGGAATTAAAATGCAAAGATTAATGTTAATAGAGGTCATAGGTAGAGTTACAAGTTTAATATTTCTAGAAGACCAGCAGACAACCAGTTCTTGGAGAAAAACAAGGCCATACCTCCAATATGGATTAGAATGTATAGACTAGGCTTGACATATTCTTTTTGAAGTTAGGTCTACACTATTCACTGAAAATTGAAAAATGACTATGTTGTGGATGCCAAGTCCAATAGGGCTGACCTATAGAAATAGGTAAGAAGGCAGTTTTGACCTCCATGTGAGCATTTTCTAATTTATTAACCTGAATAATGATCATATGTTCTTCCTTATTAGAAATGGCCTTACCATTTTCCAAAAAACGTTCTTTTTCATTTTTTTTTTTAAACTGGAGAGTGGCCTGAGAGTGATGCCTTTTTTTTTTTTTATTGTTGTTCTGTGTAGGGGTACATTGTGGCATTTACAAAAGCTTTTACAACATATCAAATATATCATACTTGAATTCACTCCTCTACTGTTCTTCTTTATCCTCCTCTCTCCTCTTTTCAGGAATAGTTTCAATAGGTATCATTTTTCTGTTTATACTCATGTGTACACAGTATCTGCACTATATTCACTCTCCCACACCCTTTCCCCACCTCCATTCCCCTCCCCACACCCAGGACCTGCTTTGTCCTCCTGTTCTCTGATTTTGTAAAAGAAAAAAATGACAGTTTTGTTTGGTTAAGATAGCTACACAGGGAGTTACCTTGTGACATTTTCATGTATATACGTTTTATAACCCAAGTTGGAAATTATGGAAGCCATAAAAAAAGAGATAAATGAAATGAAGAAGATAACACAAGATATGAAAAAGGAGTTCAACAAAGATATAGAAAGTCTTAGAAATAAAAATAGAGGACTGGCGATGCAACTTCTTCAACCAAGTTTACAGTTAGGATTCTGTGTCATAGTTTCTTCCCTTTCTCCCTCCATCCTTTCTTTCCTTTTCTGCTTCCTTCCCTCATTTGCTTCCTCTCTTCCTTCCTCCCTCCCTCCTTCCGATCTCTCTTCTCCCTCCACTTCTCTCTTTCTCATTTGCCGATCTAAAAAGTTAAAGCACAGATGACAAAACATTTTCTTTTCACTGAATACATCTGCTGTTTCGGCACAATTTAATTGGATTTTTAAAGATGTAGCCTTCTAATATTTTTTGGCATAAATATTATGATTTTTCTCATTTCTCTTATGCTGGCTGTTCAAAAGGACATCTTTCCTTTACAGATTACCTTTAGAAATCTAATTTAAAATTTTCAGTTTCTTATATGTTTAATCTTAATTATATTTTAATCATTTAATCATAAAAATTCCCTTTAAATTTTTTAATGAATGCACATAATAAAAAAAAAATTTCCATGTCTTATTGATTTGACAGTGTCAGATGGTCTTCACTTGAGTGCTAAAGTAACACTTAATGCTGAGCAATATATCTTTTGCTAAATGTCATGCTATTATCCAATGAACTTGCTTGCTACAATTTAGCCAAATTTATTCAAAAATAAATTTCTTCGTATTAACTACATGGATCTCAAATTCCAAAGACTTAGAAATCTATAAAATATACTTAATATGAAGGATTCAGAATGGTTTTATTGCTGAAACACACTTCAGTGATCTTTCAATAACAGTGTAAAGTTCTATTAAAAACAATCTATTTCTTTCTTGTTTATATTCTTGAAAAATGAATTTCTGGCCCATGTATTGTCTCAAACTCATAGTACTGCTACTTGGGAGGTGGAGATTAGGAAGATTGAAATTGGAGGCCAGCCCAGGAAAAAATTAGTGTGACCCCATCTCAATGAACAAGCTGGGCATGGTGGTTCACATATTAGCACAGATAAGAGGATCATGGGCAAGAACACAAAACCCTATCTGAAATACAGCTAAAGCAAGAAATGAGCAAGCACATTGCTCTGAGTTCAACCCTCACTACTACCAAAAGAAAAAAAAAAAGATGAGGGAAGTAAACATTTTTTTCTTTTAATCTATACCTCCATATTTGAAGTTTCCCACAACATTCTCAGCTTCACTGAGAACTTGATCCAAATCTAAACAACTCCTCAAATTCCTAGTCTTTTCCATCTTTTTCTCTTCTTCTAAAGTATGGCATGTATAAATACCTGCATGATCAACAAGACAATGACCGCTCATATCCTGCTGCTTGTCACCACTTGCAGGCAAAGTGGAATCTTCTATCAGATAATCCTTTTTCATGAAAGGAATTTATGTGAAATCTTTGAATAAAACATGTCTGCTAAACTTTTCTTTGCTTCGGTCATACAAATCAAAGAAAATACACTTAGGACAAAATCCAGTTGTCAGTTTGTGAACCATTTTTATACCCACATTAGTATTTATTTACCCAAAGTTTTATAATTTTAGGATATTTTGATGATGACATTTAGTTAATGAGTTGAAAAAAATCATGGCTATAACAACATTAATCAATTAAAAATGAAAGCATGTAATATTCATTTAGTCATCTATTATAGATGTTTATAGTTGGAATAATAGTAATTTTGAAATTTTTGCAACTAAAAGTACTCATGCCAGATTATAAAACAGTTTACCTTCTGTAGGAATTATGGCAAATCAGTTCTTTACTTTTATTTGTTATGTTTAACTATGTTTTATAATTTAAAGACAGGGGGCTGGGTGTGGTGGCTGACACCTGTTATTCCAGCTACTTGAGAGGCAGAGATTGGAGAATTGTGTTTTGAGACCAGTTCAGGCAAAAGTTTTTGGGACCCCCATCTCAACCAGTAATCTGGGTAGGGTGCTATATGCCTGTCACCCTAGCCAGGTGGGAGACATAAATAGGAGGCTCACAGTGCAGGCTGGCCTAAGCAAAAAATCTAAGACCCTATTAGAAAAATACCTAAAGAAAAAAGGCCTGGAGGTGTAGCTCAAGTGGTTGAGCTCTGCAAATGCAAGGGTGCAAGGCCCTAAATTCAAACCTCAGTATCACTGAGCAAAAAAAAAGAAAAGAAAAGAAAGAAAAAAGGCTGTACTAAGGCCAGAGAAAGTCTTTACTATCCTAATAATAATAATGTTAAATTTTAAGAATTTATTTTGGTCATTATCAAATATATACACAATAGTAATGAGATTAAAATACACTAAAAATAATAATTTTGAACTTCACTGGATTTGACTAATCTCTTTAGTAAATCCTTCACTAGAAATATTTAAATGATAGATAAAATTTTTATTTATTTATTCATTTATTCTTTATGGTGCACCCATGCCATGAAATATCATAATTCAAAGAATACATAAGATGAGGAACTTTGGGTTCCAAGGAGAGTGTGTAAAAAGAGTTGACATTGAAATCATTGGTTGGATGTTGAATTAGTTCCCTTTTTTGACTCTTAATGGACAGGGAATTACTTAGGTCTTTGTAATAATTTCTGCATATTTTTAAGAAGGATGCAAAAATAAATATTTCTTTTTCTTGGTGATGGGAATTGAAACCCATAATTGGTTAGTGAGAATATTTTGGATGAGATATTTGAACAAAATCCCTAATAGATTAAAATTTCATTATTTGGAACAAGTGAATGAAGTACTATTAAGTTGACAAATAAATTGTAATGCTCATGGATCAATAGTTAGGGAAAGAATTTAGACCAAAGGGTAAAAGGCAGCCCATATACAATTTTCACTACATAAAGCAGCAATTGGACATAAGCATATATTTGTTTTAATAAGAACGATGCTATTTGAACAGTTTTGGAAATTATGCTATACAGAAGAATGTGTACTAGGTGGCAGTCTAAGTGCCCTTTTTATTTATGTCTCAGTCTGACGTTGGGATTCCAATCCATGAATAGGGAGAAAAATGATGTTATACATTATTTTGTCAAATAAATGTTTTCATTATTTCATAGTAACAGAGTGTATAAGCAGTGAGTCTGTATTCAAGTTGAAAATGCCACAATGTATCTTTTACTAGTACATCGTTTAGAATTTAACTGCATCTAGATGCAAAAACGATCTTCTGTGATGCCTTGGCACAGTTAAAACTCCGCTTGCTACATCCTGAGCACCTGTCCTTTAAACAATTCATCATTGCTTACCCAGCCTTAATATCTTATTTTAAGTAAAACAGCAACAAACTGAAATGAGCAGCCAAACAAATAAATATTTTATAATTTTTCCCAAACCTTGGGATGCAGGCAAATTCCAGCCACATCTTAGTTGTGTCTATTAGTGAGAGTTTTAATTGTCTGTGTAGATTTGTGCTGCCCTTAAAGCTAGAAAACCTCATGCTTACTGAGGCCAATAGGAAAAGGGGACCAGGAACTAGAGAAAAGTTGAGATCAAAAAGAATTAACCTAGAAGGTAACACCCACGCACAGGAAATCAATGTGAGTCAATGCCCTGTATAGCTATCCTTATCTCAACCAGCAAAAACCCTTGTTCCTTCCTATTATTGCTTATACTCTCTCTACAACAAAATTAGAAATAAGGGCAAAATAGTTTCTGCTGGGTATTGAGGGGGTGGGGGGAGAGGGAGGGGGCGGAGTGGGTGGTAAGGGAGGGGGTGGGGGCGGGGGGGAGAAATGAACCAAGCCTTGTATGCACATATGAATAATAATAAAAAAAAGTAAAAAAAAGAAAACCTCATGCTTACTTTCTTTTTTTTTTTTCATTTTTCTTTTATTATTCATATGTGCATACAAGGCTTGGTTCATTTCTCCCCCCTGCCCCCACCCCCTCCCTTACCACCCACTCCACCCCCTCAATACCCAGCAGAAACTATTTTGCCCTTATTTCTAATTTTGTTATAGAGAGAGTATAAGCCATAATAGGAAGGAACAAGGGTTTTTGCTGGTTGAGATAAGGATAGCTATACAGGGCATTGACTCATATTGATTTCCTGTGCGTGGGTGTTACCTTCTAGGTTAATTCTTTTTGATCTAACCTTTTCTCTAGTACCTGTTCCCCTTTTCCTATTGGCCTCAGTTGCTTTAAGGTATCTGCTTTAGTTTCTCTGCGTTAAGGGCAACAAATGCTAGCCAGTTTTTTAGGTGTCTTACCTATCCTCACCCCTCCCTTGTGTGCTCTCGCTTTTATCATGTGCTCATAGTCCAATCCCCTTGTTGTGTTTGCCCTTGATCTATAATGTCCACATATGAGGGAGAACATACGATTTTTGGTTTTTTGAGCCAGGCTAACCTCACTCAGAATGATGTTCTCCAATTCCATCCATTTACCAGCGAATGATAACATTTTGTTCTTCTTCATGGCTGCATAAAATTCCATTGTGTATAGATACCACATTTTCTTAATCCATTCATCGGTGGTGGGGCATCTTGGCTGTTTCCATAACTTGGCTACTGTGAATAGTGCCGCAATAAACATGGATGTGCAGGTGCCTCTGGAGTAACAGTCTTTTGGGTATATCCCCAAGAGTGGTATGCTATGTTTATCCTCATTATGAACAGGTGCAGCAAGTGCTGTACTGCTTGAGTCATGCCTTAAACTATCCTCATTCTTTTTTTTCCTATATTGGTACAGATTTTTTTCATTTGCATTTTCTTTATATATTTCCTTTCTTTTCCAAGTTTTATTTTTTTTCCTATATGTTATATCGGAACTAAATAAAAAACCAAAATTATACTTTGGAGATTTTATTTTGTCTTTTCTGAGTGCAATAATGACCTTGTCTTTTTATTATTTTTATGAAAGGTGTGGAAACTAGTTTCTCAGATATAGTCCCAGTTACCTATTTAAATCCATTTTTTTTACTCTTTTCGTAGATCATTGGAAAGCCATAGATAGGCCCTCTAGTTCCAATTGCATACAATCCCAAATCTCCAAGCTGTTGGATAGCTAGAAGTATTGGAAGGAAATTTGCCCAAGCTATTGAAGTTGAGGAGTTTAGGGGTAATGACATACCTTCAAGGCTGGAACTGAGAAGATAATAAAAATAATAGCTGACACTTCTTTTGAACTTAGTAAATGCCAAGTACTGTCATAATCTCCTTTCATGGTTTATTTCATATAAAATTTAATCTTTGTGGCAGAAAGTACTATCAGCCCTATTTTATAAGTCAGTGAACTTTAGCATGGTTAAATAGCTGTCTAATGTCAGATCTGGAGCCCTGTATAGTCCAGCTGTGGGACCTGCATCACTCCAAAGATAATATCCATGAAACTATACCATCATAGTATAAATGGCAGGACTCAAAGCACCATGAGGATCTAGGTGATGGTGATATTTGAAATTAGTTAAGTAGCAGCATTGTGGTTTGTGACAGTCCATTCTTAACCAGGGCCCAAAGATCTATGTGAATGAAGGGCTCAGTCCCTAAATCTTATAGGTACTGGTAAGAATTAGGCAAGATGACTGACCAAGCAAGTCAGGTCAGTCATTTTTGTAGGACATACAAGTGTTTCTCAATAACTAAAGAAAATAGTCCTAAGTTTCTGTCACAAACATTTGTGCCACAATTACTCCCCAGGTGTCTCCTAATCCAGAGGTGACCACTTTGATTCTTACTATTTTAGTATTTCTTTTCATATCTGTCACTTTTCATTGTTCTTAGTTTTAGCGTTATCAATTTTTCTCAACATTTTTACTCAGAAGCCATCACATCCCCTCTTTTTGTTTCCCCATCTTGGCATTATTCTTATATCATCCTTTTTGTAAGATCGATATTTACTCTTTTTATTATTTCACCTGTCATGACTTATGTGACCTCTTCCCCAAATGACACATGTGTCGTGCCATGATTACTTGTCATTGCTACACATTTTTCCTTAGAGTTAATAATTCCTTTTTGAAAGTTGAAAGTTTGCTTGGTTTTCTAAGCACTTATCACTCATGTATCCACATTGTGTGCCCTGATTTTGTACTCTAATATCATTCAGTCACATTAGTTTTTCTATGAATTTCTTATTTTCAAAAAAAATCTTTTGTAGTTTCTTGCTCCAGTCTACACTGCTCTAATCCTGGGTATGATTGTTTTTATGCTGATATCTCTGCACACTACCTCATTAAGAATTCTATTCCTCTCTCATAATTTGGATTTCTATTTTCCTAGATTTCATTATGTTCACATAACTGTTTTCCTTCACCATTTTGTTTGATCAGCTGCATAGGAGATCTGAAAGTACCAGTGAACATACATTTGTTGACTGCTTGCATGTCTGAAAGTGTCTGTTGTTTGTCTTGTCCTTATATTTCATTGCTTGGCTTCTTATAGATTCTAAGTGGGAAAACATTTTCCTTTAGAACTGTTAAGACTTTTCTCCATCACTTTCTAGCTTTCAGTATTGTTGTTGAGAAATCTTTTACCTTCATGTAACGTGTCTTCCAACCTACTCTCACTTCAGAAATTCCACGGCAATCTTTTCTTTATCCTATTTTCTGAAGATTCACAATGATAAAGATTTCTGAGAAGGGCCACAGCACTACAGAAAGTGAGGACACCACTATGGAAGGCATCAAAAGCTTCATTCTCTATGTCATTTGCAGTGTTGCCTCTAAAATTGTGCCGTTTACAGCCTGTTGGGCCATATGGCACAATCCTATTGCATAAGACTATTTTCATCCATTATATTGGATACCAAATAAGTGTTTCAGTGTGGAGTCTTAAGATTCTTACTTCTGGAATATTTTATTAAATTATTCTAGATTTTTTTCTTCCTTACTCCCAATTTCACATTTTTTAATTGTCTATTATTGGCATATTAAAATGTCTATCTTGGTCTTCTAATGTACTTATTTTTTTCTATTTTAGCTTTTACTTTCTGGGAGATTTCCTCAACTTTATCTTCCATTCATACTATTGAAAATTTCATTTCTAATATCATATCTTTAATTTCTGAAGACTCATTTTTTTGTTCTCTGAATTTCCTTTATTTGTAGTGTATGCTTAAGATCATGTATGTGTGTATATGTGTGTTTCTTTTCCCTTAGTAATCTTTTTTCTCTGTTATTTTTATTTGTCTTGTCTTTTGCCTTTCAAAATAGAAATGTGCTCCAAATATATGCTCATCTTTGACTGTAGACACATATTTAAAAGGAAAACATTAAAAATTGGTAGATGGATAGGAGTGGTGGATCACACATGAAATCTCAGCTACTCAGAAACCAGAGATAAGAAGATCATGACCCAAAGCCATCCAGGCAAAAGAGTAATACCCTGACTGAAAAAACAAAAACAAAATTGGCTGGGGATATGACTAAAGTGTTAAAGCACCTGCCAAGCAAGAGTGAGGCCCTGAGTTCAAACCCCACAAAAAAATTGAGTGATCTGAGCATATAGAAAGGACCACAGTCTTTCCTGTGGAGTGATATAGCAGTACTGCTCAGTAGACAAATCATTTCTGTCATTACCCTTAGGTAATGAAACATTCTTCCAAATATCCTGGAGAATAATTATGCCACTGAGTTGTCGAATCATGGGATAATGCACCTATTATCTAAATTTTTCCTCAATTTCCTTATTTTTAGAATGACATCCTGGACTTCAGCTCAGATCAAAGATGCCCTAATTTGTCTTTTCCTATTAATAAAGCACTAATCATCTGCCTGGTTGATATGTGTGTGTGTGTGTGTGTGTGTGTGTGTGTGTGTGTGTGTGTGTGTGATCACAGATGGGGTGTTGGGGATGAGATAGCAAATCCTTAGCTATGCAGAGGAAGAGAAGGGGAACATGGAGATCTGGGGATCTAAACAGGCTTCCAACTGCTCTTCCAGATTTTAGCACCACCTTTGTGTCAATTTTGATCAGTAACTGATGGTGCCAATTCCTGAGTCATTTGTTCTTTGATATGCATTGGGTAATTTTGGAGGTATTCAGGCCTTTTCATTATTACATTAGGACTCAGCTTTCTTGGATCTATTAAATCAATCACTATTTCTTCTGATTTCAGCTTCCAGCATGTTTCTGTCTTTATTCCTTGGGTTTCTCTTTCTCTCTCTCTCCTATAAATTTTTATTAGGAAATATTCATTATACAGGGGAGATTCATAGTGACAATTCTGATTGGACTTATATTGTAAATTATTTGCATTGCCCCCATTGTCTGTCCCCTTCAGCCCCCTCCCCACCCCACTTAAAGCAATTGCAAGAGGTTATTTAGTTGTGTATCATATAGGTATTTGAAGTTCGTCATGTTTTAGTAGAAATTCTAAAAGGATCAAAGGCTACTACTGCTTGTTTTATACTTGCCATCTTTAACCAGCCACATATTTCTATTTTTCTAAAGTTTACTGTATATTTGAGTAACCATTGAAGATAAATCATGCCAATGTGCCCTACTTTTCCTTAATTGGGGTTATATTTTGTACAATTAGTTAAAACTACAGTGCTAAGCATTTAGTTTCACAAGTTATTTTGATATGTTATCATATCTATCATTTCGTTTTTAAAAATAAGATTCTACACCTCTGGAAATTTTCCATTTCTTCATGTATGTTGTACATTTTTTTCACTAGAACTTCTGGACTTTTATCATATTGAATGTAAAGTCCATCTGGGAAACCTGTGTGCTTGCTTTCAACTGACTATTTCCTCTTTTGCTATGGATCACATTTTGTTGACTCTGTTGTTGTTTTTCCTTGCTTAATTATTTTAAGGTTTACGACAGATGTAAACATCTTCTCTTATGAATGGCTTAACACTTTCTGAGGTTCATTTTAGTTAAGGTTCTTAATGTCATTAGCTCTTCAGTGACTTTTGTTAAATGGTGATTTTGTAGCAATTATTTCATCAAACATTTTAAGATCCAAATGGGGGAACGAACCTTGTAAATTGTTCAAAAAAGTAGATTTTGTGTGAGACATATATTAACTAGAAATATGTAATTTTCACATTAAAAGGTGACAACACCTGCAGGCTTTGTAAATTTGGAGGTGGAAAGGATGAAATACCAACATGAGAGTAGGAAATGGGTGCATAGTAAAAACATGAATGCCAAAAGCAATCGAAAGAATGATGCCATACTGGAAGAAGAGATTCTAAAAAAGTTGACAAAGGATTTGGCACTAGAAACATGGCAGCTTGTATTTCTGTTCATAGGAGTTCATGTTTATAAGATTGTAATGCTATAGATAACACTGGAGCACTAGATATCAGTTTATATGAATCAAAGGACTATTGTTGATTTGAATCATATAAGAAAATTTTTCAAAAGATTAAAAAACCCTATGAATCAATATTTATTTTGAAAACTAACACTTTTAATATTGAAAAATCTGAGTCAGAAGGAAATTACAGCACTTATGAATCATGCATATATAGTTCTTTTATCCCAGCCCAAATAATGGCCTTCTAAGCTCTTTTCAAATGCAACAGTGATATATGTGAAATTGGAATTAAAATAAGAGAACTTAACATAATTACATACTTCAGCTAGTTCAGTGAGCAGAAATTGTTGGCACCATCTTGCCAAATTTTTCCAAACTGAAGCTGCCATGTTTTGTATTATGAGCAGCTCAGCAGCTTTGTGCATCTGTCCCTCCCCGCCAATTTAATTAGAATGTCTGTTGTAGACAAATCCAACTGTGGCTTTTTTTTCATCCAAATGCTATAAATGCCAAGTCAAAATATGAATAAGAGGAAAACAAGATGTTCTGTAAACACATGCCACTTTGTTTGGGCAAAAATACATGATAGGTGGATCTGCTCTCACTCTTCATCAGTGATGAAGGAAGTGAGGCCTGGAGAATGAGGTTATAAAAGGGTCAGATTGATGCTATTGTCTTTGTCGGCTCCAATAGAGCAGGGATTTGATTCTTCCCCCAGTGTAATCTTGCTTTGACATTGCAGCCAACACAGATTTATGGTTACACATTTTCCTATCACGAAGGGAGTGAGAATCACAGCAGAGGAAACAGAAGAGACAAGTAAGCTAGGAATTCTTGTAGAAATTTATAGTCTTATATACTTTGCATTCTTGTGGATGATTTAAACCATTATGTCCTACTAGGTCACTATAATGTCATATTTTAGTTATTTTAACAATCTGAAATAAGGTTGAAAAATAGTTGCTCTTACAGAATGAGAATGTTATCTATAGGCAGCCATTAGTTACATACCATAGAGGATAATGGCTGATTTGTATGGGATGTCTTTCTCTAGGTTATTGCCAGAGTTAAACTGTGGTTCACAGAAAAAAAAAAGTCCTAGAGTTAATGTGTCACTACAGAGGTAATGCCAAGGTAAAGCAATGAAGTAGAAAAAGCCCTGAATAGGTAAGTAAAAAGTGGTGAAATGTGTCAGGTAGGTAGGTAGGTGATTAGGAGCAGAGACTAACTATGAACACTATAAATGAGATCAGGCCAAGGAAGTTCCAGCACTGCAAAGCAAGGAGTCATTGATAGAGGTTGGTCACATGAGAGCTGTGAGTACAGTTCTTCAGTGCATATGGCTGAAAAAAGATTCACATTTCCATTGAACTCAAGATGTCCTGTAAAACTGGGTCCTCCTTTTTGAGGACTTGAAGTTAAACTTAACTACCAGGTACCCACTGATCTGTTTGAATTGTTTTTCTAGCAATTGTAATGGATTGCAAGAAACCACCCAAATTTTTCTCATTCGGTTCCTATTGACATACATGTAAAAAGGCATATTAAAATTACGGTTTCAGTTTGCATTCATAGGAAAAGCTGTAGATAATTGTTCATCCTGAAATTTATTATCTCTTAATTTGACCTTATTATATGTTTGGTGTACTTAATAGACAAGTTCTTGACTATACCTGAAATAGGTCTTCTCACTGTTTCTTCTAGGTAAGCTTATCATCATTGAACAATACTGTATATCTCACTATGGTATATAAGCCTCCATAAATCCCAGAAAATCAGTTTCTCCATAGTCATTTTTGAACATATTCTTATTACAGGCACTATTATTACCAAGAGACCCTTTCCAACCACGTAAGAGTCATGGTGCCAGAAGGTGTTAATGTGAACAAGATAGAAATCAGAATGGTCATTCATCCTAGGGACTGAAAATTGTATACCCCAAGCCCAAAGTGTAAAGGAGTATGCCTTTTCTTACATATACAGTGCTCCTGTGCAGAGAAGGTATCTTCTATGCCAACTTCCCATCTATTCCTCTTCCAATCATTCCAATCAATCTTAAGACAAGAGTCAAGGGAGGCAGGAAGAAAGAACTTTTGGCATATATCTTTAGGAATTTCATTTTATTTTCTGATTTTTAATCTGTAGTTTATTTGGCTTCTTATTATAAGCAACAAGTTGAAAGCCTTTTATAGCTAGTTGAGGAAAAGTAAAAGCTTGTGACTTGAACAAATAATTATATACATTCTATCTGCATCACATAAGACCTATCGAAATTCTCTGGGTCAAAATGTGGCAGTATGCCAGCAATCATCTTATCCATTGAGGAGGAAATAAAGATACTTGAGAAAAAGTTCTTTATCCAAAAGACAGATTAGAGAAAAGAAAGTTAATCCAAATATCCTCTCTCTCAGATAGGTCCTGTGATTACCTTTAATGAAGTATATTGAAACAATGTCTGTAAACTTTTGTACTGGGACTGAAATAGTTATTTGATAAATCATGGTGGAATGCAGAAATTAAAAAAACATAGACCACAAAGAGAGTTGAGAAGCTTAAGACTTTTTATTCTTTCTTTATATCAATGATGTTAACAATTGCTATAATTTTTAGTTTTCAGGAAAAGAGCTTTATTAATTACCAAGTTGTTAATCTGAGATCAGTTAAAACAAATATTACAGAAGATTCTTGCTATCATTAAAACTTGTAACAAATGCCAGTCTCTGTAACAGAAAAACAATTAAAAACCTGAATATTAATAGCTCCATTACTTGAGATAAAGGGTTTGGTTTTGCCAGGTCCATGGCTTGCTTATTAAAATCATGTACTGAAATTGTTGAGATAATTACATTATCAGAATTCTGGCACTTGCTCCTGAACAAGAAAAACAAGGCATATGCTAGGCAATGTGCTAAAATTTTGTGGTTAATTTTTGCATTTTAAGTATATACAGCACATTGATCCTATACCACATATGCCACAAAATTAGTTCTGTAGAACCACAAAATGAATGGAGGCTTTGGCATTCTTCAGGCAACTCAGTTTTGCCTTAAAATCTCAATTCTTAAGAAAGCATCTTCTAGAAAGGAACTCCTGGTCAATTTGTATATAATGTGAAGGAATGATTTTCCTTCAGTAATTGGTACTATTAGATTTGTGTGATGTGTCACATTAGATAAATGCCATTCTAGTTTAGGGAAGCATTAAAAAATGCTGAAGCTGCAGAAAGTTTAATTGTCTTTAGGACATCCCTAAAAGGAAAAAGAGTACAATAATGCCAGAAAATGAACTATATACTTACTTTTTTTTTTTGATGATAGTGTGGTTTGAACTCAGAACCTTGCACTTACTAGAAAAGTGTTTTGAAACTTGAGCCCTGCAACCTAGCCCACGCATATACACTTAAAAAAAATCTTTCTCGTGTTAGTGATAAGAAATTTACTTTAACAATGACATTTGAGTATTAAATTTCTAATGTTTCTCCAGTACATTTTTTCCTCAAAATTTCATGAATGTTAAATAAGATTATGCTTGCTTTTTAAAAGGAGAATTCTAAATGACATCGGGCACATTCAGGGTGGTATGGCCGCAGACAAAAAGGAAAATTCTAAACAGTTTCTTACATCTCTTCTGATACAAAATCCTTCTAAGTGGCTTTTTTGACACATAACATCTATCATGAAGTGCTTCATTGTATTGTCTAATAATTTTTTCCCCTGGATTGCCTGGTATGAGTCTCCAGATTGGCATTTTTTTTCATTGTACCATTTTGAAATGGAACTGTGTGGGTATTTCAATTCTGAATCCAACTTTCTACAACATACCATCCAACTTACATACATCTTTACTGGTGACTAATGATATGAACCTTTGACTTCCAACTCCTCCTCCCTACTTCCCAACATATGGTTCATAAAAGTTCCTCGTTATGTTATTATTACCTAAACTGAATCTATACATGGAAACAAAATATATTATAGCCATTTGGAAGGGGAAATTAAAAGATTTGAGGATTTATCCTTGTACCTATTTGTCTAAAATTTATATGGTAAACATGGATAATACACTTTACACATTATTCTCAAACATATTACATCTGTTATCATTTTCCATAACACTATTTTTTTCTGTCCAAAACCTATTTCCCTTCTTTTACTTTCAAGAACAGTTGTAGAATATCTTGTCAAAGCAATCCATGTGCTGGGGACGTGCTTCAAACCTGCCCAGTCAGAATTTGTGGAGGTAGATGTACATACTTGGTGAGAATTGTTCTTCTAAGAGCAAAGCACTAAGCATCATTTAAACATTAAGTTGATAAGAAACAACTTTAGGTTGACCAGAGAATGAAACCAATAATGAAAGTAGAACTGAGGGAGGGAAAGTTCGAAGTCTTGCTGACTCTTTTGGAGCCCTAAAACTATCCTTGAACTTATTAGTTATATAAACCAAATAATTTTGTAGTTCTTAAGCAGATTTGGATTCTACTTCTGACTCTATGACCAATACTTGTATATATTTTTTGGTGGTACTGGGGGCTGAACTCAGAGCCTCCTAATTGAGGCAAGTGCTCTACCGCTTGAGCCATATGCCCATTCCTTTTTCTTTTACTTTGTTTTCAGATGGGGTCTTGCTGTCTGACTATCTGGCTATCTTTGCTTGGACAGCCTCAGACAGCAATCCTCTTATCTCTGCCTCCTGAGTAACTGGGTCTACAAATGTGCACCACCATGCCTGGCCCTGAAACTAATACTTTCATAACTAATTGAAAATAGTGAGATTTGTTAAAGGAAATGTTGTCCTTAATTTGACATGAAAATAAGACTTAGAGAACTCTTTTTCCTTTTTTGCTATTTTCTCATTGTTTTTTTTCACTAAGCAGGACCAGCAAAGACATCACCAATGAGTTCCTATAACCAATTAAACATCGTACTGTGCAAAATTTTGTACATCATGTTCAGTTCTTCTACAGCAGGGGTATCATGAATATGTACTTGTTTATTTTTAACTTTCAAGAAGAGTGTCAAAAGTGCACTACATTTTTCAAGGGTCTTAGACTACAATTCTGGTTGTATGGAAAAACCCCCACAGAGACTCAATTATTGATAAGTTTTAGAACATTTATGCAAAATCTTCTGATATGTGGTTGTTTTACCATAGGTAAAATGAGGTGACAATATGTAAATAACAGAGAATTAGAACAAATTAAATTAAATAACACAGGTAAAAGTAATTCTGTGCCTGACAGACATAATTATAATATTCCTGTTCTTATTGCTTTTTGAGATGAGAGTCAATATAGAGCAAAATACTAATATGTGTGTGTGTTACTTGTAATTAACATTTGAATGTCTGGATCATAGTTTGTAGTAAGGTGGCTTTATTTTTCCCCTCTATGACCTATATTGTCTGCAAGGAACACAGACAGTTCTGCATGTAATGGTGAACCACAGATCATGCTTAATGGTTGCCAAGGCATTTCTGCTCTAGGACGATATGCATGTTTCAAATCAATTGGTCCATTAAGCCCTTGGATGTAGTTAACAGAAGAAAAAGCAGTCAAAGAAAGTTTTGCACACTCAAAAGTATGCCATTTTGAGGACATAAGTGATTTATACTCTTTAAAGATACTTACAGACTACCTGGTAAACTTCCCCAATTCCCCCTTCCTATGACAGATACTATCCACAGAAACATAAAATAATTTACATAGCACTCTGACTTCTGAAGAAATGGAATAATAGACAAAGGAAATTAGACTGTAAAATATTTTTAACACTTTGAACTATTAAGAAGAAACAGTTCAACATAGCCTCTACTCAATATCACAGAGTTTGCAAAAAGTCAACAATGGGTAATTTATGATGACAAGTAAAACAGATTCCACTTCTTTTTAAAACTTTAAGAAAACACATTTGGGATAAGATTGTATTGTAGCCAAACATTCAGATTATAAGCTCACTATGTCTATGGTCCTTGAGGTCAAATATGAGAATTTTAACTTTCTCTCAGAATTTTTCTCATAGGAGCTAGGAAAATGGACATTACAACTTTATAGAAGAGATTTGACTTTCTCGAGCGTATTAACAAAGTCTCTTCTCTGACACCCACAAAACCTTGACTGAACTTATAGAAATGCAGCATTTTTCTTGCTTGTTCCTACAGACAGAACAATGATTTAGCACATTTACAAAGGTGTATGTGTCATGTGTACTGTAACTCACTGTCTCATATTCCTCTGACCTTGCAGGATATAAAATAATATTAGCGCCCAAAATATAACACATAGTACATCACCACAGTCTATGCTTTTAAGCTTTCTCACTTATTATCTCACTTATCTATAAATGGATCACAAATGGTCAAAGTCTCCACATAGTTCTCTAGATTCATTTTTCTCTTTGCATGATTTAGTTAATGATGGATGTCTCACTCATGTATCAGTTTTGATCAAAAAATATTGACTCTGAGCCTGCTCGATGCTGGGCACTATATACTAGGAGGGTGTAATGACAATATGATTAATTGTGATCATAATGATGACTGTTATGATTGCAAAATAGTAATGCTGATCACTAGCAGTTATTAAAGTGTTTCTATGTGCTGACTTTTAGAATATATGAGAATCTATCAATGGATTCTCTACTTTGTCTCAATGTTTTTCCCATTTCCATGCCAATAATGTGTTGATTTAAGTATAAAAGATTTATAATATATTTTGATATCTAATAAAGGAACTTTTCTTCACTATTTAAAAAAATTCTTGGGTATTAGGCATTTATTTTTTCATATAAACTGTAGTATCTTTTCCTCCCAGATCTTCTCAAGTTTCTCATTATTAACATTATATTAACATTTACCAAAGCATTTTGGAACTACTAAAATATTATTGATGTTAAGGTTTCCTGTCCAATAATGTGAATTTAATTATTCATTGTGTTTTATGTCCTGTAGTCAGATTTTATGCATTTTTATACATGTACATAGGTGTACAGGTGTCTCCATTGTATCCTGACTTATGGGCCTTTGGGTAGATGCCCAGGAGTGGTGTCACTGGATCATATGGCAGTTCTATCTTTAGCTTTTGGAGGAATCTCCATACTGCTTTACATAGCAATTGTACTAATTTGCATTTCTGCCAACAGGGTTCCTGTTTCTGAACATCCTTGCCAGCATTTGTTGTTGTAATTGTCCTTGAATATGGCCATTCTAACTGGGGTGAGTTGAAATCTAAATGTTGTTTTGATTTGCATCTCTTTTATAACCAAGGAAGTTGAACACTTCTTCATGTATTTACTGTCTATTTGCATCTCTTCCTTTGAGAATTCCCTATTTAATTCATGTGCCCATTTCTTCATTGGGATGTTGATTCCTTGGGACCTGAGTTTTTTTGCGTTCCCTGTAGATTCTGGATATTAGTCCCTTATTGGATGAGTAGCTGGCAAAGATTTTCTCCCATTCTATGGGCTGTCTCTTGATTCTAGTGACTGTTTTTTTTTTTTTTTTTTTTTGTTGCACAGAAACTCTTTAATTTGATTAAGTCTCATTTGCTCATTTTTTCTCTTAGATGCTGAAGTGCTGTACAACTGATGAATGGATCAAGAAAATATGGTCATGAACACAATGGAGTTTTACTTAGCCATATGGAATAATTACATGTGGTTTGAAGGTAAATGGATGCAACTGGAGGACATCATGTTAAGTGAAGTAAGCCAGGCTCAGCAACACAAAGGCCACATGTTTTCTCCCATATGTGGGAAATAGACCCAAAAGATAAACATATACATAAAAACAAGCATGACCATATATAAACTCAGATGTAGAACATGATTATAATAGTGGAGCTACTCTATGGAACTTAGGGAAAGGAAAAGAGAATGATAGAGCATCAGTAATATTGTAAAACATAAGATGTGAAGGTAGAGGATATAAGGATGTGTATTAAGGGTTGTTGAAAAATGGGGGGCGGGAAGTAAAGAGGTAAGGGAGAGTCATGAAAGGGGTTGAATGGACCAAAAAAAGTATACCCACAGTGGGCATACATTAAGACACCCCTTCGAACATCAACTTAAATATTAGTAACAAAAGATAAGACTGTAAAATAGGTACAGTGTGTTGGGGAGTACTAATGGGAGGAGGGAGAGTGAATGAAGGAAATTAAGATGATGGTTTATGGTTGATGGATGACATATACCTATATGAAGTAGTACAAAGAAACCTTTTGCAATTGTGTTAAGTGGAACGGGAGGGGGTGAAGGGAGAGAGACAATGGGGACTATGAAACTAACGCACAGTATAAGTCTAATCAGAATTGTCACTATGAATTCCTCCTGTATAATGAATATATCCTAATAAAAATTATTTTAAAAAGAAAAGATCTTATACTTGTAGATCCTGGGTCTGACTTGTCAGTTCATTCATGTGTACTTTACAATTTTTATAACTAATATGAATGAAAAAAATACAGATTTTTTAACTAGAAGTTCATGGCTAAATTAGAAATATTCAATTATTGATTTTTAGTTGAATAGCCATTTCATTATAATTTTTTTATTGTATCAGTTTTTTGTGTGTATACAAAATCAAATGTGCAAAAGTGTAATTTCTCCTATTTCTAGTTTATTGTGTGATTGGATATGCTAGTGACTCTAGACAATGCTGATGAATGATGGCAATGGGAGGCACGTTAGAAGAGTTCCTAAATTTAAATAAAATGAGTCTCTATCTAGGATAATAATTGCTGATTTTAGTAAAGTTTTTATTTTAGTTAAGAAATTATCTTCTATTCCAATTTTATAAAATTTTTTGTTAGGAATTCTAAAAAAATTATAGGTGTGTTCAACAGCTATTAGAATTGTCCACTAGAATGGTCATATGAATTTTATCCCTAAATGTGCTGATGTGGCAAACTATTTTGATATACTTTATAATAACATTCCTGAAATTAAGCCTACATGGACAGAGTATAACATTCTGATATATTAATAGCTTCTTTTTACCAAGTTTTAATTTAGAAGACTAAGAAGAAAGGTATGGGCTTCTTGCTAGGAACACTTAGCAAAAATATGAGTCTTGCCAGAGTCTCCCCAGTCTCGGCAGACCACCCTTCATACTGCCAGTGACAATTTGGAGGATATCCTTGTCTATGAAAACACTCACCACACATAAATGATGCTCTCCAGCACCTCTGAGCTTCTCTCTGATTTCCTTTCAAGTAAATTTTGGTGCCATGTGGAAATCGTATTAGCTTCCCCTAATCCATTCATTTGGATTAGTTGCCCATTTCATATCTGCTTCTATCCTCTCAAATCTAGAAATCTTCCTGCTAAATATTCCTCTCAGATTTGGCAAAGTACATAAGAATTATACTGAGTTCTCAACATTTTCAGAATTGCTTGTTCATGAGTGCTTTAGAATAATATATAGGCTGCTGATACTTAGATTCTGAACAAAGGGAAACTGTACTGGGGGCATTACTTAAGGAAAATTGATGTACAAAAACAATGAGAAAAAAATTTGTTTCTCATTTTCATTGTCTTTAATATGCAGAGAAATCTTCAAAGATTTTTAGCAAATATTATTTAAAGAATATTGAAGACAAGTTTGATAAATAATAGCTAATACTTACACAGTGTTTGTATGGATAGGCTGTACCTGCAACACTTTACTTATATTATTTGATGTAATCTTCATAGCAACTTTATAAAGTAGAAACAATTAATATCCCTATTCTATAAATGAGAGATGGGAGACACAGGAAGATTAAGAAATTTTTCCACTGCCACACAGTTATTAGGTGGTAAAGGCAGGTTTGAACAGAAACACTATGCCCTTATTCCTTGTTTTTGAGGAGGAATAGAGGGAGGGAGGCTGTGCAAGAAGTGAGGAATGTTCTAGGAAATTGCTCCTCCTGGAAATCAGGAGTAGAAGAGTCACTGCATTTTATTCCCATAAACACTTGAGGTTTAACAAAATGGAGATTTGTCTACCCTTTCTCAAGAAAAGTGATTATCAGTGTGTATGGAAAATGTCCCTTTAAAGAAGGTACTCCTACATTCATGAATTAATTAAGCCCAATCCAAGGTCACTCAATAACCAACACCCTGGTTCAATCTCTGTTCTATTTCTTGCCCCAAATTTTGTTCAGTCACATAAAATAGTATGGCAGAGATTTCACAACAAGATCAAATGGCATAAAGACATTCTAAGATTCCACCTCACCCCGTTAGAATAGCCATCATTAGCAACACCACCAACAACAGGTGTTGGCGAGGATGCGGGAAAAAAAGAACTCTCTTACACTGTTTGTGGGAATGTAAACTAGTACAACCACTCTTGAAAAAAATTTGGAGGCTACTTAAAAAGCTAAACATTGATCTACCATTTGATCCAGCAATACCACTCTTGGGAATATACCCAAAAGACTGTGACACAGGTTACTCCAGAGGCACCTGCACACC
Organism: Castor canadensis; assembly: GCF_047511655.1. Lineage (NCBI taxonomy): Eukaryota > Metazoa > Chordata > Mammalia > Rodentia > Castoridae > Castor > Castor canadensis. Next base: position 117,180,337 of record NC_133394.1, read on the forward strand.
CATGTTTATTGCGGCACTATTCACAATAGCCAAGTTATGGAAACAGCCAAGATGACCCACCACTGATGAATGGATTAAGAAAATGTGGTATCTATACACAATGGAATTTTATGCAGCCATGAAGAAGAACAAAATGTTATCATTCGCTGGTAAATGGATGGAATTGGAGAACATCATTCTGAGTGAGGTTAGCCTGGCTCAAAAAACCAAAAATCGTATGTTCTCCCTCATATGCGGACATTAGATCAAGGGCAAACACAACAAGGGGATTGGACTGTGAGCACATGATAAAAGCGAGAGCACACAAGGGAGGGGTGAGGATAGGTAAGACACCTAAAAAATTAGCTAGCATTTGTTGCCCTTAACGCAGAGAAACTAAAGCAGATACCTTAAAGCAACTGAGGCCAATAGGAGAAGGGGACCAGGAACTAGAGAAAAGGTGAGATCAAAAAGAATTAACCTAGAAGGTAACACACACGCACAGGAAATTAATGTGAGTCAGCTCCCTGTTTGGCTATCCTTATCTCAACCAGCAAAAACATTTGTTCCTTCCTATTATTGCTTATATTCCCTCTTCAACAAAATTAGAGATAAGGGCAAAATAGTTTCTGCTGGGTATTGAGGGGGTGGGGGGTAGAGGGACGGGTGATGTGGGTGGTAAGAGAGGGGGTGGGGGCAGGGGGGAGAAATGACCCAAGCCTTAGAATAATAAAACAATAAAAAAAGACATTCTAAGATGTTAATAGTTGAGAGTAAACTTGTTCTGATTATGAATCTCTGAGAGAAATTTAAGTCTAAATATAAGACCAACTTTTTTTTTGAGACAAGGTCTCTCTCCCTATATGATCCAGCTGGCCTCTAACTCAAAATCATCCTGGCTCAGCTCCCAAGTGCTAGAATTCTAGGTGTGCTTCCCATCATGCCTAAGAAGAAACCACTTTCATAATCCAAAAACTTACATTGTCTTACTCTTTTAATTTGACTAGCTACAATACTGACCCTCTCCAACTTCTTCAGTTTAGTCTCAGCTACAATGATTTTTCATGCTGGGACAGACCTCCATTCTACCAACTGCTATGACTTGCACTGTTTCTTTCTAGCATAAGTTAAATTCATTTAATAGTCTGAGAAGACGTGTTAGTTCAATAACAAATATAGTTATGAATTCACTTTTCAAGGATTACAAAGAGTTAGTAAAAACTAAAATTATACCCTTTAAATTAAGGCTAGATTCCAATCTTTATTTCTAGAAGCAGTTACTCCAGGAAAAATTCTTGCTGAACCCAGGATTTAATGATGCCAAAGACCAGAAAAGAAACTCCTTTTAAATGGAGGAGTTTTTTGGGGGGTTGCAGGCTTGCCAGGATGCCACTCAATCTGTTCCAGGTGTTCTAAATCTATGATGTGTTAAATTTAAACTCAACTTGGAGAACTCTCCCAGCAAGACGTTAATTTTAGTGCTCTGCAATCACATTTTTAAGAGGGTAATCCATTTATGCACCAGCCGTCAATCTCTAAGAGTGTTGCTTTGTCTGCTTACAAAGTTTGGAAGTTTATAAAGGTGGAAGCTCAGTTGCCAGGTACATACTCTCTTACAAATATGCATTTTTAGATCTATACCATAGTGATTATTTCCAATACCTCTGGCCAAGAGCCCTGCTTCCTAGAAGAGTTTTTAACCCCCAGTCTAGGGTAAAAATTGACACCCATGTTTGGAGATTCACCATGATTTTGTCTCCTATAGTCATTTTCATGGCCCTCTATGTAGAATGGAACTTGGATCATCTGGTCTAGGGATGTCTGGCAATATCAACTTACTACTAAAATCTCCCTAGTGTTCAAAGACATCCGAACTCTGCACTTGGCAATTTAAAAATAGCAAATGCTATTTCGTCCTCCGCAATGTAAGAGGCCTGTAAAGACATCCTTGTAAAGGAACATTTGCTCAGCTATACCCACTAGAAAAAGCCATACCTGTAGCATTGGTGGCAACATCTCCAAACTGAATTCCTGCTCTTGTGAAGTCCCTGGAACTCTGAATTTTTTTTTAACTCAGCCTCCTCCAAGAGGAGGAATTTGCATTTCTTGTAAATCCTTCTTATTGCATACTTCCTTTTTTTTTTTTCAAATGCTAGCTAATTTTTTAGGTGTCTTACCTATCCTCACCCCTCCCTTGTGTGCTCTCGCTTTTATCATGTGCTCATAGTCCAATCCCCTTGTTGTGTTTGCCCTTGATCTAATGTCCACATATGAGGGAGAATATACGATTTTTGGTCTTTTGGGCCAGGCTAACCTCACTCAGAATGATGTTCTCCAATTCCATCCATTTACCAGCGAATGATAACATTTCATTCTTCTTCATGGCTGCATATAGATACCACATTTTCTTGATCCATTCGTCAGTGGTGGGTCATCTTGGCTATTTCCATAACTTGGCTATTGTGAATAGTGCCGCAATAAACATGGGTGTGCAGGTGCCTCTGGAGTAACCTGTGTCACAGTCTTTTGGGTATATCCCCAAGAGTGGTATTGCTGGATCAAATGGTAGATCGATGTCTAGCTTTTTAAGTAGCCTCCAAATTTTTTTCCAGAATGGTTGTACTAGTCTACATCCCCACCAACAGTGTAATAAACGTAATAAACCACATTAACAGAAGCAAAGACAAAAACCACTTGATCATCTCAATAGATGCAGAAAAAGCCTTTGATAAGATCCAACATCATTTCATGATAAAAGCTCTAAGAAAACTAGGAATAGAAGAAAAGTTCCTCAACATTATAAAAGCTATATATGACAAACCTACAGCCAGCATTGTACTTAACGGAGAAAAACTAAAACCATTCCCTCTAAAATCAGGAACCAGACAAGGATGCCCACTATCTCCACTCCTATTCAACATAGTACTGGAATTCCTAGCCAGAGCAATTAGGCAAGAAGAAGGAATAAAAGCAATACAAATAGGTAAAGAAACTGTCAAAATATCCCTATTTGCAGACGACATGATCCTATACCTTAAAGACCCAAAAAACTCTACTCAGAAGCTTCTAGACATCATCAATAGCTATAGCAAGGTAGCAGGATATAAAATCAACATAGAAAAATGATTAGCATTTCTATACACTAACAATGAGCAAATGGAAAAAGAATGTATGAAAACAATTCCATTTACAATAGCCTCAAAAAAAATCAAATACCTAGGTGTAAATCTAACAAAAGATGTGAAAGACCTCTACAAGGAAAACTATAAACTTCTGAAGAAAGAGATTGAGGAAGACTATAGAAAGTGAAGAGATCTCCTATGCTCATGGATTGGTAGAATCAACATAGTAAAAATGTCGATACTCCCCAAAGTAATGTACATGTTTAATGCAATTCCCATCAAAATTCCAATGACATTCATTAAAGAGATTGAAAAATCTACTGTTAAATTTATATGGAAACACAAGAGGCCACGAATAGCCAAGGCAATACCCAGTCAAAAGAACAATGCAGGAGGTATCACAATACCTGACTTCAAACTATATTACAAAGCAATAACAATAAAAACAGTATGGTACTGGCACAAAAACAGAAATGAAGACCAGTGGAACAGAATAGAGGACCCAGATATGAAGCCACACAACTATAACCAACTTGTCTTTGACAAAGGAGCTAAAAATATACGATGGAGAAATAGCAGTCTCTTCAACAAAAACTGCTGGGAAAACTGGTTAGCAGTCTGCAAAAAACTGAAACTAGATCCATGTATATCACCGTATAACAAGATTAACTCAAAATGGATCAAGGATCTTAATATCAGACCACAAACTCTAAAGTTGAAACAGGAAAGAGTAGGAAATACTCTGGAGTTAGTAGGTATAGGTATGAACTTTCTCAATGGAACCCCAGCAGCACAGCAACTAAAGAGAAAGCATAGATAAATCGGACTTCATAAAACTAAAAAGCTTCTGCTCATCAAAAGAAATGGTCTCCAAACTGAAGAGAACACCCACAGAGTGGGAGAAAATATTTACCAGCTATACATCAGACAAAGGACTGATAACCAAAATATATAGGGAACTTAAAAAACTAAATTCTCCCAAAACTAATGAACCAATAAAGAAAAAGGGCAAGTGAACTAAACAGAGCTTTCTCAAAAGAAGAAATCCAAATGGCCAAAATACACATGAAAAAGTGCTCACCATCTCTAGCAATAAAGGAAATGCAAATTAAAACCACACTAAGATTCCACCTCACCCCTGTTAGAATAGCCACCATCAGCAACACCACCAATAACAGGTGTTGGCGAGGATGCAGGGAAAAAGGAACCCTCTTACACTGCTGGTGGGAATGTAGACTAATACAACCACTCTGGTTTTCTTTGACAGCAGGGAAAACTGAAGCTAATAAATGTATTCCAGGATGATATTATGAGATGTGGTATGTTTGAACCCAGTTATTTCATGATACAGGAAAAAGAGGCCAATATGGATTAGATGGACTCTGAAAACCTGATTATTGCTCAGTTCAGTTAAGATGAGGTATGTACCTACCTGATTATGTTCCTTACAGCTCTTTGGAAAGAAGAACTAATTAGAAATAGTTCAACATTTCTATAAAGATTCATTAGTGCACATTTTGCATTTCTTCTAGATTCACAATGGCAATGTATTATTTCAACTTATTTATACAAATCTCATAATACTTCATTAGCAACACCAAGAAGACTAGACATATAATAGGTTTGCTTTGAGGAGCAAATAAATATGTGTCTATTTTATGAGACACTGCTATGTAAGACCATTCCATGATAATATTATGATGATTTTAGTTTAAATGAAAATTACCAAAATCATAGTTCAGTGCAGAGCAGTGTAGAGCACTTGCCTAGCATATCTAGCATATGCCCTGGGTTTAACCTTCCTCAAAACAAAACCAAAAAAATAAAACTAAAAATGCCAAAAGTATTTAGTTAGCATAATATTAATCATTTGTACCACTGATGAGAAATCAAATTTCTTTTGACTCCTCTCTTACTTGCAGATATTCTTGCAGAAATTGACCAAGTTATGAAATACCAAATGCAAAATCAAAATGCATTCATACACTAAAACTCCTGTACTTTGAGAGATATTTCTAATGGATGAATAAAACTTCTATTACTTGGACTATTCATCATAAGAAAGTAGGATTTTGGGTTCAAGCCTTTCTCAGCTTGTGAAGTTTAATCATAGCACTTCTCTTTGGTCTAGGTTGGTTCTTTATGACATAGCATTAGCGATAGTCATCTAATGTATTCAAAGATCTCTTTGTGATTCACATATGGAGCTGCTGTTGGTTGGTGTCTATAATTCACACTGTAGAATCACAGAAAATGTCATTCACCTATGATTGCAGCCTTTTTTATTTGTGTCACTTACAGGGCAGGACCATAACTATGACTTAACGTGATTATTACAGAAAAATATGATGGCAACTCATTTTCTCAAGGGTCATTGTAAACAAGATGAAAGAATGTTATGGGTTTCAATTATTCATGTGAAAGGGGAGAGCAGTAGATGTGGAAAATCAGATCTCCCTAAACCACTGCACTAGTAGAGATAAAGATAGGGAGATTCTGCCCCTTGGAGACAGAGGAGAGTCCTCCTGAAAAGGACTCAACTCTGATTGTATTAAATCTCCTGTTGCATACCATCTTTGATGCTTGGCCTTTCATGATTTTTGTTTCCCTTGTGTTAGGCAATAATTATGATATTTTGTTGGGATATGATCAATAGTTTGTTTGTCTTCTCTCAAACTTACTTATGGCAAGGACTATAGGATGTATGAGATTTTTAAAACTTCTAGAGCCCAGCAGAAATGGTTTAGAGAACTATTTATCTCATTTCTATCTTTGTCTCTCATCTTCTTTCTCCTTATTCTTCTGTCTTTTCATTCCCCCCCGTGATGAACTCCTTACCTTCCCCATGAATGAGTAATATAAATCACTGAATAAATATAAGACTGTAGAATGGAAAGTAGAGAAAGCCAAGGAGGGAAAAGATTGGGCAAACAGAGCTGGAATGTCTTGGCATCTACCCAGAAAATTATAAATCTGTTAAGTTAGTGCAAAGTACTGAAAGAACTCCATGAAAAATGCAGCCACAATAGCACTAGTTGGCACACAGGCATCCATAAAACACTAAATGGAACTGGCAATTAAGGCAAGCACATTATTTAGTATTTATACTTGCAATGTAACATCTTCTTATTCAGACTTCACGTTTTTACTGAATACAAAGAGATAAGAGAGGGGTCCTCATTTTCTGCTCATTGTGACTGGTCTCGCTCAGCCTTATTCAGCATATCTTTCCCTATCCTCTCAGGGGACAGGTTATATACCTGACCTGAATTAGAAAAGTTAGCAAGTGAAGTGAGATTTCCCTCAAGCCCTTAACAGGGTTCCTTGGAATATATTTGAAAGCTTATCCTTTAATATAGTAATATTCCTTTCTCTACATTTTTATTACTTTGGAATTGAATCCAATCTCTACAGTCAGCACAGAGGCACACAAGAGAACAGTATCTTATTATCTCATGAATAAACTCACTGGTGTCCAGATACACACACACACACACACACACACCACACATACAACACATGAATTCTATATACTGCCAAGAGGTTCATCTGGTAGACCAGGTAAAGAGGAATCATCTCCAGAATTTTGATGAAGTTAGACCTGAGCTGTCTAATAGGATATATTCTATTCTCAGTGGGTTTCAGCTCACAATACACTCATGCACCCATCGCTATTCATAGTTTCCCTCATCTAGGAGCATCATCCTACTTATTTTCAACTTGTAAGTACTATATCCATCTTCAGAGACTGAGATTCTTTGCAACTGGTGAGACAACTATAGACCAAATAGATACCTTTCTTTTCTAAAATTATAGCATTTCTAATCAAAATTGATCATTTGCAACTGTACCAGACACTTTGTGTGATACCCATAGAACCCTCTTTGAAATGTGGCTCTATGTCATTTTAATTTCTACTAAGTTGGAGCTTATTTAATTCTTACTCTGCATATTCATCTTTGAATAAAACTCACTGTTATGCACTATGTCATGATATGAGTAATAGCTCTGGAAAGGTGTTTTCTAATGCTTTGTGTGGTATAAACTTCACATTTTCACAAAAATAGCAAAGGGGAATAAAATAGAATATTAATAATGCAGGAAAAGTGACTGAGTCAAAGAATAAAAGCATGCTCTGAATAAAATTCAAACTTCTTATGAAGGTAGTGCTGAGGAGAGCAGAGTACTGGGCTGAAAAATGTATGAAGGTAACAAAATCAATAATGGGTCCCAGAGAGAGAAGGAGAAAAAAGGTGAGCCTCAGTGAGAATCTAGTAGGGTAAAAGGGATGTCAGTGCACTAAAGGCTCTGGAAGAAGGGCTGGCCTGAAAGGGTCTTTGCCCCCAAGAGATGGTCAGAGATGGGAACAGACATGCAAAACATTGAGATTTAGCAAAACTTTCAGTTTATACATGTAATTTGTTCAGTTGGTTGTTTGGAATTTTGTTTTCTTCTAGCCTTTCTTTCATCTTATGTTAAAACTATTTGCAAAAAGGGATTGCTTTCTAATTATTATGGCAGTTTCAAGACACACAACACAGGCTCTGGCATTCACAGTAGGATTTCAAGCAACAAATCTAGGGTTTTAGGACAGAACTTTATATACTTGAAAGTTATAGCTCCATAGAATTAAGTCTTATTTGTCTTGATGGTGAAATCCTTGAGGCCAGCAACTATTTGTACTCATCTTTATCACAGTAGTTTTCATAGAGTAGCTATTCAATGAATATGTGCTGATTATTTTGTCCTTCTTAATTCTGTATCTATACTATTTAAATGTCATGAATATTCAAATACCCTTTCCTAAATGATGTAACCCTGTTCAAGTAATAAACCGTCACTAAAACTCAGTCACGTCATTAGTGTACCTTGAGTGTAATGAAAAGTCAGGTGAGTAGAACAGATAACTCACCAACAGCTACTTTTTCACCATTATTTCACATTTTGAGCTGTGTGTGGAGTTGCTTTTGAAAACATTTGTACTTCTCATTTAGATGAGCTATGTGACATGCAGAGAAAGATGAAAAACAATCTCTGTGTGAAGTCTCAGATGAGGGGTTAGTTCTAAATTTACCAGCCACTAATTCCCTTGAGCAATCATATTTGTTCTTTGATTACACATAACCTTACTGAGTTCAAAGCAAAAAAAGCAAGAGGAGATAAAAATACTTGAATCACACAATAGCCTTAGGTGGTGCCTTTGGCACTGAGCAGGTGACATTCCATTTCCAAGTCTTAAAATATGAGACATAACTAGACTTTGAGCAAATCTGATGAATAGCAATAGCCAATGGGAAATCAGAGCTAAATATCAGTAGAGGACAGAATGTTTAGTGTGTAGAGTAGGCCACGCTGTCTAGGCAAGGAGCATGAAGCGATGGAATAGACTTCCTGATTTATTGTTTCTTGTGGAAGGTTTCATGCTGTTGTACTGGAGCTGGCATGGTAGCAATGTCTCTGAACCATAGGAAAGCTCTTTGCCAAATAAGAAGGGACTCTCCTTTCAAAATTCTTGCCTCTTATTGACTAAATGAAGACTATGTTTCCATAGAGTGGGTGGTAATAGACACAGAAGACAAAAAGTTGCAGAGCATACTAGAGAGAATAAACTCTCCTTTAGGAATTAGATAAGATCAAATAATGTCTTAGATTGAGAAAATTTAATATGTTAAATTATTTATTCTGTATATAATTATTCATGTTTGTTTCATACTCTCTTACATGCATTGAGGGGTTACCATACATAAAATATTTAGTTGAATACGCATATTATTACTGCTTATAAGCCTCATAACATCCATAGAAATTATGTATAATTACCAACCAACACCAGTTAAGACAAGAGTGAATTGAGTCTTAGAGAAGTTTGCTCAAGATTATATAACAAGTCATTTCAATATTGGGTCTTGAAGTTAATTCTAACTAACTTCAAATCTCATGCTTATAATTACTAACCTGGAAGATCCCTGAAGCAAGAAGCAGATGTTTTATCATGCATAGAAATGACCTGCTGCAAAACCATGTGCTAAGGAGAGAATCCAGATAAGGCAAAATTTGTTTCTTGATAATGTGGTACTGGAGACCTTATCAGGAATCAAAGAGTATTGCTTGTTCCTTTCCATTAATTATTAATTCATCATAGTGTATCTCAGTTTAGTTTCAGTCACTTTCAAAAAAATTATATTTATGGATTCCTGAGTTAAACGAGACCTGAAAGACATTACCATGTAAAAACACTTTTACTAGAAAAAACATTTTAGTACCCAGAGAAGAGAGAACAAGAAAACAATACTTGTGTGGAGTACTCCCAGGAGTGCTGTGAGCTACACCTACAAATGTGAGTGGAAGTCGATAACATTGTAAACAAGGATTGCTGTGTTTTGTAGTTTGCAGCAGTTCAATTAAAAAGAAATTCCATACCTTTTATTATTTTTTCCCTTTCATAGATACAAATTGCCTTGAGTTAGGTAAACTCAAGGCTGGTGGATCCTGAGCATAAAAGTGTCTTGACATTGGTGAATTGTATTATAGTTTTCTAGTGCTCTTGGCAATCCTTTGCTGAACACATTACACTAATGCATTAATTCACTGATTCATTCATTTAGTCACTTCAAAGAATGTATGGAGTGGCTACTCTGTACCAGGCATATTTTACATTTTAACAAAGAAGGGATATGCAAGCAAGCAAATTCCTTGTGCTAGTAAACATATAAATAAATTTTTAAAAAAAGCAGCATGGAGCCAGTAATAAGTGCTAAGAGACTGAATAAAGCTGAGTAAGGAGAGAGTATCTAGAAAGGTGGATATTTAGAGAAGGCTTTGTTGAGGGGAAGCACTTGAGGCACCATGAATAAAACAAGGGTGCAAGGAAACACATCTTTGGAGTAAGAACATTCCAAGCTAAGCAAAAAAGCACCCTGAAGTGGAAGAGTTTATTTCAGGTTCAGTGACGAATCTAGAGTGCTGGGGCAAAGTGAGAAGAAAGGAGCTGAGTCAGATTAATAACCAGGGGCAGATCACATGAAGCCTTGGATGCTATGAGTTTGCTCTGAGTAGCAGGAAGTCACTGGGAATTCTTGGTAGGTTATGGCAAGATCTGATTTGTGTATTAAAAACATTTTTATTTGGGGAACAGATTATACAACTTATAGGTTAGGTCTCCACAAATTTAATGTTAAAGAAAAATTGAAGGGCTATTGCTTGTCTTTCAGAAAAGTGTTAGTATCTTTTTTTTTTAAAGTGGAATTTTTATCATTGTCAGGGGCTCCATTGTTTGCTTTTCTTTAAATTTTACTCTGAGCATAACTAATATGCATGAAGAAAAGTTCACAAATCATAGATGTGTAGCTTAATAAATTATCACAAGGTGAAAAAATCTGTGTAGTTATCTAGGTCAAGATACAGAGTGATACGCTTATTTTCAAAAACTTCAATTACTATCCGACTTGACTTTTGAAATCGGAGGTTAGAAGCATCTGAATTTTTCCTTTTTAGAAGTACACCAAGTCATTAGAGGGCACTTCACTCCAGTACAATCCCAAGTAAGTTTAGATTCTGAGGGACAGAGGTTAGGATTTCACAATATGAATTTGGGGGATATCACAAGTCAATCCAGAACACTGCAGTTGGAAACTGATTATTTGCCTATAGTATTTGCATCAGCATTTATTATTGTTACACACTGCAGTGATGAGTAAACTCACCTATAACTTCTCTGAAAATATCTCTCTATTTTACTCTTAATTTTGAAAGGTATAAAATTTTAAGTTGAATTTTTTTTTCCCTTTCAGCAATTAAAAAACAGCAACAAGAACAAAACCCTTCTCTTGTCTTTTGGTTTCTATTGTTATAATCAGAAGCCAACCATTTTTCTAATCATGGAGTCCCTGAAAATAATGTGTCTTATGTTTTCTCTGGTCACCTTTTACATTTTCTCTTTATTGCTGGTTTTTAGCAGTTTAACCACAACATACATGGCTATTGTTTGTCTTATTTTATCTGGTTTAGCATTCTCTGAATGAGATGTGTACCTTGATGTTTCTCACCAATGGAAAAAGTATTTCATTAATTATTTTCTCCCTTCCATTTTTCCCTCCTTTTGTCTGATTTCTAAATAGAAGTGTAAAGATGGGGAATTTCAGGAGCAATATAGAAAGTCTACAATAGAACCAAGTGTAAAACCTATAACAAGTATAAGTAAATAAAATGTGAAAAGCGTAAATTAAACACAGTTCATTGTTAAATTCAAGATTATATTTTTGCTTATATGAGTAAACAAAATATTTGTAAATTTGTGTACATTACAAAAGAAATTACTCAAACTAAAGCACAGAGAGAAAACTGAGCTTGCAAAATTAAACAGTTTCAATGAGCTATAAAAATATTGAGGAGAGTAATATCTAATTTGGGGAACTGTTTTTAAGCAAATGTGTTAACTTTTTATGGTGTTCTGGACATTGTCACTGACACTTCTTGAGTCTGGATTGTTTGTCTTCTATCAAAGATTTTTGAATTTTATTATGATAGGCAATTAAATCTTCTTGCTCTTATTAGGCTTTATAGGGATGTATCTAGTCTAAATTGTGGCTCTAATTCTGTAGGATATGTCTTTCATCTAGATAATAGTCTTTTTAAAGTTCAACTAAATGTCCAAGCTGCTCGGTATATTCTCACACTATGTGTGTTTTAGTTTTCTGTTGCTATGAGAAAATCAACTTAAGATGAGGAAAGGTTTCCATTGCTATGGCAGCACAGTACATCATTGTGGTGAATGTATGAAGGAGCAAGGCTGATCTACCTCATGGCAGCCAGGAGAGAGAGAGAAAGAGAACAGGTCCCAATATCTCCTTCAAGAGCGCATCCCAAAGACCTAATGTCCTTCTCCTAGTTACTACCTCCTAAAGGTTCCACAACCTTTCAATAATGCCATAGGTTTGTGACCAAGGCATTAACATATGGATCTTTGGGGAGCACTTCAGATCCAAACAATAGTGGAGTGGCAGAACTCAAATGTTCCCAAGCATTGTGAAGTAAATGTTTCTAGACACTGAATAACCTTAATTTTAAACATCTGTTTAGCTTTTTGATGCTTCAATGCTCACTTTCTGCTATGCTTAATTGATTATCTCACCCATGTATACAAAACACGTCTTGGTCTAGGACCCAAAGATAACACCCAGGAAGATTTCTGCTCATCCCTTTCTGGGATGAATCCTTTCCTTCAAATACATCTTGCTTTAATGACCCCAATATAACATGCCTTCCTCTGCTAGTTTTTTAGGGCTTTACCATGCAGTACCATGTGCTGGAAAGTGGCCCATAGATAAAAGCAAACACAGCCCCCATCTCATGTCTCCTCTCTCCCAAAAGTTATATTCCTGTGTTGCCTATCAGTCAATGCTTAAAAACAAAATCTTGCATTTTGTGTCCCAGTTTTATCAGGTGGTTAGGCCCAGTACTAACTTATATGTTTTGCCACAATATACGAGTTGATATTTCTAGATAAACTTTAGTGACCCTGGTATATGTTTAATGGTTTCTATTGTTTCAATTAGTATTTCCTTAATTACTAAGGGATTATAAATGGTTTCCAATTTATAATAGCTATACAGTTTATGATTTTGATTTGGGAATCATGCAAAAGTAATAAATATTCAGTAGCATCTGTGCTTCAGATGTTGAATCACAGTCATTTCCCAGACTAGCAATATGAAGTATGATATTTTGCCATGGTACTGGCAGTGGCAGTGAGCTGTAGCTCCCAGTCAACTTCACAGTCAGGAGGGAAAACAACCAATGTTCTCTATGTTGCTCAGCTATTTCAATAGCACACATCTGAAATGTTCCTTAAAGGCCCATGTGTTAAAGGCTTGGTCCCTAGCTTGGTGCTATTCAGAAATTGGTGGGAACTTCCAGAGGTGAGGCCTAGTGATAGATGATCAGATCATTATCTATATATCCTTAAGGAGGTAGTGGGGCCTGTGTTCTCCCTCTTTCTCTCACTCCCTGGCTTGATATGAGGTAAGCAGTTTGCTCTGTCACACACTTCCCCCATGTTGTGCCACCTTACCATGTGTCAAAGCAATAGTTCGTGGACTGAAACCTCCAGTATTCTGATCCAAAAATAAAAGTTCTTCCTTTAAAAGTTGATTATCTCAAGTATTTGATGACAGTAATGAAAAGTTGACTAACACAGCTATGATGTTTGTCAGGTTAGTTAAATTAAATGCATTTTTGATGTAATGTATTTTCAATTTATGATGGGTTTATCAAGGTATAATCCCACATTAAGTCAAGGATCATATTCATAATGCTTATTTCCTCTTTGGGTAATCAAACCTCTCTTCCATATTTTTATTGAGATATTTGAACTTTTAGCCTTGATGTGCAGAAGTTCTCTCTTATTTACTCGTGCTCAGTTGGGGTCTACTCCGATAATACAGCTACCCTTTCACTTTTTCTGTACTCTCCTTTTTTGTTATTATCTTCTTCAGAATCTATTCTTATAAGAAAAATCAATGTATAATTTTTCTTACACATGAAGTTGTTTTGTTTTGGATTAAAATTATTCTGGATTTAGTAAATATATTGAGAGGGGTTTTCTTTGTTCTAGATTATGAGTTTATGTAAAATCCTTGTTGGTTTATCTGGCAAAGCTACCTAGGCCTAAGACTTTATTCATAAAAAGTTTCAAATTACAGATTCTATTTTTATTTTTTAATAGTTATAGGACCATTCACATTTTTCTATTTCCTTTTTGCCTATTATAGTAATTTTAGATATAAATGCATCAATTTCATCTAAATTTTCAAATTTATTTTATGAATATCCCCTTTTGGCCTTTTAAACATAGGATTTGTAGTGCTTCGGAATTTTCATAATAGTAAGGGATTATTTATATTTTATGTTTCTATTTTTCTGGATAAATCTCACTAGAGATTTACCAATATATTAGCCTTTTTAAAGAACCTAAGTTTAGCATTATGGATCTATCCCCATTGCATATTTAATTTATTCCTCTTATCCTTATTGTTGTCATCCTTTAAGTTTTTGTTTTAATTCTCCTTAATGTCAGATGCTCTTTGTCCTTTTCTCTTTTGTTCCTAAAATATGTGCTTTTATTAATGCTTTATCAAAAAATGGAGTGTGTTCCACAGCATCTCACCCTCAGTGGGGTCTGGACTCCAGTTTTTGTTCTTGAGGGCAAATGCCCTGCTTGGCTTCTCAGCCTGTCAGTGATCTCCTAAATCATTGGCATTTGCCTTGGGGTAAAACATACCCTGAATATACCAATTTCCTTCCGTGAGCTTCCCATAGCTCCCATATTTTGGTTTTGCAGTACTTCTCTGCCTTGAGAGTTCTTGATATCACCAAACAGATTAATTTTTTTTGTTGTTTTAGACATACAAGTTCCTAATAGAGAAATTGTAGAAATGAAAAAGTGGGAAAAATTTGGATGAATTATAAGTTTTTAAGGTAGCTAATTTTTAAGGTACCCATTATTTCAAATGTTTTAAATTTATTGTAATTATTATTACCAATTTAAAATTTTGTGCATCATTTTGAAGTGGAACCATCTTGTTCAGAAATGTGTTAGCTTTCCTAAATAGTTAAAAACTGAATAATTAATTATAAAGGCTTATTTTTACTAATCTGGTTTGGAAAAGTTCCAGGAAATCTCATGTAGGATTTCTAAATGGTAAATTTAAAATTCTGTTCCTTGGAAAGAAAAACATGTTTTTAGCATAATTTTTGAGAAGTATTTTTTCATTATTCAGAAGTAAATACTGATTTCAAACCAATATAACCTGATGAAGACTAAATTCTTCTACAGTAATTTAATACCTGAGGAAAGAACCTCTTATAGAAGAAATTGACTTGTAAATTTATTTCTTTCCATTTTCAATCTTTCCTAACTTTATAACTGAGACTAAGGGAGAATAAGTGACTTCCTATGTCACTCAGCAAGTAAGTAAGAGAGATGGCACTCAGAATATTTAACTGCTATAAATATTCTCAAGTGTCTCACCCTCTTCCCAAACCTCTAGCTCTTAACTCTTGGCTTGTTATTATGCTCTTTCCTCCCTGTACTGCATGACATTACTGGTGTTTTGGGAGTTCCTGTGTGTTTTGGGAGATTAGGATGCTGCCCCAGATGTGGCAAAAGTACCAGGAAAAGTACAAAGATAGTAAAAGAGAGATTTATTAGCAGACCACAAGTATACCATGAGGCAAGTAGAGCGACAGTCAACTGCCCAATAGGGGATAATACACCCCAAGTGGTGGACAGGGCCAAATACTGTTGAGGCTTGGGATTTTATCCAATAGGATGTGGTTATTGAATGGCACAAAATTGAGGCCTTCACCTTGTGGCTCTTCTAAAATGATTTGAGGACTAATCTCAGGCTGCTCAAGTTTAGGCTGTCATATACCTGAAGATTTAATCCTCTTTGCCCTTCCCATTTGTTTTTTTTTTTTTTTTTGTCCTTCTGGGTTTAACCTTGACACAGGGAGTAGGCTCTTTAAGGACCATACTGAGCCATTATCTTAATCCTTGATTCTAGGTATGGGTCATCATAAGAATTGCTGGTTCAGAGTGGTCCATTATGTCAATTGTTGGTCTATGTGTAGGCCATTAGGAGTTTTATGATTCTATTCCCACTTTCTTCTGCTCCTCCTCAAAGGAACGGCTCAGGGCATTTCCTTCTGCCCACCTACAGTAACAATAATATTTGTTGAAAGGCAAACAGCATTGATTACTTACTGATTTCATAGTCTACTAACCATCATTGTATTTCAAAAAGTTTTTGAAAGTTTGCTAAAACTAAGTAGACAAATAGTAAATGATCTTAGTGAATTACCTTACAACTTCAATGTTATATAATAGCTTTCTTTAATTTGTTTTACTTAAAGCCAACTAGTACAATAATTTTAAACATTTCATAAATGTGGTTTTTATTAAAATATGTGTAATATTAATTGCAAACTACTTTTACACCTTTTAGAAAATTTGTGTAAGCACACTATAAAGTGCTGTGACTATTTTCTCTTTCTACTTGCTACTTACTTTTCTCTTTTAAATATGTATAATTTGTTTTGCTGTAAATAGTTTGTCTTTTGAACCTAGCCAATGTGGTATCTGATAATGGGTTTCTGACACTAATAAGCAGTGCATTTCTCTAAAGGAAATGATGCAGTGTATGTATAATTTGTATTGCTTCTGTGGTACAAAAGTGTCAATTTTGTGATTAAAGCAAGCAGCTAGTGAAATCACAGATTATCAGGAGGAAATGCTGGTGTTTAGAATAAAAGATAATTATTACATTAATATTTTAGGTGGTAGAGTCTGTATGAAAGGAAGCTATTTCTGGTAGCCCTCTGGCACTCTGCCTTTTGGGTGCATGTACTAATCCCAATCCCATAGCTAAAAACCTAACCATATTTGTCCAATACAAACCTCTATGACTTTTCCCACAGACTGAGATTCATTGGATATAAAAAGAAGAAAGAGAGCCTGTAGAGTATTACAATGGAAAAGCAGAATTGAATGAATCAGAAGGTACTTCCATCTGTATATGCAAAGCAACATGCTAGATGCTGTAGGTTATAAATAGAAACAACACTGCTCTGCCTGGCTTCATAGAGCCTATACTAGCTGGAGAGCAAAGCATGCATGTTTTTTAATTGAATATAACAATGTAATTCTGCATTAGTTGTCTATTTTTGTAAGAAATGATAAATGATAAACAAGTATTAAGCAAACATAGTGTATAAAAAAATAACTTTCAAATTTAGTATCGATAACACATTCACGAGTTCCATGGATTAGGGTATAAACATCTCTGGCTACCATAAATCCTAAAGGGTAGTTTAGAAATAAAATGTGAATTAAGATTTAGGAAAGAAGAGAGATTATTGTGGGCACAATAATGGCAGTGCTCATAAAAGAGGTGGAGGATAAATTCATCTTTGAAAAGTTGCCTATTTGCTTCTTGATATTTTCTTCTTCCTGTTGAGTCAGTTTTACTTCCAGAAAATCGATTGTGCCATGAAGGTTTTCCAAGTTGTTAGCATGGGTATTATCTCAATTTATTTTGAAAAATTCTATTGGAGAAGTATTATTATTATCCTTGTTATACAGATGAGGAAAACAATAAGTAAATTAACCCAAAGTCACATATACCATATCAAAATGAGAATTCAAACTCACAAAAGTGACACCTATGCCCACAAATTTAACCAGCATATTCATCCATATTTTTGAAGATTCTCCTCTAAATTTCTAATATTTCATGTTGTATTTTTCTTTTAAAAACGAGACTTCCATTTATTTTGCCACTTGTACCTGTTATTTCCAAATGTACTTACTTTCATGCTTATAATTTTCTTACTTTGTTTTACTTAAATTATTTTTCTTCTAACATCTATTTTTAAAGGCTTATTTTCTTCATAAAAAGTAAAGCAAGGACTAACTTCTGAGTTAATTGTGATTTTAACCACATCTTACCAATATTGAAAGACATTATTTTCATTTTAATTATTTTAAGATAGTCTCCACAATTGAATTTTCCCCCATAGTAATACATGATTATTGCAGAAAAATTAAAAATAAAGAAAGCAAAAAAGAAAATAAAGAATGTCATTATCAAGAGATGTAGATGTCTTAAGACATTTTCACCTGTTTGGTGAGCAGACTTCTAGACATTTCTTTTTTTTTTTTTTTGGCATATATTTCCAAAATAATATTTAAACTATTTTTATCTTTGATTTTTCTTGTACAAATATATGAAGATATGTTATCCTCTCAATGTATTATTATTTGATGTTATCATTTTTGGTGATGGTATAGTAGGCCTTTGTGGGGCATTTATAACATTTTTAAGTATTTCTCTAGAAGAGATTGCATTCCCAATTTTATATTGATTTAAACAACTTCTAGCTCTATCGTTCCATCTATCATCTATCTACTTATCATCTATGTATATCTATCTATCATTTTTCCATCTATCTATCTATCTATCCTCTATCTATCTTTCTATATCACTGTACCAATCTATCCTTCATCTAGCTATTCTCTTGGTATATATTTTACTATTTGTATTTATGGTTGATTATATCTTTTGTAAGATAATATGGTAAGTGAGTGAATGTTAGAATCAGTGTTACTAGAACTACATTTCTTCTCTACTGCACTCCCACTGTGTAAGTTTGGGCTAATCATTTCCTTCTGTGACTCAGTTTCTGTGTACTTAGGGAACTGACAGGATTGACCTCATGAGGTTGTGTAAGGATTAAGTAAATATACTACATAAAATATATTCACATTACTTGACAACATAGGACTGCTAACATTGTAACATTTTAAAATAAGAGATATATAAGGATAGCTTCTCCTAAAGTAAATTAGGCCCTTTCTAAAAAACAACCTGGATTTTCTCTTTCATAGTTTTAGACATTGATTCAGAAGAGATAATATTCTGATATAATTTATATAAAATAGAAGTATTAATAGGACGAGATGAAAGATTTAGCCACTTTGAAATTGAAAGAAAAAGATAACATGAAAATCTAGAAATATATTAATATTCAATATATATCTAATTGTTCTATTGTTTTCAATTCACTAACTGCATATATATGCATGTATTACACAGTATCTATAGAGTAACTTCAATTGTCTGTATAAATGTTAAGAAAGTTTTAATTAATAATAAAACTATACCTCAATTAAATTAATAGGATCATTTAAGGAATAAAGGTTACTTATAATAAAAAAGTGGAAAATTACCATCTGCCTTCATTTTGTTAAAACTATTAATAGATTTGGCTAGCCTTTGAATATAGGCCAAGTGAATATTTCTTGTTGGCTAGATTTCCTCTGAAGAAAAGACAGAATAATTTCTGCACAAAGAAAACATTTTAGAAAAATTATCTATAATGCATAATTTTTTGCCATGAGTTATAAAACTTATTGCCAAATGGTTGACTGATCTACTGTTAGAGAACCCTGGACTACTGGGCACAGAGTGATTTGTTGGCTTTGAGTAGGCTGGGTACCTAAACATGATTATAGTCATATGTGGTTCTCATCAATTTTAGCATGTTAGCAAGATACAAAAATTTTCTATTAGATTATGCACTAAGTTGTAGTACTGAACTAACTAAACTTAAAATTAAAAATTTTGTGAAACAAAAGTCATCAAAGGAAAAAGAGTCAAATTGAAAAGCATGATAGAAAAAGATAAGATTTTTTCTAAAGAACAAAAGGAACCTAATGTTTTTCTGTGTTGTTTCTTCTGCAAATTTTGGACTCAAGCCCCAGACTCCTGGCCTTCCACATGTCACGTCTGACGATTTGCTCCTATACACCAAATAAGGAGACATGGTTAAGGGCATAGAAAGGAGATTTACTTTTACTACATGGCCAGGACACACCATGGGAAGAGGCAAAGTAAGCACTCAATTTATCTTTAGCTATCTTCCAGGTGCAGACATGGGCTTTAGCTTTAAATAGAGAAAGAATTAGGGGCAGGGGACAAAATATATGCATAGTTAAAAAGTTCAAGTCATAGGTATGTTCCAGTGGTCCAGTAGGACCTGGTGGACATTATCTCAGTCCTTGTTCTTTGAAGCTTCTGGAGAAGATGCTATTGTTGTCATCACTTGAGGGGAGTGATCTGGCTCCCAAGAGATGATCACTCCTACTTCAAGGTGCAACTCTATCATTATAGTAAATGTCCTAATTTGGTTCTGTCCTGCAAGGCTCTGCTGTTCCTTAGGGGTGTTTCAGTCCCTTGCCACAAACTTGTTAGTGATCATTCCTGTCCTTCCTTGATTCCAAGATAGTTACAGGAGAGAATGGTTCAGAGAAAAGGACAACAGGTACAAAATGGAGACGGAGATGCTAAACTTTTCTCCTGTTTTTAGTTAATTCACGGGCCGAACTAAGGAGTTGGTACTTTTCAGCAAAAGTACCTCTTGCAATATTAACATTGGACTACTAAGTTATAATGGTCCTGTGCAGATAATCATCTATCTATTTTATTCCTCTGTGTAAAATGACCTAAAGTTATTTGTTTTGATGAGCTTAAATACATTCAGGAAGAGCCTATATAAAGAAATCTCTCGTACATGTTACCATCACCATGCTACACCACTTATTTCATTTAAAACCTGACATCATCAGACTGCTGCCAACAGTCATCATGGGGTAACAGGGACTGCATTTATCCTCCCACTTAAGACAACTAAAATGCTGGTCAAATACATGAAACAATAGTTTGCATGCTTTCATATCAGGCAACAGAGGAAAATGATCCTTGAGAGAGGTGAGACCTGTAATAGTTCCAGTCTCATGCCTATAAAGTTTCAAGGGTGCAGTATGGAAAAGGAAATCAGATGGAGACAAGCATTCTCCCTGCATAATAGATAGGGTCTGGAAGATTGGTTTAACTCATTCAACAGGGAGAAGCTAGAGTTCGTACGGCAGGGTAGCAGAAAGTAGAGATGCACACAAAGGAAACCTTGGGCAGCTATGGAAGGTACTAAACTGGACTCTTCAGCACAGGACTGACCTATGGATGAGTAAAGCAACACCCTGAGACTGGTAAAAGAAAACATCCTACGCAGTAAGAGGATAATACTGAGAGCTCACACAGGACATGAAAAGTACATATTTCCACCAGCCATAGTGTAAAATTCTCATAATTCACAGGGCATTGGGTCATAGTCTCAGACAAACTTTGCCTCGGTATTAGGGGAAAATCAGCTATACTAAATATTTCTTTAATCTTACCAAACTAAGACTAAAAGCAAGGTCTGAAATGGTCAAACTGTTTGGAAGTAACTTAAATGTGTTATGGAATAAATCTCAATAATGTTTATAGATATATACAGAAATATATCTACATTATATTTGTATGTTTATACATTTATATATACATATACATAAAATCTCTCTATTATGTATACAGATATATTAATACTATAAATAGTCCATACATGTATATATATATATATATATATATATATATAATTGAGATTACATGTTTCGATGAATAACATTTTCAAGCGTATAATTGCATTATCAATTAGTACTTCATTACAAATATGGTGACTGTTTTAAAATTTGGTTTTATTATTCCTGGTGAATATTCCTTTTTGATGATGAGAAAAGAGAAATGTGAAGTGTGTAAATTATTCCTTCAGACAAAATAACGTGATGACAGGTCACCCAGAAGATTTATGGTACAAAATGTAGTTTGGATGAATAATCTTTTATCTGGCACACCAATCCCAGAGGAGACTGAAGGAGAACATTTCACATAGCACCATCCTCAGAGTTCATCATGTTACTTTAGCATCTTGCAACGTGAACTTAATTGGGCTTGCAGCTCTCTTCTCACTGAACTTTACTTTTTTTTTAATTTTTAAGATTCATCTCAATTTTATTTTTTAAATTTTTAAAATTTGTTTATTTATTTATTTATTTTGTTCATTTATTCACATGTGCATACATTGTTTGGGTCATTTCTCCACTCACTGAACTTTAAAGTGTTCCTGTTCTCAGAGTTACATAACAGCAATAAGTGTGATGCATTTATAGCTGGCTTTATATTTGTTCATGTCAAATAAATAAATTAACTGAGGCAACATGGTTTTTTGAAAGGTGTCTCTATACAACATTAATTAACTGAGAGATTTATTTGTCTATTGTATTACATTCAAAAGAAAATTCTAGCACATCCAGTGGATGGATTCTTAAGTGCTCAACTGTTAATTTTGGACAAAACCTTCCTTGAACACAAAGTGTAAAGGAATGTAATTCAGGTCTCCTGGTAATGAATGTTCTTTTATCTTTTTTTCTCTGTATTTCTTTTATTTTGAATGTCTGTCTAGATAAGATGATAAACTTGTACCTTGACAGAATTTTAATCCAGTGACTGAAGGAATGGACATTGGGGGAAGCAGTTTCACTTCTGCTCTGAAAACATGCCACCTCGCTCACGTATTGTGCTGGTTCAGTATCACTGCAAAGGAATACAGAATCAGCTTGTATCACTGGTTGCAAAGAAGGGAAAACAACCTTACGCAGTGAAATGAAAAGACAATATCTTAGGAGTCTATCAGATAACAAAAACAAAAGACTCAATTCCTAGCTTTAGAATGAAGAAAATCAAACAGAAATTTTTGCGTAGTATCAGGTATCTAGGCAGGGAATGAGGACAATCACTTCAGAATATCACAGTTGAACCAAATGAATTTCATCCTGTTCTGGCTATTGCATCTTTATGTTTAAAAATGCCAATATTTAGCATTAAAAATCATTTTATTATGTTATTATGTTTGTATGAGATAAATCCTGACTGAGGAAATCCCTTGCCTCTGCTTCTCTTTCCTGAGAGACTCAAAAGTGTGGTGTGTTGGGCCCTTGAAGGCTGCATACTGTTTCTTCAAGCATCTTCACTCTAAACTGAGTGGATGCCCGCTGTGGTCTCTGAGATCTTAGCTCGGCTTTTCTATTGGATCCACTTTACAAAGCCTCCTGATGTGATCTGGACTTCTTCATACCATGGTGTCTGCAATGCAGTAAACATTTTTTTTTTTTTTTGCAGTGTTGGGGTTTAAACTCCAAGCCTTGATCTTGCTGGCAAGCACTTTATCTCTTGAGTCATGCCTCCAGTCCTTCTAGCCTTAGGTAATTTTTTAAATTTTTCATTTATTCATATGTGCATTCATTGTTTGGGTCATCTCTCCCCACTGCCTGCTGTCCCTTCCTTTTCTTCCCACCCTCTTTGCTTCCAGGCAGAACTTGTTCTTCTCTCTTCTCCAATTTTGCTAAAGAGAAAACATAAGAGACAATATGAAAGACATAGCATTTTTGCTAGCCTGAGATAAAGATAGATATACAGAGAGATTCCTGGCATTGCTTCCATGCACATGTGTATTACAACCCAAATTGTTCATCTCTACCTGAACTCTTCACTACTTATTGGTCAACCTCCTAAAGTGACCTCTGTCAGTTTAAGATTACCATATTAGCTCCTCTACAGCGGGCACATCAAACACTTTTAAATTGTGGCTTTCCTACCTTTCTCTATTCCGGCTATACACGTTCTCCCCTTAGCATGTGACCCATGCTCAATAATACCATTGCATTTGTTTTAGGTCTAAAGTCCACATATGAGGGAGGACATACGATTGTTGGCCTTCTGAGCCTGGCTAACTTCGCTTAAGATGATTTTCTCCAGTACCATCCACTTACTTGCAAATGACAAAATTTCATTCTTCTTTTTCTTGTGGCTAAGTAAAATTCCATTATGTATAAATGCCACATTTTCTTAATCCATTCATCAGTAGTGGGGCATCTTGGCTGTTTTCATAACTTGGCTATTATGAATAGTGCTGCAATAAACATGGGTGTTCAGGTACCTTTGGAATAACCTGAGTTACATTCCTTAAGGTGTATCCCTAGGAGTAGGATTGCTGAATCATATGTCAGATCTATGTTTAGCTTTTTAAGGAGCCTCCATTATGTATTCCATAGTGGTTGTGCTAGCTTATATTCCCAACAGTGGTGTAGGAAGGTTTCTTTTTCCCTGCATCCTTGCCAACATTTGTTGTTGGTGGTGTTTTTGATGATAGCTATTCTAATAGGAGTGAAGTGTAATCTCAGAGTGTGGTTTTGATTTGCATTTCCTATATAGCCAGGAATGGTGAGCATTTTTTAATGTCTTTTGGACATTTGGATTTCTTCCTTTGAAAAAGTTCTGTTTAGTTCAGTTGCCCACTTCTTTATTGGTTCATTGATTTGGAGGGAGTTTAGTTTTTTGAGCACACTGTATATTCTGGTTATCAGTCCTTTGTCTGATGCATAGACAGAAAATATTTTCTCCTAGTCTGTGGGTGGTCTCTTCAGTTTAGAAACTATTTCTTTTGTTGTGCAGAAGCTTTTTAATTTCATGTAGTTCCATTTGTCCATCCTTTCTCTTAGTTGCTGGGCTACTAAAGTTCTATTGAGGAAGTCCTTGCCTATACCTTTTGCTTCCAGAGTGTTACCTGCTCTTTCCTGTAATAACTTCTGAGTTTCAGGTCAGATATTTAGGTCTTTAGTCCACTTTGAGTTGATACTAGTACAGGATGATAGACACGGATCTAGTTTCAGTTTCCTGCAGGCAGATAACCACTTTTCCCAGAAACATTTGTTGAAGAGCTTGCCTATTCTCCATTGTATGTTTTTGATACCTTCACCTTTGTCAAAAATAAAGTGGGCATAGCTGTGTGGATTCATATCTAGGTCCTCTATTCTGTTCCACTGGTCTTCATATCTGTTTTTGTGACAGTACCATGCTGTTTTTTAGCCATGTTTCTGTAATATAATTTGAAGTCTGGTATTGTGATACCTCCAGTATTGCTCATTTCGCTGAGTATTGCCTTGGCTAGCCGCAGTCTTTTGTGTTTCCAAATGAAATTTAGGGTAGATTTTTCGTCTCTTTGGTGAATATCATTGGGATTTTGATGGGAATTATGTTGAAATTGTAGATTGCTTTTGGTAGTACAACCATTTTTACTATGTTGATTCTACCAAAACATAAGCACAGGAAATCTTTCCACCTTCTGTAGTCTCCCTCAATCTCTTTCTTCAGAGATTTATAGTTCTCCTTGTTGAGATCATTCACATCCCTTGTTAAATTTACTCCTAGGTATTTGATTACTTTTGAGAGTATTGTAAATGGAATCATTTTCATTTATTCTTTCTCTTTTTTTTTTTCATTTTTCTTTTATTATTCATATGTGCATACAAGGCTTGGTTCATTTCTCCCCCCTGCCCCCACCCCCTCCCTTACTACCCACTCCACCCCCTCCCTCTCCCCCACCTCAATACCCAGCAGAATCTATTTTGCCCTTATTTCTAATTTTGTTGTAGAGAGAGTATAGCAATAATAGGAAGGAACAAGGGTTTTTGCTGGTTGAGATAAGGATAGCTATACAGGGCATTGACTCACATTGATTTCCTGTGCGTGGGTATTACCTTCTAGGTTAATTCTTTTTGATTTAACCTTTTCTCTAGTACCTGTTCCCCTTTTCCTATTGGCCTCATTTGCTTTAAGGTATCTGCTTTAGTTTCTCTGCGTTAAGGGCAACAAATGCTAGCTAGTTTTTTAGGTGTCTTACCTATCCTCACCCCTCCCTTGTGTGCTCTCGCTTTTATCATGTGCTCATAGTCCAATCCCCTTGTTGTGTTTGCCCTTGATCTAATGTCCACATATGAGGGAGAACATACGATTTTTGGTTTTTTGAGCCAGGCTAACCTCACTCAGAATGATGTTCTCCAATTCCATCCATTTACCAGCGAATGATAAAATTTCGTTCTTCTTCATGGCTGCATAAAATTCCATTGTGTATAGATACCACATTTTCTTAATCCATTCGTCAGTGCTGGGGCATCTTGGCTGTTTCCATAACTTGGCTATTGTGAATAGTGCCGCAATAAACATGGATGTGCAGGTGCCTCTGGAGTAACAGTCTTTTGGGTATATCCCCAAGAGTGGTATTGCTGGATCAAATGGTAGATCGATGTCCAGCTTTTTAAGTAGCCTCCAAATTTTTTTCCAGAGTGGTTGTACTAGTTTACATTCCCACCAACGGTGTAAGAGGGTTCCTTTTTCCCCGCATCCTCGCCAACACCTGTTGTTGTTGGTGTTGCTGATGATGGCTATTCTAACAGGGGTGAGGTGGAATCTTAGTGTGGTTTTAATTTGCATTTCCTTTATTGCTAGAGATGGTGAGCATTTTTTCATGTGTTTTCTGGCCATTTGAATTTCTTCTTTTGAGAAAGTTCTGTTTAGTTCACTTGTCCATTTCTTTATTGGTTCATTAGTTTTGGGAGAATTTAGTTTTTTAAGTTCCCTGTATATTCTGGTTATCAGTCCTTTGTCTGATGTATAGTTGGCAAATATTTTCTCCCACTCTGTGGGTGTTCTCTTCAGTTTAGAGACCATTTCTTTTGATGAACAGAAGCTTTTTAGTTTTATGAGGTCCCATTTATCTATGCTATCTCTTAGTTGCTGTGCTGCTGGGGTTTCTTTGAGAAAGTTCTTACCCATACCTACTAACTCCAAAGTATTTCCTACTCTTTCCTGTTTCAACTTTAGAGTTTGTGGTCTGATATTAAGATCCTTGATCCATTTTGAGTTAATCTTGGTATAGGGTGATATACATGGATCTAGTTTCAGTTTTTTGCAGACTGTTAACCAATTTTCCCAGCAGTTTTTGTTGAAGAGGCTGCTATTTCTCCATTGTATATTTTAAGCTCCTTTGTCAAAGATAAGTTGCTTATAGTTGTGTGGCTTCATATCTGGATCCTCTATTCTGTTCCACTGGTCGTCATGTCTGTTTTTGTGCCAGTACCATGCTGTTTTTATTGTTATTGCTTTGTAATATAGTTTGAAGTCAGGTATTGTGATACCTCCTGCATTGTTCTTTTGACTGAGTATTGCCTTGGCTATTCGTGGCCTCTTGTGTTTCCATATAAATTTAACAGTTTATTTTTCAATCTCTTTAATGAATGTCATTGGAATTTTGATGGGAATTGCATTAAACATGTACATTACTTTGGGGAGTATTGACATTTTTACTATGTTGATTCTACCAATCCATGAGCATGGGAGATCTCTCCACTTTCTATAGTCTTCCTCAATCTCTTTCTTCAGAAGTGTATAGTTTTCCTTGTAGAGGTCTTTCACATCTTTTGTTAGGTTTACACCTAGGTATTTGACTTTTTTTTTGAGGCTATAGTAAATGAAATTGTTTTCATACATTCTTTTTCCATTTGCTCATTGTTAGTGTATAGAAATGCTAATGATTTTTCTATGTTGATTTTATATCCTGCTACCTTGCTATAGCTGTTGATGATGTCTAGAAGCTTCTGAGTAGAGTTTTTTGGGTCTTTAAGGTATAGGATCATGTCGTCTGCAAATAGGGATATTTTGACAGTTTCTTTACCTATTTATATTGCTTTTATTCCTTCTTCTTGCCTAATTGCTCTGGCTAGGAATTCCAGTACTATGTTGAATAGGAGTGGAGATAGTGGGCATCCTTGTCTGGTTCCTGATTTTAGAGGGAATGGTTTTAATTTTTCTCCATTAAGTATAATGCTGGCTGTAGGTTTGTCATATATAGCTTTTATAATGTTGAGGAACTTTCCTTCTATTCCTAGTTTTCTTAGAGCTTTTATCATGAAATGATGTTGGATTTTATCAAAGGCTTTTTCTGCATCTATTGAGATGATCAAGTGGTTTTTGTCTTTGCTTCTGTTAATGTGGTTTATTACGTTTATTGATTTTCGTATGTTGAACCACCCCTGCATCCCTGGGATGAAGCCTACTTAGTTGTGGTGAATAATCTTTTTGATGTGTTGCTGAATTCGGTTTGCCATTATTTTGTTGAGGATTTTTGCATCAATGTTCATTAAGGAGATTGGCCTATAGTTCTCCTTTTTGGACGTGTCTTTGCCTGGTTTTGGGATAAGTGTAATACTGGCTTCATAAAATGTGTTTGGCAGTTTTCCTTCCCTTTCTATTTCGTGGAACAGTTTAAGGAGGGTTGGTATCAGTTCTTCTTTAAAGGTCTGATAGAATTCAGCAGAGAATCCATCAGGTCCTGGACTTTTCTTTTTGGGGAGACTCTTGATTGCTGCTTCAATTTCATTTTGTGTTATAGGTTTATTCAGGTGATTAATTTCAGTTTTGGATGATCATATGTATCTAGAAATCTGTCCATTTCTTTTAGATTTTCAAATTTATTTGAATATAGGTTCTCAAAGTAGTCTCTGACGATTTCCTGGAATTCCATGATGTTTGTTGTTATCTCCCTTTTGCATTCCTGATTCTACTAATTTGGGTTTTTCTCTCCTCATTTTAGTCAGGTTTGCCAGGGGTCTATAGATCTTGTTTATTTTTTCAAAGACCAACTTTTGGTTTCATTAATTCTTTGTATGGCTTTTTTGTTTCTATTTCATTGATTTCAGCTGTTATTTTTATTATTTCTGTCCTTCTATTTGTTTGGGGATTTGCTTGTTCTTGTTTTTCTAGGAGTTTGAGATGTATCATTAGGTCATTGATTTGGGATCTTTCAGTCTTTTTAATATATGCACTCATGGCTATAAATTTTCCTCTCAGGACTGCCTTAGCTGTGCCCCATAGGTTCCGGTAGGTTGTGTTTTCATTTTCATTGACTTCCAGGAACTTTTTAATTTCCTCTTTTATTGCATCGATGATCCATTCTTCATTAAGTAATGAGTTATTTAGTTTCCAGCTGTTTGCATGTTTTTTGTCTTTACTTTTGTTGTTGAGTTCTACTTTTACTGCATTGTGGTCAGATAGTATGCATGGTATTATTTCTATTTTCTTATATTTCTGAGGCTTGCTTTGTGCCCTAGGATATGATCTATTTTGGAGAAGGTTCCATGGGCTGCTGAGAAGAATGTATATTGTGTAGAGGTTGGATGAAATGTTCTGTAGACATCTACTAGGTCCACTTGATCTATTGCATATTTTAGATCTTGGATTTCTTTATTGAGTTTTTGTTTGGATGACCTATCTATTGATGATAATGGAGTGTTAAAGTCTCCCACAACCACTGTGTTGGCGTTTATATATGCTTTTAGGTCTTTCAGGGTATGTTTGATGAAATTGTGTGCGTTGACATTGGGTGCGTACAGATTGATGATTATTATTTCCTTTTGGTCTATTTCCCCTTTTATTAGTATGGAATGTCCTTCTTTATCTTGTTTGATCAATGTAGGTTTGAAGTCTACTTTGTCAGAGATAAGTATTGCTACTCCTGCTTGTTTTGGGGGGCCATTGGCTTGGTAAATCTTCTTCCAGCCTTTCACCCTAAGCATATGCTTATTTCTGTTGGTGAGATGAGTCTCCTGTAAGCAACAAATTGTTGGATCTTCTTTTTTAATCCATTTTGTCAAACGGTGTCTTTTGATGGGTGAATTAAGTCCATTAACATTAAGCTTTAGTACTGATAGGTATGTGGTGATTCCTGCCATTTAGTTGTCTTAGTTGTTTGAAGGTTTGATTGTGTGTACCTAAGTTGAGGTTACTCTCTACTTTCTTCTTTTTCTTATCCTGTCGTTTGGTGCTGCCTGCCTTTTCATGGTTAAGTTGGGTGTCACTTTCTGTGTGCAGGATCCCTTGCAGAATCTTTTGTAGTGGTGGCTTTATGGTCACATATTGTTTTAGTTTCTGCTTATCATGGAAGACTTTTATTGCTCCATCTATTTTGAATGATAGCTTTGCTGGGTAGAGTATCCTGGGGTTGAAGTTATTTTCATTCAGTGCCCGGAAGATCTCACCCCACGCTCTTCTTGCTTTTAATGTTTCTGTTGAGAAGTCTGCTGTGATTTTAATGGGTTTACCTTTGTATGTTACTTGTTTTTTGTCTCTTACAGCCTTCAATATTCTTTCCTTAGTTTCTGAACTTGTTGTTTTAATGATGATATGTTGTGGGGTAGTTCTATTTTGATCTGGTCTGTTTGGTGTCCTGGAGGCCTCTTGCATCTGTATGGGAATATCTTTCTCTAGATTTGGGAAATTTTCCGTTATTATTTTGTTGAATATATTACGCATTCCCTTCGTTTGCACCTCTTCTTCTTCTTCGATGCCCATGATTCTCAAGTTTGGTCTTTTGATGGAGTCAGTGAGTTCTTGCATTTTCTTTTCACAGGTCTTGAGTTGTTTACTTAATAGTTCTTCGGTTTTTCCTTTAATTACCATTTCATCTTCAAGTTCTGAGATTCTGTCTTCTGTTTGTTCTATTCTGCTGGATTGGCCTTCCGTTTTGTTTTGCAGGTCTGTTTCGTTCTTTTTTCTGAGATTTTCCATATCCTGGCAGTTTTCTTCTTTATTGTTGTCTATTTTTGTCCTGAGTTCATTTATCCATTTATTCATTGTGTTCTCTGTTTCACTTTGGTGTTTATACAGTGCTTCTATGGTTTCCTTTATTTCTTCTTTTGCTTTTTCAAATTCTCTATTTTTATTTTCTTGGAATTTCTTGAGTGTCTCCTGTACATTTTAGTTGACCCTATCCAGTATCATCTCTATAAAATTCTCATTGAGTACTTGTAGTATGTCTTCTTTTAAATTATTCTTGTGGGCTTCATTGGGTCCTTTGGCATAGTTTATCTTCATTTTGTTGGAGTCTGGATCTGAGTTTCTGTTCTCTTCATTCCCCTCTGGTTCCTGTACTAATTTTTTGCTGTGGGGAAACTGGTTTCCCTGTTTTTTCTGTCTTCCCGTCATTGTCCTTGGTGTTGTTACTGTCCCTGTACTGTGTGTAATTAAGTATTTTCTAGCTTGTAATAATAACAATGGTAATATTTAGAATGGAAGAGTGAGCTGAGATGGAAAGCAAGAAGTTAAAGAAAAGGGGAAAACAAATATACAGACAAGAGGGAGAAAGCAGAACAAGGTTTCAGACAAGAGAGTTTCAAAGGTATAAACAGGGAGTGTTAGTGTACTTATCAACAGTAAGCTGAACAGACATTAGAGAGACAGACAGAGGATTGAAAATCAAAGATAAAAAAATAAAAAATAAGTAAATGAAAGTAATATCTATATATAAAAATGAATTAAAATGAAATGGAAAATAGAAAATTAAAAAAAAAAAAACAAAAATCTTCCAAGTTTATATGCAATGCAGTTTCAGTCTTAATAATTTGGGTGTCTCTTTCAATCTCCAGTGTGGAGTTGGTGCCTCAGATGTTGTTCTGTAGTTGTCTCATCAAAGGGGATGCATAAAGTAGAACAAAATTACACACTCACACACACACACACACACACACACAAAAACGCCCCACCAAGTGTCCCCAGTTCAAATGCAATATAGTTTCAGTAAGTTTTTCGGCTTGCAGGTGCAATTCAGTTGTTCTCTCATCAAAGGTAGGGAGAAAAAGAAAAAAAAAGCGTCTGGAGACAGTTCTGAGAGTGGGATCTGCAACTGTGGCTTGCCTGCCTGCTGCTCTCAGCCTGTAGCTGGCGGCGTTATTTATGCAGATCTCTGGGGTGAGCTAGCACTCACCTGGTCCCACAGGCTTTGTTTGCTCAGAGATCTCCTGTGTGGGAGCCTCTGCTACAGGCTTTCCCCTTTCCAAGCACTGGGAAAGGTGACACTGCCCCTGCGTTGTCAGGCCTGCATGTTTATTTACAGTTCATGTGGGAGGTGGGTCTTCCCCCCTCTCCTCTGAAGTTTTCCTCCCACTGCCACTTTCAGAAGCTTTCCTGCTCCTGCTTACTGGGTGGTGCTGCTGCTCCTGCTGGCCGCCATGTTTGTTTACAGTTCACGTGGGAAGTGGGTCTTCCCTCCTCTCACAAGCTTCCCCGCTCCTGGTTGCTGGGCGTGCACCCTGCTCCCGCCCGAGCCTCTCCACCCACCTGGCTTGTTTATTTACAGTCCCGGGAAGGATTCCCTTCCCCCAATCTTCAACTCTCAGGGTGCCCCACCCTCTTTCCAGCATGTCTTAACTGTTCTTATTGCTTATTACTCAGTTTCTCTTTTTTTCCTGGGTGGAGGTCAGTCTGTCCATGGGTGCTATGCTGCTCTGGACCAGGCTTGTCTGTGGGGGTACCGCTAAGCTCACCTGGTCTGCATCTTCCCAAGCCATATGGGCACCGGCCACTGGCGACCCTGGGGGCCCTCCTCATTTCTCCGTTTAACGTGAAGTGGAGATTCTCTGCACCGGCTGGAGATGTGGAGGGGTCAAAGTTATGCCTCTTCTCAGTGATTATGCCTGCAAAGTGTGTCTCCAGCGTCTCTCCAAGATTTCACTATAGGAGGATCGCTTTCTGCTTCCTACCTCTAGCCGCCATCTTGGAATTTCCTCTCATTTATTCTTTCTCAATTAGTTTGTTGTTGGTGTATAGAAAAGCTAATGATTTTATTAGTTGATTTTGTATCCTGACACATTGCTGAAGCTATTTATGGTGTATAGGAGTTTTGGGGTAGAGTTTTTTGGGTCTTTGAAGTATAGGATCATGTCATCTGCAAATAGGGATACTTTGATAATTTGTTTATCTATTTGTATTCCTTTTATTTCTTCTTCTTGCCTTATTGCTCTGGCTAGGAATTTCAGGACTATGTTGAGAAGGAGTGAAGAGAGTATGCACTCTTCTCTCATTCCTGATTTAAGGGGAAATGGTTTCAGTTTTTATCCATTAAGTATAATGTTGGCTATAGGTTTGTCATATATAGCCATTATAATGTTGAGGAACATTCCTTCTATTCTTAGTTTTCTTAGAGCTTTTGTTATGAAGTGATGTTGAATCTTATCAAAAGCTTTTTCTGCATTTATTGCGATAACCAAGTGGTTTTTGTCTTTGCTTCTATTAATCTATTTATAGATTTGCATATGTTGAACCACCTTCCATCCCTGGGATGAAAGTGACTTGGTCATGTTGAATGATCTTTGTGATATGTTGTTGGATTCAGTTTGGCATTATTTTATTGAGGATTTTTGCATTGATGTTCATTAAGGAGATTGGCCTGTAGTTCCCCTTTTTGGATGTGTCTGTCTGGTTTTGGGATGAGTATAATGCTGGCTTCATGGAGTGAGTTAGGCAGTATTCCTCCCCCTTCTAGTTCATGAGAAAGTTTAAGGAGAGTTGGTATTAGTTCTTTTTTAAATGTATGATAGAATTCAGCAGAGAATCTGTTTGGCCCCAGACTTTTCTTTTTTGGGAGACTTTTTATTGCTGCTCCAGTTTCATTACTTGTTACAGATCTGTTTAGGTGGTTAATAGCTTCTTAGTTCAGTTTTGGATGTTTGTAATATCTAGAAATTTGTCCATTTCTTCAAGACTTTCAAATTTATTGGAATATAGGTTCTCAAAGTAGTCTCTGATGATTCCCTGAATTTCCTTGGTGTTCATTATCTCCCCTTTTGTGTTTCTGATTTCACCAATTTGGGTTTTTTCCCACTTCATTTTAGTCAGATTTGCCTGGGGTGTGTCAATCTTGTTTATTTTTTCATAGAACCACCTTTTTGTTTCATTGATTCTTTGTATGTTTTGTTTTGCTTTTTTTGGTTTCTATTTCATTGATTTCAGCCCTTATTTTTATTATTTCTCTTCTTCTGCTTGATTTGAGTTTAGCTTTTCCTTGTTTTACTAGGAGTTTGAGATATAGTATTAAGTCATTTATTTGAGATAGTTCTGTCCTTTTTAAAAAATTTGTTATTCATTTATTCACATGTGCATACATTGTTGGGGCCATTTCTCTCCCTTGCTCCCTACCTCCTCCCTCTCCCCTGTCACCCCCCCTTGCTTCCAGGCAGAACCTGTTTTGCCCTTTTCTCCAATTTTGTTGAAGAGAAGACATAAGCAATAATAAGACAAAGTGTTTTTGCTACTTGAGATAAGGATAGCTATATATAGAGATTCCTAGCATTGCTTCCATGCACAAGTGTGTTACAACCTAAGTTGATTCATCTCTACCTTACCTTTCCACTAGTTCCTGATCCCCTTTCCATATTGACCTCTGTTGCTTTAAGGTTTCTGTATTAGTTCCTCTGCAGTCAGGACATCAGACACTTTCGTGTTTTGGGTTTCCTACCTATCCCCATACCTCCTATATGTGACCCAAGTCCAAC